>NC_045604.1:111789916-113091166 GCF_009762305.2 Zalophus californianus | reverse complement strand
ATCTACCCATCTACCCATCCATCAATCTTTCCTTCCTTCCTTCCCTCCTTCCCTCCCTCCCTCCCTCTACCATTTACTGAGCAACTTAAATGCATGGCATTGTGCTGGTTCATTGTTCAATAATGGGCAAAACAGACAAAGCCCCTGACCTCATGGAGCTCATATGCCAATGGGGGAGAAAAGCAAGCAAACAGGGAAAGAAATCTATGAATTATACATGAAGGAAGGGACTAGGTATTGATGGGATATCAGGGGAGGAGGACATTTACTCAGGTGGTCAGGGAAGATTCCCCAGAGGTGTCATCGAAGCTGAGACATGAAGGATGAAGCAGAGGCTGTCACGTAGGGTTTGGGGGGCATCACAGGCAGAGGAACAGTATGGGTAAAGGTTGGGAGGCTGGGAGGAGCCATCATATTCAAAGAGCAAACAGAAGGTCAAAGCAGCTGGAGGTCCTGGGCAGAGGGAAGAGGGCATGAAGCCAGGTGGGCTAGGCCATCAAGGGCTGGAGGTAAGAAGTGGGGACGGTCTTCTGAGTTCAGTGGGAAATATTGGGGGATGTCAGTCATAGGAATGCCTCGGTTCAAATGCTTACCACATTGCTGCAAGGGGAAGGCATCCAGAAGCAAGGAGACAAGTGGGGAGGGTGCTGGAGGCATCCAGGTACAGGAGGTCAGCAGCTTAGGCTGGGGTGATGGGAGAAGCAGGTAGAGCTGGCAGGCCTTGCTCAGGGATAGCTTCCAGAGTTCTGGCCTGAGCAGCCAGGTGGGACATGGGTGCAAGGGCAAAGGCAGGGGGAGCATTAGGGCCTGATCCACGCATCAGCTGGTCTTTGGGAGCCCAGGATATCCAACACATGTCCAGGTGGAGATGCTGAGCCACTGGCTGTAGATGAGCTTTGGAGGGGGCTGCAGACATAAAGCCAGAAACTGTCGACACACAGACATCCTCTGAGACCCCCTCTCCTGACACATTCCAAGGGCCCTGAATGTTATTGCCCCCTCCCCAGCTCCACCATAAACTCCAGGCCTGTGACCATCTTGTTCACTGTTTGATCCAGGCACATAGTAAGAGCCAAAGTGGGTTGGATAGTGTTTGGTGGGGCCCCATGTTGGGGTTAGACCCTGATATCCGAGGGCTCCACCTGCTGCTTAGCAGACAAGTCCTTGAAACCACAAATCCCCAGAGGCACAGTGAACTGGGGGGCCAGTTGCCAGGGGGTGCTGGAAGCCAAGCCAGCCCTGGAAAGTAATTTGGCAGTGTGAAGTAAGCACCGTGGAAATGTTCAGTGCCTTTGACCCAGTAATGCCACCTCTGGGATGCTCTTCTAAGGAAATTATCCAAAATATGGCAAGAGTGTCAGGCCCAAAGATATTCATTGCAACATTATTTTTAATGACCAAAAAAAAAAAAATTGGAAGCAGCTGAAATGTCCAACAATTGGGGAGCAGTTTAGTAAATTATAGTACACACACTCAGTGGAATACTAGGCAGTCATTAAAAGTGATAATTATGAACACCGGGTGGTAATATGCAAACACATCCACTATGTCACGTTGAGGGAAAGCAGCATATAGAATTATGTGTACATTAAGGGTGTAATGATGTAAAAAACATATGCATTGGGAAAACGCCTGGAAGGACGCAGAGCGGCATACGGACAGTGTGACGGTGAGGTGGGGACACAGACAGTGACTATTCTTTTTTCCCCATTTTTGACTTTTCTATAAAGTATTATATCACTATGGTAATTTAAAATATTTAGAGTTTATTGCAGGTTGGTGGGTAAGTTTTATTTTTTCTTTGTGCTTTTCTGGATTTTCCAAATGTTTAGCTAGGAAGAAGATTACTCTGGCCCTGTGATAGGGAGGGGGCCCTCACCTCATGTGGGGGCATGACCATTCCCACCCTCACAAGGGCTGTCTGGTGATGATGATGTGATGATGGTGATGGTGGTGATGATGGTGATGGTGATGGTGATGATGGTGATGGTGGTGATAAAGGTGGTGATGGTGATGATGTTGATGGTGATGGTGATGATGATGATGGTGATGGTGATGATGATGTGATGATGGTGATGGTGGTGATGATGGTGATGGTGGTGATGATGTGATGATGAAGGTGATGATGGTGATGGTGGTGATGATGGTGATGATGAAGGTGGTGATGGTGATGATGGTGATAAAGGTGGTGATGGTGACGATGATGATAAAGGTGATGATGGTGATGGTGGTGATGGTGATGGTGATGATGGTGATGATGGTGATGAAGGTGATGATGGTGATGATGATGATGAAGGTGGTGATGGTGATGATGGTGATAAAGGTGGTGATGGTGATGATGGTGATAAAGGTGATGATGGTGATGGTGGTGATGGTGATGGTGATGATGATGATGATGGTGACGATGGTGATAAAGGTGATGATGGTGATGATGATGGTGATGGTGATGGTGATGATGTGATGGTGATGATGGTGATGACGATGATGGTGATGGTGATGATGGTGATGATGATAGATGGTGGTGATGAAGGTGATGATGGTGATGCTGGTGATGATGTGATGAGGATGAAGGTGATGATGGTGATGATGATGATGATGATGGTGGTGATGGTGATGATGGTGGTGATGGTGATGAAGGTGATGATGATGGTGGTGGTGATGATGGTGATGACGTTGATGATGGTGATGCTGGTGATGATGACAGATGGTGGTGATGAAGGTGGTGATGGTGATGATGAAGGTGGTGATGGTGATGATGAAGGTGGTGATGGTGGTGATGATGAAGGTGGTGATGGTGATGAAGGTGGTGATGATGAAGATGAGGATGGTGATGATGATTAAGGTGATGATGATGATGGTGACAGTGATGATTGTGATCAGAGTGAGAAGAGCTATAATTTATACAGCACTCACTGTGCACCAGGACTGTGCTAAGTCTTTCAGGTAAACTATTTTGGTGGTGGGTACTATCCTGCCTTGATCTTTTATTTGATCATTTGGCTGGTAAAGGGTAGGGCTGATCTGTAACCCAATCCATAAGGTTCCAGTGCCTGGGCTGGACCAAGGCCCATGGGAAGCTCTAAGGAGGTAGGACTGGGGTCTGTGTGGTTGGAGCCTGCTTGCCCACCAGCAGAGGGAAAAGAAACATAGGGGCCAGCCCAGCTATGCCCCCTCCATAGAGGTGTGTGTTCGGGCCAGCTGCATAGGGCACAAAAGGCACTAGGGCAGAAAGTCCTAGGGATGCAGATGACTAGAGCTGAGTTGGGGGCCCACCTGCTCCAACTTCCTATTTTGCAGATGGAAGTTGAGACCTGGAAAGGGGCAGGTATATTAACCATGTTTTGTATTTTTTATATTTTATGATGCTTTGATAGGTCAGGGGCCTTGCTGGCCAGGGAGAAAGTGCCCTCCCTAGCCTGGCCAATCTTAGAGGTAGCAGACTCTTCCCTGCAAGTGTGTCTGTCCCATATAAACTAACCAGTCCAAGCCTACACCCCAACCCCTCTTCTGTCAGGTTCTCACACCCCAGCCCAATATTTCCCAGCCCTAAATCACTGGGGCCAGGTGCTGGATAAGAACCAGGCACCCTATGGCCCAGAGCCAGCCAAGATTCTTCAAACTACCCAACCCCTAAGCCTGCTCAGCTGCTGACTCTGCCTCACCCCTTCCCTCCCATGAAAACCACAATAGAGGCTCTGGGCCATGCCCTGCCCACTGTTCCTTCTGCTTCCTGAGCAACCCGTGCTTCCCTGGGTGGCCCTGCGTGGCGCCCCCTCCTCTGGGGAAATAAAAAAATGACTCTTTTCAGAGCAGTTGTCTCGTGTCTGTTGCCTTACCATAACGGATTAAAACAAATCCTGGTACCAATTTCAAGACAGCAGGGTCGGCCCAGGGTCACGTGGCAGGGCAGATCTGGGTTCTGATGCGAGACTGCGCTCCCGCTCAGCACGGAGGTGCTGCGGCAGGGTGAGAGACGGGCCTGCTGTGGTCGTGTGGGTCAGGTGGGCTGAGAGCAGAGGGAGGAGACACATGCTTCTGAATTCTGTTCCTCTCTGGCTCCTGGGTCCCTGCAGGGGGTCCCTGCCCAGCTCTGGGCCTCCTCTGTGGCTCTGGGGAAAGAGGGTGATGTCATGACCCCCGGGCCTTGGGTGCTGTCCGGGCCAGGCTGGCAAGGTTCCTGAGCTGAGGGCCAGGTCACACGTGGGCCCGCACTTGTCCTTTTCCCTTCCTAGGGGAGCCACTGTCCTGCCCAGGGCCTTCTTGGCAGTCCCTGCAGGCAACAGAGGACAGGCAGGGCCAAGTGTTGGCTGTGGGGAGTGTGGGCCGAAGGCAGTAGCCGGAGCTGGGCTGTGGGACAGTGAGGACCCTCTGTCCAGGCCGGCAGGACCCCTAGCCCCTGGTGCCTCGTGTGGCCCGGCCCAGCTACCCTTCCTCTGGATGCGGCACCCTGTGCGTCGGCTCCTGAGCACACCCACAGCCCGCCCGGCTGCCCGACGTTGAGGCCTCCCTCCTGTAATTGGCAATTTTGTCATATTTATTCACAACAGATCAGATTGTCAGGAGCTCGCTGGGGCTCTCCAGAGGCCCGCCGTGAAATCGGTTTGAAATGGCGTGTCAGGTTTTTCTCTCCCTGCTGAAGCGACCATCTGGCTGACGGACCAGTGGCTGGGCTGATACGTTGACCTAGGGAGTCACGGCTAAGCCACCCCCGGGGGCCCACACACTGGCGTGCCCGTCCCTGGTGCCACTCCTGACCTCCCTTACGGGCCCTGGGAGCCAGGCTGCAAGGAGAGACCTGGGAGAGGCAGGGTCAGTGAGGCGGGCGTGAGACTGGGGGCTCCCGGGGCCCTGAGCTGGCCTTCCACGTCCTGCCACAGCTGACACCTTCTCAGCAGCCCTGCCCCTCCCCCGCCAACAGAGCAGACTGTAGGGCTGGCCCGGAGAGGGGCTGTTCCTGCCCCACCAGGTCCTCACCTGGGCACCAGCTTCCACTAGGAGCTAGGTCCCTGTGTGCATAGCTCATGTGCTCCTGAGCATGTATGTGCATATATGTGTATGTGCTTAGCAGGGTCGGAGTGGTTTCTGGATCATGTCACTCACACTTCTGTCTGATGATGGGGCTGTGCACCACACAGTCTTTCAGGGTCTGTGATTCCTTCCCTCCAGCAGCCTGGCCACAGCAGCATGTGCTGTGGGGTACCCTGGCCTCGCTCAAGCGGGGGTGGGGCAGGGGGAGGAGCAGAAGGAATGGGCATACGGGAAGGCCTGGGGCTGGAACCGATGATGGGGACCCACCGGCAAGCAGGGCTGGGAAATGTTATTTCTCCGGGAGCCGGAGAAGAAGTGGGGACCCTCAGCAGCCCAGAACAGTACGCTCAGTGACACAAGGCAGGGGCACCAAGATGTTTTTTCTAAGAAGTACGTTATTTCACAAAAGTCCTATGGGACCACTTCACTCCTGTTAGGGCACCTATATGTATATTAAACAGCAAATAACAGGTCTGGGCCAGGATGTGGGGACTGGAGCCCTAGTGCACGGGTGGTGGGGAGGAAGATGGGGCAGCTGCTGTCGAGCACAGTGTGGACATTCCTCCAAAGATGAAATGTGGAATCACCACATGACCCAGCATCCCACTCCTCTGTGTGTGCCCAAAAGAATCAGAAGCCGGGGCTCAAAAGAATATCTGCGCCCCTGTGTTCACGGCGGCATCCTTCCCATGAGCTAAACCGTGGAAGTCCACAAAGGGATGAATGGATTGCAAACAGTGGTCCATCCATACTATGGAATATCATTTCGCCTCGGAGAGGAAGGAAGGACTCCTGCCCCCACGGGGACGAGCCCTGAGGACGTGAGCCAGACACGGAAGGACACGCACGGGGACCCCACTCCCACAAGGTCCCCGAGTTGTCAGACTCACGGTCACAGAGGGCAGACGGCGGGGCCGGGGCTGGGGGGGCATCCGTGCGTCACAGGGACGGGGTCTCTGTGTGGGGGATGGAACGTTCTGGCGCCAGACGGGGGCGATGGCTGCACGGCAGCGTGGATGTGCTCGGTGCCCCTGAATTGTGGACTTAGAGTGGTTAAGATGGTAAATGTTACATTATGTGTATTTTACCACACTAAGAGAATCCTGTGGAGCCACCGTCTTTGGGGATAGTGGAGTTTTTGCGAGGCAACCTCACCCTTTTTTAGGGTCCATCAGAGCTTATTCCAGGGAGAACGTGGGCGCTGGCGCCACGTGGGTGCTCGGTCTCCGCGGGGGACGGCGGTGAGGAAATGGGCTTCTCTCTGGGACTCATAGGCGCCGGGGGCCGCGTGGGCTGGAGCGCACACTGGGCCAGGACGCAGGGACTGGGGTGGCCTGCCAGGGTCGCCTGGTTGTTTTTTAATGCTGACAGCAGCGCCAGGAAAGCCTGTGAGGTAGCAGCAGGGGATGGATTGGTGTGGAGCAAAACCAAAAGCTGGAGATCCGGAAGTTGTGGGGACGACAAGCCGGGTTGGCCAGCCCGTCCCGTGTGCATCCGTCCACCTGTCCCCGGGGGGGGTCAGAGTCCTGTCACCAAGATCACCTGCCGCGCCTACAAGGGTAACACGGGGTCTCCCAGGGCCTGTCAGAAGGTCTGGGGAGGTCTGGGGCCTGCCTGGGGACCCCCACGCAGGGGCTGTGGCCCTTCCCCAAGAGGCTGGCCCTGAGCTCCTGCAGCCCCTGCCGTCCACCTCCCATCTGGGCCAGAGTGGAGCCCAGGCTGGACTGCTACCCAGATGGCCCGCCCAAGGGTCTCTCCCCTCACCCACCCCAGGGAGACTGAGTGATGTCATCAGCCACACCTGGGCTCTGCTCTGAATAGCTCTGCTCACTGGCCAGGTGCACCTGGGCAGCTAAGTGCCCCACATGGCCCTCAGTTTTTCCTTCTGTACAATGGGAGGAGAACCTGTCTCCAGGAGTGGGGGGCATTCCCTTCCCTCCCAGCCCTTCTGGAGCAAAATGGACGTTTGCTCCGAAGTCACCAGGATGGACAGGGAGCCCCTGGTCCGGGCACTGCCTGGATGGGGTCCAGAGCCTGACCCCATCGAGAGCCTCCTCCCCTGCCCGAGGGTGCGGGGTGGGCGAGGGCTCCCTCCCGATCACCATGCTAAGTAGGTGTTTGCATGTTTGAAGCTCTGAGCCGGGTTGCTATTTTCCTAAGGATTAGGAGCAGCGGAGGCTCTTTACACAGCGCTGCCCTCCGGCTGAGGCCCCACGGCCTCACAGAGCACCCACCGCAGGCCCACGGGGTGGGCAGAGGCCCCGGCACCAGGCAGGGGCTGGGGGGCTGACTGCGCCCTGCCTGGCCCCCATGGAAGCCACCAGCCCCTGAGTGCAGCGCACGGGCATCCAACCTGGGGGTGCCGCGCATGCAAAGTGCACGCCGGATCTCAACGACATGGGACGAGATTTCAGCAACACTTCTGCTCATATTTAGTACCTATTGAAATGCCCATGTTTTGGATCTGTGGGCCTAAAAAATATATATTACAGAAGGTAATTTCACCTGTTTCTTTTGACCTTTTCCACCATGGCTTCTAGAAAAATGTGGGTAGACATACCTGTGTGGCTCATATTCTATTTCTCTGGACGGCATCACGTCTGCTTTCAGGGACCACAAACTAGTCATGTGATATCCTGGGCCCCCATTTCCTGCCTCTGGGACACTTGGAGGAGGAGGGGCAGGTGGGGGCCAGGGGCACCCAGAGCCGCATCTGGTAGGACTCTGGGGCTCGGAGAGTGAGGGTTTCCAGCCTGAGCAAAGGGGTGTGGAGGCCAGAGGCTGGAGGCTGGTGGCTGGAGCATGACTGCAGGGGTGGGTGGGCGGCCTGTGTGAGAGGGAGGGGTGGGGGCTGGCCACAGCTGTGAATGCCAGGCTGGAGCTTGGTCCCAGGGAGAGGTGAGAGGCAGGGTTGAATCCCCTCCCCTTCAATCTGGTGACTTGCTTGACCAATAGGACGTGGCAGACATGACGTCTGGGACCCCCGAGTCGGTCATGAGAAGGCCTGCAGCTTTTCCCGGTCCCACCTCTCGGGACCCTCTCTCCGGGAGCCTGTGCTGCCATGGAAGAAATCTGATTACCCCCGGGGGCTACTGTACTGGAGAAGCCTACCCCTGGGTACTCAGCCCAACTGTCCCATCTGAGGCCAGCTCTCCATCTGTCCCTACCTTGGCACCCCCAGAGGAGCCCCAGCCCCAGCCCCAGGGCACCTGCCCCCTGGACCAGCCCCAGCCCCACTCCCCACCCTGGGGGAGTTGAGAATTGCTGAGTGACCTTGGATGACAGAAACAGGAGAGTCACCTGGCTGAGCCCTGTTCGAATTCCTGACTCCAAAATAGGGAGAGATCATAAAATGGCTATAGTTTTAAGCTGCTCAGTTTGCGGATGGTTTGTTACACAGCAGTAGAGGGCAGGAACACATGGATACGTCACTCCATTCTAGCCCCAAAAGAGCAGAGCTTGCAAGTTGCCCTCCGTTGTCATGGTGGTATTTTGGGACTGTAAACATCCCGTTTGTCATCAGAGTTCCCATCTATTCATGTATTTATTTATTCGAGTTTGGACATAGATGCTAATCTTACTGGTTGAGTGGAAATCTGCTCACATGATTACCCAGGTTGATGTTCAGGTCACCCCAGCTTGGCCAGAGGGGCCTGGCACCTGATCGCCCCATCACTTCCTGGCACAGAATACTCCAGCTGCTCTCGTTCCCTTGATGCCCAACCCTGGGACCAACATTTCTTCAAAGGTCTCTGGTTCCTTTCAGTGGAGAAAGGGGGTTTAGAAACCAAAGTTTGGGTTCTAGGAGGGCCTAGTCCTCCCCAGGAGGGTTGGGGGCTCCAGAGACAGCCGAGTGGATGCTGGCAGGACAGGGGCCTTGGACCCGTGGGCGTGGGCCACATCAGCCGCTTCCTGCCCACACTTGCAGCCCCTGCTCCTGCTGTCCTCAGATGCGATTCACGAATGGCCCAGATGGTGTCCCAAAGGCAGGTGGAGATGCCCCTCACCCAAGCAGGCAGTCTGTCAGCACACACACCGAGCACAAGTCCAGGGCTCGGGCAGGCGGCCCAGGAGCGAGGGTGCCAGAGTGTGCACATGGGCACGCAGGTCCATGGGCTCGCCTGGGATGGGAGTGCACAATGTGCATGTATGTGCATGCATGTGGGTGTTTCTGTATATGCGTGCAGGGAGCTGGAGTGTCTGGGGGTGTGTGGGGAGGTGCCTGGCAGGCTGGATGTGACATGCACACCCATGTGTGTGTGCATTCGTGCGCATGCGGCCCCAGGACATTCCTGAGGTGGGAGGTGTTCAGTTTCTATCGGAGCACACGTGTGCTCATGTATAGTGGTGTGGAACGGGGGAGGCAGTGGGCACTAGAGACCCTGCAAAGCGACTCTGTCCCAACCCCAGAAGACGCTGACCCCATGCACCAGCCCAGCTTGGGGGCAGTTGGGTCTCTGCCCCCCCCTTGACAGCCTGGGCTGGGGTTTGGCCCAGCCTCATCACGGCCTTTGCTGGGGGTCGCCGGCCAGTGTCAACCCAAGCCATCTTCCAATGATTGCGGGGGCCCTGCCTGCTGGGCTCAGCCCCCCAGGATCTTGGCAGAGGAGAGCAGGGGGTGCTGAGAGGCCCAGAGAGGTCGGTGGGCTTGTCCAAGGATGCACAGCAAGTAGCATGCTGCCTTCCCAGGCCCCTGAGCGCCCTGGGATTCCCCCCTCCCACCTCGCCAGCAGCGTGGTCCCTCTGTCCTCACCATGGGAAAGATACCTGCTCTGGGCTCATGAAGGACCGGCTGGGCGGCTGGGCCAAGTCTCCGAGCCTTGTTCTGGTTCTGTAAATCAGGGACACGGTCCAGTCTCATACTCAGGGCCGTCCTGTGGGGTTGGGGGACCCTGGAATCAGGTGTGGGGGCTGGGAGGCTGCCTCCCTCTGGGCCTGAGCCTCAGGGAGCCTCTGCTCTGTTCCCTCAGCCCCGTGGAGGGGGGCATTGATCCTCGAGGCAGGGGGCCGTCCATGCAGGCAGGCAACGCGTCCCCCATCGACCAAACACACCGCCTGCTCTCTCCCTCCGAGCTCCACTAACAAGCAGATCCAGGCCTAATTGGCAGGACGGGCACATGCGTGCCTGTCTGGGAGCCCAGCCACTGTGCCCACCCTGGCTCAAGCAGCACTAGGACCCAACATCAGCGTCCCGCCCCTTGGGCTGCATTCGGAGGCCAGGAGAGGGGGGTCAGGAGGGTTGTCAGTGGGGAGAAAGGGTCCATGAGTGGGGCACCCCACGGGAGTCTCCCCCACCCCAACCTAAAGATGGCTCCCATGAGCTCAGAGGCACAGTTGTTGGGGGTCAGTAAGGACGGTGGCGGGGGACAGGGACGTGGTGAGGGCACTTGGGACCCTGGCACATG
Source organism: Zalophus californianus (assembly GCF_009762305.2). Taxonomy (NCBI): domain Eukaryota; kingdom Metazoa; phylum Chordata; class Mammalia; order Carnivora; family Otariidae; genus Zalophus; species Zalophus californianus. Next base: position 113,080,733 of record NC_045604.1, on the reverse strand, counting down.
AGGGCGAAGGAGGTCACAGGAGGTTGGGGGCAGCCCCAGAAGTGCCACAATTGGGGCAATAGGGGCAGGTGCGGGAAGGTGGCCACTTCCTTCATGGCCTTTGCTCTCCTGCCCATATGGGGGTGCCTGCTTCCCCTGGGGAGCTGTTGCGAACTCAGGCAAGTGAGAGATGGTGGACTAAAGTTGCTTGGGAGGTAGTGAGCTGCCCGTCCCCAGGGGTGTGCAAGTGGGAGGTCTGAAAGAGGATTGCTGCTCTGTATGAGGCAAGAAGTCTCTTAGGGTAGATGTGCTAGACCTCAGAAATGTCCGCTTGTGGGTCTGCTCAGCTGAGCACAGTGCTCGGGTGGATGCAGGAAGCTGGGTCCTTGTCCCTGGACACCTCTCTCAAAAGGACAGTCTGCAAGTTGGAGGACCCAGCTGGGCTCCTTACTCTGCAGCAGACTCATCGCCTGCTTTGCCGGGGGCTCTCCTCATCCCGATCCCAAACCCCAGAATTCAGCTGCCCCTCCTGGGAGGCCAGTCACCCCCCTCCCTGCACAGTGCTGGTTCTAATGACAGCCTGTTTCACAGGTGGGACATTAATGCCCAGAGGATGGCAGGACTGACTGCTCCCAGGCCCCAGCCCAGCCCCCCTACCGCCCCCATCCCCACAGCCTGCCTGGTCCTCTGCAGGTGAGCCAGGAGCTCTTGCACAGAAGGAAGGGACTGTGCGACTGTGTGACTCTGAGGACTGTGCCCCGAGGTGTGTGTGCCGGGGCCCGCCCTGCGGCCCGCACCCATTTAAAGAGTTGATTGTTCCCAGCCCTGCCGGCTCTGCTGGCGGTGACGCCACATTGGGCCCTGGCCACTGGCTGGGGTGGAGCATTCGCGTCATGGAAACTGGCACATGCCGACCATCCGTGGCTACTCCAGTCCCATGTTCTGGAGGAGAACACTGAGGCCCAGAGGGAAGCAGGGTGTCCAGGACCCCCAGCCTGGCCAGGGAGGACCCAGGGGGCCGGGCACGGAGCCTCTGGGCAGCCAAGGGCACCCTCGGCGCCCACCAGCCCAGACAGGTGTGCAGCTGCCCCACCCACTCGCGGCCCACTGGCCGTAAATCAGGCCGCTAATCTTTCACCATCCGCCGGGCTCTCGCGGGCGTGATGGATGGGCTCCCAGCCTCGCCGACTGCTGCGAAATCACTCAGCGGCCAGACAAGCCCTAAATCTGACGCACCGAGTGTTGAAAGGAGGGATGTCTGTTTTCATAACCTACCTCAGTTACAATAAATATTTAAAATGCGCATTAACATCCTCTTGCTGCACAATCGGCCTCTGTGGCCCCGGCCGCGCAGATTTAATTAGCTCCGGGCTTCCCCCACCGGCCGCGCTCGCCCGTGGACGGAAGGCCCCTGTTTTCTTAAACTCCCGGCCGCCATAAATACCGGCCAGCCTCTGCGCGACACAGAGCCTTTTGTCTGGCTCTGCTTCCCCGGCCCCCGCGCTGGGGCCGGGCAGGTCTCTGGGTACGGGGGTGTGCCCCGCAGATGCCCGTGAGTGAGGGGCACGTCCCGGGGCGTCCTGGCTGCCCGGCCTGCAGCCCGGCCTCCGCCCGAGGGAGACCCAGAGAGGAAGGCAGAGCCGGCACCCCCTCTCCCGGGAGGCCGCACCCCACGTTGGCACGTAGCCAGCGAGAGGCCCTTCCTTCCAGCCTGGACCCTCGCACGCCCCGCGCCCTGCACCGGGCCCTGCGCCAAGCCCTCCAGCCTCGGCTCACCAATGTGCAAAGAGACCCCCAAGGCAGGGGCGGTGTGGCCCCCGTTTTAGAGGTGAGGAAAGAGGCTCAGAGTGCCCGGGCTCTTGGAGGCCCCCGCTGGGCGGGCCCCCCCGCCCCTCCATGCGCTCTCACTCCGGCCTGCCTTCATTCCTTCGTCCACACACTGCTTTCACACAGGCACCGGCTTTCCCTCCCTCCCTCCCTGTCTCCTTTGCTGTGTCTGTTTACTTACGGGTCTGGCACCAGAGGGCAGCTCCTGGCTGGGCCCCAGCACCCTCTGTGGCAGCTCACAGAGGCACCTGGGCAGTTTGCCTGGCCACACAAAGGCCCAGAGGAAGGAGAGCTGGAGAAGGGTCCGGGGGCTGGGGCCCTGGCTGTGGTTCTGGAGGCCCCGAACGCCAGGTTGAGATGGCCAGCACTGCTGTGCAGGGGTGGGCAGGAGATGGGGTGGGGTCAGGGTGGGATGGAGGAAAGCCTGGAGTTCTCCCTGGAGGAGGCGGCTCTAGCGAGTCTTTGCTCAGCCGGCCCTCTGTTCCTTGGCTCCTCGGGAGGCCTCCCCATGGTCCATGCCCGCCAGCCTCTAGGAGATGTAGAACTGGTTGAGTCTCCCAAGCTCGATGTGAGGCCACCAGAGGGCCGGCATGCGTGCTGGGCGGCTGGGTGAGGAGGTCTGAAATTAAGTGACGGAGACAGGAGAGACTGGCTGTGGACCCTGGGCTGACTGTGACATAAAGGCTGGGGTTGGAGCTCCTGGCATGCCCGGGGAAGGGGTCAGGGCTGCGTCCCTCAGCTTGATGTATGGGGAAACTGAGGCGTAGGGAGGACCGGCCCTGGCTCAAGGGTGTGCAGTGCAGTGGTAGCTACTGGGCATTGAACTGTGGCCCCCCCCAAAGGTACGTCCGAGTCCTAGCCCTGGTCCCTGTGAACGTGAGCTTACTCGGAAGCAGGGACTCTGCGGGTGTGATGGGTAAGGGGAGGTCACGCTGGCACGGGGGGTGGTGTCCTCACAGAAGAGGGCAGTGAGGGAGGCAGGAGGGACCCTCCCCTGGAGCCCTCAGAGGGAGCGCGGCCCTGACCCCTGAGCTCAGGCTTCTGGCCCCGGGACGGGGAGACGGGGAGACGGGGAGACAATCAAGTGTGCTTGTTGGAAGCCCCGGGCTTGGCGCTCTGTTCCGGCCCCTGGGATGCTGGTCCCAGCCTGCCCGTCCTCGGCGTCTCTGGGCTTGGTGAGAGGACCGTGCTCTCTGGAGGGGCTCAGCGCAGCTTCCAGGGGCTTCCTGAGCTGTAAATCCAGGTGAGGGGGGCTATGAGATTGGGGAACACGTCCCCCCACCTGCCCAACCTTTCCAGGTGGCATTGGGATCCAGGTAGGGACAGCATTCTGAGTCCTTCCCGCATCCTGCAAGGCCTGGGATGTGGGCCCAGAAGGGAGTCAGACAGGGCGGGGCGGGAATGCAATCGTTGGAGAGGAGTCGGGGCAGGGCTCCCCGGAGCAGAATGTATACCCATCTTCTTCTCCATACCCTCCCTCCGGGCCTGGGTGGGACTGTGGGGGTCACCGAGCTGCCCCCAGGGTAGACTACTCCAAACCTCCCCCCACCCTGTCCTGTTCAGTCCTACGGGAAGGGGCGTGTGCGCGTGTGCACCTGAGCATGCATGCGTGTGCCATAGGTTGGCTCAGAGGCTCTGTTAGTCCGTGATATCCTCAGTGAGTGCCAGGCATGACCCCTGGCCTTGGGGGCGCCCCCCTGTTCTTTCCTCTGTGTGCATCACTCTCTGAACAGCTCCCAGTGTCCAGCGTGGGCTGAGCTGGGTGCTACAGGGCCCTTCCCGGTGGGGCACGCTTACCGGTGGGGACACAGGCCCCAGCCAAATGAACAAGATGCACCCTGAGCGGAGCCACGAGCAGAAGGGCTCTGTCTGGAGGTGGATGCGTGTGCATGCATATGCATGTACAGATGTGTGTGGGTGCAGCCTGGTGGGGTCCGGGCCTCGGGCACAAGAGTTCCAGAAGCAGGGCCGAGGCGGCCTGCCTCAGAGAGCCGGCCTTGGGAGGCACACAGCCTCCACTGCCTGAAGCTGTGGCGAACCAGCCCAGACTCGAGGGGAGCCGACAGACACCCCTCCACGACAGGGATAGCGGAACAATTGGGGGGCCATGTCTACAACCCCCATACCTGACACAGTCAGCTTTTCCAGAAAAATCACTCTGGCTGGGAGGTCTGTTGGCTGTGCTCCGAGCACAGGGGAGAGCCCTTGCCAGAGCAGCAACCGTGGCCGGCGGAAGAGAGAGGCATCCTGCAGGCAGCGGCCAGGGCCAGGGGGCGGACCAGGACCCCCGAGGTCAGCAAGCAGAAGGCCTCGGAGCCAGGACAGGCAGAGGGCTCCCTGGAGCGGGACGCAGAGAGCTGAGCCAGACCCCGCCCCAGGGAGATGAGGACAGGCCCCTTGGCCCACAGGGATGCCAGTCCTGCTGCTGGTCTCAGCACCGGCCGGCCTGCCCATAGGGCGTCTGAGACCCGGGGGGGGGGGGCGGCGCGTGGGGCTCCCACAGCCAGGGCTCCATAGGCGCCCAAGCCAGAGCCGGCTCCCGCCCGCTCGCGCCTGTTTATGAAGCGAAGGGTAAGTGTTTAATTAGCCGCCTAATTGCCTGGGTAATTGGGAGGCATACTCAGCTCTCCAAGTAATCAGTCGGAACAGGCCTCGAAAATATCTGGCCCAATATTCATTAGTGTGGTTCAATCGTTAAACAGTTACCGTGTTTGGTTCATGACGAGGCCCAGCAAGCAGCTGCGCACCCTGCAGCCGCCCACCAACCCGGGCTGGGCTGGCCGCCCCGTGCAGACAGACAGACAGCCCTGCTGGGGCACAGACGGCGGGCGGCAGGAGGGGCCTGCCCCTCAGGGCCTCTGTGCACCCCTCCTGCCCCCGGCTGCCCCGTGTCTCCCTGGAGGCCACAGGAGGTCCTTCGGTCGGCCGGACCACCGCCCTCCTGCCCTTCCTTACCCCCAGGGAGCCTGGCAGCTGGGATTCCAGGGGGAGGAGACAGGCCCAAACGGCTCAGGGCACAGGGTCAGCCATGGGGCTGAGTCCCTGGCAGTGGCGGGGGTGAGGCTGGGCTCTGCAAGGGGAGGTTCGTGAATGTGCCCATTTTACAGGCAGGGAAACCGGGGCCAGAAGGGCAAAGCAGCCTGGAGTGGTGGCAGTCCCCTCCCTCGGCAGCCCCTGGGGCCCTCAGAAGGAGGGCCCAGCCCATCCACTCCCCTTCCTGAAACCTGGCCCTCTGTCAGGAGGTCAGCCATCAGCGGAGGAAGCCAGGGTCAGGAGGGCCAGCTGGAGCCACAGTCGCTCACCTGATGTCTGCTGCTGAGGCCCACCTCTGCCCCAAATATGGTTCACTCGCTCACTCACTCACTCATGTCCTCTGCAACCGGTCCTCGGGTGCCCTCGCCACGCGAGGCTCCGTGCTGGGGACAGTGAGTAAACTCACCTGACTCCTGCCCCCATGGACTTCCTCAGGGCACACTGGGCGATGGGGGACGTGCTGTGAGGGTCTTTATGGAGGAAATGGAACCAAGGGCACAGAGAGGGCGTCCCCATGCTTGAGCCAGGACCTGGAGGAGGGGGCAGGGAAAAGCATGCCCAGTGAGTGGAACAGCCAGTGCCAAGTCCCTGAGGCAAGAGAGAAGGCAGCAGAACTTCCTTGGAGCTGTGTGGCAAGTGGGAGGGCAGAGGGGTGGGGGCCCTGCACGGCTGGTGCCGCAGCACAGGCAGCAGGCTTCGTCCGAAGAGCTGTGGGAGCCACCGAGGAGGCTTATGGGGGACATAAGAGACACTCTCTGGTCGACCTTTTGTAAAGGGCTTGGGCAGGGGTGGAGGGGAAACCATGTGCAGGTTTCCAGGTGAGAGGCAGGGGTCCTATGGACTGAGGGGGGGCTGCCATGCACCCCTCCACCCCCAGGCTCCACCCTTCCCTCCCTGCTCTGGGCCCCAGCAGGGATGCTGGCTTCACCCCTGGCTCTTGCTCTCTGGTTTGGGGTGGGAAACCAGAGAGGGCAGGGGTGTGTTTCCTCAGCTGGGCCTGCTCTCCCTCTGAAGGCCACAGCCCTCCCCCCGCTCCAGGCCCAGGCCACCTGCCTGCCTTGCCAGCCCCAGCAAGGCTCCTGAGTGCTTCACTCTGCCCAGTCGTACCCACACCTTGGAGAACAGACCTCTTATTCGTCCCCTTCCCCAGTGTCGTGCCAGCCCTTGGTGACGGCGTACATTCACCAGCCTTGCCGCGCCTGAATCTGCCAGGATCGTGACAATTTGAGGCTCACACGTTGAAAGCTCCTTGCCCTTGAAGCGCAAACAGGGTGACCACACTTACGGGGGGGAGCACCGAGTAACGCACGGAATTGCCAGTTCAGTAGGTCAGGAGCCTGAAATCAGTATAGCACTGCAGGTCGATTATCCTTCACAACAAAAGTACAATGAGGTCACCTTGTAGAGGGTGTGCAGGAGGGGCTGGACCCGGAACGGGGGACCTGGGCTCAGATCCCAGCCCCACTGCACGACTGTGGGCAAGCCACTGGTCACAAATAGCCCCTCCTTGGGCTCGATCCCCCAACCACCATTTCTTTTTATTGGAGGTGAAATTTATGTGACAAAATGAACTGCTCATCGTCTTAGAGTGAACAATTCGGTGGCTTTGAGTTTGTTTACCGTGTTGTGTGCCCACCACCAGGGAGACCCCCAGCCTCTCCCCCAGCCCCCCGCAGCCCCCGATCGGCATTCCGTGTCTGAGCCTGCCCGCTCTGGATGTGTCACGTAAATGGAACCACAGCATACGTGGTCTTCTGACCGCGATGACGTCCTCGAGCTCCACCCCAGGGTGGGGCCCCATGCGGTTCCGCCGTGTGGACATCGACCATCTTTTGAAGCAGGGATTTTCATGTTCGTTTTGCAAACACAGAAGACGGGCATCAGAAAGGCTTCTCTGGTCTTGTGAGCTCGCGGGGTCCAGACACAAGATACCCGAAGTGGTGTGGCGAGGAGGAAGGAAGGGTCTAGACTTGCTCTCCCTCTCAGTTCTTCCCCTCCAGATCCTATCTTTACTTAACACTGAGATATTTTGTTCATCATAGCTTTTTCCGTGTGTTTTTATTGATTTTTTAATTAAAAAATTTTAAATTTGATGGGCGCCTGGGTGGCTCAGTTGGTTAAGCGACTGCCTTCGGCTCAGGTCACGATCCTGGAGTCCCGGGGTCGGGTCCCGCATCCGGCTCCCTGCTCGGCGGGGAGTCTGCTTCTCCCTCTGACCCTCTTCCCTCTCGTGCTCTCTATCTCTCATTCTCTCTCACTCAAATAAATAAATAAAAAAATCTTTAAAAAAAATTTTTAAATTTGAAAATTTTAATTGAACTTTCAATTTTAGCCAAAGTAATCGTAGGTTGACGTGCAGTTTCGGGAAATGGTATGGTGTGCCCTAGACCCGGTTTTCCTTGCTGGTGGCATCTGGCCGTGGCTGTAATGCAGGACTCTGGCGCTGATACCCTCTCCTGGATGGTTTTCACAGAAGAACCTGATGATCACGATCATATAATTCCTTCCATTTCTCCCTCGTGGCGTTCGGACTACTGTCACACGCTGTACTAATACACGCAGTATGAAGTCCACAGGGCACGGCTATTTTTATTTGAGCAGTCAATGATCACTTATTAGATGTCGCTGGTAACGGGAGGATCACCTGTTTCTCCACACGGCTGCTGGTCCCAGCGCTTGACATTCCCGTGTGGATTCACACTTGTCTGCTATTCCCCTTCTGCCAGAAGGACGGAAGGACGTCCTTCTGCACCTCTCGCGCTGCTGGTGGCGAATTCTCTCCACTCCTGTCCGAAAACACCTCTATTTCGCCTTCAGTTTTGGAAGATACCTCTGCTGGGTATAGAATTCCAGCTCGGCACCTCAGCCATCTTGCTTTGCGGTTCCCGGGAGAAGTCTGCTGACGCTCTTGTCTTTATTCCCCCTTTTCTGGCTGCCCTGGGGTCATCTCTGTCACAGCTTTTGAGCAGTTTGAACATGACATGCCTCGTAGACTTCCTCACGCTTCTTACGCTTGGGGTATGTTGAGCTTTTATCTATGCACTCATAGTTTTCCCCTGTTTTGGTAAATTTTTAGCCAAAGTTCTTCAAACAGCTTTTCTGTGCTTTCTCTCTTCCTTTGGGGCTCCAATTACACAAGAATCAGGCTCTGTCTCAGAGACAACCACCTTTCTCATTAAAAAAAAAAAAAAATGTTTTGTGTCTTATTCTGGGTAGGGTCCATGACTGTGCCTTCACGTTTACTAATCTTTTCTCTGTCATGTCTAATCTGTTAGTAATATCATCTGGCGAGCTTTTCATCCAAGATGTCATAGTTCTTAAGACTCAAAGTTCCGTTTGGGTCTCATTTGCTTGTTTTGTAGCTTCCATGTCTGCTTAACTTTTCAAATACATGGAATAGAGTTATAGCTGATTTAATGTCCTTGTCTGTTCCTTCCAGCGTCTGGGTCAGTTCTGGGCTGGTGTGAATTAATGAGTATCATCCTCACAGTGGGTCATGTTTTTCTGATTCTTTTCATGCCTGATAATCTTTGATTGGATGCCAGACATTGTGAATTTTGCCTTTTTGACTGCAGAATATTTTTGTATTTCTGTAAATATACTCGCCCTGCGTTCTGGGATGCAGTGAAGTCAGGGGGCAACAGCCTTGCTGACCTTGTTGACTGTGCCCCCGGGGCTGTTCCCAGTCTATGCTACCGATTCCCCATTACTGAGGCAAGACTTTCCTCAGTATTCTTTCCAAGGTCCTGAGAACGATGGGACTTTCTATCACGAGTCTGGCTGCTAGGAAGAGACATTTTCCCAGCCCTGTGTGAGCACCAGCACCATTCTCTTATCCTTTCGGATGGTTCTTTCCAGGTCTTGGATAATTTCCTCATCTGCATGCATTAATCAGCACTCTCCTGAACGCTCAAGAGGGACCCTCCACATTTCTCCGGAGTGCCCATTCTCTCTGTGGAGGTCTCTCCTTTCTGGTACACTGTCCTGCAAATTCCACCTCACTCCCCACAGGCTCGGAGCTCTGTCTCTTCAACTCTGTGCCAGGCCACAACCGGGTTCTCCCTTTCTGCCTCGTGGTCTGGAAATTCTCCCAATGGCAGGGATCCCCTCGTTTCTCCCCCATCTCTCAGAAATCTCTGTCCTTTGTTGCCCAATGCCCAATGTCTTGACAGTCATTGCGTCTCATACTTTGTTTTTTTCTTTTAAATAATTGTTTCAGATGGGAAAATAAATCTAGTCCCTGTTACTGTATCTTGGATGAAAGTGGAAATCCTCAGACAGTTTTCAAAAGCTAAGGGTCACATCACCATTGCAGAAAAATCCGAGCCCAGCCACAAATCCTGGTGATGACGTTTGAGCCCTGGATCAAGCCATGCCAGAAGTGAGACCCTATCCCAGACAGTTCACCTCTAGGAGGCAACAAATCCTCTCTTCTGTTTATTCCAACTGGGCTGGGCTTTCTGCCCCCTTGCTCCTGCCCGCTCCCTATCCAGCCATTGCTGCACAAGGCGGCTCCCTCCAGAAAAGCAAGACCAGGCCTGGCTGGGACAGGTATGGGGGTGCTGAGTGAGTTTTACGCTTCTGAAAACCCACCCCGACCAGGTGAGGAGAGTGAGTAGGTCACATGCTCCCCACTCTCAATCCTCCAAACGTTTCTCAAAGCACTTGAAATAAAGCCCCAGTGTCCTTCGCATGGCCTGGCACAGCTAAGCCTCTGTCAGTCCCCTCTTCTGCCCCATTCCCCTGCTCCAGCCCTGCAGGCTGCCAACCCATTCCCACCCTAGGGCCTTTGCACCTGCTGTGTCAGCTGCCTGGGCTGCTTTCCCGTGGGTCTCTGTGCAGCTCCACAGTGCATCTCAGTGTGCCCCAGAACCCTGCACAGGGCAGGGCACCCAGTGAGTTAGCACCTTTCCCCAGCTGGGGACCTTAGGACCGGGCTGGGGTGGCCCTTCAGAAGCTCTCATGACCCCCGGAACTTCCTGGAACCTCTCCTGGCAGGGTGGGGGTGGGGCCCAGTCCCAGACCTCCAAACTGCTCTCTCCTGCAAAATATCCCCTTCCAGCAGAGAGGATGGGTCGGGGAGACAGGAAGGAAAAATAATTACTTCTCAGCCTCTAACCTTTCCGGCAAGTGACTCGGTAATAAATAATCCCCACGTCCCTCCAGTGCGATCCATCAGCAGGAGCTCCTAATTACTCCAGACTCACTTTGAAACCACTTCCAGTCCCACTTTCAAATAAATAAAAAATTAACATGGACTGGAGCAGAGACCCAGAGGCAGGGCTGCCCAGCACCTCTCAGAGGCGTCCTGAGCCGGGATGGGGTGCGCCACAGGGAAGGCCGAGGTCAGGGGAGCTCTGGCCCGGGCCCGAGACCCACCTGTCACGTCGAAGGGTCTCTGCCAGTGGCACTCGCCCTGCCGGCCATCGCCTGCACCCTTCTGCGGTCCCAGGGCACCGTGATCTCAGGCCCAGCACGGGGCCAGCGTGCTGGCCACGGCCTCCTTCCCACCCCAGCCTACTTGAGCGAGGACCCCTGTCTGGGCCTCAGGTGTCTTCCATAAACAAGGCTTCTCTGATAGTAACCAGATGGTGGACAGACAGGGAGACCAGGCCCTAACTGGCCAGCAGTGCGCGACCACCTCTACTCAGGCACATCAGCTCCACGGGTCGTCCTGAGCCGAGGGATGGGAGGAAGCCCCTGGCCAGCCTCACCTGCGGGACTCATGAGGGCTGACCGCCGTGGGGGCCGCAGTCTCCTGGCCTCACGCACCATCACGGGCTCTGGGAAGGTGTGCAGGGGGCGGAAAGTCATGGGTGTGGGGCAGCGTGGGAGAGCACTCCTAGGATGGGACCCCACCACTCCCCTCCTTGGGGCAGCGAGAGCTGAGGGTCTGCGAGGTGGTGCCAGGCAGCAGGGCGGCGTTCAGACGCCAGGCGGATGTGGAGGGCAGCGAGGGGGCGTGCAGGGCCCCTTGGCCAGACCCTCTGCAGGAGAATTAATTAAACGCATCTCACTCTGCTGCCGAGCGATTTCTGCTGACCTCACCAGGCCGATTAATATTTAATTAGCCTTTGGGAGGAAGGGGGGTACTTATTAACCTGCTCTGTCAATCTTGGACAGGTCTTGGACAGGCAGTGAGTGTTCTAGGGAGCAGCTCCTGGAGCCTCCTGGACCGGGGCCCGAACGATGTGTGCCCCCACCTCAGGCTGCACTAACACTGAGCGTTAGGGGCTGCCCTGACTAGGACAGCCTGAGCTGGGGTGCACAGGGGGTGGAGGGCGGGGGTGCCCTTTGTCGGGCAGAGCAGTGCCCTGAGTGTCATTCACTGGCCCGATCCAGCTTGGGCAACCTGCTGCTCTGGGGCCTGAGGCCTGGTGCTGACCTGTGGGGAAGGAGCAGGGTGACCCCAGGATCGGGAGCAGCTCCATGCGGAGGCTGCAGCAGTGGTTGGGGGGTGGGGCCACGCAGGACCATGCTGTGACAGGAAGTACAACCTGGACGGCCGTACCTGGCAGCCCTCTCCCAGCACTAGCCTGACACTACCCTCTGGGGGCCTGCCAGCACTTTACAAGAAGCCAGAGAAGCGAGTTCTATGTGGGCTCTCCTGGTCTTTCAATTCGATAACAGATTCCGCATTCTAAAGAGCCAGGTGAGCCCGGCAGTCCGCGTGAGGCCGAGCAGTGCGTGCAGCCCAGCACATAGGTCCTCAGGAAGCTCTCCGGAGATGGATGCCTGGCTCAGGAGGATAGCCCACGCCACCACCTCATGCAGCAGCCACCCCCAACCCCAGCCCGGCCCCTGCCCACCTTTGCTGCCAAGCCTGGCCACGCCCCCATCCTCCCTGAGCACCCTGCCACCCACTCCCCCCAAACCCCTGGACCTTTGCACATGCTGTGTCTCCACTGACAAAGCGAGCCGACCCAGGAGTTCTCTAGTTTGACTCTCCCTGTCTCCTGGAGGCAGGCAGGGCTTGCTGGGTGGAGGAGGGGGTATCTGGGACCCCTGGGGGCATCCCTGGGGCAGATAGTCCCCAGTCAGGGTGACAACCAGGTGGGGCAAGACACCTAAGATGGGCTGGCAAGGGGGCTACACGTTGCCCCTCTCTGCCAGCCGGCCCCCCAGGCCCCTCCTGAGCCCGCAGCCAGGCACACGGGCCCACTCAGCGAGGACCTCTCTCCCCCATGTTGGCAGGCGGTGATGAAATTTTTAAATAAGGCAAAAAAATTAAAACTCCCTCGAGTTTTATTAAGTAGGGATGCTGCAAGGTAATTACAAACTGGCTTAATTAAAATCCACCCTTGGAAAGCACCAGTGGGTGGCCCTGGCAGGGAAGGAGGACAGGAGGGGGAGTGGCTTCCTTGTGCCGAGCCTCAGTTTCCCCAGCCGTAAAGTGGGGATGACGCTAACCTCTGGACCAGGAGGGGAGCATCAGTGCAGTGTCCGCGTGCTCAGAGAGGCCAAGGGCCACGCTTGAGTCACACAGCAGGGCTGAACTGGACCCTGGGGGAGGCCTGCCCCCTGAGGGGTTCGGTGAGGAGGGTCCCAGAGACCCTGCCCCAGATCGCATCAAGCACCACAGCGGTCAGCACGGGGAACCTCCCAGCCGCCATGTCTTCCCGCTGGGCCTACGGGCCGTGCTCGCTGGCAGGAGAAGGGCAGTCCTGCTGAGGGCACCTCTGGCAGAGGGCGGGGCGAGGGCCTGCAGGTGCAGGAAGGGGGCAGCTCGGCGGGGCAAGGCCGGGAGGAGGCAGAGGAGGGGGCTGCCGAGCTCCCCGCGGGGCTCGGTCTGTTTCTGCCCCTCCCTGTCGGCGCTGCCACGGGGACAGATGGAGGGCCAGCAGCACAGCCTGGCTGGGAGTGGGCAGGAGCTCGGTCCTGGATCAGCGCTGTAGGCCTCCCAGGGCCAGTGACTCCCACCCTCAGCACTGGGCCCTTGGCACCCGGAGGGGGACGGAGTCAGGACCTGAGAGGGGCCTGATGCCCAGGGGGCGGAAGTTGAACAGCTGGGCAGAGGGGGCAAGACAGAGACGGAGGGGAGAGGCTCACCCGGGTGTGGGGAGTGGAGGGGTGCCCCTTGCAGAAACCTAACCAGTCGTCTCCAGCTCAGGACCCAGAGGGGACCCCGGAGCTCCTTGGGGTCACTGGGCCGGGGAAGGCAGGCCCGCTCACTCCCTTACCCCTGTGTGCGTCAATTACACACTGGCCATTGTCCACCCACTGCAGTCCCCGGGACCTGTCTGGCCAACAAAAGGGAGGGCAGCCCCCGCTGGGGTCACAGGAAGCCTGCAGGGTCACCCAGGCGTGGTCTAATCCTGGCTTGGCTGTTGGCCAGCCATGTGGCCTTGGGTGAGGCGTCTGGCCCTGAGCCTCAGTTTCCCCCTCTGTCAAGTGAGGAGAGAGCCCCCATCTCCTAGGCCACTGTGGGAGTGTTAAGCACCTGGCTCACAGTCGGCGCCCCGACTGGGGCCTGCCTGCCCGCCCAGCCATCCTTGGGATCCTAGCTCCAGCCCCAAGCCCACCCCCAGGCCATTCCAGCTGCCACCCCCAAGGCTCATAAACCCCTGAGCTTTGATCTGTCCCCATTCTGTCCTGGCCGGAAGAGACGGGGGCTCCTCCCAACCGGCCCCTCCGTGTCTCGCCTCCCCACCCCACTGCCTCCATTAACCTCTGCACCCCAGGCGGAAGGGGCAGCCATAGCCCTGGCCCGTTCCCATGGTGGGGGCACCCCAAAGGTGGGGTTTGTCGGGGGCCCCAGGGCCAGCCTGGGAGAAGATCCTGTTGTGGTAGGGCCGGGAGAGAGCCTCAAGGGTCACCACCCACGGGCAGCCATCCTGAAGAGCTCAGGGCCTTGGGTCGCCCCTGATGCCCGGGCCGGCATTCTACCTCAGAGAGTGGATGCTGACCGCCCCAGCCTGTCCCTTCACCAGAGCCAAGACTGTCCTGTCACCCTGGCAGGGTCCTCTTCTGCCCCTGGGGAGCCCTTGGGGGCCAGGGGAGGGGGAAGAGCCCGCAGACTGCATTTTCTCATCAGTGCTGTCCCAGCCACCCCCTGGAGCCCCGTACCACCCTGTTCTGACCCCCGGACATCTCCCTCCACAGCCTGTGCTCCCAGGCTGACCGGGGGCAGCATCCCAGCTTCAGGCCGGGACAGGCTCACCAATGCGCCTGCTGGCAACTCCTCGTGCTGGTGTCCAGCCGGCCGTCTGCCTGCAGCCCCCTCTCGGTGCCGCATTGTGGTTCCATGCTGGTCACAGTGGGTATGGGGCTCACGCTCTGGAACAGGTCAGCAGGCTCACCTCGTGGCCGCATGTGGAGGCTCTGCCCTGAACACACACCGTCCACAGAGCCCCTGGACCCACCTGGCTGAGTCTAACCCTGAACCACTTGGTTCCCCTCGCCTGGCCTGCCCAGGGCAGCTGGGTGGCTGGACCAAACCAGGAGGTTTCCAGGGGCTCTGCATTCCCACGGTGGTGCCCTGGTCCAGACGAGGCATCTGTCAGTGGGGGACATCTCCCTCACGGGGAGGACAGGAGGGTGCTCAGGGGGTCTCTCCCCCTGGGTCCAGGCGCTCAGTGCATGTCTGTGGCCCCACCATTCACAGGTACAGTGGTGAGCAGAGTAAATGTCCCTTCCCGGTGCTCAGGGTCTGGAGGCCCAGAGATGAGACACCAGTGGGCGCCCGCTGAGATTATAGCAGGGTGTGGGGAGAGGAAAGGGGCCAGGGAGGTGGCGTCTGGGGACGGACACTCACAGGCCCTGGAAGGGCCTTAGGCTCAGAGCAGTGGGGGCAGGATCGAGGGTGGGGGCAGCCTGTGATGGGGGCATGGGGGTGAGGCAGGAGGGACAGGAGGGAGGCTGCCAGGAGGGAGGAGGAGAGCAGAGCCAGCAGGGCTGACCTGGCCCAGTGTCCACCCCCCAGACCTCAGGGGAGCCTGGTCCTGGCCGGCTTTGCCTCTGTGCCATGTGACTGTGGGCAAGGCCCTGCCCACTCTGGGCCCCTGAGTGTGAGCCCTGTGGAAACCGCAACATGCCCCCCGCCCCTTCTCGCGGAGAGAGGAGGGTGGGGGACTCGGCCAGCGCACGAGCCTCCTAGGTGGGAGCCCCCCCACCGCAGCCCTGCAAGCCTCCAGCCTCCCACCTCTGAGCCCCCCACACCTGGTTCCCACGTCCTCCCCGCTCCCCGCCGTGTCGGCCCCGTCTGGAATCGACACATTTCCTTCCTCGAAATGATGCATGTTTTCCCCGTCGGTTTTACAAATAACTTCAAATTTTACTGTTTTCTTTCCCTAATGAATTCTCTGAAACGTGTTACAAGCTCCCCAGTAATGAATGTGGAGCGGGCGGCCGCGGTGCAGCCGGTGCTCCGCCTGCCTCCACCTGGGCGCCGCCGAATTAGCCCTCGCCACACTCTGCGCGCGGCCCTGATGCAGCCTTGTTTAGCGCAATTGGTGGGAATCCATTATATTGACAATATCCATTTGTGTAATTCCTGCATTAGGATTTTGTGCTAAACTGTGTTTGAAAGGCGCTGCTGACCCTGATTACCTCTTTAATTGTGCTTAAAAACCCAGATTAATTCAGAGGCGAAGCTGACCGTGCTGGGAAGGGGCCTTGCTGCACCCAAGGAGTGGACGGTCCCTGGGCCTCGGGGGCTGGCGGGTCCGGGAGGGTGCTCTCTTGTCCTCGGAGCTGCCAGGAAACCCCGGGGCCGGGGCAGGCAGAGAAGGAGAGCAGCTCCCGAAGGTCAAGGGGGCTGGCCGTGGGAACCCTGCCGCGGCTCTTGGCAGATACTGGGCTCCCCCACGCCCGCGACTTACAGCACTTTTCCTGGGTTAGACAGAGTCTGAGGGTGGGTCTGGGTGGAGACTTGTTCCATCTGCTGCAGGCATCGCAAGAGAGGTGGGTAGGGCTCCGCTCGGCCCCAGCAGCTCCTGCCTCTGGAGGACCTGAAGGAGGCTTAGGGGTCCCACTGCCCATGTTACCAGCGGAGAAACCGAGACCAAGCGGGCCAGGGCTGCCTCCAGGTCACACAGAGGTGGCAAACTTAGTGTAGGGCCAGCCGGGAGGCCTGTCTTCACGATGAGCTAGGCTGCTGGCTCTGCTGTCCTGCAGATTCTGGGGTGCTCACCCATAGTGGGGGGCAGTCCCTGTAGAGGGGAAATCAACCAGACGTGCCTCCCATGAAAGGAGCAAGGACTGTAGGGTCCAGCTGAGCCAGGTCCAGGTCTTGGCCCCTCCCTGAGCCTGTCTCCCAACCTGGGCAGAGGAGTCCTGTTGTGCGTCATGGAGGTGATCCTTGGTGGGCCATGCCCAGCACAGGTGGACACACAGTGGGCACTGAGCAAAGACTTGCTGTTTCCTTGCTTACGTTTCCCTGTTCTGTCCCCCTCCTCGAGTCTCGGGGTGGTGGGGAGTGAGGTGCCCACATCCCTGCTTTCACACCATGAGGTGTCCAGCCTCAGAGCACATCGAATTCCCTGGGGCAGGGTCAGAATTTCCGGGGTGGGCTCTGGGGGTGCAGAGGGAGGTGGGCCATCAGGTAAACTGGCACAGGACCCCAATGGCAGGGGGCAGGGGTGCGCCTGAGACCTGAGTTTCTGGCCCAGCCTCTACTCTGGAGCCCAATCCCAGGGACAAGGGAGTGCCCGCCCTCTGCCCTGTCTGAGCCCGGCGTCTGCATGCATCAGATGTGGGGATGGTGAAGGAGGGCACCTGAGGACGAGATGCAGGAGTTGCTCTGGACCCTGAATCAGGGGGCACACATGATTGGGGTGACCTCCCCCTTCACCTTTCCCTGGGGGGGGGCCCTGGGTAGGGCAGGCGAGGTGACAGGGCCCCTTGGGCACCCGGTGCGCTAGAGGAGAGCCCTTAGGAGGGACACGCAGGGCCAAGGGAAGCGAGGTCGGGGAGGAAGCTTGGCAGAGATGTGGTCCTGCTGAGTCTGACCCCTCCTCATGGGGGCTGCAGGGTGGAAACAGCACCCCAGCGGTGGTCCCACCTTGGGGACAGGGGCTGGGACTTTTGCACCTACATCACTTAGTCATGGCAGCCAGCAGGCTGCCTGGGGAAGGGGCTCTAGCATCCAGGTGTTTCCAGTCCAGGCAGGGGCACCCTGTAGCCATCAGCAGTCCTGGCACTGGGGGAGCAGAGGCCTGAGATTTACCCACTCAGAGCGCTGACATCTGGTCAGCAGCGCAGCAAGGCCAGTGAACTTCATTCGCAGGCTTCTGCACAGATTGTGTGCGTGCACTTGTGCACACACACACTCGTGCACATGCACACGGTCGTGCACATACCTGTGCACGCACACACGTACACACTTGTGCACGCACATGCACATGGCTGTTCACACTTGTGCGCACACACGCACTCGTGCACACGCACACGGTTGTGCACACATATACACGCAGCCGTGCGCGCACACACTCGTGCATACACACGCACCCACGCACGTACACACACACTCGTGCACGCACACACCCATGCGCACACACACACAGTCGTGCACGCACACACCCATGCACACGCACATGGGCATGCACACACGCTTGTGCACGCACACGTTCGTGCACATGCACATGGTTGTGCACACACACACCGGCGTGCACATGAGTGCACGGTTCTAACACCTCCGCCGAGGCAGAATTCCCATACCACACATCCCCCACGTACAGCGCACTGTCCCGTGGCTCTAGTGACCTCGCAGGTTCATGCAGCCAGTTCCAGGACACCTTCGTCCCCCTACCCTGTGGCACTCACCCCGCATTCCCCTCAGAGCCCCCAGCTCCAACCACAGGAGTGGAAATGACAGGCGTCTTTTGTGATGGACTTCTTTCTGCTTTAGCGTAACATTTCCAAGCTTCACCCCTGTTGCCAATCGAATCTGTACTTTGTTCCTTTCTGTGGCTGAATAACACGCCATTGTATGGACAGATCGTATTGTTTATCCACTCGCCCACTGGCGGCATTGGGTTATCTCCAGTCTTGGGATACTGTAGCTCGTGCTGCCGTGAACGTTTGTGTGCAGTTCTGTGGGCACCCGTGCCTTTCTCTCTTTCGGGCACATGGCTTGGAGTGGAATTGTTGGGTCACGTGGCAGCTCTGTGTTTAACCCTTTGAGGAACCGCCAGAGTGTTCTCCATTTCACGTTCCCACCGACAGCACATGAGGGTTCAACATTCATCCGTCTTGTGTATCGTAACCACCGAGTGGGTGTGAGGTCATGTTGCTTTGCATCAGCCATCAGCTTACGATGCATCGTTCACGGCTTATGGGCAATTTGTGTATTGTCTTTGAAGAAACGTCTATTCCCATCCTTTGCTCATTTAAAAAAACTGGGTCCCTTGTCTTTTTTATTATATTTTCTGGGTATGAATGCCTTATCAAATGTATGATTTGCAGACATTTTCTCTCATTCCGTGGGCTGTCTTTTTAGTTCCTCAGTGGGGTGTCCTTTGAAACACAAAGGTTGTAAATTTTGATGATGTCCAATGGATCAATTTTTTCTTTGGTTGCTGATGCTTTTGGTGTCACAGCCAAGAAACCATTGTGTCACCCAGAACCATGGAGACTTGCTCCCATGTTTTCTTCTCGGCCCTTCAAGGCTCAGCTGCCACATTTCTGCCACATTTAGGTGTTGATACAGTGTGAGTCCATTTTTTTATAGGTCGTGAGGGAGGCTTCCATCTTGCGTGTGGACGCCTGGTGTCCTGGCACCATTTGCTCCAAAGACCGTTCTTTCCCCGCCAGCTAGTCTTGGCGCCCTCGTCAGAGGCCAGCAGACAGCAAGAGTAGGGTTATTCTGGGCTGAGGTTCTGTGCCGGGGAGCCCCGTTTCTGTCTGTGTGTCATGATCACCACAGCTCGGTGAGAACTTCTGAAATCAGGACATGTGAGGGCTCCTCCCCTGTTCTTCTTTTTCAAGATTCTTTTGGCTATTCTGGACCCCTTGAGTTTCCACATGAATTTTAGGATCAGCTCGTGGATTTCTGAAAAAAATGTTTTTTTAAAAGCCAGGATTTTGATGGAGATCCTTAGAAGCCCCCTGGTCAAAGATGAACGGGATGGAGGGAGGGAGGGAGGGAGGTCTCCCCTGCCCGAGGAGCTGCTCTGGCCTGTCGTCCTCATGCCCTGGGCACTGCGTGCTCAGTGACCGCTCTGTCCCCCCATGGAGAGCGGGCCCCTCACTGCATCCCAGAGGGACCCCAAGTTTGCCCCGACCCACACTGCTCTCCCCACATTTATGCCCCAATTTCCAGGCCGGGTTCAGCCCCCCACCCCTTCCTGCCACCTTAATTAAGTGGCCAGGCCCAGGCCTCCCACCCACTCCTGGCCCCCGCCCTCGCCCAGGCCGGGATGCCTGTGCCAGGAAGCACACCCCCCTGAGTTATTTACTTTCCTTAATAACCTTTTATGAGGGGCCTGCATGGCCTTCAGGAGAGCGGCGGAGGTGGCTCCGGGGTCATCCCTCGGATGTGCTTTTATTAACTTAAAGTCAGCCCGCCAGCAGGTTAAGCAGCAGCCCTTCTCCCCTGGGCTGTCCACTGGATGCTGGGCCCTCCTGCTCCAGGTGTGGTGAGGCTGGGTCCGGTTTAATTAAATCCTCCCTCTGCTTGTATCTCCAAGGGGTGGGCGGCAACTCGTGCAGGAGACTCCCAGCAGCTCCTAGCACACAGTGCAGCCACCTGCCCGCTCTCCGGCGCTCCCTGCCCACCTGCCTCTCAACAGCAGGACTGATCCGTAAAATTTAATCCATTTCCTATTTAATCAAAATCAATCAATTTCATTTAATTCTACAGTTAGTCGATTGTATTGAAGTATAATTTATACACTGTAGAATGCTCCCCCTTTAAGCATACCGTTCGATGAGTTTTGACAACTATATACACTGGTGAGGCACCACCACGGTCAAGATGGGGCGGCTCTCCCTGTGCAACATGTGGCCATGAGCCACGCGGGGCCACGAGCCACGCAGGGCCACCGAGCGCCTGGGATGTGGCTAGTCCGGACGGACATGAGCCACACATGTGAAATACACAGCGGGTTTCCGGGATGGTCTGGGGAAGAAACGTGAACTATCTCAGGAACGATTTCCATAGCGATTCTGTGTCCAATGGTAACATTTCAAGCACAGTGAGTTAATACAATATAGTATTGAAATTAGCGTCACTGTTCTGCTTTGCTTTCTGAACAAGTCCACTGGCACCTGTTGGCTGGCAGAGGCTCCCTTCACCCCAGAAACTTCTGTGTGCCCCACAGCCCTGCCCCACCTGTGAGATGGGGTTAGGGCGGGCCGCCTGGGCTGGTCCTAGGGCTGCAGGTCACGAGGCGCCATGTGTCTGCAGAGCCCCCAGCTCTGGGCGGGTGCACCGCACGCGTCTTGCATCTGGCTCACCCTCCCATGTCATTGGTTCTGGAAGGAGGGAGGTGTGGGGGCACCCTTTGCTCTCTGCCCCCCCACAGGGAGGGAACTTGTTCATTGGTATCGTCTGCAGAGCAAACTCCTGCAAACCTCTCCGACAGAGCCCACCTGGTCTCCCTGGCCCGCACCCACCCAACTCCTGCCTGTGACCTTTGGGGCCCTAGAAGAGGGCCCAGGTGAGCCCTGAGTTTAGCCACTCTGCGCCCAGGACAGCAGTTTCAGGGGGAGCGTCTCACCTTGAGAGGGGAGGCTCCTGAGCAGGACCGCGGACATGGGTGCTGGGACCCAGGGGGACGTCATCCAGAGACTCTGCCAATGGGGGCCTGAGCTTGGCAAGAGGGGACCTCTGTCTAAGGCTCTGGCGTCAGGGCACCCAGCCTCCCACTGCGTGAGCCCTACTGTGTGCCAGGCCACGAGCCAGGCGCTGGAGTGGGAGTGGGCACACGGCCACCCCAAACAGATCTCGGTTTACAAAAGCTCGTCTTACGTAGGACCCCTGGAGGGGGCTCAGAGGAAGTGGGGACGGAGGCTCTGGAGGAAAAGGCCAGCCCTGACGGACAGTGGCGATGGGTCGTAGCGCATTGAGCAGGGCGCCCACAGTCACTGCCGGTACACGTGCATAAATACAGGTGGGGGAGGGAGGGCCGTACAGAAAGACAACACGTGTAGAAAGGAAAGTGGAATTCGAGAATTTACCTTTGGCCACCCCGTAGAAATAATTGACTGGGGCGAGAATCACCGATAAATCAACACAGGGTGTGAGGGGGATTGCCTGGCAGGGTCTGCGCACGGTGACTCAGGTGCCCCTCCTGGCATCACACACGTCCCCACAGCACCTTGCCCACATCAGGAGGAGACGTTACCCAGACCCGAGCGGAGGGAGGGGCACTCCACCAGTAATTCCCCTGGGCTGTTTGAAACGGCGGCTTCACAAGATTCCCGGCCAAGGGAGGCTGAAGAGGTGTACCCGGAGATTCCGCGGGTGTGGACTGGATGCAGGCCGGGGCCGGTGTGCCAGCAAGGACACAGGGGAGTGCTTGGAGCCTGAACGGGCACAGTGGGTGAGGCGCCCACCACGCAGGCTGGTCCTGGGAGCTGGCTAGAAATGCAGAGTCTCAGGCCACCCCACTCCCACTGAACCCAAACCTGCATATTTGCTATTTTTTTTTAATTTTTAACTTTCTTGACAGCTTTATCGAGGTGTAATTGACTTCACATATGTAAAGGGTTTTTTGATATATTTTGACAACTGTATACCCCCGGTGAAACCATCACCACGATCATGTCAAAGAACACATCGTTCACCCCAACAGTTTCCCTGAGCCCCTCTGTAATCCCCTCCCTCACCTCCTTTTCCTCCGCCCTTGGCCCCAGGCATCCCTATCCCGTCCTGTCATTATAGATTAGTTTGTATTTTCTATCATTTCATAGGAACAGAATATGTACCAATTTTTGGTCTGGCTCATTGCACTCCAGAGAAAAACGTTGAGGTTCATCTATACTTTTGCATATATATCAGCCATTCTGCCCTTTTTGTGGCTGAGCAGAATTCTGCTGAATGGATGTACCACAACCTGTCCATCAGTCTGTCGATGGGCACTTCCTGTTTCCGGCAATCATGACGTCGCCACGAACATTGGTGGACAAACACTTTTCTATCTGCAGACGCGGGGCTGCTGGGGTGCAAGGCAAGTGGATAGTTGACATTGTAAGCTCCGTCAGACTACCTTCCATGGCAGGTGTGCAACATTCCATTTCTGCCACCCGTGCACGGAACTCCCATCCCTTCCACGTCCCGCTGACACTGACAGTGGGTAGCCTTCTGTTTTGAGCCACTCCAAGGGTGTGGAGGGTGTCTCGGGGTGGGTGCTGCGTTTCCCCAGTGACTGAGGATGGTGAGTATCTTTCCCTGCGCTTCTTTGCCATCTGTACATCTTGGGGGAAGCTACTGTTGAAATTACTCGACCCGTTTTGGGGTGTGTTTACTGTTTGGTTACTGCTGAGTTTTGAGAGCTCGTTATATATTTTGACACAAGTCTTTCGTTGGGTGTATGATTTGCAAAGATTTTCTCCCTGTTTAGGGCTTGTCACTTTGTTCTCATAGTGTCTTTCAAAGAACAGAAGTTTTAAATTTGATAAAGTCCAATTTATGCATATTTTATCTTATAGATCATGCTTTCAGTGTCATAGCTGAGGAATCTTTACTTACCCTGAGTTTACAAAGATTTGATCTTTGTAAAAACATTTGATAAAAGATTTGATCTTTGTAAACATCCAGATGATTTCTTCTACAAGTTTTTTAGTTTGAGGGTTTGCTTTTAGGTCTGTGATCCACTTTGACTTAGTTTTCATATGTGGTGTGAGGTATGGATCATAATTCTTCGTTTGTTTGTTGTTGTTGGGGTTTTTTTTTTTTTAGGCATATGGATTTGTTGAAAATCCATTTGTTGAAAAATCATCCTTTCTCCACTGACTTGCCCTTTTGCATTTTTGTCGAAATTGATTGTCTGCATATGTGTGTGTGTCTGTTTCTGGGCTTTTTCTATTCTGTTCCGCTGACTTGTTTGTCCATTCCTCATGCCAGTTCCACACTCTTATTTATTACTGTAGTGTTATAAGAAGTCTTAAAGTCAAGAAGGGCTAGTCCTCCACCTTTGTTCTTCTTTTGCAATGTTTTTTTTAGACTGTTTTATAGCCTTTGCATTTCCGCTTGAATTTTAGAATCAGCACGTCAATTCCTACAAAAAGCCTGCTGGGATTTTGTTTTAGGTTGCCGTAAACTCCCGCCCAAGAGCTCCAATGCGTTCATTGGCCGCTGGGCTTGGGAACCATTTCTGGGTGGACCTGGCACAGGAAATGGTCACTTCCTTTCTCCTCCTGTGTCTCGGGGACGGCGGCTCCCAAGGCCCCGAACAGCTGGAGCTGATGGGTGAGGATGGAGTTGGTGCAGCAAGGTGGGCATGTGGGACCTCCAGCTGGGGCTCTCGGAGCTGCCCCGTCCCCCCGGCCCACTGCATGACAAGGGTTTCTGCACCGGCCTGTCCACAGACACCTCACCAACCCCAAACCTCGGTGTAGTGAAGATGCTCATAAAAGACAGCTCATTCAGGGACCTGAACGTTCTCCCCAAGTTCCTGGACCCTGTAATAAACATAAATAAAACTAAATAGGACACGTATTTCGGGTGACTGGGTAGCTGGCGTGTGCTGATCTGCCTTGACAGAAGGCTTGGAAAAGTGCTCACAGCCTCCCACTGTGAGTGCATGGACCCACTCACTGTTCCTTGGTGGCACTCTGCAGCCAGGCCCTGCAGCTATCAAGGCTTCTGTGTCAGGAAGTCCCCCTGGCCAGGCAGGGAGCACTCTCCCCACCTTTCAGAGCCTTCCAGACGGGAAGCTGACCCCCAGGGTTCCCATCACACATTGCTGCTGGTTCCCTCCTCTCGAAGTCCTCCGTGTGTTCCTCGGAGCACGGCAGGGTCATCCCACCACACCAGCAGTCCAGAAAGCCGAGGACTCTTTGTGGAGGCCGGGCAGCCGGCAGGGAATGGGGGCACGTGGCCTCCTGGCTCCCCGCTGCTCCTGCGACACCTCAAGGGCACCTGCCCAGCCCCGCCTGCTCCCACACCCCGCTTGCTTGCCCTGCACCTGCCCTGCACCTGCTGTCCTATGCGCTGCTTGGGGGCCACTTCCTGCCCTCTGAAGAGCCACCCCAGCTATTTACCATGGACTCATTTAAGTTGGTTAATCTTTAATAATGTTGAAATTTCCATGTGAATAATTCAGGTAAATTATTTATTAAAGCACAGGATAAAGGGATCAGGAGAATTACCAGTAGACAGTGTTACCTGGGGTGTGGGCAGGGTGGGCGAGGGGGCTGGGGGGATCAGTGAGGGTAGGGAAGGCCTGCTGATTGCATCGTGCGGACCCTCACCCAGCTTTGTGGCCAGGAGGGCCCCCCCCCGAGCTGGACAGGTGGCATTGGCACAGACCCCACCAAATCTGCTGCTCCCCCACGGCCCCAGTGACCACCCAGCCATCCAGTCCTGTAGCCTGGGGGCCCCTGTTTTGCTCTCAAGCCCCCGTGTCCACCTGCAACAGTTTCCTTCATGCCCCTGTGGCCATTCGGGCCCCTCAGTCCGTCCCTAGCAGGCCGAGGGAGCTTCCTGTGCATCAGCCTGATCATATCCCCTTGTGAGGCCCCCCAGCAGTGGACCCCATGAGGCCCCGGGCCTGGCAGGATTGCTCCCCACACACAGCTCCCCGCAGGCCCTTCCTGCCTTGGCATCATCACGCCCACAGGCACGCCCACCATTCAGGGCAGCAGGGATCTCCCTGGCCCAAGCCCCACCACACCCAGCCTGCACCCCTAGTTGCGACCCTCCATCTAGAGGCTCCAGCCCTGCACCCTGGAGCTGTCCCGACGTGCTGGCCAAGGGGCCTGCAGCACCAGCCAGCTCCCCCCAGACATGCCCAGCCCTGACCCCTGACCCCGCCACCCCCTGGGCTGCCCCCAGCCCCAGATTCCTCACAGTTCCTGTCCTGATTAGATCTCTCCCGTGGCTCCCCAGTGCTCCTAGAGCACAGCCCAGGCTCCTTGGTTGTTCACAGCACCCCTGTCCTCCTGCCACCCCCGCCCTGGCTCCACTCAGAACGGAATGCGGCTGGTCCCGACACACTTGGATTCCGAACTCAGCCAGCTCCCCCAACCTCCATACGCAGAGGCAGAAGCACCTCAGGGAGCCTCCTGAAGACCTCTACGTGGGACTGGAGTGGGGAACTGGGGCAGGGGCCAGGACCACCGGACCCTGACCAGCAGGAGAGCATCTCCCCAGCACTGGCTTGGCATGAGAACCAAGAAGCCCAGAAAGAGGACCCAACCTCTTGCTTAGGATCCAACCTTGGGGGTGAGGGTGGTCGGGCTGACAGGTGTCCTTGTTTTATCAAAATTCCAGCTTGTGGACCCATCCTGGGGCCAGCAGCTCCCCTGAGCCAGGCGGTATCGCCATGGTCTGTCCACTGTCATCTGGGAGCCCACGGGTGCCCTAGCCCCACCAGCCCCTGCCCGGCTTTAATTGCCAGCATCGCGATAATCCCAGTGGAGACGCTTTCCGGGGACACGGTCCGTGGGGGTGGGTCCGGCGGTGTGAGGACCATTTCCAAGCTCCACAGGCAGTGACCTGGTGGGCGGCCCACTGGGGCAAAGAAGGGGACCCATGTGCAGCTACTCTCTGCTCCTTCGGCCCTGTGGCTGGGAAAACAGCTTCACCCCACTATGCCTCAGTTTCCTCCTTTGTACCATGGAGAAAATCCAAGCATCCTGGGGGCCTGTTCACTGCTCAAACGGTAGGACCGTCCATGTGAGTGCCAGCAGCGCTCACTGAACCCAGCCATGTGTGTCCTCCTACCTTGCAGGTGGCAGTGAAGGCAGGGGGCGGGGAGGAGGAAGGGAGGTCCCCAGAGGGTGGGTCTCCCTGGCTGCAGTGCCTAGCTGGGCAGCCCTGTTGGGCCCCCTTTCCGTGTCCTGGCCTCGCCCATGTCACGGACCCTGAGGCCCCCCGTTCCTGGCCTTGAGTGTGTCCCTGTGAGACTCACACATTACCTCCCCAACGAATCCAGCCCCCCAGCTTCCAGCTCCATGCCGGCCAGCCTGGGTCCCATCCCCCCACTGTCTCTGGCTCCTGGTTCAGCTGGGAGCAGATGTTGGGAAATGTTTGGCAGATGAGCAAAGCGCTGGCCAAGGCTGCCTGGGGGGCCCACCGTGAGCCAATGCCCAGGATGCTGGGGCAGGGCTGGAGGTGGGAGCAGACTCTTCCTCAAATCCTGTCCCCCACAAAGCACCCCGGAAGAGCTGCTGTCCTGAGCTAGGCAGACCACCCTAGGAAGGAGGTGAAGAGACATGGGGGGAGACCAGCCCTGTGAGACGTCCTCAGGACCTTCACTCTGCTTGAGGCTCCCCCTTCCCCACCACAGCTCTGGGGACTGCCAGCTGCTCTGCAAAGAGCCCCCTGCCCCCCAGTTCCAGACCTCCCGCCTGCACTGAGCCCTCAGGCTGCCCAGCAAATGCCGGCAGTCTGGGGCATAGACCCCCCCATACTCACCCACTAGTTGCAGAGCATGCACCCCGATGTAATGGCCCGCCTGTGCCTGAGCAGCTGGTCTGTGTTGGGGGGTCCAGGTTGCGGGGGACGGGGAGCCCACATCCAGGTGTCAGTCAGGCACTGACTGCAGGGAGCATTGCCCTGCCCCAGGTGGTCACTCGGGGACCCGGGGCCTCAGAGCAGCCAGGGAGGAGGTCGGGGAGAGTGCTGGTGTCCCTGGGCAGCTCCGAGCCTCCATCGTGCAGCGGGGACGAGACCCCCGCCCCTCTGCGAGCAGCGCCCACTCTGGGAGCCTCTCAGGGACCCAGGTGCAGGGGGTGGGGTGGAGCCAGACCCCACCATGTTCTGACCTCGGGCGTCTCGGAGCCTCCTTGGTGTCCCCATCTGTCTGCCTCACTGAGTGGGGGTGACATGTGACAATGGTCGTAGAAGGCTGAAAATTGGAATTACCCATGAACGGCCACGAAGTGGTCATTGCTGCCGCTGTCCACTGGCACAGGTCCACACTGATTTCCGGCTGAGGAAGGGCCCCACCCACCAGGCCCATGGCTGGCGCTGTGGAAAAGCCTGCGCCTTGGGCAGTATCCGGCCCCCAGCCCGTCGCTGCGCGGGGAGGGGCTGGCTTCTCGCTGGTCAGATGGTGCACTGTCCCATAGCGCTGGGCAGTGGAGGTCCCACTGACTTGGGGCCGCCCGAGGGGCGTCCCAAGACCCGCCCCAGAGAAATCACTCCCCATGCAGGGCCCAGGTAATAACAATCATCATTAAAAATTACATCATCTGGGGCGCGTGGGTGGCTCAGTTCGTCAAGCGTCTGCCTTCAGCCCAGGTTATGACCCCAGGGTCCTGGGATCGAGCTCCACGTTAGGCTCCCTGCTGGGCAGGGAGTTTGTGTCTCCCTCTGCCTCTCCCCCCACTCATGCTCTCTCTCTCTCTCAAAAAAAATAAATAAAATTTTAAAATATATATTAAAAAAATAAAAGTAAGTAAAAATAAAAATCATCGTCAGTGGGACAATCAGTAAAGTTGAGGACTCGGTGCACTACATGATTTTGTCCCTGAACTGTTATCCCCCCCAGGAGGGAGGTATTGCTCCTACCCCAGTGGAGAGATGGGGAAACCGAGGCCTCTTCAGGGTTTCGAGGAAGGAGCCTGCAGCCCTCTGGGAAGGCCCCTGTGGACAGCCGAGGATGCCCCCAGGAGAGAGGCTGGCTGCCTGGGTTTCGGGGTCACGGAGCCACCAGGGCCCTCTCACGGGTCCCACCCAACCTGCCCTCGCTGCCCCCTTCCAGCCTGACCCTGGGAGGGCAGGGGCGGTGGGAGCCCACAGCCAGGCCCCGTTTAAAGAAACATCCCTGTTAAAACTCATCTTACAGATTTGATTTAATCACGGAGTGCTGATTTTTGCAAAGCAGGTCATGACCCTGGTCATTTTGTGAAAATGAATTGCCTGGGGAAAATGGAAATTGTCACTTTATTATAGGATTAAAACATTCAATCCATTTGAATGATAATGGAAAATAAGGCTAGCTCCTGTCCTCCCTTCTCTTGTTATGAATTAGGATCCAGGAGACAGGCAGGTGGGGCTCCAGGCAGTTTGATGGCCCCAGGGTCTTCTCACTGAGTGGGTGTTTCCAGAGAGAGGGTGAGGCTCCCCCCCCCTCTCGCCCCAGCCTTCCCCTCCTGGGGGCTCCCCAGAGCCCCTCCCCACGATGACTCCAGCCTCCAGGGATGGGACGCCAGGCCCCTCTGGGCCGCCCGAATCCTTGCGCAGGGGCCTGCTCCTGCCTGAAGGTCCAGCCCTCCCGAGTGTGTGGTCAGACCGAGGGGCGCTGGGCCCTGCACCCTCCTACAGGCCGCCACAGGCAGGTGCTCAAGAGAGGCTACAGATCCACAAGGCAAACAAGAAGAGCTGCTATAGAATGTAAACATATATGCATACATGCACCTTTTCCTGCGGTGAAAACACATGACGGACGATTTACCACCTTCATGTCTTAGTGCACAGTTCAGGGGCACTGAGCATGTTCACACCGTGGTGCAGCCACCGTCCCGGTCCAGCTCCGGAAACTTTCCTCTTGCAGGACGGAAACTCTGTCCCCAGTAAATGGCAGCCATGCACCCCGTCCCCTATATTACACCTGCTCTCGCTATGTGACAGGAAGAGGTCTGTGTTATTTATCATACATCTTTTGTATGTTCTGTGATGCCGTGGGACAAGGTCCCCAGCCTGCAGGCCTGAGACATCACCAGAGAGTCCCAAGACCCCGGCTTGCACAAGCCTCTGAGAGAAGCGGGGGCCAGTCAGCACCCAGGACCCCGACTCTGAGGGTACAGGACAGGAGACCCCAGCAGGTACCCCGAGGGCACAGACAAGGAGCACGGGTGCCCCGTGGGGAGTCAGGGACCGGACAGGGTGGGGTTGGCCAGAGCCAAGTCTGCACCTAATACCCCGTCCCCAAGAAGCACTGGGGGGAAGGGGGCAGAACCTTCTCCTGGGCATGACCGCGACCACACACCGCCCACAGGCTGGACCCCTGAGTGGGGCGGGACCGCACCGGTGCCGAGCAGCTGGTGTGCGTGCCACGGCGTGAACAGTGAAGGAGGCAGCCGTGGAGGCCGGCGGGGGGGAGGCCTGGCAGTGGGGACCGAGACGTGGGACTGGTCTGGGCTCCTTCCCCTGGTGGTGGGAAGGGGGCGGTCACAGGGTCATTGAAAAAGAACAGCGAGAGGGGACTCAGCGGTGAACGTCTTGCTGCTGCAGCTGACTTCTCTCCTTCCCCTGGAGAGTCAGGAACGCTGGGGTGAACCTCACGGGCGGGTCCCAAGGAAGAGGGAAAGGCTCCTGCCTGAGCTCCGAGGTTTACACTGGACTCCGGGGTCCCTGGAGGGAGTGACGATGGGGGCCTCAGTTTCTACATCTGTAAGGTGGCCCCCCAGGGAGGTGGCACCTCCCCCCCGGCCTGCCGTCAGGTCTCCCTACCAGCTCCACGGCCGCCACCTGGGGTCTCTGCGGCAGGGAGAGGGTTCTCACTTATTGCCTTGCTGGACGGGCCGTCCACAGGGGCCTGGGCAGCGCATACCAATAAGGGTGGCTGTGGGTAGGCGGGAGGCGTCGGCCTCCACCAGAACAAAATAATTAAAAGAGGATTCGGGGGGATCAGGCCTGCCTGTCGCCGGGGAGAGGCCAACATTTAACTCTTTCCCGGACTGGCCTGCTAGGGGCAAGCCTGTGGTCAGGGTGGGGTCAGGACAACAGAACCTGGGCCAAGGTGGCAGAACCCCAAGGAGGAGAGGTCTCGGGTGGGGCACCCACAGCTCTGGGGCTCAGGCTCCCCTGGGGGTGCCCCCACTCCCGTGTACTGCTCCCTTGGTCTTGTCTCTGTGTCTCCCCTGGGAGCCCCACTCTCCACTCTCTGCTTGCTGCCCCTCCCACCCAGGGCTCTCCCTTCCTAGAGTGTCCACCAGCCTGCCCAGGCTCCAGGCCTTCCCTGGAGCTCCCCATCCCCAGGGGAACCACCGGTGCCAGGGTTGGGCCCCTTCCCAGCCAGGCCACTGGCCACTGGCCACTGGTCCACTGGCCTTTACATCTTGAGCCAAAAGCAGGGGGAGGGAGACGGACCGGCCCCGATTCCGGAGCAGTGTTGTCCCGCCGCATGCCTCTGCCAGGCTCGGGCGGCCAGGCTCGGGCTACCCCGTCCCGCCGCTCCACACCAGGGTCTTCAACCTTCCATGGGCCCTCTGAACCCCCCACCCCACCCCATACCGTCTCAGAAATTACTCTCGGCTCTGATTAGCCAGAGCCGGCTTTTGTGACAGCAAACCAGGAAATGTAAAATACACAACTCATGGACCTTCTGCAGCTGGGCCGTGGGCTAGCTTCATGTCAAAAGAGAATGTATTGAGCACCCACACTGTATACCAGCACAGTGTAGGTACTGGGAAGACAGCAAAGCACAAGGCTGACACGGCGGCAGGGCCCTAGAGGCTCGCCAGAGGCCTGGCTGGGAGCTGGGGGGTAGACACTGAGGCCCAGAGAGATGACCCAAGCTGCCCGGGCCACGCAGTGAGATGTGGCTGGCTAGAAATCGGAACCCAGAGCCACGTCCCAAACCTTCATCTGCCACCCTGGAGCTCACCCCAGGGGTTTGGAATCCGTGGTTAAACAGGTCCCCTGGCAGGGGTTGTGGCAAAGTCCCAAATAACTGAGTGACCCCAAGCCTGGCCCCACAGAGGACACTGGCCAGGGACACGTGGGACACTGGTGTCTCTGGACTCCAGGCCCGGTCTGGCAGAGGAGGAGAGGACTCCAAGGTCCCCGCTTCACACCCAGAGACACGGAGGCACAGGGAGGGACAGCGGCGGTCCAGAAGCAGAGTGGAGTTTGAGCCCAGGACATCAGGCTGCCCGTCCTGCCTGGGGGAGGGGTGTGGGGGCAGAAGCCCTGGGCCTAGGTGCCCCCAGCCCGGACCCCACCCACTCAGCCAGGAAGCCCCTCCTACCGGCCTGGGCAGGCAGGTCCCTAACCCCAGCGCTGCCATCAGCCAGCTTAGAGAAGCCTGCGAGCTTAGGGGGAAGGGCATCCCCAGGGGCCAATGGAGCGAAAACAAGCAGGTCCCACAGGAGCGGAGCCATCCCAGGGCGTCCTGCCCGCCCTCCTGGCCCAGGTCCCCGTCCTCACTCGCCCACCCGGGTCCTCCTGGACTGCGGCCAGGACACATTGCCCCTTCTGTCCCCTGTGCCAGGGTTTCTGGGGGGCTGATGCAGCCCCGAGAAGCCTGGGACGCCATCCCTGCGGGCCAGGACCCTGCTCCCCGAGCCCCTCATTCCAGCCTCCTTCCACCTCTGCAGCAGGACCATCATCCCTTTGTCTTGGATCCCACCATGTGTGTTGTGTGGGAGCAAGACGGACACCCAGGAGGCCCAGCTTAGGACCCCAGCCATGCCAGCTGCAGATTCTGCCCTCAACCCCTGCCAAGGCCTGTGCAGACCCTCCCAAACACACATGGTGGGTTTTTATTAAACTTCCTTGTTAATTGCACAAGTAATGCATGAATACATCTGGAGTGAGTTTTAAAACAAATCCCAGACACCATATCATTTCACTCATAAATACTTCAGTATACAAATGGGGCTTTAAATAATTTGCTGTTGAAATGATGTTGGTTTCTTCTATGATCAACACGGTACACACTAATAGTGTGGGGAAACCCCACCCCAGCCAGACTCAGTGACTGCGATGTCATCCCGCGCTTCCGGTCCTCTGCCTGGGCCTCTCCTGGCCCCACTCTGCAGCTGCGGCGGTGGATTGTGCGTGGGCTTTTCCGTGGCGCTGAGCGCACTGTGCTGATTCGCTTGCACACCTTGCTCTTCTCCCTTAGAGATGAATTTGCATTTCCCTGGGGCCGTTCCCCGCTCTCGAAGCATCGATCCCAAAGGCCTCCTGTTGGGTGCAATTCTCTGCGGTTATAAACACCGCGCTGAACATCTTTGTGCCTGAGACGATGTATGGTTTTTGGATCATTCTCCAAGGAGAGGTTCCCAGACGCCGGATCCCACCATCAAAGCTCCCGTCCCCAAATTGCTTTCCAAGAAGACACAAACACTATTGAAACCCTCATAAATCACGGCAGGGGCAGGGGCGCCCTGGTTCGGCAGGGTCACTGGAGCAGCAGGGCCCTTCTTGTTCCTCGCTTGTGACGGTGTGTGGGAAGGCGGCCTGGAGGGCCAGGGTCTGGTCCTCAGCCGTCCACCGCCTTGCCCACGGTGGTAGCTGGGCATGCACCCGAGGCCTTGTCTGGTCCTTGCACGCCCCAC
Source organism: Zalophus californianus (assembly GCF_009762305.2). Taxonomy (NCBI): domain Eukaryota; kingdom Metazoa; phylum Chordata; class Mammalia; order Carnivora; family Otariidae; genus Zalophus; species Zalophus californianus. The sequence continues at coordinate 113,048,555 of NC_045604.1, read as the reverse complement.
GACCCCCATCCCGGCCTCATGGAGACTGAGCCCAGCACCCAGAGGGACAGAGGGCCCTGTCCATTTTCCAGCAGCTGCATCCGCTCTGTAGGCATTCAGGAGAAGGAAGAACCTGGGGAGGGGAGGAGCCACCTCTGGGTGTGGATTCGAGTATGTTTGTTTTCATCTTCTACTCTCCCCTGGGCCACAGTCTGGCCCCCCGGGGAAGGAAGGTAGCTTTGCCAACCCCGCAGGGAAGCTGGGGCCCCCAGACCCCATCTCTCCCCACCTGCTCCTTCCTGGGGCCCAGAGAGGGCGGGCAACTTGCTCAGACCTCTGCTGGTTTCCCCTAAGCTCCGACCCTGCAGCAGGAGGCCCATTTCTGGGTAGCCTCCAAGTGCCAACACCTAGCCAAGCCCGCACCCTTGTGAGCCTCCCCAAGGCAGGTGGCTCCCCTGCTTCACAGGCGAGGAAACTGAGGCTAGGCCTGGCAAGGCTCCAGCAAAAGTGCCCAGCCAGCAGAATCCGGCCTGGCAGAGGGCTGTGGCCACCGGTGCTCCCCCTGCCTGCTCCCCTGCCCCTTCCCCTCTGGCCCCGTTTGAGCGTGGATTTCTGTTAATTTGCTGATGCCCCGCCTGCCCTGTGGGTTCCATAGGGGAGCTCCAGAAGAAATCAGATCAAGCTAGGTGAGAAATCCAAGCAGAGGGGAGTTGGGAGCGAGGTGGCAGATGGAATTGTACCGCTCCTGGAGCGGGGGGGGGGGGGGGGGGGGGGGGGGGGGAGGCGGTACCCCAGGAGACAGGAGGCCGGGTGGGGTGGGGAAGGGCCAGTCCAGGGCGCACCCCGCGCACCCTCTGTCCCTGGGGCAAATCCCCACAGCGCTGCCCCCGCCAGGAAGCCCCCAAACCCCCTGCCTGCAGCCCCGCCAGGAGGGAGCCCCGCCCCACGCGTCCCCCCCCCCGCCCCCAGCCCCACCAGGAGCCTCTCCCCCCGCAGCCCCATTGCCCCTTCCCCACCAGGATGCCCCCCCTGCACCTCCGCCCGCAACCCCCTGCCCCTTGAGGAGCTTCCGCACCCCCGTAGGGCCCCCTGTAGGGCCCCTGCCCCACACAGGCCTCCCAGGCCCTCCCCCTGCCCCCACGGACCCCCTCCCCAGACTCCCCGCAGGCCCCTCCCCGCAGGTCCCCCTCCCCCGTCCCCCAGCGTAGGCCCAGCCCCAGGTGCGCGGCGGCCTGGCCGGAGGGGCGGCTCCAGCTGTCAGTCGGCGGTGCATTACACGCTGTAAGAAGGTGTTGACAGGAGCCTCTGGACGTGGGCGGGTGATGAAAAGAAGCAAATTCTCTGCAAGTCCTCGCGGGGCCTCCTGGCGGCGGGGGGCGCCCCCTGCCGGCGGCGCGCGGGACGGTCCCGACCCCGGGTGCGCGGCCCCATTGCACAGGCGGGACACTGAGGCCGCCCTCCAGACGCGGGGCCCGCCGAGTGCTTGGGCCCTGCCAGGGGGGTGACGGGCCAGGGGGGACCGAGCCCTCGCAGGCTTCCCCTCTCTGAGCTGCAGTCTGGTCATTCGTGCACCAGCGGGCCTGGTGCAGGGGTCACCCCAGGAGGAACGCGGAGGTGGAGACCCCAAGGGGGTTCATGAGCCCCCAGGTCAGGTGCAAACACTGCCTGGTTCCCTGGACCCGCCCTGTTGCACCTTCTCCCGGAGGGGGGAAGAGGGGTCCTGGGGGGCTCCTGACCACCCTCATGGCCCAGGCCCTTCCCACATAGACACGGATTCAGAGATGGGAAATAGGGGACACCCCAGCTGTTAGCTCACTGCCCCCCCACATGCCCTTCCCTCCGCCTCCTCCCCAGGGACAGAGACAGAGGGAGAGGTAAAGAGACACCACAGACCGGGTCTCAGAAACAGACCGAGAGGCACAGGGACAGAGGGGTGGACGGAGAAGCGATGGAAGGAATCAGCAGACAGAGGTGTTTCCGGGCAATGTCCAAAGAGTCTCCCCTGAGGAATCTGCAAAAAGGATTTCCACGGTCTTTGTGTGAGCCTGCCTATGCTGCCCACTGCAGCCAGGGGTGACCCCCATGGACCCAGACGGGTCAGCAGGCCCAACCCTGCCTCTCAGTCCCCGTATGGGTGTGGGAGCACAGGTATGGATATTTCTGTCCCATGCAGGGCTCACTCAGCTCAGGCCCATTCATGGGGGTCCAACCTCTGACACCTGATCTGGGCCAGAGCTCCCTGAACTCACCCTGCACAGCTGTGGAGATGCAGAGACATAGAGTTATAGAAAGGATCCTGGAGGGGAGATTGGCCTCTGCTTGAATGCTCCCACTGATGGGGAGCTCACTACCCCCAGAAGCAGCCCACCTTGTCTCTGGGCCTCTGAAAGAGTTAGAAAATTCTTATTCTGAGTGGATCCTTTCTTCCAATCAGCCCCTGCCCTGCAGTCTCCAGCACTAACCTCTGGAATTACACAAACCACAGACATTGATCTGACAACCATGTGCCGAGTACCTACTATGTGTAAGGGACTGTTGTTGGTGCTGGAGCCATTCTTTAGGACCTAGGAGGCATTGAGGGACAAAGTACACCCCAGGCCCGTGCCAGCCCCACAAGGCCAAACCAGGGAAGATAGGAAACAAGCATTGATTCCGTTATCTCCTGTGTGCCAGACCTCAGGCATCCCTACTTCACAGATAAGGAAACTGAGGTTCAGGGGAGTTTTAGGGCTCTATGCTGGGACCAGGCAGGTTGGGATGGGCCAGACGCTTCCTTGCCCATAATGGGTCTATGGATGCTCTGACCTGGTTCTGGCCTGGAACCATGGCAACCATCTTGCCATCAAGAGAGATGCCAACACAGAAAACATGAGAACCGAGAGATGGGCAGGGACTGGGTCTTAACGACTATGAACTTCTGGATCAAGCTGTGCCTGAAGCTAGAACCTTGAATTTTCACTTCAGTGAAATCACAGGTTCCTTCTTTGACTTAAGCCACTGTGAATTGAACTTTCTGTCACCAGCAACGTAAAGATCCCTAAGTTCAAAGAGTTTGTTGTCCATAAGAAGAGTGCCTAAGCATGCATGTGTGAGTGTTGGAGTGGGGTGGGGGGGTTGGGGAAAGAAGGAAAGGGCCACACACTGTTACAACAGCTAACATTTACCCAGCGCTGCGAATGTACTAAGTGAAGGGCTGTTTGTGGGTTAGCTCACTGAGCCTTTACAGCGACCCCATGAACTGGATTCCATCCCATCTTGGGTACTCGTTAGATAAATAACGCTGATTGCGACGACAGCCCCCGAGAAATGTCAATGACTTAAACTCAAAGTTTATAACTTGTTCACGTAAAGTCCCAGGACGTATTTGGCAGTTCGTGCACACGCGGCGACCCAGGGAGCTGGGTTCCTTCCATGTGGGGGCCCAGCCATCCCCCAAGGCCTCGGAATGCTCTGGATCTGACTGGTTGGCCCACGAGCAGAGACAGAGAGAAGAGGAGCACCCTCGGGAGAGTCCATGAGTCGGGCCCAGAGGCTCGCATCACTTCTGCCCACATCACGCCGGCCACAGCTCGGGCTTGTGGCCACATCTGGTCTCGCTGGGTGCCCAGGAGGGAAAGGGAAAGGTCCAGTTTTGCTTTGGGAGGTCAAGGAGCGATGTCCTAAGCCACACCAGACAGGATGAGACACACCCAGGACCCAAACCAGGTGTTCCTAATCAAAAAGGGGGCTATCCCGCCTCACACCCGTTAGGATGGCGGCTACCAAAGGCCCAGGAAGCGTCAGTGCTGGTGGGCGTGTGGAAGAAGCCACTGCTGTGGAGAACCGCCTGGCAGCTCCCCAGAAACTAAATGCACAGTCCCCATGTGATCCAGCAGCTCCACGCCTCAGAATGTACCTGCGCGAATTGAAAACAGGGTCTTGAAGAGATGTTTGCACACCCGTGTTCACTGCAGCACCATTCACGAGAGCTAAAACGTGGAAGCAGCCCAAGCCTCCACAAGCGGACAAAGAGTCAAGCAAAATGTGTTCCATCCACACCGCGGCATTCGAGGGAACCTGCCCCCATGGGGACGAGCCCCAAGGATGGGAGGTAGAGGGAAACGAGCCAGACACGGAAGGACACGCACGGGGACCCCACTCCCACGAGGTCCCGGAGTCGTCAGACTCACCGACACAGAGGGCAGACGGTGGGGCCGGGGCTGGGGGAACAGTGGGGGTCCGTGCATCATGGGGACAGGGTCTCCGTGTGCAGGATGGAACATTCCGGAGCCGGATGGGGGGGACGGCGGCACAGTAGCGTGGATGTGCTTGGTGCCCCTGAATTATACACTGAAGTTGGTTAAGATGGTCAATTTTTTGTTATGTATATTTTACCCCAAGAAAAGAAATTGGGGGTCGGGGGAAACAGGTGCTTTCGTGTAGCCTGCCCCGCCATCCTTGGGGTCTCCTAGTTGAACCCTGTTTGGGGTGGCAAGGCAGGCGCTGCCGACCTGTGCCGTCAGGAGAAGCCAGCCCCCTCCATCTCTGGGTGTGGCCATCACTGACCCTCTCTGGCTCTCCACCTGGTGCTCCTTTTCTGTAGGTGACTTTGTGGACCAGCACCATGTGCTGGTCCACATGCTTTTAATTTGGGCCAGAGGCGCTGGCATTAAGACGTGTAATGATAAGGTGGGATGTTGCCTTCTCTCTAGGAAAATCCGTTCTCCCATTGGGAGCGGCGGGGCTGATTTCCGAGTCGCCGCAGGGAGGGAGGGCGTTCGGCGGGTCTCCTGTGCACGCTGACCAGAGCAGCGGACCGGGTGCCGGAACCTGTTTACTTGGCTGTTGCATGCTCCCGACTGGACCTCGTGCTCTTCGAGGGCAGGAGTGGTGCCTGGCACCGGCCTGGCGCGCGGTGGGAACGCAGGTAATGCTTAGTAACTGCATGAAAAAGGACACGTTGTTGAAGAATGGGCCCCTGAATTCAGCGATGGTCTGTGCAGAGTCAGCCCCCGTGTTCACCTGGCACCGCTTGGGGCGGGGAGGGGGCAGCTCAGGCCCACCGCTCCTTGCCCCTCCCCTCAGGGGCCGCAGGGGTCTTCAGGAGACCCTGGCCCTCAGAGGAGGTGAGGCTGGTGTCTCTGGGCTGCTGCGTCAGAGACAGTGGGCTTCGGAACCCTGCAGCCCAGCCCCCCGTCCCCCTTCTCGGCCTGAAGTCGGCCAGGACACCTCCTGGATCCTGTCTCTCCAGTTTTCCTACACCCCCACCTCCTTATTCTTCAGGGCCCTGATTTTGGAGCAGGAAGCGTGCACAGAAGCACCAATTGCACACCAATGTTACCTGTCAGTTTAGCAATGGTTTAAAATGACAGATCACAGGGTGCCTGGGTGGCTCAGTCAGTTAAGCATGCGACTCTTGAATTCGGGTCAGGTGGTGGATGGAGCCCCACATCCGGCTCCGTGCTCAGTGGGGAGCCTGCTTGAGGATTCTCCCTCTGCCTTTCTACCCCCCTCTCTCTCAAATAAATAAAAATTTTTTAAACTAAAATAAAATGACAGATCGCATGTTGGGGAGATCACCCCACTGGCTGTTCTCGCGGCCCATGGGAGGCAAACGGGCATGGCCGTCCTGGAGGGCAGGCGTTCGGTGGACGTGTACCACGGGTTTGAAAGTGCCCAGGCCTTGGGCCCCCAAGACCGCCGTCGGGGGAGGCCTGGGGACGGGAGCTAATGTCGGATGGAGACAGAGTCTCCGTGTGGGGAGAAGGAAAGCCCAGAGACGGACGGTGGGGATGGTGGTTCAGCAGTGTGAGCGTGCTTAGTGCCCCTGAACTGTGCCCTTAAATCCGTACGTCTCTACAGGTGGTGGCCATAGGCAGGCGACCGGTTCCCCGCCAGTCCTGTGGCCATGGCAGAAATCGCGCCTGACCACGGCACCCTTCCCGGCCAAGCCTGTGTGGCGGCCCCCCCTGCTGCTGTAACAAATTACCCCAAAGTCAGTCAACTCCAAACCACTCAACCATTTGCTTACAGTTCTGGGGGTCAGAAGTCTAACAGGGAGCCTCAGGGCCGTGTTCCTTCTGGAGGCTGTCCTGGCCCCTTTTAGCCTCTGCAGGCCCCTGCCTTGTGTGGCTGGGGGCCGTCCCCCATCCCCAAGGCCAGCAGCCCAGGGTCCTCTTGCCTGTCTGCCTGCCTGTCCCCTTCTCATAGGGACCCTTCAGATGTGTCAGCACCCCCACCCCGGAGAAGCCAAACAGCCTTGATTCATGGCTGCTAAGTCCCCTTTGCCACATAAGGAACCCTAGTCACAGGTTCTGGGGCCTAAGACGTGGACATCTTTGGGGGCCATTATTCAGCCGCCACACCTGGATCTTGGAAACTTTCTTACCTCGGTGGTCTGGAAAACCACAGGCGGCCAGGGTTGGTGCTGAGACCACATCACTGCACAGCCATCCTCAATGTCCAGCCAGACACAACCAGGACCTAGCATCGGGGCACGGGTCTGCAGGTGAACCCTTGTTTTCTTCTGCGTACTTTAGTATTTTGGGTTTTTTTTTTTTTTTAAAGATTTATTTATTTGAGAGACAAAGCCTGAGTAGGGAGAACAGAGGGAGAGAGAGAATCTCAAGCAGACTCTGCGCTGAGCGCGGAGCCCGACACGGGGATTGACCCCACGACCCCGAGATCATGACCTGAGCCGAAACCAAGAGTCGGACACTGAACGGACGGAGCCGCCCAGGCGCCTGCGTACTTTGGTGTTTTGTAATTGTTGCAATGAGCACGTGCTTCGTCCCTCAGCAAGAGGGACGATCGAGTGACAGCTGATCGAGGGCAGACGACACATCGGTCAACGCTCGGCAGGTCGGTCGGGAGAGCCGGTGGGTTTCCTCCCGGCCACGCTGAGGCACCATGCTGAGGACCAGGCTATGGCTCCTGGTCCACACGTTCGGATGACCAGTGCTGGACGGTGAGCGTGGAATCCGTGCTGTGCTCCCAGTGGACCCCCGGACAGCAGTGGACAGAGAGCAGCCAGGTCCGAGCCGCGGAAGCACGGACCGGGCCAGGGCGGGGCCTGAGCGGAGCGGGGGGCTCCAACCGCAGACCCGGGTGGGGTCTTCATCATCCCTGCTGTCTTAATTCCTGCACCATCTGCAGGAGCCCTTGGTGTGGCCTTCCCTAGAGGCCCGGAGCGGTGCTGAGAGCTGCTCACGTCCGCACAGCCCGAAGGGGGCCCAGCAGACAGCACGAGCTCGCACAAGTCAGGGGCCCCGGGGGCCAGGGGTGACAGGTCACTCCCGAGCTGCGGCACGGGGTGGAGGCAGACACGTTTCAAACAGGGCCAGACGTATTTCAGGGGCAGCCCGATGGGGTGAGCGCCCCCTCCCTGTGGGGGGAGCACACGGGGTCCAGGACCAGCCCCAGAATCCCAGAATCCCAGAATGCCCTGAGCCGGCGGCAGCAGGATTCCCCATTTGTCAGGAATTCAATTAGGTGGGAGAGTCCTTATTAATTTTATAGGCTTTGCTGGTCTGGAGGCTGCGCCGGGGGCGAAATCGGGGGGCTGCCTCTTCCCTCGGAGCTTGGGGTCAGCCCACAGAGGCGGCGCGAAGGCACTAGTCGAGGTATTAATGAGATGCCTCTAGGTGCAAATAATAGTTTAATAGGTGTGACTTACCGGGAGGCGCCCTCCCCTCGCCGCCACGCACCTCCCGCACACCCAGACAGCCCGCCGCGCCGGCCTCCCCGCCTCGTTAGAATAAGTAATTAGAGTGTACGAACACTCACTTTGACACTTTAATAAAGTGTCAGCCATCACCAATTTGGTATTTAATAAAATAAAATTAAATATTTATTACATTTTTGTATGCATTGTATTTAAAACACATTCGACCCCCCACTCACCACCCCTTCCCAGCCCCCCAAGATTTTTAATCCCAAGGACACCCCCTTCCCACCTCTCAGGAACCAGAACGTGGCAGGGGACTAGGCTGGTAACGGGATGTGTGAGGCCGTGGGGGGACCGGGAGACCCCGGGGAGAGGCGCAGAGGGAAGACAGGAGCACCCCCAGGTGACGGGAGGCCACAGACAGTCCCCAGAGATGCCCCCAAAGGTTTGAAGACTTTTGTCTTTCCTGCTTTGCTGTCATTCTGGGCCAGGACTTGCTTCAAAGCACATCGGTCCTGCCCCACCTTACCCCCAAAACGGCCATCGAGGCCCCTGCCGAGCCAGCGGGGCCGGTGGGGCCCAGGACGGCAGTCCCCAGGGGCTCCTTCTGGAGGAACGGGCAGGTGCGCTGGGGGTGGGGCGAGGGCCGTGGAGGGGTCGGCGGCATAGGCCCCAGGCTGGGAGCATCCCAAAGACCCCAAAACCACTACGACAGCCCCAAAGTAGGTGCATCCTGAGGATTTGGCAGGGTCTGAGAAGTCGGGGTCACACTGCATGTGCCGTGAGTGATGGAAAGGTCAACCCAGCACCCCAGCTTCTGTCCTGAGCTGAAGCCTGGTTCCCCCCTCTTCCCGCCCCTGCACCCCACATCCCCTCCACAACTGCTGTAAAAATATTCTTTCTGATCAAAGCAGTAACAGGGGGGTTGAAATGAGGGGGAGGGAAATGTGTACCAGGTGGACAGCCGCATCGGGAAAGCCTCTGTTGCCCAGGCCCGGGGGTCGCGGGAGACCTGGGCTGGTCCCCAGGACCTGCTGCGGGGAGTCCCGGATCTGTGCCCGCAGCTAGGATGCTTCGGACCCCAGGGCCCCAGCACCTCCCCCGGCGCTATCCTGGGAGCCTGGCCTGGGGCTCTCCATGGAACACGGGTTCGCGGGACAATGAACGTTCTCGGAAGGTGCGCACCAAGATGTGCTCAGGAGGGTGCTCAGCGGCGTGTCCGTGGGGGCCAGAAGCTGGAAAGGCCCAGATGCCCAGCGTCTGGAGTGGGGTACAACACAGCAAGGAAAATCTCCCTCCACAGACCTACTTAGCGGGGGCTGAAAGGAGCCCAACGCCACTGTAGGACCCGCTCTTAAGACGTTCTAGGTCAGGCACACTCGCTGCCGGTGGGAAGGCAGGTGTGAGTCCTTCCAGGCTCTTCTGATGAGCTGACAGCAAGGGCTTGGCTTGAAGCCCCTCCTCAGAAAGGCACGCAGGAGGCGTCCCCCAGCTCCCTCTGCAGGTGCCGGACACACCTGCCTCCCCCTGCAGGGCTGGCCTGGAGAGCAGGGGGCCCCAACTCGGGACGCCCCTGCAGAGAAGCGTCCTCAGCTCTGCTCATCTCCCCACTCCTGCCCCACCCCCACCCCCAGCAGGACACTCGTCCCATCACCCACCACCCCGATGCCCCATTACCGCCCCCTTCCCGGCTGGCTGGAGCCTGCTGCTGACCGGGTGCCCCACCTGGGGCCTCGGCCGCACCCCGGCCTGCTGAGCTGGGGAGCCTCTTGCTGCCTCCAGTGCTGGACCCCAAACGCCCACAGGCTAGAGGCTAACCCAGTGCTTGCTGGGCCACGCTGCCGCCTTCGGCCCAAAGAACTGGTAACACGCCCCCCTGACTTGATGTAGCATCTTGACATTTTGTTCATCCTGGAGTTCATGTGTTCATTTGGAGTATCTCGAATACTGGACGTGGCATCACACCCCGGAGCCCCCAAGCCCCGTGGAGGGCGTCTGTCAGTGGCTCTGCCCCCAGGGTCCAAGCGGACCTCAGCCCAGCGAGGCCGGGCGTGTCAGGACTGGTTATGTGACAAATACGCAAGGTTCTGAGGGGCACCTGACGCCCAGCGGGACAGTGGGAAACTGCCAGTTCCTTTTCCGTCTCTTTGTCTCCCCCTCCCCCACCCATGTTTATAGCTGAGCCCCCATGGATTAAATGCGCAGCAGATGGGGTTCCCCTGGATTCACGGACTCCCCCGCTCTGTCTGTAACCAGGGCCCCAGCTTGCAGGACCTAGCAGTACCTCCGTCCCCTTTGCAGACAGGGAAACTGAAGCTCCCCCAGGAGACTCCACGTGTCAGACCACCCAGGAGCGGGTGGGAGGCGGGTGATTCCTACCCAGACCCACCTTTAGGGCCACGGCACCCCTGGTCTTGTTGCCCCTGCTCCGTGAGCTCACTCGTGGACACTCGCTCACAGGGAGGTTAAGGTGCGGGTGGCTTGAGCGCAGGGAGGTCACACCCAGGCAGGCGAGGCAGAGGGAGTCAGGGCACTGATGACGTGGAGGACGAGGGAGGGCCAGTCCCAGGCCCCGCATTGCAGACCTGATTCCATGGCCACGGGGCCTGGCCGCCAGCTGCAGGCCCCACAGACAGGAGAGCCGGCCAGGCAGGGTGACCCCGGCTGTCCCTCTGCCCACCGCCCCGGGAGCCAGGCCAGGCCAGGGGGCTCCTTCCTCTCCCTCTGCCCCCTCACAGCTGAATTTGCAACACCAACCAGGCAGCGCTGGAGCTGCCTGGTTGGTGTTGCAAATTCAGCTGTGAGGCCTTGTTTGTGGGGTGCGTGGGCTTGTTCCTGGCCTGACGTGCGAGGGGTCTGGCTGGGACCTGCAGCACCAGGACCTGCACAGACCCCTCCTCACAGGGGATGAGAACCCAGGATGCAAACCCAGCTGGAGAGTTCCCCACGAGGCCTCCCCGCAGCCCCGCCTGCCGCCGGTCACCGTAGAGCCCCGGGTTCTGCCCAGCTCTCCCCTCCTCCTGACCCTGCTGCTCGGGGTGCGGCCAAGGCAGAAGTGAGTGTGTGACACCACCAGAGACACAGGACCCTTGGAGACCCCACCCATGCCAGAGAGGGACTGCCCAGCGGTCCAGCCAAGGCCCAGCAGCCTTGCCTCAATGACCTGAAGGCCCCAGAATTGCATTCCCACCTCCAACCTCCTACTCGAGGCCCCGTCCCCGCAGCCTGTGCTCAGACCCTCCAGGGCCCCCTCACACCCGCTCCCTGCACGCCACGCGGGGCGGGGGCACAGTGACAGCCCCTCCTCCAGGTTGATGGTGCCGTGCTGGCTCATGTGCTGAGACCTCGGGCACCGGCCAGGAGCTGGGCGGCCCCGGGGGCCTGTGGCCACCCCGGGCATGACCCCACCCCGCCGGCCCTGCGGAGGCTTCTCTCCTCCTCCAGCCTTCGCGGATGGCACTTGGGTACCCGGGGAGCCGGTCCCCAGAGCAGCCCTCTCACTGCAGGGACGGCCCTGGGCCCCGTTGCTGGGCAACCGCCTGGCGCAACCCTGGGCAACCGCCTCCGCTGGGTATCGGAAAAGACCCGTGTTTCCACTGCATCAGCCCCCCTCGGTCCCGGGAGCCAGGACGGAGCGGTCCAGGGCAGCGCCAGCCTCCTGCCCCGTCACACGCTCCCCCCAGGCTGTGGCGCGAATGTCCGGCCCCGGTGCCTGAGCCACCCCAGCCAGTGGGCCCGTGGCACCCGTGGCACCCACATCGTTGGTGTGGGACGGGGGATGGGACTTTGCAAACTGTCAGTTGTCCCCGTCTGGTGCCCCCTGGGTCCCAGTCATGGCCAGCCACGGTGGAAGTCCGTGGTAAATCCCAATCTGCAAAACTGTACAAACAGCCCCAGCTGCATTTGCATCAAAATTGGTTGCAAAGAGCAATTAGCACTTCATTAATAATCAATGAGGTGCCAATTTACACATCGTCCAAGAACAAATTGCAGATTCGGCTTGGCCTGTGACAGGCAGGGCTGTAGTGCCAACCCTGGCAGAGAGTTCCAGAAGTGACGGGGAGGGGCAGCTGGGGCCCCTTCCCCACTCGCCTCTGCCCCCACAGAGGCAGGAAGGTGCCGAAGCAGGCGACCACCACCAGCATGGGTGGAAAGCGAGTGGTGTGGCTGCCCGTGGGCCACAGCGGGGTGTGTGGAGCTGCCGCCCTCACAGTCCAGCTCGGGTGACTTCACTGAGTACCTGCTGTGTACATGCCATGCCTCACTTTTCAGTCCATTTTGTAGGCAAGGACACCAGACAAGGAGAGGGCAGCAGGGCCTGAGCTTGGCCCCCAGGCTCCGCGCAGAGTTCCAGAGGTCCCGCGTGCACCATGATAGCCCTCACTTTTTGTCCCCACAGCCCTGTGAGCATCTCTGCTTAAGAACCCCTTTCCTGTGGTCTAGGTCAGTCAAGGAGGGCTCCCTGGAGAAGGAGGGAGCCAATTCAAAGGACTGATTTTACCTTCTTCCTCCCCCCAGACCAGGCTTTTCACACTGCTGTCCCTGCCAGCCGGGGTGCCCCCATCTCGCTGCCTCCTCACCCATCGTCATGTATCTGGTGTGCAAAGTGCTTGCTCTCCCTGGCTGGGGAGCACCCCAGAGGCGGCCTCCGAGCTGACATGCTGTGGGTGCTCTGGAAATGGGGACAGAGTCCAAGAACAGACCTGCAGGTGAACACTGGCAGAGGGGATAGCCCGTGCAAAGGCCCTGGGGTGGGACCGGAGCCGACATAAGGGCCCATTGGCTCCGGGATCAAAGTGGAGGGTTCCTCGTGGGGAGGGGAGGTTGAGGAGGCCGGCTGAGACGCAGGTCTGGATTTTATTCTGGGGTCTCCAGCAAGGGACAGAGGATGTGGCGTCCACCGGCTGCCATGTGATGCTGCTTTGGGAGGGGACACAGGCAGGGACGGGGAGTGGGTCTGAGGGCCACGGCGGGAGTCTGAGAGCAGCTCCAGCACAGGTGAGCCCCGGGCCGTGGGCGGGACAGGGAGCGGCCCCTGCTTGTCGCTAGCAGGCGTAAGGAGATTCCCAGCGGGGGCCACGCAGAACTTCTCTGATTCCGCCCAGGGCCCGGCCTCCTCACTGCCTCCCGCCTGCACCCGCCACCCTCACGACGAGATTGAATTTACAACGGACTCCAACACATTTAAATCCATTTATTGCAAAATTACTTTTCAATAATTACATCACCGTGCCGACTGTGTTGCATAATGAAATTAGCATGAGGGATATTAGAGAGAATATAAAATTATAAGAAATATTGAAATACCTCTTCCCCGTCTGTCTTCATGAGGCCCCATAGCTTAACTGGGGAGCGGGCATACCTCATGGACAGGATTGGAATGCACAGAGTGTAATTTTATAATGTCTTTTGTATAAATTAATTATAACAGTTATTGCAGGTTTCTATTATTGGATTGAAATTTCCCTCTACTCAAGGCTATATTAGGGGAGAGTAGGACCCTGGCTAGTGGCCCTGAGTCCCCTGGGGCCACAGAGTGGAGCGGGTGAGGGCCTGGGCTGTCGGGCCAGACAGATCAGAGTTTAAATCTTGGCCCTGCTGTGTGTCTTCAGTAAAGCGACGTAGCTTCTCTGGGCCCAGGTTTCCCTCGACTCTTAACAGTCCTGCCAGAAACCCAGCAGTGTGGCTGGAAGCCAAAGAGAGCCCGTGTCAGCCTCTCGGTGAGGGTTGGCATGGCGGGGACCTGTCACCACACAGCAGACAGCTCCCAAACTCATACCTGTCGGTTAGCCCTCGCAGTTTCTGTGGGTCAGAGCTTGGGAGAGGCTCCGTTAGAGGTTCTGGCTCGGGGTCTCTTGGGGGCCTGCCTCTCTGAAGGCTCGTCTGGGGTGGAGGAACCCCCCCCACCCCGGTGCCCTGTGGGTCAGGACTCACAGGCCAGCCCTAATCCATGCCGGGAGGGGCTTCACCAAGGGGTAAAGACCCAGAGGCAGGGGTCACTGGAAGCTGTCCTCTCTCTTCTTTGGATTCCACCGGGCGGGTCCCCGAAGGGCCAGGGTGTGTAATCCCGAGAGTGAGCTTGGGTGGTGAGCTCCCACACCTTGTCTGCAGAGCCCAGGATCAGGGAGCCCCGGGGCGGGGGAGGGCATGGACAAAACCCGCGCCTTCTTTCTGTTCCCGTGTTGTCAGAGCGATCAGCTGTGTGCGTCTCTCCCGAGCACGGCCATTATAACCGCGCCCCTTGCACACTCCGTAGGGTCAGCATCCCCGGAAAGACCAAGTGTGCCTTCCTTGTGGGGAGGGCGCCAGGCTGCCCCGTGCAAGCCAGGACCTGGGGGGCAGAGCAGTGGGTGCCAAGGGGCAGGCCGCTGGGCTGGCTGGGGTCTGGGTCCCACGCAGGGGCCACCCAGCCAGTCCCATGGCCACAGGCCACTCCAGAACCGGTGGAGATGCCCAGCAGGCCCAGGGACCAGGGGCCTCTCTGGAGGTCTCTGTGATTTCCCAAGATCATGAGGAATGGAGGGGGGCCCAAGAAGTGGTAAAAGGAACCTGAAGACCAAATGTGCCGTCAGCCCCTCCTGAGCATCAGTCCCTGGCCTTGGTGATATTCTTGCTGGTGGGGGCTCGGGGGCGTCCAGCGAGAGCGGATCACGTGAGCGAGCCTCGAAGTCTGGGGCCAGGTGGGTGTGCCCCGCTTTGGTCATCGGGGGCAGGTGCAGGAACCCACGAGGGTGGAGCTGGGACCAACGGGGTGGGGGCAGGTGCAGGAAACCACGAGGGTGGAGCCAGGACCAACGGGGAGGGTCCTGCTGGTTTCGTAGCCATGCTAACACACGCCACCAGCCATGCTCTCCACCGTCCAGATGTCACATGCCCCCGTGCAGACGTGCGCCGCTCTGCAGCGTGGAGGGGAACTCAGCCGTCTCCACAGGACTTGGTCGTGCAAAGGAAAGCCAGGGGCACCTGGCGGCGAGGAAGGACAGCCCCCATCCGATGGCATCGAAGAGAGAGCTCCTCCGAGCTATTGTCAGCGTCTGGACCACGGCGGGGGGAGCTGGTAGCCTTCTCACAGAGGCCGTAAAGGGTCAGGGCCCAAATTCTGGGTAGGGGTCTGGTCCCTGCAACAAGGTGGCGGTGGGGGGTGCTGAGGAGAAGCTGCCTGAGTGGGCAGGGCGACAGGCTGGCCTTGCCCCGTGTGGGAGCAGGCCCCCGGAGCCCAGAGCGAGTTCTCAGCATGACCGTTCCCTCCTGGACCTCCTGGGCCAGGCGCCTGGGCCGGCCAGGTTTTGGGGTCTTCCAGGAGGGCCCGACCTCTGTCTCTGAGCCAAGCGTTCTTCTGGTGGGACACCGTCAGAGGAGGGCGGAGTGGAGGGAGGAGCAGCTGAGGAGCCCCCCAACACAGGAGGGTCGGAGGCAGCAGCAGATGGGCTGGGGCCCCCACCCCCTTCCCTGTGGCCCCCAGGACCACCTGAGGCTCGAGGCCCATGCCGGGTTTGGACTCCCTGCAGCTGGTCGCAGGGAAGGGTCTCCCAGGCTGCCGGCAGGTGGGGCCTGCAGGGAGCCCCACCTGCCCGTGCCCTGCGCTCCCTACTGCCGGTTTGCCGGCCAGGAGCCGGGGCTCCAGGGAAGGCCCTTCAGACCCAAGGCCCCCCAACATTTGCTCCCCAAACCCACTGTGTGCCAAGCACTGGGGTGGGCCAGGCCTGGCCCCGCCCTCAAGGAACCCGACTGTCCCGAAGACTGGGGCAGCCCAGGAAGCCTTCCTCCAGGAGGTGCCGTGCGAACCGGCTCTGGGGAGAGAGGACTGGTGACAGGTGCGCACATTCTCAGAGTCCATTTGCCTACTGCTGCCGCCGAGCTTGACAGGCGCACACGCATGGCCTCACAGTTCTGGTGGACCCGGGGTCGGCCACGGCTCACCTGGGTGTCCTGCTCAGGGTCACAGGGCTGCAGCTCCATCAGCAGACTCGACCAGCGCAGACTGCTTCCGGCCTGCTCGGGTGATGGGAAGCACACACGGTCTCGCAGGTGCAGGGGTGAGGGCCCCGCGGTTTTGCCGACGCTGTGCTCAAGCCCCAAGGGCCGCCCGCGGTTCCCAGTGACACAGCAGCGCCACAGCCTGCTTCTTCGAAGCCAGCAAGAGAGGGAGTCTGTACGGCCTGTCCATTAGCATGGCTGGCTTTTAGGGGACAGAAACTAACCTGGGGATGCTGCCTTCACGTCGCCAAATTCTGCCGTTTAGGGTCAAGTCACAGGCCCTACCCATGCTCAATGGGAGGGGATCATGGGGGTCCTTGCCACACGGGGTTGGCCCCAGGTCACACGGCAAGCGAGAGAAGGAGCCCTCCAGCCCCCTCTGTCCACCCCGGGCTCTCCACTTTCCTCCCCCGGTGGGGCGTCTGGTCGGGCAAGCAGGGAAGGCACCTCAGGCCTGAAAGCAGAGATGCTCGAAGGGTAGGAATGGGTGGAGGGAGAGGCCAGGGAGGGCCTGGGAGAACAGGGGGCCCTCAGAAGCCCCCGTCACAGGGACAGAGGCAGAGTGGGAGGGACCAGGACCCCAGCCCCGGCGTCCAGCAGAGCGCCATCGTTCACACGTCCTCGAGACCAGCTGTAAGCATAGCCTAATTTATTAATGAGGACGGGAAGGCTGTTTGTGGTGGGCAGCGCCGGCCAGTCCCGATCGATGGGGGCTCCAATAAGCAGGTGATCAACCTTGCTGTGTTTGGAGTCTAATTGCAGGATGCACACTCGCGCACTCGTGAGGGGCTCTGCCTCCCAAGTGCACCCCAGAGAACCAGGGTTAATTGATGCAGCTGTTTGCTCCCCGCCCACACGGCTTTGTGGGAATCCCCTGAGGTTGTTATTAAACTAAAGTGTTTAATGAAGTGCTAAGGAGCCCGTTTCCAACCAGCGCTCCCAGAATCTGATTAACGGAAGGAGAGCCCTCCTCCCCAAGCTGTGGGACACCCCCAAATCCCGGGAAGAAGGTGAAGGAGCCCAGGGCTCTGACCGGTCACCCCTGCTGACCAGCACCAACCTGCTGAGGGCCCGGCCCCCAGAGCGGTCCCCACCCCCGGCCTCCACTCCCCAGGTCTGGGTCCCAGGCGTGGTCCTGCTCAGGGGCACGGGGGGGCCACCAGAGGATGCCAAGGACCCCGCCCTAGGTGGGTGGGAGGGGAGGGGAACGTGCCCTTTTGCACTTGGCTGCCTCTGGCCCGCGTCCTCACAGGGATGGGCCTCCAGCACCCGCTTCCCAGACTGATCACCGTGGAAGCCTATCCCGGGGTCCATCCTCCAGACCTGAGCAATCTGAGCCTCCAGGCCCAGGGGCCTGGCCTCCACAGTCACATCTCTCCGTCCATCTATTTGTTGCACAGCTAATGTGTTCGCAAAGTCTAAGATTTGGGAACTGGAAACAACCAAGCGTCCCTCGGCAGGAGAATGGGTAAATAAATCATGGCATATTCACGCCGTGGAATACTACACGGTGGTGGAAAAGAGAGAGCAGCCCGGGGCTGCTGGCGCCCGACAGACAGAGCTGGTGGACATGCTGTTGAGTCACGCGGGAGAGGACGGGGCGCGTGGGTCTGTGCAGGAAGTCCAGGGACTGGCCATGCTACTGTGGGTCCCCTGACCTCACACCAGGGACACGGGCACTTTCTGGAAAGTATGCTCTGCTCCCATGGATACATTCTCTTGACATTTCCAAGTAGACAAGGGTTTACAGCCACAAGCAGCCATGTCAACCTCGGAATCTGAATCCTTCCAGAAACATCCGGTCCCTATCAAAGTGTGTGTAACCATGCAGGCGTAACAAGCACCCCAAGTGATTCTGATGAGGAACTCAGGCAACGTAGCATTGGAGGGCAACTGAGGCCCCTCAGTGACTCGGGCTGTCTTCGTTACGGGCCTTTGCACAGCAAGGAGGACTTGCGAAAATATGGGCAAATGCGTATGTGCACGATTTGCTTCTGGAACAAAAGCATCAAGTTGAGCAGACATTTGCATGTTGTCAGATTCAGCCAACACCAGTTTGGCATGGCCCCACACGGAGACAGCCACCAACAGTTAGAGGACCTGAAGCCGCAACTGAAAACCACACCGAGATACCACTTCCCCCAACACGAAGATGGCGAAAATAGAAAAGGTCCTACCAGGCGTTGACAAGGACGCCGAGGCACTGGAGCCCTCCCCCGCTGCTGGTGGGCATGTGAAATGGCACAGCCACGGGGGACACAGCCTGGCCACTCCTCAAAACGGCAAACGTACTGTACTGTTACTCCGCGACCCGGCGCTTCCAAGGCTAGACATGGAAGGCAGACGTCGTATGGCTCCGTTGATAGGAGACGCAAACCCACAGAAAGGGAGCAGATGGGGTGGGGGGGTTGCCCGGGGCTGGGGTGGTGGTTGGGGGTGGTTGGGATGGTTGCACAACTCTGTGAACCTACTTAAAAGCGCTGAGTTGCACACTTTCAAGGGCGAGTGGCACGGTATGTGAATTACCTCTCAACAAGTGTGGAAAGAAGAGGAGGAAGGATTGGCAGGTCGGCGATCGGCGGTGCAGGGACAGCCGCAGGAGCCGCTCAGTGCTCGAGTCCCTGCAATGAACACGCCAGGGCGGCAGGTCCTCATGGGGGACGGGGAGGGGGACAGATGCCGCCACAGAGGGGTCTGAGGCCACACGAGCCGGGCCAGCCCGGAACAGCCGCCAATGCCCCGAGCTCCCCGCTCCTCTGCCCAACTCAAGACGGCCAAACCCTGAGCGTACGGAAGGAAAACTCATGAGAGGGAGTCAGACGGTAAACTGAGTCAAGTGAGATTTATAAGCGAGGCAGGACAGAAGGGAGTTGGCCAACGAAACATGATGTTTCACGACTCGTGGACTTTCCAGAAAGCCTTGAAAGTTCCACTGTGGCTCACACCTGACAGGCCGTGTCCAGAAACGCCTGCCGGGACCCAGGGCTGACCGTGTCACCTGCGAAATGAAACCGCGGGGCCCTCGTCCGGAAGGCAGTAAAAGCTGCGACTGCAGACGCTAAAATAGAAACTTCTCCGTTCCTTCCATGGCCTCCCTCTTAGCTGGTTGGAAACTCTCACTACATCAGGAAGAGATTTTAAATGTTTTATTGTGGGAAAATATACATAACATAAAAGCTATAATTTTAACCATTTTTAATCGTCCAGTTCAGGGGCACCGAGCACATCCACGCTGCCGTGCAGCCGTCCCCCCGTCCGGCTCCAGAACATTCCATCCCGCACAGTGAGACCTTGTTCCCGCGACGCACGGACCCCCACCCGCTCCCCCAGCCCCGGCCCCGCCGTCTGCACTCTGTGACCGTGAGTCTCACGACTCCGGGACCTCGTGGGAGTGGGGTCCCCGTGCGTGTCCTTCTGTGTCTGGCTGGTGTCCTCGGGGCTCGTCCCCGTGGGGGCAGGGGGTGGGGCTCCTTTCTCAGGCCGAGTGATGCCCGTCGCGTGGATGGACCACATAGTGTCCATCCATTCACTCATCACCAGACCTGTTGGTTGTTGTGAATTGTGCAAACGTGGGTACAAGCATCTCTTCAAGTCCTTGCTTCCAGTTCTTTTGGGGGATACGCCAGCAGTAGGACTGCTGACCACATGCTGATTGCACGTTTGACTTTTTGAGGAGCCACCATGCTGTTTTCCACACGGCTGCCCCAGCTTGCAGCTTCACCAACAAGGGTCCCCGGTCCTCCGTTCTTTTCGGTTTTGTTCGTTATATGAGCTGTTGTAATGGACGAGAGGAGGTAGGAACCCCCCTGTGGTTGTGGTCTGCTTTTCCCTGATGATTGGTGATGTTGAGCATCTTTCCAAGCGCTCGCTGGACCTTCGGTTTTCCCCTAGAGAAACGTCCAGTCGGGTCCTTGCTCACGTTTGAATTAGGCTGGTGTTTGCTGTTGCATGGTGGCCCTTGACGTCTCCTGGATGTTAGCCTCTTACCGGATACATGACTTCCACATGCTCCTGGGCCGCCTTCCACTCTGGTGATCGTGTCCTTTTGATGCACAGAAGCTTTTCATTTTGATCAGGACCAGTGTATCTATTTTTTCCTTTATTGCCTGTGCTTTTGGGGGTCATAGCCAAGAAATCACTGCCAAATCCAATGTCACGAAATTTTGCCCCTATATTTTCTTCTAGGAGCTTTATAGCTTCCCCGTTACATATATGTCTTTGATCCATTTCGAGTTAGTTTTTGTGTATGGTGTGAGGTGAGGGTCCAGCTTTATTCATTTGCATGAGGATTCCCCGTTGTCCCAGCATCACGGTTGAAAAGGCTGTCCTTTCCCTGTTGAATGGTCTTGGCACCCTAGTGGTTTTTAGTTGCTATTTAACGCCATTCTCAGTGAAAAAACGATTTTTAAATTCAAAATACAAGCACGAATTTCTCTGTTCCCCTTGATATTGTGCAATGTCAGTATTCAATACCAGTATACGGACATTTAGCTCAAACCAGAACCACCAAATGACACAATTCATATTTCCTTGCTGGCACCTCAGGTGTGTTTCCTTCTTGCTGGAGTAGTGGGTTGCATTTCCCGTGGATGGCTGCCATCCCACATGATCTTCCAGAACCTTCCTCATCAAGAAGTAGCTCGCATGTCCCTCCCCTTGAACCTGGGCGGACATCAGTGCCTGCCTTGACCAGGAGCAGAAGCAACTTCCAAGGCTAGGTGATAAATATGCCAGCCACACCCACCTTGTTCTCTTGGGACACTTGCTCTTGGAACCCAGTCGCCATGCTGTGAGGAGGCCCCAACATGGAGAGGAAGCCCAACCCAGCTCATGTCCAGCTGCCTCCCAACCACAGCCATGTGGCCGAGCTGACCTGAAAGTGGGCCCTCCTGCCGAGCTCCACCCACATTGCACGTTCCAGGGCAGGGTAAGTGTCCGGTGTTGTTGTTGGAAGCCGTACGTTCGGGGGAGACGTTGTTACCCAGCAGTTGATAACTGGTGCGTGGAAGGCTGGACCCTGGTGTCCTCCAGCATTGCAGCCATAGCTGTGGCCACCGTCCACACGGGGTCAGTGGGGCCAGGAAGAAGTGGGCAGACTCGGGACGTGCTCCGGGGAGGGGGGTTTTGCCAGAACGGATGGGATTGGACACGAGGGGGCAGGCAGCAGACCGTGTCGTGGGGACGGCAGGGCTGCTGGCTGAGCTGTCGCGTTCTGGGAAAGGACCAGGCAGGGGAAGGGGTGTCTGGGATTCACTTTGGGGCACCCTGGGGGAGCAGCGAGTTGGGTTCTGGGTCTAGAGTTTGTGGCCAGGTGGTCAAGTTGCAAGTAGGGAAACAAGCCATGTGTGTGGGCAAGATCTGTGCCTCCCAGTCAGTTATAGGCTGAATTGTGTCCCCCCCCCCGCCCAGAACTTCAGACCCTGTTTGTAAAGAGCATCATTGCAGATGTCATTAGTTATGATGAGCCCGTCCTAGAGTAGGGTGGGCTCCCAGTGCAATATGACCTTATAAAAGGGAGACCTCTGGACATGGACACACAGGAGGACGCCACGGGAGGATGATGGCAGAGATTGGGGGATGCTTCTACCAGCCGAGGAGCCCCAAGACTGCTGGCGACCCCAGTCGCGGCTCACGCGCTGCCTGTGGCGGGGTCTCCCCAGAGCCTCCAGGAGGAGCCAGCCCCACCACACCTCTGTCTCGGACGTCCGGCCTCCAGAGCAGGGACACTGTTGGAGTCACCCAGTTTATGGCTCTTTGTTAACACAGCCCCCAGGAAACTGACCTGGGCCTCAGTCTCCAGCTGCCAGTCGGGGTCACGGGGAGGAAGCGGCCGGGTGGCCGAGTTCTGCCCCCAGTGCAGGCAGGTGGGGTGGGGAGGCCTGCCTCAATGCTTTAGACGTGGGGCACAGCTGTCTGTCCAAGCAGGATCCTCACCCCCCACCCAGGGGGTGGCATATGGGCCAGGGTTCATGTCTGCGCCACAGAGAGCCAACAGTTTCCGGGGACAGACAAACATTGATTGAGCACCTGCTGTGTGCTTCACCCACGTTTCAAACATGACAACAGACAAACTTCTGTTTGTCCTTCAAAGCCCAGTTCAGGAGTCACCTCCTCCTTGAAGGCTTCCCTTTAGCAACATCCAAAGAGAAGGGGAAGATCCAGATCAACACCCTGTGTGACCTGGGTTCCTTAGCAGCCTCTTAATTTCCACCGTGGGGCCCTAAACAGAAGGGACAGAACTGTGAGCACCTGAGAATCTGTGCCCTAGCACTCAACACCGGCTCTAACACACAGTAGGTTCTTTTTTTCCCTTTAAATTTTTTATTGTTATGTTAATCACCATACATTACATCATTAGTTTTTGATGTAGTGTTCCATGATTCACTGTTTGTGCATAACACCCAGTGCTCCATGCAGAACGTGCCCTCCTCAATACCCATCACCAGGCTAACGCATCCCCCTACCCCCCTCCCCTCTAGAACCCTCAGTTTGTTTCTCAGAGTCCATCATCTCTCATGGTTCGTCTCCCCCTCTGACTTACTCCCCTTCATTCTTCCCCTCCTGCTGTCTTCTTCTTCTTTTTTTTTTCTTAAAATATATATTGCATTATTTGTTTCAGAAGTACAGATCTGTGATTCAACAGTCTTGCACAATTCACAGCGCTCACCATAGCACATCCCCTCCCCAATGTCTATCACCCAGCCACCCCATCCCTCCCACCCCCGACCACTCCAGCAACCCTCAGTTTGTTTCTCAGATTAAGAATTCCTCATATCAGTGAGGTCATATGATACATGTCTTTCTCTGATTGACTTATTTCACTCAGCATAACACCCTCCAGTTCCATCCACGTCGTTGCAAATGGCAAGATCTCATTCCTTTTGATGGCTGCATAATATTCCATTGTGTATATACCACATCTTCTTTATCCATTCATCACACAGTAGGTTCTTAATAAATGTTTGTTAAGTGAATCAACAAACCAAAGTTTGGTCTAGTGGACTTGGTCTAGTGGAACTGAGTCTCTGGGTTTGCTCTTAAGGAGACAAACAAGACCTCATTTTGCTAAATACAAGGAGAACGTGGGCTGTTGGTGCCCTGCCATGGGTGCCAGTTGGACACCAGAGTTGAAGGGGAAATCTAGGAGGTCCTCATGGAGGAGGGGACATCCGAGAACACTCTTTGAAGCACAAATTGGTTCATCCTGGGGATGAGGAAAAGAAGGACTCTGGAAGCAAGTGAGGTGGTGGCGTACAAGACTGGTTGGGAGACGAGAGGGGCTGCCCAGTGCCCCCAGGAGGCCCCACCCCACATTGCAGTCCCTGCCTCCCACAGGCCCCCATCCTCACTGCCCTGGACGGTTAATGGGCCACTGCTCTCATGTGCACCTAAAGGGGGACCTCTGGGAAACAGAAGGTATGAGTGTGGGTGGTGGAGACCCTCTAGGCCCCCACCGGCACCCTGGATATGGCTGCTCCCCAGCGTGCACTGGGCTGCCCCTGCTTTCCAATGGATGTCCCCAAACTCCCCCGTGACCTTGGGTGACCCTGTGCCCTGCTCTGGGCTTCAGCTCCCCATCTGTTCAGTAAGGGGTCACACCTATCTATGCCCTGGGGACTCCCCTCCAGTTCAAGCCCACCGTGGCTGGTTTGCCCTTCACCGTGCTCCGCGGCCCTCCGTCACACTGACCCTGACACTGGCCTGGCCACTGCCTTCGTCCAGGGTCCCCGCCAGGGAACAAGGGACCCTGCGGGGCGGGGCAGGCGGGGGGGGGGGGGCAGCCTTGCTCAGCGCGCATTCGTGCCCCACCGCAGGTTGTTTGTTTTCATAACCAATTCAATATTTAAGACGCGGCCAGCCGCCGAGGAGCTCTCGGGCTCCCCCTTCCTTTGTCTCTACCGCTCCCCTCCGCCCCCCCCCCCTCCTCCGACAAACCCTGCGATTCTGATGGAAAATTCATTAGTCTCTCCCTCCCCTTCCCGCGTTCCCAGGCAGCTCTGCGCCTGATGTGTCTGCCTCTCCATCCTGATTATCTGGAGACGCCAATTTCAAAGAGACATCTTAATAGTGATGTCAACGAATTAATTAGATGTGTTAATGAGCTAAAAGCAACCCAAATTAAATTAATGCGGCAATAAGCACAGACAGCAAAATTAGCTCCGATTTCTCTGAATGACTCTGAACTGTACACAACACCTCATCTCGCTAGAACATCACCATCCCCCAAAGCTAATCAAGAACCCGGCGCAATTAACTGCTTAATTACAAACAGGCACGCGCACACACGTGTGCGCGCACACATGTGAACACGCCTTCAAGAAATTCAGCCAACGGGGACGGTCCAGCCTGGGCCAGCGTGGGGGGGTTGGGGTCATGAATGCCCCCCAAGATAGCACCCAGCACCCGCACATGGCCATCCACCACCGGGCCCTGATCTGAACCCCACAGAGAGCAGGCAGAGGGGCCTGGCTCCGAGGCTCCGGCGTTCCGTTGCGGGATATGCGTGCTGCGGGCCTCGTCAGGAGGCTGGACCGGGCCGGGGGTTGGAGGGGCAGCTGGAGTGCTCCTCCAGGGCCCCTGGGCCTCTACCTGGGGGCGCAGGATGGCCAATGGGGAGGGCCACGGGAAGAGGGAGCAGGGAGGAAGGGGAGCAGGGGGAGGGAGGAGCCCAGTGCTGACTTGTTTATTGCTTGCATCAGAATCTGAGTTGCAACTAAAAAGCTAATTGTCCATCCGGCTGATTTCCCACCGGGCAGGGAGAGCTGCTAATAGCTTCGCAAGCGGCTCAGGTATCTGATTAGCTGTAATTGCAGCTAGAGACAGGAGAGGGGTAAGGACAGAAGTGGAGAGGCAGGGGGGGACCTGGGGCCAGATGGATGGCGGGGTCCCAGGCGTGGACAGCACCAGGCAGGTGCAGGGGAGGAGGGACCAGTGACCAGAGGAGGTGAGGAAGGAAACAGAGGTGATATGGTGGGGGGGGGGGCTCCCCCAGCAGCCTCTCCGAGGACCAGACCCCCATGTGTGGATCTGGGATCCATGATCCAGGAGTGGCAGGATCCCCAGCCTGGATCCCAAGGACATCTCGTCCCAAGGGAGGCCTGCAGAGGTGCCTGCATCTATAACAGGGGGCACAGGGGTCCGAGCCGGGCCCTGCGTGATGGCTGGGCCCATGACTCAGAGTCCCAGGGCAAGGAGAAGGCCCAGAGCTGTACACAGTCAGGGCCAGCAGGCAGAGGGCCTGGACCCCCGCCCGGCTCCTACCCTCCCACCTTTGAGAGCGATGAGTTTAGTCTCCTAAGTCAAAGATGCTTTTTGTTCATTTCAGATCAGGGTGATTGATTCGGGGAGAGAAGGAAGGAGCTGATCGATCTGGCCCCTCCAGGCCAGCCCCCCGGGGTGCCCAGCCCCCATGGAGAATGGCTCTTCCCAGAGCAGGGCATGGGGTGGGAGTCCCTGGGAGAACCACAGATGGGGATTGGGGTCAGGGGGCACAGGCCTCCTCTCCCTCTGTCTTTCCCTCTTCATTCACCCACTGGTCTATTTTTCAACAGATTAATTCATTTAAAATATATCCATTTCCATCCTTGCTCCACACTGGAAACAAGGCGGCACGGCCTCATTAACCCATGGCTCTAAGCTGCGCCCCTCGTGGTGGGCACCAAGCCCCCAGGACCCCCAGATGGCCATCCCTGGCCTTGCAGAGCTCCTGGGCACTGGGTCGGGAAGGAGAAGTCACAACCCCATGACAAGTGTGCTAATGGTGTAAGCACAGGGCGCTGGGGCCCCACAGCACCCCACTGGGGCACAGGAGAGTCCCAGGGCCGTGGCTTTTGGGGGGAGTGGGGTATAGATTAACAGGCGGGGTGGGGGAGGGCAGTTGGGGGCATGTTCTCTGGCCAGAAACCTAGGGGCTGCTGCTTAAGGAGACATCAGGGGCTGGGGGAACCTAAAGAGCTTGGCTTCCACATGCCTGTGAGCACGTGCAACCACATAATCCTGCAGGGAGGTGGTGGGCTGTTGATCAGAACCTCAGCCTGAAGTTATAGGGAACCCGCCCCCAAATCTACTCCTGAATGCCAGTCAGTCCTCAACCCCCTGGGCCTGTAATTTCAAACACACAGAACGAGAATCACAAGCATGCTTTTAAGGAAGGAAAAGGCTCAGGGTCTTTAGGGCCACCCAAGCCACAGCCCCACAGATGTGGCACCATGAAGTTCTCAGGAGGGCGGGCAGGGTCGTGCCCACCCCAGGTCCCAATCCCAGGCTGGGCGCCTGCTCCAACGTTATAGGTGGGGAGAGTGAGGCTGAGGGTCATTGGTCAGGGTCACGGAGGCACTCTGCTTGCTCTCCTCAATGCCCGGCCATCACCTTTGGATGTTGTTACAGGAGTTTTACCTCCCAGCAGGAGAAAAGGATTGTTTTGCTCAGGCAAGTGCTCCAATGAGTTTTCCAGTCCCTGAGCAGGGATGAGTCCCAGAGGCCCGCTGGGGGCAGGGACAACAGGGTGGGAAGGGCGTGCTTGACCCGCTCTCCCCTCGGTCTCCATCCTCTGACTCAGGGTGGGGCCGGCATGTGGGCTGGGGGCTTCTGTGCGCGCCTGCGTGCTCACACACAGGTGCGTGTGCGCGGCACGGCCGGGGGAGCAGGCTGGTGCCATGTCAGGCACACACCTGGAGGCTGCCCAGGCCCCACAGCCCACACCAATTAGGAACTCACTTTACATTATTTTAATTTGTCTCTGGGGCCCTGGAAGCAAAGTCATGCGATTATTATTATTTTTTTGGCTGGAGTTTCCAGCAGCCATTATATAAATTACATATAATTGAATCCATCAGAGGCAGTTTCTCTTAAACAATCATGTTTTCCCTTTCCCAACAACTGGGCCACCCAGTCCTCAGAACTCGCCTCAGGGCCCCTGGGAGGAGGAGGGTCCCCTCCACCCCGTACCACCCAGAGCACCTCCCCTGTGGGGGATGGGGGCCTTGGAATCCATCCCTCATGGGGTCCACCTGCGGCTGCACCACTGGCTTGCTGTGTGACCCGGTACAAGTGGCCTAACGTCTCTGAGCCTCCATTTTCTCACTGTCAGCCTGCTGGTGTGAGGTTTAAAGAACAAGGCCTGGAAGGTTCTCAGCGTGCTGCCCATGCAGAGTTTTGTGCTCAGAGAACTCGGGTGTCCAGACACCCTGGAGTGTCCTCTGGGCCCAAAGCATGGGCACCTAGTATGTGGAGGGTTGGCTTTCATCAGGTACAGAAAGACACACGGACACAGAAAGGAGTGTCATGAAGGAAGAGTCTGTGTTATCCTCACGGTCCCTGGAAACGGCAGGCCACACACACACACACACAGGGCAGGAGGTAGGGGTGGGTAACATGGGGCAGGGTGGGCAGGCCTCGGACTGGCTAGTGTGAATGACCTCAGTGGGCTCTGGGGCACGGGGCCCATCCCTGGTGTCTGGGGTGATTAGAGCAGGCACATAGGGCCTGAGAGGTGAGGGCTCCACAGAGGAGTGCTCCATGGGCTGGTTTGCATTTGGAAAGTGTGCTCTCGTCTCTGGGACTCTGCTAATCAGGGGGGCAGTCCCTCCAGGGTCAGCAAAGCCCAGGTGTCAGAACATCAAACATGCAGGCGATAAGAAAGCACAGTTAATACAAAGGGAATCAAACGGATGCCAGCAACCCATGGGACGGACGCATCCTGCTGGAGGGTGCTCAGCCCTCTCCCCCCAGCTTCGTGGATAGCATAGTCGGAGCCTGGATGGGAGAGCTGACCCCAGCATATAGCTGAGGACATTGAGGCCCAGCGATGGAAGCCACTTGCTTGAGGTTACCCAGGGAATATGTTGGGCCAGCGTGACCTCAGCATCCTTGGGGTTGGCAGAGAGAGGAAGGAGCTCACTGGTTGGTTGCATATGGAGGTGGATGCCAGGCTCCTGGTCTGTGTCAGGGTCCAGGGAGGCCCTATCTGTGGTGCATTGGCACCTAGCAGGTACCCGGTAAGCACTCACTCTCTGGGTGAGCTTGGACAAGACCCAGCCCCTCCCCAGGCCTCCGTTCCCCCGTCTGTCCCTTGAGGGATGCAGTGGTCAGGCCAGGGGCTCAGGCTGGAGGACAGCACACACCATCCGCCCGGGCACCCTTGCTCTGGGAACATACCCCATCCATACTCTCATGCATGCGAGCTGGTGGGTGCGGGCCCAAGCTGTTCCCCGCACCCCACGTAAGGCACCAAACACCTGACAACAAACCACACGAGGGCAGGTGGACAACACCATGGTCACGCCCTCTGTCAGCACACCTGGTGGCCAGCGAAAGGGACCATGCAGCTCTGCAGGGAAGGGGACATGGCTTAGACCAAAAGGACGCAGGATGCCTCACGACACGCTGTCACTGTGGGGAAGGTGGGAGGCTTCCTCGAGTCCTTGTACCACCGTAGAGGACTTCTGCACATGCAGGACATCAAGAACAACAGCCGAGGCACTTGCGGTCTGGGGTCTGAAGTGGAAAGGAAGCATTTGCAATTTATCCCTTTGTACTGCCTATGATCATTTTTACACCAGCTACTTGTATTACTTTATCTTCAGAGAAGCTTTAAGCACTTCTGGGTATATATTGAAGAAAATTGAAAATGCACATCCATGCAAAAATTCGTACACGGGTGTTCATGGCAGCATGACTCACCATAGCCGAAAACGTGGAACCCACCCAGATGTTCACCGACTGACGGTTGGATACACGTGGTGCAGTCTGTCCACACGAGGGGAACCACTCAGCCATAAAAGGAATGAAGCCCTGACCCCCACCCCAACACGGGTGACCCTTGAAGACCTTCTGCCCAGAGACGGAAGCCAGTCACAGAGGACACACCTCATACCACGAGTCCTTTACGTGAGCTGTACCGCACGGAGAAACGGCGGGCACAGGGTGGTGGCCTGGGAGCAAACAGGGGGTGGCTGCTAATAGGTTCGAGGTTTCTTCTGGGGTGATGAAAGTGCTCTCAAATCAGACAGCGGGGGGGGGTTGGGCAGCTCTGTGACCACACCAAAAACATGCAGGTGTGCTTTAGACGCGAGAACGGGATGCTGTGGTGCCTGGATGTCCGGGGGCTGCAGTGACAAAGCACCACAAACCAGGGGATGTGGAACAGCAGGAATGTACGGTCTCACAGCCCGGGGCGCCCCAAGTCTCAGATCCAGGTGGCGGCAGGGGGTGCTCCCCCCAAACACTGTAGGGAGGAGCCTTCTGGAATCACTCCCAGGGCCGTGACAACACTGGGTGATCCTCGGCTTGTGGCCACATCCCTCCTCCCTGCGCCGCCTGCACGTGCCCTTCCCCTCTTCTTAAAGGACACCGGTCATCCCGATGACCTCGTCTTAGTCTGATTACCTTCGCGCAGACCCTTTTCCCAAGGAGGCCACATTCACAGAGGTTAGCACCTCGGCGTCTCTCTTTGGAGGCACAGTTCAACCCATAGCTTATGTGACTTTTATCTCAATAAAGCCGTTATTTTTCTCAAAAGTTTTAAGCTATAAAATACAAAGAGAGAGAGAAGGAACAGAGGCAGGCCATGGTAGGGAGCGGGAGCCTGACCGGCTCTGGGCGGCACTCACCGGGTGCTCCTGAGAACGGCAGTGGTAACAATGACACCCCTGGCCTGTGCCCCCCCCCCCGCCCCTGCCCTGCCCTCCCTAGGGGTTCCCGCTCCTGGCCTGGCCCCCAGCCCCTTCTCCCTCCCCCCCACAGGCCTCTCACATGCCCACACCCCCAACTTGTGAAGTAACAACCTGTCACACGCACAACCTCTTTGCACCCAAAACGTTCTCTGATCTGTGTAAGCGGCTGGATGCTGTGCGGCTTGATATTAATATCTTTTGTTTGTGTGTCAGGGTTCTGCAGAATCTAATTAAGGCGTGTTCTCGGCGTATCCGGGGTGTTCAAACAACTCCGCGGAGCAGACCATGCAAGCTGTTGACCTGCACAGATAAACTGTGCTTATGGAGGATCCGGGGGCTGTGGGCGGGGGCTGCTCGGCTGTTCTTTTCTGCCGGGGCGCCAGGCCTTGCCGCCTGCCGCTCGTCGCTGTGTGCAGGCGCCCTGGCATCTTCTTTGGGGGTGCTGACCACAGCTGTTTTCTCTATGTATTTCTGTGTACACACATGTGCACACGCAAGCTAGGCCCCCCCAGGGCGAGCGACCTGTCTCAGGACTGTTGTGTCTCCTGTGAGTGCTCCGTGCACAGATGAGGGAGCTGAGGCCTTGGTGCTCCCTGAGGGCGCGTACCTTAAGGTGGGACCTCAGGGCTGCCTTCAAGTAGCCGTCAGGTACCAGAGAAACCCACTTTGGGAGGGCGGGACCTGGGCTCGGGCGGTCAGATGACACACAGGCCTGCCCTGCAGTCTCCGGGGCCGGCCCAGGTGAAACTCTCATCCTCCCTGGACAGATGGGAAAACTGGAGTCCAGAGAGGTCAGGGCCTTGTCCAAGACACACAGTGGGCTGGTGGCAGTGCTGGGCCTTCCTGACCCTGCAGGCCACAGCTGGGCTCCCTTTTAAGGAATTCACTTAAGCTCGGACATGACCAGGAGGCCAAGGCCGGGAATAAGTGTCCTTCAGTCCGAGGGTGGCTTTGGGACCCCCCGGACCTGGGGTCCTGGCCCCATCTGCCAGTGACCTTGGCAAGGTCTGCCCTTCTGCACCCTCAGTTACCCCCCTGGTAGATAACAGGGCCTAGCAGGCAGGCTGGTGAGAACCTTAGGGTAGTGAGATCTGTCCATCAGCTCCTGCCCTGTGCTCTGAGCTGCCACCATCAGTGCCCTATGGGTGGCTGGGCTCTGTGGGGTGCACACGGGACAATGCCCACTCCAGCCTCCATCCCAGCTCAGGGCCTGCCTGCCCCCCAGTGTGGCCAATTAGAGCTGCTCGCTCAGGTTGGAGGGATGTGCTCTGGGCTTTGCTCTGCCCATCTGCAAGTTAGGGAGAGGACTTTCCCCTGGCCTTGATGTCCCCCAGACTCTGACTGCCCTGAATAAAGAAAACTGGAGGCCGATGGAGCAGGCTTGCGGAGGGGCCGGAGGCTTGCAGACAGCCTGCACCAGTGATTCCGGGTGGAGCACGGGTTTGGGTAAGGGAAGCAGCGTGACCGGTGGGCAGCGAAGGTCTACCCCCGTGTGTGCATGTGTGTAATGGATGCGCAGGCACGTGGCTTACGTGTGCATGCAACCCGGTGCACCTGCAAATCTGTGCACAGGGGCACATCGCGTTCAGTACCTGCCCCGCGCCGCTTAGGAAACGCCGCAGCGCCACCTGCCGACCGCGCTCCGGGCCACAAGGAGGGCGTGAGGCTGGACGCGAGGCCCCGCCCCTCTGCCGGGCCCCGCCCCGAGGCTCCTCCAGGGCAGCCCATCTGCCCCAGGCCCCGCCCCTCCACCAGGTCTACCCGTTTGTCCCAGGCCCCGCCCCATAGACCCCAACCACGTCCTCGAGGCCCTGCCCCGCCCCTCCGCCAGGCCCGCCCCTCTGCCCCAGGCCGCGCCCCTCCACCAGGTCTACCCGTTTGTCCCAGGCCCCGCCCCATAGACCCCAACCACGTCCTCGAGGCCCTGCCCCGCCCCTCCGCCAGGCCCGCCCCTCTGCCCCCAGGCCCCGCCCCTCCACCAGGTCTACCCGTTTGTCCCAGGCCCCGCCCCATAGACCCCAACCACGTCCTCGAGGCCCTGCCCCGCCCCTCCGCCAGGCCCGCCCCTCTGACCCAGGCCCCGCCCCTCCCGTCCGAGGCCCGCCCACTGCCCGCGGCCCCGCCCCGTCCCCTTAGGGCGCGCCCCGGGAGCCCTGACCCTATGGTTCTCCCGAGAGGCAGGCAGCCTACTCTCCGCTTTAGGGTCCAGCCCGAAGTGTGCACAGACGCACCCCAGGAGTACAATCAGCGTGCTCACCGCGCCCCATCATCTTACAGATGAGACAAGGAGGAATGGGCTTTGAGCCCCCAGGCCTGGGAGCGCAGCGTGCACTCCACAAGGACCCGTAAACCGAGATGCGTTTGTTACCCGGTAATT
This sequence comes from Zalophus californianus, assembly GCF_009762305.2. Classification (NCBI taxonomy): domain Eukaryota; kingdom Metazoa; phylum Chordata; class Mammalia; order Carnivora; family Otariidae; genus Zalophus; species Zalophus californianus. The sequence continues at coordinate 113,016,904 of NC_045604.1, read as the reverse complement.
AAGTTGTTTACAGCTGTGAACCGGTGCGACCCTCACACCGCTTGGCAATAGGCGCGTTGACACCCGTTTCACAAGTGAGGTGCACGATTGCACCTATACCTAGAGGTGTCCGGGCAGGATGCACCTCGGCCGCGGGAGCTGTCGCCAGCACCCCACACGAGCAGGAATTGGGGGCAGAGGCCGGGAATGGTCAGGACGTCCGAGAGTGGGGAGTGAGGAGCAGGGCAGGCTCAGGGTCACGTCCTGGGCCGGACTGGGAAGCAGGGCCCCTGGTTGCAGCTGCCCTTCCCTGAGTGGCCTCAGTCTCCCCGTCCGTGCAGTGGGGGGGGGGGGGCTGGTGTCCTTTTTCAGGGTCTGTCCCCGCCCCCTGCAAACAGTGCTATTCCAGGAATCCAGCAGGGACTGAGCTGGTGCAGAGATTCGGGGTTCACCTGCTTTCTCCCCCTCCAGCCCCCCACGGCCCCTCCCCACACCTGTGGCCGTCCCTGATGGGGAATTTGAGGGCCTCTGTCCACCACAGCTCCAGCCCCCGCCCCCACCCCCCTCTCTAGTGTCCCACCCCGAGAGGAGGCATTTCCGGGGATGAGGGGCTGCCGGGGGGCAGACGGTCCCAGCCTGGGTGCCACAGAGCCTGCTGCCGGGGAGAGCCTCTGCCAAGCACATGGCAGGCCCTGCGCTCAGCGGCACCTGGGGGTGGGGAAGGCTGTGCAGAGGGAGACCCTGAGGTGGGCAGGGAAGGACAGTAGCCGGCCTGGGGGCTCAGCAGTGCCCCTGAGAAGCATGAGCTTGGGCAAGTCCCTCTGCCCAGCCTCCTCCCACAGCCCCCAATCCTCCGCTGTCCCAACTCTCCCATCCACCCCCATGTCACTAGGGGCCCAGTCACACACAGCTCCATGAACACCCCAGCTGGGACGCTGGCTGGCTGTGCGGCCTTAGGGAAGTCACTTCGCTTCTCTGAGCCTTAATATCCTCATGGGGAAAATGGGCTGACGGGAGCCTGGAGCAGAAGAGGGCAGGTCTGCAGCCCCCGGCCAGACCACAGAAGATCTCAGGAGGCCGTCCTGTGTGCCGGTACGGCATCAGGCTCAATGTTGCCACTGGCCGCTGCGTCCAGCTAGCCTGCCAGCCAGGCTCGAGTGCCTTCATCAGCCCCATTTTACAGGTGGGAACATGGAGGCTCAGAGAGGCCATGTGATTTTCCCAAGGAGGTGAGGGGAACAGGTTTCCAACCCATGAGTCAGCTGTAAGCAGAGCCTACCATGGGCCACTGTACCCCAGCCTCAGGCCAGGGGTCCCCCAGCCTCCATCTGGCCTGGCCTGGATTCTGGGACCCTGGGAGGAAGGAAGTCCAGATACTTCACAAATCCTGGGAATTGGCTTCTCCTCCCAGAGACGCACAGCCGGGCCTTGAAGATCTGTTTTACAGACAGGCAGCCCAAGGCTGGGGCACAGGGGCCGGAAGCCAAGAGTGCGTTTGTCTCCAAAGACCAGCGGGCCGGTCACGCCGTGGCCCCTTTGCCCACAGCCACGCCCCCACAGGGATGCACACGCGTGCCCTCCGGGGTCCCGGCAAATAGCAAGAGCGGGGGTCAGGGACCTGCTTTCCGCCAGTTGGGTGGGGAGGAGAGTCAGAGCCTCCACAGTCCGAACCCGGCCCTGCTCGGGGCAAGAGGCCTGAGACCAAGATGGTTCAGACCCGACCATGTCTCTCCAGGCTGTAAGCACTTGTCGGTTCCCTCCCAACCCACGCGCACGCACACGCACACAGGTGTGCCTAGGCTCACACCCGCCCACCCACACACGACAGGTGTGTCTGCTACACTGCGCCAAATTGTGTGCCCGCTTTTGTACGTCCAGATGCTGGGCAGGCAGTACAACCTACCAATGTCCATTGCAGTTGTTGGATGTGTGGGGGCTGGATGGAGAGGGAGGGACAGATGGATGGCGGGTCTTGGGGGGCTGGTTAGAGGAATGAAGAGAAGAAATGCATGGTTAACGCCCCCACGGCTGGGTAGTGGAGGTGGGCTCCTCTAAGTCCTGCCACGAGCCCCATTTCACGGGGAAGAAACCGAGCAGGAGGCGGGAGGCACGGGCGGCCCGCAGGGCTCTCAGCAGCGCTCGGGACCTGTCCTCACAGGAGCACCTGCCCGATGTAGGTGGTACAGGTGGTGTCAGCCCAGCCTCACAGACCCTCCGAGACCCCCAGATGGGCACCTGCCCCTGCACGTCCTGCAGTCTGGTCCAGGGCCACACACCTTCTCCCCCGGGCCTTCATGCAGGCCTCCGTGGCCTGGGGACACCCCCCACCCCGTTCCACCAGCTCTCCTGAGACCCCTCACCACCTGGGCCGGACACGAGGTGCTCAGAAGCAAGGCGTGCCGGGATGAGCCCAGCAATTCCCCCCACCAGGGCTCTTCAAGCGCACTGTTACACGGAAGTTCGTAATTAAACACTTGAGCACCATCGGACTTCCCAGCACGGTGCCTGATGAATTAATCAGGAGGACGCCAGACCCCCAGGTTTGCGTCCTCACTGCTGAGTGTGCAGTGGTGGCCCTGAGCCTCCCTGTGGGGGGAGATGTTGTGGGGGGCAGGGTGTGACAGGAGCAGACCCAGCTCTCACCCCGTGGCCCTCTGCAGGCCCCCCTCCAGCGCTGTCAACAGCCCCCCAGCCACCCAAACACGCGGAACAGAAATGGGGGTCCTCCTGGCCCATGCCTCACCACCCCCACCTCCACGCGTTCCACACGTGAACCCCCGACTGTGCACTCATTGTTCTTGGCACCCCAGCCCCTCTCCCGCTGCCCTCCTGCCCCCGAGGCCTGCCCGTCCCACCCTAAAGTGCCCAGATTCGGCCACCGCCTCCCACCCCTGGTCTCCTGCTGCACCTCCCCAGGCAGCCAGGCTCACCCTCTCAAAACCCAGATCTGATGATGGGGCTCGTCCTCCCAAAACCCAGAGCCATGAGGAAAACCCCAGACAAACCCAGATCGAGGGGCATTCTGCAAAACACCCAACTGGTACGCCTCAAAACTGCCGACGTCATCAAAGCGAGGAAAGTCAGGAAACCAGAGCCCAAGGAGCCATGATGCCATGTCACGGGGGATCCTGCCTGGGGTCCTTGAACAGAAAAGGGGGCGAGGAAAACAGGAAATCTGAGTAATGCACGGGCTGCTTCGGGCATGCACCTGCCTTGCTGTCCCAGTGGTGACCCGCAGACCAGAGGGAAGGGGGACGCCGCGGGTTGCGCGGGTAACCTCCACGCTGTCTCTGCAACTTTTCCGTAAACCTACACTATCCTAAAATAAAAAGTTTATTTTAAAAAGAGAGCACGTACAAGAGATCTGCTTGAAATACGGAGAGACGTTGACATCTGTTTCATCGTGGTGGTGGGTTAATGGGGATCTGCCATATTGTTTTCTGCACTCCTCTGTGCGTAGGTAACATTTCATAACTAAACACATAAGAAAAAACAAACCCAGATCTAGCGCATCACCCTGGCATCACCCTGACGCCCTCCAAGTTCTCCATGGAGCCCTTAGCGTCAAGTCCCAAATCCTTAACGCAGCCCACGAGGTGGACGGGGACCCTCCCGCCCGCACGCTCCCCCCGGCACCACTCAGGGCTGGCGCCTTCCGGTCACCCTGCTCTGGACCCTGGACCAGATCCCAGCCTGCAGCTCTAGCTGGTCCAGCGCTGGGAGGAAGGGTGCCGGGTCCTGCCCCCACGGGGTCACCTCACCAGAGGTCACTGCGCCATTTCCGCTCGGCTGACTACTCCTGGGTGGGACCCACGGTCAGGGCTCGCTCCCACACCAGCAGGGAAACCAAGGCCGAGAATGGAAGGAGCCTCTCCCAGGGGTTCAGGGACAGCTCAACGGTCATTTGCTCTGTTTGTCTTGTAAAACTAACATTTCACAGAAACACCCACATGTGTGAACATGCGTGTGTTCACGTGCACATGGGTGTAATCACGAATGTGCACACACCAGGGCTGGAGGTCTGTGGTGGGCTGCTGACCAGGTCTGCATTATTTACAGCACACACGTGTGGTGTGCGGGGAGCCATAGCCTAACGCACGGTGGCGCACGTATGGGACATACTCCCCGCCAGGCAGCATGAGGATGGGCAAAGTGTTTTATTCCCATGTGGACGCACACGTGTGTGCGAAGGCAGGCTGGCTGCAGTGGGCGTGCCGCACTCAGGGTGTCGGGTGCAGCCGGCACTGGAGACAGCACGCGGACTGCAGGCGTGGCTGGTGCGCACAGTGTGTGACATGCGCCAGGTCTATGTTTCCAATGCGATCAATACATAGCATTAAGGACACCATAGTAATCAATAGATCGAGGGATCAGTCGGTTGATTCATTCAGCAAAATTATGTTGAGCCCTGTTATGTGCCGGGCCTTGGGGATACAGCAGTGAAGGGATCCAGTCCCGCCATCATGAGACTTTTATTCTGTGTGTTTGGGTGGGGGGGCTCTCACAATAAACAAGCAAACATATGACGTCCTGACTGGAGGTGGCCCTGTACGCATAGGAATGCAGGAGGGAGAGGGGTTGGGAAGTCCCGTGGGGAGTACGGGAGTCCTCTAGGAGCTGAGGGAGCCGAGCAAGTCCTCCAGGAAAGCAACATTCCAGGCAAGGAATAGCAGGTGCAAAGGCCCTGAGGCACGGGCATGTCTGCCCTGTTTGAAAACAGCAGAGAGGCTGGCATTGCTGGAGCAGAGTGAGGGGCACCAGGAGACTGGTGAGGGGGGCTACTAACCCCATGGCCTCCTGGATGACAAGCCCTCCAACGAGACAGCCGCAGTCCTAGGCCACAAAAGGCCAGGCTGCTGGAGTCTGATGGCTGACCGGGTGGGCAGGTCCTAGGTATCCTGAGCACCAGCTTCAGAGGTCCTTCTGGCTTGGTGAATGTCCTCCGCCTCCCTGTCACCACAGGACCGGCAGGGAAATGGTGGGCAGGCAAGGGGTAGGGCAGGAGGGGCAGCCAATTGTCTTCAGAGTCTATGCAGCTCAACTCCCATTGTACCAAAGGGAAACTGAGGCCCAGAGAGCACAAGTATCCCCCAGATCTTTCAGAACCTCGGGACAAACTGTTGGGACTACCTGTTGGGTCCCCTGCCTCCCTGGCCAGGTGTGCACAGGCGGGTAGGCGGGTGCAGGGCTCACCTGGTGGGCAGGTGCCCCGGGGCACAGAAGTGTATTTTGATGGGAAAACTTGGCCAAAGCGCCAGTTGGAGCTGAAGGCCCTGTGAGGCCCGCTGGGCTTCCAGAAAGGGAAACTGAGGCCCAAAGAGGGCCTCCCCCCCCAAGATGCTGTAGTGCGCCTGGGCCAGACTGGGTCCCCCACCTTCCCACACTGTCCCCCCAGTCTCGTGACAAAAAGAAATCTGGGCCGGGGGCTGCATCCCACCCTGGACTCACCCCGCGCCAACCCCCGAGGAACAATTTACCTTTCAGAGCCGGTCCAAGATATTAATTAAGATAAATCTATCTCAATTTTGAGATTCTCTTATCATGTAATTTATCAAAATTATGTTAATTATTTCTGTAGGGCAGCAAAATTATTACCTCTTTTGTGTCTGATTTGTATTAATATTCATAATTTAATAATTCAGCATCCTGGCCATCTGGTCCGGGAGCAGGCTCCCTTCTCTCCCTCGGTCCCACAGCCAGAGCGTCCCCACCACGCCGTCCGGGGTCCCCAGGGCCCGCCCCCCCCCCCCCCCCCCCCGCCTGCCCGCCGTCCAACCCGGCGGACGCGGCCCCTGCCCCGGGCCTGCCCGCCCTGGTGGCCCCACGCCGCCCGCGGCGCCCAGAGGTTCGAACACAGGTTCGCGCACACCATCACCACCCCCGCTTGGCAGGTGAGCCAAGCTGAATTGACATTTTCCACACTTTGTGAGTTTTACACTGTAATTTGACATAATTAATGCCTACATTACTGCTGATAATTTAGCTAGTTAATTAAACTCGGAGGAGATAATTAAGGAAAGGCTACTGCTTGGATTGCTAATTGTTTTTGTCATTATTTCAGGGGGCCGACAGCTGCCGGCTGAGTCATCCTGTTTTGTCAGCTGACGGGTCATGTGACACGGGGGTCCCCTGGGGTCCCCCACTTCCAGGGAGGGAGGTGTGCAGCCGGCTACCTGGCTGCCGTCTGGAGCCCCGCCAAGAGCCAGCCGCTACTGGCTGGCCCAGCCCCACAGGCTCTCCTCCCCCTCCTCTGCCCCCTCCTCCCCCTCCCCTCCCCCTCCCCTCCCCTCCCCCTCCCCTCCCCTCCTCCTCCCCTCCCCCTCCTCCCCTCCCCTCCTCCCTCTCTCCTCCTCCCCCTCCTCCCCTCCCCTCCCCCGCTCCTCCCTTCTCCTCCCCTCCCCCCTCCTACCCCTCCCCTCCTCCCCCTCCTCCTCCTTCCTCCCTCCCCCTCCTCCCCTCCCCTCCCCCTCCTCCCCTCCCCCTCCTCTCCTCCCCTCCCCCTCCTCCCCTCCCCTCCCCCTCCTCCCCTCCCCTCCTCCTCCTTCCTCTTCTCTCCTCCCCCTCCCTCCTCCCCCCTCCTCCCTTCTCCCTCTCCCTCCCCTACCCCTCCCTCCCCTCCCCCTCCCCCTCCTCCCCTCCCCCTCCTCCCCTCCCCTCCTCCTCCTTCCTCTTCTCTCCTCCCCCTCCCTCCTCCCTCTCCCTCCCCTCCCCTCTTCCTCCCCCTCCTCCCCTCCGCTCCCCCTCCTCCCTCCCTCCTCCTCCCCTCTCCTCCTCCCTCCTCCCCTCTCCCTCCTCCCCTCCCCTCCTCCTCCCTCTTCTCTCCTCCCCCTCCTCCTCCTCCTTCCTCCCTCCCCCTCCTCCCCCTCCCCTCCCCCTCCTCCCTCCCTCCTCCTCCCTCCCCTCCCCCTCCTCCCCTCTCCCTCCTCCCCTCCCCTCCTCCTCCTTCCTCTTCTCTCCTCCCCTCCCTCCCCTCCCCCCTCTCCTCCCCTCCCCCTCCTCTCCCTCCTCCGTCTCCTGTCTCCCCCCCTTTCCTCCTCCCCCCTCCCCCTCCTTCATCCCCTCTTCCCCCTCCAGCCCCTCAGCAGAGCCCCTGCCGGACAGTTCTGGCCCAGGGTCACATGAAGGTCAGCCTCCGTGAGCCACAGCAGGAGAGATTTCCCCAGGCTCCACATCCAGGGGTGAAGCGTCTCTGGCAAACCGCAGCCTTCTGCGATGGTCAGATGGGAGGGGGGACTTCCTGGGCCGGCTAGATTATCCCCCGTCACAGACAAGGCCCGGGAGGGCAGGGAGAGGGCGGAGTGGGGCGCAGACCCTGCTGCTGCAGACCTCTGGTCCGAGGAGCAGAAGCTGTGCTTGGACAGGCTCTCCGCGGTGTGCCCCCCGGCCAGCCCTCCCCAGGCCGCGTGCTGCAACCCCCCCCGCCGCCGCCTGGTGGCAGGCAGACCGGAGCCTGGAGGACGGGAAGCTGCTGAGCCCCCCACGCCAGCCCCTGTGACCAGCCATCTGCTGCCAACAGTGGCCCCTCCCGCATACCGCACAGCACCGTGTCCCCAGCTTCCTCCCAGGGCCCTGCTCACGGCCACATGACAGAGCCAATGGCTGGCCCCGTGGGAGGGCAGGGGAACGTCAGGACGGATGCCAAGCCCAGGGGCCACACCATCCTGGACAGGCCGGGAGGCGGGATGACATGGTCAGCGTCAGGTTCCTGCCTCCAAGGAGCTCCCTGTCGCAGGTGGGACTTGGGACTCACGGCGCCACAGCAGCCAGCTTGGGACCATGAGGGGAGATACGGCCGCCTTCAGAGGCTGGCAGAGCAGAAGCAGGGAAGGTGCGTGGGTCTCTGCTGATGTTCTGTTGATGTCAGTGAGGCCTGATTCAGCCAATCTAGAACGTTCTTACATGTAGACCTCTTGTTCTGGCAGCTAATAAGCCAGGTTGTTTGGGTTTCTTTGGCCTGAATGTTCTGAAAGCCAAGCTGAGCATCCTGACGGTTGTCCATCCACTGGTGCAGCCCTTTATCCTTACCCGTGGTGCCCCCAGCAAAACGGGGTGGTGTCTTGCACCCACCATCTTGTAATCATATTACTGTCTTCATGGGTGGTTTGTGGGGAGTCCTGGAAACTCAAGGTTTTCTCCTGCTAAGCCTTCTACCTCCTTTTCCACCCCTGGCAAGAGCTTCCACTTCGATCACGAGATTGGCTTGCCCACCACGGCAAGGCTCAGCTCGTGGAATGCTCCATCAGTCTGGCTTTGGACCAAGGTGGCCTCTTAGCAGATTCCAGAGTCCCTTCCTTGCAGCTTACCCACTGGCCACCTTCAACAAGACCCTCCCCTCCTCTCCTGTACGACACTGAGAGGCACAAAAAGTAGTCCACTAAGCCTGGTATTCTGTTTTCCTACCGTGTTCCCAACCTTGCTGAGTTGCGGTCTGGGACCCTGGGCCTCTCAGGGTCAGCTGGGTTTCCTTTGATAGGGGTGCCTCCCAGTGATCTGCTTCCCAGCCCGAAGGGTGCGGTCCCACTGCCTGGTGCCCGGCCATGGTTCCATAAATTATCAGACCCCCAGTCCTGGAACCAAATTCCATATCAGCTAGGACCCTTTCATCCACACATACCAGAAAACCTGAGAAAAAGTTTAAGCACAAAAGGGATTGTTACCCGCTATGTAGCAGATTGAATGCTGCCCCCCAAAACATCGAGTCCACTCAGAACCTCAGAGCGCCCAGAACCCTGTATTTGGAAATAGGGTCTTTGCAGATGATCAAGTTGAGATAAGGTCATTAGGGTGGGTCCTAACCCAGTGTGCCTGGTGTCCTTCTGAAAAGGGGTCATTTGGACACAGACATGCATGCAGGGGAAGGCCACATACGTGCCCACGGGGGCAGAGAGGGGAGTGATGTGGCCACAAGCCCACTATCACCCAGGATTGCCAGTGGCCACCAGAAGCCAGGAGAGAAGCTGAAACACTTGTCCTCACAGCCTCAGAAGCAACCAGGTTTGATGACACCTTGAATTCAGACTTCTAGCCTCTGGAACTGTGAGTAAATAAGTTTCTGTTGTGTTAAGCCCCCAAGTTTGTGGTACTTTGTTATGACAACCCTAGGAGACTCATATGCCTTGAGACAAGAAATCCAGAGATAAGGAGGTTTTAGGACTGGCTAATTCAGTGGGTCACTCACTGATGTCATCAAAGTCCCAGGTGTCTTCATGTTTCTGTCCTGCCTTCTTCAGCATGTCAGCCATATTCCCCCTCATGGTCACAAAGTGGCTGCTGCAGCACCATGCATCCCAGGCAGGCAGGATGGTCAGCAAAGAAGAGCGTATGCCTCCCTGGTGCCTCCTCTATTAGGGATGTGGTTGGCGGTGATTGGCTTGTACTAAGGATGATTCATTCTCTGGGCTCAGGGAGGGGGGCACCTCTGAACAAAATAGGGAAAAGCAGCAGTGTCTGTGGGGATGCACGCCCAGGGCCCTGTGAGTGAGTGAGTGAGTGAGTGGCAGATGTGAGTGCAACAAGAGGAGGGAGAAGGGAATATGGTGGGGGCCGGGAGTGGAGCATGGAGTAGAAACAGGTCTGTGGGGTGGCCAGACCGCTGATGCTCAGCCCTGCATGCTTCGGGTCCGGCCACCCTCATCCCGGGACAGCCCAGCCACTGGGCTCCCCACACCACCACCCACAGCTGCCCCGCATCACAAGGGTGTGCCTTCAACTCACCCCTCAAGGGCTCAGCCCAGGTGGGCCCCACACCTGACAGAGCGGGTGTTTGGCCTCAGCGAGTGTGCCGATTATGCCGTCCATTATGAGGTGCACTGTGCCCCCAGAGGCACATCCAAGTCCCAGCCCCGGTCCCCATGAACGTGAGCTTACTCGGAAGCAAGGACCCTGCAGGTGTGATGGGTAAGGGGAGGTCAGGCTGGAGCAGGGTGGCGTCCTCACAGAGGAGGGGAGCGTGGACATGCACGCAGGGAGGAGGCCACGCGGCCATGGAGGCAGAGGTTGGGGTGACGCAGTCACCAGCCCAGCATCGCCACCAGGAGCTGGACGAGGCAGGAGGGAGCCTCCCATGGAGCCCTCAGAGGGAGCGCGGCCCTGACCCCTGAACTCACGCTTCTGGCCCCGGGACGGGGAGACAATCAAGTGTGCTTGTTTGAAGCCCCCGGCCTGGCACTCTGTTCCGGCACCCCAGGACACTGGGAACCCCCAAACCCACTCTCCCTGCCTCCTGGATGCAGACACCAGGGCCGGCCCCCAGCGCCTGATGCCTCCATCCACAGATGCAATCACCCCTTCCAGAAAGTCCTCCCTCGTAAATAAATGAGGATAGAAATGGCCCATATGGAAATATAATGTTGTTAAAACCACTGATTAAGTTTTACACAACTGTGTGAAAGCAAACGAAAAGGTTTTAGCTTTTTAATTTAAGAAAAGAGGAATATGATATAATTTCAATTTGTGATAAGATAAGATGTTCTCGATATTGCGGCTTCAATTGGATTACATCCTAATGTACTTTGTAAAGTGTCAGGCCGGCTGCAGATTAAGGTGTGTGTGTGATATTCTTTATTAACAATGTAATGGGCCACGTTCGCTCTTATCCGTCTTCATCAGCATTTCTGGCCCACCTGGGAGACCTCGTTAGTGCAGAATCCGAACCCCGGGCCCGGCGGGGGAGGCTGGAAGGAGACCCCCAGGTGGACCAGCGTGCAGGCGGGGGTCCCGGGGGGCAGGGGAGGGAGGTCCCAGGCTGCACGAGGCAGCGCGGGGAGCAAGGTCTGTGGCAGGGTTGGGAGGAGGAGGGGCTGAGACCCCTGTCCTCTGGCCCCGGCCCTGCTGGTGGGTTAGGAGCCTACTGGGCCCCGGGGACATGACCTGAACTCGCATCCACGGCCCACAGAGTGTTCTGGGTACCTGGGGCTCCAGGATGCCCTGAAACCCCCTTTGGGGTCTTGATGAGCCCCCGACCCAGCGGCGTGCATAGTCCTAAGCGGGAAGCGAGGCGCCTGCCGGAGGGAGGGAGGCGCCGGCTCCAGCGAGGCGGGCTGCTGGGTGAGCAGACCCGGCCCCCAGCCCCAGTACCTTGTCCGCGGCCACGATGGAGGGGCAGCCGGCTCTGGGGTTGGGGGGAACAGGAGGGACGCAGGTGGGTGGGAAGAACCCAGCTCAGACCCAGGACGCGGCCCTTTCTTCCCGGGACCCCCGGAAACACGGGTGTGGAGGCAAGTCCACACAGAGATTTCATTTGCGGGGTGACCGTGGCTCCCGCCTGGGCCCAGCCACACAGGGTCCCTGCACCACCGGGGAGTCTGATCTGCTTCCTGCATCCTCCCAGGTCAAGGCCAAGGGCAGCCAAACCCAGGGCCCGCCACTCCTGACATGTGACCCTGGGCACTCCTCCGTGACTCGGTTTCCCCTCTTGACAAAGGGACAGAGTGCCGCCTAACACTCCCGTTTCTGTGGAGAAACTAGGTGCCCCCCCCCATGGCCCCCTCTGCTGGCTCTGGCCCAGGCCTGCCCTCTCTTCCCCCTGCCTCTGTCCCTGCTGTGTGACCCTAGGGAAGACCCTTCCCCTCTCTGGGCCTTTAGCCCCTCCTCTAGAACGGGAGGAGGTCGCAGGAGCTGAGGTGCCATCCATGGGAAGAGCCAAGCCGGCCTCACCTGTCACAGCCTGACACCCCGCATCCAGGGGGGTCCACCCAGGGCAGGGCCTGAGGGAGGGGGGTTGGGCCACGTCAGTGGAGGTTGCAGGGGTGAGGTGTGGCGGGGGCTGTGGGGGACGGGGTGGCCAGACGTCCTGGGCCCCCAGAGCATGGCGCAGACCCTCACACGGGCAGGGGGCTGAGACGCCCCAGAGACCTTGAACCCCTGCCTGCCTGGGTCCCTCCGTGTCCCAGGGGCCAGGCCCAGGCCCCACCTAACTCGCTGTGTAGCTTCAGGGGGTCCCGCGGCCCCTCTGAGCCCATTTCCTTGTCTGAACACCGCAGCGTCTCCAGCTCTCCGGCGCCCCGCCCCTGTTGGGTGGCCCTCTGCCTCCCCCTGGTGGTGAAGAGCCTACGCGGCTGCAGGCCCAGGACCGTGCCTGGGCAGACCTCGCGGGGCGCCCGGGTCTCCGCTGGACGGTGGGGCAGACCTGTCCAGGCCGCCCTCCACCACGCAGGTCTCACCCTGGGGCCTCTGCTGAGAAGCGCCCATGGCGCCCCGTGCCCAGGAACGACGCCAAGCCTGCGTGGCCCACTGTCCGCTGACCGCTCCAGGGCCCGACCCCTCCACCGCGGGGCAATCCAACCTCTCCAGTGGGGGTCCTGCCGCGATGGGCGGGGCCAGCAGGAGGCCTCGAGTTCCCCGCCCCCCCCCACCCCCGCCACCACCGCTGCTCTAGACACACTCCCATGCCCACACGCAGCCCCTCTGTCCGGCACCAGAGGCTCAGAGAGGGCGGGGCCCCGGCCCAAGGCCACAGAGCAGGCAGCAGAGGGGGGACTACAAACCCATCTCTGCACCAGGCAGCCGCCCTCCCTGTCCTACATCACACCCTGACCCTGAGTCCCGAGTCCCTGGCTGAGACCCTCCAGCACCCCGTAAATGCAGCAGGAGCTCCGTGGGGACCCCAACATTCTCAGCCAGGGACCCCACCCGCCACCAGGCCGGGGGGTGTTGGTGCTGTGCCGCTGGGGAGGGTCCACTAGGGCTGCCACAATGGGCCCCCACAGTGGCTGCAGACAGCACAGGGACAGAAACGGGGGGACCGAGGCCCACAGGAGAAGTTCCCCTCCCGGGGCACCCGAGTGAGGGCAGTGCGGGGCAGGGACTCAGGGTGAGCGCGGGGAAACCGCTCCCCTTTGGCCTTGGCTGCCCCCACTGTGCCCTCTCTCCACCAGACGGGGGGAAGGGCGGTGAGCCGCACGCCCTGCTGGCACCAGGCCTGGGGCTTGGAGTCCTCCTCCGTCCCAGGGCACAGCTCACCTCCGCCCCAAGGCCAAGGTCACAGATCTCAAGTTTGGAGAGCCCCACTTGGGGCCAGCTCCCGAGGGCAGTTGGCACGGACCTGCCCTGTCCCCAGCTCCCGTTGTGCAGCCCGCCCAGGAAGCAGCTCCAATGCCCATCTCAGAGGGTCCGGGCCAGTCCAGAGAGGGTCAGCGCCTGCTCAAGGCCACGGGCACATCCGCACTGGTGCATAACTGGAAGCTGGCCAAGCCCTCCGGGCCAGGCGCCAGGCCGCCCAGCAGCGCGTGGTGAACAGGAGAGGGAGCCCGGGCCATCACGTGGTCACTTTCTTTATTGTGGTGGCTCAGACCCCACGGGGAGAGGGGTGCAGGTCCCCACCCCCATGTTCCCACTCCCACGGCGCCCGCCCTGCCCGAGCCGAGGGCACGGGTCCTGCAACCGGCCAGGCGGCTCACTCGGGGGTCTTGCTTTTGCTCCTCAGGGACCAGACCCTGGACAAGCTGAACTTGGACTTCTTCTTCTGGTCCCCGCTGCTCTTCTGGAGGTCTGGGGGTGGGGGGTGGACACTGAGGACACTCGCCACCTCTCAGCCGCTGCCCCTGCCACGTATACCCCTCCTGCCCTCCCGTCGAAGCCCTCCCTGGGCCCCCAGAGCCCGGAAGAAGCCGGGTCCCGACAGCAGCCCTGACCCTCTGCCCTCCCTCGGGGGAACCGCCTCGGTGCCTGCCGTTAGGGCACCCGCCGGCCCGGGCACCCCCCTCACCCTGACCACAGGGTCAGGGGCTGCCTCTTGGCCCCACCAAATGACGGGAAGCTTGCTCCCTTGGCGTGAGCCTTCCTGTCTGTCCTCAGGCTGCGTCTGCCCTACGGGTCCTGGCCCCCACCCCTCCCACCTCTGCCCCGGCCCCCCATTACCCAGACTCTGGATCATGTTCTGCAGCATCTCGTCCTCCTCTTGCTCTCTGGAACAGGAGCCGGGCGGCAGTGAGCGGCCTGCCTGCGGGGACTCATACCCGAGCCCCCAGCCCACCTGACACCAAGGCAGTGCCTGCCCTTACTGGGCCCGGACCCTCCTCGGTGGCACGGGGACACGAGGGCCCTGGGAGGGCCTGGACCAGGGCTCCCTCAGCTCACTTAACCCATTCAACAAACTTGGCCACAGACTCTGTGGCCTTGACGGGTCCCTCATTTACACATGGGGACAGGGACGCCCCCGGGGATGGTCACAAAGCCGGCAGCCCAGTGCAGCTCCAGGAGACACAGGTGGCTGGGGGTATTTAAGGAAAAATAAAATCTAAAGTTCCGTTCCCCTGTTGCACGGCTCACAGTGCGCCACTTGCATTACAGAATGTTCCAGCAGCAGGTGCTGACCGCTGATGGGTCAGGGAACACGGGGTCGAGGGGCTTTGTTGGGGACACCCTCTAAGACAGGCTGCCTGGCTGGGTCGGCCCTCGGCCTCAGGGCCCCCCGCCCCCGCAGAATGCACTCGCGGCGGGGGCGGGGGTGGTTCTTGCTCCTCCGTGCTGATGGCAGGGAGAGGCTCTGCGCATTGGGTGGCCAGCCAAGGCCCGGCAGCGGGGAGCTGGGGTTCTGGCACGCCCCCACCTGGGCCCCAAGGCGCCGCCCTCACCTGAGCCGGTCCTCCTCCAGGACATCCACGATGTTGCTCCGGTCCTCCACCGTGCTGATGTACTGGCGCAGCAGATCCTCCTCGCGCTGCTGGTCCTGGAGGGACTTCAGACCCTCTGCGGGGACAGCCCGCCTTCAGCAGCAGCCCTGCTGCCCCACCCTGCTCAGGGACACGGTGTCCCCACCCCCCGGAGGTGGGGGAAGGGTCTGCCCATCTGCCAACGCTGGATGGACGGATGGACGGGTGGACGGGTGGACGGGTAGGTGAACGAACGAATGAATGAATGAATGAGTGGAAGAACGGCCAGATCAGACTCCGAGCGCCACTGCCCCATCGCACAGCAGGAAGGTAGAGCTGGGACTGCCAGGCCCTCAGCCCCACCATCCACAACACCCACAGGCTGTGCTGGTCAGGCCTGCACAGTCCCCACTCTGCAAGCACAGAGAGGCTGAGTGCCCTGGCCAAGGACACACAGCCTGGAGGGGAGACGCTGAGACTCGACCCTGGGCAACCGTCAGCCTCTCCTGAGGGTGGCCGCCCAGGCGGCTGCTGGGAGGAGAGCCCGCACCCACATCACCCCGGGGCTGAGCGCCCCCCTCCCCCAGCCATGGTTCCCCCGGGGTGGGCGGGACGCACTGGGCTTGGCCATCAGCTGACGCAGCTCCCCGTCCAGGTCCAACTGCTGCTCCACCAGGCGCTGGTCCCTGGCCCTGCCGAGGTGACGCAGGCGTGAGGCCCGGCTCGCCTGGCTGGCCGCCCCCATGCCTGAGCCCGGCGGGCGCCGAGAGGAGGCGGCCGTCCAGGAGAGGACCCTCCGGGCAGAGGTGGAGCGGCTGGACCCCTCACTTGTACATCAGCTCCAACTCCTGCCGCAGCAGTAGCTGCTTCTCGTGGATGAGCTGGAACCAATCCACCATGAGGGCGTCCTCGGAGGCATCTGCAGAGAGGGGGCGCCAGGATGGGTCAGGCCAGGGTGGCCCCAGGGGGAACCTGGCTGAGGCCGGGCCGGGGCACTGGGCAGGGCGTCGGCTCACCCCCCTCGGCGGCGCGAAGACGCTTCTCCAGCTCCACGCCCCTGAGCTCCAGGGCGTCCAGCTGGCTCTCGATGTTCTCCATGTGCCTCTGGATCTCTTCCGGGGGCATGTAGTCAGGGTGCAGCTGGGGACAAAGGGCCGGTGAGGGGCCGTGGGAGATGCCGGGCCATGCCCTGGAGGGCTGTGCTCCCGGCCCACCTGCGCCCTGGCCTACTCACCCTGGCACGGTTGGTCACTGCCTTGCCGGGTGGAGCGGGGACACCAGCCGAGGCCAAGGGCCTCCCTGCTGAGGGCAAGACAGGTCTCCTGGGCCTGGGGGCCCAAAGCTGCCAAAGCTGCGCCGACCCCACCCCGCCTCTCCGGCAGCCCTGTCCCCCCCAGCTGTGCCCCGCTGGTGCCCAAAGCCAAAGCTCACAGACAGATCCAGGCACCATCCCCACTGGCCTCCATGCCCCCCAGGTCAGCAACCCAGGCACCCCAAGAGCAAACGCTCCCCCATCACCAGGTAGATAGGAGCAGGGAACCCTGTCTGGTCCTCCCTTCCCTACTGGTGGGCAAGGGTTCTGGGACGGGGTCCTCCAGGCCCCCTGCCCCACCCCAAGCCAAGCCTGGCCGCCCGTGGGTGCTCCCCTGCATGGCCTCCCTCCGCTCTGAGCCCCGTAAGCTTCTCATCCCCCTGCAAACCCCACCAGACGCCCCCTCCTCAGATGAGCCCCTTCGTCTCCAGCCCAGCTAGAAATGGGGGCTGGGGTCTTGGGGCTGACCTGGTTTGTCCTGAGCAGACAGCTTCCCTTTCTCCTCTTCCTTCCAGCTCTGGGCTGGGACTTCCTGCCCCGAGGGCTCCGAACGAAGCCAGTTGGCAGAAACGTCCAGGCTGGCAGAGACGGCCAGCTTCCTGCGGTGGGATCGGGACGGGGAGGCGGCTGCCCGAGGGCAGGGGACAGGGCCACATGTCAAGCCGGCAGATCTGGTGTCCTCCCCTCAACTGCTTCCCTAAGCGGGGGCCACCAGCCAGCGCAGGGTCAGTCCTCACAGCCCCGTGCCCACGTCCGCCCAGGAAGGCCAGCGTCTGCATCCTCGACAACACAGGGGCAAACGAGTCCGGTGGGCCGGAGACCGGCTCAAGGCCACGCAGGAGGTGACGTGAGGGCTGGACATGGGTCCGGGGGTGGCAGAGTGTGCTGGAAACAGCCACACGCACGTGCAAGCATAAAGGCACACACATGCACACACACACTCACGCCCAGGCTGCCACCCCGGACTCCAGCCCCTCCAGCACCACTGGGCCGCGTTCCCGGGGCCGGGCATCTGGAGCCCCCGGGTGCCCACCCGGCATTACCTGAGGGGCTGGGCCCGGGGCTCGCTGTGCCCGCTGTCCTGTCAGGCTGAAGAGGGGTCGGGGGCACGCGGGCGGGCCCCTCGGAGCTCCTACGGACCCTCCCAGGCGCCTCACCCATCCGAGGCCCTGACCTAGACAGAGGGCAGGAGGTCAGCCGAGGGAAGGGTGGGCTGCCCCCACCCCCAGGTGCAGACAACCTGCAGCAGGGAAGGGGTGCATGGTGCCTGACCGGTGGTGACCCTCCTAGAGCACAGGTGTGTGTTCCCGCGAGTGCTCACCTCTGTGGGTGTGAGCAGCAGCTCAGGTCCTCACAGCTGGTGCAGGACCCGCGTCTGCTGCCCGCCCCAGGCCACGCACTGCTACGGTGCACACAGGGCGGCCGGTGTGACTGCCCCCCGTCACTCAGGCCGGTGTGACCGTCCCCCCCCAGTGACTCAGGTGGTGTGACTGCCCCCCGTCACTCAGGCCGGTGTGACTGTCCCCCCCAGTGACTCAGGTGGTGTGACTGCCCCCCGTCACTCAGGCCGGTGTGACTGTCCCCCCCAGTGACTCAGGCCGGTGTGACTGTCCCCCCCCAGTGACTCAGGTGGTGTGACTGTCTCCTGTCACTCAGGTGGTGTGACTGCCCCCCGTCACTCAGGTTGGTGCGAACTGGTTTCTGCCACTATTGCTGAAAGGTCCGAGCAGATGTGCACACATCCCTCCCGTGGGTGTGTCAGTCAGTCCATGTGTGTGCCATTATTTACCTGCAAGCATCTGGTGAGCACCTACTGTATGCCTGACCCTATGCCAACCCTCAGACTCCATGAGCACAAAGCCACAGACCCAGGTGCAGGTTCAGGGGAGCCCCCCCCAGAGCCCCATCTCCCCTCCCCTCACCTCTCAGCAGGGCTTTTCTTCTCCACGGGCTTCAGGCGGGCCCTCCATCCTGCTGGCCCGTCCTCCTGGCCTTCCTGGGGGCTGGCACTCGCACCTAGGTGGGGGCAGGGACACAGGTCATGGTGGGGTGTGTTCCGGGTGGAGGGGTCTGCTGGGAAAGACTGGATCTCACCCACCCCACCCCAACTTCCTGCAGCCAGCTCCTCTCAAATCCCCGCACGGCCAGCCCGGCCCGCAGGAAAGAGTCGGGCTGGGGGTCGGGCTGAGGACTTCAAGCCTGCGCTGTGTGTGCCCGGGGCAATTGCTCCCCTCTCTGGGCCTCAACTTCCCCTGCTGCCAAACGGGTGAGGGTGAGGCCAGGTGAGCCCCGTGGATGCTGAGTGCCTGTGCGTCTGTGGGGTGGGTGGCTAAGCCGGGACAGCCCGTCCGCAGGCCTCCTTGGCTCAGAACAGAGTGGCTTTCGTGTCAGGGGCTCAGCCAAGGGAAAGATCTTGGTAAAACACTCTGCATGGGGTATTCTCTGAGCCCAGCTCAGTAACGCCAGGGTACCCCTAAGAGACACCCGGGTGCCCAGAAAAAGCCTATTCCACAATTACCCCGAAAAGTGTACACAACAGTGCCTGGAACACGAGGCCACGAAACAGTAGCAAGCGGTCAGAGGGGACTCCGGGAGGGGCCCAGGCCCAGGGGGCTCCAGGACACAAGGGGCCCTGGGGTACCATCGTTAGGGCAGAGCAGGAAGGACAGACACACAGGAACCGTGGACGCAAAATGCCAGGGGAGAGGGGGTGAGGCCGCGACCAGGGCAAAGCAGGAGAGGAGTAACGGATGCCCTGGCATCGTCTCCACAGTGACACTGACGGCCGGGGTCACGGGGCCTCAGCAAGAAGGGCTGGCAGGGCAGGCGGGCGGCAAACAGTGCCCAGAAAGCTGCGCCACCCCAAGAGACATCCGCCACCCCAAAACTGAAGTCAGGCAGACCGGGGAGAGCGAGGACCAGGGGTGGTGTGACGCAGGTGACACAGGACGGGCACCCAGCGCCGGCGAGCCCGGGAGCCGGGCAGGAACTGGCCAATCACTGCAGAACCACAGGCCAGGGAGCAGAGCGGCCACCCCCTGCACCCTGAGCCCCACTCCCCACCCCACCCCTGCTCCAGGGGAGCTCTCACCCTTTGCCAGGGGGGCCTCCGGCTTCAGCCTGGAGCTGGCACCTGAGGATACGGGCGGGCTCTTCCTGCCTGCCTGGGGTGATGTGGATGCCCGTGAGGTGGTGCCCACTCTCAGGGGGGCTGGCAGCTCAGTCCTCGCAGGGGGGCTAAGGGCCTGGGGGGATGCCACCCGTGACAGCTTGGCTGATGGACTTGCTTGTGGCCCTTCGGTTCTGGTATGGGATTTCAGAGCAGGGGAGGGCCTATGGGTGAGAGCACAGGCATCAGGTGCAGGTGGACCCAGGAGCCCTTCCCGCCATGACCCCCAGGCAGAAGCCCCTCAGCCTCCCCTGGCAGCTGATTCCTAACTTCCACCCTCCTGAGGGAGACAGACAGCCCCTCCGGGGGACAGGCCACGGGCACCCACTTCCGGCACAGGTGTATATGGCACCTGACTTTACCTTCCCGTGTAACTCGGGCGTGGGCTGAGATTAAAATGCCCCCAAAACACACCATGCATGGGGTGTGGGGAGGGGCTACACCCACAGCCCCTCCCTCTTCCATCCACCTGCCCAGAAGCACCTGGGATTTACTGTGGAAGCCCCGCCCAGAGCCGGGGGCCCGCCTAGCCCCATCAAAGCAACATGCGAGAGGCCTCCACACAGGCAGCCCAACACCAGCCATCTGGCATCCTCTTGGGCGCACATGTGTGCAGGAAGCAGGGCCGCCGGCTCCTAGTAGGGCCCAGGGCAGGGGGCTGGGACCTCTCCAAGCCAGAGTAGCTCCTCCATGTGCCCCATGCTCCCTAGGAAACCAATCTCTCCCTCCTGCTTTTCCCGGCTGTCTGGGTGCACGGTGACCAGGAGGAGCAGCTCCCGGCCCCAGGGCAGACGCCCCGCTGGGCCCCCCCAGAGAGCCCTCACAGCCATGCAACCTCAGCCCCCGGTGCCCGGGACACCCCCAGGCCTGGAGTGGCAGGGCAGGCTCGCTCTCCCGGGGCACCATCAGCTGATCCAACCAGGCGGGGCAGCTCTAAGCCAGAATGCTCCCCCAAAATAAGGGGCTGCCTGAGGCAGTGGGCACAGCACTGTCAGCCAGCCTGGTGTGCTATCTCCTTACTCATGGGCCACTGTAGTATGGTGAATGGTGTCTCCCCCCCAAATTCACGTCCACTCGGAAGCCCAGAGCATGGCCTTATTTGGAAACAGGGTCTTTGCAGACGTAATCAAATACAGATGAAGTCATCCTGGATTAGGGTGGCCCTAAGTCCAGTGACGGGTGTCCTTATAAGAGACAGAAGAGTAGAGGACACAGACACAGAGAAATTCAGGTGACCCTGGAAGCTGAGATGGAGGGTGTGGCCCCAAGCAACGAACATGAGGCCACCAGGAGCTGGACGAGGCAGGAAGGACCCTCCACGAGCACCCTCCGAGGGAGTGCGGCCCTGCCCGCCTCGGGTTTGGCCTTCTGGCCTCCAGAACTGGGAGAGAACAATGTTCTGCCGGTGAAGCCCCCAGTGTGTGGTGCTCTGTCCCAGCAGCCTCAGCACACTGCTGCAGGGACCCTCCATCCCTCAGGGCCCGCTCCGAGTCCAGCGTGCCGAGGGCACCGCACTGGGTAGGCAGTGCCACATAGGACCGGGCGGGGGGGCGGCGATGAGCTCCGCCTGGGTCAAACAGGAGGACACTGGCACCTCTCACAGCCTCTGGTTCCCCGTCTATAAAACGGGTATCCTCTGTGTGTGCCACATAGCGGCTCCAGGGAGCAGCATCTGTGCCCCCGAGAGTGTGTCCACCACAGCTTTATGTGACACCGGCGTCCCCTCCTGCTGACCACCGGGCACTCTGGGTCCCGTCTCATTCCCAATTCCCAGATGAGGAAGCTGAGGCTGGGGAGCCTCCTCAGCTGCCCCCGACCCCACCCACACCCCCACCCACCTGTCAGGCGCCTGGGCACCAGTGTCCCCGAGCCTGGGAAGGGCCTTCAGGAGGCAGCTCAGCGCCTGCTCCCTGCTGCTGTCCCCAGAAGGTGCATCCGCAGGAGCTGGGGCCCTGCCAGCTGGGCCAGGGCTGGGGGCAGCTCCAGGAGTCTGGAAGAACCTCTCCCGGGCCTGCTGTATCTTGGAGGCTGACGGGGTCCAGTCTGGGGTGTCTGCTGGGCCTGGAGACGCTGGGCCCACACTGACCTTGGTCTGGGGGGCTGCTGCTTGGGGGGTCGCCCGGCCTTGCAGGGTGGCCGGGCGAGAGTCCGGGGCACTCGGTTTCAGGGCAGGACGGGGGCTGACTGCTGCCGTGTCCCGGGCCAGTGATGACCAGCCTGCTGGGGAGCTGTTGTCCACACGCATGCTGGCTTTGCCACCCTGGAGGCCTGCCAAGAACCTGGGCCCGGGTGGGGTCCCCGCGTGGACATGGGAGGAGGCAGGGGCCAGAGGATGAGCTGGAGTGGGGACACCTTTGGCAGCTGAGCTGCTCACCACCAGCTCCCGGGCCTCTGGCCTGGCTTTTGGCCCTGTGTCTCGGAGCCCATTTGCCTCCTGGGCCTTCCATGGGGCACTGGGCAGCTTGGAGTCTGAGGGCACGGTCCCTGGTTGTCGGGGGGCCGGGTCCCGCCACGTGGGGCTTGCAGAGGCGGCCTCGGGGTGGTGGCTGGAACATACGAAGACGCCGGGCTCGCCGGTGGGCCTATAGGCCCCAGAGTGCAGCGTGCTGGAGCATTGTTTACACCTGGCACAGAGCAGAGGCAGACCGGTGAGGGCGCTCCAGGCTGGTGTGCGCTCCCCATTCACTCACACTCCCAGGCACACACACCCGTGCAGCCCTGTGTCTGCACGTGTGGCGGTCGACTCACTCAACAAACACCTCTCCTCACGCTCATCAGTCATTTTGAGTAACAGACTCCACAAGGACCTTATTAGGGGCACAGACACCCAGTGTCTGTACCTGTCAGCACATGCACACAGGTGCACACTCACGCACGGGCATGTGCACATGCATGCACACACACAGGCACACGCACACATGGGCACACACACACACACGCCCCACCTGAAGCAGCTCCGGTGGTAGAGCTCCCCGTCAGCCAAGTGTCGCTGCACGAGGTGCACGTGCTTGCCACAGACCCCACAGGTGCTGCTGACGGAGCTGTTCACGGAGGCCTGGCCCTTGGGAAGGGTACCGGCTGACATTTCTGAGCCCCGCCCCCCCCCAGGCCTCCCTCCTGACAGCTGCCCCATCAGCGGGCGAGACGATCCCACTTTACATAAAGACCAGGAAACCGAGGTCCCGAGGGGAGCAGCCTGCCAGGCGCAGCCAGGAGGGCCCGTGCCCAGGCTGGCTGGACTCCGAGTTCAGGGTCTGCAGCCCAGCCCCAGGAGAGGGCCCAGGGGCCTGACCTCGGGGGCCTGGGGGCACCGGGGACAGATTCCCGCACTCCTGGGGCCACCTGAGGGGCCGCAGTCCTAAGACCAGGCCAAGGTTAGCTCCCAACGCTCGAGCAGCAGGGGCGCCCGACCCCAGCATATCACCCGTCTCCACCCCCCTACCCCAACGCCCCCGGCAGGCGGCAGGCGGGAAGGACACCCTCAGAATTCTTTCCTGGCCCACCCAGAAGGGAGGGGCAGGAGGCCAGGAAGGTCTGGGTTCAGGGTCCCAGCTCTGCGCGGCCTGCACCACCTCCCTGGGCTTCCCTTATCTATCTGCACAATGGGGATCCTATCCGAACCGTGCAGAATTGAAGGAGCCTGTGGAGCCAATCCTCATGAACGGCGGCTGAGGCCGTGCCCAGGAGCCAAGGGAAGCCCCATCCCAGGGGGTGCAGAGGTCACCGTCGGTCCCAAGGCTGGGGGGAAGGCGGGGCTAGGGTGCTTACGGTCTTCAGCAGGAGACCCCCTGAGCTCCTGTCCTTCCGCTGGACGGCGGGGTTTGTGCTGGTGGGAGACAGTGGCTGCCGCTTGGCTGGAGTGGGTGAGGGCCTGGCCGGCTGGGATGGGGCCTTCTTCCCGGACGGTTCCTCGTCGGAGTCTGACGGGGGTCTCTTGATACCAGCCATGCCCCCAACTGGCATGAGACAAAGTGGGGTCAGGCTCTGAAAGCATCTGGGGCCACCCCTGGCTGGGGTCCCCCGCAGGAGGGAGGGGCGGCTCCCGCTGTCTGGGGACACGGGAGGGGCCGCCGGGAGCGACCACAGGCGCACATTCCCAGCAGGGGCCTGACCTCACACAGACCCCTCCCCTCCGGCTCTGAGAGCCCCGATGTGGGGTCAGGGAAGTGGAACTTTTCTGTTTCTCCACAAAGTGGAAATATCAAGGCGGGGCTGGTCCTGTGCCCAGAGTGATTCCGGGGATTTCTAAGGCCTGGATGAGGAATGTGGCGGGGAGGGGAAGTGGCTGAGCTTCGGGGTGCACAAAGCAGCCAGAAAAAAGCCCCTTGGGCCTGTCCTCCACCCACCTGCCCTGCCTGGAGGCCCCACCCTGCTAGGGCCAGCCTGGTGTCTATAAGGCCAAAGGTCAGGACCAAACGGGGGGGGCCCCCCCCCCGGAGCCAGGCCAGGGAGCCCACACGGGGTCTGCAAAACTGCCTGAGGCAAGAGTTGTGGGCACAGGCTCGAGGGGTGCAGATGGGCAAACTGAGGCCAAGAGTGCAAGGAGAGGCAAAATCTGGGGGCATCCGTTCAGTGGACAGGTGGTGTGGGGACCTACGGGGTCTGGACCCGTGCTCATCACGTGCAGCAGCATGGGGGGCGGGGTCTGCTACCCCGGGGAGGAGGCCACGGCTCAGGGAGCCCCGCACATGTGGCACCAGAAGGGCCTTCCTGCCTGCTTCCTGCCCTGCCGGGCAAGCGCTAAAAACTGCTGTTGAGCTGGTGGGGGGCGTCGCGGAGGCCCGAGAGGGCAGGCCGTGCAAAGGCCAAGCAGAGACTCACTGGGGGAGCGTCCGTGGAAGTAGTTATAGTACTGAGACACATAGGTCAGAATGCTCAGCCGGTCTGGCACCTTCAGGGCCACCATGTCCTCGGCGTCCAGCAGGGCTGGGATGCCCAGCTTCTCCTCAGCCACATGGAAGGCCTGGGGGAACGCTCAGCATGGGTGGGCTGGGGGACACCCCCTCCTCCTTCTCTGCCGGGAAGGAGGCCAGACACCCGCTCGGGCCCACAAAGGTCTGGGTTCAAGGTTTGCGCTCGGCTCAGGCTGCATGACCTCCCTGAGCCTCAGTTTCCCAATCTAAAACAGGGACCATATCCTTACCCCGCAGGGTTGAAGGAGCTGGGGAGCCAGCCCCTGCCGTGGCCAGCCTGGCGTCGCCTGCCTGCCAGTGCCCGTCCGTCACCTGACGATCCTCAAGCCCCCATCTGCACCCTTCCCCTAAACTGCTGAGATGCCCACACCACGTCTGAGGTAGACACCTCAGTCTTCATGTATCCAGAACGGGGAGCCAGGAGTGACCTTCCCGCCATGCTCAGGCCAAAGGCCTCAAATCTCCTCGGACTCGCCTTCAAAACAAATCCAGAATCTGACTTCCTGCTGCCACCATCACCCCCTAGCCCCCCACTCCGCTGCCAACACAGAGCCTGTGGACCTGGAGCCCTCCCAGCAAAGCAACGCTCCGAGAGGAGGCCAAGCGCTTCCCACGCCCGGCCTGCCCTCACTCTGCTCCGGCCGCCCCCCCTCTGCTCCGCCGCGCCCTCACTCTGCTCCCGCTGCACCCCCACTGTTCCCCCCGGGCCCCCCCTCTGCTGCGCCGCCCCCACTCTGCTCCGCTGCGCCCTCACTCTGCTCCCGCCGCCCCCACTCTGCTCCAGCCATGCCCCTACTCCGTTCCTGGTTCCCGCCGCCCCCATTCTGTTCCACCGTGCCCCCACTCTGCTCCCGCCGCCCCCACTCTGCTCCACCGCACCCCCACTTTCCCGCTGGCGCCCCCACTCTGCTCCAGCCACGCCCCTACTCTGTTCCCTCCATGCCCCCACTCTGCTCTGGCCGCACCCCTACTTTGCTCCAGCTGCGACCTCCTCGCTGTTTCTCCTACCAGCCAGGTGCCCTCCAGCCCGGCGCCCTTGCCCTGGCAGCCCCCCCAACAGTCTCGCCCCTCCCAGAAGTGCCCAGGGGGCTCCATGGGCTCCATGAGACTTTCCTGGGCGAGGCCTGCCCTGTCCCCTCAGGATGACCGCACACAGCTCTGCTGCACTGTCCCCATGTGTTCACCCCGCCCGCAGGCTACAGGACTTCCTGTCACTTGGGACGGGGTCCCCTCAGGGTGGGAAAGGGCCACGGCCCCGCCAGGACCCACCCCAGGGCTGGTCCTCCCAGAGCCACCTCTGGTCCCCGCTCTGCCTTGGATGGGAACCGAGGCCCAGCCACTCCCGACCCCGTCCTTCCCCAACAGGAAGAAGGGGCCCAGGAGGGCGCCGGCGCCAGACCAGAGGCTATTTCTGGCCTTGGGTCACCGGGCTCAGGACAGGCTGCGGAGCTCAGCAGCGCGGGGCCGGCCGCCAGGGGCTCACCTGCAGGGCCGGCCCCTCCCGCAACTGCCCTGGTGGTGCCCGAGGGGACCTGGGACCTGGGTGATGGCTCGGGGCAGACTGGCCACGCCGGCGTGGAGGCAGGAGCAGGGGCACTCACCAGTTTGTTGTTCTCATAAATGTTTTCCTTCCTGAGAGCATCAAAGTCTCTGGAAGAGAAAAATGCAGGTGTCCAAAGCAGCAGAGGGAGGGAGACCGAGGCCGGGAGTGGCGGCTGTGAAGGCACTAGGTCACACGGCAACCACGGGTGGGTGGAGCCGGCCCTGTTCCGGGCTCAGCAGTGCCCGCCAGCACCCCGGAGACCATCAGCCCCCACAGCCACGGCCCTCACCTCTGATGCTCTGCAGAGGCTGAGCCCTCACCCCTGCTGCCAGGCTCACGGGCGGGCTCTGGGCGGTGGGTCCCCACAGGGTGGGGAAGGGCCACGGCCAAGCCAGGACCCACTGCAGGGCCCTGTCCTCCCAGAGCCACCTCTGGTCAAGACAAAGACACCGGCCTGGGCAGTGCAGCCGGGCACATGTCCAAGTGGGCTGCTTCCAAACTCCCAGAGGCTCATGGCCTCGTGGGTCACGGGAGGCCCACGTCCCAGGAGTGAGACCAGGGCGTGGACATAAAAGGCAGTGGGGGTCGTAGCCCCACGCTGCCCACTGGTCAGGGCCCCCCCCACCTTTGACCCTGGGGGTGCCGGATGTCCAAGGTGCCAGGCCCAGCCTGGAAGGGACTCGGTTGCCCCCACCCAACACGGGCACACCTCAGGCCGTTGGCTAGGAGCAGAAAACACAACCAAGGCCAGCAGGCGCCTGTCCCGACACAGGCCACTCAAATACCCATCGGTGGGGCCTCCACAGCAGCTCGGCCCCTTCCGTGTGCGCTGGATGGTTCTGGAAGCCCTGCAGCATGGGAAAGGGCTTAGGCTGGAGCCGTGTCCCGACCCAGCCGGGCTATGCTGTGGGACCCTGGGGGAGCCCCCCGCCCCCCGCGGGCCTCAGCATCCCCATCTGGGAGGAGGACAGCAGCTTCCAGTGTGAACTGGGGGGCCTGGCTGCAGCGCGGCGTGGCGGCCTTGGCCTGAGGCCACACGGTGGGGAGGGGATGGGGCTGCCGTGTGCCCACCTCCCTCTGAGGAGGCCTCCGCCGGCCTCCAGCCCCGCGTCCGTCACCCTGCCCAGCTTCAGGGAGACCTCACCGTCTGCTCAGACCACCTCCCAGGTAACACGTTCCAGATGCTAAGACCACCCCATGAGCACAGACGGTGCTTTTGTGCACAGGACAAGATGGCGGCAGCTCTGTCTGCAGGTGGACAAACGGCCAGAGGGGCATCGGGGGGGGGGGGGGGGGCGTGGCACCCTCCTGCTTCCTCAGCGTGGCCACACGCAGGTCACCCTGGGTCTGTCCCACCAGCGTCCAGGGCACGCAGAGTGGCCCAGCTCCATCCGTGGCCCAGGGGGCTCTCGGCAGGTGGGGCCTCCGTCTGCAGGGGTCCTCTCCCTCCCCCAGCCCATCCTTTTGAAAGTTCAATCTCTTTTCCAGACCTGCCCTAGGTCACTGACCCACACCGCCGCATCCTCAGCACGATGCCCCGGTGGAGGGAGGGCAGGGTAACAAGTTCTGTTTTGTCTGCAAACACGCGGGCGAAGGAGGCCCCTGGCCGCCTGCCTCTGCTGCGGGGACGGAGTGCACGGCGCGCCCGGTGGATTCGCTGGGGAGGGGGGGCGGGCGCTTGCTTTGCCCAGATCCTGAGGGAGCACCTCACCGCGGCGGTGCCAGCCCCCACTGAGCAGCGCCAGGGCGGGCAGGTCAGAGCTGCTGAGGTGCCCTTCCACCCAAGGTCAAGGACCACCACCGCCCCAGGACCCTGGGCCCTGAAGGCCTCCACAGCGGGGCCGGGCCCCCCCGGCCAGTCTCACGGCCGCCGCACCCCTCCTGAAGCAAGCTCTCCGCCCAGGGTCCTGCCCTCCCAGCCTCTCGAGCTCAGCCCACGCTGTTCCCTCCGTGCGGAACACACTTGCCCCGCCTGGCACACCCGCCCCGGCCGCTCCCCAGAGGCACCCTACAGGGCCCCGAGCGAACGCTTGTCTGCTTCTCCGCCTCTCAGCTTGGGGCTCGGCCGGCGTCGCCTCTGTCCCTAAGGGCTGCTTGGCCTGGCGCTCTGGGGCCGGTGCTGGCAGAAATCTCTGGACTGAGCTGCCCCGCAAACCCTTCAGAGTGCCAAGGAGACTGCGCCCGTCCCCATCAGGAAGTCCAACGCGACCGCCACTGGGGACTCTTGTGGGGGTAGGCTAACCTGGGACCCCCACAATGATCTGTTGGAGTCCTAGCCCCCAGGACCTCAAAACGTGACCTTTGGAAACAGGATCTTCTTTACAGACAGAATCCCATTCAGATGAGGTCATGACAGTGGGCCCTAATCCAAAACGACTGGCGTCCTTATAAAAGGGGAAATCAGGACCTGGAAGCACACAGAGGAACACCGGCCCTCCACCAACCAAGGGGAGAGGCCCAGAGCCTCTGGAGGGGCCCACCTGCTGGCACCTGACTCAGATGACGCACGTCTGTTGTTCCAGTCGCCCCAGACTGACAGCCCGGCTCTGGCCAACCCTCTGGGAGGCGGCCTGGTGGCACGTAAGGCCTTGCTGGACCAAAATGCATGAGCTGCACCTCACGGGCCATTTCGTGGCTGCCCCTCGGCGAGGAAGCTGCAGCCCAAGAGCCTGCACACCGGGTGGGCTGCAGCTCAGGGCACCCTCACCCCCTCCCACCCCGGTTAGATCATGCTTTAGTCGAATTCCTGTCATTCAAGTTCAGTTCCGTTCTGGTACGGCTCCAAGGTACCTGCACACAGCTGGTACTCTGCAAATGCTGGCTGATGGACTCGTTCCCAGGCTCGCCAAGCGAGGGGACTTCTGTGGCGTCCGTCTGTTCTTTCGACACCGGCCTGTGAACATGCTCATTGGGTCTACATGTGTGTCCTGTGGCCGCTGACTTGTCTGCCATCGGCCGGGCGCCAGTGTGTGCCTAGCCCCGGCCCGGCCTGGCCACGAGAGCCTGAGGCACGGCCCCTCCTGCTGGCCACAGCTGACCAAGACTTGACCTCACGCTGTTGCGCCAGCCAGCCCCCCGCCCCCAGGCTTTCGGGGCTCTTGGGAATGTGTACCCCCTTCCAAATTCCTGGAAAGCTGACCTCACACTGTTTATTTCCCAGAAAAAAAAATGCAGCCATGTGGGGGGTGGGCGCTGGGCTGGGAGGAGCTGACCAAAGGGAAGGCGTCTTTTCCAGGCACCCCCAGCACATCTGGAGTTAATCCCACCGGAAAGGGGAGCGGAGAGGAAGACACAGGCAGACACACAGAGATGGAGAGGGACAGAGACAAGACCGAAGCCCCACGGCAGAAGGGCAGGAAGAGGCTGGGCACATGCTAGCACAGACCTCGGGCCAGGTGGAGGGCACAGGAAGGAATGGGGCACCACGAGGTGCCCGAGGCCCGAGGCAGGGAGAAGGGTCCTGGTGGGTGCAGGGCCCAGGACTCAGGGCCCCACCTCCTTGCACCTGGTGGACAAGTGAGACCCCTCAGCCTTGGCTGCCCAGCTGCAGGCCTCCCCCAGGCCGGAGCAGACCCTGACCCCCAACCCTGGCCCGGGGTACGGTCCAGCCAGGAGTCAGCCCTGGGGCTCCTGCGGTGACCTGAGTGGGGGCATCACAGGGCACTGGCCCCGGGCGACCCTGAGGAGGTGGGCTGGCAGCGCTCCCCATGTCCATCCTGGAGAGTCTTACTGGAAGGCGGCCGCGGGGGCCTGGGCAGCAGGCCCTCAGGCTGGGGAACAGAAGGCCTCTGTCCCCAGGCAGCTTCCTGCTGGCCAAGATGCCGGTGTGGGAGGCAAGGCCAGCCCAGCCCACCCTCTGCTCTGGCCCAGGAAGGGAAGCAGTGCTGTCTCCAAGCATCTGGGTGGGGGCCTCTCCTGACTCCGGACTACGTGCGAGTCTCAGGGCACGTCTCAGGGAGACCCGCCGTGGCCAGGGAGACACCCAAAACCACTGGCTCTGCCCCAGCCCTGACATCGGCCTCCCGAGCTGGAGGGACCTGAGAAAGATCAGGTCCCCCCACCATGGGACTGAAGGGTTGGGAGGCCCAGTGAGTCTGCAGCAGAACCCCCACTTGGGGACACCGTCCACAACCCCTACAAACGGCCCAAGGAAGCTCGGGTGCTTCTGTCAGCTGCCGGGAAAGCCTCCTGCCCCCTCCTTCCTGGTGGCAGCCGCCACCCCTACCTCCTGCGTCTCCCCTGAAAACCTCAGCCACCCCTGGTCAGTCCAGAAGGGGAAGGAGCCCAGCCATGCGCTCCAGCCCTGACAGGTCTACTGCCCGAGGCAGGCAGGCACTGTTTGTTCTTGGAGGCTCCCGCGCTCACCTGGCTGCTTGGCAGAGGAGGCGTCACTGGGGAAACAGACCTGGGGCGGGCACCCTGGAGGCCCATCCGAGAAAGCCTACAACTTGGGGGCAGGCTGACCAGAGAGGGGCCCGTGCTGGTGCTGCCCGGCCAGCTCTAGTGGGGCGTCTCGGGTGCGCCCGCCTCCCGACCCACGCATACCTCCCAGGGCCCCCGCGGGGCCACCAGCGCATCACACGCGCCTCCGGGAGCAGGGCCGCACGACCTGGGGGGCAGGGGCAGGAGCAGAGCTATAGGATGGGAGCAGCCGACCGCCCCCCCCGCACCCCCTCCCCGCCCGCCCCGTCTGGCTCAGCGCCTGGCGCGTTGCAGCTGCTCCCAAGGAGGCCGTGGGGAGGAAGCAGCTCTGGTGCAGCAGGAAGGCTGGAGATGGGGCGCAGGGAAGGCCTTCCTGGTGGCAAAGTCAAAAGACACAGAGCCGGATGTCCACTCTCCTGCGGCCAGAGGGTTTCTGAAGGACGGGGAGCATGGGGGGGGGGCTTGCCCCAGTCTGGCCTCGGAAGCGTCCCCAGGACGGCGGCATCCTGCACTACGCCTTACTGCGTATTTCCTCCCCTCCCTGCACCCCTGGGGGTGGGTGTGCAGCACAGGGACTGGGGGCAGGGGAGGGTGTGTAAGGCACAACAAAGGACACGCATGTGCCCCACTCAGCATGTATACAGCACCGACTACATGCACGGTATTCCACCAGCCCCTTCAGCACCTGCCACGTATCAAAAGGTGTGTACTAATGTTCTGCTGACCACAAACAGAAACGCACTCTCTTCCAGTTCCAGAGTCCAGAAGTCCAAGATCAAGGCGTCGGCAGGGCCATGCTCCTTCTGGAGGCTCTCGGGGACATCGGTTCCTTGTATGTCCCCGCGGGCTCCAGGCGTTCCTTGGCTTGTGGCCCCATCACTCCAATCTCGGCCTCCATGGTCGTGTGGCCTCCTCTCCCTTCCCCCCCTGCAAACAGGTACCTGCAGAGCCCAAACTCGTACTATCCCTACAGAGCCCTAAGTGCATGCCCTTATCTGTAGCTCTCCGACTATGTGCTCCTATCTACCAAGCACCTGGCATGTGCCAGGCACAGTTCCAGGCACTGAGGACAGGCAGTACCAACAAAGACATCTCTACCTTTTTTGGAGCTAAAGGCCAGTGGGAGCAGATGGACAAAAACCAAGTCAGCAGTAAATGAGATAACTGATGCCCTCAATGTCACTCCTGAGGCAGGGCCAAGTCCATGTTCTTCAGTTTGCAG
The DNA here is from genome assembly GCF_009762305.2 of Zalophus californianus. Classification (NCBI taxonomy): domain Eukaryota; kingdom Metazoa; phylum Chordata; class Mammalia; order Carnivora; family Otariidae; genus Zalophus; species Zalophus californianus. The sequence continues at coordinate 112,985,753 of NC_045604.1, read as the reverse complement.
TGCTGAGTACACAGCAGGCACTCATTGACGGTTAAAGGAACGGTTATATGACACCTGCTTGTGCCAGCATCCAGCATGGTACACACCCATATGTGCACACCTGTGCTCACGCTTGGGCAATGCATGCTGGGACAGGCTCATGTGCCACACACACACACACACACACACACACACACACACACACAGGCCTCTAATCCAGTGCAGCAAGGAGCAGATAGAAGCCCCCAGGGCTCGGAAAAGCCCCAAATCTCCAGTGACACCCATGGTGTCGTCCTCAGGCTGCTGACCAGCAGACGGCCGTACCCTATCTGCCTGTAACTGCAGGCTTCTCATGCTGCCCTGTCCAGGCCCAGCCAGCCTCACCTGGGACCCTGCGTGCTCCCAGCTGGGCTCAGCCTGTCCACCTCCACTCCAGGTCCCACCCTTAGACCACCTACCCATCAAAGCCCATTCTGCCCAACATTTCTGCCTCCAGGGGTAACTGACGTGCATCCCTGGGCAGGGGGCAGAAGCTGCTGCCCAGATGCCACATGGGGCCCCCCCAGGAGGCTCCATAAATGCATTTCACAACTTTGGGCAGGAGGAGGAAGTACGTGTAGGCCTTTGTCAAGACTAGCTTCCTCGGAGAGTGCCTGGGAGTACAGAGTACATCTGAGTGCAGGGGAGGAGCCCCGAGGGCCAGCCCTGGCTCTGCGGACATGCTCTGTGCTCTGAACAAGGGTGTCTGGTCTCTGGGCCTCAGTTTCCCCATCCATACAGAAAGGGCCTCAGTTCCCCCATCTCACTGAGGTGCTGTTTCTGGCCTCTCCCAGCCCCAAGACCTCCCCGGCAAACACACACCCCACCCTACCCTTGGATCCAGCCCCAGCTTCTCAGAATGCTTTTGAACATCATGCTTTTTCCAGAAGGCAGGTGGCCTTCTGAGGACAGTCTTCCTGAGCCCCAGTCCCCCCCACCCCCCGCCCCAGTCCTGGCACCCTCCCTTGGAGCTTTACCCATCTCCAGTTCACATGAGTCAGGGGCCAGGCCCTCATCACACAGACCTCTGCCCCAGCAAGCCCGGTCCCAGCCACTCAGCCAAAGAGCGTTTGCTGAGTGAATAACCGATGGAGTGGGTGGAGCGTGGGGACAAGATCCAGCGACCACTCCAAGACCCTCCTGGGGGAGTCGCCCTAGTCCACTCCCTTGCCCAGGTCTCTTGGCTCCCAGGGATAGGGGCTGAGCCTCCACCTCACACCTGTCGCTCTAGGGTGCCCAGGCAGGCCTGCGCCCGCCCCTCCCCCACAGTGTCCCTGGGCTGCATTCCTAAAGGTGCCGTGGCCGGCTGGGGCAGGGGCGCAGCACCCCCGATGTGGGTGGCGGTCCCTGGGCAGCAGGGCGCTCAGGGGGGCGCAGAAGGGCTGCCCTGCCGGCCCTCTCCCAGGGAGGCGGCGGGTGGGGAGGAGTGGCTGTGGCCGCAGTCCGGAGGCCGGCCTGACTCACGGACTGACTAAGCCAGCGGGGGCGGCCGGCCGGCCTGGCTCCGGCCCAGCTCCACTTAGTGGACGGGCAAACTGAGGCCACCGGGCGGGTGGTAGCTGCAGGGACCCCTCTCCGCGCCGCCCCACCGCGCGGCTCCCCACACAGCCCCCGCCGGGCGGCGCCAGCAGACCCGGCCTCAGTTTCCCCGCCTGCGGCGCACTCACAGGAGGTCGGGCCGGTGGCGGTGCAGGATGGCGCAGAAGGCCAGGCCGTCGCGGAACGACGTGGTCATGTTGGTGATGCTCACGTCCCGGTAGCCCTCGCACTGCTGTCGGCACCACTGCTGCAGCGCCTTGATGGCCGCCATGCGGGCAGCGGCGCGCGCCCCGGCGGCCGCGGGGCTCCGACTGCGCCTCCCGGAGCCGCGGACCGACGCCCGCGCCGCGACCGGCGGACCCGCCGACCCCCGGCGCCGATCCCCGCCGCAGCCCCGCCGGAGCCCCGCCGGAGCCCGCGGACTACCGGGAGCCTCAGCCGCGCGGCCGGCGGGAGCGCGGCCCGAGCCCGCCCCCCCGAGAGGCCCCGCCCCCAGGGGAGGCCACGGCCCCGCCCCTAGGGCCAGCTCCCGCCAGGCTCCGCTTCAGGCCGGCCACGCCCCTTCCAGGACCCGCCCCTCGAGCCCCCCCCCCCTCTCGGAGCCACGCCCACCCCACCTCCCCTCGGAGCCCCTCCGCCCTCCACTACTCCTGGGCTGCTTTGGGACTTTCTTTTCAACGCCCTCCCACCAACCATCGTGGAGAAGTGAGGGGCAAAGCCACTCTACAGACGGGGAAACTGAGGCTAGGAAGTGGTGGAGCGCCCCGGCCTGCCTTTGGCCCTGGGCACCCTTGACCCCGGGAGGCCGCCCCCGACACCCCGCCACCCCCGCCCCCGTGCGGGAACGCCCCTCGCGTTTCTGGGCTTTCAGGGGACTTTTCCTCCTGGGTGCTCACGCTGGCGGGGGGCCGGGTGAGGCCGCGGTCCCGCTTCTCGGGTTACAGCCCAGGGCGCTGAGGCTGGGAAGGGGGCGCGGTCCCCGCGTGGCCCCGTTGGCGTTGGGGGGCGCGGGGGGAGGTGCTGCACGCCAGGAGTCTCCCTCCGCGGGGCCTGTCCACGGAGCTGCTCCTGGGGCTCCATGCCCCTCGGGGGTCGTGCTGGTCCGGTTTTCTACCGTGAGCATCTGTGACAAGTCATGGGGTTCTCCCTTCCGGGGGCCCCCAGTTGCCCGGCCGGCTCCGCTCCACATTCTCGGGAGCACTGGCTGAGGCCATGCCACCGGACGGCCGGAAACAGAAATGGGCGGTGACTTCACTTTCCCGGCCCCCCCAGCTCCAAGGCTTGTCCAGACAAGGCCCACAGGAAGGAGGGTGTTTCCCCATGATTGGTCCCTGGCAGGGCTACGGGGTGGCTTCTCCATGCCCACTCGAGGGAGCAAAAACCAAGGTCTTCCAGGCCAGACCCAGCACATGGCATTCTAGCTCTTTCCAGCAGCTGGGCCCTGAGGGGTGGACGTCCAGCGGCCCGGCAATGCGAGTGAGGCCTGTGTGTAGATGGTGAGCTCCCCATCACAGGGGGCATGCGAGCAGGTGCTAGACAGGGAGCCCCCGGACCTGGGATCAAGGCTGGCCATGACTACTGCCCTGACCTGCGGGGGGGTTCCCAGCAGGAGGACAAAGGACAGTGTCATGCCAGTTTAGCCAGGCTGGTGGCTGGTCCTGGAACGAGGAACCAACTGGGTTTTCCTGACCCCCAGGGCAGCAGTTAGGAGAACTGGAAAAGCCAGTGAGGAAGGAAGAGCCCCGGGGGGAGGGCAGGGAGGGGGTGGACACGGGGGCTCACAGGGCTGGAGGGCCACCTCCCTCAGAAGGAAGAGTGGGGCATGGCTGGAGCTCTGGTCCCCAGGAGTTTAAGCTACATTCTTGCCCCCGCCACCGCCCGTCACCACGCAGCTTCCTCTAGGGACAGTGACTTGGGGAGCAGCACTCGTGGTGGTGTCCCCATGAGCACGTCACGTCCTTCCACTGGCCCTGCTCCTCTCCAGGACCTCCAAGCCGGGGCAGCCCCAGTCCCCCCACTTCTCCCTACGGCCCCCCTCCAGCTACCATAACCCACCCCTCCCCAGCAGCCAGGGGAGCTTTCTATAAAGCCAGCTGGTCAAGCACTCTCCTGCTTGGCCTCTGCAGCACTCAGAATAAAGTCCAGGCCGCATGTCATGCCTCCCGGTCCTTAACACCCCTGCACCCTACCCTTCCCCTTCTGGCCTCAGCCCCTGCTGGGGCCCTGAACTCAGCCCCTCCTCCAGGACCCCAGACAGGCCCTGCCCACGGCTGGCCCCACGGAGGTTGAGGGCTCCTTCCGATCCGCTCGATGCCCACATGCCGTCCAGCAGAAGACCAACCAGTGCCACCACCCAGTGTGAGCTTGGATTCCCCGACCTCTGACCCTGCATGTGCTTTGCCACCTACAATGCATTCTCAACACAAAATCTGTAACAACGGGGTGAGAGCACGCCGCCCCTGCTCACACCCTCCGCTGCTCCCCAGGAAGGTCCTGTCCTCACGGCACGCCATCAAGCCAGCCATCCTCCCCTCCTCCCAGCCGGGGCCTTTCCTGCCTCCCCTCCCAAAGCCACGCACCGCCCGCCCCCCTCCACGTGCTCCCGGTCCTGCCTCCGGGCCTCCGCATTCACGCTTTCCCCTGCTGGAGCCAATCTAACCTCTCCTGCAGGACAGTGGGGCCGTGGGGCTGATTCTGGCTAATGGAGGGGACGTGCACACCTCCAGACTCACCATCTTGCCTGGTCTGCCAGGCAGATGCACAGGACACGCAGGCGGAGGCCGAGGCCTCACTGACCAGGAACAGCTGTGTGGGCCTCTGAGCGAGTGAGACACGAATGCACACTGGGCTCAGTCGCTGGCACTTTGGGATGTTTGTTGCGGCAGATGGCTACAGGCAAAGGCAAAAGTGCCAGTCACTCTGGTAGAAGAAGAACCCCGTCTTGGTTCAGAAGATGGGAGGGGGCATCCCTGATTGGGGGGGGGGAGGAGGGAACACGGGAACTGAGCCCTGAAGGATACGCGGACAGAACTTACCCAAGAGGGCAGGAAAGAATTTCCCAGGCAGAAGGAATGGTGTGTGCAAAGGCCCTGCGGCAGGAATGGAGGTCCGAGGAATGCAAAAGGCTAATGTAGCTCCCATGGAGGGACTGGGGAGGAGGGAGCAGGGCCCGCCAGCCTATCAGTTTTCACACCCATCTCCCCTTTTAATATAGCCACGCTTTAAAAGAGGGTTGATCAGGGGTCCCTGGGTGGCTCAGGTGGTTAAGGGTCCGACTCTTGATTTCAGGGTTTTGAGTTCAAGCCCTGTGTTTATTTTTTTTTCAAGATTTTATTTATTTATTTGACAGAGAGAGAGACACAGCGAGAGAGGGAACACAAGCAGGGGGAGTGCGAGAGGGAGAAGCAGGCTCTCCGTTGAGCAGGGAACCTGATGTGGGGCTCGATCCCAGGACCCTGGGACCATGACCTGAGCCGAAGGCAGACGCTTAACGACGGAGCCACCCAGGCGCCCTAAGCCCTATGTTTAAAAAAAAAAAAAAGTGGGTTGATCGTACCTTTCCTGCAGCCCAAGAAACTGAGGCCCCAAGGAGAGAAGGGACCACCTGACCAGCCAGGAAGACCTGACCTGGAGGGGCCCTGGCCCCAGTGTGGGGCGAGGACAGGAGGAGCCTGGGTCAGCACCGGCCGTCGTCCTGCCCAGGTGGTCACCCTGGTTGGGGGCAGGACTTCCAGGCCAGACAGTGTCAGTCCCCCCCACCTCCTGCTTCCAGAACGTTCTGCCCCTCTTGGTGATGATGGGGGCCCACCCTGGGAGGAAGGGGAGGGACAGAGCCAGAGGCATCACTGGTCTCCATCCAAAAGCCAAGTCCAGCTTGTGCGTCAGTTTAGCTTCTGGAGGAGGCGTTGGCTACCGGGCCCCAGGAAGAGTCCCAGTGGTGGGGCGAGGCCCGTAGACCTGTCAGCTGGATTCCACCCCAAGTAACTAATTTGACCCAAGGCTGATGGGCCAAGCGGGAACAGCAGCTCCTTAAGCCTCTGAGGCAGAGGAGAAACCAGGAGAGAGGGAATGGCTGGGTGGTGGCGGGGGGATGCTCGAGAACAAAGGGAGGGGGCCTGGCCCTGCAGCTTTCCCTGCAGGACTCCTCAGAGCCTTCGTGTACTGCGGTATACCCATGGGAGCAGCCACACTGCACAGGGGCGCCCACAGAACCCCTGCTGGGAGAATGGGTCCCAGAACAGGAGCAGCGGCCCTGGCTCCCTCAGGACACAGCCTGGCGTCAGACGGGCCGGCCGAGTTGGGGATCTCGGTCAGACACCAGTTTGCCCTGGGACCCCGTGGAAGGCTCCCCACTTCTGCGGCTTCCTCATCTTCACCGTAAGACAGGGCCTCTCATCCCTGGGTGTTTAGGGAGGATGGCACCAGGGGTGACCGGCGGAGACGTGGCTCCCTGCCCGGGCCACGGGCCACGGCAGTCGTGGTTGTAGGAGATGGACACTCATGGGGCGAGGTGGGCAGAGCCCCCTTGCGCCCCGCCTGCACAGGAAGGACGGCTGGGGGCGTCACGCTGGCCTCACAGCAGATCATCAGGGATGTCCTTTCTCCCCCACTTCTCAAGGCTGGTCACCCCTGGTGCCATCCACGGCTGCACCCAGGCCGCCGTGGACGCCAATGCCGGGCCTGCGGCCCCAGGCAGGAGAGGGAGCTAGAAGCTGTGACACCCCACTTTTAGGGGCCACCCATTAATTAATTAGGCCCAGTGAATAATGCATGCCGCCTGGGGTATATTAATAGCATATTTATATGGAGTACTATGGATAGCATACATTCTCGTCGGAACACTTCACAAATAATTCATGACCCCGCTCCTTTCCTGGGCTGGGGGAGAGCCTGGCCAGTGCTTCGGCGAGGGCTCGTGGGTTGCTTCCAACAGCCAAATTTTACATTTCATTATAAATGGCTTTGCTGGGCATGTCGGTAACTTCTCCATTTCCATCCACTTTATTATTAATGGCTTTCCTGAACTGTAGCAGCCCAACGTCGCACACAATGCATTATAAATATTTGATCCAGCATCTATAGTCTGCCATTTATCATTTATAACGGGTTACAAAAACATTATAAAACATTTACCGCACATTTATAGATCATTTTCGGTTACCACAACGATGTGTTATAAATACATTATTAATCCTCCTCACGCCATTTATAGGAGCCCCTTGTAATGAGGCCTGGCCCGCCCAGCCCCTAGTAAACAGAGCGCGCAGGGGCTGGTGGGGGCGGCCGGGCGGCAGGCCCAGGGCCCACGGAAGCCCAGCCCTGCTCCTGATGGCTGTGTGTCCTTGGCCAGATCACAGCACGTCTCTGTTCACAGGGCTGGTCATTTACTGGGCACTTCCTGTGTCAGCCGCCGCTCACGGCCACCCTGAGCCTTGGGCTTTACCTTCAGGCCCATCTCACAGACGTGGACGCAGGCTCAAGGATTTGCCCGAGGCCACGGCTGAGCTGGTGTTAGAGCTGTGCGCGTGGTCTGTGCCTTTAGGGTCACCCATCCCGAGGCTTGGGGTGAGAGGTCAGGAGAGGCCGCCCCGGCCTTATGGAAGCAGGACTGGAGAGCTCAGAGAGTCAGGATGAGGAGGACCCGGGGCAGGGGGACCTGGGGTGGGGGACCCCGCACACGGGCCTCTGACCTGGCAGCCCCTCAGCTCCTGCTGTCACATGCATCCCAAAGGCTCTCGGGGCTGCAAGTCTGGCCCGTGGGCTTGTGAGATGCGGGCTGTGATGCTGACCAGGGGGGAGAGGGCCTGAGGGGTCTTTGGGACCCAGCCGCCCCTCCACGGTACCCCAGCTCCACCTCCGCATCCTCAGGAGGCCCCCCCCGGGGAGGCTGAGGCCAGGGGCAGCAGTCCAGGTGTGCAGAGCAGGTGGCCGTCAGCCCTGGGACAGTCACAGGGACCCTGGGCCCTGCCGCTGACGGCTTGTGCTCACCCAGATCCTCTCTCTGCCTGTGGCCCTGTGACCTCCGCCCACAGCCTCCTCCTAGGGCCTCCTCTTCCCATCTGGAACAGAGGTGGGACCAAACCACTTGCCAGACAAGTGACCACCCAGCCCCGCTCTGTGTGGGCCGGCCCCTTGTTCCCCACCGAGCCCCACCTCCCTCCCCCCCAGGCCAGGAGGGCCCAGGCAGAGAACCAGGGCCGTGCGCTCACCAGCACTCACACCGGAGACAGACGAGAGCCCTGGGGCTCCAACTGTAGGTTAATAAGCAGAGTCCTCACCTGAAAAACTCCTATTCATCCTTCCAGACCCACTTGGCAGTCTACCTTCTGTTCTTCTGTGAAGAACTCTTCCTGACTCCCGGGGCGTGGGCCTTGTGGGGTCCCTGGGGGCCAAACTGGCACTGGGGTCCGGACTGGTGAGTGGACTCTGGGGTGAGGGAACTGGACGGTCCTCCCAGAGCGTTCCCAGCAGGTCCTTCGTCCAGGGAGCGAGAGGAGAGCAGGCCGCGGGGAGGCCTTAAACCACGCCCCCCCCCCCCCCCCCCCCGCCCCGACACCTGAAGTAACCCTACCTCCGCCTGGCTGGACCTAACTGGGTCCGTCCTCAGTTGCTCTAAGGAGGGTCCTGACCCAGGACCTGAGCGGGTCTGCCCTGAGAGCCCTTGCTGCCCTCAGCCATGAAATGGGGGCATCAGCCAGCCCTCCCAGGGTGAACGTGGGGGCACAGGCCCTGGGGAGCCTGGTGGGGAGAGATCCAGGCCGGTCAGGGCCCACCCCTTCCCAGGACTGAAAACAAAACCAGGTGTTTGTCCTGAAGCTGTTGGGGAAACTGGCGCCAGTCACCATGGCAATGCCCCACCCGGCCCCACCCCTTCCCCGCCCCCGAAAGAAGCCCTCTGGCTGCCCTTGGCACAGCATCCTCCCCGGGGCCTGCCCCCTCTCCTACAGCGAAGGGGGCCGCGGGTCTGGCATGGGACTACTTCCGAGCCCCAGAGCGGTCCAGGCCACACTGGCCCCTGTAACGGGGAGCTCACTATCTGGCTCACCACTGGCCTTCGCTGATCGAGAACAGACGTGCAGGGACCCATCCTCGGGGGTCCTGTTGAATGTCCCCCCCCCCACAGTTGGACCTGGGGACCCTGGGCTCGGAAGGGGGTGGCCACCGCTGAGGAGCTTTGGGGATCAGAGAGACGGAGGCCAAGGTCACAGGTGGGCTCTGTGGCCACCTGTCGGCCATCCTGGGGCAGCACAACCCCCGTGACCTGCACACCCTCTGCTTTCACATTTCCCCACCCCCTGCACGGATTCCATGTCCGTCTGGGCCTGGCCCCGGTTCTGGTGTCCCAGGTCCGCAGCACGTCCGCCGGAGACGGTGCAGCATGCAGGTTCAAATCCCAGCTCGCCACCTACGGGGCGCCAGGCCCCCATGCCATCGCTGTCGCTCACACTGCCCCCAGAGGGCTTGGGAAGGGCTGGTGTGTGCAGGTGCCACGACCGGCTGCCCCATGGCACCCGGGCACCCCCTCCACGTGTTTCATGTGGCCACCTCAGCTCAAATACCTTCCACTTTCCTGGCAGGTAGGTGCGTGCAGCCCCTCTTAACGACAGGGCAACGGAGGCCCAGAGACAGGAGCTCAGCTGCTGAGGGTCACGTGCCCAGGACTGAAGCCCGAGCGGGCACTGACAGCCCGTCCCACCGGTGGGAGCCCCCGGGGAGAGCCCGGGTGTGAGGGCCAGGCAGGAACATTCACACCACAGCTCCCCCACCCCCTGCTCCCAGCCCGGGATCTGGAGCCAAGACTCCCAAGACACCGGCCCTCCTTCCCTCCCTCAGCTGCTAGGCACACCCTACGAGCCCGGCTGGAACACTGAGCAGCCCCAAGCCAGGCCCCCACCTCCAGCCGTGGAGCGACGGGCAGCAAGAAGGCAGCGAGCCCAGGGTGCTGACCTGGCGGGAAGGTCAGGATCCAAGGTCCTAACTGGGCTGAGCTCCTGGGGGGCCTGTGGGGGCAAAGACCCCATGCTCAGGCCTGGCGCCGAGTGGGCAGGGGCAGGTCGTGTGCCGTCTGGGAGGTGATGTGACACCAAGTGGGGGGCTCCCCCGCCCCCACACATCCTCACTCCTGTGCGCTCCCTCGCCCACAAAGCTGGGACCCGGGGGGGCATGCACACCCCTATGGCACCCCTTCCCCCACACTTGACTCTGGCTGGGCGCCCAGGTGGCTGGGACCTCCATCCATCTCCCCACGCGAGGAGCGGCGCAGCCGGTGGTCAGGGGCAGACTCTGGCCCCACGGCCCCCAGCACGCGCGTCTCAACCATGCCAGTACCGGCCCGAGCCCCAGAGCCTGCTACCGTCTTGTGCCTGTTTCCTGGCCTGTAACACAGAGACTGCGTGACCGGGAGCAGGCGCTCAGCGGGGCCGCGGGCAAGGAGGTAACAGCCAGCGTCCCAGGAGCCCCTTGCATGTGATGGCCAGAGCCCGCACACCGGCATCGGACCCCACCAGCCCTCCGCGTGTCTCGCACGCGTGCCCAGGCTCATGGAACCACTGGTCATCTCCCCTCCTGCCACCATGGCCAATGCCGCAGTGACCGGCCTGCCCACGCCCACACAGGACGCCTGGGTCTTCGCTGCGCTCAGGAGGGCAGGCGGCATCTCAGGGCTTTTGGAGCTCCCGCACCCCCCACGGCGGAGCTGAGCCCCTGCCTCTCGCTCTTTTCCGTCGGGTGGCTGAAGCGTGTGCGAACGCAGTGAGCGGGCCAGGAGGGGAGGCCAGGCCGAGGTAGGCAGGGGCCCAGGCTGCATCGGGCCCTGAGCTCCCTTGGACCTGGACCTTAGGCCTAGAGATGGGCGAGCCTCCCTCTCTGCCTGCTGGGACCCCTCCCACACTCCGGTGCCAGCGGCTCTGTGTGCCGGCTGACGGGGAGCCCACCACCCACCTGCTGGGGATCCTGGGGCCCCGGGTGACATGATCCCAGCAGCCAGGCCGGCGCCCCCTCGGAGCCCGCCCTTCTCGGGGTGTCAGGGCCACAGTGGGTGGGGGCTGAGACTGCCTGCGGGGAGTGGGCGGCCGGCCAGGGTCACGGGCCCTGGGCTAGGCACTGTGAGCCATGCGGGGCAGGGACGTGAGAAACGACAGGATCTGGAGCCCGGGGGCCATCGCGGGCGCAGGGCCGTTGGAGGCCGACCGCCGAGAGCTCAGGACCAGGGAGCAAGGGTGCCCGGGAAGGCGCTCGGGAGAAGGAACGAACACCAGCCTGCTCCACACAGGGAGGGGCACCGCGGCCGTCCCCATGCTGAGGCCAGGCCAGGCCGGGGCGCAGGGCCCTCTGGAGCGAGGGGAAGGAGCACGGGCCGGCCTGGCGTGCAGGCAACTCTCACCACGCCCAAGGGCCAGTCTCCCCCAGAGGCTGAGGCTGAGCCCCAGCCCACACCATCCCGCCTCCCCGCCGAGGCCCAGCGGCTTCGGGGCCAGTTTTTTTTTTTTTTAGCTACAGCGCCCCCTGGTGGCCCCGCTGAGCAGAAGCGGGCAGGGGAGCTTGCTGGGGGCGGAGCCGGAGCCCGAGCCGGTAGGAGGGTAAGGTGGGGCAACACCGGGGCTGCTGGGAGCGCGGCGGGGTGGGGGGTGAGGCGCTAACGCGGAGGGGGGCCCTGGGGCTCCGTGGGAGGGGCCGACCTCATGGGGTACTGTCCCCCTCCCCCCCGCCCCATGCCCCCAGGCCAAATTCTCAGGCAGGGCCCCCACCCCAGCACTGCAGCTTCACTGGGGTGCCCCCCTCTTGTGGGTACGACCCTCTAGGGTTAGGGCGCGGTTCAGCCGGCTTCTGCACGGCTGCCCACAGCCAAGGGTTCTGGGCCTGTGGCCCCTTCTGGGGTGGGGCGGGAGTTGGGTCTGCGGGAGCCCCCCAGCAAGCCCTGCCCAACCCAGGTGCCCAGGGGCTGTCACCTCCCTCTCCTGGCCGGCAGAGAGTGGGAGCAGAGAGGGGACCAGCGCGACAGCAGGGAGCAGGGGCTGAGGGCCGGGCCGGGCCAGCAGACGGGCTCCCCCTCCCGGGCCCTGCCCAATCCCCAGGCGACTCGAGGGAGGTGAACACCAGGCAGCCAGCACTCGGGGAATTCAGAACGTTTCATTTCAACCAGCCCCTTGCCGTGGCTCGCAGGGACGTCAGCGTCTGCTCCCGTCATTGTGCAGGCAGGGAGCCACGGGCCGTGGGCACTGCTGCGGCGGCTCAGAGCCCTCCTCGCCCCAGAGGAGACCAGCAGGAGGCCAGTGGAGGGAGGCTGCCAGGCTGGCTCACATCACCGCTTCCATGTGCAGGATCCTCAGGGCCTCGGAGATCTGGACGCTGGTGTCCATCTGCCCGTACACGCCCACCAGGAAGGCCCGGTGCAGCAACACCGCCGCGTGCTCTGTATGACACGGGATGGACACGTCCGGGCCCCGATGAGCAGGTGGCTCCCGGAGGAAGCAAGGCGTCTGGGCACCCCTGAGAGCCAGGCCTTGGGGAGCGAAGGCCTCAGGGGCACTGGGCACCCTGGGCGGGACAGGCTGGGGCTCACCTTGGCAGAGGAGGGTGTACTCGGGCAGGTTCCTGAGGGCCGTCTGTACCACCTCGAAGTCCCGGCTGCCCAGGCAGCACATGAACGTGGGCAAGAAGTCCGCTGCAAAGCTGAGAAGGCGCACACTCAGGTGGGCACCCTGGAGCGCCACGGCTGGGCTCTCAGCAGGCAGGGCCGGGACAGGGCCGGGGTCCACAGTGGGGACGCTGGGCTCACCTGGGGTTGTTCTGGATGGAGCGCAGGGCCAGGCCGAAGGCCAGGTTGCGGCAGGGTTCCTCAGCAGAGCTCATCAGCCGCTGCAGGCTGGTCTGCGGGGTGGGGGTGTTACCGGGGCTCCCCTCCTGTCAGGAGCTCAGCCCCTCAGCCCCCAGGCCTCCCGACAGCAACAGCAGAGAGTCGGCAGGGGACCCCGCTCCCCACGCCCCACCCCCACCGCCACGGCCTCAGGACCTGGGGCTGGAAGCACTGGTGGTCCGCAGGCTCCAGCCCAGAGCAGGGGTGGGCTCCCGGCTCAACTGTGAGCACCCGGGGCAAGGCCAGGTCCAGACGGGGGGTGCCCCGTCCCCCCAGCCCAGCACGCTTCCTACCAGAAGGCTGAGGGCTCCCCTGACCCCCAGCTCGCTCACCGAGAAAAAACCCAGGATCTCAGGTCTCCGCCGAGACATCTCGTCTATGTCGCTCAGAACTTCCAGCACGTCTAAGACAGGCAGAGGGGCAAGTGAGGGCCACGTCACAGCTGCTGGACTCACGGCCAGACCCCTCTGTCCCCAAGCAACCCAGAGGCAGGAGGGGGCAAGCTCCAGAGCCTGTGCTGTGGCAGGACCCCCAGGCCGCACCGGTCCTCACCCCGCCTGCCAGGCAGGGGCAGAGCGAGGCTCCCCAGGGACCCGGTCTCGCCTCTGCACAGGCTCCACAGCAGCGGGACCCCGGTGCTCCGGCTGCAGTGTGGCCCATCAGAATGCTGGTGCCAGTGCCCTCCGGAAACTTCCACGCCACTTGAATGCTGGGTAAGCCCAGGAGTCCCCAGCACCTCAGGATGAAAAGCACCGGGATTTGGGCTGGCTTCCCAGTCCCACCAGGCCAGCAACCCCAAATAGTTGCTGGTTGACCGGGAGGCTTTCAGAGGTGCAGGCCCCCCAGACCCTTGTCTGGCAGGTCTGGGGAGGCCAGCGACCTGTGCTGGAACCACCTTGCCCAGCTGCCTGTCCCTGGCCTCCCGGAGCCACTCCTCCTGCCAGGCAGCACCCGGCTCCCGGTGCTCCTCTCTGCATAGAGACACTGACCCCTAAGCACACGCCCACTTCTGGGGGCCGCCAGCACTACGGTGCGCCCAACAGCCCATATTCATGCAGCGGCCCTGCCCTCTGTTCTCCTGCACACTGCGGGCCCTCCCCCTACCAGCCGGTGGTCAGGCTTCCCTTCTGCAGGTGCCCCTCGGCCCCCGGGTTCCCCGATCTCCTGCTGTCTGCAGCCTGCTGCCCAGTGAGACCACCAGCAGAGTAGCCTGCCTTGAGCCCCTGCATCTTCCCCCTAAGGCCTTCTCTGCCCCCCGACCATGAAGAGACAGCCCTGCTCCTCCTGCAACCTGGCAGGGACCCTGCTGTCTTCTGGCCGGCAGGAGCCAGGCTCCCAAGCTCACCCTCAACAGTCTGGCCCCGGGAAAGCCTCTTCATGTAGGGAGCCATTTCTGCTGCCGTCAGGGGCGTGAACAGGGAGACACTGACCAGGGGCAGGGAACCAGCCGAGTTCTCATCTGGAAGCCAGAAGTCAGTGCTGTCAGACAGGAGACAGCACCACCCGCCCAGGGCCTGCAGGAGCTCCGCTGGGGAGGGGGAGGCGGGGGAGCGGCCGGCCAGCACCCAACACCCAGGGTCCAGAAACCGCCTGTAAGCAAGGGCCATCCCTGCCAAGCAGCCCCCAGAACCCCACGAGTCCAGAAGATGCGGCCACTGCCCCAGGCCTGAGCACGATGCCTGGGACACAGTGGGCACTCAACAAATGTGCAGGAACCATGAGCCCGCTGGGACCTGCCTGGGAGAGAGCACTCTTCCCCCTGAGCCTCTCCCCCGCCTCGCTGAGCGTGACCTCACGGCAGGAGCAGCGCCAGCCCTGCTGTGGCCCGGACACGCCACAGGGACACCGGGATGGCCCCGGGGGCTGCCAGGCCTGCAGCCCCTTCCCGGCGGAAGCCCCATGGGTCCCACTCACCGTCGCCCTCCTCGTCCAGGCCCCGGTCAGCTCTACCATCCCTGCTGGGAAGGCTCAGCCCTGCAAGGAGGGACTTGAGCATCACCAGATCACTGCTGTCGAAGGACAGGTCGCTGGGGGAGCACAGGTTCTCCGTGAGGAAGACACCGCAGACGGCAGGCAGGGCGGGGAGGCAGGCGGGCGGGGGAGGAGGCCAGAGCTTTGGGAAGCGTGTTCAGAACAGCGTTGCACAGATGCAGCCCCGCGGCCCGAGCCCCCACCACCCTGGGCTCGGGCACTGCAGGCACCCCCACCTCGGGAGCCCCTGACCCGAGCATGGACGTGCCTCCCTGCAGCCCTGCGGCTGGACCCTCGCCAGATGGAGCCTGTGCGGGCCGGACACGTGTGCACACATACACACACACACTCACTGCAGCGCATCCGCGTGTTTCTGCAGGAAGGACACGGCCGCCGGGGCGTTGCAGGTCACGTACTTGTGGGTGAAGTGCACGAACTTGTGGATGAAGGGCGCCAGGTGGCGGGAAGACTTCCTGTAGCTCTGCAAAGCGGAAGCCGTACGTTCACAGCCGGAGCGCCCCCGCCCTGCCCACCACACTTGCCCGGGTCTCAGGACGGACCGCGGAGGCCAGCAATGCCATCTGCTGGCCGCTGGGCCCTGTGTTCAAACGGGCCTTGCCGTTCGTGAGCCGCCAGTGCGGCCCGGCAGGTGTCTAACAAGCATGACAAAGTGCAACAGCAGTTGGCCGGGGGGAAGGCAGCACTGAGCCCAGTGGTGGCTCCCAGACGGCCCCCCGAAGAACACGGGCCTTCCCCGGGCACATGACAAGCGGGGAGCTGGTCCCCAGGGCGGGTGGCAGAAGCCACTGGATAGGCGGCCTGGCTGGCCCTTGATGCAGGCGCCCCCGGAGCCAGGTCGGGACCGGGCCGGGGAGCTGAAGGGGGCAGGAGTGGCAGGGGCCTCAGGGGGTGACTGCGGGCAGAGGAGGGACAGGGGCACACAGGCCTGGGGACCGTCCCCACTGCCCCGGCAGACGGAGGCGGACGCACCAGCAGCAGGCGGACGAAGGAGCGCAGACAGTCCCACAGCGCCCCCTGGTGCTCGTTCTGGAACACCTGAGGCTGCAGCAGCTCCAGGACCCCCAGCACGTGCAGGAAGAAGGTCAGGTGGTTCTGCTGCCGGAACTCCTGGAAGTTGAGGTGGGTGCGGCCGTGAAGGAGCGCAGCGATCATGGGCAGGTGCCTGGGGACAACGGAGAGCGCTCATGGTCCGCTACCCCAGAGATCCAGCACCCCTGCCAGGCCCCACAGGAAACCCACGCTCGGGGACACGAGACACACAGGCACATCCCGGCCTCCCCACGCGGCCTAGGGCTCGCAGACATGTCCACCTGCGGCCCGGCCACCCTGTCCGTCCCACCCGGTGTTGGGTCTACGAGGTGGTGTTTCTCCTGACCCACCCTCCAGGGCTCTCCCTGGGCCCAGCTCTGGCTCCGTCAGGAAGAAGCCAACAGCCAGAACTGTGCCCTGCAGTCCACACCACAGCTTTTATTAGACGCAGACCCCGCTCTTGAACAAGCACCTGAGAGCCAGCAGGACGTGAGGAACCACCGGAGGGCCTGCTGGGCTTGGGGTGGGAAGGGCCGGCTGGGGCGCCCGTACCTGAGCAGCAGGATGGGGTGGGCCACAGCCAGCTTCCGGCAGGCCATGTTAGCGTCGGCCACTCTGTTCTCCGACGACCGGGAGTCGCTGGTGTCCGCGAGGAGGGTGATGAAGCGGTGGATGAGGCCGTCCAGCTGAGGGGATGGGGGCAGTGAGGGCCAGGGACCGCCCACAGCCCTGGCGTCTCACATGCCTGCCCCACACGGGGCCGAGCCCACCGTGGGAGGGCCCCCGACAGGGCTCAGTGGGGGCAGGGCGCCCCAGGTTCCCTGAAGACCTGGCATGGCCACGGGGTGACCAGAGAAAGCTGTCGCCCCCACCCCCACCCCGGGCCCGGTGCTTTCTGGGTGCACGTCAAACAGGCCAAAGCCAAAGCCCCCAGACAACCGCACAGACGGTACTGGAAGTCAGCCCCTACACCTGACAAACGCTCTCACTGAACGCCAGATCACTACGTGGATTCACATGTGAAACCGACGTGGTGTACGAAGTGTGACCTCAACTGTGCAAAACGATATGCGTAAAAAAACACAAGGCAACGTGGTCATGAAAAAATACTACTTCCCGACATTGTACTGAAAAAGTAGCACATGCTACTCGAGGCCTGACCTCAGAAGTGGGTGCGCAAGGCCCATCAGGCGCGTGCACACCCTCCCTTGCGCACGCTCTCTGGATGCGCCCAAGGGCAGGGAGGGCAGATGCCATGCAGACCTGTGCACGAGCACGCGGCTGCACAGTCTGACGGCCCCGGGGCCCACCGCCAGGGGGCGGGAAGCAGGCTGGTGGGGCCGCACGGTGCGACACCCCACAGCCCAGCCGGGCCTCGGGACCACGCTGAGCAGAAGATGGCCGGCGAGGCCCACGTGCCACTACTGCCCAGACAGAATGTTCCCGCAGCCCAAGCTCCGGGGTGCTCGCCTGGGAGGGGCGGGGGGGTGCGCGGGGACGCCCCGGGCTGACGGACGCGTGAGGGACAAGCCCAGGGGGACACTGGGTCAGATGCCCGCCACCGGGCAACAGGCTGTGCGTCCACAGCGCCTTACGAAGGAGAACCGGGGGTGCAGGCGGCCGGCCCCTCTGCTCCGCTCCACAGCCGAGGGGCTGCTCGAAGGAGAAAAGACCGCTTCAGGGCCCTCCAGGAGGCGCGACAGACGGGGGCGAGGCGCGCTCTGTCCCCCGGCGCCGAGGAGGACGGCCGCCCAGACGCGCCAGCACCGCTCGTGTGTTCTTTTTGGTTCTCACAGCTGAGGAACTGCGTTTCTCCAGGACCTGGTTTGGGCTTGCACCCCAGGAGTAAAGGGCGGGGGTGGTGGCAAGCACCCTCTCGTCAGGGCCGCCCCCACCTGCTGCTCACCTTGCAGGTACTGCTGCCCGTGGCACCTCCACTGTGCAGCAGGGCCTCAGGCACGGGCACCCGCAGCTCCGGCCACTGCAGGTAGAGCTGCACCAGCAGGTCCCGGCAGCGCCTGCCCAGCACGCTGCAAGACATGGGGTCGGGGCTGCTGGATGGACGGCTCCCGCGGGCGGCGGCCTGGGGCCCGCGGGTGAGGGGGGAGTCTCACCTGTCGCCCCACTGCTGCATGCAGCCTGTCAGGTGCGCCGTCACCTTCCTGACGCTCTCGTCGTGTCCACGGCAGCAGCTGAGCAGCAAGGGCAGCCGGGCCTGGAGGAGGCTGCAGGCGGCGGCGTCCCCGTCCTGGCTCCTGGCCTCCGCCTCCGCCAGGATCAGCTCTACCAGGCCGATGAGCTCTGCCGCCTGGACCCGCAGCACCAACTCCTCCCGCCGCTTCTGCAACCAGCACCGACAGTCAGCGCCAGGGCGGGCCGACCGGGCCCACGCACGCCGCACCCCACCCTGCAGGGCGCTGTGCCCCAACACCTGCCTGAGGGGTGCGCTGGTCCCTTCCCTGCCAGATCCGTGGAACGTGGATGCAGGCCCAGAGGAAGTCCAGAGAGGCTGAAGGGTCAAACCTGCAAGGACGGGGGAGCTTTGCCTCAGTTTCCAGGCGGGATG
Organism: Zalophus californianus; assembly: GCF_009762305.2. Taxonomy (NCBI): domain Eukaryota; kingdom Metazoa; phylum Chordata; class Mammalia; order Carnivora; family Otariidae; genus Zalophus; species Zalophus californianus. The sequence continues at coordinate 112,967,754 of NC_045604.1, read as the reverse complement.
AGAATAAAGCGTAGGACAAACCGCGGTGACGCCAGGTTCAGGCCACAGACACCACTACCCCATCAGCTCTCTAGGAGCGGCCCAGGTCAGCTGTTTGAGAACGTGGGCTGCGCTGCCCCGCTCCGCCTGGCGTCCCCACCTCACATCAGCAAAACCAACACTGGCCCCGCTCACCCTCCGGGCCTGCTGGCCACACAGAGGGGGCATTCGACTCCCCTGCATTCAGCGTGGACAAGAGCCACAGACGCCATCGAGGAGTGGGCCGTCCGCCCTGGTGGTTGCCCAGAGCAGGCTCACTTGGACCAGGGGGGTCTGTATCCCCACGGTGGTGACAGCCACTGCAGGAATCCCTCCCAGGGCGCCAGGGAGAGGAACGCTGGGTCAGATGCCCAGAGGGCCCCTCGATGCTGCCGCCAACCGCCTGGCAGGGTGCGGGGAGGGGTGCTCACCTCTGCTCCCGGTTCTTGCCCAGCAGGATGCGGATACACTGGTGCAGCGTGGACCAGCTGGACTGGTGAGTGAGGAGGGCCAGCAGGTAGGGTCGGAAAGATGGCACCTGAGGGCCGGGATGACCTTTGCCCTGGGGAGGAAGAACACTGGGGATGGTCCCTGCTATGCTGATTGGCCACCTAGCCTCGAGCCACTGGAAAACAGAGGGAGAGGGATGTTTCCAGAAAGACCCAGAGCTCCTGCCTGGAAGGCAGCCCTGGCAGCCCCTGGACCACGTGGGGGCCCAGCTGGGGCGCGCTGTAGATTAGATGCAGCGTGTGCTAACCCGAACCAGCTCCTCGGAGACAGCAAGTGCACGCGAACAAAGATGACCGACAAACCCAAATCCCCAACTCCTGCTCCCAGAACCCCCCGAGTCTTGTCCAAAGGCCACCGGCCATGGGAAGCACCTTGGGAGACCTGGGGACACTGGAAGGTGATCGGGGGTCTCTGAGACGCCCAGTCCCTCCCCACAGGGCCCCACAGGCTCCTCGGGGGAACCCATCCCCAGCGGGGTGCCAGTCTCCACTCTCCACGGTGCCTCTCGTCCCTGCAGGAGACCCTGGGTCGCAAAGTGCTGGTCCCCCTCCTCCCCGCCTGCCCGAGCAACCAGATCCGGCCGCTGCAGTGACTGGTCACTGGGGACAAGACACCCCTCCGGGCCAGTGAGAGTCGGGCCCGGGCTTCTGCCGAAACCAACACAAAGAGACTGTCCAGGCAAGGGCTGCCGCGGGACTGCAGCATCCACCACCCCAGGTTAGTGCTGGCCATCGGTCCTCGGAGGGGAGCACAGCCCACCTTGCTCCGGGAGAAGAGCAGCCTCTGCTGCAGGTCAGGGCAGCTGCTGACCACCTCGGGGTCTAGCATCTCCAGCCAGTCGACAAGCAGCCCCGAGCAGGGTCCCAGCTGTACGGCCTCCAGGCTGCAGGGAAAGCAGGGAGGGCTCAGGAACGGCCAGCCAGGGCCGCTCCCAGACTGGCCGCGGCCCCGCCAGCTTACCTGCAGCCGTCGGCTTCCGGCTCCCCTGGGGCCGGGGGCTCCTTCTCCTGCAGCAGCAGGGAGCTCACCACGGTGACGGGCCGCAAGGTTGGGGACGTGGGGGCAGGGGCCAAGAGCGCAGCCAGCAGCTCCTCCAGGTGAGGGGACCCCACCTCAATCAGACCCTGGAGGACTGCGGGGAAACAGCGTGCTCCACGTCACTGCAGCGCGGGGGACAGGCAGGCAGGCAGGCCCCAAACCACCAGACTCCAGGACAGACAGCCCCTGGGCCCCCCAAGGCCAGCAATGCCCCTGTGTGCCCAGGCCAGGGCGGCCAGTGGTGAGCTGTGGCTCGGCCTCAGTCTACCCCCGGGCTGGGCTCACCGCACACGCACAAAACCCCAACAGCAGAGCCCAGGCCAGGGCTACGTTGCTGGGGGTGGGGCCTTCCTGGCTGACTGCCACGCCTCTCCACAGGCCCCATTTTGGGGGCACCTGGGAGACAGACCTCTGCGCTCTGCAGCCAAGCTGGGGGGTCCTCACAGTGCCCGGCCCTGAGGTACCTTTGCCGACAAGCTCGGGCTCCACGCCACACTTCTCCCCTGACTTGAGGGTGGTGACCACAGCCCGGACGGTGGAGCTGACCACCTCTAAGTCCCCTCGGAATGCCAGGGCCTCGGCTAGGCGCAGGAGCCCGCTCCGCACTGCAGGGAAGCATGTGTGTAAGCCAGGGGACAGCCCTCTGTCCCCACTCCTGTGGCCTGCCCTGTGCCGGGAGCCCCCAGGCCTCACGCACTTCCCACCAGGGATCCTCCTTTGCTCCCCAAAACCCTAGCTTTCCAACCCTCGGCCACGTCCACACCGATGCCCCTCCAGGGCCCACAGAGCCCAAGGGCTGACACCCCTGTAATAACGAGGCTATCGCCCCCTCCCCACTGCCGCTGGGGGAGTGGCAGCAAGCCAGCGGGCCTACTCCCCAGGAGTCGGCCGGCCCTCACCGTCGCTGATCCTGTGGCGTGCTGAGTACTGGGCGGCGAACAGCTTGAGCTGGGCCTGCAGGGGCCCCCCCTCCCCAGCGGGGCCGTCCAGCCACTGTAGCGTCTGCATGAGCACTTTGAGGAAGAGTGACGAGAAGCCAGTGTCCTGGGGCACACAGCGCTGTGGGGATGACCCGCAGCTCAGCACAGGCGTCGGGACCAGGGCGGGGCCAGCACAGAGTCTCTGGCCATCGCGCTGCCCGGGTGCGCCAGGGCCTCGGACGGATCCTTTCAAACCCCACGGCTATCAAGGACCCACCGTCGTGCAGCTCGGAAAGAAGACACCCCACGTACACACACAGACACAAACATCGACAGGTTCACACGTTCACAGAGAAGCAGATACGGCAAAACTACAAAGTCCGCGGCGCACGCGTGGGCTGGGAGCGATCCCCAGTGCCACCTCCTGTTCACTGGAAAGCTGCAGTAAACAAAGGTGGGGTCTCCGCACCCAGCTCCATAGGGGCCTGTTTCCTCCGTCCCTGAGACGCCACACACCAAGGCCCACAGACGGACAGAGCTAGGATGCTTGGCGGAGCCCGGGACGGCCGTGGGTGGACGTGAGGCCCTGGAAGACGCGCAGCGGCCCCCCCTGCGTGGCCCCCCGCGGACCCCGGGCTCTGCCACGCACGCACCCACCTGGTACTGGCACAGCTGGCGCATCAGAGGGCAGGCGAGGAAGTGGCTCCGGTGCATGGACATCACCAGGGCCCCACTATGCGGGGAGTTGAGCAGGGTGGCGATGGCCTGCAGGAGGCGCACAGTGACGCCTGTCACCTCGGGGCTCCCCTGACGGACGCGGGCCAGCTCCTGGCCCAAGGCCTGCTGCAGCGCGAGGGCAGCAGGGCGGGCGCTGGAGCTCTGCCACCGCGGGCCTGGGCTCAGCGGGAAGATCTGCAGCAGAGTAAAGGGCAGCGTCAGGAGGGCGTGCTCGGCAGAGGTGGGCCCACTGCGCCCGGCGCTCGCACCACGACTGCTTACGCTTGGTTGGCCAGACTGTGCCAGGGTGCCGCCGGCAGCCCCCTATCCCTGCCGGATGCCCCAAGGAGGCACAGAGTGGGTGCCCAGGACTCCTGACGGGGGCCTGCACGGGAAGCCCCACTTGGGTGAGACTGCAGGCAAGCCCACCGCCCTGCAAATGTCGGCCCCTCCGGAGCAGGACCCCAACCCCAGAGGGTGCGCACAGACTGCAGCTGGAGGGTAAGGGCAGGGCCCCTCCCAAGCATGGCCCTGGGGCTCCAGAAAAAACCCACTCGAGAGAAAGCGAGCGTGCAGGTGCAAGAGCAGGGAGAGACATGCGCTCGGCAGCGAACGTCACCGGGTGAGGAGGTGAGCACCCACATGGAGGACCCCGGACTGCGGGCTGCACGTGAGCACGCGCGTCGAGAGGTGGAAGCACGGGAGCGAGCACTCATACGACTGTTCTAAACGCACAACTCCGGACAGGCTGAAGGTCAGGGACCGTCCGCTCTAGCGGGAGCAGCACCCTCGTCGGCAGAGCAAGTCAGGACTCTGCTTGCGGCCGACGGCTTGTGCCAACTGGGCCAGTCCCACAGAGGCCTGGCGCCTGCGGGCACTGCCCTCGGAGAGGAACACAGTGGACAGCCCAGCTGCAGGGGCTCTGTTACAGCCGCCGTTCCGGGTGAGCGCAGCGAGGCACGCGGCAGGTTAAGCAGCTCATCTGCGGTCGCCCTGCCCTGGCCGGGCCACTCGCTCCAGAGCAACCCCCTATGTGGATGTGGAGTTCCAGGGTGAAGCCCCTCCCCGTCTGGGCCCGGCACCCCACTTCTGGAGAGACTGTTCCAGGCAGCCACGTCAATACCTGCAGGAGCATGCTGGCCAGGTCGTCCTCGGGGGCAAGCTCCCGCACCTGGGTCACAGCCCGGGTCCGGCCCTGGCCCGAAGGCTGCTCCGGGCTGCTTTTGGGTTTGGGCACCTCTGCGCTGTCTGCAGAGAAAGGGGAAGAGGCCTCAGCTGATAACTCTTCCTGGCCAGCTTCCAGCGGGGGACGGCACCCCCCAAGCACCCCCACCCTCACTCAGGCCTGCTGGGGTCCACAAGGAGCAGGGCCTTTACACAGGAAGCCGGATGCTGGCCGGTGATGACTGTGTGCCCCGGGCCTGGGGAGGCCCCACGGTGCCGTGGGCTGAGCTGTGAGGCCGGGGGACGGGCCAGTACCTCGCCGTGGGGGCAGGGAGGCCGTGAGCAAGGAATGGAAGGTCTGGCCTCCAGACGCTCCTCTCTCGTGCTGAACTTCAACCAGGTGAGCCATGTAATCTGCGAGCCAGCAGCCAGCGGTTAAACACCCGAGCCCCGAAGGAGCGAGAGCCTCCCCACCCCCACAGAAATCTGTGCTGGGAACACAGCCCCCGGAACACCCCAGCACAGAGTTTCACAAGCTGAACTACAGGATCTTTTAGCAAAGGACCAGGTCGTGCTGAGCACACCCCTGTGGCTCCTTCATCCTCAAACCCCAGAGCGCATACGGATGCTGGGGACGCGCTGGGACAGGGCAGCCCGGCCTCTCCTGAGCGCTCCAGGCTTGACATCCTGCCGGGGTGCCCGCCCTCAGTGCCCCTGCCCCCAGACCATCCCTGTTGCTCGTGCTGGGCCCGAGGCACTCGGTCGGGGTCTGCAGAGGACGTGAGGACCCCGCGTCTTACTCTTGTCCATAATGTTCTGCTCCAGGGTCTGGGGGTCATGGGCTACCGCCTGGTCCAGGTACTGGAGGAGTTTGCTCATGCTGGACACGGGGATGCCAAAGGACTGCACAAAGAGCAGCAGCTGCTGGGGCTCCAGGTCCTGCAGGGCTGAGAGTGACGCTCACTCGGTCACCCCTCGCTCAGGGCCCCGGGCCCCTCCCTGCCCCAGCAGGCTCACCATCGCTGCTTGGCTCATAGCCAGCTCCCCCACCCCACTCCCTGAGGCTGCTCCTTCCCTCTCGCCCCGAGCTCCCCCAGAATCATCGCTAGCTCCCTATGGCTTACAAGGAGTCCAGCTCCTTAGAGTGTGCCCTCCCCCGAACTAACCCCACCGTGCACCAAACTGCCTCCCAGGCTGCCGTGCACCTGCCCAGGTGCTACCCGACCGGACACCACACTGGCCACCGTGGGAACAGTGCTCCTCCTCAGGCAGGCCACCCTGCTCCCACTCCATCCTTCCAGGACCAGCACAGAGGACCCGGCCCCTCCCTCTCCCCTCGAAACTCTGTCCTCTGGTACCGCTCGCTCCCGTAGGGCCCCTCGGCTCCCGCCTGACTGTGAGGGGTCGGTGGGCAGGGGCAGTGCAGCGTGGTGCTCGCCCCAAAGCCCAGCACAGCACTGGGCGCAGCGAGGGCCCCAAGAGCACCTGCTGGAGGACAGACGCCCTGGAGCCTACAAGGCTGCCGAGCCGTCCTCTCCCACGTGCCATGGTGGGAACGCCCAGCTCATCGGGAGGCGTGAGTCCGGCCCAGCCCCGTACCGGCGTCTACCAGACGAGGGACTTCCGAGCGGATCATGCGCAGCTTCAGCCAGTCGGGCAGCAGCAGCGCCTCCTCGGACGTGTCCACTAGGAAGGCCGTGGGCAGAGGCTGCTTCTCCGGAAACCAGATATCCAGCAAAGCCTGGAACTCGCCGTCACCAGCTTCGGGACAGACAGTGTGGTAAGCGGCAGGACAGCTCAACGAGGCGACCCCAACCCCTACAGTGAGAAGCTCCCGGCCCCGCGAGGGACCGAGAGCCAAGGCTGGAAGACCGCATCTCCTTACTGTGTAAGGCCAACGGAAGCTTCGTGGGAACAGGAGAGGAAACCTGTGAGCTATCTGACCCCACGATTCCAGCGGAGGGCACACGGGTACTCAGAAGCTGGCCAGTCCGCCTCGGGGGACTGACACGGGCCAGCACTGTCCCCAGGCTCAGCTGAACTAGCTCCCGTCCTGTTCCCGAGCTCCGGAGACTGCCCAGGGCTGAGGCGAGGCCAGCCTCCCCTCATCGCCCGGGGCTTGTGAACGCCCATCCTTCTGAGGGGGAACACCCTCTTCCTCCCCAGCGGCGCCCCCACGGCACCTATCCCAGCGAGGGGCCCCGCCTTCCCCTCGCAGACACGAGGACGCGGCAGACCACGGGGCGGCCAGCCAGGAAGGGCTGGAGGGAAGGCTGCCGGGCCGGAGAGGGCGCAGCCACCCAGAGGGACACAGCTCACGGCCAGCAAGTGGAGCGCCCGTGCAGAGGAGCTGGGGCTCACAGCTCTGGGGCTTGGGGGCTGCTCAGCAGGCAGCCCCACCTACACTTCTACCTCCAGAGACCAAGAGTTTCACCGGCTCGACTGGCAGCGCCAAGAGAAGCCGACGCAGCGAGGCATCGGCTCCTGACGCCATCCACTGCGGGCCAGGGCAGCGCGGAGGTGCTGGAGACCGCAGGCTTGTCAACCTGAGGAGCTCCACAGCTCCCGAGATCTCTCCCACCACGCCCTCTCGAGGACAGGCGGGGAAAGGATCCCGCCGCCACCCTGCGGGGACCTGCTCAAACCGCGGGTGGGCGCAGGCGTTCTTCCCGCTCTGTGGGCTCCCCCCCGGCCCCCCACCCCCGGGGAGCTGGAGCTCACGCAGTGTGAACACAGACTGTGGGCACGGACCCCGGGACTGCCCCTCGCGCACCCACAGGCCACTCACCACGGGGTGGCCCCAGTGTCAGGAGGATGACCATGGCGTGGACCACCAGAATGTGCATGGTGGCCGTCTCCCCGCTGGTCCAGCGAAGGAAGACCTGGTCCTGGGACTCCGACTGCACGGGAAGGAGGAGGGTGGCTGGGCTGTGCCAGGGTGCCGGGGGCCCGACCCGGGCAGAGGCCGCCAGACTCACCCAGCTGTACACCTCCTCCCCCTCCTTGCTCTTGCGCATGCGCCTCACGTAGCGAGAGAAAATAGAGAGCAGAGCGACGAGCACGGCGTCCGACTCCGCGCTGCAGGAGTGCTTCGAGAACAGGTGGGACATGATGGTGGAGCGCTCCACGACCAGCCGGGCCACGTCCTGGGGGCAGTGAGCACGCCGTCAGAGGGCCTCCCCTGCCGGCCCGCGCCAGGCCGACAGCCAGCAGCAGCCCACCACGAGGCCGCATCATGTGAGCTCACGTGGCCACGGCCAGGGTCACCGAGACCCAGCGGCGCGTGGTGGGAGCGCCGACAACGGAGGGGGGGCCCTTGTGCACACACGGGGATGCAGACCACCAAGCAGGCTGGGCATGGCAGGGCGAGAAGTGACACAGACGCCCTGAAGGCGGGGGGACACCCACCTGGGCCCGTGAGCAACAGGAGCTCGCCCTCCTCAAGACCCAAAGAGAAAAGCCCATAGCCACACGTGTACTGACCTGAAACCCGCAGCTATAGTGCTGGGCACACGGGCCACGGGCCGTCCCCAAGCTGGCCGCCAGAGCAGACTCAGGCGAGGCGTCAAGGCCTGGGCTGTCGTTCCCATCAAGCCCCCCCAGCAAGAAACCCACATGCAGAAAGAACACCACCTCCAGGGGCCTCTAGCTGCCTGCATCCCACAAAGCCCAGGGCCCACAGGAGCCGCGTGAGGTCAGGGCCAGAACGCGCAGACAGGACAGCAGGGCCACAAGAAAGCTGACCAGGAGGGCCGGTGAGGAGGAAGCGGCCACGCCCGGGGCCCCACCGCCCACCCTGAATAACGGCCACCTGGAGACCTGCCAGCACACACCGGGGTTGGCCCGGCTCCCCACCCTCCCCACCCTGAGACAGCGGGCCCAGGGGTGGCCACACTCCACCTCACAGCCCAGGCACCATCACCCAAAGATGGCGACAAAGCCGGCCAGGCCTCGGTGACCCCAACGGCTACGCCCACACCAAGCACGGCTGGACCCTGGCGCCCTTGACACTGATTGTGGGCAGAAGGTCCCAGGGGAGTGAGCGGGGGCACATGCAGCCCCAGCCCCCAGCCCCCAGCCCAAGGGGCTGCCCTGCCGGCCCTGCCCAGCCCCGCCCCCTCACCAGTGCCAGGTCACTGTGCTGGCCCTGCTCCTCCACAGGTGTGTGCTGGGACAGGTACACCAGGTAGGCGCTGACGGTCTGCGGGTCGGTCTCCATGTGGATAGCCTGGGCACAGAGGGCCATGTGAGCTCTACCTGCAGGCCAGTGCCCCCTCCCCCCCGCACCACCCGAGCCGTCTGCAGTGCCCCACCTGCTGCAGCGCCAGGGCGGTGGTGGGCCGGACGCTGTCGAACAGAGGCAGCCGGGGCAGGTCCCGCAGCAGCCACTGGTAGCCGCGCAGCGCCTCTGGGTCCCCCGGGTCCTCCTCCATCGGGGGCTCCTTCTCCTCCCCATCCCGCACGCTGCCCTCCGACAGCACCAGGGACAGGCCCTGCAGGCAGACATTCCCGTGCCGCGTCTCGGCCCGAGCCCCCACGGGGGTCTCAGGGGACAGGCACGTGGGCTCACAGCCCCGGGAAGATGGGCGCTGCCCAGCCAACGAGGACACCGCGACCTGTCACAGATACTTGAGCCGACGCGACACAGAGGGAGCGTGAGCCGGTTTCAAGTCGCCCAGCACCACAGAGGACCGGGCAAGACCGGTTACGAGGCCGCCGAGTCCCTCTCGGGGTCTGGCTCTCCCAGACAGCACCCCCGCCACCCCTTCAGCCCCCGGAACCAGCTGGAAAGAGCGCAGGGGAATACGTGCCTGCGTGAGGTACGAGAGAGGCCTGTGCCGGGGGGCGAGGGCGCGGGGGGACAAACGGGCCTCACCTTCATGGCCAGCACCCTGGAGGCCACCTGGGAGGAGCCGAGGCGCCGCAGGAAGTAGTCCAGCACCTCGCACGTGGTCTGCTCGTCGGCCTTGGGGCCCAGCAACAGGTCCTGCAAGCGGCCCAGCAGCTGCCGCTGCTTCTGCTGCCTCTGCAGGGGCGAGGGAGACCCCCGGTGGGCCGGGGGCGGGGGGGGCGAGGACACGGCACCCCAGTGGGCCTGGGGCGGGCGGCGAGGACACCAACCTGCCGCTTCTTGGCCTTCTGCTCTTTGCTCTCGCCCTCCTCCTCCTCCTCCCCGGAGGTGGCGTCGTCGGCCGCGTCGTGCAGCAGGAACTCGCACAGGCACTGCACGGGCAGCACGTCCAGGGAGCCCTCGCTCGACTGCACCAGGTCGGCCAGCCAGGGCATGGACTGCGAGGAGGCCTGGGCCGGCGACACGCACATTCAGCCCCTCCCAGCGGGAACCTGCCACGTCCCCTGCCGCGACCCGTCCGCCCGCCACCCCATGCTCCCGCGGCAACAGGTCAGGGCCACCACTCGCCTGCTGACAGTTGGCTACAGCCAAGGAGCCTGTCCTCAGTGGCCCTGTGTCGCGGGGTACCCTCTCCTGGCCACGGTCTCACTTAAGGCCAGAGCCTGTGGACGCCTCGGCCAGGCCCCTGCCCCCTCACCCCCCGCAGACGCCTCTGCCAGGCCCCCGACCCCCCAGCCCCTGGAGCCGCCGGGAACTGGCCTGCCTCTGGATAATGTTGAGGAGAAAATCGGGGCTTCGGCTCCGGCACAGCAGATGCCCGAGACGCAGGGACTGGTTGAGGCCTTTCACTTGGTCCAGGATGTGAGGGGGAGGCCTCCGAGGGGGTCCTCTGAAGGTCCCAAAGGACACAAGCGTGTTAGGAAACCACATGTGCACAGAGTCCCCGGGTAACAGCAGCAGGTGACGGCAGGGGGACTGCCTGTGTCCCACCTGAGGCAGCCCCCCACAAAGGCCCGGCAGTCCCTCTGCCTCCCCGGTTGCTGAGCGCACCCAGCTCCGCGGAGAGTCCCAGGGGCCTCGCCCCCCACCCTGCCACTGCCCACTCAGGCTTGGCCCCGGGACGTGGGCAGAACATACTGAGGGTCCAGGCTGGTGAGCTGGGACAGGAGAAGGCTGCTACTCTCGGTGATGGTCTGCTTGGTGGAAGCCGCCGCCAGATGCCCCTCGAACGCCAGGATCTCCTGCTTTTCCCGCTGGGAGGTCTGCAGCTCCCGATTAATCATCTCTGTCCGGGTCTCCTCGTCTGTCAGGGTGCACGGCGGGTACGAGTAGTTGCTGGGGACCGAACAGGAGGAATGTGCTTTCGTGCCCATCTGAGGCGTGCGGCCACCAGACAGCAGTGCACGGGGTCCAGGAGGGTCACAACTAAAGCCCCGTGCACAGCGTCAGCCGCCAAGCCCTCCAGGGGACCTGGCTGGGCCATCAGCAGTGCTGCCAGGTCGGGGCCCTGGGAGGAAGCCCCCGTGCCCAGCAAGCCGCTCTCCCTCCACAAGACAGCGCACTAGCCACCTCCAGAGTCAGGCCCAGTGGGCACCAGAATCCTGGACGCCTGCTCACCCAGCGCTCCCTGGGCCAGAAGCCCCTTGCAACAGGCAGGTGTCCCGGCCCATAGGGCATCCGCAAGCAGACCAGCTGCTCCGCCAAGCCACCCAGCTGTCACGGGCTCGGAGAGCGAACCCACCACCGCTCATGGCCACTTGGGTCAGACCCATCCTCCGGGCCCCAACGCCAGCCCACTGCATCAGCCACGGGTCCGATGGGAGCAGCTGTGGCTCCAGCTTCGCCTCACACACGCCCGTGCAGACACACGGCCAGTTCCCGCCCAGCACCGCCTCACAGGCACACACATGCGTATGCGCGTGCCACGGCCTCGGGCCCTGCTCCATCTCAACCACGGCTTTCTGCGTGGTCACCCTCGCTGTCCCTCGGGAACGTGCTGGCAGATGGACCCAGCTCCCACTCCGACGACTGGCAGGGAGCGCGTCACACACACACTGGCCACTGGCTCGGCTCCTCAGGAACATGCGTGGTGGACATCAGGGTGCAGTCACCCAGCCCAGGTGTCGGGCACCCATGCCCACCGCATAGCACGGTGCCCCCCTCATGGACCCCAGGCCGCGTCCACGTTTGCACTCAGTCCGCCCAGTGCCTCGTCTCTGCAGCTCCACCCGGCCACACCCCCTCACTCAAGTGCCACCCGCCGCGTCCGCTGACCTGCCCCCACGACCCCACCTCAATCCCACTCCGTCCTCACCCGCAGGAGAGGGCGTTAACATGCGGCAGACCCAGCCGCACTGGGCTGGGTCTTCTCTCTCACTACGAGAAAGCGAACCCCGGGTGGCTACGCGGCAGGAGATGCTTCGGAGCGAGTTGGGGGCTCTGGGTCTACTCTGATCCCCAGCGTCCACGGACGGCGCCTGCCCTCGGGGGCCCTGCTCCCAGCAGTACGTGTGCTCACTTACTTGGTCATCACCATTTCCATGAGCATCTTCAGCGTGGGGTACTCCTCCCAGGCAGCCAGGCCTAGGGAGCAAGGAGACAGTAGGTGGCGGCCAGAACACAGAACTCCCGCCCCGCCCAGTCCCTGGCCAGGCTCCACTCTGGGTCCCAATAAGCAAGATGCCCCGATCGGATGTAAGAGCAGCACGCGGCACAGATGACCGCGAGCCGTCCGGGGGAGGCGCACCGATATTCTCGGGGTTGAACGCTGCGACCACCAGCAGGAGGGGCCACGCCTTCCAGTAGAGGGTGGAGATGGCCAGGTTCGGAGGCTGGTACCTGAAATGCAAGGACACTAGGGCGTGGCTCGGCCTCGGGGGTGCGAGGCAGTGACGGGAATGAGTCCTGATCAGGTGGAATGGCCCAGAGACGATTTGGTGATGGACCAGCGAGGGGACTACTTCAAAGATCGAAATGTGGACACCTGGGCCTCCACAACCCCCGGATCTGGTCGTCCAGCAACATCGGCGTCCCCAGGAAGGGCACTGTGGGCACCGCTACGCTGCCCAGAGCCCAGCACTGGGACTCGCCACCCAGGTCCCTGAGCCGGCTGACCCGGGCCTGCCGTCTACAAAGTGGGAACGAGGGCGGTCACGACGTGAAACCTGTGTTCCTTTTATTCTCTCCCTCAGAAAGCCAGAAACAGCCCTCTATCCACCCGCCCAAAATGTACCACTGCCACCATGATTTTAAAAATCACGTTTATGACGCACTTATGGTTAAAGCGCATTTCTTTCAGGTGATGGGACATTCCAGAGGATGAAACAGAACACTGCTGTTGCAAAGAACAAAGGAGATCTGAGAAGCCAACTTGGAGAGATGAGCAAACGGGCTGCCACGTGAGAGAGAGCAGGTCGGGAAGCAGAGCACGCACTAACAACCCAAAAGGGCAACGAAGGCAACGGGCAACGAAGCGGATCCTGGGCACGAAAAATAGCAGCAGAAAGAAAAAGATACTTGGGTACAAACGTAACACAGAACGCGTGAGGCTAACCCACGAGAAGTTACGGGACGATGTTGAAAGAAACAAAAGACCTAAACGAATGGAAACCAGAGCCTTAATATTGTGACCATGGCCACACTCCCCAAACTCATCTGTGGAGCGATACCCATCAAAAGTCCACGGGGCTTTTCTCTAAAAATTCTCCAGAAGCTGACCCAAAAATTCATGTGGAAACGCAAAACAGTCTTGAAGAACAAAGCTGGAAGACTGCTACTTCCCAATTACGGAACTCAGCACCACCCACAGGCATGAAGACAGTGGTACGGACGTGGGGCAGACACACAGACCAACAGACAGAACTGAGAGCCCAGAAGAAAACCCACACATCATCGTCACCTGATCACCGACCAGGGTGACAAAACCTTCAACGGGAGAGGGAACAGGGAACAGCCTTCAACGCCCAGTGCTGGGCCCACGGCCACGTGAAGGAGAATGAAGTCGGACCTCACGAGCTAAAACTCTCAAGTGCTTAGGAGAATACATGAGAGAGCTCCATGGCCCCGGGTCGGCCACCAGAGCCACGCAGCAGCAGAGTGGCCCACGGGGCCACGTCGTCAGTGCATCCCCGCATGGAACAGAGCCGAGGGCCCCAGACAACCACGCGTGCGCGGTCAGCAAACAGCGCTGGGGCAACGGCTCATCCACCTGCAGCAGAGTGAACCTGGACCCAGCTTCTCCCTCCACCCACAAAACTAGCTCGGGGGATCAAAGGCCTAAGTTCCAGAGCTGAAACTGTAAAACGCAGAAGTACCTCTTCACGATCTCGGATGAGGCAGTAGTTCTTTAGAAATGACACAGGAGGACAAGAAACGGGAGGAAGCCAGAGGAGGCGGACTTTCCAGGAACTAAAGCATTTGTCTCTCAAAGGCTCAGAGGGCGTGATCAAGAGCCAGGGATGACAAGCCGCAAGACATGAAAAACACGTGCAAATCACAACCTGTTCGGGGTCTAGACCCAGAATATGTAAAGAACTCCCAAAACCCAGCAACAAAAATCCACACCACCCAATTTAAGAAGGCTCAAAGAACTGGGACAGACATCTCTCCTGACAAGACAGACACGTGGCTGAACAGCGCCGTCGGTGCTCAGAGAGGTGCCCGTGGGGGCCACAGCGCGACATCTCCACACACCCGCCAGGACGGTGAGCGCAGGAGACACGGGCGTGGTGAGGGCGCGGCGGGCACTGCTCTGAGGAGGTCGGCAGTGCCTCAGTTAACCCTGTAACCCCCCCCGCCACGTCCAGCCTCACAGGCATCTGCGCCCAGCACAGGGCACCGCAGCCGGCAAGCCACGTGGAGGGAATGGGTGTAAGAAGGCAAGGCGCCTTACCCAGGAGGGAGCTGGATGTTCTCCGGGTGGTGGTAGGTGCACAGGTTCAGGACCGCGTCGATCAGCTGGATCCTCTCCACCTTCAGCACTTCCACATCTGAAACCCGAGAGCCACACGGAGCTTCCAGAAGCCCGTTCACATGCGCCAGGGGGCCCCGAGGCACAGGGTTCGGGATGTGGAAGGACGGCAGGCAGATGGGGCCTCGCTCTCCACCAGCTGAGGGGCATGGGGGGACGGACACGGGAGGCCCGAGCAGGGCGGGGGCGCAGACGCTGGCCCAGCAGCGGCCAGAGATGAGTCGCTACCTTGGCGTGAGTGCCGTCCTCAGGACTGCCAGAGCGGCCCTTTAGAGGGGGCAGACATAGCACCTGCCACGGTGCATCACACGGAGAACGTGCGCAAACCCCAAGGCGAGCTCCAGAATCACCGCCAAAGATGCGCACCTCCTGCCCCATCCCCAATTCCAGAGACCAGTTCGGTCCAGCGAGCAGGGGCTGCAGGACGGAGCAGACCCACCAGAGCAGCCCGAGGGCACGCACGCAGGCGCCCGGAGGGCATCTGCAGGGGTAAGGGCAGCGGAGCCCAGCTGGGGGAGGCCATTACGGGGGGTTGCCCGGACAAAGTCTGGAGGGACCCTCACCATCTGCCTGTACGGCCGCAGCTCGTTTCACCAGGTGGTCGGCGAGCTCCATGGCATCTGCGGGGCCCAGAGGGAGCTCCCGGGACAGCCCAATGACCAGGATGCGCATCAGTGTGTCCTCCAGGATGGGCACCTCCGAGCAGAGGCGGAGGAAGAAACTGCGGGCAGAGCAGTTAGAGGCTGGGCTCGATGGGGGGCTGCACGTGCCCTCCCCACCCCCGGTGCGGGAGAAGCCCCAGCTCCGAGTCTCGACGGGACAGGGAGGAGGGCAGCCATCCCGCTCCCATGCTCTCTTGCTCCTGAGGCCTCCGTGGATGAGGCCTGGCCATGCCAGGGAAGAATGCGAGAAGGTGCGTGACCCCCAGGGGCAGACACACCGGCCACCGGCCACAACCTCTGAAACCGCAACACAAGGAGGGGCAGAGAGCACGGGAGGGTAGGAGCCCCGCAAGCCGGACTGGGCACCAGGGACCCAAAGGTGAAGACAGCTGGGAGCCACTCGAGAACGCTCGGGAGGCAGGGCCACAAGACTGACCCGGGGAGGAAGGTCGCGTGCGTGTGGCTGCCTGCAGGCACAGAGGGAACAGTGAGTTTGAGGGTCCCGTGGGCACGGGCCGGCTGAAGCCCCGGGAGTGGACAGCAGTGCAGGGACACAGCAGGTACCGCACACGAAGACGGGGGGAGGGGCGAGGGAGGGCACAGGGATGGCGATCAGGAAGGACAGACAGAGGTGGGGGCATGCCTGGGGGAGCCCTGGGGTCCGTGGTGCTCACGGGAGCAGACCCTACACCCCCCCGCGCACGCGGCAGGTGTGCCTGGGGGAGCCGTGGTGCCCGTGGTGCTCACGGGAGCAGACCCTACACCGCCCCCGCGCACGCGGCAGGTGTGCCTGGGGGAGCCGTGGTGTCCGTGGTGCTCACGGGAGCAGACCCTACACCGCCCCCGCGCACGCGGCAGGCACGCTTACTTGCGGTCACTCTCGGGGGGCCAGTTGTCCCACTTGTAGTAGGTCTCCGGCTGCTCGGTGAAGAGCACCTTGTGCAGGCTGTGGGGGGGGGGAGGGGCTGTCGGTGCGGGTGCCCGGGGGGCTCTCCCCATCCCACTAGGTCCCACAGGTGCAGAAGCTGCACACTCCGGCAGGGGCTCCCGGGGAGTCTCCTGGAGCCTCCTGCAACCCCCACAAGGCTGGCACACCGGACCCCAGAGATGATCCCGGGTCCCCTGGCTCGGGGCACATCTCTGGCTGAGAGGCCGGGGCCCAGCGGGTTCCCACACCTGGCAGGGCAGGCTCCCGTGGGCGGAGCACAGGGAAGCGCTGCTGTAGAAGCAGAGCAGACCGGGCTCGTACCAGTGCACGTAGTCCTTGGGGGCGAGCTTGCTGATGGAGGGAACAACAGTGTGCAGCCACCACACGGCATCCCGCTGGATTGCGGCAATCTGGTTCTGGAAGGACCGCAGCACCTCGAGGTCTGAAAAGGACACGCAGGGTTATGGTGGGCCTGCACGGCAGCCTCCCAGGGTCAGGTGCCAAGGTGGGTGCAGGGACAGGGACTTGGGCATCACAGGGCGCTCTAAGCATCCATCTCTGCGCCTCCTATGGGCTACGGGAGGGACACACAGACGGACACCGACGCAACTGGAGGAAGGCTCAGGGAACTGCATAAGCCTCCTGTGGGTTGGGGAGATCCTAAACGAAATCCCCAAATTCCAAATGATTTCATTTCTTAAGTTTTTCGTGACTTCGTTAAGGCACTTGAGAGGCCTCTGTAGCCAGACTCCCGGCAGGCTTCGTGATGAGGCGAAGCAGCGGAAAGACCCACCCACCCTGCCCTCCTGCCCTCCTGCCCTCGGAGGCGGGACTATGAGCCCGAAACGGCCCCCAGTGGGCAGATGACCGAAGCAGCCAGCAGGCCCTGGGCCCAGAGAACAGGCAACGGCAACTTCCAGAAGCTCCCTGAATGTCCCGGGCAGGTCCCCCAGGGGATGGCCAGCAGCCTTGGGAATGCCCCCCACCCCTGCCCTGGAGCTGGGTGGTTGTTGGGTTTGTCCCGGGTCTTTACTCTTCTTTTCTCCTTTGTCCCAGGCGGTGCCAGCCTCCTTCACCTGGGCGGTGATGCCCAGCATCATGGCCACGGCCAGCACGTCCGTGATGTGCACCACAAACCGCTCCTGCAACCACAGCCCCGCACAGCCAGGTTCGTGTGGGGCAGGGGCCTGCACCCCCGAGGCCCAGCTCAGGCCCCCAGCCCACAAGCAGCCGGCCCTGGAGGACGCCCAGGGAGCACCGTGGCTGGAGGTGGCCCACGGGAGGAGGTCTGGGGACCGGGAGCAGGTCGGCAGCAAGGGGCAGACCGCAGAAGGTTCAGCCGACAAAGCTGGGCAAGACCACCCTCCAGAGCGTGGGGCCATCCGCCGACTCAGCCGCGTGGCCCTCAAGACCCTCCACAGCGTGCCCCCATCCCCCTCCTTGTCTCCTCTGCACCTCAAACCCTAACCCTCCCTGGGGCAGACCTGTGGTCCCGCCGGCTCCAACTCCATCCCACCTCCAGGCCGGCCGGAAGGTCGCCCGCCCGCATGCAGCGATCCCTCCTCAGGCCCCACACAGGATGGACCCCAGGCTGCCCTCTGGGACTGGCCGCCGGCCGCATGGGGTGCCACCCACAGATGGCAGGAGAGGCCGCGGAGCGCGGGAGGTGAGGGGCAGGCCGGCTGTGGCACCTTGAACTCCATGTCCAGGTACTGGGGCTCCTTGCGCTCCTGCATGAGCCCGAGGCAGAAGGCCTGGAAGTTGACCTCGTGCTTGGTCTGCTTGATGATCTCCCGCAGTAGCGCCCGCGAGGCCCGCAGGTAGTCGTCCTTATTGGTCAGCAGGTCCTGGAACACCATAGCCAGGAACTGGGAGGAGAGAGGACACGCAGGGAGGTCACTCCCCACCGCCGCCAGCTCCCCTCCTGTCGCAGGCCTGCCGTCAGGGCCTCCCTCGGCCCTTCCGGGAAGACGCCCCTGCCTGTGCCGGTGGCAGGGATGGGCGACAAGGTGACGGCGGAGTGGCGACGAGAAGCAGCACGACGTGCACCCGCTGCCGTGTGTGCATCCGAGCCGTTTAAAGGCCTAGCTCGCTTCCGTAACAACACTGGTGCCGTCCTTGGCTCTCCCTTCAAGAGCACCTGGAATCCGGGACCCAAAGGCCGCACCAGAGACGCCGGCCTGGGTTGGGAAAGACCAGCCCTCAGGACGGCAGGACAGGCCTTGGCTTGGAAACAGGTGCCTTTTTGGGGGCTCAGTGCTGCCTGCTCCTGAACGAGCCTAACTGTAGCCTCTGGGGAAGGCGCCCCTGGCAGGGCTGCACCCACTCTGGACCCGCCCGACCTGAAGTCAGAAGCCACCGTGTGCTGCTCGCCGGGCCCTCTGCCCCCTCCCCGGGCTTTCTCCACGCAGCTCGGCACCACGCCACACGCTGCATCCAGACGCCTGGCAGTGCAGGTGACACCACGCCCTCCTCTCCAGCTGGAGCCCCCGCCGTCCGGAGCGGCGCTGCTCTCCTGTGCACACACACACGGCCACCAGGCGCCAGAGCGCCCTACCTTCGGCGCCAGCTCCGAGCTGTGCTGCAGCACCGTGTAGAGGATCTGCATGTTGTTGGGGTTCCGGGCGTTGGAGAGCTCGTTGAAGACCACGAACTTGATGGTGGTGCCCAGGTTGTCCTTGTGTGCGCTCAGCAGCTCCCTGGACACAAGGCGAGCCAAGGGGCACTGGTGCGGACTGCAGCCACCCACCACGCCACCCTCCCGCCCCGCTCGCTCCTGCCCGGGCCGCACCTCACACACAGCATGTAGTGATTGAGGAGAACCTTGGGCTTGAGGCGGATCTTGATCAGGTGGGAGATGACGTCCATGTCCTCAACGCCGTGTGTGTTGCAGTTCATGCACACGGACATCAGCAGGTCCTGGGCCGGCCTGGTCAGCTACAGGGGTCCGGGCAGCACCCCATCAGCCTCGCACGTGGCCCGGCACCCGCAGAGCCCAGGAGGAGGCCCCCGTGGGCACAGTCCCGCCTCCCGGCCCTCACCTTGGGGTTCTGCAGCCACATCTCCAGCCTCTGCACCGCCATCAGCCGCACCTCCTTGTAGCCACAGGTGGAGGTGAGGAGCCGCAAGAGGTTCCGTGAGACGTTGTCGATGGGCTGGCGCCGGTTAAGCTGGTCACGGAGCATGTCGAGGACGTACTCCTCCACGCTCTCCGTGAGGTCGTCGTACCTAGGCCAGAGATGGGGAGGAAGGAAGGGGGGCTGGCTCTTCTCACGGGCCGACCCCGCCGGCCTTCCAGCCACACGCGGGGCCCCCGCGGGCAGGGGGCTGCACGGCGTGCCTACCTGGGCATGAGCTGGCCCTCCTGCTCGGGGCTGAGCTTCTCCTCGGCAATCAAGAGCTCTGTCTGGCTGTCCTCCTCCTCCGTGAGGGAAGGGTGAGGGCTGCTCCCTGCAGACCGAGCCACTCGTGGACACACCCCCTAAACTGCCCTGCGAGCACCCACCCCCACCCACAGTGGGCTCCGTGGAGGGAGCCGACCCCAGCCCCTCCCTCACGGACTCTTTGTCCTCTCCCAAGCCCGGCCACCCAGCGTCTCTTACCAGCACTGAGATCCCCGCCGCTGCGCCCCACCTCCCCCTGCAGAAGCATGGTCTTGGGGGGCATCTTGGTGTTAAACGCCGTCTGGATGTTGTCCACGAAGGTCTTGCAGTGTGGGCTGTCCACCCAGATCCGCTCGCCCAGGGAGTCTTCGATGTACACCTGCACGTGACAGAGGTCCACACTCCTGGCCCCTGCCAGGCAGCTCGCTTCTGTCCACCCTCTGCTGCTCCCAAGACAGGCGCTTCCCCAAACGACCTCCCCAGCGACCAGTGCAGGAGACAGACAGCCCGGGCCATCAGATACGCAGCCTCCGGAGAGAGCACACTCAGGTCGGCCTCCTTTTCCTCCCGGGGTCCAGCGCTCTGCCCCCATCACCCCAAGCAGCGCGGAGGTGCCAGGGAGCCTCCCAGGAGAGGCGGACCCACCTTGACGAAGATTTCCGGCCAGTTCTCATCCTCCTCGTACGCAGCCATAAGTAGGTTACAGGCCAGCACGGACACCAGGCTGTTCCCCTTGGCCTTGAAGTTGATGGAGGCATCCCGCCGCAGCAGGCTACACAGAGCCTGCGAGAGACGGTGCGTCATCAGGGGAAGCGGTGCCCTGCACACGGGGCAGAGCCAGCGAGCTGCCAGGGGAGGTGGCCTGAGGTCGCGGGGGGGGGGGGGGCGGGGAACGCAAGGCCAGAGCGAGGGCCTCACCAGACCCGCCAGTCCTCACCTCGATGACACCCTCTGTGGCGAAGATGTTGGGCTTGATCTTGGCCAGATACATGAGGCTCAGGTAGAGCGCACCATCCGGTTTGGCCCGGGTGGCCTTTAGCTGCTTCACGGCCCCACACAGCACGCCCTCGATCCGGCCGTCATTGCCCTCCAGCTCGGCGGCCTCGATCTCGTCCAGCAGCGCGGAGGGGGGCACTGGCAGGTGCGGGAAGGGCGTGGTCAGAACCCGCCTTCAGGATCCCCCCAAAGCCAGTGGACAACAGAGCAAACCTGCACAAGCCCAGTGAGTGAGGGTCTCAGGGCAGACAGCAGCAACATCTGGGGACGGAGCAGGCAGGGGCCGCCCGCCTCACGGGCTGACCCAGCCAACAACGAGCCACAGCGGGAACAGTGCCCTCCAGCCTCTAGCGCTGGCCCAGCCACCTCCAGACCCCTCCCCGCCTCCCGCACGGCTACCCTGGGGTTAGCTGCTCCTACACTATATTTTTCTACAAATCGGCCAACTTTTTCTAAGTTTCCAAATTAACCGGCCCAATGCCATTCATCGCCTTTTCTCCTCTAACGGCAGCGGCTTCTCTGCGGGTCTCCCCTCCCGGCGCTGCCTGCCTCTGCCCCCCACTCAGACCCGCCCCGCACGGGGGCTTCTGCTTCAACGGTCTCTGCAAACAACCCTCTTTGGGTTTTGATCTTCTCTCCCGTGTTCACTTCTGCCATCTCTTTAGCTTTTCCTTCTTTCCGCCATCTTGCTTCAGCGGCACACGGAGCTCACCGACCTCCCTGCACCACCAGCTTCCCGGGAGCCTGCCAGGTCCACCACACCTCTTCCTGGCGCGACACTCGGTATCGCTCACACACAGTTTGTAATCCCCACTGTAGCGTCTTCTTGGGGCCAAGAGATTCTCCCGGGGGTTTTTAAAGATGCAAACACACAGAGAGAGAGGTGCTGCCGTTGGTGTGAGTTAACTGTGCAAGGGCAGAGGATTCAGCGATACCAGCTGAACGCTTCCCAGGGGTCCGGGACACAAGGCAAGCAGGTCGCGCAGATGCACTGGACTCAGGGAAGACCTCGATGTTCCATGTGCCAGGGGCTGCGCTCGGCTGTGTTCCGCCTTCTGTTCACCGATGACGCTTGTGAAGTGCTTCATCGCTCAGAACACGCTTTCCATAACCGCGTTTCATCTGATCTCCAGAAGCACCTTGTATGGGAGATGCCAGCCAGTAACCGGGAGAACCGGGGTGCAAGCCGGGGCCTCAGCCCTCGCTGCCAGGGTGGGTGCCGCCTGGGAGGGTTGGGCATGGACAAGAGGTCTGATTCATCTTCCAAAGCCCAGCTAGCGCCAGCCGTGTCTTCTGCTCCTCATGCCCCAAGGCTCACCGCAGCCAACTGCATCTTCCCCGCCTGCCAGCTTGGGTTCTCGCCCCTGGGAGCTGCCCAGACCTTGCCCGTTCCCTGGGCACAGTCCCACTCTCCAGGTTGGATGCCTCGCTCAGCAGCTTATTCTCCAACATCCTCAACCACCCGTCAAAACCCTGTCCAGTCTTTAGGGCTGAACTTCACAAGTCCCTCATGAGCCTTCTCCGTGCCAAAGCTGTTATGTGACTATCTCTATGCTAAAAACCTGGGGCTGGCTTGATAGTTAACGGATCTGATCTACGGGGTATCGTGGAGCAGCTAGAAATAACCAATGGGAAGGTGACACAGAAAAGCAGGGGCAACCTGAGGTGCATAGAGATTAAAAGCCCTTCTGTAAAGAACACAATCACAAGTAATTTCTAAAAAAATTTTCCTGGACGTCCCTAACGTTGTAGTATTACTTTCCCAACTAAAGAGAAAGAGACCGACGAGCTCTTGGCCGTTAGTAGAGATTACTGAAGTGCAAACGTCCCCACCCCAGGCAGAGAGACAGACACACGAGAACACAGAGCCCGCAAGAACAAGGCTCTGGTCTCAGTTTCTGCTGATCCCCAGTGCGTGGAGCAGAGCCCGTCACAAAGGAGGTGCTCAGCAAGGACATCAGATGAGCCACGGGGCAAAGGAAGGACACTGCTCCCAAAGAAGAGCCGCCGTCAGTGCAGCAGGGGCTCCTCCACAACACGGGAACAGCTGAAGAGCCACCATCCGTCCACCTCCCCGCTGACGGGGCGCCAGCACAGCCCGTGCCCGCTTTGCTAAGAGCAGGACGCTGAGCTCACTGCGGGGACGGGCCCTGGCCAGCACTCGTGCCCGCAGCATTCGGACCTGAGACCTGCCTGTGCCACGTCGCCCTGGGTCCCCTTAATATTTCCCCACCTCCGTCACAGAATTTGGAAGCACACGTGGGGTAAAGGCACCTGCGTGAGAAGTGCTCTGCAGAACAAACTCCCAGATGACTCCTCTGCACCTTCTCCACAGAACCTGTGCTCAGCTCTGGCGCTAAGCCTGGAAGCAGCCTTCAGCGGCCCCCCAGGAGACGGACAAGGTGTGGGATGTGCTCTCCGGGAAGCTCAGAAACAGACTTTACCTTCAATTGGGACCACAGATGGCTCTTTAATGGATGGAGAAATAGCACGCTTTTCTGCCACTGCAGCCTCAGCCAGGCGCCCCAGGGCACTCAGGGGGGGTGTGGACGAGAGTTTGGGGCGCTTGGTGAGGCCGGTCAGGGCTGAGGCGCCCGCCAAAGCAGCTGCAGCGTCCCGCTTGCGCTCGGAAGGCAGGCCAGAAGGGGCAGGCTTCAACAGGGTGGACGCCGTTTTGGATTCATTGGCCTGGCCCTTTGAGCCCAGAGCAATGAAGTCTCCTGGTGGAGGGTGCCCTGCAGAGAAGGGAGGTGGAGAAACGTGCACTTTACACGGTGGCAGCGGTGGGAAGGGTGCTGGAGACAGACGGCAACCTCCTGCGGTCTCACAGGGGACTAAACAAGGGTCAGGGCAGGCAAGGGACAGGTGGCCAGCAAGCCCAGGGCGCAGCCGGGTCCGGTGCGGTGGGTGACGACAGCCGCCGACAGTCACGCCGCGCTCACTACAGACCAGGCCTCCACGAGACTCCCAGCCAGGCACCGCCCGCCGGCTTCGCACAGGAGGGAAACAAGGCACAGACCCAGCTCGCGGGCGACAAAGCCGGATCTGAAGCCGCGCAGCGCCCCCGCCCTGGGCTTCCAGCACCCGCCCCTGGCCCCGCGGCTCCCTCGGCGGCTGTCTGCTGCCTCGGATGTGCCGAACGGCAGGGAGCCCGCCTCCTGGAGGCCCCGATGCCCGGGAGCCCCCGCCGCCGCACCAGCCCGCACCTGACGGCTTGGCCGCCGCGCTGGGCCTGCGGACCGTCGCGGGCTTGGCCCGGTTCATCCTGTCCCCCGCCCCGCGCTGCGGCTCGCCGCCGAGGGGTCACCCGAGGAGAAGGCCGGCGCCCGGTCCGCCGTCCCCTCGCCCGCTCATTCATTCATTCGTCCCTGGGCCGTCCGGGTCCGCGGCGTGCGGGCGAACGGGCCGCGGCCCCGCCGGGCGGAGCGACTCAGGGAGGCCGCGCGAGGCCCGCCTCCGATCGGCCGGGGACGGATCGGTGTCGCCGGCAGCCGCGGCCCACGCACCACGGTCCCACAGCCCCGGCGCCGCGCAGCCGCCACGGCCGTCCCGGAACCGGAAGTCGCCTCCACCGCCCTCGGCACCCAACTTCCGGAATAACCGGAAGCAAAACACCGCAGCCGCGGGGAGGGCGCGCGGGCGGCGGCAGGGGCCCCGCGACGCCTGCGTGCGGCCTGCCGCGCTCTCTGGCGGCGGGAGGCCGGCCGAGCGTCGCTGCCGCCGATCGGTCTCGCACCTGCTGTCTGCGGGTGAGGGTGACGTCATTTAGTGACGCTCCCGAGGACACGCTACCGGGGAGGGGGGCGTGGGGATTCTGATCCAGACGTGCTGCACCTTCGGGGTCCTGCTGTCCCATTCAGTTGTCAAAGGGCAGGTTCTGGGGTCCCCACGGTGGGACGTGAGGAGGGAACTAGGTAGGGCTGGGAGTGGGCACGGCCCTCATCAGCACCGGGGGTGGGCGGGGGTGGGGAGGGAGAGGCATCAGTCCCAGCCTCAGTTTCCCCACCTGCACCGTGGGGCTCTGTAACCTCTCCCAGTCCCTTTGACGGCAGAGGATGTGTCCCCCCTCCCAGAGTGAGGGCTCCATGGCGACAGAGAACCCCACGCCCTCCTCCTCTAGGGGGTCTCTGGCTGCAGCCCCACCCCACACCAGGAAGGAGGCCCCGAGCAACTGTCGAGCACGTGTCCGGTCCACAGCCCCGCAATCGCAAGCCGGGTGCCTTCCTGTATGGAGCGGATGGCCTGGCGTGAAGGGACAGGCCACGGGCACAAACACTGAGCTCGAGGCTCCTACCAGACCAGGTGCTTCAGCAAGGCAGCGGTCAGCGGTTAAGGGACCTTAGTCCATCGTGGCTGCCGGCCGGAAGGGCTGAGCTTCAGGGGAGAAGGAGGGTGTGGGGCCCAGGTGAAGACTGACAAAGGGTGCACAGTGTGGATGCATGGCCAGCTGTGTCCACGGGCGGGCAGGGACCAGAGAGGGGAGACGGGGCCCAGCCTCTTGATGGTCTTGTTCACAGGAATGGCTGTATTTCCAGAGGGACTCAGGACGGCTCTGCATTGCAGGCCCTTGTTGGCCCTGCCTGAAGTCCCTCTGTCAGCGGCCACTGGTAGCGGCCTTTGTCACAGGGAGAGGGTGTCCCTCAGAGCCCAGAACTGTGCTCCCTGGTGTGGCCGGTGCGGCCCTTCTGCCCACCTTGGGGAGGAGGGAGGCGGCAGTGGGGCCACCTTGCTGGGGGCAGTGCAGGGTGTAAATCAGAAAGCCTGTGGGAGATGCCCAGCGCCCGGTAGCGCTCCTCTCCCCGCTGTGGTGGTTGTCATTACCCAGACCCTTGGTCTCCAGGAAGCAGGCCAGGAGGTCAGCGGGGGGAAGGAACTGAGGTCCAGGATCTATGCAGCCCCAGGGCTGGAGGCTGGGGCCCTGTGATGGGATTAGTGCCCTTATGAGAAGAAACGGGCGAGTCTTTTCCCACTGCTTGCCCCCACCCCCACCCCACACATGAGGACCTGCTGCAAGGGGCGGTCTGCAGGCCAGCAAGCCGGCTTTCACCAGACACCAAGGCTGCAGGCAGCTGAGTCTCCGACTCCCAGCCTCCAGAACCCAGAGAAAGAAATGGCTGCGCTTTGGGCCCCACCTGGTACTGTGCTGTAGCAGCCGGAGCCAAGACCCCGTCCAAAGCCCTCCTTCTTCTGCTTTTGTGGGCTGGGAGAGGGGGACAAGGGCCCTCGTTCCAGCAGACGGGAGTGGGGCTCCCAGCGCAGAGGCCGCCAGAGGCCTTATGGTGTTCCAGCCACGCCTGCCTGCAGCCCCCCAACTGCCTTCCTTGTCTCCCCCACCCACAGCCCCATCCCTGCAGGAGTGCCAGGACCCACGTGCGTGAGCTCGGAGGACAGGGTGGGCACTGAGTAGGAGCTCAGAGTGGAAGGATGACTGCAGCACCCCATCACCCCCACGAGGACAGATGCTAACAAGTCCTGGTAAGGACATGGTGCTGGTGGGAAGTGGGCTGTTGGTCACGTGTGAACAGAGGTGCCACAGGACCCCGCAGGTACACTCCTGAGCGCAGGCCCCAGGGAACCGAGAGACAGTGCTCAGATACACAACTGCTCAACCGTGTTTGCGGCAGCACTGTTCACGAGCACCAAGAGGCGGAGACCAATGTCCATCAACAGATGAATGGAGCCAAAATGTGCTCTGTCCACACCGTGGAGTATTATTCAACCGTGAAAAGGAGGGAAGCACAGATCCACGCCAGGACACGGGTGAACCTCGCAAACATGCTGGGAGAAGCCAGAGACAAAAGAGTGGTTGTCCGGTTCTGTGGATATGAGATGTTTAGAACAAATCCACAGAGGCGGAAAGCAGATGGGTGGTGCTGGGGTGGGGGAGGGGCGGTGGGGGAGGGGCACCGCTCTGCGGGCTCTGGGTTTCTCCTGCAGTGATAAACAGGTCTGGAATTTGGTGGTGGTGCTGGAGGCACTACACGTGAATACACTGCTGAATGGTATACTTTGAAATGGCAAACGTTAGGGTCTGTATCTCAATGAAGTTACTGAGAAAAGAACAGGTGGATGATGCGTAGTGGGGGTTTTTTCCCTGTAGCCAGAAAAAAATGATCTTTTTCCAGCTTCACAGTTATGTAATTGACAACAATCGTAAGCATTTAAGGTACAGAACAGGGCGTTTGACATACATACTCTTTGTAACAGACGATTATTGCAATCCAGTGGATTCACGTTTCCCCGGCCTCACCTGGTTACCGCTTGGATGGTGCCTAGTAGTTTTGACACAAAGCTGTGTGAGACCCCTGACGGCAAGAGGTGGGGTCTCCACTGCGTCCCTCTGGAGCTGGCGCCTGTGAGTGCTCGGCCCCCAGAACACAGCAGCCCGGACACTGTGCCCACTGCCTCCACTCCCCGTCCCTGGGATGGCGGCTCCGGGAACCCGCCGAGTCTGGGACGCTGTGACCCCTGACGCCGTGGGGGGGCAGAGACGCACGGCGGCCCAGGGCGCAGACCCATGAGCAAGGTGGTGACCGTCGTTACTTTAACTCACTAAGGTGGTTTGTTTATTTTTTTTTTAATTTGTTTATATGGGAGGAGGGGCAGAGAGAGAGAGAATCTTAAGCAGGCTCCATGCCCGGCACAGAGGGGCTTGATCCCATGACCTGAGATCTCAACCTGAGTCGAAACCAAGAGTCAGACGCTTAACTGACTGAGCCATCCAGATGCCCCTTAAGTCACTAAGGTTTTAGAATCAGGGAACATGATTTCCAAACACAAACTGTTGGCAAGAGCGGTGCAGAGTGTTACTGGATAGCCTTCATCCTGAAGTCCTCAACGTTAACCGTGTACTGTCTTTGTTTTATCCTGTTTCTCCTTAGTTTTTCCTGAACCATTTAAGAATAAGTAGAAGTTGATTCCCTTAACCCCCAAACACTGAGCGTGTGTTTCCTAAAAATAAGAATTCTCTTACGTGACGACAGCACTGTTATCCGCGTCAAGAAAACAACATCAGAGCAATGCTGTTTGTCAACCTAAGGCCTTAGGGGACCATCGATTGTCTCAGCAATGTCTTTATGGCGGAGACCATCCGAGATCTGCATTGCATTCTGCGGCTCCATCCCCCCCATCGCCCCCCCCCCGGCCTTTCTTCTAGAACACTCTCCGAGCCCTCCTTGGTAATTCAGGACTTTGACGTTTCTGAAGTGTCCAGGCTTCATTATTTTGTGGAATTCCTGGCTGGACTCGCGCACCTGCTCACGATCAGGCTCACATTACGCGCTTCTGGCGGGAATAGCGCACAGACGCTGACTTCTCGCCGCATCTTAGCAGTGACTTTAACTTAACTGTAGTTTATCTACAGTTATCTAAGTTACTGGCAAAGTTAATTTGATTACTTGGTTCGGGGGTGTCTATTGGATTTCTCCTTTCTTTCACCACCCCCCACCCCCCAAAGTTTCAGCCACTCAGTTTCAACTTCCTCCTGGACCCGTGCCTGACTCTGTCCTGAGGATCATTGATTACCACTGGGGAGTGGCGCTTTTCATCCCTCATCCATCCTGGGTTTGTGGGCCGGCATTCCCACGTCATGAGGAGCTGCCCTCCTCCCACCAGCCCACCTTCCCATCAGGATGGACTTGGGGGTTCCTTATTCAGCTGATTATTGTAACCCTTCACTATTGTTATTTATTTGAGGCACAAATGCCGCAGATTTTGGACAGTGGGGACCTGCCTAGCTCACTTGTGGCTGTGGTCTTTCGACATGACGCCATCATTTGTGAAACTTGTCCTTCCTATTTTCCCCTCTCCTTATTTTTTGAAGCCACTAAGTGTGGAGGTTGTTTGGTAGGGACGGCTGGGCTGGGCAGACGGATTGGAGGAGGGAGGGAGTTGGGGCGCCCTCGGTCACCTGAGGGGGAGGTGCGGGAGCACGTGCTGGGTGGCAGCTGGCGGCGAGTGTGCTGGGCACAGGAGGGACGGCTGTCAGCTTCCCCACCTGCCACTTCCAGGTTTCCCCTGTCCTCAAGCCTCCCTGTGGCGGGCGGAGTTGGGCTGCTGGCTACAGGCAGCAGGGCTGGGGGGCGGCGGGAAGGGCCAAACCAGGGCCGGACTCCAGCCGAGGTTCCGCCCACTGCCAACCACGTGTGGGGGAAGATGGGACGTCTAGCGAGAGCCATCAGAGGGTGAGCTGTGCCCAACCTCTGACCCAGGATTTGAGCCCAAATGTGCAGAAATGCAGGCACCGGCTTGACTACCACGGAGGCCCCGTGTCCCGCCACACCAACTGTTCAGTGCCGCTGTGGGGCGTCCGCACAACCCGCTTCTCTGAAGCAGCTGTGAAAGGCCCACGCAGACCCTCCCGTGCAGAGAGGACCAGACGGTGCTGAAAGGGAGCTGCTTGTCAGCTACCACCTCTGTCCCAAGGGGGAAGGAGCGCATCCCGGCGCTCATGGGGGCATGTGGCTTCGTTTGTGCAATCGGGTGGATTTCCCAGGGAAAAGAAAGTTTCCGTCAGAAAGCAAAGAGGAGTGCACGGCCGGTGGGCTGTGTCAGACCCCGCCCCGCGGAGACCACGGGGCCACCTCCGCCTGCCCGGGTCCCACAGGCCGCCCTGCCCAGGACAGGACACCAAGACCACCCTACCCCAGAACTGAGTGCAGGGACCTCCACGGGCTCCCCACGGACGCCAACGCAGGTGCCCCCAGGCTCCCTGAGACGAGCTGTGTCCCATTCAGTTGCTGCTGTGGAGACCTGAACAATGGAAGTTCGTTCTCCCCCGACCTGGAGGCCCAAGCCTGAGATCAAGGTGGCAGCAGGCTGTGCTCCCTCCAGGGCTCCAGGGGAGGGTCCTTCCTGGTCCCTCCCAGCTCCCGGTTGCGGGGGGGGGGGGGGGGGGGGGAGGTGGCTGGCACTGCTCAGCCCGCCGGGGGCCTGCTTTCCCCGCCAGCCCCTGCTGTCTCTTCCGGCCTCTTCCGTGGCTTCCGCCCCTCTGTGTCCCTGTGGCCTCTTCTCCTCCTAGTGGATGGAGGGCCCACCCCTGCCCAGGGGGATCTCAGACCCTTACCTGACTTATATGTGCAAGGACTCTGTTTCCCAGTGAGGCCCGTTCTGTGTTTGGGGCCACTTTTCACCCGACTGCAGCTCCATGCCGTGGACCCTGGGGGTGCCAGGGGCTCTGCTGTCTGACCCCCTACTTGCGCAGTTTCTGTGTCAGGAGCCCCTGGCACACCCACGGCCGCCTTCCCCTTCGCGGCTCTTTGCTCGGTGTGGTCTTCTTCCCTTGCCCCCACACCCATGTCCTCAGCCCCACTGGACCTGGCTGGCACCTTGACTCCCTCTGGTCACTTCCAAACTGCTGCTTGGCTCACTCGCTGGGGGCCTGACTCGAGCCCCCAGCAGCCCTGGCTCTGCGGCCTCCTGTCGCGTCCCGGGGCCGCATGCCATGCACAATAAATATGGGCAGGACTGAGGAACAGCTCCGCACAGAGCAAGGTCCAGTGCAGGGAAGCCATAACCGTTAGGAGCTGGGCCCAGCCCGGAGGGGTGCGTCCATGGGCAAACACAGGCCTCAGAGGCCCACACGCCCAGTCACCATTGCCGGGACCCTGGGTCACCACGAGAACCTCATCCCCCACTGGCCCTGACCTAGCGGCTTTGTGGCGTGCTCACGCGGCTCCAAGAGGGAAGGAGGGAGGTCCCTGCAGTGGGAACCAGACGGGGCGGCCCCTCCCGGAACCTGAAAGGCCAGGGGCTAGTGGCCAGCAGGGTGGGGGACTGAGGTGAACGGGGACTGGCCTAGGCACACTTCTGGGCGGTGGGGGCAGTTGGGGGAGGCGCAGGTCTGCAGCTGCCTGTGGTCTAACTGCCTCTAGGCCAGGAAGCAGCTGCTCCCGCTGCCTGGCCCAGGCCCCAGAGCTGGGCTCGGACCTGAGTGGTGCCTCCCTGGGGTCCAGGTCTCCCCGCCTGGGTCAGGGAGCCCCCAGCCCCGGACCGGGCTTGGCCTTTCCCAGCACTCACGGTGCGGGGGACGGTGAGATGAGGCACAGGGTGCCCTGGGAGGCTGGTCGGTTCCCAACTACCTCGTCCACTAAATTTAGAAAGCGCTTCACCCGTGTTGGAAGCCGCACCAGCCTGGCGACTGGGTTTCAAAGCCATGAGTCAGGGGTTATTAGGACTCAGATGCCTGTGTCCTGGGGGGCCGGGGCAACTCGGAGACCCATCTACACTCAGGCAGACATTTGGGCAATTTCCTCTGCGAGCAAACATTCTGGCGCGGAGCGTTGGATGCTGGAATCCGCCAATGAGACGCCACCTTGGGGGGGGGGATCGGCTGGCGGCACACAAGGAGGCCGTAAGGACGGCTCTTCGCCCGGTGCCCAGGAAGGCTGGGCGGCCTGATATCTGAGACTCTGCTGGGCAGACGCTGACCAGCGAGCGGAAACTCCGGGAAGGCAGCCTCTGGCTGGAGGCGGGGAAGTGCTTTCCAACAATTGTCTGAAAATAGAACAGGCTGGCTCACGAGGAAATGAGTCTCCCGTCACGGGAAGGGAGCAAGCAGCAGCAGGAAGACTGCTTAGCAGGGGCAGGGGATCCAAGGTGTCTGAACCCGCCAGGGCCTGAGTCCTGTTTCTCACCTGCTGCCCCTCCCCCAAATGCTTGGGGCCTGGAGATGAGAAAGCAGGACCAGGGTGCGGGCACCTTTCCCTCAGTCACGCTGCGGGGTGGTGGGGGAGCTGGGGCTGGCAGCACTTTCTCGGGGACCTTGGGTGTGTAAAGCAGAGAACCAATGGGGGGGGGACCCGCTGGTCACGTGGTCCCATCTGCTGACCCCCCTCCTGGGTCTCAGCTTCCCGTTCCCTTCAGTTAGCGTCAAGCTCACAGCTCTCCAGCCCACACTCACAGGGTCCCATGCTGGGGCTGCAGGCAGGTGCCGAGGCTGAGCACCTGGCGGCCCAGCTCTGGGCTCGCAGGTGACAACGCGGGGAGGTACGCGCTTTTGTTCCGAACCCACTGTGATCTCCCCACCGTTGAAAGACCACCGGAGGAGGGCAGGGCAGATAAAAGCCGGTGCCCCCAGGGCTCCTCTGCATGGCTTGCCCCCCCGTGGGACCCTGGGGTTCCGGGGAACACAGTTTAAGGACCAGTGTCAGCACGCCCGCGGACTAAGGCGTAGGGTGTCCCAGAGCCCAGCTACACACTCCCAGCCAGCACCTCATCCACATTCCAAAATTTCCCCTGGAATGGCTGAGGCTGAGGGCGGGCCATAGGCTTGTTTTGTTTGGTGGCTGGTGGGAACTCTGGGGGACAGTCTGGGACTAGTCAGCTGCGGAGGAGGGCAGAGGTCATGGGCATGGGGCTGGGTAGGCTGGAGGTTGCAGCCCACATCAGGCAGGACCAAACGGTGGCCTGGGTGGGGAGAGTCTCGTCCCCCAGACACGGCATTTCCTCTGGGGACGGCAGACGGAGCAGCTGGGTCCCGGGCCCTGGGCCTGTGTCCTCCCGTTCTCTCTCCGTCCTCTGGCTGGGGGTGGGGGGGCACCAGAGCAATGACCGCCTCCCTCCTGCCCTGTGCAGCGCAGACCTGATTCCACGCCTTTGTCCCCCTGCCCCTGTGTGCCATCCAAGTGTCCCCAGCACTGTCGGGGCCAGGGGGCCACACACGGTTTGGTTTCCTTGTTTGGCCTTGTTCAGATCCTTCTGCAAAGAGAGTGTAGTATATTCGAAATGAGAAAAAGACCCTCCTTGACTTTTCTTAAAAATAAGTAAATACATGAAATGCATGTCCCAGAAATTCCATGTCCCAGTCTCAGGTCCCAGGGGCTGTCTTGTTTACAGAGAAGCACCACCACCCACTCAACACTGCATTGCGTGTCCTGGCTCGGTAAGGCAGAGATTACGGTCAGTCCAAAGTGACATTCTCGGGCTCGGTGGAGGATGAGGCATGTCCAGTTTCCAGGTGCTTGACATCACGTGCAGGTCAGCATTTCTCGTGGTATCGATTATTTACAACCCACGTTTGCACAGGGAACCTGTGCTGTGACAGATCACGGCCGGGGTCCACTGGGCGCCACTGGGCTTGTTCCTGAGGCTGGCCATGTTCCTCACGACGTGGCGCGGGATTCCCCGAGTGGGAGGCCCCAGAGACCGAGAGCCAAGCAGAAGCTGCGTGGCCATGGAACACGTTAAGATAGGGAAGATATGGGCACCTGGGTGGCTCAGTCGGTTAAGCGACTGCCTTCGGCTCAGGTCATGATCCTGGAGTCCCGGGATCGAGTCCCGCATCAGGCTCCCTGCTCGGCGGGGAGTCTGCCTCTCCCTCTGACCCTCTTCCCTCTCGTTCTCTCTCTTTCTCTCTCACTTCCTCTCTCTCAAATAAATAAATAAAATCTTAAAAAAAAATGAGGTGAAAGGAAGCTTTAAAAAAAAAAAGATAAGGAAGATATGTTTGGTCTTCCTCTGGGTTCCTGGCACCGAGCTCCTACAACCCTTGAAATTTCCTGAGTAATGGGAGCCTCTTTTGTTATTCCCAACGAGCCCCCTTGACCTGACCTGCAGGTGGGGCCTGGACAGCCTCAGGATGGGACCCGGGCCTCCAGGGAGGGGAGGGGTGGAGGCGGCCCGCAAGCTAGTCCATCCTGCTCCCATAACCGAACTTTGATGCAAACTCATGAACAAGAGATTGGAAAAGCTCCGCTCGCCCAGGGTGGCCCAGGGTGGCCGCGTGGGGAGGGCGGGAGGCGCAGCGTCCTCTGCCCCTTTTCTTGCCCCTGCATCTCCTCTTCTGGCTCTCCTTTATGGTAACACCGTACCCCGAGGTATGACGCACTCCTGAGTTTTGCAATTTGAGCCTGAGCCTGATTTTGTTGTCTGCAGGCAGAAGTGGGGGCCGCCTGGGGGCCCGGGACTTGCGACTGGCGCCTGAGGTTGCGGGCGCAGCTGGTGGGACTAAGCCCTTCACCCCCTGCTCTGTGCGACCCCGGGAGGTCGTGGAGGACTGTAGTGAATTGTGGGACACCCCAGCCGGTGCCAGAGAGCCGGAGAACTGGTTGGTGTCTGGGAAAAGAGAGCACTGGACACCACGCCTGCTGTCCGCCATCCGCCAAGGCTACCAGGAAGGCGTGGCCAGCTTCCGGGGGAAGACACCACAGCATCCCTGGAAGATGGGGTGCGCTACAGTCACGGAACTTGGCCCCTGGCCTGACAAGACCACAGACATCCAGCCGGGGCCACGCCCACCGGTTGGGAGACAAGTGGATGATTTCCGCTTGGGAAGATAATGAGTCAGGCGAGGATAAATGCTTGCGCACGGACCTCCCACTCGAACCAGATTCCACGTGCATGTGAGCACCCCGGCCCTGGGCCTGGCTCTCTGCTGCTCCCTAAGCTGGAGTTGACCAAGCCATCTCGCCATCAGAGGAGTCTAATGAATGCACGCTAAGTATCTAACCCCGGTCTGGCACGGAAAAGCGACTAAGATTGGCAGCTATCGATTGATAGCCTGGTGCTGGTTTGGGGGTGAGGGGAAGATGGCTGTCGGACTGTGACTCCCAGGTCCCGCTATTCACATTTGGTGCTGGACCAGTCTCTGTGTGAGGGGGCCGTCCTGTGTGCGGCGGGCTGTTGAGCGGCATTCCCGGCCTCTTACCCGCTAGAGGCCAACAGTAACCCCCTCCCTTGAGCTGCCATGACCAAGAATGGAAGAATGCCTCCAGACTTGGCCAAACGTCCCCTGGGGGCCGAGTCCCCCCCTGGGTGAGAACTGCTGCCCTAGGGCGTCTCCCCGTCCCACCGGCCGGACTGGGGTGTTTGTTTGCGGGGTAAACGGCCTGGGTCCTGGGGCAGAGGGAGCGAATGTAGCACACACCACCTGGTGAGGTGCCCCGATGCAGGGGGATCGCCTCGGCCGTGGCCACAGCTGCTCGCCTCCCTTGTAACTCACCATAGCAAATTAGTATCATCACAGCAATGGGAGTCTTTTCATTTGAGAGCTCTACATTTGACAAAAGACCTTCCCACGTCAGGTCCTCAGTCAGTCTTGCTCCCCGCGTTGGGATGTGCAGACGGGCTCAGGGACCGGGCCACCGGCCCAAGGCCACACAGATGGCCAATGCCAGAGTAGCATCTGGAAGCCAAATTCTGCTCCCCCTGGATCTGAAGTGTCGAGTGACCCCTTCCCCTCTGCTGGTGGAAGAAAGTGGTTTCAAGACTGGCCCCGAGCCGAGCCGACCACCTCCTTTGCTCCAGAAGCAAGCTGGGGACAAGCAGACAGAGGCTCTCAGCCACCCCACAAGCTCCCACCGTAGCCATCGGCAGCTTCCTGGCAGAGGACCCAGCCTGCCAGGGCCTGACCACAGGAAACCGAGCTGGGCACGCACCTGGGGAGAGGATACTGAGGCCCGAGGAAGCCCCCTAGCTGAGGAACAGCCCTGAGAGCAGGTGCACGGCGGCATCCAAGGCAGAGGGGCAGGCAAGCACGTGCCACCTGGGGCGTGGGGAGGGGGTTCCTCCCTCATCCTCAAGGGCAGTCCTGGACATCAAGGGATGAGGGAAGGGCATCGCTGAGTGCTGCTGGCCCCGTGCAGAAGTGTGAGTCATCTGTTCTAGGTCAGCAAACATCCGCCTACAAAGGCTTCCCCCTTACAGGGTGGGGTGCAAACACCCCGCCCCACTGACTTCCTAGAGGGCTGTACTGGCCTGCCATAGGTGGGGGGTCATGCAGCAGGTTGTCCCCGAGGCCAGCCTATCCAAGGTTCAACCCCCCACCTCTGGGGCCAGGGGCCCTGGGGGCTGTGACCACTGGGGGCCCCTTCAGTGAGAGCAGTTGCCCCCACCGGCTAGAGCTAGCGCGGCCCCTGCCTCTCGTTTCCCCCCAACGTAATCGGCCTCCCTCCCTTGCCCTGGACCTTGCCCAGGGCGCCCTGAGTCCGCCCCGTGGCACTCTCTACATCAGCTCTCTAGAAGGAGGGCGGGGCAGCGTGCACAACTTGCCAAGGGGCAGTCCTGCTACTCCCTGGAGCTGACAGTCTCGGAACTCCCCCAGGGCGAAGAGGAGCACTGTATCTGGTGTAAGCAGACCCTTGTTATGAGCTCGTCCGTGTGCAGTCTCCCCTTGGCAGGGACAGACACACGGACACCCGTTTTCTCTCCCTCCTTCCTCATGCTGAAGGCGGTCCAGTGTACACGCCGTGGGGCACCCGCAGGGTACAGGTGTGCCCCACGTCCTACGCACCTGTGCCCTACCCACCTGCACACGGATCTCCGTGGAACTTTCACTGCTACGTGGTGTCCCAGGAGCCCTTGTCCCGCCGCTCACTTAGCTGGCCCCTCAGCAGTGACAACTCGGTGGTCCAGCCTTTAGCTATGACACCCGGTGCCCCCTCGATGAGCCGCCACACCCCAAGTTCACTCGCGAACAGGTGCATCTGTGGCACGGGGCTCTTGAAGGGGGCAGGCCGGGTCTGAGGTCAAGTAAGGCCCACACAAGGACTAAAGGAGCCGCCAGATTGCCTTCCTGCACCCCCACCGGCAGCCGCACCTTCCATTCCCCCTGCCTTGCCATCGGAGGACACCCCCTGACTCTTGGGCTCTGATGGACACAAAATGGAATTTTGATACTGCTTTAACACGCATCCTCTGATTATGCGTGTCTTTCTCTATGTTTGTCATTTAGGGTTTTTTTTATGTGAGTGATCTATGCCTACCCTGAGCTCCTTTTTATTTGTGTCTTCCTTTTGTATTCCCAGGAGCCTTTTGTAGATTGGGGAGATAGACCTTCACGACGTGGGTTGCAAATATTTTTTCCTAGTGTATACTTTGTGTTGTGACTTTGCTTAGAGTGATTTTTGCCTAAAATCTTTTTTATGTGTCTGGGTTTTGAATCGGGATTTAAAAACATTTTTCCTGCTTTGAAGTTTTAAAGGGAGATATTCATGTTCTCCGCAAATATTTTTAATGGCTTTCTAGAATTCATTTTTTTTATTGTGGTAAGATATACATAACCTAAAATTTGCCGTTTTAACCACTTCTAAGCGCTCGGGTGAGTGGCACTCTCGTACGCCCCCATGGCTGTGCAAGCATCCACCACCCATTTCCAGAATGTTCTCATCGTGTATAGTTTCTTGTTAAAAGGGTTAAGTCTTTAATCCATCTGATGTGTATAGTGCTGGTGTGCGGTATGGACAGACTGGACGCAGCTTCACCTTTTGTAAAGGGTCATCACATTGTTTCCACATCACTTATTGACAAGTCCATCTTTGTTCTATTTTTCTGAGTCTGTTTTAGAGTTGGGGAACATCAGATCAGGAGCGCATGCCCTCCCCTGGGTCCCAACACCCAAGGTCCTGCTCTTACTGCCTTCAGGAGCTGCTCTTAGAAAGCGAACGTTAATATAACAGTCCGCAGTCCAGCTGGGGAAAGAGGACACTCATGAGAAACCAAATCACATGCAACGTCAGGGAGTCCCGCAGACCGGCCACGGAGCGGTGGCTCCAGCTTTGCCTCCGAGGACAGAGGGTTTGGGGAGGAGAAACGGCTTTTCCATTCCAGGGGAGGCTGATCAAGCCTGGAGAGATGGGCGCGCGTTGCTCTGGCGCTCCTGTTGAGGCCATCAGCCAACACCAAGCACCTGGTTGTCCCCCAAGGCCAAGTGTGCCCAGTGAGAACAGGTCGCTCAGAAAGAGGCCAGTTTCTCTGGAGCGAGAAGCCACGGGCTGGTTCCTGGCACTTTCTCCTGCTTGGTTCCCAGGATGCCCCCCCACAAGGCACCTGAGGCCCGTGAGCACCCCTCAGCAGGTGCAGCTGTGCCCATGGGAGGCCTGCTGTCACCCCCAAAGCTCTGGTGCGTTTCCTCCACACTCGGCCTCCCATCCAGGCGCTGGGGACGGGAGGTGGCTCTGGTGGGCTGGCAGGCCATGTGACTTGGGATGTGTCAAAAGTTCCCACCTAACAGAAGGAAAACCAACAAATCACCCAAGTAGGACTTACTATTGTTTATTGTGCACACACCAAAAAGACACTCGGCAAAGCCAGGAGCACTCCGACCAGAACTTGGGGTGCGGCCCGGGGAAGCCAGGAGCACTCCAACCCGAACACGGGGTGCGGCTCTGGGGTCACACGGCACCTTCCATGGTGAGGGCACGGTGAGTGTTCATTGTTCACGGTGATTGGTTATCATATCAGAAGTTTCTGAAATGACAGGGACCTGGTTAGTGGTTCTCTCCCAACAACCTCGGGAAGCAGTTTAGGCTTTGCTTATGATTTTCAGAAGCACAAGAAAGGGATGACCTGGGTCAACCTAGCCTTGCAAAATAAGCTCAATGAAGCTTTCTACGACTAAACTGGGACTTTTCAAGTTTGGTCTCCATTTGTTTTGGGTTTTAGCAATTCTCCCCTTTTGGTGGTGGTGTCAGTGGGTTCCCTTGCCTTCGCTAGTTGGGACTTCAGGCTGGAAGGTCATATCATCACATCATCACCATCTTCATCGTTTCTGTGGTTTTTGTTGACTTCATCCAGGTGTCTGGTCCTCATGAACACCGTTCAGCACATGGGAGGCTGCCTACCGGCCTTTAAGCCCCGGAGAGCGCGTGACATACTGGAGAGGCCTGTATGACGACGGTAAGGAAGACATTAACCAAGATCGAAAAGTTCCCAGGAGCAGAGGTTCCCAGGAGCCAACATGTCACCAGTCAAATACACTAAATGGGTTACAATTGTTTGAAGTTATTTACAAAGGCGCGCATGATGTGTTAGCAATCACATAGCCTCACAATTACTTAGGACGTTGTACTTCGGCAGCCAGCGGGCTTCCACCTAAATCAGGTCTCGATATGGTTTGAGCAGTCAGGTAATTTAATGACAGACGCTTCTATGGAAACACAAGAAAAACAAAGGTTAGTACTTCAGGGAAATTATAAATTCTGTTTCTGAGTTTGGAGAGCGGCCAGTTGAGTTCCTAGATGTTGGGTTTGGAGCATCTTCAGATGGGGTGAGAGCAGGCCGTGATCCGACCCTTTTTCCTGGTTTGCAGCGTGACTGTCCCTGGTGATCTTTCTGAGCAGGCACGGAGGCTGTCCACATGAGCTGTTGTGGGGATTTCTCTGAAGTTGACATCAAGTTGTCAAGCTTTTGCTTGCACAGCTCTGGGGAAAGGACGGTTTTAGTTTCATAGTGACTCGAAGTCAAGAGAGTGGGAGAATTGGAGATGATAGTTTGGAGCATTCTAGCCAAATTTTGGAGGAAACTAGATTTCAGGATCTAGTCCAGTCTACAGGTATAAAACAAATCCTCCAAGACAAGAAGCAGCAGTAGAATCTGATGATAATTATTGAAACATAGTTTTTCTCTCTATAATCATCCCCCATTTCTATTGAAGATAACCATAGTAAGACTAATTAGTTTGCAAATTAAGACTGGTTTCAATACACTCAGTCTGATTATTTATGCAAGTGCACAAGAATAGTGATTGATCATATAGGTGCTTTTAATTCTGCTTTGCTGGAACTTTTCACAAGGAACCTCAGATTGGACTTTCAAGAGCCTCTCCAGGCCAGGAAGCCAAGCCTGTTGTGTCCTGTTATAGGGAGGACAGATTTCTTATCGAACTTATGCCAACATGCATATTGTCATGAAAAATAAGAATATTTCCTAAGAGCTTCTGGATTCTGGAGGGATCAGATAGGGGAAAAAAAGAAACACGTTTCAATCTCTGTTGCAAAGATACACTTTACCAAATTGTTGTACATCATAGATAGCTTAAGACAGAGGAGAAAAGGGGTCCTTTACACCCAGAAAACAAGACATGAAAGAACCAGCAATGCTGTAATCGAGGTCATCCGAATTACAGTCATCTCCATCAGGTCGCTCAGTGTTTTGTGATTAATTCTTGCATCGCTTCATCTCGGGTTAGTGGCTTTATGAATCAATCAGCTTTCCATTAAAGTTTTAGACATTCTCGCTCAGGGCGCCTGGGTGGCTCAGTTGGTTAAGCGACTGCCTTCGGCTCAGGTCATGATCCTGGAGTCCCGGGATCGAGTCCCGCATCAGGCTTCCTGCTTAGCGGGGAGTCTGCTTCTCCCTCTGACCCTCTTCCCTCTCGTGCTCTCTGTCTCTCATTCTCTCTCTCGAATAAATAAATAAATAAATCTAAAGAAAAAAAAGAACTTAGAAATTCTCGCTCAGTTCAGTGCTACGGTCTTGAGGTTATTGGAAGAGCTGCATTCTAGAGTGCTTGTCAGGATCGTTCCTGGGAATGTCTTTGAAAAGGAAGCACTTTTGCAGGAACATTTTTGCAAAAGCATCAGGGTAAAACATTAAGTGTCTGTAAATGGCAGAAAGACTTAAAATGGCTGTGGTTAAAGATCTGTGAGAGTTCATTATAATGGCATTGACAAGGAAATTTGGTTATTTCTATGACATATATTTTAAAAGAGTAACTAGAATTATGACTGATAACATTATGGCAGGACATGTCAGGTTTTTAAGAATCTCATAGAATTTCTGGAATGCATGTATTATTAACATATATTTATACAAACTTAAGCTAACGAAAGTTTATCTTCACTTCTTATTTGACAATGCTTCCCATGTAATGCAACATATCAAATAAGCCTAACTAGCTCAGCATTTCTCTGTTATAACAAGAGAGAACAAATCTTTTGAGATAGTCCAGGGACCATTTTAAAATCCCAAAGTTAGTTTGAGGTCAAAAAGACATCATTAGAATTTGGTTTTTGAGAAGTTTGTCAAAAATAGCCCAAGGTTTAAAACACTTGATCAGATAGGATCACAGTTCACCATGAAAACAGTACATAGTCATCCGTTGGCACCAGAATGACAATTAAAAATTTCAAAGCCAAATACAGAAAGTTATAGAGTTGCAAAAAGGACCTTAGCTCTTTCATAGAGAAGACTCAGTTATTTTTCTGGGTAATCAAAGACTTGGTAAAGACAGTGTGGAAGCACAGGAAAATTACATTCCTAAAATATAGAATCTGGGGTGCCTGGCTCAGTCATTAAGTGTCTGCCTTCAGCTCAGGTCGTGGTCCAAGGGTCCTGGGATCGAGCCCTGTGTCTGGCTCTCTGCTCTGCAGGAAGCCTGCTTCTCCCTCTCCCACGCCCCTGCTTGTGTTCCTCCTCTCGCCGTCTCTCTCTCTCTCTGTCAAATGAATAAATAAAATCTTTAAAAAAAAATAAAATAAAATACAGAATTTTTGTTTCATAGGCAGATTACACCAAAAGTAAAGAAAACCTTTGTTTACAATTTCTGATTAGGGGTGGACTGATAATCTAAGAAAAAATTTGTGATTTTAACAGAGCAAAACCCAAATTCTAATTTTGTACCAGTGTACTTTTTTTTTTAAAGATTTGTTTATTCATCTGAGACACACAGATACAGAGAGAGAGAGAGAGAGAGAGAGAGCATGAGCAGGGAGAGAGGCAGAGGGAGAGGGAGAAGCAGGCTCCTCGCTTAGCCAGGAGCCCGATGTGGGACTCGATCCCAGGACCCTGGGATCATGACCTGAGCTGAAGGCAGACGCTTAACGATCTGAGCCACCCAGGCGCCCCAAGTACCAGTGTACTTTTGATATTAAAAATCTGTTTTTTTTTTTATTTTAAGTGGCTCCATGTCCAACATGGGGCTTGAACTCATGACCCTGAGGTTAAGAGTTGCTCGCTCTGCCGACTGAGTCAGCCAGCCACCCCCTAAAATTCTTTTTTTGTTTGAAGTTAAATAAATCCATTCTGATCTTAGTCCGCTTGACCACACATTTAATTGCTTTTTTGAGATTTTTTTTCCCACAAACTTCTTGCAATTTTCTATATCCCATTTAGGCTTTTCCTATCTTTTCCCTTTCTTATTCCAGAACAATCATTTTTCTCTAAGACAAAATTACTTTCTTTTTCCCTTACCACCCCCCACCCCCGAAACCAAAACCCAAAACAAAACAAGAACAACAAAAATCCATGTCTTTTTTACCTTTTCCTGTTAAAAAACACATTCAGAGACAATGGAATGCATTCTTGGATTGGCATGCCGAAGCTGCAAGATGAAAGGACTCCAAAACACAGCTCCAAAAGGGCCCTTACAGGATGCAAAATAAAGAATGTTTCACAAAACCCCTTTGGCCATCTGGGCAGGTATGCACATTAAGTTGGAGAGCTTAGAACACAGAGAGCAGAGCTCAGATCCGAGAGACTCACCCACAAACTTCAGGGTTGGTGAGAAAGCGCTGAGCGTGGTGGGAGGCAGGACCTGTCTGCACAGCAGCCTCAGAGTCATTGTGTGGGGTGGGGGAGGGTGGGGGGGGTGTCCTTTTTTTGGGATCCCACTTCTGACACCATGAAATGTCAAAAGTTCCCACCTAACAGAAGGAAAACCAACAAATCACCCAAGTAGGACTTACTATTGTTTATTGTGCACACACCAAAAAGACACTCGGCAAAGCCAAGAGCACTCCGACCAGAACTTGGGGCGCGGCCCGGGGAGGCCAGGAGCACTTCAACCCGAACACGGGGTGCGGCTCTGGGGTCACACGGCACCTTCCATGGTGAGGGCACGGTGAGTGTTCATTGTTCACGGTGATTGGTTATCATATCAGAAGTTTCTGAAATGACAGGGACCTGGTTAGTGGTTCCCTCCCAACAACCTCGGGAAGCAGTTTAGGTTTTGCTTATGATTTTCAGAGGCACAAGCAAGAGATGACCTGGGTCATCTTAGTCTTGCAAAATAAGCTCAATGAAGTTTTCTACGACTAAACTGATTTTGTCTGTTCAGGGACTTTTCAAGGTTGGTCTCTGTTTGTTTTGGATTTTAACAGAGGGGTCCCCTCCCCAGCTTTGTCCTCCACCTGGGACAGAACCAGGCTGCTCCTTTCCGGAGTCAGGGGCACTGTTCTGGGCCTGCCTTTGCTACCATGAGCTGGGGCTTTAGCTGGGCACTGTTCCCCAGGCCCCCGGCACTTTGGAGCCCTTCACGTTGAGGCCCTAGGCCAAAGATGTTTATCACCATTCCTACAGAAGAGAAATAATTGTCTTTATCCACTTCTTTTTTTTTTAAGATTTCATTTATTTATTTGAGAGAGAGAGAACATGAGCAGAGGGGAGGGGTAGAAGGAGAGGGAGAAGCAGACTCCCCACTGAGGAGGGAGCCCGATGCGGGGCTCAATCCTAGGACCCTGAGATCGTGACCTGAGTGGAAGGCAGATGCTTAACTGACAGAGCCACCCAGGCGCCCCTCCTTACTCACTTCTTGATCAAAAAAGAGAAATCAAAGGACAGATGGGGATGTCCCTGGCAGGGGCAATACCAGCTGCCCTTTCCTCACTCGTGGGGCCTACGTGCCCTGGAACAGGGAGGTGTGCCCCGCAATGTGTCCACTCCTCTCTGGTTAGTGCACTGTCCCCTGGGAGGCAAACTCCAGCTGGACTCCCCTGGCGGAGCCCCCTGCCCCCAAGGCGGGCTCCCGCTGGGACCACCCCTAGGGACAGCGGGGTCTCCTGAGGGCTCCAAAGGGGCTGAGGGGATGCGCACGAGGCCGCGGGGAAGTGGGGACTCCAGAGGAGAGCAACGCGGCCAGAGCTTGCTGTTGTGGGAAATGGGGGTGCTCCCGGGTGGGCTCACTCAGCGGGGACTACTGTCATCACGGGGGCGCACGACACTTGCGGGCACAGGTGCAGCCGCCGGCCCAGCACGGGCGGCGCGGCGGGGCCTCGGCTCGCAGCGGGGCCCGGGCCTCGGCGGCCGAGGGGCGGGGCCCAGCGGCGGGCGGGGCCTAGAGCCGGGCGGGGCGGCAGCGGGCAGTGGCGCGCGGTGGGCGGGGCGGCGGGCGGGCCCGGCGGCGGCGCGCGGTGGGCGGGGCGGCGTGACGCGCGCCGACGCCGATCCCGGAAGCGGTGTCAGATGCTGGGGAGCCGGGCGGGCGGGCTGGCGGCGGGCGGCGGGGGGGTACTTGTTGTTCTTCGCGAAGTCGGAGCCCCAGAGCGCGGCGGAGGCGGCGGCCGAGGGGGAGCGCGAGAGTGAGCGCGAGCGCGAGGAGAGCGCGTGCCCGCGAGGAGCCGCCGCGCGCCCGCGCCCCCCGCGCGACGCCAGGTGAGGAGCGGCCGCGCGGGGCCGGGCCGGGCTGGGCCGGGTTGGGGACCGGGGCCGGGGGGGGGGTGTCGGGGACGGGTCCGGGCCCGCGCGCCGCTGAGTCACGGCCGCCTCGGACCCGCGGCGAAGTTGGGCGGAACCTTGAGACCCCGGCCCGCGCACCTGCCGTC
The DNA here is from genome assembly GCF_009762305.2 of Zalophus californianus. NCBI lineage: Eukaryota > Metazoa > Chordata > Mammalia > Carnivora > Otariidae > Zalophus > Zalophus californianus. The sequence goes on along the minus strand of NC_045604.1, from coordinate 112,924,342 downwards.
AGGTGCCCTGCCGCGAGCGCGCCGCGCGGGTCGGGGTCTCTTCTTTCTCAGGCGCGGGAGCGCGCCCGCGAGTCCCGGGCCGCCCCGAGCCCCAGCGGGATGCGGTGGTTCCCCCGGGGGTACGCGCTGGGGGAGTCCGGGGCGTGCCAGCGGGCCCCGCGCCCCGTGTCGACCCCCCCACCCCACCTGCTTTGCCTTTAACCTCCGGAGATCCGCTGCGAGGCGGGAAGGCGGGGGCGAAAATAAACGGCCACGTGCAGGGGAGCGCGTGGTCGCGCAGGGCCGACCGGCTGGTGCTACCTTGCCCGGCAGTGGCTTCCCACCCGCGCTCGGGGGGAGGGGGCGGGAGGGCCTGGAGCAGGGGACTCATGACCGATGTCACGTTCGGAGCAGCTGACCTGCCAGGGGTTTCCCGGAGGGAGGCCTTGGTGTGGAAGCTTTGGGTGGGGAGGGGGACAAGGCGAACGTGTCACTTCCCCTAAACCCCGCGGCCTGCGGTCTCATCTTTCCCATCTGCGAGTAGGGGGTCTCCATCTCTTCCAAGTCCAACTGCGGGTTCTTCTGTGATCCTGCTGAGTTGGGGAGACAGTGTGTCAGTCCGCCGGCTTCCGCACGAGTCCCCGGGAGCCTCGGAGGGGTACCGGGCATGCTCCGCTCTCCACCTAGCTCTAAGGTGCAGCAGATCGCTGTGCCTTCTGTCTCACGGTGTTCTGGCTCGCCACGTGCTGTGAGAACACAGTCGTGGAGCAGTTGGTGTTCGGGCTTGTTGGAAGTTCCCTGCTCTCTCCTGCGTTAACGATTATGCTCTTGTTTGCTTTTCACACTGCTCTCGTGGGCCGGGTAGAAATGCTCACCCTCTGAATAAATTGTTAGTGGGGAAGATCCCCACACTCAGCCACCTTCCCTTGCCAGGCGCCTGGCCGCAAGAAGCTCCCGGGGCTGGTGCACCCACGCCCCGCACGGCCAATAGAATCAGTGGGTTCTTGAGCCAGTATGGCTTGGCCGCCCGGCCGCCCTCCCCTTTCCCCGTTACGGGCATTGGCGCGGTTTTGCTGTTCCAGCCCTTACGGCACAGGTATCTTGATAGAGTGCAGCTCTGTGCTAGGTGAGCTGGGCCATCTCCTAGCACTCTGCCTTCTGGGGTGGGGCTTTGGAAAGAGTGTCAGTCTGAGCGGGTGGGAGGGGTCAGGGAAGTTGAAGGTGGGCTGTGCAGGTGGGTGAGGCACACCTGCAGCCTCTGTTGTCTTGTGGGTAGCTGACAGCTTTTGGAGAACTTCCCTCCCTGGGCAGCCCAGTAGGCATGTTTGAGTTTGAGCTCCTTCAAGGGGGGTCTGCTTTTAGGACTTAACACTGGTCCTCTCCTGATTCCAAAATAGTTTCCTAACTCAAAAACACAAAGCAAGTCTTCTCTCTGGAGCACATTTGCCTTCTGTGCTTGAACGTAGCTGGACTTTGAGGGATGCGTTCCAAGTTCAGCCCCACTCACTCAAGGTGGTTGCTAAAAATGGGAGTTGAATTGGGGCTACTCGGGGAAATCGTTTCTGGGGCTTGCTGCGTTCCAGCCCTGTCTCCAGGGCCCAGCTGCCACCGAGTGAGGTCGCTTTCCCGACCCAGACCCACCATTCTCCGTCCGCATGTCTGCAGCCCCACATGCTTTCACTTTTGGGGCTCCGGTAGCTGAAGAGTCTGTTTACCGTCTCAGGCAGCGGAGAAGAAATCCTGCCTGCGTCCTGGCTCTTCCTGAGTCTAAAGGTTTCTGGAGTGGACTTTCTGGCTTTAGGGTGCAGTCCACACGGGAAATGGAACCCGGGCAGCTGTGAGCGTTCTCTGTGTGGCTACTCCTCAGAGCAGTAAACAGTGACTCACCCTCCCCTCTGCTCCCCGCCTCCCTGCTCCCTGCTGATGGAAGATGCACTGCTCCCGTGTTTACTTTTGCTTTTTGTAAGTCACAGACTCGTCATGTTTCCTCTTTCTTACAGTTTCAGGAAATTGAAAGTGTTCTCTTAAAATCATAGAACTTTAGAACAGGTAGAAATAAATGTAGGGATCATGCAGTACACATACCCCCCTGCGCGCCCCCCCCCCACTTTACATGAGGACACCCAGCCCAAAGCCCCCTTACCTGGCCTGTGGCGTCAGAGTCTGATATCCGGGGTGTGGGGGACACCCTGCCTGCTTTTCTGCGCTGCATGTGGGCTGCACGGGACGGGGAGGACCAGAGAGGTCCTGAGCTGAGGCGCCCCTGACCCCCTCCCTTTGGGGGCACTGCTGACACGTGCGCTTAGGCGGCTTGCCTCTCACTTGCTGGGAGTTGAGGGGAGCAGGTGTGGTTAAGAACATCCCCGCCCTCCATCCAGCAAGGGAAGCAAACCTCAGAAAGAAAGACCAGGACCAAGTCTTGGGCTCAGCCCTTGATGTGTACTCGTGAGAGGGTGCCCACCCACCCCAGGGAAGGCAGGAGGGGCTTTCTGGTGAAGCAAGGGTTGGGGGGAGAGGGTGGGAGTCCAGCACTGATTGCGGAGGCCCTAGAAGCCAGAGGTGAAGGCCTGAATGTGACAGGTGGCCAGGGGAGTAAGGGGCTCAGGAGGGCCTTCGGGCAGGGAGTTCTTCTACCCACCTTGGGGCCTACATTTGAGGGGCCAAGGCCCAGACAAAAGCAGCCCAGGCCTGAGCCAGGTAGTGCTGGAGGGCTGGAGCATCAGCAGAGAGACAGGCTGCGGCTGACAGGCCAGGCTCAGCAGGTGGATGTGGAAGGAGAGGTGAGGTGTTGGGGGCGATTTCCGCATGAATGGCATGATGGGTCATCACCTGAGCTGGAGATGCAGAAGGAGGGCAGGTGTGGGGGACAGGGCGCATCTCTGGGGCCTGTCAGACACGTGGGCTGTGTAACCTTGTTGGGATGTGGGGCTTGGGGCTAGTCAAACCCCTGAGCAGCTGTGGCGCCAACAGAGCCCCAGAGGGGAGCCTGGAGACAGGAGGACCACCCAGAGGGGTACCGGGGGAGTGAGGGGCCAGGGCGTGGCCAGGGAGGTGAGGCGTTCAGCTTGCTGTCAGCCTCGCAGCCGCCTGAGTCACCTCTGGACAGAGCCAGGATGACACAGCTTCCTCAAACTGCAAACGCAAGGTGACCAGACGTCCTCCAAGCCAGGCAGACAGTCATGTCTTGCCGGAGGGCGGCCAGCCAGGGCCAGCCTGCAGGCTGGGTGTGGGCTGGGCTGGTGGGGTGCACCCCCACGTGGTGGGGAGTTGGGCGGGAGGCACGAGCCCTCCCGGTGCTGGGACCTGTCTTCATTTGGGTGAGGCGTCAGCTTGGGGGGCAAGCTGGCCATGTCACCCTGTGCTCGTGGGACAGTTGCCTTCTGTGTGGGCCCCACTGTGCTGCCAGCTGGCAGGGGCGCTCAGCTTTGGGTCCTCTGTGAGAAGGCCCCCAGCCCCCCAGGACAGAGGCAGTCACATCACGGTGGCTTCTGGCTTTGGGGTTTGCACCCATCAGGGTGAGTCAGACACTGCTCTGCTGCGTGAAGTGGAGACCTGCTCCAGGACGGAACCCTTTTCCTCCCTTCCTGTTTTCCTCCTGCCCTCCTTCCTCTCCCTGGATCCGACCCCCTCGGAGACCTGGGAGGGCTGGAGGGGCAGGCATGGGGAGTGGCAGCCGCCGTCACTCCACACTGAACGGGAACAAGAGTTTTTTTGAACGCCCACCCTGCTGGGCACCAGATTCGGCTTCCTGTGCACATGAAGCTCATGGTATAGGCTAGTCTAACCGCGGTAAGGGTTAGAGCCCCGTCAGACTCCAAAAGCCCCTTTTCTGTAACATCATCTAGACCTAGGGCTGTTTGGGTGCGGCCATTGTGCCCATCAGCCACCTGGTTTTACTGGTGGAACAAACGTTCCCCCCACCCCCCAAGGCCCTGAACCTGGGTCTAGCCCAGCGAGGGCCTGAGTGCACTGGGGATGGCCTGGGTCGTGAGTTGCCCCAGATGAGCTGAGTCAGTGGGTGGGCAAGCAGCAGGTGTTTGCTGGGGGATGGAGGGGCTGAGACCCTGGCCTCCAGCTCACCTGCCCCTGGAAGGGCCATCCTGCACTGTTGAACCTGGACGACCTGCCCGTTCTTTGTGGGGCCCGGAAGGGAGGGCCACCCCCGGCTCCCTAACTTGTTCCCAACTATGCCGTCCCCAGAGGTGACTCCCATCTAGGCTGTTGGTCCATTGTTTTTTTCTTTTAGGGCAGTCTTTCCCTTGACTTTGTTTAGATGCACACCAGGATGAGGTTTCTGGCTTTGGGTTGAAAACCACCCTCTTCAGGTAGGAAAGCAGTCACCTGGAAAGTGTTCGAGGCTCTAAGTGCTAACCGAGCAGCCTTTCTTGACCAGTGAGTGGTGTCTCGAGGGCTGCACGAGCTGAGCATCTGTTTCTTGCTCACTCGGTGGGCGGGCATGTGCGCCTCAGAGGTTCACACCTGTCTTTGGGGGTCCCTGCCTGGCTCTGGCCGCGGAGCTGCACAGGTGACTTTACTGGAATTCCGAACAGCCAGTGCAGAGAGCGTGCACGTGTGGCTGAGGTTCTTTTAGTTGGTGGTGAGGGGACTTGATGCCCTGAGCGTCCTCCTGTGCAGCTGCTGGAGAGGTGTGTGCGGGTGCTGAGAGGGGACCGGTATGGTGGAAGGTGAGGCTGCCTCGTGTGCGCGCGCGCGCTCCTGTCTGGCCTGTTGGGGCCTCGGTCTCTAACCCTGGCTGCGGTCCGGCCTGGGACCAGAAAGCAGTTCCTCCTGCATGCGCTCTGGTGGCCGTGAGGTTGCCTGAGGTTCAGGGGTTTATAAATACACGTTTTAGGGCAGTTGTTTTAAAATCAGTTGTCGTTCAAACTCGCACACGTACGAAACTTTTCTCTGAACCTGTTTTCCAAAAGCAAACTATCGGGTTTTTTGCCTTTCATGTTTGAAGTGACCTCAGGTCACTGCTGCATGTATTTTGCGTAGCTTGGCATAGGGGAGTAATGGTGCAGTTTCTATCCATAAACTGAGTTCAGGAAAGACGGGCAGTGCCCAGCCAGCTCCGTGCTCCTGGAGCTGGCTCCCTGGACCGGCGGCAGAGTCTGTGTAGTGCCCCTCAGGGCAGCCCGCTCTCCAGCAGCTGATGGAGACTTCCAGGGGTGCCTCGGTGGCGGGGGATGGGGTGGTGGGGGCAGGAGCCAAGACCTGGTCCGCCCGAGGCAGTGGGGTTTGTGTCTGTGAGCAGGGGTCCGTGGGAAGGTGTCTGCCCTTGCCTGGGACTTGCCCACCCGTGTCTGGGTCTCTGGTTTCTCAGGGGGGCCCTGGTGTAGGCCCCAGCCCCCTGGGGGTTGAGTGGAGCCCCCAGTCAGGGTCTCTCCTGGATCGGCCCAACCAAGGCTTTTGCGAGCTGGACAGAACCCCGGGACCCCTGGTTCCGATCCCCTCATTTTCAGAGGAGGAGAGTAAGACCCACAGAAAGAAGAGCCTTACTGGCTTGTTCCCCAACTTTGTCTCAAGCCGATGATCACCTCCACATGTACTCCCGTTCGCTCTTAGGCCTCATGTCACTCTTGTTGAACAGGAGGTCCGAGAAGGGCAGGGAGTCCCCAGAGGTCAGACCCCAGCGTGGCACCCTCCCTCAAAGAGAGGCGTCCCTCCTCTCTTGGACCCCAGGTGGGCCCCAGGGCTGCTCTTCTCCTATCTCTGCCGAGGCTCTCCTCTGCGTCCTGTGCCCAGAAGGCAAATGGGGTGCAGAGCTGGTGGATATGGGGCTTTGCCCAGGCGACCTTGACCTTTCAGATGCAGCCAACGGACCCTCATGGGGCCTGTGTGGAGGGGAGGGGGCCGAGCCCTTGGAGTGCTGTGGCCCAGTCCTGTGCCCATCCTGGTTACCTGGACATCCCACCACACACTGTCACGGAGGGCAGGTCCCCAGAGGAGGTGTACCTGCCTGTCCTGAGCAAAGCCCTGTGGCCCTGGGTGCTGGCTGAGCTGGCCCGCCACTGTGGGGAAGGCACAGAAAGCCCTGCTGGTCGGGGTCTGAGCGGAGCTCCCTCCTTTGCTGGGGCCTCACTTTTCTCATCAGGCGGGCTGGGCGGTCCGCGCAGGGTGGGAGGGCCTTAGGTCTGTGGGAATGTGAGCTCCTTGCTCTGTAAACAGCTGTGACTCACCGCACAACTATGCCCTGGCGGCTCCAGGCCCTTGTGCGCTGACGTGTGCTGGAATGACACCCGGCCGTGGAAAAGTTTCTCAGGGCTCTCCCAGCTGCCTGGCTCCTGCTGGCCCTCCAGGTGGTTTCTCTAGCACGGTGTGACCCCCGCACCTGGAGGGAGGGGCACTGATTGTGCGCCCCCCTGCCCCCAACAGATGCTGGGGGTCAGGCTGCCGTCAGGAAGCAGCTCCTGGTCCCTGCCGTGACCACCCCCTGCTGCTGCGTTGTCTGCGAGTCTATCCCGGGCACACGCGTGGGGGTGCAGAGGAGCCCGGAGCCCCCTGAGGATTTGCCTGGCCCCGGCCTTGCTGCTGTCCTGCTTGCCGTCGTCCAGCATCAGCGCCCGGGAGTGTTGCCAGGGGTGACTGGGGGTCCAGCGGCCTGGGTGCTGAGACCCTCTGGTAGCGGAAGGCAGGCGAGCTGCTGGAGGCAGGAGCAGTGGGGACGGGTTAGGGTCCCGGGGCTGTGGGTGAAGGAAGGCAGGGTGGAGACACCCACCCGAGTCCCGCTCACCCTCGAGATGGAGGCTCGGGTGAGGCTCCCTCTCTGGGACCCGCACCCCCGCCGCCCCCCGCCGTGCATTTCTCCGATGTTCTCTCTGCTCAGTTCACCATGCCTGGCGTTTGGAACGTGGACCCTGGTCCCTAACCCAGTGACAGAGCGTGGCGGCAAGTCTAGAGCCGCGGGGTCACACGGGTTTGTTTACTGTCCCGCAACCTGTGCGTCTGCACCAGCCTGCCTGAAGCCATTGTTGCTGTGGGCTTCTCCGTTGCCATGGCGACCACCAGGGGCTGGCTACTTCCCAAGGTCGCCATGGCAACTATCAGAGGGGAATCATGCTTGGGATGCTTTGGCTGGCTTTTTCATGAATGATTAGAATGTGTGACACAATGCAGACGCGAAAACTCGAAGGGCGGGCAGTGCAGGGGCTGGCGGGCGCCGGGGACAACTCCCGCCAGACGGCCGCCCGATGAGCTCGTGCAGCCGCGGCTCCCCACCTCCTGGATCCTGCCCTGGCTGCGCAGGGAGACCCCGCCCACCCCGAGGGCCTCAGGTCATGGCTGTGGGGCAGCCCAGGTGGGGGTGGTGATGTCACAGCCGCAGTGCCCTTTGCAGAGGTAGGTCTGGTAGGGAGGGCGGGGCTGGGCCAGGGCGGGTGCTGGCTCCACCCATCCCCCCGGGGGCATGCTCCCCCAGGGGCCCTTCCTCTCTGGAGCCAGGCTAGGTCACGGGTACCAGGGGCTCTTGCCTGGGCAGGGTGCCGTCCTGGGGGCCAGCGGTGCCCTTCAGGTGCTGGGTGTGGCCGATCTCGGGAGGGGGCTTTGCTGCTGCGGGCTTTGGCCCTTGAACGTGGCAGCCTGGGCCTCGCGGGTGCAAGCTTCTCAGATCGGAGGGAGAGTGAGAACAGGAAGCAACAGCTGCTCACGCCCGGGGGCCCCCCAGGCGCTGGCGGCACAGGCCTGGTGGGTGGGGCGGCAGGGGACCGCTGTGTGGCTGCCAGGCACTGGGCCAAGGTGGGTCCGGGTTGCTCTGTGGTCTGATGCTGGAGTGGGGGTGTGTGGCCAGCATGCCCACCCTGCGGGAAGCCCCTCAGGACTGGCTGGCTCCCATCTTGCTTTCGGGGTGACAGGGAACAAGGAGCTGAACCTCCTTGGAGCCTCTCTGCAGTGGGCATGTCCCCGCTTTAGGTCACTTGTGACGGCAGCAGGCCGCGTCTCCAGCCTGGCCAGAACCTAACCTCGCTCGTTTCTGTGTTCTTGTGTGATTTTCTAGTTCCAATTTCCAAGCCCTTCTGCTCGGGTGACTGTGCCCAGGTTATGACGACTAATCCCAAACCAAACAAGGCGTTAAAGGTAAGCGGGGGTGGGGGTGAGCAGATCCTGTTTCTGTCCCAGGCTCAGGCCTGGGAAAGGTCCCTTCTGGCCCCAGCAGCGCCTCTTTCCCAGGACTGCCCTGAGTGTGAGGAAAGAAGCCCTGTCCTCTGGAAGAGAGCGGGGGGCTGTTGGCTAAAGGACGTGTCACAGAGAGGTGGTGACAGAATTGGGGGTCGTGGCTTTGGGAGACACCAGCTCTGACATCTGGGGGGATCCCTCCTTGGGAGAGAGTGGTAGGGGTGGATCCCCGTCGGCTAGGATGTGCTCGTCACCCCAGCCCCCAGGGGTGAGCAGTGTATCCTCTGTCCCGTGGAACCTGGCTCCCAGGGCCTGGCCGTCCGCAGTGTGTGCTGCCTCCGCGGGCCTTCGCAGCTTCTGAGGCCGGCAGCGTGTGCTTGGGTTGGCTGTGTCTTCCTGGGAGTGGAGCTGGGTGTGCAGGAGAGGGAACTCTCCATGCATTTCTGGGTCGAGCACGCCCAAGCCACATCTGAGGTCCCACTAGGTCCGAGGGATGCAGAAGGATGGGCTGCCGTGCCGTCCCGTCCCCCACCTGCGTGTGTCCGTCCTGCCCCGGGCCCTGGAGATGCACAGAGGGTAGCACACATGTGGACCCTGGCCTTGCAGAATGTGGGCGGCCAGTGGGATCCTGGTGATGGCCGGGTGTAGCCAGTGGCCCCCATCCGAGAGCCATCTGCATGATGCTGTGTGCACAGCGTCAGGTGACCCTGCAGGGACCGTCCCTGTTCCGTGATGGAGGAGCGAAGGCCCGCTTGCGCAGCAGAGGGGGGTGCTGCCTGGAACAGGCTCTTGTGCACGCAGGGCTTGAGCCGTCCTCTGGGGTCCCGCTGTGGCCAATCCTTCCCGCTGCACCCTGCGTCTCTGTGCTGACCGCTGTGCCGTGGCCCCCGCAGGTCAAGAAGGAGGCGGGCGAGAACGCCCCGGTGCTCAGCGATGACGAGCTGGTGTCCATGTCGGTGCGGGAGCTGAACCAGCACCTGCGGGGCCTCACCAAGGAGGAGGTGGTCCGCCTGAAGCAGCGGCGGCGCACGCTCAAGAACCGCGGCTACGCCGCCAGCTGCCGCATCAAGCGGGTGACGCAGAAGGAGGAGCTGGAGCGGCAGCGCGTGGAGCTGCAGCAGGAGGTGGAGAAGCTCGCCTCCGAGAACGCGAGCATGAGGCTGGAGCTCGACGCGCTGCGCTCCAAGTACGAGGCCCTGCAGACCTTCGCCCGCACTGTGGCCCGCGGGCCCGTCACCCCCACCAAGGTGGCCACGACCAGTGTCATCACCATCGTCAAGTCCGCCGACATCTCCTCCACCTCCGTGCCCTTTTCGGCTGCGTCCTAGTGCCCGGCCGAGGGTGGGGCCTGGGGGGCCGCGGCCGGGCGGGCAGTGGGCTCCCCCCTCGTGCCCATCAGACGAGCCCACGGGGAGCAGACCCCTTAACACCTGAGTCAAGCACAGACTCGCGGCGGGGACGGGGGTGCTGGCTGAAGATGGGGTCTTGTGAGACCGTGTGCTGCACGCCTTCCCACACGCACGCACACGCAAACACGCACACGTATGCACCTGGCCTTCCTCTGGGCCCCACTGGCTCTCTCCGGACCGTCCTTTTCTAGGGGTGTGTGTCTTGCGCCAGGGGGTGTCGGGATGTACAGAGGGAAGGTCCTCGGGAGGTTCCTGGCCCTGTGGCCCAGACGGCGGGGGCTCTGTCTTCCACCCCTCCCGAGAGTGGCCCGCCGTGGTCCACCAGCCGGTGCAGGAACCCCCTTGCTGCCCTGAGCTCTGGAGCCGCAGGGCGAACCATGTGCCCCTGGTGATGAAAAGCACCGTGACCCTGCTTTTAGCCTTCCCAGAGACCTGCACCCCGCGAGGCAGAGGGCGGGAGGGGGGGCCACCCAAGGGGCTATGTGTCCGTGCACGCGTGCCCCGGGACGTGCCTGCCAACGCTCCGGGGCCTTGGGTGAATGGCTCGGAGTGGCCAGTCACTGGGGGGGCCTCCGGGGTCCATGCGGCAGACAGTTGCATGGGGGTTGGGAGCTTGGCCTCCTTCGGACCTGCCGAGGAGCGGTAGCTGCTGGGCAGGGAGGGGGGCAGCCAGCCGGGGAAGGTGGAGCCCTGCTCAGGGAGGGTGGCAGGGCCTGGGGTTGGGCGTGCAGAGGTTCTGTGTGGAATGGGGGTGAGGTTGGCAGGGGCCTCAGGAGTGGGCTCTGGTTCTGCTGGAGGGGACGGGTGGGGTCTGAGAGCGAGGAGGGCGTGGTGACAAGGGAGGCGACGTGGCAGGGGCCTGGGACCCGCCTCCTGGGGGCACCTGGGTGGTCTCTTGGTGCAGAGGACAAGGGGACGCAGCTACCTTGGTGCTTATTCCTCGCCTGGAAACTTTACTAGCTCTTTCTGGCACCTGGAGCCCCTGATGACCTTGGTGACCCTTGCTGGGGCTTCCCTCCCCTGTGAGCCTCGACCGATCGGGGCTCCCGGCTCCCGTGTGCCGAGCTTGGACTGCCCCTTCCTGGCCCTGCTGGAGAGAGGCTGGGGCCGCAGGGTCTGGGGGTGGCCGTTGAGCTCAGGCTCCCGGCCTCCTCATGGCCCTGCCACCCACCACCTAGGGAGACCCCCACCCCCAGCAAGCCACAGGCCGCCCACACGGAAGAGGAGGATTGGGCAGGGCAGATGGCCCCAAGGGCTGCGTCTTCCTCCTGCGTCTGCTGTCAGGAGCAGCCGGGAAAGGTGTGCGGCCCTCGCAGCATTGCCGTGCGGCCTTCGCCTTGGCCTTGTCCTTGTCCTGGGGTAAGGTGAAGGGTCTGGGGTGTGCTGGATCCTTACGGAGAAGAAGGCCCAGTGTGTTTAAAAAAAAAAAACAAAAAAAACTGTTGATACCATAGCCATGGTAGGTAATCCACATTGGATATCAATAAGGACCATGGGGAAATATTTAAAAGAGAGAAAGTATATATATATATAAAATTATATACACATTTTATCGTACAGATTTTTCGTAACTTTTCCTGTTTTTACTGTAAATTCCTAATAGAGCAGAGCTGCAGTTGGAGTAGGGTGGGGGTGGGAGCCAGTGGCCCCCGCCCCCGGCTCTGGGGAGGGAGGCCTGGGCTGCCCACCCGCCGCTTCCCTCTGAGTTCCCGCCAGCCCTCGGGAGCACCGAGGCCGCGCTTGGGGGGCCCTGGGGCCAGGGAAGGAAGGCCAGAGCCTTCCACCGAGTGCTTTTCCTTTCAGCTCACTGAGATTCCATTGTCACAGGTTTAATATATGGATTTTTTTTTTTTTATTTAAGAGAAAAGGCAAGGACTTCTGTCCCTGGGGTTTGCTCCCCTGCCTCCGGGGCTTCAGACGCGGGTCCTTCCTGGGGACGGGGCCTCCTGCTTCCTCGCCTCCGTCGCTCGGCTGCTCCAGTTCCATATTTATTTTTGTGCTGCTTTTATCATGGTATAAATTATTGAGGAGATCCCATGTCGTCCCTGCGCCCGCGCCCCCCCGTCCCGTCGCGGTCCCCGCGCCCGCGCCCCCTCACGGCCACCACCTAATTTATTGCTGTACATCTCCGCTGTGTGCTTTTGTACCTTCGCAATAAAGAGTTTTCTGGTTTCAGATCCGCCTGGTTTTGTGATTGGGCTGGGGGTCAAGTCCCCGAGTGCAGGGCACCGTTGGACGGCCGCCGCCCCCACGTCCCAGCCCTCCAGCACGGCCGTCCTCGCCTGCAGTGGGTCTCCTAGGTTGGGAGGCCCGTCGGGACAGCCACGGGCTGGGGAGGGGGCCGGCGGGTGGAGGCGACCGGGTTGGCTTTCTGAGTGGTGGGGGCCCAACGCCCCGTGTCCCGTCCGCGCTGACCGGGAGCCTCCAGCCTTCAGACACAGGCTGTTCCTCTCCAGCTCAGACGGCTCCCCCCGCCCCCCTGGGTGGTGTGTGCCCTGGTCTCGGGCCAGGCCCTGCAGCAGGTGGGGAGAGGGCCGCTCGGCCGGGGGTGGAGAGCAAGGTGTCTAAAGGAAGCGGGCTCTCCCGGAAGCCAGGGCTGAGGGCCTGTGCGCTCCTCACGGGCCTTCCCCACCCCCATCCCTCCGAGGGGCAGACGTGTCAGCACTTGGCCTCAGCCTCTGAAGGACCGCCGGCTTGCAGGCGAGACCTCGGGGTTTCCAAGACCTGCCTCACCTCTGCCTGAGCTGACGGGACGGCTCCTGCCCTCGCTGTCACTGAGGGGGGGTGTCCCCACCAGCCACTCGGGGCTCGCCTCTGGGGGGCCTGTTCCCTCCCCTTCCAATCCACCAGCTCCCTTCTGTGAAATCGGCAGAGAGCAGAGTGTGCCAGCACCGTGGGGTCGCCGCGGCCCCCAGCTAAGCCAGACCTCCCCGAAGCCAGGCCCACTCCCCCTGCGAGAGCCCCGCGTGGCGGCCCGGCAACGACCTGGCAGCCAGCCTGCGGGTGTGAGCCGGGAAGTCATTGAGGGTTACCCCTGTGCCCCGGCCTGGCCCTCCGGCTCTCTTGGCGCTGCCTGCTTTGGATTGCTGGGGCCATTTCCCAGATGAGAGCGCCGAGGCCAGGACAGGTTAGAGAAGCTGGCCGCTCCTGGCCCCATGCGGTGGGGCCCGGAACTGGGAGCCCACGATGTCATCACAGATGGCAATATGTGCCTCCCTCCCCCCCTCGAGAGCACCCACGCTCCCCCCAGGAGGGCGAGGCCGGCAAGGCAGGGCGGGCAGCTGTGACCTCCCTGTGGGTGGCAGGGGTGCGGTGTTACTCTGTGGTGTCAGAAGCAGAAGCCGGGCCTTGTCCACGGCAGAGATGTCTGTGGGGGCCGGACGAGTGCGAGAGTTGGCTTTTGTGGGCCGGTCCATGTCTTGCCGGCTCTGTGACCTCGGGCAAGTGGCTCACCCTCTCTGGGCCTTGGGCCCCATTCCCGAGGCTGTCGTGAGGAGTCCGTGTGCACCAGGGTCCTGGCCCCAGCCTCATACACACTGGACACAGCACACCAGCCGACAAGGCCCTCCCTGGGCAGGGGCCTGCGGACTAGCACCGCCCTGTCGCTCACATGGGGGCTGGCACTTGGCCCTCCCGCATCCTCCAGACAACTTCCCACCATGGTCGCTCCCAAACCTGCTGACTGAGACCTGCGGGGCCAGAGCTGGGCCCACCGTGGTCCACCGGCTGCAGAGGGTGTGATAAGGCAGGCGGGGGACTCTCCATGTGGGCCGCAGGGAGGTGGCATGCCTTATCTCACCGGGCAGCCAGCCAGCCCTCCAAGAAGCTGCGGCCTTGAGTCCTGGGTCTCCATGGGGTGACCCCGCTCTGGCCAGGACACTGCTGGTCAGTTCCTGTCCTGCCGACTCTCTCCGGACCCTCGGCATGGGGGCATGGGTGGCCAGGAGGGAGGGAGGTCATCACTGGGTGGTGCCCACCAGGCTTTCCTGCCCGCTGTTCTTGCCTGGCCACCCGGCCCAGGCTCCCCACACCCTTGGGCTCTTGGGCACACAGGCCCTGCCCTCAGGCCCTCCAGGAGGCCTCCCCACTCTGCTGGGCTGCTTCCGGCCTCTCTGGCGGGCTCCTTGCAGCTTCTGGAGGGCAGGGCATGTGTCTCCCTGGGCACCGGCCTGGCACTTTCTCTAGGAGAGAGAAAGACGGGGGAGGGCAGGCTCCAGCTGCGAGCCCCATGTGCGCCCCGCACTCTCTCGTGGCCTTCGTGGACCCACTGCAGGTGGGGCTGGCCAGAGGCCCATCAATGGAGGAAACTGAGCTCCTAAGGGAAGGGGAGTGCCCTGGGTCTCCTGGGGGCACGGGGAGCACCCTGGGTCTCATGCGGACACGGGGAGCGCTCTGAGTCTCCCGGGGGCACGGGGAGCACTCTGGGTCTCATGCGGACACAGACCAGGGCACCCGGTCTACCTGTGAGCTCTGTGCCCTGCTCTGCTCTGAGCAATGATCTGGACCCTTCCCTCAACAGCAGACTTAGCACAGTGGGGCTTGTCTGACCACCCCACTACAGTCTGCTCATCCGGGGACTGACCTGCGGGAACAGAGGCCACTGGAGTCACTAGAAAACCCAGGTGTTTATGTATAAATAAGTGTGATTCGTCCGTAAGCCCCACGTGCTCTGTGGGCTGCTCAAGGCGAAGGTTCTGTGCAGGTGGCCCCGGGCACCTCCCGGACCCTCGTCAGGCACATTGGGGTGGGGGCTTTTCAGAAATCTCCATGGCTGGGGGGTGCGCAGGGGCTTGGCAAGGCCCAACTGAGTCCCCCACCACGGCCACCTGTCCGTGCCTGCGCAACTCCCGTGTTCTCAGGGCGGGCTGTCTCGCTCTCCCCAGGCCGTCCTTCCCTACAGGGGCCCAGCCTGGAAACTGTCCATCCAGGAGGGCCCTGCTGGTGCCCGCCTCACAGCAGCCCCCTGAGTGGACGGCCAGGGGAGCCCAGCGGGTCCCAGGCTCCTCAGATAAGCTCAGACGTCCCCTTCCAGGGTCACGAGCCTGCCGGCGGGAGGCAGGCTGGGAGGTGGCCCCACAGGCCTGGCAGGAGGGCTCCCAGAAGGGGCTTCACTGTGGGTGAGGGGCTCTGTGCTTGCCCAGAGGCCCGAGCAGCCTGGTCTCAGCCAGGTGGCTGGTGACCCGTGGCCCTCCTACAGCTCCTCCAAGGGGATCAGCATCCGCTTTTCCACGTTCCGACTCTTCCTGACCCCACTGGAGCCTCCTGCCACACTGGGGTGGGGGCTGGGGCTCGGGGCCTCGTGTGTGGCCTGCTGGGTGTAGTGCTGGTAGGCCGGTGAGAAGTTGTGGACCGCGTCCTGCACAATGTCTTGTGGGCTCATGGTCTCCTTCAGGCCACTGGAGATACTGTGCATGGGGGCTTCGGGGGCTGGGGGCAAGTGGCATGTATGGGGCGTCGGGGTGCCCCGGACCCGTCATTTCCCCCTCAGACCCCAGCCCCGGAGACATGGCCCTGCTCCCCGCCGGTCTCCAGGCTGCCCAGGCCCTGGGCTCGGCCGGCAGGGGGTGACTTCAGGACCTTTGAATCCCAGCCCAGCTCCTCCACCCTGGGCCTGTCCCAGCCCAGACTCCCCAGGGGCCACAGAGACCACCTTGGCCGGCTCCTGCCTTCTCTCCGGCCTGGAGTGAGCCCTTTACACTCGTGGTTATGCCAGGCTGCTGGAGGAGGTGCAGGCCATCCCTGCCTGAATGAATCATTCCCTAGGGATGCCCGGGCCCCTGGGTGTGGTGGGCAGGGCACCCCAGGCTTGGGAGGCACCAAGCCCCCCATCCCAGCGGGGGACGTGGGGGCCCAGACATCCAGTCCAGCCCATCTCACTCAGAACTCAGGGCCTGGGCCAGATGCAGATGTGGCACGTGTCTGGGGCGGGGGTCCTCCCAAGGGGCTGTCTCTCTGTGGGGTTGAGATCCCCTGGGCCCATGTATGGGATGGGGGCCAGAGATGTGCTGAGGGTGCCCAGAGGATGCAGGCCTGGCTGCGCCCCTCCCCAGGTCCACCCTCCACATGCCCCTCCCTCATCCCCGCAGGGCCCGGCGGGCATACCTGGTGAGTTCTCCTTCTTCTCTGCATACACCTGGCAGGTGAAAGCATAGCGCAGGGCAATGGAGGCAAACAGCATCTCGATGCAGATGATGAAGTTCTGGTAGCCAGCGGCCACCGTGCCGGCCCCCACCTTGCTCCCATCGATGACCTGGACCTCAGGGATGACCCCACACTTCTCCAGGATGGCCAGCAGCATCCCTGGGGGATGGTGACAGCCGCTCAGGCACCCGCCCTACACAGGCCTCGGGAGCTGGGTGGGATCTGTAGGGGGTGACAAGGCTCCGGCCCTGCACAGGCTCCTCTGGCCAGCCCTGGGACGTCCCATCTGTGTGGGCCATTCCATGGAGGGGGAGGCTGATGTTCAGGGGTGTGGGTGCCTCCAAAGCCAGGGTCGTGGCACAGTGGGCATCTGGGAGCTCCCCACGTGTCTGCCCTGACCTTCCCGATCCCAGAGCTGGGGCCTGCCCCTAGCCCCACCCCTCACTGTCTGGTGGCCACCCTCCCCTGCATGGTGGGTTCTGGGGGTGCCCCCAGCCTGGCCCTGGGCCTCTGCCTCACCTCTCGACCCACAACGGGCCAGACCCGCTGGATGGGCCTCGCCATTTCCCCCCACGCCAGGGGCTGTATTGCTTCCGGCTGAGGGGGGCGGTGGCTCTGACCTGTGCTCTGGCCAGGGAAGCTGAGGCCAGGCCTGAGGGCGTCTGGGGAACTGGGGGTGGAGGTGGGATGGGGACAGCCTCTAGGCTCTAGACGCTGCCCCCACAGCCCACCCACCCTGCCAGAAAGAGAGGAAGATGATGGCCTTGATGGTGAAGAACTTGAGGACAGGCTCGAAGGGCTGCAGGAGCTCCCTGGTGGCGAAGTAGAAAAGGAACAGGGCGTAGAGGGCCAGGCTGACGGAGACGTTGTAGATGAGGGTGATGTAGAGATAGCTGCTGTGGATGCTGGGGCCAGAGCAGGTGCCAGGGGTCAGGGTGGGCCCCGCACCCCATGTCCTCCCTGCTATCCCAGCCTGGGCACCAGCAGTGACCCAGACCTGGACCCTCCCTGCAGGGTGGGTGGGTGGTACCTGAGCGCAACAACCAGGGAGCTGGGGGTGCCGGCGCGGGGCCCCTTGCGGGGGGTCCCGACACAGCAGTAAGGATGCAGCCCTTCTCCCTACGAAGCCCCCCCACCATCCCTCTTCCCCCATCCACCTGGGCGCGGCCCGTTCCTTCGGACCGGGCCTCTACGTTGTGGACACCTGGGCGGGTGTGTGCCAGTGTGTGAGCGCGTACGTGACGTACGTGCATCCTGTGGATGTGTTCACACACACGTGTCAGCACATGAGCATGTGAGCGGGTGTCTGTGTGTGCACATGTGAAAACATTCATGTCTGCTTGTGTGCACGGGCTCGTGTGAGTGCGTGCATTGAGCGTGTGTGTGTCTGTGTGCATGGGCTCGTGTGAGTGTGCATGTGAGCGTGTGTGTGTGGACTGCTTGTGTGCACGGGCTCGTGTGAGTACATTCATGTGAGCGTGTGTGTGCTTATGTGCACGGGCTCATGTGTGTGCATGTGAGCATGTGTGTCTGTGTGCACGAGCTCGTGTGAGTGCGTGTGAGTGTGTGTCTGCTTGTGTGCACGGGCTCGTGTGAGTGCATGTATGTGAGCGTGTGTGCATGTGTGTGTGGACTGCTTGTGTGCACGGGCTCGCGTGTGTGTGCATGTGAGCGTGTGTGTGCTTGTGTGCACGGGCTCGTGTGCGTGCATGTGAGCGTGTGTGTGTCTGCTTGTGTGCACGGACTCGTGTGTGTGTGCATGTGAGCGTGCGTGTGTGTGTCTGCTTGTGTGCACGGGCTCGTGTGTGTGCATGTGAGCGTGTGTCTGTGTGGACTGCTTGTGGGCACGGGCTCGTGTGAGTGCATGCGAGAGTGTGTGTGTGTGTGGACTGCTTGTATGCATGGGCTCATGTGAGTTCATGTATGTGAGGTGTGGGTGTGTGGGTGTGTTCATGTGGACTGCTTGTGTAAGCGCGTGTGTGTGTGTGTGTGTGTGCATGTGGACCTGGCGCAGGGCTCCTTCCGGGGTGTGGGGGAGGCACTGCCCGACGCCTCCCTGGGCCTGAGTGCCTGAAATCCCCCGTGGCTCTCCTTGGGGTGGGCGGGCTGCAAGGTGGGGGCTGGGGGAGGAAGCCCATGGCCGCCGAGGCTGCGCAGCCCTGGCACCCCGCAGACAGGGACCTGCTCCTCTGGGTCTGTTTGCCGCGGCCTCGCCCTGGCAGTCTCCTGAGAGCGGGGGAGGCTTGTTGGGCACACGTGAGGACTCGGCCCTGTGCTGAGCCCCCTCCCTGGCCTGGGGCCCGCACCCCTCCCCTGGCAGGCCGGCCCACCCCCTCCCAGCCCGCACGGCAGCCAGGCCTTACTTGAAGTCCCCGTCGTGGTATTTGCCGAACGCCTGCAGGACGATGGTGACCAAGGCCATGATGGGCTTCACGATGCAGAACTGCAGTGTGGCCTGGTGGGGGAGGGAAGCATGGGGTCGTCTGGGGGGTTGGCTGGGAGGGGCAGGGCAGGGCAGGCAAGCCCCCCCCCACTCACCTGCTTGCAGAAGCGCAGGAAGCCGATGGAATAGGTCATGCCCTGCAGGCAGCAGGTGCCGTAGAGGCAGCTGGACCTGGGGTGTGCAAGTCCGTGAGGCAGGGCCCCCGGGAGGACCCATCCCCAGCCTGGCCCTGCTGCCCGGGGCGCGGAGGGGCCCCCGTGGGCTCTGGGGTGAGACGCTTACCGGATGGGCTTTCCCCGAATCTCAGCCATGATGGCACTCTCGCCCCCCAGGTACTGGAAACACAGGCTCAGGAAGCTGTAGATGACAAAGGCTGCAGAGCAGAGGGCCGGGGCGGGTGGCAGTGAGCCTGGGCTCCCCGGGACCCCCCACTCCCCTGCCCTTAGCTCTGGGACCACCCGCTGTCCCTGCTGACCCCTGGCCGTCAGCAGTCCCTGTGGCAGCGAGGCCCCACCCCATCAGGGCCTGGGCAGGCCCAGCTGCAGGGGCCCCCGCCTCGGCATCCCCGATCCCAACCATCAAGTGGCCCCTTCCCACAGGGCCTTGCCGAGCTGGACTTGGCCCGGGAGGGTGGGGTTGCTGAGCTGGCCATGGCCTCTCCGGGGCCCTCCCCGGATCTCGCCCGAGCCTGGAGCCAGGCAGTGCTCACCTTCATAGCAGTCACGCACCGAGTCAAAGTAGACGTAGTGCTGGTGGCCCCCCAGGAGGAGGAGGCTGAGCCAGGAGTCGAAGGCGTAGATGGGCACAATGAAGAGCAGACGGATGATGTAGCGCTGCTCGTTGGGGACCGTGTAGGAGCGCAGGTGCAGGTAGATCTGGGTGGGCGGAGCAAGGGCAGGCTTGGGGGGGATGATGGGCACATGCCACCGCTGTGCGGAGCAGGGGGCAGCGTCGGAAGCAGCGCGAGCTTCCCGGGCGCGGCTGGCCCCTTCTTCCCGCATACTCTGCTGCTGCAATGCTCGCTCGCTTGCGCACTCACGCACTCATTCATTCGGAGAGAATTTCCACGGTGGCGGGGGGCGGGGCGGTCTGTGGCCCCGGAGTTTCGCCTCTCAACGTGGGTGGGCATCCAAAGGGCTGATCCCCTGGAGCCCTTTCCGGGATGTGCCACATGGAGCAGGTACATCCGGAAAGAAAGGGTCTGTGTACGAGGATGCGACACGGGACCATGCGGTGGGGCGGGCGGGTCTCGGCAGAGCAGCCCCACCAAGGGGTCTCAGCCGGCCAGTAAAAGTGGTGTCCCAAGATGCCCACGTGGGGGCCTGCTCTGAGATAACGGGGCGCGTAGGCATCAGATGACAAAGCAGGTGCGACCCCATGTGTGTTGGAAACACGTGGTGACCATGGAAGGAAAGACGGCTCTGTCCTATCCCTGGACGGCTGACTATAGTTTGTCTGTAGACCTTTCTTGATTTTCCATGACTTCTGCGGGGAGGGGGGAAGAGCGGTGAGAGGGTCTTGAAGAGGTAGAGGCACAGGGAGCGGGGCACACAGCACCTCTGGAAGGCTTCCTGGAGGAGGTGCCGCCGAGCGCAGGTGGAAGGGCAGGCTGTGTGTGGAACCCCGCAGGCCCCAGCTTCGGAGGGCACAATGCAGGGAGCGGCGGGGGTGGGCTGGCGTCCGGAACAGTCCTTATCAGTCCCTCACTCCCCGGCTGGTGCAGTGGGCGGGGCCTGGCATGCCCAGCCATTAGGAGACCTGGATTCTGTCCCGGGGCTCGCACTGCCTGGCTGGGTGGCCTTGGCTGCCTCCGTCCTCGCCTACCTCGCCTTCCCGTCCTGAAAGCCAGAGGCTGTCCCTCTCTGTCCTTGCAGGCTGCCCTCCTGTCACGGCGGGCCTGGCCGTGGGGGTGGGGGCGGCAGCTGCAGCCCTGGGGCCCCTGTCTGCCCCATGCAGGGGTGGGGCCCCAGGAGTCACAGACATACAGGCACCTGTGCGGTCCCCACAGTGTGGGGGTTAGGCTCACACAGAGCGGGAGTCCGGGAGCCCCACCCAGGACTCTGGGGCCCGGCCTCGTAAATCACAGGCTACCCCAGACCTAACCCGGTCCCCCGCCAGGGAGTAGGCGCGTCCGCCACACAAGTGCGCACGCACCACCCACCAGTTCAGTCTTCCTGTCCAGGGGCCCAGGAGCAGCTTGGTAAGACTCAGTGCCAATCCTGCCTCCTCTGGGCAGCCCTCCCGGATGGACCCTGCTGCTCTCGGCTGTACCGTGCCCCGCCCCCCCCCCCCCCCGGCCCCTCTCACACACCTGTGTCTACTTCTGTTGTGGTTGTTTGAGGCCGAACAGCAGGTGGTTCTCACTGAGATGAGAGTGTGCTCACCCTCCCCGCCCACCAGTCTGCTGACGGCCCCTGCCCCGGGCCCACGTCCCCACTCATTCCCTCCCCATCCTGCAGGCCGGCTCTGCTCTCGGCCCCCCCGACAGCCTGCCCTGGCTCCCCATGCCCCCCAGGCTGAAGGCCAAGCTGCCGCACTGACGTTCAAAGTCCCCCTCTTGTGTTCCGAGTGCGCTTTGTCCAGACAGCCCTGTCCCTGGCCTGCACCTCGTGCTTGCCCCAAGCGGCCAGCGCGTCCTCCTGGGCCCCTCGGCCCAGACCCTGGCTTCTCCCTCACTGCTGGGCCTGGCCATCCCCCCTCGGAGGGGCTGTCCCGTCTGCCCAGTGGTCACCGCGTGGGGCTGGGGGCTTGTGGGGCTCTCCTCTACCCCCCTGAATCTGGTGTGCTCCCAGCCAAGCTCCATCCCTGGCAGAGACCTCCCACCTTCAGGCCTGGCTCCCACACGCCGCGTTCTGGAGAAAGCCCCCTCCCCTGCCCCTGTGCCCTGGCCTGATGCAGCCTCCGAGAGCCCTCCATGCAGCTGCGCCTCCGGTGGCTGCCCCCAGCCCACAGCTTGAGGTCCCAGATCGCAGCAGGGCCAGCCAGGGCCATGTCCCGTGGAGAGCGGGGTCCCAAGAGAGGTGCAGAAGGGAGGGCCTACCTGGTGGCAGGTGAGCACCAGGGCAGCCCACACGAAGACCCCCGAGACGCCGCGGGCCAACGCGGTGGTGAGGAAGAGCCGGGAGGTGCCCTGGGAGCTGTTCCCCACGGGGTCCGTCGGTGGCCCGGCGGGCACGGAGGGCACAGTGGGCATGGCGGGCAGGGGGCCGGGCTGTGGCCAGGTTGCTGACACCAGGGGGCCGCAGGCTGTTCCCAGGAGCCCTGAGGCACTAGTCATCTGCAGAGGTGAGGGAGGACACAGGGAGGAAGTGAGGGCAAAGGTGCGCCAGGCAGCGCAGGCAGCCCCAGGGCCGGCCAGGGGAGGAGGGGGTGGGGGCGGGGAGGGAGGGGCTCCTCCAGGCCACCGGAAGGCCGGGGCTGCTTGGGCTTCTGTCCCCGTCCCCTCTGTGTGGTTCCAGTCTGCCCGTCTTGCCCACTCCCCTGACTCGGGGGCAGCCCTGCTCCGAGCAGGAGCTCAGCTCCAAGGCCGGGGCTGGGGCGCCCTCCTTCCCCAGGGCTCAGCCACCTGGGCGCAGACTCGGTGAGCAGTCGATGACGTAGGGTGGTCCCCGCCTCTGCTGCTTGGGCTCGTGGGAGCCCACGTTTGAGGGGCCAGAGATGTGTTGGAAAATGAGGGAGCCCCCGCTGCCCTGCCTGCCTGGGGTGGAGTCAGAGAGAAGGCGAGCCTGGCGCTGCCCGCAGCAGCTGATGGGGGTGCAGTCCAGCACCCACTGGCTCCCTGGGACCTGCCCAACTGTCCGCGTGCCTGACTGTGCGGCAGGGCCCTTCAACCCCCCAGGCCCGCTCAGTAAGCCCTGAAGGCTGGTTCTTCAGCTGCTGGCCAGCCAGCAGGGGCACCCGGGCCTCTCCCCCGGCCTCTAACCCACGGTAGGTAGGGACCCAGCGCCTACCTCTCAGGCAGGAAGCTCCGGCCCAGTCCTGAGAGGCCCGGCCCCCAGGGAAGCCTGGCTGGTCATTTGCGTGGCCACGTGGCCCCAGGGGCAGGCCCACTGGGGGTGGGGCAGGGCCGCTATCTGGTGGCTGCACCAGGCCTGGGGGGGGGGGGGGGCCCTGCCTCAGCTCCCAGGTGGCCCACCTGAGCTGCCGCCTGCAGGGAGGGGCTGGGCGGAGGGGGAGGAGCGGACGCTCGTCCCCTCCTCTCCCACTCTGGCTGACATTCTATCTTTGCTCAGCGGCAGCGGGCTCCCAGGAACCTGCGGGCCGCCAGGCGCCTCACCTGCCCGCGCCGGCCGGCCGGCCAGGTGGCTTCTCCTGGGCCCCAGGGAGGCAGGAGGGGTCTCGGGCGACTGGGCTGGTGTTTGCCGAAAACAGGTGAATTTATGTTGTGTGAGTGTCGCTGAGCCTGCAAGAGGTGCAGTGGAAACATTGCTGGGGTTGTGGGGTCAGGGGAAGAGGGCAGGCAGGTCACTAGGCTCAGCCCGATGCCAGAGACCCCTTTGGGAAGAGGCTCATCCGGCTCGGTCTCTGGGGCCGCTGGGGAGGGGGCACAAACGTGTGCATGCCGCCGCCGTCGCGGGCAGCACAAAGGGTCTGCTCCGTGCCCCTGATGGGATCACACGTTCATGTCGTCTGTGCCCACCTAACGCTCCCTGCGGGCCTGGGCCATTCGAGGGCTGCACTGTGGGAATGAGGGATCCCTTTATGTTCGGAGAGGTGCATCCACACGTCCCCGGTGCCCAGGAGTGTGGGAGGCTGCAGGCCCAACTTCTGGACACACGACCCCTCTCCCCACCCCTCCACACCCCCCCCCCGCCCCCCGGGAGCCCCCAGCGCTGCTCGGAACCTTCCACACTGACTTCTCTCCCAGGCGTCTCCTTGTCCTGCCGGCTCAGATGTCACCGTTCCTGTCCCCCCTTTAAATCCCACCTGGGATTCCTGTCCACCTGTTGGCTTTGTGCTTGCTGCCTGCCCTCCCTCCGCGGGAGCTTCCCGTGCTAGGCCCAGCCCATCTCCAGTGCCCGGGGAGTGGGCAGCCTCTGTGTGGCCGGCCCTCTGTGGTGGCTCCCACCTGCTCTGGCTGGGGTGGCAGGTGAGGTCTATACCTCATCCAGCCAGAGTAAGTCTCCCCTCTGTGCCCACATCCCGCCGCCTGCCCTGGGTGCCGGGAGCGTGGGTCAGCATGTGTGGACCCCTGGTGACAATGGCTTGGGGAACCTGAAGGGCAAAGACTCAGCTTTGGGGACGTGGACGGGGCTGGCACGGGCCCAGGGGACCCACCCATGCCACAGGTGGGGGAAACGAGGCGTAGGTCCTTCCCAGGCTGATGCTGGGGGACCGAGCCTGCAGCAGGATGCACTCTGGTTAGATGTCAGGAGGACTTCCTAGCTGGAGTCAGCGGGGCCCTGGCTTTGGGGAGGCTTGAGGCCTGGACCCTGGGTCCAGATAGAGGAACTTCCGAAGCTCGGCCGGATGAACACAGGGGGCAGGCCCGGGGGCCTCCTCCCCCTGCAGCTCTGCCTGCAGCAAGAGGGGGCCAGGGGTCCATAATCCTGGGAAGCCCCTTCCGCCCAGGGCCGCCCCTGCTCTGATGGTGGCCAGGCCCAGTGTCACTTCTGGGTTGCTCCTACAGCTCCCTTACCCTGAGGTTTTCTTGTTCAGCTGTTGCCTCCAGGAAGGCCTCCAGGCATCTCTGGCTCTGAAGCCTCCTCACTCCAGAACCTCTTGCACACTGCGGGACATGGCTTTGCTCAGGGCCTTCTCATCCGCACCAGGCCATGTGTGCACTTTAGAATCCCGGGCCTCCGCAGAGTGGGGGCCTTCTGCCCTCCCCCACCTTCCTCTGGGTCCTGACCTGTCTCTCTGGAGGCAGCCTCAGCCCTCAGTGCCTTGCTCCGCCCATGGCCTCGGGAGCCACCTCGGCAGACCCCTTCACCTCTCGGGGCCTCTGCTTTCTCATCTGTACAGATGAGGCTGGGTTCTCCCGCCGCGCCGTGGGTACGGCAGGCAGGTCCCTGCCATCACTGGGGGGCTGGGACACCCCCCTTGCCTTGCTCCGAGCTCAGGGAAAGGCCTGAACCACGTGGCCCTCCCGCGGGGCCGGGCGGGAGGTGGGGGCGGAGAGCCGCAGGAGTCCGGGTGGGGGAGGCACGGGAGACAGGGAGGGGAAGGAGAGGGGCCTGCACCACAGAGGGCTGGGGTCCAGCACCAGGGGCACCAAGCCCAGGAGAGCAGCCCCGCCCCCGGCAGCGGCTGTCATGGCCCACGCGCTCTCAGCAGAGGTGGCCGGGCCGGCCCGGCCTGATTTCCCTGCCCGGGGCTGGACGCTGACCAAGCCCAGCACAGGACAGACCTGCCTGCCCAGGTCCGGGCAGCTGGGGCCTCTGACCCGTGTACGGTGACCGGGTGACTAGGCTCCGGGCAGGTCCTGGCTGGGCTGTGAGTGGCTGAGACGCTGTGGCCGGTGTCAGGCCTGTGCGCTCATCCCCATGCCTGCCCTTTACTACTAATGACCCAACGCCCATGGCTCCTTGGCCTTACTGCTGGCCCTGGACCTCCTTCCAGACCCGCCCTGCCGATGGGGGACATCTCTAGAGCCCTGTGGCTCCTTCCCTGCCGCCAGCCCTGTGCAGTGCCCCCCTGGGCAGGCAGAGACAGGTTGGGGGAGGACGCCACGCTCCCCCGGGCCCTCCCCACTGGGGTCCTTTGGCTCTCCTGGGGGTGCCCGCTCCTGGCGTCCAGGGAGTGGCAGGCAGGGTTTGCCCCTGGAGCTTCTGTTCCGGCCCCCGCGATGGCCCTTGACTCAAACAATAGCCACTGTGGCCGAGGGCCTGGGGGTGACTGGACCAGAGCCACTGTCAGCCGAGGGTCCTGGGCGCTCGGGCCTTTAAGCCACTCAGGTGGGAGCTGGGAGAAGTGGGGAGCGGCGGTGGGGCCACAGGCCTCTGCAGGCCGTGGAAGGAACCTACCATCCGGGGGGCCCCCAGCCACTGCTCCCTTCCTCCGGGCCCCCGGGGGGCCGCGGGTCCCTCTAGCTCTAGTTCTGGGATTCCCTGTGTGGTGGGTGAGCAGGGAGGCAGTGCCTCCTGGAGGCCAAGACGCCGGCTCGTCACCTGGGTCAGGGCACCGGGCCCCAGAGCCGCGGGAGCAGGGCCCCAGGTCGGACACACGGGGCTGGGACCCTGACGCGGCCCTCCCTGTGTCTGTGACCCTCCTCAGTTTCCCCCGCGACTGGAGCCCCTGCGCGCAACAGGTCAGCAGCCGTCCCCCTCCCTTAAAGGTGGGCCCTGGTCCCTGTGGCCCAAGGACAGCTCTGGCGGGCCAGCCGTCTCAGTGGGCCCACTGTCCTGCCAGCCAGGCCACCGTCCGGGGGCTTCTAGCCCGGTCAGCCCCGGGGGACCCCAGCATGGGATCTCGGGGACTTCCCTTCCTCCTGGGGCTCTCTGTCCTTTCTGTGCTGCCCATTCCCGGCCCGCGTCCCTCCCCTGTGCCACCTCCCTCCAGGCCTGCTGCCTCAGTCCCCAGAGGGGCTGGGTGTCCCCGGGGCCTGCCTGTAGCTGCCAGTCCTGGGTGTGTCCCCAGGGGCAGCCCTCCAGGCGGAGCTGGGGCAGGGGTGCTGGCCTAAGACCCTTGTTGGTTATCAGGTGGCATCCCGGGGCCTGGCAGAGCCCTGTCCTCTTGAGTGCAGAGGAGGTGGGTGCAGAGGGTCCGGGACTTTTGGAATTTCAGGGTGTGAGGTTTTTCTCCTGGAGCCCCTGCCCCACTAGAGTGAACGAGACCCTGGCCTGGAGCCCACAGCCCTCCCGTGGGTGTGCACACATGCACACACATGCCTGCCCACGCTCACCTCCCTGATGGCTCCCTCAGCTGTCTGATCGGGCCCTTCCGGCAACTCTGTTGCAGGGCTGCAGGACTGGGGGGTGGTGGCTGGGGGTCCAGCCCCGCCGTGGGGCCTCCAGAGCTCTGTTGCTCCTCACAGCAGCCTGGGTCGGTCCAAGATACTGTTGCTCCTGGGAAGCGCTGGCCCTTTCCTGGACCCAGAACACTCCTCCTTGCCACCGCCCACCCTGCCAGGCCGGCCCTGCCAGCCGGGGTGCGGCCCAGACCACACCCTCTGCTGTGCCCTGCCGTCCCTCCCATTGTCCACTGTCCGGCAGGGGGTACAAGCCGGCCGCAGAGGCTGACATCTGGGTGTGGCCTTGGGTGGCCGCATCTCTCCAGTCCGTGTGGTCGGGGGTCCAATGCCCCCCTCCTAGGGTGCAGTGAGTAGATGGGGGGACGCCTGCCGTCACCGAGGGATGGGCTCCTGGCTCCAAGTAGCCCACGCGGGTGCTCCGAGGGGCCTCCTCCAGAGATGCGGAGCCGCTGAGAAGTCGGCCAGCCACCTGCTCCTGCAGGAGAGATGGTCCCCACCATCTCCTCACAATATCGGAATCAGAGGGTCCTCACTTCCCACTGAGCCCGCCTTCACCCCCACCCCCCTGCGACGCCGTCTGTCTGCTTCAGGCAGGGGTGCAGACTATGAAGCTGCGGGGGCAGAGCGCCTCCCTGCAGTCGGTCACAGCTCACTCAGGGCCCTCTGATTTCACGCATCCGTCGGGTGTCCTTCCAGTCACTCACCCGCGTGCCCCTCTCCTGACCGCCAGTGTCACGCCAAGGCGCTAAGACGCCGGTGCTCAGCGCTCCTGCGTGCAGGTGTCAGTCCACCGGTTCGTTGTCGTAGCGGGTTTGGGAGGATCGGGGGCTGCCAGAAGCTGCTGGGAGTGATCGCTGAGAGCGGCCACCCTCCCTGGCTTCTCTCGCTCGCTCTCAGCTCTGAGCCACGTCCCCACGTGCACCGAGGAAAAGAGAGGGCGTGTAAGGGAGCAGGTCTGGGGGGGGCCTCCGCGCTGGGCAGATCGCACGGTGGTGGGAGGGTGTGACCTTGACGGAGGAGCCCCTCTAGCAGGCTGGGCTGCACGGGCTGCTGACGAGCGCTGTGTCCATTACTTCCATTGGCCTGCAGATCGCTGGAAGGCGTGACGACAGTTTGCTGGGCACACACCATATGCAGCCTGTCCGTGCACAGCAATGACCATCCCCATGGCGCGGAGCGCCGCCTGCAGGGAATGCGGCCTCCCGGATCGCTCCTCCTGAACTGTAGCGGCAGCGCCGAAGCACAAACCTGGGTGCCTCCCCACCCCGTCCGTGCCTGGGTTTATAGGGCAGGGCAGCGCCCAGGCACGGGCGTGTGACAGGAGCACATAGCGTCCAACCGATTTCCACGAGCCAGCAGATGGCTCCCGGCAGCCGTAAGGGTGCCACGCGGAGAAGGTGCTGGGGGCCCCGCTCCCTGTTCCACGCCAGGCCCGCCACCCCCCGCCAGGCTGCCGAGGGCCCCGGGCAGGCACCACCCTGGGTCTTCGAGCCCTGTGTCTCCGGGGCCTCTTCTTCAGGGCGGCCTCGAGGGGTGGGTGTGCGGCTTCGTCGCGCAGTCAGGCCACCAGCGAGCGGCAGTGAGGGGCCTGCACCCGGGTTCAAGTCCCAGCTCTGCCGAGCCGGGGCGGCTGGGTGATGCTGCGTCCATCCCCCTCTGGAACATGCAGATGACGAGAGGAGTGACCTCCCGGGGTCTGAGTGAGAACACGGGCTGTCCCCTGAGCCTGGTCACGGTGATAGGCAGGTGTGCTGGTCCCAGGGAGACGCATTTGGAGACCACACTGGAACACCGAAAGCTGCGAATCTGATCCTAGCCTCAGACTGGGGCCCCGTCCACGCCTCTGCTTCTGGGGGCGGGTGCTTCTCCAGCAGCTGGTTCCTCCCCATCTGTCAGGACACCCCAGTCCTTGGGGATCCTCGTGTGTGCACACCCCTTCCCTTCTCTGGTCAGCTGCTGTGTCCTCAGAACTTGTGCTGGTCCCAGTCCTCCGAGAGGCCCACTAAGTGGGGCTCGGGGGGGCTGGGATGTAACCGGGCGAGTGCGGTGCGAAGGCAGGTGGGGTAGGAGTGGCCAGGCTGGCTACAGGTCTGCCCGAGAGGCCAGGAGGTGCGGCGGAGCTGGCCACAAAGGAGTTCTGTGTCTCTCAGGGATAGGGTCTGCCTCAGTTTCCCCAGTCACCCAGGCTCCCTGCAGCAGCGTCAGCACCTCCTCTGGGAAGTCTGGCAGGATTCCCACACGTGAGCCCCACGGTCGCCGTCGGCCAGTCTGTGCCCCGGGCGGGGCTGATGGTGACCCCGCACGTTCTGCTGACGGAATGAGCCCTTGAAGTTTCCCTGTCTCATCTTCAGCAAACTCATGCTCACCTCTAAACCGGACCGGTGGCTTGAACCAGTCCTTCCCATTGCCTGTTGGAGAGAAGTTTCTAAAGTCAAGAACTTCAGGGTCTTAGAATCCGTTGGCTCCGAGGGAAACGGAATAAAAACATCCCCTTCTGCTCTCACGAGGACATGGACGCCACCCAAGGTGCTTCTTTACGGAGATCTTGTTTAAGATTTTATTAAGTCATCTCGACGCCCACCCTGGGGCCGGAACACACAGCCCCGAGATCAAGAGTTGCACGCTCCACTGACTGAGCCAGCCGGGCCTCCCCTCTTTACACAGGGACCCCAGCTTCCAGACCCCAGGCCCTCATCCCCTCTAGTCTCCAATCCCGTGGGGAGGACTCAAATGGCACATTGGACCCCCGCTTCTGGTGCGGACAGTGACGCGCCACCACGGCTAGTGGGGGACGAGGACCAGCCCAGAGGGTCCGAGCTGCTGTCCACCAGAGGCCCGGGCGGTCACAGGCCACAACACCATCCTGAAGCCAACGCCTCACCGTAACTGCCGCGCAGCAGGACAGTTAAGAGAGGTTCGCAGAATGGAAGGCAACGGCTGTCCGGCAAGCCAAACCCGCTCAGAGAAGTCAGAGGAAGGAGCGAGGGCAGTGTGCGCAGCGTGTGTGAACCTTGCCAAACGTTTCCTCCCACTTACGGTGCGCTGAACCGAACCTACACCGCGTGATGTTAGCTTCTCAGTACTGCCAGGAAGGACGGTGAGGTATTTGGGAACAGGCATTTATTGTGAATAAAAAAAAATTTTCTTCAACAACAGATACTGCACGTGGGGGGCCAAGACTCATGCCTGATGACTCATCTTTCAAGTCTCAAATATATGCAGCTATTTGGGCCCTGGTAAGAACGGTTCATAGCCCCCCAGACACACTCCGCAACTTTCCTCCAGCTGCGGATAAGAGCGCCCAAAGTACAGTCTGCCTGGGATGCGCATATTTCTTCTGGCTTCTAGAGCTAAAGGCAGAGTTCCTCCTTCTGCCTGACCGAGGGTGTCGCACGTCCCCTCAGCCCGCTGAGTAGCAGGCGTGTCTGCAGCTCCAGGGTCACCACACCTGGCAGGACTGGATCACCTCCTTCAAGGCCTTCAGCCCCTCCACGCTCCTGTCCTTCACAGCCATGGCCAGGAGGACCGCTCTGTTTCCAGCTTCCTGAGACACAAACGTCACCAGGTTCTTTGCTAAGACATGGATGAGAGGCTGGTAAAGGGAAAGAGAGAAACGATTTTAATTGGGACAAATCTGATTTCCCTTAGCGCCTTCGCGGTGTCCCCTAGGAACCCGAATGGCTTCCTACACCCCCAATAAATCACACCCCACCCCGTAAGTTCAACGTAACAGTTGTTCAGCGTTCAACCAGACTCCAGAACACTCCAGTCCTAAACAAAACGCTGAAGAGGCACCATTATACTCATTTTCTTGGTGCTTTCCGATTCCTTGGTCTCTTCTGGCTGGCCGTCATCTAGAAGGAATCGTGAAAGGTATTCTGCACGGCTGGGGTGGGGTCTGTCAAATCTCACAGGCGATCTTGTCAGAGCTCGTTACCCCAAGGTAGCATGAGAGGGTCAAACCTTACAAGATCAATACCCCGCCTGTCTGCCAGATACAACACTGATGGGCTGGGAAAAGCATGCACCAAGGGCAGGCAGGTGCTCTCACAGCTGCGAAGGCTTCAGGAAATGCTGTGGCTGTTCGTGGGCTCCATGGCCCTCCCACCAGACCCTCCGGCCACTACTCACAAACTGCAGTCACACGAGCGGGTTTTCCTCCACCATGGGGACCCCTTCCCAGCCACTTTACCTCGTCCTGCCCAAGAAGGACTTTCGTGGTGAGCACGGGCTTGCTGATGTCACTGGCCACGGGGCTGGGCTCCAGGGAGACCAGGGTACCCATCTTCCCGAACTGGGTCACCACCACCAGGATGTGACTGCTGAAGGCTGTGCAGACCACCTGCGTGGGGACCCCACATACCACTTCCGTCTTCTGTCTGGACACCAGCAAGGGTTTGCCTTCCATGGATGGGTCTCTTCAGTGGCACTTTAGTGTTTAACAAGGAAAGAGAAAACACGAGAGTAATTCAATCAGACCGTGTCGGATGTGCCTCGTGGCTCCAGCGTTAGTACCACCTGGTATTAAAACAAACACAAGCAAGCCCATCCGAGCGAGCGCCCGTGCACGCACACGGGCTTCACCTGGAACCCGCCGGAGCCGCTCCCAGGCGCGCGTGTGCAGACGTGCGGGCTGCGCCTACCAGGCGGGCCGTCAGGGCACACGCTGCTCTCTATCCCCGGAGGCTCCCGCCCTTCCGCGGCCCGAGGCCGGCGGGAGCGAGCGCCGCAGGTGCGCAAGCCCGGGCTCCAGCAGGTGGCCGCGCTCCCGCCTCCCGCTGAGCTTCCCCTTCCGTTTGGGGAAACGACCGCCCCCACAGGACGGGGCAGCACCCCCCCCGCGCGGGGGAAGGGCAGAGAGTGACGAGAGGCCGGGAGGCCGGGGCCCCGCGGGGACGCGCGCCCGTCTACCCACCCCGCCAGCCGCGCCGCCCGCGCTTACCGCGCCGCGCCCGGAAGTGACGCCCTTGGGCGACGCGGGCTCGCCCCCGCACGGGGGGCCCCGCCCACCCGCGCTGCGGCCCCGCCTACGGAAGTGCGCCTGCGGGCTTCCGGTCCCGGCGGGGCCTCCGGCGCCCTGAGGAGTGGGGTTCCGCGCTCGGGAGAGGGGCTGCGTGTTCGGGACGAGGGGCGGCAGCCCACGACCCGCGGGCCTCGGCCTCCCGGCCTCTGGCCGCTCCCCCGGGGTGGCCTCGGTAGTCGGGGGAACGCCTGGCTGTGGGTTCCCTTCCCGCATGGCGGCCCGGGGGCTGTCGGAGCGGAGCCGGCGCCGTGCAGAGGTCGCCCCACGCAGAGCGGGCCGTGAGGGCCGCCGCCGCGGACACAGGGCCCTGGGTGTGGCCGGCAGGAGTCCCAGCCCGGAGCCCGGGCGCGGGGCGTCCTGCTGACCCAGGCGGGCGGGACGGCGCGGAGGCCCCACGGCGGGGCCAGGGCTGAGGGCCCCGGGGCGGGGGCGGTCCGTGGGGGGGCGAGCCCTCCGCCCCACTCTCCCGGGGCCCCCGGCCCTCCTGGGGCGGTCTGCAGGGGTGGGGGCGGCCCGCGGGGACGAGCCCTCCGTCCCACTCTCCGGGGCGGGGGCATTCTGCAGGGGGCGAGCCCTCCGCCCCACTCTCCCGGGGCCCCCGGCCCTCCTGGGGCGGTCTGCAGGGGTGGGGGCGGCCCGCGGGGACGAGCCCTCCATCCCACGCCGCCGGGTCTCTCCCTGGGATGGATCTGCAGGGGTGGGGGTGGCCCGCGGGGACGAGCCCTCCGTCCCACTCTCCGGGGCGGGGGCATTCTGCAGGGGCGAGCCCTCCGCCCCATTTTCACGCGGGCCCCAGCCCTCGGGGGTCCATCTGGGCCACCCTTCCAGCGCACATCCGTCAGATTCCTCAGGCCGTGGTGGGTGCCAGCCATTGGGCGAAGTGCTCCGTGAGCAGTGGTTCCTGCAGTCTTGACCCCGTCCTGTAGACGGGCTGTTCAGGTTCAGGGAGCTTGCCCCGGGTCGTAGAGCTGGTAAGGCCTGGATCCGGGCTTTAGACGCTCGCCCTGCTTGCCCTTGATGACTGGTCTGAGGGCTCCCGTTCGGGGGGAGGAGGAGGGACCAGCGTGGCTCCTGTGGCAAGACGATTTCTGGTCCCCTTCCGCCGTCTCTGACAGCCCCCCAGGGCTCATCCTCTCTTTCTCCAAGCTGGAAGTGTTATTGGCGGGGTGGGGGAGCCTTGCTGCTCTAGCTTGAGCCTGCAGATTCCTCCTTAGGGGAGTAACAGCCCTGCAGAACCCCGTACTCAGAGGCCTTGCTGTTCAGATTCCTGACAATCCCTGCGGGGGCGCATTTCCCCTCCACCTGGTCTGCCCACTGCACTGAGCCCCTTAGGAAGCCTTGGCATCCCTAATCTTTGCTCCCTTTTCTCGTGATTTAATGACTCCTTAGACAATCCGTGTCAAGTCCAATGAAGCACGCGCCTTCCAAAACGATTTCTGGTGGCTTAAAATGCATGTATACAAAACATCAAAATAGAAATCGAAATCAAAAGGAAACCTGTTTTTGAGCTTTCTTGCAGCCGGTTCACAGAGGGAAAGATAATGACTTTCAAGCTTCCAATACTCAAAAAGGATGAAGGGTATCAATTTCTCCTGAGAGTGTTTTTGTTGGGGCTAAATTTAAACCCACATCCACCCACCCACACACCAAAAGCAAATTGCCAATTCTCTTGCTTTGCTGTGGGAAACCTTACAAAGGTGCATTCAGTGCTGTTCACCTATTCATGCGTTCTCTCTGTATACAAATAGACACAAGTTTGACACCCTCCCCTCCAAAAAATACCCAACTCTGGAATAAAGTTCTCACCTTTATGAAAGACGTGCGAGAGCAGAGTGGCTGATAAGTTTCAATGACACTCAAGCAAATATGTCCGTGCTTGTCCGTTGGCTGTTTTTTGGTGGAGATCTTGGGTAGAGGCTGCATATGAAGGAAAGGAGGTGGGAAGTCTAGGAGGGGCTTTCCTGGAGGCCCAAGCGGGCGTGTGGGCGGAACTTGGGCACTTAGAATAATGCGGGTCCAGCTCATTGCCTGCCCTGGGCTGTTCTCCAGTGGGAGGCGAATTCCCTTAAGTAAATCCACTTAAAATGGGAACCGAGTAGTGGAAGTGTCACTGGTGGGGCAGAAGAGTGAGAATTTATCTTAAAAAAATGGGGACAAAACAAAATGTCTTGAATTTGTTTTTCAAGGAATTCTAAGTTATGAATGCCATTATACGTTAATTTGTAGAACCAACGAATCCAGTGTTGATTTGGCAGGGTCATAATTTTTCCAACAAGTCGTCTGACAGCGATTTTCCCAGCTGCATAAGGAGGAGGGCGGTCGGAGGGCACCATCCGCTTCCCCAAGCGCCTCTCATGATCCTTTGATATGCACGTTTGACCTTGGAGTCTGTCCTCAGCAGCCGGCCCCCGTCTGGCACCGCCAGGCCCTCCACGCTCGCCGCCACATCCCCCAGTATTAACCTTCACAGGCTTTCCGAAATCTTGCATCTCTCATGATGCACGGCAGCCCCCCGGCCTCACGGCGTGCCTACCAGGACTTGCAACGTCATGCCTGTGCGTGAGAGAGAGTGGGGGACACGGAGGGGCATTTAAGGGGAGCCCAGTTTTGTAAACGGTCGATTCAGTAGGGAAACTTTCTGTGTTAGGATACCCCTATTTCCCTCTGCGAGCTCATGCCTTGCCAGCTCTGGCGGGCACACGGGGGCCTAAGATGTCAACCCTGGAAGGCTCTAGAATCTGCCTCCTCGGCCCTTACTAACTGTGCTTTGGGGCAACCTTCCCTGTTGGCCTCAGCTTCTCAGCTCAGAAATGGAGAGAACACAGGTGCCGGCCTCACAGGAGGGAGTGAGGTGGGCCACAGACCGTGATTTCCCGGAGCTTTATGAAGTTAGCTATTACTTCCTGTGTTTTCATACTTACTTATATATTTATACATTGTTTATTACCTTTATTATTAAACACCTGTCCTCTCATCCGCAGGTGAGTAACATCCTGCTGCCGTATGCCGGGTGAGGAATGACTTGAAAGCACATCAGTCTTTGGGCCTAGAGGCCCTCGACCTGCAGGAGGCTCTCCCAGCTGCCACCCTCCAGGGTCTGCCCGAGGGAGGGGCTCATAGACACAGTGTCCCCTCCAGATTTCGGTGAGATGGTGTAATACGTGGAGCTGTGTTACTTGTAGAAACGATAGCCCCTCTCACATGTCGCAGCCGGTCTCCTAAGAGGACCGGGGGATGCAGAGCTGGAGATCACGTTTGTGATGCAGGCCTGAGACGCGGCATCAGATAAGCAGATTTTACCCCGTTTAGGCGGTAGATACTTAGGACCAAGCGACAGGAGGTGTGTCCATTAGGGTTCTTCCAGGCAGAGGTGACAGACACCTTGTGAAACTGTCCTTTTGCTGCAAAGGAGAACAGATGGGCTCACTGGACAGCTGAGAAGTCCTGGACACTCTGACGATTCACCCCTCTGTTTCTCAACTCCGAGATTGCCGTCCTGCGTTCTGGCAGCATCACCAGCCGCTGCCTCCAGTCACTCTCCTTCCCAGGATTCCCCGGGAACGTCCAGGCCAGTCTCCCTAGACCAGCCTGGGTCACGTGCCTGTCCTTGAACCAATCACTCCGTGAAAAACGAGTTCATGTACAAGCAGCTCCCCCTGCATTTGAGAGTTAGCAAGTCCTTGTCAGTGATTACGTCAGCGAAGAAATCATAACGGACGTGACGAAATATCTAGAGCGCCCCACCCTCCCCGCCCCCGGCCCCTGGAAACCACGCACGCACTTTGTGTTTCTGCAGATTTGCCCATGTGGACAACGCCCACAAGGGGACTCGTGCACCATGTGGCCTTCCGTGGCCGGCCCCTTCCGCTCAGCACCGTGTGGACAAGGTTCCTGTGCACACCTCAGGGGTGCTTTCCTTCCGACAGACCAGCTCTTGGGAGGATTAAATGAGGTCACATGGCGAAAGGGCCTGGTGGAGGGCCGGACACACCCGGTGTGCAACAGGGCTGCCTGCCTTTCACGGGTCAGCAGGATCCACTCATGGAACCGCACACAAGGGACCTCGTGGGACCAGCGGCCCTGAGCTCTCTTCACTGCTGGCCTTTGGGGGCAGCTGATGCCGAGGAGTGGCCATGTTAGCCCATCTGCCCGGTCCCCTAATGCCCCCGAGACGGGTCTGGGGTTATCTGAGCACAGGCCTTGTTGCGGCCAAGGCCAAGGGGTCCTCCTGCCCCAGGCCCGTCCCTGGGGAAATGCTGTGGTGGTTCGGAAGCTGCTGGTGCCCTGTTAGGACAGAAGCAGGTGTGAGAAGCCTCGTGGGCACGGCCAGCTCCGCGGCGGTCTGCGGATCTTTCTCTGAGCGGTACCCCCGCCGCCGCCGCCGCCGCCACCGCCACCGAGGCTGGGGACGCTCTGCCCTGGGGGCCCCCGCGTTTACCGCCAGCCCACACCTGCCCTTTCTGTGCCCCAGCTGGGAGTGACCCTGCACACAGCGGTCACAGACACCCTTGAACAAATAGTGGCGCGGAATTAGAAGCGGTTCTAATTAGAGTTCTCCACAAGACAGAGATTACCTTCAGCAGCACCCGGTTATCTGGAAAAACAATGAATTAATTTTTTTCCAAACCAGGATTATCCAAGTGGAGGGAGGGGGGCAGGATATAAGAAACATAAGCCGCTGAGGTTTTTGCAGGAAAAAAAAAAAGATTAAAGGCAACCAATCGAAAATCGCGTATATTTTATTACAAAAACAAAACCCCGGGTCTATGTGAAACTCAATTTTTTCCCAAGGGAAATTAATGCATACCATTAAAACTGAGTCCAGTTTATAAGGATCCAGGGAGCGGTTCAGAAGAGGAATAAATCCTCTTCCCAGGGAGCATGTAAAGATCATTTCTGGAATGCCTACAGCACAGGGGAAGAAGTAAAATCATCATTTTCCTGCAGAGGCCGGTGGTGTTTCCTGTTGGGTGTAGCCTCTGTTCAGAGGCGGCGGGCAGGGGCTGTGTGGTCTACACGGGTCCCGGGCTTTGGAGTTCTGTGTCGGTGGGAGTGTTTTCACTTAACACCACACAGTAAGCACAAAGAAAACCCCTTGTTTTTGGACCCAGTTCCCTGCCCGCCCAGAACAGGGAGCTGAGGACGCGTGTTGATTTCGGTCAAACTCGGTCACGCTCGGCTGTTAAGCGTTTCGCTCCCAGAGCGAGGCTTTCTGCCCTCGTTAGAAATACTGACAACTGCCTTGCACCCACATGTTTGTTTAGTTCCTTAATAAAGAAACCTTAATCCATGTACAATTTCGGGAAGCCTTTCTTTCAATACTTTAAGGAGTTATTTCCCCTGGCGAGGAAGCGGTCCTGTTGCCCGGTGTGGAGCCTGCCGCAAAGCTTGCCCATCCGCATGGAGGCTCATCCCGGCTCCCGCGCTCTTACCAGGAGAGGAAGAGCCAGTGCTGAAGGCCACGGGGCCTCAAAACGTGCTTGTTGAGTTGGACTGCATTCGAGGTTGCGTGCCATGCCGCGGATCGAGGGGCTGGGGCGGGTGCAGGAGCCAGGAGGGTGAGGCCGAGGGAACCTGAGCCTCCACGGCCAGGGCAGGCTCACCTGTGGCCTTGGACCATTCCCTTCCCCTCCTTGGGCCTCCAACTGTAAACCCTCATCTGTAAAATGGGCACATTGGCCAGGTGGCCCCCAGGTGCCTCCCACCCACTCCTTAGTGGCATGGCACGGGGAGGGGGCGGGGCCCCTTGAAGAGGCAGCCCAGAGACCTGGCAGGAGGGATCCAGTAGGGACCCAGTGGATGGGCCGGAGAAGGCGGGAGGCGGCCTCATGATTCCGAAGCCTGTTCCGTGTGTGGGGGCTGTCCCAGGTGGAGGCTCCCAGAGGGCAGACTGGTCACGGCTCGAGGACGTGCTGAACCAGTAACGCCAGGGCTGCGCACGGGAGGTGGTGAGTCTGCTCCCTTTGGGGGAATTGAGAGCAGGTGGTCAGCTGGGGTAGGGACGCGTGTGGGGGGAGGGGGGATCTGCATTTGGGGGGCTGGACTTGAAGAGTTTGGGAGGATTTTGAATCCAATGCTTATAGTTCTGTGCATCCAGAAGTGATAACACGGGGAAATACTAGCCCTGCTGGACGGTCCGAGACAGAACAGGACACAGAGCTGAATGGAGTAAGAACCAGCCACGCCCAGGGCCGGCAGGAATGGGTTTGCGGCTGGAGCGGCCCGCGTGGCCGGTGGGAATGTGGAATGGCATGGGCACTCTGGGGAGCGGGTTAGCAGTTCCTTGGAAAGGTGACCACCGCCTCCCACATGCTGCAGCAGGGCCATTCCTCGGTCTACAGCCACCAGAAGACACCCCCTCACTTGATGCACCCCACACGCTCTCAGTGGGTGGGGGGGTGCAGACACAAAGTGGCACGTGCACATGATGGGACACTGCTCTGTATTTGAAAGGGGTGAAGTGCTTAGCGGCACATGCAACAGTATGGCGCGGGGGATCCTCACAAACTGCTTAGAGAAAGGAGCCGAGCACAGAGTCTGCATGAGGCCTGACTGCATGCCTCTGGAGTTCCGAGAAAGGCCAGCTTATCAGAACAGAAAGCGGGTCTGCGGTGCAGAGTTGGGGCTCAGGGACGGCTTTGTGCATCTTGATGGTGGGGGTGCTGCCGTGACTGCGCATTTGTCTGCACTCGGGAAACCGTACGTTGAGAGCAGACCTCAGGGTCTGTGCAGAAAGAAACTGTGAACCCATAATGGGGGCAAACAAGCCCCACCGATAGGTAGACCCGATTTAAAGTCCCACCTCCGACCGGGAGCGGATCTGCTTGGAGAGCGTGGCCCGCCGCGGCTGCTGGAGGACTCCTGCCGTGTCCTATAGCACCTCGGGGCACACAGGTCTGATTTTCCGCCACCAGGGCCCGGCATGCCCGGTGCCCCGAAGGTGCTGCTGTTGCTCGTCCGTCCGGGAGAGAAAGGTTTCTTGGGCACCCGCTGGATGAGCATTTCCGGCCGGTAGCGGGCCCAGGGCTCTGGGCTGCAGAGATAAGGCAGATGATGAGCCGGAGGCCACAGGTCCAGGTGGACTGAGGTCGGTACCGCAACGCCCTCTCACCACCGGCCCGAGCGTGGCTGAAGGGGGTAGGAAGGCTCCCGGGGAGCGCGGCAGTGAGGGAGGCCGCGGTGGGGTGGCCCCGGCACACAGGGCCTGCGGCCTGGTGGGAAAGACCGGTGGCAGGGGGCTGGTCCTGCGGTGGCAGCAGGTCCAGATTCGTGGGCACTTCCAGTGTCCACAGGCGCACGTAGGCAAGGTTGTATTCTGTTCTCGCAACCAGGAGAGAACACGGGGAAGGCAACGCGCTTGTGACCTTTGTGGCCCGGGGGTCCTTGCGCCCTGAGGACGCGCCCACAGCCCCCCGAGGTGAATCTAGGTGGTTTGGGTTGGGTGTTGGCTGGGAAAGGGCAGGAAGGAGGGTCTACAGCCCCCAACCCCGGCGGAGGCAGGGTGGGGAGAGCCTGCGTTACCAGCGAACGCCTCCAGGGGGCAGCAGAGGCCTGCAGAACCCGGTGTGGGTGGCGGCACCGAGGCGTCTGTCCTGTGGTCCTCACTCCGCACGGGGAAGAGGGGCTTCCCCCTGGCACTTCCCGCCCACCTGGCCGGGTAGCCTGCCTCTTCCAGGAGGGCCAGGAGCCCGTCCGCTCTCACCCTCTGTCTGTCCGTTCGGGTCTCAAGCCCTCGCTCCCCCTTCTCTGTCGGTCTCCGTCCGCCTCTGCCTCAGTCTTACCTGGGTGTCTCCCTCCCCCCAGAAGTACGCCCACCTGACCACAAAGATGTTGAAGGTGTCATGTCGCGGGCACCTGCTGAGCCCGGCCTGAGGGCCAGACCCGGTGCCGCCGCGCTGTAAGGGGGGGCGAGAAGTCCTCTGGGGGCACTGTCAGGCGCGCGGCAGGAGGGGGGTAAGGCGGCCCCGAGCAGGGGCATTTGAGGTCGGGAGTAGGGCTCGTGAGCTGGACTAGACAGTCGAGGCCACAGTGAGAACACCGAGTGGGTGCACGCTGGCCTCTGCGCCCCCCACAGTTACTGTTACGGGACCTCGGCTTTTGCTCTGACTTTGCTGAGAGCCCCAGAGAAAAGGGAATCAGGATCAGGTCCCCAGGCCTGTGGGTGGTGGTGCAGGGGACCCAGGGCTGTGCGGGTCCGGGGCTCAGTCCAGCCTCCCGTTCCCTACTCCGTGCACCCTTGGTCGCTGCCGCCCCCCTCCCCGGAGCCCCTGCCTCAGCTTCTCCCCCATGAGGCCCCCTCCCCACGGCCCCCTCACTGCCCTCCTTCCCCTGCGGATAAGCCCCCAGAGACTCTCGCCCGTCACTGCCCTCATTCTTCCTCAGCTGCCTCCTGGCTCCCGGGCCACATGCTTTTTTTGAATAATTTTTTAATTGTGGTACAATAAACATAAAACTTCACCACTTTAACCACTTCAAAGGGTCCAGTTCAGGGGCACCGAGCACATCCACGCTGCCGTGCAGCCGTCCCCCCGTCCGGCTCCAGAACGTTCCATCCCGCACAGCGAGACCCTGTTCCCGTGACGCACGGGCCCCCACCCGCTCCCCCAGCCCCGGCCCCGCCGTCTGCCCTCCGTGGCCGTGAGTCTGACGACTCCGGGACCTCGTGGGAGCGGGGACCCCGTGCGTGTCCTTCCGTGTCTGGCTCGTGTCCTCGGGACTCGTCCCCATGGGGGCAGGGGTCCTTCCTTCCTTTAGAAGGCCGGCTCACACCCCGTGGTGTGGCCAGACCACACCGTGTCCGTCCATTCCTCTAGCTCTGGTGGCCGAGGGGCGCCTTCAGGAATTGGCAAGCAGGCCCTTTGCTTGCCTGGGCCGCTCACCTCCGCGACTCCCGCCTCTCTGTGGACGGCCAGGAGTACCCGGGCGGACCTTTAGTCAGCGGAAGAAGCAAGGACTCGCAGCCTTGTCCCGCTCTGGGAGCAGAGACCCCCACGCCCAAACCCGGAGTGCTCTTTGTGCTTTGAGGTGCATGGGCCTGGGGCAGCTAGGAAGAAAGTGGACCCCGC
The DNA here is from genome assembly GCF_009762305.2 of Zalophus californianus. Taxonomy (NCBI): domain Eukaryota; kingdom Metazoa; phylum Chordata; class Mammalia; order Carnivora; family Otariidae; genus Zalophus; species Zalophus californianus. Next base: position 112,884,255 of record NC_045604.1, on the reverse strand, counting down.
AGAGCTGCGTGGGAGGCATGGGCGGGCAGTGGGTGCTGTCTCGGCTTCTTCTTTTTTTTTTTTTAAATTTTATTTATTTATTTGAGAGAGAGGATGAGATAGAGCATGAGAGGGGGGAAGGTCAGAGGGAGAAGCAGACTCCCCGCCGAGCAGGGAGCCCGATGTGGGACTCGATCCCAGGACTCCAGGATCATGACCTGAGCCGAAGACAGTCGCTTAACCGACTGAGCCACCCAGGCGCCCTGTCTCGGCTTATTCTTGCAGCTGATGAAGCCCCGGGTCCTGCACCAGGGCGGCACCCACCTGGGGGGCTTCTGTCTCCCCTCGGGTGGGGAGGCCCCAGCCCCTGTGCGTGGCGCTAGGGTCCGGGCTGCTCTCGGCGGGCAGGAGAACCATCACTCTGGGGCTTGGACCTGGGGTGGGCCTGGGGCCAAATGCAGGTGAGCTTTGCGCACAGCGGCTGGGGGTGGTTTCGGGATGCAAGGCCAGCCCTGCGTCTGCCACCAGCACCTGCTCGTCTCCTGGGAAATCAGGCTGGGCTCTGTCACTGTCACCGGGAAACAGTCTGGCAATAGCCTCCTGCACACGAGGGGTGTCCCCTGCTTTCTCTCCCCGCCGTGCATCTGGTTTCCCTCTGCAGCCCCCCAGGGGCTGCGGCCCCCCAAAGGCTGCACTCGGGGAGCAGAGTGCCCTGAAACCAGAGAAAAGAACACCGGGGATTTGGCTTAAACTCGTTAAACCCAATGAACCCTCCCACTGAATGATCCCAGTCTGCGCCAGGCCTTTTAATCTCGTTCGGGCCTCGGGATAATTTGTTTAGCTGTGCTGATCAGTTGAAGGTTAATTCAATTGGACTTGGGTTATTTATTTGTGCCTGGATTTGCTAAGTGTCATTGGAGGTACATGAGGTCTTCATTATGGTGGCACGATGGCTTCATTAGGGGGTCGGCCATGCCTGCCAGGCCCCTTTTGCCCTTCTGCGAGCATCCAGGCTCCTTCCTGCCCAGGGTGGGGGTGGCAGCCTTGGGGGATGGGGGGCGCCAGGAGGCGGGGCAGCCTGGGGGTAGGGGCGCTGTGCTGAGGGATCCGGAGGAGACCTGCCTCTAGCCTCAGCTCCGGTGGCGGCCCTCCTGTGGTCAAAGAGCCAGTCCTCCATGGGTTTGGGTGCCTGGCTTTCCTGGACTCATCCCTCGGGAGGACCCTAGAGGCAGCCACCACCCTGAGCCCACAAGCTGGGGACAACCGTCTTCCCTCTCGCTGACCCTCCCGGGGTGGGCTTGGCCGGCTCAGCGAGACCCCTTCCCCACCCACGACTTGTGCACATGGACAGCGGGGTCATGGGAAGGGCAGGCTGGGTCCCTGCCCAGAGCTGGGATCTCTTTCTGGGCAGCTGTGAGTGATGGATGGGGCTTTTGGCAGTTTGCTGTTTCCTGCACTGGTATCAGACACCCCGGCTGGTTCCTCTCTCCAGTGCTGTGACCTTCTGGCCAGCCCCGTGGCGTTGACTCTCCAGGCACCAGGGCAGTGGGTGGGCAGTGGAGGCCCGTCCCTGGGACACGTCCCATCCTCAGGCTCTCTGGCAGTGGAAGGATGGAGGGGGGTTCCGGGTGCAGGTGGAGGGCCCAGGCCACAGGGGGTAGCAACTGAGGTCAAGGGAGCTGAGCATGAGCGAGGGGTGCCAGGGGTCCCCCAGGGAGCACCCCCAAGGAGCGCCCCCGGCCCCCCAGAGGTTGCTAGCTGGGCTGAGCGCTGCCAGCCAGGACATGTGCCATCTCGGACGTAGGTGCCGGAGCAGGGCAAGGTGGGGGAAGGGCTAGAGCAAAGATCCCTACCCATGTTCCTCCACCCCGGGCCCCCCCCCCCCCCAGAACTGGGGGCATGTCCTTCCATCCCGTCCAGGAGAAAAACCAGATCCAGCCTGGAGGCAGTCCTCTGGGCCTTACTTCCTGAGCAAACACCCTGTGTCCTAAGAGCTCGAGGGGTCTTGGTGATGTAGGCCAGTGCCTTAACTGAACAGTGGAGGAAGCTGGGGCCCAGGGAGGGGAGGTGACAGGCGCCCCGGGGGGCGAGTGGGATGCGTGACAAGAGCCAGACAGGAAGATGTTGGCAGTGACCCAGGAGCCCAGCCTCCATGTACAGACATCAGCTTGTTCACACCTCGCAACAGCCCTGTGAGGACAGTAATCACCACCCCTGTGCACGGGGGAGGACACGGAGGCTCAGAGAGGTTGGGGGACCGGTCTGAGGTCACACAGCTGCCCCGCTCCAGAGCTGAGTGGGGCCCTGTCTGCTTCTGCCTGTGCTGGACAGGTGTCGGGCCATTCTGGAGAAGACTCAGGGGTCCCCAGGCACAGACCCCGGGAGCAGGGAACCCCAGTGCAGGGGAGTGGGGCAGGGAGGGGTGAGGGCCATGGAGGGTGTCTTCGCGTAGTTCCCTCCAGCTGGGGTGGGGTCCCTCCCTGGGCTCCCGTGCTGCCCCGCGTTTCCATCACTGCTGCCCCGGTGTAATTACTGCCTGGTGACCTGCACATGTCCCCGCAGGGCAGGGCATGTTGCTGACTCTCGCAAATGCCCCCAGCCTCCCCACATGCTGTGGGGACAGGGAGAGGGTCCTACCTTGTCCTGGGTCCGTACCTCCACACTCTGTCTACCGTGCGTTCCGGGCATCCACGCTGCGTAACAAAGCACCCCAACAGCGATTCTGTTAAAGCTCACTGTTTGGGGGTCTGGGATTTGGGCTGGGCCGGGCCGGGCGGTTCTTCTGCTCTGCGTGGCATCGACCAGAGGCCACCAGGTGGTACTCAGGTCAAGGGTGGGCAGGTCTGGAGGGTCCCTGCCATGCCTGGCATCTTGGCGGAGACGGCAGGGGGCTGGGCTCAGCCAGGACTGTCCACTGGGGTTCCCACCTGCGGCCTCTCCGGGATGACTGGAATGCGGACGTGGCGTCCTTCCACATCTGCCTTGTTTCACGAGCGCCATGTCCTAGGGCTCCTCCATGCCGGCGGGTGTGGGCGCTTCCTTCCTTCGTGAGGCTGGCGAGCCTCCACCCAGCCACGGACACTGGGGTGGCCTCCACCTTATGGCCGCTGTGACCGCGGGCAAAGTGTCCGTGTCCCCCTGTGCTCTAGGGCAGCGGATCCAGAGAGGGAGCGTGGGCTCCCTGTCGATGGAGGCCGTCAAGAGTTTGTAGCTGCCTTCAACCCATGACACCACGCTGTGTGGAGAGAGAGGGTGAGAGAGAGGGGTTGCTGGAAATTCTGGCTATGCAGCCCTCAGGAGGCCGTGGCAGAGACAGCCGGATGATGGGGGGAAGGGGAGATGGGGCCCTGGTGTCTGGGGAGGCGGCAGGAGAGACCAGGCTGGGTCTGGGGGGTTGGGCTGGAGGCCAGGCGCCCGGCAGGGGAACCCCAGAAGGGAAAGCAGGCCTGGAGGCCTGCTGGAGAGAGCCGGGGCCTGCCTTCAGGAAGGAGCAGCGGCGTGGCTTCCAGGGAAACTCTATGGGGGGCGAATTTGAGGCTCACGGTCGGTCGGTCGGTCGAGGGGGAGGTGATGAGAGGGGCCGGCCCAGCCTTGCTTTCTTGTGCTGGCGCAAGTCAAAGTCAGGAGCGTCGGGGGGGTGTTTCCAGACAAGCGCCCGGGGAGCCACGGCTTGGGGTGAGGCCGGTCTGAGCCAGAGCTGTTGGGAGGCTGCATCGGGAGCTGGGGTTCTGCAGGAGTCATGCGGTTGGCGGGGTGGCTCCCCACGGGTGTGGCCGGGCCCACGCACTGAGCGGTAGCATCCGGTGGCAGCCCTCATGGGCTGGCCTTGGTGCTGGGCCCGTTCTCCTCTGCGGGGCCTCTGCCTGCAGGAGGCCAGACTGGCTCCCTTGTGGGGCCATCTCGGGCCAGCCTTCCAGGGGCACAGACAGAAGCCACGGGGCTTCTTGAGGTCAAACTACGGGCACGGGGAGCCAGGGGCTGGTCCAGACCTCAAGGGAGGGGAGATAGTTGCTACCTCTTTGTGGGGTGCGACCACTGTGTCCACCTTTGAAGGCAGGCTGCCACTTGGAGTCCTGGTTAGCCAGTGTGTGGTGGTATTGGGCACGGGGCCACGTCGTCGTGGGGGTGGGAGACAGGCAGGGGCGCCCACTTGGCAGCGGATGGGTGGGGGCAGAAATGCAGACAAGCGCCCAAGAGTTGGAGGCACCACCCGGGGCCCCACACGGGCCCCTGGGAGCACTCAGTGGGCACTCAGGGCATACTGACAGCCTGAGGAATCAGGAGCGGGGACCAGCCAGGCTGGACCCTGGCAGGTGCGGCTCTGGGCTCAGGTTCCTGTTAGCTATCCTTCCGTGCCCCTGTGGGGCCTGGGGCACCTCGTGGTGGGTCACCTCCACCCACGTCTCCCAGCTCCTCTCCCCTCCCAGGCTGGGTCTTCTTGGCCTGTCAGGCAAACCTGGTTCCCTCCCGGCCTCATCCACAGAGGTGAGATGCACCTGGGCTTCTTGCACGTCCGCTCGCTGGCTCCCCCACCTCTTCAGTTCTGGGCTAGGAAGCTGGAAGGCTGGAGAGGGGCGGTGGGCCGGGGCCGGGGCCGCCCGGGAACGCCGTCCCTGACCCTGTGTGGGCGGATGATCACGGCTCCCCAGGGGAACCTGTAGGGCTGTGTGCTGGCAACGGTGGGACTGAGCGGTCTGTCCCTCTGCCCGCGCTTTCCAGGCACTGTGGACGATCAGGCAGAAGCAGCCCTTCCTCTAGGAAGAAGAAACCCCTTGGGCGTGCCGGGCGCTCTCCACATGCATCAGTGACATCGCATTGAATATTGAAGGTTCACCCTCGCCCCCAGATAGCCACGGCTCAGGGGGCCCTGTGATGGGCCCCGGGTCACCCGGACGGGGCTGAACCCAGGTGGGGCCAGAACCTAGGCTTCTGGGACTTCAGTTTTGTCTGGAAGAGAAAAGCACGCCGGGGATCATGGCATTGGGACGGCATCCCTGAGGGGCGCAGGGCCCTGCCTGGGGCAGTAGCTCAGCTGCAGAGAGGCGGTCGGCTGCAGAGAGGCGGTCAGCCGCAGAGAGGGTGGCAGAGGTGCTGTGCCGGGCCAGCAGGGGCCCTCAGGAGGTCGGAGTAAAGCCAGAGCCCAGTCCAGACCGGGCATCCTGGACCTTGGGAAGCTGTCTGCCAGGCAGGGCTGGCAGGAAGCTACCAGGAGAAAAGGCCTGGCTGATGCAGACCCCAGGCCCAGAAGCACGTGTGCTTATAGCCCCCCAGCTCCCCGCCTTTCTGAGATGGTCCCAAGGCCCAGCCAACGAGAGGGTCAGAGACCAGGCTACACAGCCAGGAGAGGGGGCGCGTCTGGCTGCAAGGCCTCGGGGCCAAATGCATCCCTCATCTTCCTGGGGACTTACGACCCAGCAGTGGCTCTGCCCCATCTCCAAGGGGGATCGTTCAGGGCAGGTGGCTCCCACACGTGGACACGGCTCTTCCTGCCAAGCCTGAAAACCACTCCCCACGAGCGAGGGCGTTCGGCCTGGTCCACTTGACCCGCACCGGTTACTGAGCACATACTCTGCAGGGCACATGCGAGCGGAGTGGTAGACAAGGGGATCCCCCCATGAAGGGCAACACGGAGGCAGGTGAGGGTGTTGGGGGTGGTCGGAGGAACAGGAAGCATTTCAGTCGCAACCCGAAGGCTGAGCAGAAGTCAGCCAGGTGCAGGTTGCAAAAGCCTGGGCAGAGGGATCAGCATGTGCAAAGGCCCTGAGGCAGCCGTGTCTTTGTTCCCCGGGGGTTGCTATAATACATGAGCACAAACCCGGCCGCTAGCACAACAGGAATCCGCTCCCTCCTAGGTCTGGAGGCCATCAGTCTGAGCAACATGTGGGCAGGGGTGGTTTCCCTGGAGGCTCAGTGGCACAGTCTGCTCTGGGCCCCTCTCCCAGTTTCCGGTGCTGCTGACCATCCTGGGCTGTCCAAGGATGCACCCCCCCCCGACCTCCACTTGTGGGGTCACCTTCTCCCTGAGTCTCTGTATCTCAGGCCTCCCTCTGCCCTTCTCTTGTTTGGCCTACCCTAAACCCAGGATGACCTTGTCTCGAGATCCTTCACTTAATTACATTGGCAAAGACCCTTTTCTCAAATAAGGTCCCTTCCTGGGTTCTGGAGTCGTATGGCTGGACATACGTTTTTGGGGGACACCATTGGACTCCCTGCAGGCGGTGTGTGGTTGGTGTATTGTAGGGATAACGGGGTGGTCATCTTGACAAGATGAATGCGTGTAGGGCAGACCCAGATGATGTGTGGCCAAGGGCCAGGGAAGGGGTTCCCATCATTCCAGGTGCGGCTGGCGGCCGGTGCAGGGATTTGCAAGGTATTGACCCTGTCTGACCTCCCAACACAAAGTGCCCTGGCTGGAGGGTGCGCAGAAGCTGTAGGGATGGGAGCAGCAGGGTGACTGGGGATGCAGCTGGGGACCCAGGCAGGGGTTACGGCAGCTCAGACCCAGAGAAGGGGCTGGATTCCAGACTCAGTTTGGAGGGACAACCGAAGGATTCACTGAAGGAGTGGGTGTGGCCCAGGGGAGAGAGGACTGAGTTTGTTCTCAAGGCCTCCATGGGGACGGTGGGGGTCCGGGGCCTCTCCCTGTGGCGTCTGGGAAAACAGAGCAGTGACAGACAAGAGGGCCCGCAGGACACGCGGACACCCAAGCCCCGGCTTGTGGGGGCGGGACCCAGATGAGGCGGTGGAAGGCTCAGGAGAAGGCGCAAATGCAATCCCGAGGCCTGTGGCTGGACGAGATGTTATGCTACCTTAATACGTTCGCTAAAAAACGAAACCACTCGCCGACCCTGAGGGGCTGTGTCACTCTGCTCTGCTAGATTCTGGGGGAGATTTGAGGAGCAGAAGCTGTTGGGGGGACACATGCGCTCTGTGACCCCCAGTGAGCTCCTGCTCCCCCTGGGTCTCTTCCCTCCCCCATCTCATGGTCTCCGGGACTCCCTCCCACCCTCAGACCCTGTGGCTCCCCCCTTGTTTGAGAGAAGCTTCCGGCACACTGCTGCCTGCCCACATTTGCTCTCTGGTGTAAACTCTGCTTCAGCTGGAAGGTTAAACTAATAATGAAGTTTCTCTGGATTCATTATGCTTTCCAGGTTTCTCTCCCGGGTGGGACCATCAATGTCAAGTGCAGCCTTTGGAAAGCAGGGTGGCTGGCCAGGGAGGGTCAGTGGGTGTCAGAAGAAAAGAGAAGGTGTGTATGGGGGGCAGCTCGGGGTCTCCTCTGGTGGGGGCCACGCACATGGTGTGTGGGTGTGTGCGTGCATGGCTGTGCGTGAGCTCCACAACCCAAGACTCAGAAAGCCAGTGTTGTCCAGGCCTCTGGGGCCTGGTGGGCGCTCGGGGACTGTCATACACTGACCACATGCCTACGCAGGGTCTGTCCAGAGGGACTCCTCATTAATGTACAAGGAGAGGTAGCAGTGGCTGGTGCACGGGACTATTGGAAGAACATGCATGAAGCACCGTTTTTGCGTGCACCAGGTTGGAAAGAACCCTCCTGGCTAAGCCTGACCGAGCAGAGTGCAGCGGGTGGGGCTGCTGGGTCATGGAACATTCAGCAGGGTTCGATCTGCTCTGACATCTGGATGGGTGGCAAGACTCGAGTGCGCTTCTGCTGAACAGAAGGAAGTCCAAGGCCAAGCGTCTCCCCTGGGAGTCCAGAGTGAGGCCAGGGTGACTCAGAACCCCGGACAGGGGCTCCGAGGATGGTGCCACCACCCTGGCAATGACCGGCGGTATCTGTGTGCGAGTCTGTGGGGGTGTGGGGTGGGTTTCCAGGGAGCAGCAACCAAGGAAGGGAGGCCCTGGAGTGATGTTGGAACAGCCACGGGAAACCAGACCCCAGTGTGGGGAGCCAGGAACCAGAGCCACGGTGATGTGCTGCAGTGCTGAGTCTGGGGTGGGGGAAGCTTGGCCTTCAGTCCTGGCGTGGCCTCTAGGAGCTGTGCAAGTCACTCACTGTCCCTGCACAGCAGTTTCCTTGTTGGCAAGGCCGTATGCTCTAAGACTTAGAAGTCCTGTGGGTACACTACCAGCCTGAGCCGGAGTGCAGACCAGGGTAGTTAATGTCCCATCGTTGATGTGTGTTTGTTTGCACATGGACCGTGCAGTGGGCCCTCTCTTGAGCTGGGGAACACGAGGGGGGCAAGGTCACCTTCAAGGAGCTTACCTCCTAGTTGGAGGGACAGACCCTCCAACAAGCAGCTTGAATCTAGTGTACTCAGTGCTGTGATGGGGAGAGGGGCTCTGGGCACCTAGGGCAGGGGGTGGGGGTTCTCAGGGAAAAGTTCCATGAAGAGCTCTTCTAGCTTAGACCTAATGATTGAGTAGACCTTCTTCAGGTGAAGGTGCTCAGAGAGTTCTGGAAAGGGAGCATAGGCCTGGAGGTGGGAGACAGAGTATGCTTAGAGCATGAGTTGATGATGGTGGTGGTGGTGATGGTGGTGATGGTGGTGATGGGGGTGATGGTGATGAAGATGAAGGTGATGAAGATGAAGGTGATGGTGGTGATGCAGGTGATGATGGCGATGATGGTGATGGTGATGGTGATGAAGGTGATGGTGGTGATGATGGTGAGAAGTGCTCCTGCTGACAGTGAATATGGTGGCGGTGATGATGATGATGCAGGCGCATCAGCCTCCTCTCCCCTGGTCCAGGTCAACTGAGGGGCTAGAGGAAAAGTCTTGGCTTTTCCTTGGCTGACTCCTCCTGGGTCTGAGCTTTCCTCTCTGGATCCCTTGGCTTTTCCGTGGTCTCCAGCGTACCTCATCCTCTGGGTTCCTCCTGTCTGTGTTCAGGCGGGGCTCTGGTCTGTGCTGGGGTCCCATGCCAGGAACAAGGCCCAGCCAGACTCCAGTGCCCCTTGGCTCTATCCGAAGTCCCGTGGTGATGGCCATTCCCAGTCGGGTCAGTGGAGGGAGGGGCGTTTCCATCATGGAGGGGTTGGCCCCCTCTCTCCGGTCCCCTGTGGTGTAGCCCTTGTGGTGAGGTGACAGCTCTGGCAGCTGCTGGACCACGTCTCCTAGGCTGGGGGCAACAAGGGCCTTAGCAGGCAGAGCTGGCCCCAGCGACTGTCCTCAGACACGTCCTCCTGGATCTGGCTGTGTCTCCCTCACTTCCTCCTGCAGGGGAAGTGATTGGAATTTGGAAATACGATCAATTTGGAGGTTACCGCCCGCAGCCAAGGCATGGTTTCTACAGGGAAGGAACCGTTGAGCTTCTGCCTCTCGCAGGCCCTGTTTGCCCACGTGGGACCTGGCCCAGGAGGGGTGCCTCGGTCATCCCCCAACCGCTGCTAGTTTCCTTGGGACCCCTTGGGCTGTCCGGGCCTTGTCCTGCGCCCGCCCCTCACATGCTGTGTCAGGCACTCAGCCGGCACCAGACAGTGTCTCATTCACAAGACACCTCTGAGGTCGGGTGCATACAATCGCCTTCTTACGGATGAGAAACTGAGGCCACAGAGGCAGACCTCTCACACCTCCGACCCCAGAAGCTTAACCACGATGTCACTGATGTTCCAGCTTGCCTTGCTCCCATGCACGAGTGATGGAAGAAATGCTGGCGCCATCGAGACGGTCGTGTTCTCGCGTCCCCTTGACATCTCCATCTCTAGGGCTGAGCCCTGAGCCTCAAGGCCCCCGAGCTGGGGAAGGAGGGAGGAGCTCATGGCCTAGGGTCCTGCTGAACGTGCGGGGCTGAGTCAGCTCCGATGTGTGCCGCACAGGGGAGCTCTGGTCCTGGTGGTGGAGGAGGCGGGGAGGTGAGGAGGAAGGCAGGGTGGGGAAGTCAGGACCTCTCCCCACTTTCAAAGCTGGGGTCCAAGGGCCTCTCGAAGCATCCAGCTGGGTGTGAGGACCCATGAGAACGTGCGGAGGGTGGGGCCTCTCCCCTGCTGCAGCTCGGGAAGACCCAGGGCCTCTCGGTGATGCCCTGCCCCCTTCCGACACGACACGGGACGGAGGGTCTGTGGGAGGAAGGAAGGTGGGCCAGGTGGGGTCCTGGCTCCACGTGCCCCGTGTGGGCGTCCAGCGCATCCCCAAGTCCCCGAGAGGCCGGCGTATCCGCAGAAGCGGGCGGCCGGGGTGAAGAGTCCGTGGCCTGGGAGGACGTCCTGACCGGGGCAAGTGGCCTTGAGAGAGGACGCTGCGGGGCCATCCTCGTGAACGTGGCAGCAGGGCGGACGGCGGCGCCCCCACCCCCTGATGTCCCTGCAGGACTTGATGTGCTCATGAGCTTGGCAAACGTCTCCCAGCTTTTCATTTGTGGGAGAAGCGACCTTTTATATTTCAGATCACATGAAGTTAATTTGCACTCCAGTTCAAGAGAGCTCCTGAGAAGGTACGAATGTGATTTCTTAACAGCTGTTACGTAGGACTCAACATGACAGAAATGATGAGAGGTGAGGCTTCATTTTTAGACAGCAAGAAGCACATGCTTTCCCCCTGGAGCCCGCCCAGGATGGAGCAATCAGATGGGAAGAACCCGAGGGAGCGTGAGGGCCAACCACTCACCTTGTGTGATGTCCCTGCCTGACCCACAGCTGCCCCACTTCTGTTTGAATACCCCCAGCGACGGAGAGCTCACTACCTCCAGAGCAGCCGCAGCTAATGCTGGTCGGCCTTGGCTGTCAGAAGGTCTTTTTAGTGTTAGGTACGCTCTGCTTTTGTTGACTCTGCCCTGCCACCTGAAGATGCACAACGTCACCCCCTTCCTCCTCACGTCAGCCTTTCCAGCGTTTGAGTGGGCTCCACGGCCAGCTCGCCTTCCTCAACTGCCGACCACCTCTGATTCCTTACCCACATGTCCCCAAGCGGATGTCCGGGGCCTACCATCCTGTCCCTGGCGATGTCCTGGCCTGCCAGTGTCCCTAAAGTGAGGCACTTAGGACCAGACACGATGTCCCTTTTTCCGACTGACTGGCCAAGATTCCTATCACGTTCCTACTTCCGGACACCATACCTCTAGCCGGATGGCCAGAGGTCACCTCCATAGCGAGCTTTCAAAGCGTACTGCCCGGCCACCTGGTTGGTATCCACGGGGAAACCGCTGCATGCCTAGTCCTATGCGGTCACTGCCGGGGGTCAGAGCAGGGGAGGCAGCCTGCAGGAGGGCGAGTCTTGTCCAGTGATGGCTGTTGGTGTCTGGATGAACCCCCCCCCACCCAGCTCATGCTGGCCCACCTGTCACACGTTCCTTGCCCCCCCCCCCGCCCCCCGGGCCCTGATGCTCGGCAGAGCTGGTCACCTGACTCAAGCCAGACCGTTCCCATCAGGAGGTGGGGACGATGGGTCCGTGCCTGCAGGTGGCCGTGGGGCAGCTTTATTCCCTGCGGGGTCTGGGAAATCTGAAGTCTGTCTGCAAAGAAAGAAGAGAGTTGGGGGGCGGGTAGGTGGTGGGCAGCCAAGGGTAGCACGTGAGCAAATGCAGAAAGGGGGTGGTGGGTGCACGCCCAGAGCCCACCTGTGTCACCTGCCCTCCCGGCCGCCTAGAACCAGGACGTCCCACGGGGCGGGGAAGGAAGGTGCTGGGAAGCTGGCCCTGAGATCTGGCTCCACCCCTGCCCCAGTCCTACCTGGTGCCAGGATTCCCCAATGTGCTTGAGACCCGGCTCAGCCCTGTGGGAAGATCAGAGCCACGCCGCCGGCCCCCAGCCTCTCAGGGCCCGGCCCTCCTTGCTGCCCAGGGTGACATAGGCCAGCCCCCATGAGGGGCCAACAGCCCATCGCCGGGGGCTCCTCCTGGCTGTGTTTGTGCTATTTGTGGTTTGTTTCTGGCCGCTCTGTGAGGCCGTTCATTGGCTACTGTCCGCGGACCTGCCCAGGTGCGGGGCCAGCCAGGTGGGGCGGTGAGGCCGAAGCAGTGAGAATCAGAGCCCAGCCAAGAGTGCTTCAGTCCCTTCTGTGCCCCTCATGAGCTCAGGCAAGCGGCCCGCCCTCTCTGAGCCCCCTCTGTAGAATGGGGACCATAGTGCCCCCCGCCCCACAGGCCGGCTGGGACAGTCCCCGGAACCAGCATGGATAGAGCGCCTGGCACTTGCCACCACGCGAGTGTGCCTTCCGAGATGGCGCAGTCGCGTGACTGGCAAGCTGGCCATGGCTGTTGGCAGGGAGCTCAGCTGGGGCGGAGGGCCGGAAGCCTCCGTTTCCTCCCTGGGTGGCCTCTCTGTGTGGCCTGGGCTCCGAAGGCAAGGGGACCACCTTCTATGACCCCAGCGTCCCGAGTCAGATGACGTCTGTTACAGGCTGCAAGGTGCCCCCTCCCCAGGTGGCTGAGCTAAAATGAGATCGCTAGGGTGGCCCTAATGCAACGTGACTGGTGTCCTCTACAGAAGGGAGGGCAGGACACAGGTGTGCACCGAGGGGCGACCACGTGGGGACATGGAGGAGAGAGGCCTTGCCGGCACCTTCATCCTCTGGCTTCCGGAACGCTCAGTACACGTCTGTTGTCTGAGCCGCCCAGGCCGGCTGACGGAGCGTCTCTTCAGACCTACTCTGGCCATCAGGGTGATGACAAAGGCCTGTCCAGGTTGAAGGAGGGGACACAGCAGACCCTGGCTCCTTCGGGTGGTGTGGAAGGGGTGGGCGTGGGGTGGTGTCAGGACGCCAGAGGCCCAGACGCAGCGGGAAGGGAATCCACCCTCCCAGAGATGGAAGAGGGCCCTCCAGGCACGGTGCACCGGGGTCCCCCACGAAGGCCCTCCAGCCGCCAGCCCCGTAACCTCGGTCCTCAGCGCAGACAGCACTTTGTGGGAGGCCTTGCTGGAGAGAGGCAGGGATTCTGGTCTCCAGTCCCCAGAGCAGAGCGAGGGCCCGATGTGGGAGAGGAGGTGGGTGTCCAGGGGCCAGGGGGAGCCTAGGGTCCCGGACCTCCGAGGGGGTGAGTCAGATCTCAATAAAGTGGCTAAAATATAGTAGCGCCCACCTTCACAGAGTTCTTAAGGGTGTTCGTTATGTCCTGTAAAATATTTAAAATGGTGCCTGGCACAAGCTAAACGCTCAATAAATGTTAGCTATTAAAAAATAACAAATCTCTTTAAGCCCCCGCAGCTCTGCCTCCCCCAGGGAGCCTGCACAGACAGGGGCCTCCTCCCTGCCTCCCGTCCAGGGCCCTCACCCCTCTCGTTTCTTCAGACACCTCTGTCCGTGGGCTCTCGGGGCAGTCACCCTGGAGGGGCCCCTCCCCGCCCTCACCCCTGCTATCCAGTCCAGGGGAGGCCAGCGGCTGGGCACCCGCAGGTAATGAGGTGATCTGGGTGGACAGGCACCTCGAGGCTGGGGCTGGGTCCTGCTCCCGGGCCCTGGCTGGGGGCTGCCTCTGTGGAGCGTGTGGATTTCTGACCTGGAGGACAGGCTGGTAAATCCATGGGTGAACATTTGCAGATATCATTAAACTGGCAGAATGGCTAATGATTTAGGTGATATTAAAACTATCCAGCTTTGTCTGCGTAAATTACAAGAATAAAACGAGATTTATCAAGAGCAGAGCCAGAGCGAGCCAACAAAAGAGAAAGGATCAGAGAGAGAAAAAGAGAGAAATTTGAAAGGGTGGAAACACAGAGAAGGACCGGGAGGTAGTCCCTGATGAGAAGTTACACATTAATCATTGTAAGGAGCCCTCCAGGTCTGTGGGGGTGTGCGCAGCACCTTACTGCTTCAGCTGGGCGAGCCGGCCAGGGGCTCCAAGCCCCAGGACAGACCAGAGGCCCAGCTGGAGAAGGAGGCCCCGTGCAGCAAATGCACCAGCAGCATCTGCACGTGTATGGAGTACCTACTATGTGCCAGGCACAGGGCTGGAGCACTTTATCATATATGGTCGAGCACGCGTTGTGGGCGGGGCGCCTTGGAGGCAGCATCCCAAGAGCTGCAAATGATTCTGAATGCCAGGTGTGTCCATTCCTAATTTATGGGTGAGTGGCCAGGCTCAGAGAAGTTTGCCCAGTTGCCCAAAGTCACACAGCCAGGAAGTGGCAGAACCAAGGCGTGCGCCCAGAGTGGCTGAATTCTGGAGCCCGTGATTCTTCTGTCTGACGCTTGTGTTGAGTGCATGCTGTGCGCAGGGGTGGAGGGTGTCAAGGTGAGCAGGGCCCCCGCCCCCAGGTGGTGCAGTGGAAGAGGAGACAGGGATAAACCAGCAGATGGTCACACTGCGGTGTGATGAGTCCTCTGACAGGTAAACCCAGGGGCTCCGGGGAGCACGGGAGGCCCTCGTAACTCACCCCTGGCCTGCAAGTCAGGGCAGGCCGATGAGAAGAACAGCTAGGAGTTAACCAGGCCGTGGGCGTGTGTCACGGCGGAAATGGCCCGAGCAGATGGAACAGTTTGACGGCCAGGCGTCCTGGGAGGGTTGCACGTTGTTGCTTCCGAACTGAGCCTCTGGCGTGAAGGGGACAGTGGGAACAGATGCGGCCTGGAACCCGTGCCGGGGCGGGAGCCTGGATCGTGTCTTGGGCCCTGGGGAAACTTGGGGTGCTCTTTGACAGGCAGGCAAGAGGCTCAGATTGGTGCTTTAGAAAGATCTCAGAGACGGGATTGAGGGCTTCGTTCTCAAGGCGGAGGGATCAGTGGGAGCTGCTGTGGGAGCTGTCCCTCAGGACTTGTAAGCCAGGGGAGCTCACCTCCAATGAGAGTACATGGAACGGGGGATCCAGTGTCTCACCTGCGTGGGGACGGTGACCATCAGACTCCTCCTGGGACTCACTGTCTCCAGAAGAGAAATCTTGGAGAAGATGGAGTCATGTGCCATCCCTGAGCTGGTCACTGTGGCCAGAGAGTGGATACTTTTGAGTGGTCAGGTTGGCCACCTTCGAGGGACAGGGTGAGCCCGTGGCTGACAGCCCCCACCCAGACCCCGTTGGACTCGGCCGGGGGTGGGGGGTGGGGCAGCTGGAGCCCCGAGGACACACTGATGCCCAGCTCACCGTGGTCAGGGCGGTAGGCGGGAGAGGCCCAGGCCAGCACGGGGCAGCAGGGCAAGGAATGGCTTCCAGAGACACTTAGAAGGTCAGTTTGGCGGATTCAGAAGGATTGGCAGATGGGGGAAGAGGGTGGGATCTGGAAGTGATTTCTAGGGTTCCGGTTTGATCAGCTAATTAGGTGGTGGTGCTATCTACTGATGTGGGGCGATTTCAGGCATGTTGAATTTGAGGTGCCTGCAGGACATCTGGGGGGCTGGTGTCCAAAGAAAGGTCCAGGGCCGAGAGCCATGTGGGCACCATCAGTGTGTGTGGCGGGGGTGAGTCCTAGTGTGTGAGGAAGAGGTCCTCAGGGGTCTTGCCTCTGCTGCTCAGGTCTATGAGGGTGGAAGGAAGGCGGGAAGGGGCAGGAGAAGTGGGGGCCATGGTACTGATGCTCCAGAGCCAAGGAAAGAGTTTCCAGGGCGAGAAGGTGGTCGACCAGCTGTCTCATTGCCCCAGCAGCGTTTGTGCCTTGGCTGGGGATCCTGTGCCCATTCATAGCTCAGTCTCCAGACAACTTGTGGGGGACTCATGGCAGCAGAGGTTCATGGGCCCAGGGCAGGGTCACCAGATGGGCTGGGGGGCCCCAGGCTGGAGTCTGGCGGATGGTGCTGGTTGCCTTCTGGGGACTCGCCGCATGGCCTGCAGACCCGTTCTGGATCCCGACACAGACAGCCCTGGGGTTCCTCAGGGACCCCTTGTGCGGGGCTTCCACCGGGCTTGGGCTGTCCTGGTTGGGCCCCCAGAGCTCAGTGTGCTTGCGTGGCCAGCCTGGACACTGTGAGGAGGCAGGCGGCAGGGCCTGGACCCCTCGCCCACATCAGGAGAGCTACCACCCAGAGAGCCTCAGGGAGGAAGGGCTGAGCTAGCCATCTCATCCCTGTTCTGCACGGGAACCTGAGGACGGTCAGCTCAGAGGAGGGGAAGGTGCCGCATCTTGGCTGAAAGTGGATCTACCACACACCTAACGCTGAGGCTGACCCCACGAGGCAGATGCTGGTGATGAGGGAGGGTTGAGGCCCCCCAGCATGCGGGAACTTGACATGCCCCGAGGGTGGGGATCTGTGTGGGGCTAGGCCGGCCCCCCGAGCCACCTGGGGCCCAGCTGGCCAGAGGATGACAGGGGAGGTGCCTGCAGCAGGGCCTGGGGTGCTGGCTCCTGGGGCGTGGGACCAGCCAGTGGGGCCTCAGAGGGCCACTAGTGATGGCCACACGCCAGAGCCCCTCACGCAGCCTGCCAATTAACACGGAGCCGAGCGCGTCCCTAGCTTCCGAGTCGTCAGGAACCCAATTAGGGGTGTCCTAGAACCAGTCAGGCAGCTCTGCCGGTTGTCCAAGCCATGGGGGCTGGGCTGGGGCACCTGCTACACCCTGACCAGCTGTAACGGGGCTTTGCCGGGTGGGGGGCTGCGTTCCATCGGCACCCCGGGGGTGGATGTGGGGTGCAGCCACTGCAGGCGGGGGGGCTTGGTGGATGTGACTGGCTGGTCAGCATGGGTCTCGGCACGATGTGTTTTCTGCCCGGCGGGTGGGGGGGGGTGGTGTGGTGGACGGGCTGATGGGCTGGGCTGCTTGGAGGTCCACCAGGAACCAGTTCCAAAGGTTACATTTCCACTGGACTTGGTCCCGAGGGGCCGTCTGGTCGACCCCGCGGTTTACAGTGGGTGAGACAGAGGTCCTCAAAACGGGGGGAAGTGGAGAGGTGGGCCTGGTCCCTCTGTGTCATCTCAGCCAAGTGACCGTGCAGCTCGGGCCCTTTAGGACGGAGCCCACCCCTCCTCCTACCCAATTCATTCTGCTGTGTCCGCGCTTACCTGGAAACAACAAACACCCAGCTTGGATTTGCTGAGACAAGAAAGGAATTTACCGGAAGGCAGGATTCTGGGGTTTTACACATAAAGGAAGGCTCTGTCAGCACGCAGTCTCCTGTAGGGCAGCTTCTTTGCCTGGCCTGGTGGGCGGGAGGCGACACGGCCCCGGCCCCAGGGTGCGCAGAGCCTCACACCCCATGCCGTCTGCCCCCACGCAGGCTCTGCCCTCAATCAGGCTTTGCCCCCAGACAGGGTCGGCTTACGTTCCTCCAGCTGGTTTTCCTCTGGGAAGGACCATGGTTAGTCCAGCTTAGTCAGGTGCTCTCCTCGAGGTTGACGCTGGCCTGTCATTAGGGGCTGAATCGTGTCCCCTCCCAAGTCCATGTGTCAAAGTCCTACACGTGACTATATTTGGAGATAGGGCCCTGATGTTGAAATGAGGCTGTCAGGGTGGCCTTGTCCGATGCGACGGGTGGGGTGACCCATACCTTCGTTCCAGAAGGGTCTGTGCCATTAGTTTCTCCTCCCTGTCCTAACCCGTGGAGGGAGGTTTGTAGGAGAGTGGAAGCTTCCGTTAGAACTGCACTATTGGGGATTATTCGTTCATTTATTGAATATTCTCAGAGTCTGTGCTGTGTGCCCGGCGTGGTCCTGTACCTAGCAGGGACAGTCAGACGAGCAACAAGGGACCCAACAGTAAAGATCGTTCCAGGCAAAGGGGCATGCTCTGAAGAGGACCCCACGCAGTGCTGTGATAGGAGGTGACTTTAGCCGGGAGGGTCAGAGCAGCTTCCTCAATGGCCGAGTGTACATCTGCAGGAAGGGCGTTCCAGGCAGAAGAAACAGCCCATGCAAAGGCCCTGGGGTCGAAACAGATTTGGAGTGGGTGCCGGAGGTGGTCTGTGTGGTCACTGGAGCGTGGCAAACACAGGGCAGGCAGGTGGAGAAAGGAAGCCGGACAAAGTCATCAGCGCCTTGTGCACAGGCCAGGGCGGGGAGTGACGTGAGAAGACGCCGGAGGTTTGAGCAGGGGTGTGACGCGATGTGTGTTATGAAAGACTGAGCGGACATCTCTCTGGAGAGAGGAAGGGAGGGAGGGAGGGAGGGAGATCAGGAGAGGCCACCAGAGTGACCTGGGGAGATCCAGGGTCCCGGCCCCTAGCTGGAGGGTCGGGGATTGGGGGCTGCTTTCGAGCTGGAGCCTGTTGCGGCGGGTGGAGAGGACAGAGCACCCGGGTGTGAACCCAGGCTCAGTCCCCCCTCCCTGCCCAGGTGTGGCCCACAGAGCTCCGGCTTTCTCACCTCCTCCTCCGCGGGGGTGTGATGAGCAGCCACACCCAGACTTCCCTGCCCCCCTCGCCCCGGGCGGTCCCCTCTTGCAGGCGTGGCTGCCTGTAGGTGGCTTCCCGAGGCCCCTGCCCACTGCGACCTCCAGTACCCCAGATGCTGGGCATGTGAGCGCTGCACCGCCTCTCCTCCCCTCCTCCCCTGCTCAGATGAGAGCCCCAGGCAGGGCTACAGCTCCATGGCCTGCCCTGACATCCAGCCTCCCCACCAGGTCCCGGTCTGGGGCCCAGCCCTCCCATTTGACTCGCCTGGTCTCACCCGAGCACCCCGCAAGGCCTGGGACCTGGGACAGGTTGGGGTTGCCACCACCCTGCAGCCTCCGGGGGTCAGGAGCACCCCGATAAAGCAGGGATACTGTCTCTGGGCTGCCGGTGTCTTCGATGGGGCCGGAGGAAAGTCCGGAAGATGGAAAGCGAATGTGATCTGGAGCCAGGTCTGACGCAGACACGTCTGTGTCCCGAGGAGGTGGGCAGGGCAGGGCTGCCAGGGGAGAGCCCCTCGTGTCCCCGGGGCCTGGCACAAGCAGGCTGCCTGGGGCAGAGGGTCAGCTGCCCTTGAAACAACTAGGAGCACCCTCAGGCTGGCTGGGAAGCTCAAGGAGGGGGCATCCCTCCGCTCCCACCGCCCAGACAGACCAGGTAGTAACATGGACGGTGCGCTCCAATCCCCTCCCCCCAGGGGTTTCACGCACGGACAACATATGCTTGTACCCACATGGCCCGCAGAGCTTCCCATAAATGGGTCTCAGAGGCCTGCCATTGGGCGCAGCCTTTCTGCTCCATGTCCACGGACGCCGCGTGCTTGTCCCGGGTTGCAGGGTCCCCGCATGAGGCATGAGGGACGCGGCTGCAGTGGGCCACCTGGTGCTCTTCCGGGACACGTGTGCGGGGGTCTTGAGGGGCAGAGTGGGGCCGCTGGGTCCCAGGGGACGTGCGTGTGCAACGGTCCGGCAGACGGCGGAGTGGCCTTCCTGAATGAGGGTACTCCCGCCAGCCCCTGGCCGCCGCGAGGCCACTGGCCTTGTGGTTGTGCCTCTGGTGGTTGTGAAGAGGCATCTCATTGAGGCTTTCATTTGCATCTCCCCATCCTGAGCTCAGTGCCCGCCGAGCCGCTGCGGACTGCCCACCAGGCACGGTTCCCTTCCTCCCCAGCTCTCCGAGGGGTTGCCTTCCTTATTGATTTGGAGGGGTCCTCCGTGCACGCTGGGCATGAATCCTCGGTTGCTGATGTGTGTTGCAAATCTTGGCTCTGGATCCGAGGCCGTCTTATTGCCTTGTGTATGCCGTGCTTTGTCATACAGGCTTTTCTAATTTCGCTCTCGTTGGATTTATTGATCTTTCCCCGTGTGACTTGTGCGTTCTGTGTTTGTTTAAGAAACCTTGCCCCGCTCGGAGGTCGTAAATAGGTTTGCCTGCCCATTAAGTTCTCTTGCCCACCTGGGACGAATTCTGTAACGGCATGAGGTAGGGATCTCATTTAGTATCTCCCAGCTAGTTAGCCAATTTCCCCAGATCCAGTTATTACATAATCCATCTTCCCATTCCTGATGGTGTGGCCGCCCCCGCCGGGCCCCGGGTGCGCCTCTCCGTGCGGCCCTCCTTCTGGGTCTCGGTCTGCTTGGCGCCTCCTCGTGATGAATGGGGTGATTTGCGTTTCTGGCAGCCCCAGGAGAGGAGCTTGGGCAGCTGGAAGCGGAGAGAGGTGAGGAGGCCACGCGGGCTGTTGGTGGCGGCCATGAGGCGAAGAGGCATCCAGCGGGGACAGGTGTGGCGATCGCTAAACAGCGTTAAATGGAAATAGACTGACTTTCAGAAGGGACAGGCAGCACTGGGGTTCCATTGTCTACGTTCTCAGATACAAGCTTCCTTGGCTCACTCAAGTTAGCAGGGGGAGGACCAGCCCCAGGAGCCCGGGCCCCCAGTGGGGTCCCACCCCACCCCACCCCGTGCAGGACAGCTGCCCCAGCAGGTGGGGAGGGGACACTGGGAGACCCCTGGCAGGACCCCCTCCTCACTGGGCACCGTGGCCTCCCACCGCAGGGGCCCAGGGCGCTGGCCCAGCCCTGAGCCATCAGGGGGTCTCCCTAGTAGGTTACTAGGGCAGGAGTCCTGGAGCCCTGGGATGGGGCTGTCAGCCCTGGGGCTGCAAGAACAAAGCACCACAGAAGGGGCAGCTGAAACCACAGAAATTGATTTGCTCACGTCCTGGAGGCTGGAAGTGAGAGATCCAGGCGTGGGCTGGGCTGGTGTCTCCCGAGGCCTCTCTCTGCGGTGCGTAGACCCTGGCATCTCCCCGGGTCCTCCCGTGGTCGTCCCCGGTGCGCGTCTGTGTCCTCATGTCCTCTTAGAGGACCCCAGTCCCACCTGATGGGGGCCCACCCTTGGACCTATTTTACCCGAATCACTTCTACATTGTGCTGGGGGCTAGGATGGCGACGTGTGGATTTGGGTAAGACAACAGTTCAGCCCGTAAGGCGGGGTGCACAGGGAGGGAGGATTGTGAGGGTGGTGGGCTCTGGGGCTGAGGGTGCACGTGCAAGGTGTGGCACGCTGTGTGGAGTGTGATGGGGGTGTCGGCGGGTGGGGGGTAGGAGCAGTCCACTGGGGCTCTGGGCAGCGCCCGGGGTCCCTCCTGCCGGTGGGGTAGGAGATGGCCTCCTGTCCCCAGGCTGCAAAATGGAGCAGAAGGACCAGAGAGAGCCCTGGAGGCCAAGGGGCCATGGGGGTGAGGATGCCTTGGGGGCCTTTGAGGAGCGGGGACCACACCCAAGGGCCATCAGTGCAATGCCCCAGTGGCAGGTAGCACAGAGAACCAGCCTCTCACACACACGTTTAGGAACTCAGACCCAAGTTTGTCAAGAGAAAGGAGGAGGCCCAGACGGCCTGAGGCCATGTGCCCGCCCCCTGGGAGGAGAGCAGCCTCAAGGCCGCCCTTTGGCGGAGTCACAGAGAATCATAAATTGTCCCCAGCTCGGGGCCGGAGGCGGCTCTGCACACCGTCTGTCTTACTGCTTCTCCTGGGTCGTTGCGTTTGGCCCAGAGCTTGGGCTTAAGTCACCAAAAAAGACCAGTCGGACAAGCCAAGAAAGGGAGGGCCCCATGTCAGGGTCCAGCACGTGGTGCCCAGGAAGGGAGGGGTCCCTGGGGGCCCATCTCCCCACCTGCTCAGTCCTGTGCATATAAGTGGATCTGGAGCCTGGGAGCTTTGGCCTGGGGCTGGGGGTGGGGGTGGGGAGGGCTGGGATCCCAGGGCGGCTGGGTGGGTTGAGCCCGGGGTGAGGAGAGGCGAATGGCCCAGCCAGCAGGGCACAGAGCACAGAAGGGCCCCTGCGTGGCCTGCACCTAGGTCCTCCTCTCCCCATGTCTTCCTGTGGTCGTGCTCGGGCTGCTCGGGGCTGCTCGGAGCTGCTCGGGGCTGCAGGCTCCTCCAGCTCCGCGTGGGCCTGGTGCCGCCCCCCCCCACCGCCCCCCCCCCGCCCCAGCCTCTGCAGAGATTAGGCTGAGAGGCCAGCCCGCTGAGTCCCCGGGCATTAGGCGTCTCCTTCTGACCTTGACGGGATTTGATGCGGGCTCTGGACGCGGGGAGGCTGGAGAGTTCACCAGACATCCCAAATGGTGGCCCAGACATGCCCCTTGTTGGAAAAGTGCAACATTTAAAAAAAAATAATCAGCTGCCAAGAAGAAAAATGGAGAGATTTTACATTAAAATCTTACTTCTAACTTCTTTGAGGAAACAGAGAGAAACCCAAGGCCCAGGGACCCTGGGCTCGTGTTCGGGTTCTGCCCAGACCCTCCAGTTGCTCACCCAGGAAGAGCCCTTCGAAGCCGCCCGCACCCCCATCTTGGCCCTGTTGCTGCCAGTCCCCCGCCTCGTGCCTGGTCCCGTTCCGGTCCTCACTTCCCGTTCCCTTCCCCGGGGGGCCGTCCCTGAACAGCCTGCACCCCACGTTCCACGTCCCTCTTCCTTGCTCCTTGCCTGCCCTGCACTGGGAAGTCGGAGGGACTGGCGCCCTGCCCTGGTCTGGCTGGAGGAGACGCAAGCCGCCACCCACATTTGACAGGAGGCAACGGGACACCCTTCTCGGAGGGAGGAGCACTGGTCCAGGAGACCACGTGGGGCCAGCGATATTGCCCGGGCCACTTCCAGGAAATCGTCTTGGAATCAGCGATGCTCCATGAGCTGCTGGTGCGGGGACAGCCAGCCACCTGCTGGGCCCCTCCTTCCTTTGACGCGCCGGGCGACTGAGCTCTCGTGCCCACTGTTTGAGCCATTGTCCCTCTCTTGCTCCTTGAGGGGGCTCTCTCTGTGCCAGGTCCTTGGATTCAGACCTCACCTTCATGACTTGAATCTCAAAAGGCTTTTGTAAAGACTGTGGAATTCACCCTTCAGCGTCCAGTCCTGTGAGTTTGACAAACACACCCGTGTCGCGTAGGCCATTTCCAACGCACCCAGGAGTTGCCTCCTGCGGTGGTTCCTTCCTCCTGAGCTCCGGCCCCTATAATCACCCATCTGTTCCTGTATTCATGGTTTTGGTTTTTCTAGGACATCCTAGAAGTGGAATCATATACAATGTGGCCTTTGGAGTCTTTGCAGGATTTTAGGCAAATTTACGTTTCATTTAAATGGAGTCATACACTGTGTGGCCTTCTGTGCGTGGCCTCTTGCACTCAGCATTGTGCTGTCAAGGGCCGTCTGGGTTGGAGCAGGTGTCCACCCTTCATCCCTTTGCACGGCTGGATAGTATTCGTTTCTGGACGCATCACATTTTATCGCCTCAACAGCTGACAAGAAGGTTGCATTATGCCCACCCATTGACTAGTGAATATGCCACTGTGGACGTTCGCACACGAGCTTTTGTTTGAAGAATGAGTTTTGATTCCTTCGTTCCCCCAGGAGCGGACTTGGTGGGTTGTGTGGTGAGTCGACGCTGAACATTCTGGAGCTGCCACAGTGTTTTCTGCAGCGGCTGCACCATCTTGCATCTCCACTGGCTTGTAAAAGGGTTCCAGTTCTCGACACCCTTGCCAACACTTGTCGTTTTCTTTCTCCTTTTATTATGGCCAAATTGGTGGATGTGACATGGTATCTCACTGCAGTTTTGATTTGCGTTTTCCTAACGACGAATGATGTTGAGCATCATGTTGTGTCTTATCGGTCATCTGCATGTCCTCTGGTGAAATGAACGTTTACTCAGATCATTTGTTTCTTTAAAAAATCGAGTTGTTTGTCATTTTGTTCTTGAGCTCTAAGAGTTCTTTGTATGTTCTGGGTCCTGGACCCTTACCAGATACATATTTTGCAAATATTTTCTCCCATTCTGTGGGTTGTCTTTTTACTTTCTTGATGGTGTCCTTTGATGCACAAAAGCTTTACAATGTGATGAAGTCCAATGTATCTCTTTTTCCTTCTGTTGCTTGCGTTTTTGGTGTCGTATTGAAGCAACCATTGCTGAATCTGAGGTGATAAAAATTTGCCTCTGTGTTTTCCTCTAAGAGTTTTATAGCTGTTATATTTACGTTTTTAAATTTTATTTTGAGGGATGCCTGGGTGGCTCAGTCGGTTAAGCAGACGTCTGCCTTCGGCTCAGGTCATGGTCCGAGGGTCCTGGAATCGAGCCCCACACCGGGCTCTGCTCAGCGGGGAGCCTGCTTCTCCCTCTGCCTGCCGCCCCCCCGCTTGTGTTCTCTCTCTCTCTCCCTCTGACAAATAAATAAATAAAATCATAAAATTCATTTAGAGTTCATTTTTTTAAAAATACGGTGTGCGGTAGGGGGGGTCCAACTTCATTTTTGTGCATGTGGACGTCCAATTGTCCCAGCACTCTTTGTTGAAGAGAATATTTATCCCCCACTGAATAGTCCTGGCTTGCTTCTTGGAAGTCAGTTGGCTGTGGACATACGGTCTTTTTCTGGACTCTCACTGATCGTTATTTCTCTATATCAGTGCCACACTGTTTGATGACTGTAGCTTTGTAGTAAGTTTTGAAACTGAAAAGTGTGAGTTGAGTCCTCTACCTTTGCTCTTTTTCAAGATTATTTTGGCTATTTAGGGTCCCTTCACAATGCCATATGGATCCGAGGATTCGCTGGTCCTTTTCTGCAAAAAAGGCTGTTGGAATTTTGATAGGAATTACGTTGAATCTGTGGATCAATTTGGAGAATATTATCATCTTAATATTAGTGAGTGCTCCAATCCATGAACATGAGGTGTATTTCCATCTACTTAGGTCTTCTTTCGTTCCCTTCAGTAATGTTGTAGATTTCACTATACCTGTTTGTACCACATCGGTTACATTTATTCTTATGTATTTTATTCTTGATTCTTTATTCAGAACTGTTTTCCTAATTTCCTTTTTGAATTGCTCATGGTCTGCTGATTTTTGTGTGTTGATCCTGTATCCTGCAACTTTGCTGAATTTGTTTATTGGATCTCACATGTTTTTTGTGTGTATGGATTCTTTGGGATTTTCTGTGTATAAGATCATGTCATTTGTGAATAGAGATAATTTTACTTAGTATCTTTGAATCTTGGGATTCGTGACGTTGCATGTATCGATCGTTTGTTCCTTTTTATTGCTGAGTAGTATTCCATTGAATGGATATGTCACTGTTATTTATCCATTCACCTGTTAGTGGACACTGGATTGTTTCCCATGTAGGCTATTGCCAATAAAGCTGCTATGAAGGTCATCATGCAAGGCTTTGTGTGGACATATGCTTGTATTCCTCTTGGGTAGAGACCTAGGAGTGGAATGGCTGGGTCGTGTGGACATTCATATTTAACTTCCAACTTTTAAGAAACTATCTTTAACAAACTATTTTCTGAAGTGGTTATAAAATTTTGCATTCCCAGAAGCAGTGTATGAAGGTTTTGGTTGCTCTAAGTCTTCACTAATACTTGATATGGTCAGTCTTTTAAATTTTAACCATTTGAATAAGTGCTTAGAGGTATCTCGTTGTGGTTTTAATTTGTATTTCCCTAATGACTATTGACCTTGAGCAACCTTTTAGGTCCTTATTTGCCATTTGTATATCTTCTTTTTTGAAGTATCTTTTCATATCTTTTGTCCATTTTTAAATTGAGTTACCTGTCGTCTCATTGTTGAATATTGATCATTCTTTATATGAATGTATATGAGTCCTTTATCAGATTTGTGGTTTGGAAATATTTTCTCCCTGTGAGTTGTCCTTTCCTTCTCTTTACAGTGACTTTTAGAGAGCAGGAGGTTTTTTTTTTTTAATTTTGATGGTGTCTAGCTTATTAATTTTTATTTTATGGATTATGCTTTTGATGTCATAGCTAAACAATTCTTATCTAAGCAAAGACAAAGATTTTCTCCTATGTTCTCTGCTACAACTTTCGTAATTCTAGATTCTTATGAATTTTACAAATGGTTGTCAATTTCCAGCCAAACCTGGAGCAGGCTTGCCCTGATCTGCAATAGTTGGCAGTTGATGCTTTTCTCTCCGGCAGGCTGTTTTTTCCAGCAGCTTCTGCTTTTCCCCGACGTGGTCCCTCCACCACCATGTCCACTCTCTGACCCTATTCACTCACAGTTCTCTCCCCGCTACAGAGACCCCAGGCCCCTTGCATTACCCCCTGCATGTCTCAGAACTGTGGATCATCCCTTTTTCTCTGCAGTCCACAAAGAGCCCAGCAAGCTCAGGTACGCAGAAGAGCTTTCCAGGCTTTCATTATATTTCCATACAAGTCCTTTGTATTTTGGACTAAAATCAGGTTACTAGTGGGGATGTCTAATGCTGCGAGTCCCCACCCACCCGTCCATCTCCTTCCCATCTCCCCATCTACCCACCCATCCCCTCCTGATCACAAACCATGCTGGACACTGAGGTACAGAATGCCTCCCAGGACCTAAGTTTCCCTGTCTTTAATGGACACGTTTGAATGAATTGCTCTCCCAGGGTCCTGCACACTCTGGTTTTCTTTGACTTCTTTGCAAAAACAACCCAAACCTCAGGCTGATGGGGTTGTACTGTTTTCACGAGGACAAGGAGCTGGGCCAAGTCAGAGGTATGGTCTTATGCCCATTGGTTCTGGGATGGACACAGATTGCTCCTTGCCCCTATTTAAGCCAAGATCCTAGGAACTGAGATCCCCATCACACGGCAAGTACAGTGGACGTTCCAGAGACGGCCTCTATTGGCTATAGGCGGCACTAACTGGGCACCCAGAGGGTGTCCTTCCCGGTCCATGTGGTGAGAGCCTCCTGCTGACCTCTGTAGCGACGGGACCCCGAGGAAGCAAGGGCTGAGCCCGGAGGACTGAGAGACCAGCGGTGGGGGCCACTCAGGCCCTGGGGGCAGGGCGGGGGCCTCAGGAAGCCTCGGGCTTATCTTTCCCCAGGGGAGGGCATAGGCCCACAGTGTGGGAAGCCTCTGAGCTGACACCACCATCAGGCGTGACGCCCAGCTCTGGCCACCGCTGCCAGAGCCCTGCCTGCCCCTCCCGCCCCACCTCTGCATACCCAGGGCTGTTTGCAGCCCACACCTATGCCCCCAGCCGGGCCGTGCTCAGCGTGCGGATGGGCAGGACTGACATCCCAGGGGGAGGCCTCCAAGTTGGAGGGCAAGTGGGGGCAGGAGGGTGTGGGGGGGGGCAGCGGTCCCCCTTCCCATCCGCCCTGGCCCCACCGCCACCGGGATTCCTGCGGTTTGCCCGGATCTCCCAAGCAACCTGGGCCCAGGGGTGGCTCCGTACAGTCTGGAGTTAATAACAGACGTTTTTATCTGTTCACAGTTTTCTTGTTGCTCCGTGGCCTCTGCCCATGGAATCTGGGCCCCAGCTGCCTCGCAGGGGGGGCAGACACAGTTAGAACAAAGAAATCAATTGACTTTCTGGATGAATTTTTTAAAAACTCACAGCAGAGGCAATATTCTGAAAGCGGAGAGGATTTCTTTTGCAAGAGCAGGGCTTTTTGAGAAAGAAAGGGTTTTTGAGTGAGAACGCCAGACTTTATTGGCATAAGCCACAGAGTGGGGACAACCAGCGAGGGCCTTTTGCTTGCCCAAACAGGGGCAATCCTTGGGCTGGGGGGAGGCAGAGAAGGGGCTTCCGAGCCCCTCCTTTGGTCCCTGACTGGGCAAAGCTGCATGGAGGCAGCTGATGGGAAATTCACAAAAGTCTGGGGGCTACCAGTGCGTGAGACCCATGCTGCCCCATGTGTTCATAGGGAAGCCCTCGCCTGACACCATCACGGTGGCCCCCAAGGGAGGAGCCCCCAGCCGTGCATCTACGAGGAGACTTTACCATTGTGATTATTATTATGCTGGGTTTACAAAGCACGTGGTTTGTGCGCTGGTTCTCTCCTGCTGTGTAACAAATCAGCCCATGGTTCAGTGACGTAAAACCCGTTACCTCACAGTTTCTGGGGTGAGGGATTTGGGTGTGGCTTAGCTGTGTGGTTCCGGCTCAGGGTCCCCCCGGGGGCTGCATCATCTGAAGGCTCGCCTGGGGCAGAGGACATCCCCCTCCCACCTCACTGCCTCCAAGGTGGCCCACGTGTCCATACTCACCGCTGTTGGTTGGGGCCACGGCTGCTGCCACGCTGGCTTTCCCAGGATGAGGGGCTCACAGGAGCAAGGAGCAAGGTCCCTGTTTCTTGTGGCCTAGCTGGAAGGTCACACCCAGGCCAGCCCACTCAGAGTTCGGGGAGGCTGTACTAGGCCGTAAACACCAGCAGGGAGGCTCGTTGGAGGCTGTCTTGGAGGTCGGCGGCCACAGTTAGTGACGTGCTTTTGTGATCTCAAAGCACTCTGTGGTTTCCAAAGAGCTACTGTCCGAAGCACAGTTCTGCACACATTAGCTCATCAGCCCCTGAGATGTTCCCATTTTACCTGTGAAGGGGCTGAGGTGGGGGCTTTGTGAGTCACTGTGGTCACTGTTAGGCCCTGAGCCGGGCCTCCAGCGTTGGTGGGGCCCAGGAAGGCATCC
This sequence comes from Zalophus californianus, assembly GCF_009762305.2. Taxonomy (NCBI): domain Eukaryota; kingdom Metazoa; phylum Chordata; class Mammalia; order Carnivora; family Otariidae; genus Zalophus; species Zalophus californianus. Next base: position 112,856,157 of record NC_045604.1, on the reverse strand, counting down.
TGGAGGAGAGGTCCAACCCCAGCCCCAAAGAGTCAGGCCAGAGCCCAGAATGAAAGGGGTCAGTCCTGGGTCAGCCAGGAGCAGAGCATGCAGAAGACTTGAAAATGCAGTGGAGCCCATTACAGAGGCCCTGGTCATGTCTCCAAGTGTCTCCTCCTCTGCATACCAGCTCCCAGCCCAGGACTCAGTCCCCAGAGCGTCTGTGCAATTCGGGGCCATGCCTGGTTGGGGAGTGGGAGACAGAGGCGGGGCTATGTCTGTTGACCTCTTATGCTGCTCTATGGCCAGCCTGTGTGGGGGAGGCCTGGAGGCAGGGAGGCTGGACAGGTGGAGGCCAAGGGCCTGAGGGCCAGGCTGGGCCAGGCCTGAGAAGCCCCCTGGGGTGGTGGGCCTGGTGTCCAAGCTGGACCTAGCAACCAGCCCTCTCCCTGCCGCTGCCCAGTGTGTGGGGGCCGAGTTCCGCTGTGTCCTCCATCTTGGAGAAGCCCACAGCCTGAACTTCCTCCTGCAGGGGGTGGAGGGGGGCGTTGCCAAGCTTCTGTCTTGGCTGGATTAGGGCAGCATTAACTGGACAGACTGGGAGCATACAGCCCTCCCTGAAACACCCAGCTGATAAGCTCACCATTACAATGTAACTAGGGGCACCCTCCTGAGAGCTCTTGCTGGTTTGGGCTAAATTAATCCAAAAAGAGAGTCATCTGACACTGAGGCCCATCTCTTCTGGGCAACCTTGACAGGGGCAGAGAAGATGGAGGGAGGGTGGGCAGACGGGCTCTGAGCATCCTCTTTGAAAACTGGAGCCTTCAGTTCCCAGTGAAGACAGAAGTCTCTCTGCTGCCGGTCAGGAGGCAATCCCGGCCTTGCCTCCTCCCAGAGCTGCTCTGGCCCGGGACTGTAGGGGAGGGCAGTGGGGGGCCGGGCAGCTGAGAGCCGAGGCTGCCCTGCTTCCCATTGTTCCCATGTTCTCGTTGCCCATTGCTGCATAACAAAGCGCCCCAGACTCACTTATTCTGCTCACGAGCCAGCCACGTGGGCAGGGCTGGGCATGAGCCTGAAGGCAGCGGATGGGGCAGCTTGATCGGCAGCACTCAGTCTGGGGCTGCCAGTGGGTCTCTCCGTGAGGCCTGGGCTTCCCCAGAATAGGTGTCGGGGGTCGCAGGGCAGGTGTGCCTTAGAGAGCCAGGTGGCAACTGCATCGGCCTTCATGAGCCAGCCTCGGAAGTCAGAGCATCACGTGGCCATGCTGGGTCTCGGACACCCTCAGACACGGGCTGGGACAGAGCCGCCACCTCTCGGCAAGGGGGTGCTGAGGTTCTAGATGGGAAAGTGGCCTTGCGGCCATTTGTAGGACCACAGTCTGCACCTGCGGGGACCCCAGGCTCTGCAGCAGAAAGGCCCCGGGGGGTCACCCAGCTCAGAGCTCCCCCAGGAGGCCAGCCCTGCCTGAAGCTCTGCCCCACTCTTTCTGCAGGCAAATGGGAAATCCTGGGTGAGCTTTCCAGGAGCTGCAGGTCCCGAGGTGAACAGACGCGGCCGAGGCTGTGAGTGGTGGACTCAGAAGGGCTGGGCCTGGGAGCGGGCAAGGGGGGCATGTCCCGTGGTCTCATGGCCTCGTTCCCCTTCCTCGGAGGCTGAAGCACGTTTCTGACGGTAAAAACATTTCTCCTTCAGTGTTGGGTTTCCCCTCTCACTACCAGACTCCCACCCGCCCGCCCCTCTTCCAGGACTGTCCTCGGGAGGCCCAGGCTGGGTGATGCCGGAAACCGTCACGTGGGCCAGTAGCCACATGGTCACTCTGAGCTCAGAGTCGCCAAAGGTCGCCCTGAGCTGGTGAGCCCGAGCCCCAAAGGGTGTCCCCAAACCTGCCCTGGGGCTTTCCCCAAACAGCAGGGCCTTCCAGGTCTAAGCAGAGGCAGGTCTGCCTGCGGACCCCGGGCCCCCGGGACGAGCAGGGCCTCAGACGCGGTGGCCTCACCCCTTGTCCAGCACAGGGCCCACAAGGCCGCAGGTCGGGGTCTCCTTGACCATCCGGGGGACACGCAGCCTGGACACAGGCCGGGTGGTGGGTCTGCACGTGTGTCAGTCACCTGGATCCGGTGGCCGCGACCCCGCTTAGCCACGCCCCGTGTGAGTGAGACGACAAAAACACACACCCCACAAGCCGCGGGGGGGGTAGGGCGAGCATCCCTCGGCCCAACGCCACCCTGCCAAGTCTCCAAGTTAACAAGTTCAGGCCTGGTGATTTAGTAGATTCGCAAAGTTGATGGAAAAAAAAAATCCCGATATAAATAAATATTCCTGGAGACGTTCCACCCCCTGCAGGCATGAACTTTGAATAATTGCAGAGAATTATGCTGAGGACTAATCAAAACTTTTTTTCGTTTGCTAATTACCTCTGGGCTTCATCAGCGTCAGAATCTAATCAACTCCAGACATCTTAATCGACCCTCGGGAAACGCTAGGGCTGGGGAGGGCTTGGTGTCACACCGGAGCAGGGCCGGGGGGCTGGTGTTGGGGGGGAGCAGGGGTCCTGGGTCCAGATGTTCCCTGGTCTGGTGGGGGTGCTGGCCGGCAGGCACGCAGAGCCCACCGAGAGCGGCCCTGCCTCTGCTTGGGGTGAAGGAAGCCCTCCACCCCCACCATCCCCTCCTGCGGCGGCCGTCAGCTTAGGTGGAGGGGGCCCGGGTGGGGACGGGCCCTGGGGTGGCCCCCAGTCTCGGGCTGGCTCCGCTAGAGGCCTGGGGGCCATTCAGGATCCTGGGCCAGGGAGGCTCAGCGGTGTCTCCAGGTGGAAGGAGGCTTTGCTCCGCGCTCTGAAGGAAATCATTTGCATCTGATGAAAAATTCCTCCGCGGAGCAGAGCATGGCTCAGAAGCCTGGAATCAGAGGCCCTCGGAGCTGCGGGCTTATCATGGTTCTCTCCCCGTGTCCTGGGTGCAGGAGGTGCGCCAGGAGCCCTGACGGCCGGGCCAGAGACGTCCCTCAGACCCTCTGGGCCAGGTGCCCACCCCTCGGCCTCCCTTGCTGGCCGGGCCGGTCTCCCTGGGCCTGGCTCCCATCCCCTCCCCCTGCCCTTCCCAAGAGAGCCTCTGACCCGTTTCAGAGGAAAAACTCATCAGCGTGGAAATCCGCCTTCGAGAAACCCAAGCCTCCACCCTGCATCCTTCAGCCCCCTCCTCCTGCTCCCCTTCCCCACAGAGCTCCTAGGAGAGGCCGGGGAAGCCCACTGTGGCCTCTGCTCAGGACAAATGGGCCCTTCCCAGTTCTTTGCACCCAGCAGCTTGTGGATGCCACGGAGCCATGCGCTGTCCAGAGCAACCCTGTGGGAGTAGCCTCGCGGGCCCAAGGAGATGAAGTGCCTCGTACACCCCCAAGTCCTCGAAGGAGCCTGGATTTGAGGTCCTACAGGCTGGCTGGGGAGTTGGGATGCTGCCCTGCACGCTTCTGTCGGGGGCCCACATATACCCAGGACGGCTGAAGTGGGGTGTCTAGGACACATCTTCTCTCCCTGGGAAGCCAGATGGTCATGATCTCCCCCCCACCCCAAGCAGGCAGGTGCGGGCCTTCTGCACCTGCTTCTCCAGCACAACCTGTGCTGGACCCCGACCCCAGATCCTTCTCCTGCTGCGGACGGAGGGGGCCTGTGGGTGGGGGCAGGGAGATGTGGGGAGCGGGCACTGAGTGCGGGAGCCCCAGGGAGGCAGGGAGCCCCAGGGAGAGAAGGGGCCCCGGGGAGATGGGGGTCTCGGGAGGTAGACGGGCAGGAATCCTGACAAGGTGAAGGTTCCTGGGGGGGTAGGGTCCTGGGAGGGGGGTCTTGGGGAGTTTGGGGGTGGGGATCCCAAAAAACAGGGGTCCTAGGGAGGCAAGGCATGGATTTCCTAGGGGTGAAAAATCTTGAGAGGTGGGGGTCCCATGTAAGTGCCCCCAAGAAGCCAAGAGGAAGGAGCCCCATGAAAGGGGGGGTTCCTGGGCAGCTGGGTGTCCCAGGGGGTCTGTCCATCTCATTTTCTCTGTTGTCTGTTTCTCTGCCTCTTTCTTTGGGTTGTTGGGTCTGTCTCCTTGCTTGCCCAGCTCTCCGCCTGTTCCCCACGCGGCCCCAGGTGGGCTGCTGAGCGGGGCAGCCCGGGTTCCCGTGGGCCTAGAGGGGACTGCAGGGAGCTCACGGGGCTTCAGTGGCCGGGGTGCCCCAGCCGCCTGCCTGCTGCTGCTGGCTGGCCAGGTGCTACCCAGGGTGCCCGTCAGCCGCCCGTCTCCCAAGGTCACGGAGGGAGAGGAGAGGCCCGGAGCCCCCGAGCCCTGGCCGCCCTGGCCCTTCCTGCCACCCCTGCAAGCTCAGCTCGACCCTGGACGTTTCTTTCCCGGCCAGAGACAGGGCGGTAAGCGCGGATGCTGGATCTGGAAGGGCCGCAATCCCCTCGGGTCCTCTTCTCCAGCTCCGGGCCAGGCCCTCCCCACGCGCCACCCCTTCCCCTACCAGGCGGGAGTTCCTGGGGTCCCGCAGCTGCCGAGGGGCAGCCCGGGGACCAAGCCCAGCCTGCAGTGCGAGGGATGGGGTGCTGCTTCCCCACGCGGGCTCGCAGGGAAGACGGAGGCTGCAGGGCCCCAGGCCTCTCCAGGGGAGGCTACCCCTGCCCCACGCTGACGCTAGCTTGCTGTCTGACTTCTGGCGCACGCCTTCTCCTCCCCGGGCCTCAGTTTCCCTTCTCTCCTCCCGATCGCATTCCGGGCTCCCAGGGGCCCTTCTGGCCCAGACACGGATAACTCCCACGGAGCAGCGGCCTCTGGCCAGGGCGGTCCGCGGCAGCCCCTGCCTCCGGGCCGAGCGGCCCACCCTCCCTCCTTCACGGACCCCAGGCCCGGCCAGCTGGCCCCTTGGGCTGCTGCGGGAGCATCCATCACCGCTCCGCTCCGTGATAGATGAGCTGTCCCTCCCCTGCCACTGCTCTTGCTATTTTGGTTGCAGAATCATGTTTATCACTTCACACAACAGTGGCACCCTCCCCACCTCCTCCCTCTGTCCACCTCCCCCCCCCCCCGCCCCTCCCCACCTCCTCCCTCTGTCCTGTGGACTCCCGGCAGAAAGCAGGAGATTTTCTCAGGCCACCTTCGAGATTTTGATTTTCCGTTGCCCTTCTTCTCTCTTCCTCTTATTACATTTTGGGCTCTTTCTGGGCTCCTGCAATGAGCATACATTTTCCCAGTGATTTTTTTTTTAATAAAAACCATCATTTATGATTATTTTTCTTTCCCACTGACTGTCAGCCTTCTCATTTTATTTCTTATCGGCACAGCTTCCCGCCTGCCTTGTCCCCCACCCGGACTGGGGTGTGTGCGCACGTGCGTGTGCGCCTGGCCTGGGAGACTGACCCCCAGAGCCGCGGGCCGCCCGTCGGCCCCCCGCCCCTCCGCTCTCCAGGCCCCACTCCTGAGCTTCCTCCTTCCCTCCTGCAGGTGAGTGTCACCCCGCACGCCTTCCTCAGCTCCCCTTCCTCCCTCGAAGGGCTGAGGTCACAGAGGAGGCGGGCTGCCCTGTGGAGCCTGCTGGGCTCCTCGTGGGCCTTCAGGACCGTCCAGGACCGCACGGAGATCCCCATCCACCCTGCAGACATTATCCAATACAGCAGAAGCTGCTGGCCCACCACACCCTTCCGGCGGTAGCAGGGGCGGGTCCCTTCATCCCTGAGACTCTGTTTCCCCATCTTTAAGTAGAGACACACACACATAGGGTTGTAGGTTATTCATTCATTCAGCAAACACCAGTTGAGGATCTACTGTGCGCCGGGACGAGCTGCATGCCTGTCCTAGGGTAGGAACCAGCTCAGAGGTCACTCCCCTGCATGCCAGAGCCCTGGGCTTCCCTCTGAGCCTTCCTGCCTTGCCTTCTCTGGGCTTCCTCCACCGCGGGCCAGACATGATCCCTTCGGCATCCACCCCCAGAGGGTCCTGTTTCAGGCCTCTCCCCAGCTGCCTGCTGATCACCCAGAGAACTCAGACCCGTCTTCGGGTGTCTGTGACCAGCTGGGCTCTGGAGGCCCTGTTCATGGCAGGGAGAGGCGACACGTCCCTCCCACACTGGCCCCTGCTCCCTGACGGCCCTTGGAGAGGGGACCCGGCTGGGTCCAAAGCCCGGGGCCAATGTCCCTGGTTCTGAGGTTGGCCCGAGGGGCGAGAGATGGGCCCTGCCTCACAGCCCAGCTTCTCCCAAACCAGTGGGAGAAGAAGTGCCATGAATATTCATACACTCAGATGAATATTCACAGTGATAATGATGCACCTCCTCTCCCCTTGACCTTGGGCACCTCCCTTGCTTTCCCAGACGCCCCACACCCTCTCCCCTCCACAGACCCCTGCCTGCAGGCAGCTTTACCTCCACACACAGGGGCCGCCTGGCCGCCTCCAGGGAACCCTTGGTCCGGGAGGACCCCCACATGGAAGGGATCCTTGACCTGTTGCTCTGGAGGGCCAGCCCCCCATCTGTACTCGGGCCCCACTCCCTGGGCCTCAGGGGCTCCCTCTGGTTCCGAGAGGGTTCAGCCAGGCTCACTGCCCCAGGAACAAACAAGTCCTCTCTGATTCCACGTTCTGAGCACTCCATTGTGCCAGGACAAAGCTGGGAGGCTCAGGTTCCCCGAGGACACACCAGGACCGGACTTCGGTTACCTGTAATCAGAGAGGCCTGGGGTCAGGTGTCCCTGCTGCCCTCCACACCTGCAGCCAGGCCCTGCTCAGCTGCCTGTCCCTTGGGACCGGCAAGATGGGGGTGGGCCGAGGGCACTCACCGGGAGGCTGCAGATGCAGCAGGGGAATGCTCAGGTCTGGGGAACTTGGGGGAGAAGGGGTCAGAGTGAGCCGGGACCTTCTGCAGGGCTGGGACTGCGGAGGGAACTGGGCTTACTGCTCACGCTCTATGACCTTGGGCAGGTCACTCAGCTCTATGCCTCAGTGTCCCTCTCTGTGAATGCCTTCCACCCACTGTGTTCCAGGCTGAGCCACCCTGCCCTGAGCTGGTACTTGGCCATTCGTCCAGAAAGGACCCAGCTTAGGGAGCAGGGCTCAAAGCTTCAGCCCCGGGCAGGCCAAGCCCTGCTGCTAGCTGTCCCCCGTCGGTCCTCCTGTCCATGCCCCCCAAGTGCTCAAGAACAAGCCCACTGCTGGCTTCAGACCCCCGCGGGTCCTTCCTCCGCCCATGCTGAACCCCATTTCCTCCTTTGCTTATCTGGCTCTCCCTGGGCTGTCAGCCGTGGGCATTTGGGGTCTCCACCCCTTCCTGGGGGTGCAGCCCCATCTCCCACTGGATGGATCCTCCTCTGGGGCAGGGGGCAGTGCTGGGCCTGCCGGACTTGCCTAGAGGGGCTCTGGCAGGAGCAGGTAGGTTGTCTGGAATTGTCAAGGAAGATGAGCCCCGCCCAGCACCTTCTGGAAAGTTCCCAGACACTGGGGCTTCCTTGGTCTGCGTGTCCGCCTGAGCGCTGACTTTGTCCTGGGAGCTTCGCCTGTTTCTCCATGAGCAGCGGCTTCTGTGCCGTGCCCGTGGCCTTGCCTGTGAGCAAATTAAAGACTCCGGGAGACTTGAACCCTCATCCCTGTGCTTCCAAATGCACACTCTGACCTCTGTCCTTGGGGCTGTGCCCTGACCTAATTGCACCGTTTCGGTGCTTGTCCAAGGTCACACAGGGAGCAGGTGGGGACCAGGCCCCCCTCGCTGCAGTCTGCACTTCGTGCCACCTTGCCGGGTGGAGGACAGATGGAGGTCCCTTGCCTGTGGGTCCTGCTCAGGCTGACCCTGTGTGAGCTCCGTAGCTAGGGCCCAGCCTGCTCCATGCTGTTTGCCTAAATTTGTTCAACCTCGTCTTCCCACGGGACCCACACGGCCACCACCGACATCTGTGGGGACACAGCAGAGGAATGCCTAATGAGGACTCGGCGTGGCCCCACCACGGAGCACAGGCTGGGACAGATGGTCTATCATTACCCATTTTTATTAATTACTGGCTCCGCGTGCCTCGACTGGCTCCCAAGCCCCAGGCTTGTCGGCCGCGCGCGCGGCCCCAGCTATTCTGAAAGCAGAAATGGCCCTTCATTTAGCTCAACGTGTGCTTCCTCCCGGCTTCCTTTGAGAGCAGACGTTTCTGGCTCAGAGTGGTCCCTGGGGTACCAGGCCAGCCGAGGAGAAGTGAATTTGAAGCTGCCACCTGCCCGAGGAGGCTGGAGAGGGCCCGGTGAAGGACAGCCCGGGGTTGGGGGGGGTGGTGGGCAGCCAGGCGCGGGGGCCCCTGGGGACCTAGCTCAGGGCTGAGGCTGCCTGAAGCCCCTCCTGATACCTGCCCTCTGCCGGCCTCTGGGAACGAGGGGGTCTTCCTCCTCCGTCCCACCACGGGGCCCCACAGACCCCTGAGGCTGCGGCGGGCTTGCGTTCCCCGCCGTTTGTTAGGGTCGAGGTCGGCAGCCCTCCTCGCGCCGGCAGAACCCGGCCTGCTCCGGCCCGGCGCTGCGGTGCCTCATTCGGCTTCTGGCAAGTCCCTCTCTGCCCGTGGCCTCTGTGAGGAATCCTCACCCCCTGCTGGACCCCCAGCGAGAGGGAAGAGGGCATCAGGAAGACAGCGGAGAGGGACCGCCCCTCCCCTGGGATGGAGAGAACCAGGACCGCCCCCCCCCCCCCCCCGGGCCACGTCAGGACCCACGGCCGAGGGCTCCCTGCCGGCCCGGACACCGAGGTCCTCCAGCTCCGCGTTCGGCCTGTTAGACCGGGAGATAATGGGACATGAAGCCCAAGATTTCTAGTCAATAAAAAGGCGCCTTGGAGGCTTTTTGTATCTTGCTGGTGTCACACTGGGTAGGCGTTTTATCTGCTGCCCACTTGATGGTCTGTCATAAAGCTGGGTCCTCGCCCTGCTGGAGTCCGTCACGGCCTGTCTGTCCCGGGCTGTCGCCTGCAGAGCCCGAGGAGCTGAGACACCCCAAGACCCAGGCTCCAGGAGCAATGCTGGTGGCTACGTGACCAGCAGAGTGGGGAGAGCTTTGCAGAGATGCAGGGGAGGCGATGAGGTTGGGGGTGTGGGTGGGGGGGGGCTCATGGGACATGCCCTGGGGGAGACCTCTGAGGTGGACCCACTGCAGGCTGTCTGACATAAGCTGAGGGCCGGGAGGGGCTGGCCTGAGGAGCCACCCTGTGTGGGATAGGAGAGGGTGTTCAACCCTTCCCAAGACAGAGCCTGGTGGGACACGGTAGGTGCATAAAGCCGGCAGCCTCCAGGGTGGGGCAGTGGGGAGCCCCCTGACACTGGAGGAAATCAAGCATGGCCTGATGCCCCCTGGGTGAGGGGGCTTGAGTGGGAGACGTAGAAAGGCCAGTGTCACAACGGGAGGATTTTTACCAAATAATTATGGGGGGGTACAATATCTGGGAAGGAAACAGTGGAGGAGATGACCTCTGGGGTCCGGAGATGGACCCCCAGTCTCCATCCTGCCTCTCACACTAATTGGTACTTTAATTGAGGCCCTGGGCTGGGGTCCGCGGCAGGAAGTGATCTCCCCAGAGTGGTTCCAGGTGGGATCAGCGGCTTGCAGCTGTAGATCGCAGCCCCGCGACCTTGAGGCGGCTCTCAGGGCCCATGGGCTCCCAGCCCAGCCGAGGCACGTAGGGGTGCCTGTGAATGGGGGCCACGGCCCCGGCTCTTGTTTCTATACCTCTGACTGCAGATCAGGCCAGAGAAGGGGCTCAGCCAGGGAGGAGGGAGGCGCTGGCCTCCTTCCTGGAGGAAACCGATCGCTTGCTCCTCTAGCAGAGGGAGGCCTGGCCGGGATTTCCTGCTTGTGCCTGGCTTCCCATCACCGTGCGGGCTCCAGGTAAGTGGCCCTTCCATGGGGGGAGGGGAGGGGCATTCTGGGAAAGGACAGCTGACACAGAGCAGGAGGTAGGGTGGTCCGCTCCTGGGTGGTGGGGGGTTGGCCCTTCTCTGGGAAAGCCCCCTGCTCTCTGGACTGCCCTGCTTACCCCTGCCCCAGGCTCCCAGCCCGTTCTTCCCCAGTCTGGGGCCCCAGAGTGGGATCGGGTGAGCCCCTCCCTGCAAGGCCCTCCCTGACCCCACAATCACAGCCCAGGAGACCGGCCCTGCCTGGCACCTGGCCCCACCCAGGACACCGGAGCTTGTCCTGAGGACAAAGGGGTGGGACGAGCCAGCCCCGGTGTGGGAGGGCACTCTAGCTAGATGGAGGCGCGAGTGGGAGCAAAGAAGGGTGGAGGGGCGGTGCGGGGGGGATGCTCGGCGAGCGGGGGCCGAGGCCTGCCAGGGACTCGGGCGGCTTCTGAGGGTAGGGAGGGATTTGAGGAAGGCTAGCTCCGGCCACGGCACGAGGAAGAGACTCTCCCCTGGGTCCAGGCAGCTGATATCCTGGGCACACTGGCAGCCCCCGCCCCCACTCTTCCCCAGGGGGTCTCTAGATCCTGCCTCAGGATCTATGTGCCTCGTGTCTCCTGTGCACAGGACCAGACCCCTCTTAGGAGCTCCTGTTGTTCTGTGTGGTGACCAACCTCTTGAGGCGGGGCCACAGGTCAGAGGCGGGAACGGTATTCTCGGAGGTGGGGATCAGGCCAGAGACTCATGCTACGTGGGCGAAGTATCAGATGCATCCTAAATGCCGACGGGATGTTTGAGTTCTTGTCTCTGGACCAGGCGAATGTGAGGGACTCCAGTGTGCAGATTGGGGAGCTGTTCAGGGGTGAGGCGGACAGAACCGGAGGCCAGTTCATCATCCCGGCCAGTCAGGGGTGCTGGAGTGGGCCCACTTTTGAAGGCGAGGAGAACCTGCAGGGGGAGGGAGAGCAACATTATGTGCGCCGAAGGGCCCATCTTGTGGTCTCAGACCTGAGAAGGGGAAGGGGCCCCGGGGGCCCGCGCTGGGAGCAGGAGTCCCTGGGCAAACTTGCTGCCTTGCCCTGGGGCAGGGGGAGGTCCTGCTCAAGAGAGGGGGAAGGGAGGCCATGGGGGAAGGGGCGCCTAAGGTCAGGGGCAGGGCTTTTCCCTGTCACTTGATCCTCAGAGCTTTTGCCCCAGGCATTTGCCACCTCCTGGAGGTCACTCTGGTTGTCTGGGACAGAATTAATCTCCTCCTGGCACTTGCAGCACATGCTGATGGTAGGGAATATTTGTGCCCAGGCTGTGTGACCTTGGGCAAAGGGCTTGACATCTCTGAGCTTCCTTTATAAAATGGTACTATCAGGTTGAGTTTCAGGGCTGCTGAAGTGACCCAGATGGGGATTGTTATGGTTGAATGGCGTCCCCTCCCAAAGGATCTGCTGGACCCCTAACCCGCAGTATCTCAGAGTGTGGCCTTATTTGGAAATAGGGTCTTTGCAGATGATCAAGTGAAGATGCGGTCATCAGGGCAGGTCCTTACCCAAGATGACCGGTGTCCTTGAAGAAAGGAGGGGGCGGTGGAATTTGGCCACCGAGACCGGCACGCACAGAGGGGGGAGAGGCCATGGGACTGCAGAGGGGTATGCGCTGGCCACGGCACGCCGGGAACTGCCCAGGAGTCCAGATCCCCGAGGAGCTCCCGCGAGAGCTTAGAGAAAGGACACCGCGTGCTTTGGGCCCCACGTGACCTCCGGTGGCTGCCCCCACCACGGAGTCTCCGGAAGGCCCTGGGGACCCTCAGGGGGCCAGAAGGCAGAGGGCCCTCTACCTATTCGCTACCAATCCCCACATCCTTGGTCTTCCCCCCGCCCCCCAGGAAGGAAACCCTGGTGGTTGAAACTATTTTTAAGAAATAAAGTACCTCTTGGTCCACTTAGAAGCTTGCAAATGCCAGTTGTGTTACTTTCTGATGAAGGCCTGTTTCTGCAGGATGAGTATCAGGGTGGAGGGCAAGTGACCGGGGCCTGGAGCTTGGTCCCTGGCCTTCCATGCACAAGGGGTGTGAGGCCCTCCAGGACAGAGAGGAGGCCACCTTCCCACCCCACCTCTGCAGCTCCTGGAACGCCCGGAGTGAGGCCCTGTCCCTCCGCCCATCTGTCTGTCCCTCCTGCTGTCTGTGAACGTTGGCTGGTCATTGGAGGCGGCCCCCGTGCTGGGTCCCAGGTCTCCGTGAGAGCCATAGACCTGACAGAATCGGAATTAGACTTGCTATGTGGTTTATAATCTGTTGGTTTCTCCCTGCTACCATCATATCACGTGGCTTCTTCCAGATACAAGATGCCAACACAGACGTGCATTTCTTCCCACCTCTGGCTTCCAAGGAGACGACATCACCTCGAGTCTCCTCTGACCACCATGCAGCCCCAAGGAGCAGGTGGGGAAGGCAGGTATACAGAGAGGGCTCTGGGTGCTCAGCCCCAGGAGGATGGATGGCCAGGCTGTGATGCCTCCATAGGGCACAGGACCGCTCAGCCAAGCAGAACAACAAATGACCTCTGGGTTCCAGGAGCATGGGGAACTTTTTGGGGTGATGAAGTTTTGTATCTTGATAGAGGTTTGGGCTGCAGAAAAGCACACGTTAGTGAGAACATTGGACCCCCCCCACCCCTACTCGGAGACTCGTACCGTTCGTCATGAGTAAATGTCACTCAAAAGAACTTAAAATTCCATAACAAATATCGATCCCCAGTTCATACTGTGCAAGCTGCCTATTTAGGGGGGAAGGTGTCCTGATGTCTGCAACTTACCTGGAAGGTGACTGATTTATGATGGGAGGAGAGAAACAGGGTAGAGCAGGTGCACAGCCTTGCTGGGGGCGGGGGGTTGGGTTGTCCACCATAAAACTATTTCAACTTTTCTTCATAGTGGAAACACTTCAGAATTAAATACAAGCAGCAATTGAGAAGAGCCCGGGCAAAGTGGACAAGCTGCTGGGACCTGGCCACAGGTCACTGACCATATGACCGTGGGTGAGCTTCTCAGCCTCCTGGCGCCTCAGTGCCCGCATGCTAAAGCAGGCATGGTGATGGTACCGTCCCCACGTGGCGTGAAAGGGTTAACATACAGTAAGTACCGGCATACAGCAGGTGCTTAATAAGTGTGCACTTTGTTGGTAGTATTCCCGAGCCTTATCAGGGCTGCCACCTGTGCTGCAGAGGCTCAGGGAGGCTGAGGCACAAGCCGGGCTTTGCATAGGGTTCAAGAGCAAAGGACCGCAAGGAGCCAGCGCCATTTTGAAAAAGAACAGAGCCGGGGGATTTGTGTCCTGTTGTCAGAATTTCCTACGGTAATCAGGACAGTGTGGCAGAAGGAGAGAAGTATACATCAGTGGGATAGAACTGAGGGTAGAGGGGGAGGAATCACTTATTTATGGTCACTTTCTTTTCAGCAAAGATGCCAAGACAATTCAGTGGAGGAGAGAACAGTCTTTTCAACAGGCAATGCTGGGACCACTGGATGTCCGCTGGCAAAAGAATGAAACTGGACCCCTACCTCACACCATATGAAAAAATGAATTCAATGGGCCAAAGACCTAAATGTAAGAGCTAAAACTATAAAACTCTTAGAAGAAAACATAGGAGTAAATGTCAGTCTTAGGAAAAGTCTTTTTGGATGTGACACCAAAAGCACAAGGAACAAAAGAAAAAAATCGGTCTTCATCAAAATTAAAAACTTTTGTCTGCAAACAATCCCAGCAAGAAAGTGAAAAAAACAACTCATAGGAAGGGAGACAATATTTGCAAATTATATGTCTAATGAGGGATTTGTGCCTAGAATATATAAAGAACTCATATATCTCAACAATAAAAAGATGAATAACCCAATATCTAAAATGGGCAAAGGACCTGAATAGGCATTTCTCCAAAGAAGCACATGAAAAGGGCTCAACATTATTAGCCATTGAGGAAACGTGAATCAAAACCGGGGAGAGGCACCATTTCTCACCCACCCAGGATGGCTAGAGTCAAACAGACAGATAATAGCCAAGTGTTGGTGGGGATGTAGAGAAATCGAAACTGTCACACAGTGCTGGTGGGAATGCACAATGTTGCCCCGGGCTTTGGAAAACAGTTTGGGAGTTTTCCAAAATGCTAAACGAAGAGATAACCACCTGACTGTACAAATACACGCGTAGGTGTGTCCCCAAGAGAGATGAAAACGGAAGCTCACGCAAAACCCTGCTTGTGGATGTTCACAGAAGCATTGTTCGTAATGTCACAAGACGGGGATGACCCGAATGTTCCTTCACTGATAAATGGACAATGTGGTCTATCTATGCAACAGGATCTTATTAGGCCATTTCAAGGAGTGTAATCGTGATATGCACTACAACATTTATGAATCATGAAAGCTATAGTGTTAAGTGAGATCAGCTGGTCACAGAAGGCCACACATTGTATGATTCCATCGATGTGAAATATCTGGAATAGTCAAATCCACAGAGACAGAAAGTAGATTTGTGGTTGCCTACGGTTGGGGGTGGGTGGCAGGGAATGGGGAGTAACTGCTAATGGGTACGGGGGGTTCCTTTTGGGGAGAAATGTTCTAAAGCTGGACAGTAGTGATGGTTTTACAACTCTGATATACTAAAACCCACTGAATTGTACACTTTAGATGGGTGAGCTATATGGTACGTAAATTATACCCCCAAAATGGTGTAGGACAGAAGAGCCTGACCTGCCGCTTGGGGACTCCTTAGGCAAGTCTTGGCCACCTCTTGACATTCAGTCTTCTCTGTAAAATGGGGCAGGAAGATTTGCCTTCCTTTGTTCCTGTGGGGACCAGATGAGGTGACAATTGGAAACAATTTCTTATTTTAAAGTTTCATTTTGTATTTACATTTATTGCAAAAGGAAATGTATGCACAGGGTACAAAATTCAAATGGGGACACAGTGAAAAGTCGGTCTCGTTTTCTGGGGTGATGGAAATGTTCAATATCTCGATAGGGGTGGTGATTACACAGATGTGTACATTTGCCAAAACTCATAGAGCTGAACCCTTAAGAACTGTGAATTTCACTATCTGACAATAAATAACACGTTAAAAAATATTTTAAAGTAAACCTCTTCCCCCTCTCTGCTCTTTGCCTCCCAGCCCCCCCTCCCCCTTCCAATTTCCCTATAGGAAACACGGTTGTTGTTTCTAGTTCAGTTTGGTCTTTGCACACACACACAAAGAAAATATTTTGTTATATCCCTTTTGCACACAATGTAAAAAAAGAAAAAAAAGTACTACATACACCGATCTGCCCCTTGTTTTTTTCCCCCTACAAATATACCCAGAGGTGAAATCAAAACAGTGGCGATGGGGAGGGGGTTAAAAAGCTGCACAGGCATCCGCATAGATGTGCCGGGATGTGGCTAAGTGCCCCGCGGTCAGCGGGCGTTTCGGATCTTTCTGATCTGCTGCTATTACGAAGAGTGCTTTGGTGAATAACCTTGTGCACAGAATTATATCATTTTTCACAATTGTGAGCGGTATCTGGAGGACAGATTCCTAGAAGTAAATGCTGGGCCAGAGGGTATGTGTCTTTGGAATTTTGACATTGTTTCAGAGGTTCCAAGAATGTCTGCCTCCCCACATTATTGCAGCAGGGTGAGTTATTAAACTTTTTATTCTGCCCATGTGATGAGTGAAAAATCTCTCAGAGTAGTTTTAATTTGCATTTCTGCTGTTAAGTATGAGACTAGGTCCTTTTTTGTACATTTAAGCATTCTTTCCATTTCCTTTTCTATTCATAACCTCTGACCAGTTTTTCCCCTCTTGGGTATTTTTCTTATTGATTTGTAAGAGCTCTTTATATATGGGGACATTGGCTCTTTGCTTGGGATATAAGTTAGCCGTATTGTTTCTTTTATAGGTTCTATGGGTGTTTGTTGTTACCGTGAAACTCTGGGCACAGGAAGAGATTGTCACTACTTTTCTCTGAGTACCATTTTTCAGGATAGGTGTGGGGAGGGTTCTGGTCCCCATGAATCCCAGACACTTGTGTCCCTGCCCCACGTCCAAGCACACCCTCCGGTGACTGATTGACCCCCTGGATCAGTTACTTGCAGCCAGGCCATCCTTAGAGAAGACTCGACCACAGGGGTGGAGAGACCTGTAGCAAGTCCTCTTTTATTCTGAAAACATGCTTGGTCACCCCCTCTGTGCTGGTCCAGTGTGTGGCACGGGGACTCATAGGTGAGTCAGACTCTCCTGCTCCCCTGAGCTAGCTCACAGTCTGGTGGAAGATTCAGTGTGGCGAGGCCTTGGCTAGGGAATCCCAGGGCAACCAGGGGCACAGACACAGATGGAAGGTGGCAGCCCCAGAGCTCAGCTTGCCTTGCTCAGCTTGCCTCTCCCTAAAGAGCTTGGCTGGGGGTGGGGGTGGGCGTCGGTTTTAATAAGAGGGCGGTGGGTCGGTTTTAATAAGAGCAAGAATCTTGCTGTCCCAGTTCCTGTTGAGTCTTGGTCTCCCTGGCAAATGGGAGCAAATGGGAGCTGTGAATGGTGCTCACTTATAGGGTGGCTGTGGGGGCCTAACTGAATGGAAGCAAGCAGCAAGCACGTACCCGACACATGGGGCTGAATTTTACAATTCCACATGGGTGTGCCAGCCTGGGTGAGGCGAGGTGTTTGGTCTGGGGGGACATGGGGCAGGGCGCCCCTACACGTGGGCTACAGCAGTGGCAGGTGGAAGCGGGCTGTGAGGGTGGGAGGGGTGCTGGGGTGTTCCCCATCCAGCTGTCCTCCTAGCTCGCAGGGTGAGCTTAGGGCTGTGTGTAGACGTGCAGTGTGTGGGTGTGCTGTGTGTCTACAACAGAGGCCGTGTGGGGGCTTTCAGGAGGAGAGGAGTGTCTGAGAGAGGAGGCAGAGATCCTGCCTCACAATAGGCACCCGGAGGGAGGGCAGGCTCCAGCTTTATGTGGCCCAGAGAAAGACTCCCTCCAATCTCCTCCCCTGGGTCTGCCCTGGGGTTCCCCCTTCCCACCTCAAGGGGTGTCTGGGCTTTTGGGGGGGCAGCAGCCCAACTCTGCCCTCCCTGAGAAAACAAGGGCATATTTCAACATCTCAGGGAGCTGGAGGGGCAGTCAGTGGGTGAAGCCCAGGAAAGGCCTGAATGTCCGGCAGGAGAGCCCCCCTCAGGCAGGAGCATGGCTCCTGGGGAACCAGGTCAGGGACTTTCAAGGCCCTGGTGCGCTGGGGAGAGAGGACATGGGAAAAGGGGCTGCATGCTGACCTAGGCTACAAAGTGGCAGTGCATCTCCATTAGGGACCTAGCGGAGAGAGACCCCAAGGCCTGCCTCTGTCCCCACCTCCCTTTCCCAGGAGGTCTGAGGGCCCCTGCGCCTGGACTCAAGGACAGCACAGCCCCAGACAGCGGCTCTGTCCTTGACCATCATCCTCTGGCCCAAGAATCCCAGGGAAAGGTGGTGGCATCTCCCCTCCACCCCCCCCCCCCCCCCCGCCGCACTGTCCCTCTTTCGGGTATCGCCTGCAGAAACCTCGAATTTGGCAGAGGCCCGGGGTGGGATGGGAGGAGCATGGAGGGTGGGCGCCCGGCACCGCAGGCTGGATGGAGTTTACGGGCTGCGGAGAGGCGGCTGGACCGGACCCGGACCGGAGCCCCGCGCCCATCTTCGGCCGGGACAGCCTTCGACCCGGCTGCTCGAAGCCTCACGTGCCACTCCCACCCGGTCTCTGGCCTCCTCCGGGAGGGAAGGGCACCCCCGGAGAAAACCCCCTCGCCCTCCAACAGCCCCTTCCCCTTTGCCGCGCGCGCTCTCGCAGGCGCGCAGCCCGGCCCAGTAGCCTCTGCCTCCCTTCGCCCGCCCCGGCAGGACCGCGCCGCAGGTGCGCAGCGCAGGGGCGGGGTCCGGGGGTCGCGCCCCGCGCCCGCCGGGGTACCCACTCCGCAGCTCCAACGCGGCAGCTCGGGAAGCGGCGCGGAGGCCGTGCCGGGCGGGGGCGCTCTTGAGCCTGGTTTGGAATTTTTACCCACGGCGCAAGCCGCAAGCTGGGGCAGGGGCGGTGGGCAGTGGGAGACGCCCGCGGGCGGTGTGGCCGATGGGTGAGGGCTCGGGGCGTCTAGGGGGCTACGGATTTAGAACCCAATTTAGAGGCCAGCCGAGTGATTTCGCATCCCCGGGTATTCCGGAGGCGAATGGAGGGGAAGGGGGAACGGTGGGAGGGAAGTCCGCCAAACGGAACCTTCCGGGAATCGGAAGGGGCCTGGCTGATCCCGCGCCCCCACCTTCTCCCCAGCCGAAGGTGGGGGCGAGTAATGGCAGGGGTGGGGGTGGAGGTCAACGATCGGGTGGAGGGCAAGTCCTTGAGGGCCCGACCACCCTCTCGCCCCCGCCCCCCACGTGCCTAGCCCTCCTCGTCCCCGGATACGCGCGCCCCTGCGGGCTGTGCATTTGCACTCGCGGACGCGCGCGCCCACACAGGGTCTGACTTCAGGTCAACTTTCACGCGGCTCCCGGGTGTGTGTGCACACGGCCGTGTCCGCACGCGCGTGCACACCTCCGTCCCCGGTGCCCACCTCCCGTCGCCTCCCGAAGTCTCGACTCCTAGACCTCGGGGGCTTCTGCTCCAAATGGTGGCCTGGGGCGGGGGCGGGGGCGCGCGGGGCGGGCCAGGAGGATGGGGAGAGGCAGCCTCTGGGCTCCCACACCGCCCTCACGGCGTGATCCAACTTCCCCTCCCGAGGCCCCCTCGGGACACCCCCAGTACACCGACGTGCTGGAGCCACACCGCCGCCCGCCCTCCGGCCGCCCCCGCCCGCGTCCCCCGCCCCTCCTCCAGCCCTCCCCACTCCGGCTCCTACAGGAAACCTTCGATCACGCTCAGAAAGAATGTGCTACAATCTCGGCGCTGCCGCGGCCGCCCATACCGCGCCCGCGCCGGAGCCGGAGCCGAAGCCGCCGCTGCCCCGCCTGCCCGGCCGGCCCCAGGCTCGCAGCGCGCGGTCTCCGCCGCCGCCCCGCGCTCGCCCCGCGCTTGACGCAGTGAGCGCCGCAGCCCGGCTCCCGCCGGCTCCGCTCCGCTCCCGGTCGCAGGCCGAGCCCAGCCCGGCGGGCTCCGGGAGGGGCGGGCAGGGCGCGAGGGGGAGGAGATCTGTCTGGAGCCAGCGAGCCCGGCGGAGGAAGAGGAGGAGGAAGGAGGGGAAGCCGCCGCCGCCGCCGCCGCGCTCCGGGGATCTGGGCGCGCGCGCTCCGCTCGCCGGTGACGGTGGCGCCAGCCCCCGGCCCGCACCCGGGCCCAGGTAGGAGGGGGACGGTGGGGGGAGGGGGCTGCGCGGGGCTGCGGGGGCGGGGGTCCCCTCTGCCGCAGCTGCGGGGCTGTTGGGTCCCCGCCCCTGGGGGAGGCGGGGAAGATGCTCTCCAGGGCGGCAGTTGGGGGCGAGCGCGGGGTCCCCGGCGGCTCAGGCGGCCCGGGCCGCCCAGCCCCTGCGCCCTGTCCTGGGCGTCCGCGCCGGGGCCGAGTCCCCCAGCCCGTGTGGCTTCGGTTGCGGCGCGTTGGGTCCGCGGTTTCGGGGCACCCCCCCACACACACACCCTCGGTTCCGAGGCGGGCGCACCCGAAGTTAGCGGTCGCCGAGCGCCGGCCGGACAAACTTCCCTCCCCGACGCCGCGGCCCGAAGGCCCGGGACTCCGGACCCCTCGGGCCAGGAGGCGCCTCGGGGACCCCGAAACTTTCCTGAGCGCTGTGAGAGCGAAGGGCGGGCTGGGCAGGGAGGGGTGACGGGGTGGTCTTGCCTGCGAGTGCCTGGTGTTAGCCGCGGCGCCCCAAGTTGGCCCCGGGACTGCCCCCCTAACGTGGAACCCCATCTCTTAGTGGAGGGCGGGCAGGGAGCGGACTAAAGGCTCCTAGCCTTCGCGCAGTCGGGATGGGGGAAGCAGCACTCCGCCCCGCGCCTCTGGAGCCCTTGGAGGGGGTGTTGCAGGACAGTCCCTCCTCCGTTCGCCGGGCTCTGCCCGCAGCTGCCGAGCCCGCGGGGAGGACCCGGTTCGCGGCTATTAATAGGCGCCTGTGACCCGAACCTTTCCAGGCCCGGGAAGCTGCGAAGCTGGGCTTGGCTGCGGGGTGGGGCGGGACCCCAGGCCCAGAACTGGCTCCCTTCCCGGCTCTCATCGTCTCTATCCTGTCGCTCTTCCCTCACACCCCCCCCCCCCCCGCTCTCTTCCCAGTCTTTCCATTCCCGGGCTCGGGGTGTCGACCCCCCAACTTTTTCCTCTTCCCAGACTGCACGGTGTGGCCTGGGGCCGCCCCGTCAGTCGGGGGCCCCGGGCCAGATTGGCGCGATCCGAGCACAGTCCCCAACAGAGTCCTCCTTAGCTGGATGGGTGTGGGGTTCCAGGGGCCAGACTGCCAGGGACGAGTGGGGACTTCCTCCCATCAGCGCCTCTTCTCCCAACCTACACAGCGGCGCGCGACACCTTCGCACCTCCCTCCCCCCGCAGGCCGGTCGCTGCCCCATTTAAGGGGCAGTGGGGAGTGGGGTGGTCGCCACGGGCAGCCTTGGGGAAGTGTGGAGGGCAGAGGGGACTCGCGAAGCTCCGGAGAGGGTTTTGGGGTGTAGCTACAGCCGCCTGTGCAGGCAGGAGGCAATGTCCTGGTGGCCTCCCTTCCAGCGTCGCCTCTGCACACCCCCGAAGGCCCAGGAGGATTCCGCCTCCTCCCCCCGCCCCATCCCAACACTCAGATCTGAGCTTGAGTGGATTTGAGGATTTGGGGGGCGGGGAATATGGAATACTTCTTCCCGTCTGCTCATCTGCAGAGCCCAGCTCCCAAGCAGCTTGGGGGTCTTTGTCCCCCGGGGCTGGCCGCCGGCCCCGCCCCCTCCGTTAACTCGGGGACCCCAACGCCTTCCAGCGCTCGGGTGCCGCGCTCGGCAATCTCAGAGCTTTGGTGAGCGAGGTGTCGCATCCTTTCCTCTGCTCTGGGTCTGGGGGTGGGGTAAGGGGCGTGGATCGCGGTCCTGGGTCCCTAACAGATGTCCTCGCGGCTGCGCCGGCGTCTCTGTAACAGATTTAATGACTTACACGCAGACCGCCAATCGGCGCGGCCACGGGGGAGGGGCGACCCAGCTGAGACTCAGGGGATGAGGTCGCAGCCTGAGGGCGCAGCCTCTGCTCGGGTGGGGGGCGCAGAGGCAAGGACCCCGACGCCGGCCGTTCAGCCCCGCCTCTCGTCCTCTGCGCCCCCAGCTCTGGGCTTTGCTCTCTGCGCCTGCCCACGGATCCTCGGGTTGCAGGGACCTTCCCGCGAGGAATTCAGTCCCGCCCCCCTCCCCGCCCCCCATTGACCTCTGAGTCCCTCCTTGGAGCCCCGACCCTAGGCGCACACATACTTGCCTCGGGATCGGCCAGTGTGGGTCAAGGGCGTGCAGAGGCCTCTGGCCTCTGCTTGCACACCTCAGAAATGGGCTCATAGCCCTTGCTACAGGGGAGTAGTGAGAAGGTCGCGATATGTTTGGGCAGGCGCCTAGCACAGTCCCTGGCACCCTGGAGACGTGCATCAAAAGCCTACCCGATCTTTCCAGAGTCTCCGGGAATCAGTCAGAAAGGGAGGGGGTCAGTCACCACTGGCAGGGGTTTGCCTAAGAAAGGCTGCACGGGGATCTTGGGTCACTGCTGTGCATTTTCTTTGCAGAGTGAGGCCAGAGTCTGGAAGGTTGTTTTCTGGGACCTACTAAGAGTGACCAGGGTTGCCTCTGGGGGAGGAGCAGTTTGGCCCCCATTCCAAGCCACAGCTGGAAAGGCCTCGTGAACAGCAGGGAAGAGAGGGGAGACTTGTCACCACCCTCTCGGTGCCTCGTGCCCAGGCCTGGCATATCTTGAGGCTTGCAGTACCTATTTGATGATAAACAGGGGCCTGCCCTTGGCCTGCACCTGCTGGGACAGGGGTGCGAGTAGGGGGCAGCCCAAGGAGAAAGGCTACATACAGCTCAGATGTCCTAAATGGCCCAACAGCCTTTTTCCCCATGCCTCAGTCCTGATCCTGGAGCCATATGTGACTGGGCCACACTGCCCCCCCCCCCCAGTTCTTGTAAATAATCATGGGGGCACACCGGCTTTTATCCTAGCACCCCCTTTATGCATCCACCCTCAATGGAGCTCCAACAGACAGGTAGGAAGGGGCCACAAAGCACTAAATCCCTAAATTCTGGCTTTGCAAGGGGTGGGCAGCTCAGAACCCACTCCCCCCTTCCTGATCAGCCTTCTGTGCCCAGGCAGGGCTGGGGGGTGGGGCTTGCCAGTCCATATAGGACTTGCTTATGCTGTGGACGTTAATTCACATTCTCTCTCCGGGCCCCACACACTATAGGATTTATCTTGATTTGCTGCCTTTGAATTGAGTCAACTCTTTTGTATGCTCGGTGAATTGCCCAGCTGCTGGCGGGGAGCGGAGAGCGTGCCGGGGGTACTGAGGCCGGGAATCATAGGCAGGCGGGAGACAGGAAGCGGGGAGGGGTGCGGGCGCCGGCGGGAACACAGCAAGGGGGCCCTGAACTGGGAACCCGGCTGGCCGAGGGGCATGCCCAGGCCTGCCCGGCTCCAGCGAGGAGTCCGGAGGGGTCGGGAAGCTCCGTCGTGGGGGTCGAGGCTGCCCCTCGGCCTCTGCTTTGGATGGGCTGTGTGACGTGGGGCAAACGTCAGGGCCTTTCTTGACTCAGTTTCCTCGCCTGTGATATGCGGGAAGAGGGGCTTCCACACGCAGGTTGTGAGGGGCAAACTAAGCAGGAAGAGTGTGCGAGAACCCTCGGAGTCATCCCAGAGGTGGGGGTGAGTGAGGGAAGGAAGGGGAGCCGGGGCTGGGGAGAGGGGGCGGCCCTCCCTGTCCCCCCCCCCACCGCGTTCTCTGACCCCAGATCCTCCTCTTCTCCAACGAGGGCCGGACCGACGGGCCCACGCGGGGCCTGCGAACGCCCTGGCTTGGCTTCATGTGCTGGGGGTCGCGGGTGGTTCAGGCCATCACTAGCTGTCGCGCGCTGCCCCCCGCCCCCACCTGAATGTGGGAGGAAGGGCAGGAGGGGACCGCGAGGAAACCAGCCCTCCTGTGCTTTCTAGTACCCCTGCGCCCTGCCCCTTCCCCCTGCACCCCTCCCCCGCCCGGCGGCCGGGAGGGAGGAGAGCGGGGCGGGCGCGGACTCGGAGCTGGACTCGCGCCGGGAGCGGGCGGGCGGGCGGGCGCGGGAGGGGCGGGGGGAGGCGCGGGAGGGGCGGGGCCGCGCGCGGATCGATGGGCGAAGCTGGGGAGGAATCTCAATCCCCGGAGCGAAGTTAGAGCCTGGAGGACGGCGGCGGCGGGCGCAGCCCGGGAGCGCGGCCCGGCGGCAGGTAAGCGCGGCGCCCGGGAGCCCGAGGCCGAGCGCGGCGGGCGTCCAGCCTGGGGGCACGGGACCCCGCCGGACCCCGCGCTCTCCCCCTGCGCCCCCAGCCCGGTGCGCCCTCGGAGCGCGGCGGGCAAAGTTGGAGGAACTTGGCGCGGGCGCGCGGCTCAGCCGGCGGAGCGGGGGTCCGGGTCGGGGTCCTGCTGCCGCCCCCGTCGCTGCTGCCCGTCGCACCACTGCTTGCTCGCGTGGCCTTGCCCCTTCCCCGTCCTCTCTCCCCTCGAAGGCCCCCTTCGCCGTCCGCGCCGGGTCCTGCGCCCCAGAACTGCTGCTGTTCTCGGCGGCCGACCCTCCGGGGCCGACCCTCCGCGGCCTTGGGTCCGCGACCCCTGTCGGTGTCCGCGGCACCATCCCCGCCGGGTCTGCCTTCCCGGCGTCGCGCTCCTCCCCACCCGGCGCCCGGACGGGTCCGGCCGCGCTCGGGGGAGGGGCCGCATTCCGCGGTCGCTGCCGGGGAGTTGAAGCCCTGGCGTGGGGGTGGGGGGCCTTTGCCTCTGAACTTGGTGGCCATTCTCCACCCCTCCGCCGACCTTGGACCCGTTCTCATCCATGGCTTTTGGGAGGTGCTGCTGAGCTTCCTCGCCCCAGTCTGCCTCTAAAGACAGGAATCCGCTTTCGATTCTTTAAAATCCTCGAATCACCTGCTTGCAGCCCAGGGTGGGGTCGCCTGCAGGTGTTCCCCCTCGACACAGACCCCGAGGGCCTCTGGCATCAAAATCAGACTCTTCCAAGCATCAGCTGCGTGATTTTGGGGGCGGGTTATCTCCCAGAGCCTCACTTTTCACGTCTGTAAAATGGGGGTATGATGATAATGTGTACTTTATGGAGGTAACACCACCGTAAAGGCTTAGCACTGGGAGGGCCCTGGAGGCCTTTCCTCCAGGCTTGGGAGACCAAGCCAGGTTTGCACTGCCCAGCAAAGCCTCAGGTGTGAGCTCCTTCTCTTTGGGCCAGTCCATCATGGAGCCCTTGCTTGGATGCAGCTGTATCTGCCTTTTACCTGCTCTGTTGGGCCGGGGGCTGTGCAGAAAACATTCCCCAGGTCTCAGATCCTACGAGCCTTGGGAACAGGAGCTTTAAGAAGTGTGCAGAGTGCAGGGAGTTAGAACGGGCAGACCTCTCCATTCTGTCTTAAAGGGGGCCATTCTCCAAAGAGACCCCAGCCTCTGCCCAGCCCCGAGAGGGAAGGAGAAAATGGGGCTATGTTGTTTTAAGCCACAGAGACTCTGATCTTTCCCACCTAGCCAGCCCCTTGGCCTCCTCTGCCTTGGGTCCTTGCAGCTTTCAGCTTGTATCTGAACATCTTTCTGGGGGGTGGGGAACAGAATCATCACCCCATGCCAGGCTTGTGCCCCACTTTGTCAGAAGAGGAGAAATACCCAGAGCTAGAGGGACAAACTCCAGATGGTGGGGCTTGTCAGAAGGGAATGCCCACCTTTACTCTGGGTTTAGGGGGTTGGAAACAGGCCAGGACCCCAGCCAACACTTTGGTCCCTCGTATTCTGGGCGCATGCAGCGGGGTTGGGGGGGGGGTCTGAACACCTTTCAGTGGGCAGACGTCCTCCGAATCAGAAAGGTTGGGAGCCATGCCCTCCCTGCATCAGCTGGACCCTCTCCTGGGGACAGCCGTGTAGCCCTCCTGGGGGTGATAGGCCGGTCGCCTGTGTAGAATTACTGAGAGCAAACAATTCTTGATTCTTAAAGAAAAGCCATGATAGGCACCTCATCTGAAGGCCTGGCAAACGGGGGGTTGGGGTTGGTGCCTACACCTGTGGCCAGAGGAAGGGAGGAAGAACTATGTCCCTTTCCTCATCACCCCCACAGAACTCTGTCTGGAAAGCTCAGAAATTCTTCCAAATGCCTTTGGAAGCAGGTGCCCCACACCTGGGCTGAGGAGAGGTGCTGCTCCCTCACCTCCCTCCCTACCCACCCCACCTCCCCAAAGAAACAGGTGGTCGGGGTCCCCAGAAGAGCCTAGGGCCAGAACTTGGACCTTCTCTTAGACTCTGGGATTTGAATCTTTGGACCCTAAATGTCTCCTCGTCAGCATCACCTGTTTCAGGGGAGAAACATTAGTGAGGCCAAAACTGTGGCAGTGACTCAGATCAATGGAATAAAATGGGATCGTCTGCCTGGGTCCCACATCTGTGTGTCTCTAGCACACACGTGTGTGCACTCATGCACACGCACACACTGCTCTAGATTTCAGTGGGATTTTCTAAACCCTCAGGAGCCAGAGCCCCCACCCCATCCACTGTGTGTTCCCCCTTAGGGGCCCAGGGCCCGTTCGCAGAGGACCCTGTTCCTGAGGATGCCGTGACAGCAGGGGAATTTATGAGCAGAGGTGCATGGACTTGGGGTGTCCGTATATCTCTGCAGGAAACAGGCAGACCGTGTAGATGCCCGGGTGGGTGGCGGATAATACATACGGAGGGAGGATGCAGAATGAAAAATGCCCATGAGTGACAGGCAGGAGATAGATCTCTAGGGTCGGGTGACGGGGCCATAAATTTCCAGGCGTGAACCTGGAGCGGCTGGTGGTGTTGCCATGGACATTGGATACATTTGTCATCTCTGCGGTCCCTGCCGTGCCCCCCACAGTGCCCTTCCCTTTCTGTTTGTCGTGGGTTCCAATTTCCTCCAACAGAGGCTCAGGTGTCCACTGGCCTTGGGTGTGTGGCTGATGGTGCCGCCCACACAGGGGACTGGCGCTCTGACGCGGAAGGGACCTTGCTGTCATCCGTCCCGGCACCTGCTGTACGTGTGGGGAGACCGAGGGCGGGCTGTTGTCTGAGGTTGCACAGTGAGTGGGGGCAGAGAGGGGGTAACGGGGTACTGTCCCTATGTGGTGGTTCGGGGCTTACCAGGCAGGCAGGCACAGCCTCTGCTGGGGACAACTGTTCCCTGTGCACCCCCCGCCCCCATGCCCCTGTGCCAGCCTGAGGGCCCTGGAGGGGAGCAGGAAGTGGGGTGGAGCTGTGGACACTCCCTCCCCCTCCCCCCCACCTGCCTCGAGGCTGGCCGGCTGAGACCTGGCTTCGCCAAGCTCTCCTGAGGGAGAGGAGTGGTTAGATGGACCGTCCTGGGACCCAGCGGCCATATGGGGTCAGAAAACAAGACTCCTAGGCGTTCGAGCTGGAAGAGTCTCTGAAGGTTTACTCAGAAAACATGTTGAAGACCTGTGCGCTCTGCCGGAAGCCTTGGGACGGGACCACGACAGGGCTCTGCCGTTGGGGACACAGATGATAAGCATGACCACATGAACATATACACACAGGCCCCTCTTCCAGAAGGGTCTAGCATCAGCTAGAGGTCACACAGCAACAGGGTGGGGGAACGGGGCTGGAATCCTCCTGGGAGGGAGGCAGGAGGTGCCTACCTCCTCCAGGCTGGCCTTGGGCTTGGAGACTAATCAAGAACCGAGACCCAGGGCAGCAGGGGCCCGGTAGGGTTGACCGCTTTCTTAGGGTCCAAAATGGGCCAAAGCTTGGCTCCCTGCTTTGGGGGAACAGTGGGGAGACTGAGTCACAGAGGCTGGCCCAGCATCTGAGTACTGGGGCCAAGGCCACAGTGAGGCCTTTCAGTGGCAGCCCCCCCCCCCCCCGCCCCTGACCCTGGGGCTGTTCCGTGGTGCTGTCCCTGACTCAGGCCCCTCCAGACGCCTCCCTTCCTGCCTGACAATGAGCCTTAGTTCCTCAGAATGGACGGCCAGTCTTGCCTTCAGGGTTTCCCTCCTCTGTGAGCTGGTCTCCAGCCCCTCCTTGGGGGATGGCTCTGCCCCAGGCTGGGGGGCTCCCAGAGGAGGGGTCGGGCCAGCCCCTAAATGGTAGGCAGCATTTGGATGACCCAGAAGGAAGGGGCAGACATCTAGGCTCAGGCGCCTTTGCGGGGAGCAGTGAGCGGAGCTGGGAGAAGGGCCTTTGTAGGCAGCTGGGCAATGAGGGTGCAGACCCCACCCCAAGGCCTGGGAGTGCCGTTCAGGGCACCTCCCTCCGCCGGCTCTGGGGATGGGCTCCCACAGCCCCGGGGCTTGGCCTCCCCATCTGTAATGCCTCTGCACCCCAAACTAGGCTGGGCAGTAGAGACCAGTCTGGGCACCCATGCAAAGGGCAAAGGGTGAAGAGGGTGGGGGGCTGAGCCTTGGGCACCATGCAGCAGCCCAGTGGCCATCAGTATGGGTCCGTGGCACTCCATGGTGCCTCTGATTCAACCCTTCCGTTTAACAGATGGGGAGACTGAGGCCAGATAGTGCAGCCGGCTGGCGTCGGCAGACGAGAGCATCCAGGCTCAGCCCTGCATCACACCTCCCGCTCCCCCTTGCAGAGAGCAGAGGGTCTTTTTACAGCTTCCTTGCCTCACAGATGGGGCTGCTGAGGCCCTGCCTGCTGCTCTTCAGGGTGGAGGTGAGGGTGTGCACACAGTGGACTGGCCTGTGGGCTGCCCACCCCCCTCGACGTCCCCCCAGACGCTCAACTCTCTGCTGTCCGCCCCTCTAGTAGCTACTGCAGCAAATCGGCATTTAGGAAGCCCTGGGCCTTGAGAGCCGTCCATGTGCTGCAGACGGGCACCGTGTGACAGGAGGCCCGGGCTGGCCCCGGAGATGTGCCGGGGAGCCAGCCCGGTTCAGTGGGAGCCCTGGAAGATGAGTGGCAGCCTGAGGCTCCCCCCTGTTCACCAACAGATTCCGGTTGTATTTCCAGCAGGATCCAACTGAGGCACCTCCTTGTCATTAGCTCCGTTTAGTTTAAAAAACCACAGAGACACAAAGGCAGGCCACCACGCGCTGCCCCACGCTCAAGCATGAGGACGGCTCGGCCGGCTCTGGGGGCGGGGAGAACTGCGTCTAGGCAGGGGGCTCTTGGGGACCCTGATGACATACAGTCTGCGCCACAGGGAGAGGGTGTTGGCTCCCTGCTCCTCCCCAAAGGCCATGTCCACCGACCCATTCCTTCATGACCAACGTGGAAGCCCGAAGGGCTGGGGACCCCCCGGATGTGTCTCATGAGCTTGTGTGGGGCCTCCGCCATCCCCACTGAGGGGTATCCCCTGCTTCTGATGGCCCTACAGAAGCTTCTGGAAGGACCCGGCTGCAGGTCAGGGGGTGGCTGAGCCTTGGTGCTTTCACCTGTCAGATGGGTCTAAAGCACAAGTCGGTCCTCTGGTGTTGGGGCTGGGAGTGGAGTCGGGGCCTGGGGCACCACGGGCCCCGGTCAGGAGGCCGGGGTTGTGGGCTGGCGTGCTTCCCCTCACGGAGCCCGGTGTCTCTGTAGCGGGAGGGTGGGCTAGGGTAGGTGGCCCGCTATGGTTGAGTCTGAACGGACGCGAGGTCCGTGGAAGACAGAGTTGCTGCTTCTGGAGTCCCCAGGCCCACAACCCTGGCTTCCTCGGGGAGGCCCTGGCTCGGCCCTTGTGCCCCTCTGTGTCCTGCCATACAAAGAGGCAGGGACAGAGGGTGCTGGGGAAAGGGCCAGCAAGTGCGGGAGTCGTGGGCAAGACCAGCATGGCTGACCACCAGCGGCAAGAGGCCAGGTCAGGGGGCCCCGTCTGGGAGGGTGCCAGATTCTGGCAAGAGCTGGGTCTCCTTCTCTTTGCCTTGGGGAGCTTTCTGGGGAGCTTGACGAGGATGGCTTCCGTGTTTAAGGGATCCCTCTGTCTGGGGGCGAAGGCAGGATTTTTAGGGGCATGAATGGGAACGAGGCACCCAGCTGGGAGTCTCTGCCGATCTGGGAGAGATGGGGTAGCCTGAATCAGGCTGACGGTGCTGGTGATGGAGAGGCAGGGGCAGGCTGCCTCTGTTTTGACATCGCCTAAAAAATCGGAGCTGCGTTCCTATAGAGAAAAATACCCTGTAAAGCGAACCGTTCTCCCATTTATATCTGTTATGAAATGAGGCATGCGTTGTGCAGAGAACAGGATTGTGTAAAGCAAATCCTCTTGCCCCTTTGGGATCCGTTAGCATTTCAGAGATGTCTTTCTGGGGGAGCTGAACCCCCCCCCCGACATGGATGGGTAGGAAGCCCCCGGGGTCATTTGGCGCCGAGCCCTCAGGGCCCCAGCTGCAGGTGGAGTGCAGGGAATGTTCGAGGCAGCCAGCAGGCGAGCTTCCTTTTGGAGATGCGCTCCTCGGATCTGAGTTTGCGAGTGAGCGTGTGTGTGTCAGGGCGTGCGCTCTGTGTGCACATGTGTGCATGTGCATGGGCTCACACGTGCACCACGCCCTCCTGGGGGAGCTGCTCCCTCCACCTGCTGGAGACAGGAGTGTGCCGTGGCCGTCGCTCGACGAAGGGCACCTTCCCGTCCGCGTCCTCAGGCTCAGAGCTTAGATTCTGGGAAATGAATTTGTTGGTTGTTTTTTTTATTTTTTGCAAATTCAGTAGAGCAGACCGAGGGTAGAAAATGAGGGTGCCTGTCAGGCTCCCAGAGGCCCCCTGCTCGGACTGCCCGTGCCCGCGGGCCTGGGGGAGGAGGGCAGGCCAGACGCGGGCCTCGGAGGCGTCTGCCGTCTGACAGACGGGGGCTTATTTTGGTGTCCTCATTATGCTGTCCCCGCAGAGCAAGAACATGCTAGGTCTGAAGGAATGTGATTCGCCAGAGACAGCTTTTTGGAAAAACAACTCACCAGAAACCCAGTGTTGCCACGGGCCTTAATCCACACGCGTCGGGGCTGAAGCGGGCAGCTGCGCCCAGAAGGCGAAGACCCCCATGCTCTGCCGGACACAGTGCACACATACACACATGCGTGTGCACACGCACACACAGCTGCGTTTACACACAGCCCCACTCCCAGAGACACCCTCTCCCATGCTCGTGTGCACGTGCAGCGTCCCGAGTGTGCAAGGGCACTGCATGCGCTCATCTCTCCAGTGTGCGTGCAGACCTGCATCTGGCACTCACTCGGGCACAGGTGTGGGGACGCATGCACCTCACGCCCAAGCCCCCAGACGAGTCTGCAGACGTCGGCACGGGTGCTGGTGTTCTTGAGGACATGTACTGCGGTACACAGCCACGTCCTCCGTCTCACACACACCTGTGCAGTGGATGCGGTGCTGGGGTTTTCACACGTCCTCGTGTGCCCCCGGGCATGCTCACGCCGTGTGTGCTGACACACAGGGATGTGTTTCTCTCTGGTGGGGTTGGGAGGAGGGCTCCTGTGGGCAGCCTGTGCGGGTGGGCGTGTGCGGCTGGGGTGGGGGGGTTCACCTTCACCAGGCCAGGCGTGGCACAGAGCCTGGGGCCAAGGGCCAAGGGTCCCAGGTCAGGCCGTGCCCTCGCGGGGTCCCCGGGGTAGACAGGTGGGAGGTGGGCAGGCAGAGGGCCTGGCTGCTCTGGAGAGGAGCACGCCATCCACGCAGGGCCCGTCGTGTTCACCGCTGCAGAAGGCGGGTGGGGGGCACTGTGGGGAAGCCCAGACCCTCTGTGGCCCCGGTGCCTCCCTGGTCACACAGCTGGGAGGTGCCAGGATCCAAGTCAGGCCATTTCAGGCCAGAAGCGCTTCCAGGTCCCACCCTCGTCTGAGGGGAAATGTCTGGAAATGCTGAATTCAGGGAGAAAACCCCCATTTGCGGGGACAGGAGATGGGAGGTACTTGGTAGGAAGGAGGAAGCTGGACTGTGCTTCGGAATCAGAGCTTTGGGGTTGCTCCAGATGGGGAACCAGGCTGGGAGGGGCAGGGACCCGACCTCCGGTGCTTGGCCCCAGCTCTCTGGCTTCCTCAGCTGCCCCCTCCACCTGCTGCTCGGGACCCTTGGCTCCTGTCCTGTCCGCCGGCCCTAACCTCCATCTCAGTGGGGCTCCTGCAACCACCGAACCTCACACCCCCTGAGCTGGGATGATTCACATGCGCCGCGGTCCTGTGCCATCATTTGAATCCTACAGCATGTGGTCTTCTGTGTGTGGCTTCTTTCACGTTTTCCAGGTTCGGGTTCGCGCATCCCGCAGCACGGGATCATAGCTTGTTTACTTTTGGTGCTGAATAGGATTCCATTTTTCGCTATACTGAGTTTCATTTATCCGTACACTGATTATGGGCGTTTGGATGGGGTGGAGTTTGGGGTGAGTATGAACAATGCTTTCTTTGGTGTAGAGGCTTGGTGTGGACATGTGTTTTCATTTCTCGGGCAGGGTCCCTGCAGTGGAACGTCGTATGGTAAGTTTATATTTACATTGTTAACATGAGGTCAATAATTTTCCCAAGTGGGTGTGCCGCCTTACATTCCCGTAGCAACGCGTGAGGGTCCCAGCTCCTCCGCATTCTCCAGACTCTTGGTGATGCCAGTCTTTCTGTGGTAGACATTCAGGCCGGTGTGTCCCGCGGTGCTTTTGGTTCAAGGTTCCCTAATGATGCATGACATTGAACGTTTTTCATGCACTCATTAAGTATTCATATTCATATTCATATTCATTTTTTGGATACAGCTTCTATTGAAATCTTTTTGCCAAGTTAATGGGTTTATTTGTCTTACTGAGTTTCGAAATGTTCAAAATTATTGAGGGAATTCTTTATACATTCTGGATACAAGTCCTTTATCAGATATATGACTTGCAAATACCTTATTCCCAGTCGTAGCTCATCTTTCAGTGTTTTAAAGGTGGCTTTTAGAAGTTTTTATTTATACTAGGGTCCGCTTTTGTCCATTTTTTCCCCTTTAGTGTGTTTCTTTTACATTTTTGGTGCTTAAGAATTCTTTGCTTAATCCAAGGTCACCAAGATTTTCCTCTCTTTTTTTTCTGAGTTTTATAGTCTTAGCTCTTACATTTGGGTCTTTTGTCTATTTTTTTTCCCTAAAGATTTTATTTATTTATTTGACACAGAGAGAGAGAGAGCACAAGCAGGGGAAGGGGCAGAGGGAGAGGGAGAAGCAGGCTCTCCACTGAGCATGGAGTCCGATGCGGGACTTGATCCCAGGACCCTGAGATCATGACCTGAGCCGAACGCAGACGCTTAACGACTGAGCCACCCAGGCACCTCAGCTGGTCAATTTCTTAGATAATTTAGATGATTTAGAAATTTAGAAAAATTTAGGGAAAAGAAAAAGCCTGCTGGGATTTTGATGGGCTCATGTTTAATTTATCCATCAATTTGGGAATATTAAATATTCCAATCCATGAACATGGAATGTCTCTCCATGAATTTAGATCTTTAATTTCTCTTAGCAATTTTTTGTTTTCCGTGTGTGTCTTGCTAATTAAATCTTTTGTTAAATTTATCCCTCAATATTTTTTGATGCTATTGTGAATGGAATAATTTTCTTAATTTCGTTTTCAGATTGTTTGTTGTTAGTACATAGGGATAAAACTGAGTTTGGTATATTGATCTTTTATCTGACGATCTTGCTAAATTTAATTATTAGCTAGTTCCAGTGGACTTTTTATGGACTCCTTAGATTTTCTTCATACAGAATCATGTCATCTGCAAATAGAGTTTTACATCTTCCTTTCCAAACTAGAGTCCTTTCATTATTTTTCTTGTCTTACTGCACTTGGTGGAGCTTCTAGAATCATGCTGGAAGGCAGAGGTACTTTGCTGCTGGCCTTATAGGGAAAGCGTTCTGTCTTTCGCTGTTAAGTATGATGTTGGCCATGGTTTTCATAGATGGTCTTTTTGGGCTGAGGAGGTGCCTTGTACTCCTGGTTTGTTGTGTGTTTTTATCACGAATGGGTGTTGGGTTTGGTCACATGGTTTGGTTTTGTTTTACTTTTTGTATCTACAACATGATCATGTGGTTCTTGTCCTTTTGTCTATTAGTGTGGTATGGGACTAGTTATTTTCAGATAAATAACCTAGCCTAAACCTAAACCTAGCCTTGCATTCCTGGGGTAAGGGCCACCTGTATAATCCTCTTTATATGTTGTTGGATTTGGTTTCCTAATAGTTTATGAAGGATTTTTGCACCTGGGTTCGTCAGGGATATCGGTCTATTATTTTCTTATGATGTCTTTGACTGGTTTTGGTATCAGGGGAAAAAAATACTGGTCTCATAGAATAGTACGGGAGTTTTTCTCCCCTTTCTTTTCTGAAAGAGTTGGTGAAAGTTCAATATTATTTCTTTAAATATTTGACAGAATTTACCACTAAAGCCATCTGTGCGTGGGCTTTTCTCTGTGGGGATAATTAAAATTATTCATTTAAAATGGCATAAGTCTATTCAGATTTTCTTGCATCAGTTTTGATAATTTGTGTCTTTCTAGGAATATGTGAACTTCATCTAAATTGTCTAACTTGTTGGCATCAAGTTGTTCATAATATTCCTTTATATTCCCTTTAATTTCTGTAGGACTGGTAGTGATGTTTCCTCTTTAGTAACTGACTTTGATAACTTGTGTTGTCTTCTCCTTTTTGTTCTTGGTCAGTCCAGCTAAAGGTCTCTCGTTTTTGTTGATCTAAAATAACCGAATTTTGGTTTCATTGATTTTCTCTATTTTCTTATGTTTTTTTATTCCATCAATCTCAGCTCTGACCTTTATTATTTTCTTTATTTACTTTGGGTTCAGTTTTCTCTGCTTTTTTAGTTTCTTAAGGTGAGAACTTAGGTTAATAAGATTTTTCTTCTTTTCTGATATAAATTGAAATCTATAAATTTCAAATGAAACCCTACTTTTAACTGCATATCATAGATTTTGGTACATTCTGGTTTTATTTTCATTGAATTAAAGACATTTTCTCATTTCCTTGGTGATCTTTTTTTGACACGTGGGCTATTTAAAACTCTGTAGTTTACTTTCCAAATATTTGAGGGATTTCTCACAATTTACTTATTTTGTTCATTTCTTTTCAGTTCCATTGTGGTTGGAGACTATACTTTCTACAATTTCATTCATTTTAAATTTACTGAGGTTCGTCTTACAGCCTGGCACATGTCTGCCCTGGAGAATGTACCACGTGTGTTTGAAAAGAATGTGTGTTCTGGATGGAATATTCTATAAATGTCAGTTTGGTCAAGTTGGTGATGGTGCTGTTTGTCTTCTACATCTTTGCTTGTTTTTTGACTATTGTTCTGTCAGTTATTGAGAGTGGAGTATTGAAATCTCCAACTGTTGTTGAATTGTCTGTTTCTCCTTTTAATTCTGTTGATTTTTGCCTAATGTATTTTGGGGCTCTTTCATTACGGGCATATACACATATAATTGTTATGTCCTCCTGAGCTATGGACCTGTTTATCATTATGAAATGTCACTCTTTGCCTTTGGTAATCTATCTTTCTTTCTTTTCTTTTCTTTTCTTTCTCTCTCTCTTTTCTTTTCTTTCTTTTCTTTCTTTCTTTCTTCTTTCAGAGAGGGAGAGGGTGGGGAGGGGCAGAGGGAGAGGGAGAGAGAGAGAGAATGTTAAGCATGCTCCAAGCCCAGCATGGAACCCAACACGGGCCTGGATCTCACGACCCTGAGTCATGACCTGAGCCCAAATCAAGAGTCAGATGCTTAACTGACTAAGCCACCCAGGCACCCCAGCCTTTGGTAATATTTCTTAAAGTCTATTTTGTCTGATATTAATGTATCCACTCCCGCTCCTTCATGCATACTGTTTGCACGTATTTTCCCATCCTTTTGCTTTCTTTTTTAAAAAATTTTTAAAAATTTTATTTATTTATTAGAGAACACAAGAGGGGGTATGGTCAGAGGGAGGAGCAGACTCCCTGCTGAGCAGGGAGCCTGATACAGGACTCGATCCCAGGGCTCTGGGATCATGACCTGAGCCTTGGCAGTCGCTTAACCGACTGAGCCACCCAGGTGCGCTCCCATCCTTTTGCTTTCAACATGGTTGTATGTTTGAACCTAAAGTGTTACACTTTTAGATAATCTGTATTTGAATGTTATTCTTTTAACCCAGTCCAATAATCTCTGCCTCTTGATTGGGCTGTTTAGTCCATTTACATTTAATGTATTTTGTATTTGACATGGTTACACTTTTCTTATTTTCTACATGTCTCATCTTTCCGCCCTTCTTTCTCTTTTCCTTTGTTGCCTTCTTTTGTGTTAGGTAAATACTTTTAGTGTACTATATTAATTCCTTTGTTAACTTTTTAAACTATATTGCTTTAAATTGTTTTCTTAGGGGCTGCCCTGGGGATTATAATATGCATCGTAACTTGTTGCAGGTGATTTCAGTTTAACACTAATTTAATTATGGTGAAATATGGAAACTCTGCTCTAGTATAGTCCCATTATCTTTTTTGTCCTTGTTTGTTATTGTCATATATATTACGTTAATATATGCTAAGATCCCCAAAACACAGTGTTATGATTATTGCTTTATGTAATCTTATTTTATTTTATTTTTATTTTTTAATTTTTAAAAAAGACTTATTTATTTACTTTAGAGGGAAAGAGAGAGAAAACACAAGCTGGGAGAGAGCCAGAGGGAGAGAGAGAATCTCAAGCAGACTCCAGAATTCTGGAATTCCGGAATTTCCATTTTTTTTGAATAACCTCTCTCTTCGAGGTTCTCTATTTTTGAGTCATTGTCATTATACTTTCATTCTTTAAACATGATCGCCAGTTTTATGAATACTACCTTGAAATCTTTGTCTGCTATATGCAACATCTTGTGACATTCACTGACAATTTTTATTGACTATTTTTTATTCTGAGTATGAGTTACCCTTTCCTGTTTCCCTGCATATCTTGCAATTTGGGGTTGAATGTTGGCATTGTAGATAATATTTTGTAGAAGCTCTAGATTCTGATCTCCCCCCTCCCTGGCCCCAAAGTTGGTATTTTTGCTGGGTTTTGAATAACTCTTCTGGACTAAAACGTTGAAATCCATTTTCCCCTGATGTATGACTGTTGATGTTTCTGTTTTGTCCCCCTCCTCATTTTAAATCCCTGCTATTATATTTAATTCTGGCTTCCCAAGGATCATCTCTGCGTCTGCTTAGCTTAGTGGTCAGTCAGTGGTTGGTCAGAGGTTGTGTGCCTGGAGCCCTGTTGGGCTTCCACTCTCTGCTGATGAATCTGCATGTGGGTTTAAGAGCACATTTAAAGACCAGGCAGTTTTCAAGCCTGCCTGGTATTTACTTTCTGCCAGAACCTCTCGTGTCTCCTCTGTGCATGTCCGCAGGCTCTCAGTAAGCCAGTGATATGTGAATTTCATGGGCCCTCTCTGCTCTCTCTGGGTTTGTGCTGTCCATCAGCTGGGTGCACGTGGAGAGCTTACAGAGCATTGCGACGACTGTCATATTTCATGTCTCTCTCTGTCAGATTTCCAGCTAATCCACTGGTGTGTTGCTGCCTGAGCCAGGATCACAGCCTCTGCCTGGTAGAATCTCTGGCTTCCCCGTTCACTTGTGCCGAAATTGCCATTTATCACGGACACCACTGCTGCTGATCGTGAGTTTTGTGTCTTCTGCTCTGAATCAAATAGGCCTCTGGCAGTGAAACTCCTAGTGTCCATGGCCTGCCCTGTCCCGTGTGCCCTGTTCTGATGATGCACCTGCTGAGCTGGGAGAGGGGAGGTGTAGGGAGCAGTTTCAGGCAAGAACACCACCTTTACCCTGTCAGGTTTTCATGCAGAAATGCCTTTGGTCAATTTCTAGGATGCTGAAAATGTTATTTTTAATCATTTTGACTAGTGTTATAGTTGTTTTGGTGATAGGATTTGGTGACCTTTTCACTATAACACGCCACAAGTCCCACCCTGTAGTATTATCGTCTGAGAAACAAAACTCTAAAAAACAGCGTATGTGGCTCTGTAAATGATCACAAAATGAAATTCATAGAAGGACCATCTAGGTTCAAGAAATGAGACATCACCTGCATCTCACGCCTCCGCTCCTTCTGTCATCACCGCTCCTCCTTACTCCTCAAAGGGAAACACTTTCCTGATTTTTAATGCCACAGATTAGTTTTTCCTGTTTCTGTGCTTTATATGAATGGAACCACACCATATGTGTTCTTTTGAGGCTGGCTTCTTTTGTTCAACAAAATAGACATGTGAGGTCCCTAAATGTTGGTGCAACGGTATATAGCATCCTGTTTATCTGTCTAACATTGACGTACATTTGGGCTGTTTCCGGTCTTCAGCACTTACGGATGGTACTGTTGTGAACATTCTTGTACTTGCCTTTCATGGGACATATACCTAGCAGTGGGGTTGTAGATTTGTTCCTATGTTGGATTTTAGTAGATACTGCCAGACAATATTCAAAAGTGGTTGTATTGATTTTTCCAGGAGTGTGCCTCACCTTTTAGAGGCAGTTCAGTGATGGTTGTCCCATGTCTTTGCCAACACTTGATGTTCACCAGTCCTTTGAAAGTTAGCCCTCCTGGCGAGCACCTTTTCATAAGTGGATTGGCCATTTGGATATTCTGTTTTGTAATGTATCTGTTCAAAACCTTTACCCATTTTTTTCTACTGAGAGGTTTGCCTTGATCTTACACATACGTAGAAGTTCTTTATATATCTGTAAACACTTCTGTTCCTGATTATGTGGGTTATAAATATTTTCTTCTATTTGTTTTTTTTAAGATTTTTATTTATTTATTCGAGAGAGAATGAGAGAGAGAGAGAGAGAGAGCGTGAGTTGGGGGAAGGTCAGAGGGACAAGCAGACTCCCTGCCGAGCAGGGAGCCCGATGTGGGACTCGATCCCGGGACTCCGAGATCACGACCTGAGCCAAAGGCAGTCGCTTAACCAACTGAGCCACCCGGGTGTCCCTATCTTCTTCTATTTGATGTCTTGGCTGTTTACTTTTCTGGTTATATCTTTAAAAGAGAAGAAATTCTTGATTTTAATGCAGTCCAAGTCCTTCATGGTTAGTACTTTTTGTTGGCTCATAACAAAATGTCTTCTCCTTTCAGGTTCTCAAAGATGCTCTTCCGTGCCATCTGCTAAAAACTTTATTGTTTTACATTTGACAGATTTGTGGCCCACCTGGCATTAATTTTTTAACCATGGCGTGAGGTAGGGATCAAGTTTCAGGTCTTTCCATGTATTAATCCAGTTGATCTTATATCTTTTATTAAAAATACCACCCATTTTTGATGGCATCATTTATTTAAACTTAATTTTGTTTTGAGGTTACTATAGAGTCCCGTGCAGTCGTGAGAAATAATTAAGAGATGTGCTCCTTATCAGTTCCCCACAGTGATACCATCTTGCAGAACTGTAGTATAGCGAGACGACTATAGGACAGGGACAGTGACACAGTCCAGACGCAGAACATCTCCATCGGCACGAAGTTCCCTCTTGTTGCCCTTTACAGCCACACTCAGCTCCCTCCCCCCAGCCCCATCTCTGATCCTGGTAACCACTACCTTGTTATTCATTTCTGCAATTTGGTCTTTCCAAGTATGCTATAAAAATGGAATCATAGCCTATATAAATTGGGGATTGGATTTGTTTTCAGCAAAATTCCCTAGAGATTCACCCAAGTTGTTGTTTTTATCAGTAGTCCATTCCTTTTCTGACTCAGTAGTAATTCGACTCAGTAGTAATATTTCTTAACTTTAGCCTCTCTACGTGGCACACGGTATATGGTATGCATGCGTGTGTGCCTTGGAGTAAGTACAATTTGAGGGCTCCGCAGGATCTTACTCACTATTCCAGACATATAATGTGTCCGGGGGCTGAGAGTACAGATGGACAAGTGAGGGGACCAAAGCATGGAGGGACACACAGAGAAAAACACCAATTCCCAGCTCAGTCCCTACAGCTATGGTTGCTAAGGAACCATGCATGTATTTCTGGGTGTTTGGTATGATTGGGATTTGCAAGTTGAACCGGTTGCCCTGGGATCTGCAGAGGGCTCCTCCGGGGAGGCCTAGTCCCACCTTTGCTGGTGGCTGGAACCCAGTGCTCCACAACCCTTGAGAAGTTGTAGATTTGGGGGCAAGGGGAAAAAATGTATCTTCTTCCCCTATTTTTAGTCATGTTGTTGAATCCCCTACCCATATTGTCCGTTCCTAGTCCTCTGAGCCAACCAGTTTTCCCAGTGGGACCCAACGCAAAGCCTCTGCTGTCGTGTGCCCATTACAGGTGGAGACTCTGAGGGTCTTGACCAGGCTCCCGTGGTCCCGAAGCGGGGTTAGTGGGGGCCGTGGGGCTTTGCTGGTGCCTTAGCTTCTGGTTGTCTCTAAGGGATCTTGAGTGGGGGAGAGGAGCTCTTCCTCAAGCAGGCAGGAGTCGGAGGCAGAGCCAGGGACAGAATGGGTATTCCCAGAGCTCTTGAGGTCCCTGGCATCCTGGAAGGGTCAGGGGTCAGGATTTGGGGACCTGGACTCTAGCCCTGGCCCACAACTGGCACACTGTATGCTTGCTGCATTCCTCACATATCCGTAAGTGGACAGGTAGATGGGTGAGGGGGCAGGTGTGTACATGGGTGGATAAAATGGATGGCGGGCGGGTGGGTGGTAGAAGGATGAATGCATGGGTGCATGAAAGCTGGATGCACGGATGACGGTGGTGTAGATGGTGGACAGGCGCACCTGCAGGGATCGGGAAGGACAGTGTCAGTATGGACTTCCAGGGTCTTGGAAGAAATGGGAGCAAGAAGACTCAGCTCAAGAAATTAATGCTGTCAAATGGCAGAGAGAGAGCCTAGGGCCCAGAGAAGTGGCTTGCCCAAGCTCGCAGAGCCCGGGAGGAGCAGATCTGAGGCTTGACACCTCCACTCTGCCCGAGGACACGCTCAGGTTTCCTTCCACCATCACCCCCACAGAGGCGGGGAGGAGACTAGGGGTCAGGTCACCTTATGTGGAAGCTGACAGTGGTCCCGGTAGACAGGGCAGTTCGCGCCCTCCCAGGCCAGTCAGCGGATCCAGGAGCAAGGTTCTGGGCTCCGGGGTCTCCATCCACGGCTGCGGTTAACTGCTCTGCACCTCCTGGCAGCAAACATTTATTCAGCACCTGCTTTGTGCCT
This sequence comes from Zalophus californianus, assembly GCF_009762305.2. Taxonomy (NCBI): domain Eukaryota; kingdom Metazoa; phylum Chordata; class Mammalia; order Carnivora; family Otariidae; genus Zalophus; species Zalophus californianus. Next base: position 112,816,001 of record NC_045604.1, on the reverse strand, counting down.
GGCCCTGTGTTAGACCCTGAGGGAACCAGAGTGGGTAAGACTCTGTGGTCCCAGACATTAGGGGAGCTGAGCACCCCTCCCCTCAGGTTTCTTATCTATAAAGAGGGAGGCTTAGGACCCACACATCTGAAGGTTGCACTGGGCTGGGATTCCCAGCTCCCCAGGGCTTTGTCCACCCTGGCTCTGTGTCCACGAGTTGGCTGCTGAGGCAGGTTTTCCGTGGGCATCGGGTGGGCAGTGAGAGCTGAGGGTGTTAGGGGAATCCGTGTGGACAGCAGCCTCCCTGGGTGGCTGTCTTGGCCCCACACCCAGGCTGCATCTAAAGGCTGGGCCAGGGAGCCCGGGAAATGTTTAACTTTGAAAAATGGACCTTCACAGCTCATTAGGCCTCAGCGGCGCAGCCCGGTGCCTCAGGCGGCTGGGGAAGAGGGAGATGCCACGGCATGAAATCACTGAAGTATTTAAAGGCCAATTCTGCATTCCTGACCAGCAACGTCAGCTTGCCGGGATGGGCTGGCACATGGGTGCCCAGGGCAGCCAGGACAGCCAGTGTGGCTGGAGGGGATGGTGCCAGCACCAGGGGCTCCTGTCGTCCCTCACTGCAGGTGGTGACCCAGTCCCAGGTCAGACCCTCCGAGCATCTGCCATTTCCCGGCTCTGTGACCTTGGATAAGGCATGTCTGACTCCAAGCCTCAGTTTCTCCACCTGTCACCTGCACCGTGACTTGTGTGCCAAGCAGAAGACAGGGTGGAAATGGAACCTGCCTGTGAGGGGCGGGCAAGGGGCTCTGTAGCCTCCTGAGGGTGTAGGGAGCTGATCTCTTGGAGGCAAAGGGGCTGTGGGCACCCCCACCCCGATGCTGCAGCCATATTGCAGTTCTCAGTGCCGGTTACTGGACCTGGGTGGCTCTCTCCGGCCTGCGCAGCCACGACTGGACTTTCGGAGGCCCCTCCTAGCACCATCGGTGGTTGCAGGGACAGGCAAGGCTGCTGTGCCGACCCGGCCCGAGGTCCCCCGCTCTGTCCTCACGTCCACTCACTGTCCATCCTAGGGCGGTGGTTCTCTCTCCTCAGCTGGGCTGGAGGGCCCTGTGGCCTGAAGGCAGGGGAGGGGGTGGCGCTGGGGAGGGGAGGGGGCTGCGGGGCGTCTGAGGGGAGCTGAGGCAGCCAAGAAACACTGGAGCTGATCAGTGGTGGCCACGGCCGTGAGGGTCCCGGCGCGGGAGCTGTGTTGTGGGAGCTTCTCCTCATTGTGTGTGTCAGATGCAGAGCCGGACGCAGGAGGTGCCTGGGGCCAGTGACCCGCATGCCGGCCCACAGCTGGAGGGGCAGGGCTCCACCGGACTCTTGAGGCCCTCCTGCCCCCACCCCCACCCCCCACCAGCTCTGGAACTCTCTGGGGGCTCAGCGACCTTGCACAAGTTAAGCGCTTTCTGTTTCTTTAATTGGAAACTGGGAGACGCTTCCTGGATCCCTATCCCGGAGTTGTGGGGTTGAAGGAGCGTAAAAGCAGGCATCTTTCCTTTCCCAGAGCTGGAGGGGACAGTGATCAAGGCTGCGTGCGTGTGCCCAGCCTGTGTGCTCCCGTGTGGACATCTCAGCGGTGGCCACAGCGCCATACGAACACAGACAGGTGTGTCCGCACCCTCCTGGCGACCCGTCCCCATGGCAACCCCGGTCGCAGAGCAGGTGTCTGGGAGACCTGAATTGGTGCTGACAGGTGGGGCCCATGTGACAGGTTCCCTAGAGGCAGCCGAGCCAATCAGAGCCCCTGGGCCGAGGCTTCAGGACGATGTGAAGGTGCTTCCCTATTCGTAGCAAATGCTGCCGACAGACCCAGCCCCGTTTGCGGTCTCATCCAGCTTTGGGGAAAGGGAAACTGAGGCCCGAGCCAGTCCGGCAGCCGTGGGCCCCGCCCCTCTCCATCGGGAAGGCGCGGGACTCCGCCCACACCCACCTCCAGCTCCCAGCCTCGGAACTCCCTCTTCTTAAGGCTGAGTTTTGCCTCCGCCAAGCGGCTTCCCTGCTTCCTTTGCCACTTGGCTAATTGTCCAAGACCTTTGCTGCGAGACCAGGCGGGCCCAGCATGCTCCCCCTCCCGCCCTGAAGTCATGGCTCGCTGGCGGGTTCCCATGGCAACAGTAGTGCCTCACAAAGGGCCGGGAGGCTGGCGGGGGGGAGGGGGGGCGCAGGACGGAGGAGGCGATCTCTGGCTTCTCCGTAGTCCTCGGGCAGGAGCTATGACCGTGGAAGTGGGTCCCGAGCATTCTCCCGCTCCCCAGAGACAGGAAACCACCCCCGCATAAGTGCACCGGCCTGCCCAGATAGACAGACCCTCGCAGGAGCGAGGCCGGGCACCACCCCTGGCCTCTTTGGCAAGCTGAGACCGGCTTTGAGGGCCACTGGCCTCACACCTGATCCACCGGGGTCGCACGACACCACCCCGGCGGCTGACCCTGCAGGGCTGGAGGCCTTGGAACCTGCCCTTGAGTTTCTTGGTCTTGTTGGAACTGGCCTAAGAGTCATTCCTGGGGAAAAAAAATAAAAAAACAACTTTTTCTGTCAGACTCTTGTCTCCCTGACCCTGGCTGTCCACGAGCCAGGGTGTGCTGCCCACATGTGACCACACGGTGCTGGCGCCTCCTGCTCCACACTGGAACGTAAAGTACTGTAGGTGCCCGCAGTGGGTCTGTGCCCCTTCCTTCTCAATCCGCATCCGGAGCCATCAGAGATACACGTTGCCGTGAAGGCGTCAGAGTCCCGTGCGTGCGCTTGGTATGCACAGGGAGGGACTGGCCCCATGACCTCAGAATCCACCTCCCAGCCAGGCCAGGCCTGTGACCAGTCTGCTCTCGCTCAGTGGATCCACTCAGATGCTCCTGCTGACTCGGGTGCCAGGAACCTTTGCTTCCTCCATGCCTGTGAACTGGGGGGGCTCTGGTCCGGAGTGAGGGGGACCCCACGGGCTCTGTCCAGGCCCCTCCCAATGCCAGCCCGCATCTTCTCCCCTTGGGTTGTACCCTCAAGGGTCATGGGCCCAAGTGCAGGGCAGGAGCCATAACTCGTTGACGCAGGCCCCGCTCGGGGGGGGGGCAGAGGAATGGATGCAGCCCCGCCCCCCGTGGCCCCTGCTTTTAAAACCTGGCTGGTGTTGGCTTAACTGATCCCCATTCATTCATCCACAAACGTTCCCTCAGCAAAGCTTGTTGGGACTACCCAGTGCCAGGCCCGGGGGTTACAAGACAAAGTCTGTGCCCTCATGAGGTGTACATTTATTGAGCTCCTACTGTGTGCTAAGCCCTATGCTAGCGTAGACCCTGGGGCACAGCCATGGAGGAGATGAATGTGATTCCTGCCCACATGGAGCTGACAGCCAGTGGGGGTGACAGGAGCAAGCGAGGAAGTAAGAAAGATGCTGGAGTGACCGTGCTCTGCAGAAGTTGCCTGGGCGGGCGATCTACTGGCAGCCACTGGGTCGCTTCTAGGTGGGGCAGCCTGGGAAGGCTTCTCGGAGGAGGTGACATTGAGCTAACCGATCCAGGCCGGGCTTTAAGGCCAAGCCCCCTGCCACTCGGTTTGAGACCCTGAAGAAGCCACTGCCCTTCGTGACCTGGGCTTGCCAGGAGGGGTGGAGAGAACGTGCTCTAAGCTAGGGAGAAGGGGACTAGAGGAGAGACTCCCCCACCATTCTTGGCGGGAGAGATGCTGAGTCAGGCTCCAGAGGGGGCAGGGGCTGGGTCTCATGCCCACACTGCCACCCTCGGAACACAGAAGAGGCTCCAGACAATCCTAGGATGGCTGCCCCTCCCGCCCCCTCCTCCCCTGATGGGGGTTATCTGGGCTGTTAGCGGGGCACGCGGGACGGAGACCAAGCCCGGGCCTCCCTGAGCTTCCACTCCCCTTCCACAAGCTGGAACGGAGGTGGTCCTGGGGGTGGGGGGGTGTCTGGGTCTGGGTTCCTGTCTCAGCTGCCCTCCCACTGGCCTTGGGGCCTCCGGCGCTGTTACCTTACTTGTCAAAAGGGTTCAGGGTAAGAGGACAGTTGGCCCCGGGACACATCTGTGAAAACCAGCATCTGCCAAATTTGCAATATTTCCCCTGTGACTTCAGGCCTTTTTCAGGGGTGACCCCCCCCAGCCCCACCCGTTCTTCTGGGGATAAGGCATTTGTCATTTCCAGCAAACTCCCTTGTGGATCCGGGAACAAGGGTGCCAAGAGCAGCCCATGGGCCTCCTCACCAGGCGCCCTGTCCCTCAGAGAGGCAGCCGGCCTAATGGGGGCTGCTGAGCGGGGTGAGAAGTGGGGAGTTCCTGCTCCGCAGTGTTGCCCCACCTGTAGAATGGGTCTCAAGAGACAGGCTTCACCCTCTAGGGTCGGGCTGGTGGTAAATGAGAAATAAGGCCTGGGAGGTAGTCAGGGCCGCCAAGCACACAGTCGTTGCCACCCTCAACCACCGCGAGCGCTAGCCTGGAGGTCAGCTCGGAGGCAGTGGGAAGAGAGGCGCCCAGGCTGGCTGGACGTGGGCTGGGGTCCAGGCTTCAGCACCAGCCTGGACGGCCTTTAGGAAAGGACGGGACTGGGTGAGGGGATGCGGCTGACTCTCTGACCTGCTTCTGAGGGGTGTTTTCCAGGGTGCCTGCTCCGGGCCCTTCTGGAGGCTTCACATCCGTCTACGTGCCTACAATGCAGTATCTCACCCAAGTTTTAGCCAATTAGAGTCCGAGGGGACCTCAGCCTCCCTTCGGCAAACAAGAAGATTCTGAGCCTCATTTTCGTGTTTCTAATAAGCATGTATCAAATTTACGGCTTTTACATACCCCTGGTGAGGCAAGTGCCTTCTGGGGCTTCCTGCCTCGGGTTGCGGCGGTTTCTTATCCCGGCTCGCACCCTGAGCTCCCTGGGACTTTGCTCGGCAGGTCGGCGCGTCAGTCCCATCAGGAGGAAGGATCCGGCGGCCGTACTGACCACGGTGTGCTAATTAGCATAAACACGGGTTATTTGGGCCAGGCATGTAAATGTATATGATAGTCTTTTACTTATTTTTTGATTTTGCAAGCCGTCTCTGTATTTCTTCCCTGAAGGAGGTTTGGAGACGATGCTACACGGTGGAGACAAGAAGTCATGGTTCTGCCGCCCGGGGCTGAGCACACTGGTGCTTTAGAGAATATCTTTCTGGTCTTTTTTTCTTTTGAGACGAGAGTCTGTTACAGAGTCGGTACCCATCACCTCTTTAAAAAAAAGAAGAAAAAAACTTGTAAGAAATTGAAATGTAGCCTGTATACAGACAAGTTCCCTAACCACAGGTTAGCACCAAGCGCATTTTTCGCAAGGTCTAACCAGCACCCCAGCCCAGAGGCAGAATGGCCCGGCTCCCCAGAAGCCTTCTCGGACCTTCCTGGGCCAGTCCCCTCCCAGGGCAGCCACGGCCCCGGCCTCCCCAGCATCGTTCTGTCCATCTCTGCATGCCCGCGTGCACGGAGTCAGATGCTACACACTCTGTATGTCTGGCTTTGCTGCTGAGATTCACTTACCCTTGCAGTTTTCCCGTCTTCACCGCTCTGTAGACTCCCTGGGCACAGAGACACCCCATCTGGGAAGAAGCAGCCCTCCTCCCACGGCTGGACACCGAGGCCGTTTGAGTTTGGGCTGCCCTGAATAGTGTTGCTAAGAACCTCCTTGACCACGTGTGAAGTGGGTATATGTATCTCCATCTGGGAACAGACTTGGTGTGTCCGATTGTTTACTGATCCTGAACAATTTCCAAGTTGCGGAATATTCATCAACGTTACCGAAATGACCGTGCAGGATTCAGTAAGGCTTTGCTACAATTGATTTAGTCATTCTCCTGCTATTGAGCACTTAGGTAGGCTGCTTCCCCCTTTTTATTTCTTTTCTATATTAAGTGGCCATGGAAATCTTTGGCCATACATTTTTTTTTTCCTCTTTGGAGAAAAAAAAAAAAACCCCTATCCTTTCGATAGTTTCTTAGGAGGAGGACTGTTGGCTTGAGGGTGTGGGCTTTCCTTTCACGCCCCCGTGATTTTTACAGTTGTGAGAGGTAACTCACAGTATGTATAGGAGAATACAGAAAAATCACATAGAAAGAACAGAAGGAATAATCACGGAGTGGACATCTGTGTCACCATGGTCAAGGTGAAGACATGGAGCCTGCCCCGCCCCCAGGAGCCCGCCCCGTCGCTCCTCCCCGATCACAGCCCTGTTGATCTTCCCGAGCAGGCAGCCAGCATCCCCAAACAATTTATTCTGGGTCGGCCTGTTTGTGACATTTACGTAAATGTAACCATTGCAGACATAGTCTTTTCTGACCTCTTTCTTTCGGTCGACATTATTTGGGGAGGATTTATCCACCATCAGGAGGTGATGCTCTTTCATCTTCATTGCTGTAGAGTATTTTGTTCCAGAACTAGATCAGGGTTGTCGTTTCCAGTTTGGGGCCGGGATGAACCTCTCCAGGTCTCTTCTGTTGCAGGTGGGCCAGTGTGGAAGGTTTACTCTGGGGAAAGGGATCACCGCTGTTGGGGTGTGCGGCTTCACACCACCCTGTTTCCCAGTGGGGTAGTGAAACATTGTGCCCCAGCGCGCTGGAGACGGGAATCACACGTTCCCTAACACCGTGTCACCCGGCTGTTGAAGCTTTTCCACCTTCATGAATGATGAAGTTGAGCATCTTTTGTGGTTTGGGTTTTTTGGCCGTTTGGATGTCCTCTTTTGTGAAATGCCATTTCAAGACCTCTCCCCGTTTTGTTATTGGGGTGTCTGTATTTTCTTCATCAATTTGTAGGAGTTCACAGATTCCGAGTGAGACAGCATTCTCTCCGAGTAGAAAGAAGGCATCCACCTTGTAACATTTGTGGCTTACAGTTTTATTCTTTTTATGGTGCATTTTTAAGAGCAGAAATTCTTCATTTGTATGTAATAAAGTTTATCAATATATTCTTGTGTGCGTGGGTGGGAAGAAGTCCTTCCCTGCCTCCAGGTCATCAATGTATGTTTCTGTGTCCTCTAAAATATGTAGTTCTTCTTTTCCCATTTGGGTCTGTAATGAACCTGGGATTGATTCCGTGTGTGGTGTGAGGTAGGGGTTCAAGTTCATTTTTCTCCCATACACAATCTAATTTATTGACATGTCCGCCTTTCCTTGCTCTGCCTCCTTTGTCACATCAAGGGCTAATTCCTAGGTCAGTTTCTGAGTTTTCTGTTGATCCCTGGGTTCATTTGTCCAATCTTGTACCAAGACCACACTCTCTCAATCACTACAGCTGCATTATAAATTATAATTATCTGATAGAGTGAAACCCCCACTCAACGTTTTTATTTATGGCTATGACTCTGAGAATCAGCTTGTCAAGTTCCATGCAAAGAAAAAAATCTGCTGGGATTTTGATTGCAATTGCAGTGAATCTATAGATCAATTTGCAGTGTTGACTTTTTAATAAATGTTTATTTTCTACTTACTGCAGATGTATACAAATCCAGTCCATGTTTGTGTATGGATTTTATACCCAGCGCTCTAAGTAAGCTGTCTTATCCATTACTGTATTTATAAAATCTTTGGGACTTTTTTTTATGTGCACAATTATAGCACCTGTGAATAGCTACAGTTTTGTTCCTTCCTTTCTAATATGTATCGTTTTTATTTCTTTTTCCTGTCTTACTGTAATGGCTGAGACCACTAGTAGAGTGTTGAATAGAGGTGGTGGTAGCAGGCATCCTTGTGTTGTTCCTGATCTCGAAGGAAAAGTCCTAGTTTACCATTTGGTGCGTTGTCTGCTGCAAGCTGTGCTCATTTTAAAAGCATTCAATTTGTATCACCAAAGGACTCCAAAAGAATTGTGCCAGTTTCAACATAACCTTACCAGCATTTGGGTTTTTTTTGGAGGGGGGGGGGTTGTTTTTGTTTTTAGATCATTGTTCCTCTGATGAACCTAAATGGTGTCTCACTGTCTTTTAAATTTGCATTTTCCTGATTATTCAAGAGGTAGAACATTGTCCCACATATTCATCAACCACCTGTGTTTTGTCCTGTGCCTCTCTTCCTCTCTCCGTTTGTTGATACATTGTTGGTGTTTCCTTAACGAATTTGAATGTGTTCTTTACATAATGAAGATAGGTGTCATTTCCCTGTCACATTTGCTACAAATGTGTTCCCCTGTATGTTGTATATCTTTTAATTTTTGTTATTTTTTTAATGTTCCCTTTCCTTATTTTTATATGGTCAAATCTTCTTTTCTTTTACAATTTATTCTATGCCTCCCGAGCTTGGAAAGCTTGTCTCCCTCCTGAGGACTGATAAGTATTGAATTCTGTTTTCATCTAGCTTTTTTTATGGCTTAGTATTTCATATTTAACTGTTTACTCCATCTGGAATTTGTGGGGCTGTGGGGTGTGAAGCTAGGAGTTAATTGCTCCTCACAGTTTACCAGGGGAAGGGGCCTCATTTGCACTTCCAAGTCTCAGGGCTCTGGCTTCCCCACATCTAGGCTGCGTGGGAAGAGATTAAAGGGAGGAGGGAAGTAGCCCTGTGTGCAGCCGGCACTGGGATCGAGAAGCTGTAATTACCTTCGGGACAGTCCTGTTAGCTGCCTCTGCCTGACTTTAAGTCAAAAGCAGAGAGCTGTTAGCCCAGTTTAGCAACATCCTAGGGCACGTCTCTTAATGCAGCTGGGACTCAGTTTCCTCATCTGCAAAGTGGGGATACTAATGATACCCGTCAAGCTGGGCGTATATGTGTTGGGGCGCATCCTGCAGAAAGCAAGAGGTCAGGCAGACCTGGCCCGAATCCTGGCTCATCTGTGTGACCTTGTGCAAATGACGTCACTTCTCTCTGAGCCTCAGTTTCTCCATCTGGAAACCAGGAATGATAATACTGTAGTTCCTCCCTCGTGGGGCTTTGGGGACACGTGTATGGTTCATAGTCCTCCAACAGCTAGGCCCTGCATGGTTATTGTCTTTGCTGTTGCAATCATTATTCAGGAGAAGGTGGGACCATCTCTGTGTGGAGGGGGTATCCTGTGTGGTCTCTGGGTAGGGCCCTGGCCCAGCTGTGATGGGAAAGGGAGAGCCAGGAGAGGAATGGCATGGCACATAGGGCTCCCTCCTTCTCGTAGTCTGAGGGGCATGCCCCCGCTTCCCCTCCTCACTCCCCCAGCTGTGGGGGGATGGGCATGCAGAGCCAGTCTGTCGCTTCCTGATGCAGACAGAAGGACCGACCCTGGCCTGCAGAACGTGGCAGCACACACACACACACACACGAGCACACACACACACACACACACACACACAGTGCCCGCCCTACACGCTCAGTCACACCTGCACAGATAGCCAAGCGCACGTATCACAGACAGGCACACGCAAGACTAGACACACACACTCAGATACACAAACACATACACAGAAACACACGCGCAACTGGACCCACCACCTGTCGTCATGCACACGTAGATTCACGGGTCAGAAACACACACACTCTAGGGGCGCCTGGGTGGCTCAGTCGGTTGGGTGTCTGCCTTCAGCTCAGGTCATGATCCCAGGGTCCAGGGATCGAGCCCCACGTCCGGCTTCCTGCTCGGCGGGGAGCCTGCTTCTCCCTTTCCCTCAGCTGCTCCTCCTGCTTGTGCTCTTCTCTCTCTCTCTGGCAAGTAAATAAATAAGTAAATAAATAAAACCTATTAAAAAAAAGAAACACACACACTCTAATACACAGGGGTGCAGAGGCAGTGTGCTCAGCACACACACGCATGCGTGCACTTGCACGCACACACGCATGCACACACATGCACACACGCATGCACACACGCTCCAGGCACGCACCTGACTGGCAGAGCTGCGCTCTGGGCCACAGCTGGTTTTTGGCTCTTCTGCTTGCATCATGCCTCAGCCTCACCCCTGCAGACCAGGGCCCTCCCCGGGCAGCTCCCACACCTGTCAGCCCCCATCTGCCCAGGCTGCCCTGCACTGTCAGGGGCCTGGCTCCTTGTCTCTGGCACATCAGTATTTGAGGTGATGCTGATGGCCCTTTCCTCTCCCCTTCTCCCCTCTTCATTTGCTTTGCTGGAGATAGAAGCCGCAGGGGTGGGACCTGGGGCAGGGCCAGGCCATAGAGCCTGTGGGAAGAGGCCCATATACCTTATGCACCCCAGGGGCAGCGAGAGCCCACCCAGCTCCCTCCGTGTGGGTCTGCACACGCTCATGGGTGTCATGAAGGCCTGGGACCGGCATCGGACTGGCTTCCTGTGCCTGACCCGCCATCCGGAGCCTTGCAAGGGTAGGCGGAGGAGGGCTCCATTAGCCTGGGTGGAGACCCTTTGGTGTGTGGCTAACCCTGACCCCCACCTCGGCCCCTACACCCAGTGAGCAGAGGAAGGAGGTGGGGGTTGGGAGGGGTGGAGCTAGGTCACTGCTCAGAACCTGATGTGGGGCACCCGTGTCCCTAGGCTGCCCCCGGGGAAGGCTCATTCACCATAGCAGCTGGGGAGGGGTCTGCTTGATTCTGAGCAAGACCCGAGAAGTCCTGGGGCACCTCGGCTTGTCTGTTCACCTTCCCACTTGCCCTGCTGCTCCCCTCTGATTCCGAGGATTTTCCCCCTGCCCCCACCCAGCATTCCACCTCCAGGGGGTCAGTGCAAGCCCCCAACGCACAGTAGGTTGCCTGACTAATGTCGCTGAATGGTAGGCGGGGGACTTGAGTGGATGTATCCTGATTGCTGAGGGCCTGTGTGCCCGAGGCCGTGGGCTCTGCCTGCCCTCCAAGGCTCAAGGTCCCCTCAGGCCTGCTGGAGTTCTTGTCCCCAGTGAGGGCAGCCCTGCCTGTCCCATCAGGGTGTTGGGGAGGTGATACTGGACTTGGGCCACGAATGATAAGGATCCAGCTGTGGGTAGATCTGGGAGGAAGCCTTCCAGGCAAGGGGGTGCCTATGCAAAGGTCCTGAGGTGGCCACATGCTGGGGGAGGGGGAGGGATGTGTTAGAGAAACAAAGTCAGAGCCGTGGTCAAAGGACAGAGCCTGGAGAAGTGAATGGCACAACGTGAGGTTGGCAGGCAGGGTGGGGGCCCCAGCAGAGCCCCAGGGCACCCAGCAACAGCCCCATTTCCTAGGTGGGGGCCTGGCTCCTCAGAGGGGAGGCCAGGCCAGGCGGTGGGGAAAGTCCGACCGGGGACGGGCACCTTCCTGCTCCCTGGGGTCCTCCCCGGCCCAGTCTCGGTGGGTGGTGGGCGGGGGGGGGAGTGGAGGGGGGACAGAGACTCAGGGGACCCCGCGTGTGGGGAGGCACAGCTGTGGGGAGGCCAAGGTGCTGGCATCAGCAGGAGCCCCTCCTCCTCACCTCGCTAAACAATCATTGCACAAAATATGCAAATGGTATAATTACTGTTATTTGTTTTGCTGATATAAGTGTTTGAAATGCAAATGTCAAGTTTGGGCGCATTCATTTTCCCCACCCCTTACCCTGACGTTTGCAAGTCTACTGTTTAGCCCTGGAAGGAGGAGGAGGCTTCCCCCCCCACCCCCCCACCCCCTGAGGCTGGGCCCCCTCCCTAGTGGTGCACAGGGATGCCTTGGAAGGGAGACCTCACCTCCCCCTCCACTCCTTGCTGTGTGATCTGGGGCCAGTTATATTTGGTCTCTGGGAACCTCAGTTTACCTGTCTGTGTAATGGGCGCCACCAGCCTCAGGCTGTGGGTGTCTGGTCCCAAAGTGTTCTCTGGCCTGGAGGCAATTCTATGGATGGGTTTGGGCCTCAGTTTCCCATCTGTAAAATCCTGCATGGGTGTGTTTGCAACTACCACGTGGGGACTTAGGGCTCCTAGATGGTTTTTTGGGCCCTGGTGCACCCCCAGATATCACACCCAAGATGTGTATGTGAATTTTCCGGGGTGGGTCCTCACCTTTGACCCCTCCAGCCCAGGTGGTCTCTGAGGTTTCGGGTCTCGCAGGCCTGTGGGTTCGGACAAGCCTGGGCTGTGACCCAGTGGGGTGTGCCCACCACCATCTGCACTCGACAGAGGGGAAAGTGAGGCCCGGCCTGCCAGGGCTTGTGGGAGTCTCACCCCTGGGCGTGTTGCTCAGATGCCACAGCCCCGTCTGGTGCCTGGTTCCTTTCTGGCTGCGCACGAAGCCAGAGCAGGCCCGCTCCTTTCTGGCCTTCTGCAAACTGCTCCACCTGGAAACCGCCCCCCCCCCCAATCTGCCTGCACCTCGCAGCCCCCCAGGGGCAGGGAGACCTTGTGTGTCCGATCACCAGCTTCACCTGAACCCCACCTGATGCAGATCCCCCACTATCGACAAGGTGCTGGGACCCGTGCAGCATCGCGAGCACTGTCTTAAAGCTCTTGGACCAAGTCGGTTCCAGTATGAGCTCAGCCCCAGAGAGGAGAGAGGCTTCCTGCCAGACCCTGCAGGTCTGCGGGAGCTCAGGGCTTGTGCCAGGGATGGCACCGAGAGATGCCCTGGGTTGGGCCAGTGAGGGCGAGAACAGGTGTGATCCAGAGGCCGGTGGGTCGGAGTGGCCCGGGGGCTGCATACCAGCCTGGCAGCCGTCTCTGAGGTCAGCCCCTCCAGGCTGTGTGCTGGCGGCTGCAGGTGGGGCGCGGGTGCTGGGCTAAGGTCCAGCCAGAGCAGGCGTGTGGGATGTCTGTGGTCCAGTGTGCCTGGAGGAGAGTGGAGGGTGTGAGTGCGTGCGTGCACAGGCATGCATGCACGTGTACACGTGTGTGAGCATGCACGTGTGATCAGTGGGTCTGCAGGTGGTGCTCGTGGACAGTGAAAGCTCCAGGCCAGGCACCTAGCACTCGGTTCTGAGAACACAGCCCACTCTCAGGCCGAGAGGGACCTCAGCGCTCCCCTGGTTTCCGCTCACATGCACGGTGCCCTGGGCTCATGTTCCACCTTTGGACAGCTTTGCTGTGAAGTCTGAGCGTGGCCAGGAACCCGAGTCCTGGGCCTGCCTGTGGCCCGCAGAGACTGCAGCCGTGCCCTGTGGTTCCGGAGCAGTTTCCTTGTGCTTGGGATTCTTTGCAAAGTGGGGCTGGGCAAACAGAAAGTGCTCAAGAAGCACACATTCCTGCTCCTCGTGGGCTTCACTCAGTGAGGCATGGGTCCTTGTCGCAGCTGGGGAGGCCGTTTTCAGGCTCCCAGGACCCCGGAGAGCAGGGTCTGGACAGGTGGGCAGCACGGAGAGGGCCCTCCAGGAGGGTGACCCATGTGGGCCAAGGCCCGGGGGCAGGAAGAGGCAGGCGTCCTGGTGCCTGGGCTGTGGTCTCAGCCTGGAAGCCGCCTCTGGGGCCCGCCGGTGCAGAGCTTCTGAGCGCTCTCTTTCTATCCCAATTACCTTTTTCCAAGACAGGTTTGGCCTTATTAGCATATTCAAATGCAGCCCATTATTATTTCAATTAGCTGTTAGGTAATTAGCTCTAATTGATGAGCATTCCCCCACCTCCCCACATATTTTTTCGTTATTTACATCTGCTTCTAAGCCACAATTTCAGGTAATTACGTGCCCCTCACTCAGCCGTTTGCACGCGCGCACAGACGCGCGCGTGCACTCTCTCTTTCTCTCTCTTTCTCTCTCTCTCTCTCTCTGTCTCTCTTCCTCACACCACGGGTTCCTTCTTGCCTTCCAGTTCCTGCTCCCGGCCCAGGAGCCTGGGGGGGGGGGTGTGCACAGCTGGAGCAAGGGGACCCCTCTGGCTCCTGCCCAGGCCCTCCTGAGGGTCACCACTCAGCCTGCAGGGTCTCAAGTTCCCAGAGTCCCCTTGTCCCAAAGGGCCCCCCCCCCCCCAGTGCTGCCACCCGAGTTGGTTCCATTATGGCTCCGGGCTTTGTCTGAACACTGCATCTTTGCCGTGTGACCTGGGGAATGGACACCATTCTCAGCCAACGCTTCCCTGTCTGCGAAATGGGGACCCGGTGCGTGGGAGTGAGGCTGAGCGAGGTGGTGCATCCAGGTCCTCGGCAAGCACCCCAGGCATGGCCGCTGGGGTTGCTCCAGGGAAGGAAGGGAGCAGTGAGTGATCCAGCCTTGTGGGCAGGTGGGGGAACCAGTCGTGGGCTGACTTGCCAGCCCAGCTCAGGCTTTGGCTTCCTGGCTGGTGCCCCTCCGGGTCGGTGGCCTGGTCTGGAGTCCTTACCCTCTGCTCCCCAGCAAGGACGCTCTTGGGGTGGAGGCGGGGGCCTGCGGGGAGAGGCCTTGCCCTGGGTCTTTGCATAGCCCACCTCCATGGGGGTGGGGGGGGTCAGGGAATCAGAGCCGGTCCTCCACCCCACCCTGACACACCTGGGCTGCAGCAGTCGGGGGGCGAGCTGCAAATGGCAGCCGTGACCTGGAGGGGCCCCCGTCTGACCTGCCGAAATCCTGCCTCCGGGCCACTCCTCTCCCTGCCCTCTGCCCTCACTGGTGTGTGCCGCCTCCTGCGTCAGGGAGTCCTGGCCTCCCCAGCGTGCTCCTGGAGGTTGACTCTCATGCACGGAGCGCACAGGACGGACGTCCCCATGGCTCCGGCAGACGGGATCTTGTGCAAGCTTACAATGGCTTCCTGCGCCCTCTCACCAGTGTCCCGTTCTGTCTCCATGCAGTGGCCTCAGCCTGGGTGACCGTGTACTGTTCCTCTGGGTCCTGGAACGCAGAGAAGACGTGCACGACCCCTGCAGGGAGGAGTCCACCAGCCCGTACTGCTTCCGCTTGCCGCGTCACTGGTGGGCCCTGACCCGAAGGTAAGGGGTGCTCTGGCCCGTCGGATGCGATCAGCACAGGGGGTCGGGCCGGTCCTGAGGACTTGTGTGCTGGGGTCACTGTGCGGCCCGGAAGGAGACGGGGTCAGGTTTGGCTGGCCTGCAGAAAGAGACGTCCGCGTGCGGAGCTGTGGCCCAGCCGCCGGGGTGTTGGGGCTGAGGACCGGGCCGCCCCGGTGTGTCACCAGACAGGTCGGGGGCTCCGCCGTCTGCCCCGGGTGAGTCAGGGTGCTGTGTGGGTTTCATCTTCCGCCACCTCACGGACCTGGGCGCGGTGCCGTGAGCTTACATGGCATGTTGTAGGCCATGTGTACCACGCGCCTTAGGTTAATACGGACTTACCCTGTATGTTGGAAAAACAGTCTTATATGGGAAAAGTGACCCAGAACGCTGACTTGAGCGCCTCGGTGAGGAAGGGGTGTAGAGGCAGCCGTCCCGGTGGCCCAGCACATGTCCTCGCGGCCGGCGGCGCTGTCCCGAGTCACACACATCCCCGTGCCTTGGAATCCGCCGTCGGGGGCCCTTCACCCAGGTCTGGGACGGACTCTCTGTTTGCAAACCCAGCTCCAGCAGAGGTGCTCTTACCTGGGAGGTGGTCCGTCTGACGGAGCCGGGTTGTCCTATCTCGCGTGACCGGCAGGTGGTCAATGACGCGGTCCATTGGAACACAAGTTTTAGGGTTTGTATTTTTTGCAATACGTTGCTTGCTTGCTGCATCCAGGCGTCGTGACCGTGATACTTAGGCTCTTCCAATTCTGACAGACTGAGAGAGGGAGATTTGGGAATATGGGGCTCTCTCCTTCGTTACTTGGAGGAGCAGAGACTCCTTCTGGAACTTCCAAAGGGACGCCGCCTGCTGGTGGTCAGACAGCTCCCCAGCCTTCTCCATGGCTTTAGCGGGAGGCTTCCAGGAGGAGCCCGTGAAGGGGAGTGCTGAGGACGGAGGAGAGCCCACCACAAGAAGCAGGGCAGGGCGTTCTGGGCAGAGGGACCAGCGGGGGAAGGAGAGCTGAGGTGGGACAAGTTTAGTGCGTGTGAGGTTCGGGGTGGCTGGAACCTGTGGGCGCGGGGGCTGTGGGGTTGCAGGGTGGAGCGGGGCCGGGTCACAGGAAGGGTGAAGCCGCCTGGTCATGTTCCTCCAGATGTCCGTGGAGTACCTGCCATTTGCCAGACTCCGGACACTGTGGTGCCAGAGACCCACGTCCCTCTAGGAGCACCAAGTCTAAAAAAAGGGAAGGGTGTGAGGATGCGTGGCTCATTCCATGGGACAGCCGCATCCCTTCAGTGGACATCAAGGAAGTCTGGGGTGAGGGGCTGGGGTCTGCCCCCATCCTTACCACTCATTTCATGGGACAGTGAACAGTACCTGCCCCTTCATAGGCCTCAGTTTCCCTGTCCGAAACATGAAGGTGTCCCCAGGGACCGTCCTGAAGGATGTCCTCTGAGGCTAAAAGCTGCTGAGAGGGCAGGGTGGGTGGTCTGGGGTCGGGGTGAGCTCTGTGACCATATGCTGGTACACAGAGACCCCCTCAGAGGTGCAGGGCTGTGGTGGAGAGGGGGCAGTCGGGGCTGGGCTGGGTGGACTTGGCAGTGCTGACCCCAGGCCATGGGCCAGCCAGAGCATGGCTTTGCAGAGCAGAAAGCCTTGTGCTTTCCCACCTCTGTGCATTTGCCTAGAGCACCCTCTCTCCCTAGTCCGCATGTCCTCGGGGTGGCGTTGGTGTCCCACAGACCCCAATCTGCCAATTTTTGGATGTAGAGTGCTGAAAGCCACCTCTGACCTCCTGTTTCTTGTCTGTAACGTGGAGTAGTAACCTCTCAGAAGGCGAGCATTCAGTGGGACACGCAAGTTGCTCGGTATACAGTAGGAAACGCTGGTGGGTGTTGCCCCCTTTTCTGAGCACGAGACGGCAGAGTCTCTGGGACGTCACCTCAGAGCAATGTTCGTTCTTTTCCTCCTTTGCGGCCCACACTCAGGCTTCCCTGTGCTGGTCCGGGGTCCTTGCAGCCCAGGGGACCCCCGCAGCCCAGGCTCAGCCCCCCGTTGCCCCCAGACCTGTCTGTCTGCGCCCTCTCCCTCACTCCCTCCCGGCTGCGTGTTCTGCCCGGTCGGAGCCTGGCAGGTGGTGGACGCTGAGTGAGTGTGTGCCGAATGAATGGATGGATGTTCCCTAACCATCCTAGGAGGGAGGTGGCAGACCAGATGGCCCGGGGCCCCTGCAGGGTCCAGCAGAAGAGTGCGGACACCACCTGCGTGGTTCAGGAACGTGGCTGCCGGGGGAGTTGTTCCTGAAATCCCTCCCAGACAGAACGTCTTGTCATGCAGCGAGTTGAACTTTCTCAGTTCTATTCCTCCCCCCTCCTCCGTTTCCTGGTCCTGAGGCCTCGTCCCTGGAAGTGGCTTTCCTGAAGCAGTGACTAAGAGGCCAGAAGGAAGCTTCTCCGTGTTCTGATGACCCCGGGTGACCTGCTGGCCCCGGCCCAGCCCTTGGCCAGCCCTGTGTTCAGCACCAGGGACAGAGCCACGGCCAGCCCCGCCCTGGGCCCGTGCGCCCCTGGGGAGGCCTGCTGGGGAGACAGGGTCCCCTAGAGCTAGAGCCCAGCGCCGTCTGTAAGACCCTCCCACCCCCAGGCCTCAGTTTTCTTCTCAGGGAAGTGGGGGTGGTGCTTTCCCCGGCAGGGGCTGGCCTGACAACGGGTGACTTGCCCAAGGCCACCCACCTTCACCTTCCCTCCTGCCTGTCCCGCCCTTCCCCCACCTCTCTCAGAGCAGAGTTATTTATCTGCCTGGTGGTGACAGGCGGCAGTGGCTGGAGTTAGAGCTGCTTCCAGAGATCAGCTGGCGGCTGCAGAGCTAACAGCCCGAGCTAATTAGCAAAAGGTCACTGTAGCTGCTGGAGCCCCCGCTTTTGAAGTCAGGCCTCACAAGTCGGGCTGGAAGGAACCCAGGACTTTGAGTTAGTGGCTTGGTTACCAGGACAGCTTCAATCCCCGGCCCACGGCTCATCGGCTCATCGCCTGATTGCCCAGCCCACGACTCTGAGGCTTCACCTAGAGACTCCTGGCGCCGGGGGACTCCTAGCGCCCCTGCCCTAGGCGGGACAGTCCACAGAGACTCCGCTCCCAGCCAGCCCTGGAGGGCGGGCCTCCCCCCCACCGGGAACCAGGGGCAGACCATCCCCAGCGGCGGAAGTGTGGGGCTCGGCGGGAGCCACCCATGTGCCCCCACATTTCCTCTGACTGTGTTCTTACCGTTTTTTTTTTTAAGTAAATTCACTTTTAAAAAACTTAAATAAATACATTTATTTAAAAGGGAAGTTTTATAGCACTACTACAAATGGGAAACAAGCCTCCTTTACCGTAAATAGAATTCATAATCATAAAAACAAATTCAGTGGAAACAAAACAACTTTATTAAATTCTAGTTGGATGCCGTAGCCCAGAGGAGGCTCGGAGCCCAAGACATGCTGTTACTTTATTAAAAAGGGAGAACAGCAGGTGTGCAGGGGTGTTCAAGACTTAGCAGCACCAATCCAAGACTTTCTTTTTGATGTAATCAGAAGCATTGAAAAGAATCAAATTGAAGGTAACTTTCTAATAAAAGTATTTGGCATTAGTTTCTGCCACATTAGCCAGGGATTCAGTTTGGCTGCATGAGAATGGAGACCCTGTCTTGTGATTGAGCCCCACCTGGGGGCTCATTTTTCTCATGGAAATATAAGGTAGTGATGGCAGAGGCACTCAGCCCAAGGAAGTTGTCAGTCATCTCGACGCCACATAGGCTTCTTCTCTGACATCCTTAGCCTTTGTCCTCATTGCCTCGAGATGGCGGCAGCTCCTCCAGCCATTGTACCTGCATCCCAGGCAGGTGGTGAAGAGAAGGAATATGCTGGCTAAGTCGGTTCCTTGCTGTCCGGAGGATCACGGTGGGCATGGGAGCCCATGCTCTTGCCCACTACGGTCCACTGCTGCCTCATGGATGGTTCTCACTGAATAGTTCACCTGTTTGCTGCGTATTTACTTGGTGTGTGCTGTTTTCCACGCAGTAGACCCTGGCCGTGAGGTCACATGCTGGCATCTGTGGGAAGAGTCACGACCCACCCCAGGACGCCCGGCTGGGGCCTCCCCTTCCCCCACACCTGACTCCCGCTGCCCACAGCGGGCCCAGCGCAGGGTGGACCCTGACCTGGCCCCACTTGCCCTCCCTGAAGACCCAGGCTGCCCTCACCCCCTGCAGGTGGGGGTGGGGGTGCAGGAGGGGGCCCCGGTTCAAGCTGCCCGCCTCTGGGCTGCCCTGGGAAGGGGGCAGCCCCTTCCCTCCCACACAGCTCTCTTGGGGCCCTGGGCCCCCCTGTTCTCCGTTTCCAGCCTCCCCGAAGCCCCTGCTTGGCAGTTTCGGCTCTCCAGCTGGCTGCAGGGCCGCATTTCTGTGGCTGTAGGTCTTAATCTGTCTTCTCATTTCCCTGTGGAATGTGTACCCCGCCATTCCTGGCCCTAATTAGCAGGAGGAGGGGCAGGCCTCGGGGTGCCTCCTGCCTCTGGCCCGCTTGTAGGCCCTGGGGACCCCTTCTCTGTCGGTGCAGGGCTCCTGGCTCATGCCTCCGGCCCCACTCGGCCCCTCCTTGCCACAGGAACCAACTTAGCCTTTCGGCCTGAGCTGCTGCTTGCCGCCTCCCGTCATAGACCTTAGTCCTGCCTCTGGCCTCTGATCCCCCTTTGTGCCAGCAGTGCAGGGGACCCACTACAGACCCCAGGTTTAAATCTGGGTTCCATTGCTAGCCAGCTGTGCAGTCTGGGGCAAGTCACTTAACCTCTCTGTGTTCTTTACGTGACGGGGACAACAGCAGCGGCTCGGGGGCTCTCTGGCCAAGTGAACGAGAGGCGCCCCACCTGTGCCTCTCCTGTCCTCCCCTCTCCCACCTCCGGCTTCACGGATGTCCACAGTTTGCACATGGGTGTGTAAGCATCTCTGCACGTGTCCCCTTGGCCACGGGGGGGCCGCCGTGCGTGTTGTTGTCCTGCCCTCTGCCCGCCCCTCCCCTCCACACGCCAAGCCCCCGTGACTCACAGCGGCCTGGCTCCCCAGCCCCACCCTGTGAACCCTGAATCCAGCAGCAGAAGTGGGTCAAGGGGTGTGCGGGGGTCGGGGGAGGGTGGGTGGGGAGGCCGGGTGACAGCCGTGGGGGTGATGGGAGAGGAGAGGAGCTGGGGTGGGGGGAGAGCAGTACAGAGCAGGCCGGGGGGTGGGGAAGAGCAGACAGGGCTGTTTTTCACAGTAGTGATTTGATCCGGAGGGTCCGAGGGATGTGGCCCCGAGCTCTGGAGAGGCTTCTCTGCCAGGATGAGCAGGAGGGTGCAGTGGGGCCGGGGAGGGCTCCCTTCCTTAGCACCTCCTCTGTGTGGACCTTCCATCTGGGTCCGGAAGAGCCTGTAGTACCTCCCGTACTGGGCCTTCCGGTCCAGGGGCCCCGAGTGACCGCCCCAGGGTCTGCAGGTGGAGAGAGTCGTGTGTGCGTTGCCCACGGCGTGTGCCTGGGGGTCCGACTGACAAGCGCCCACCTTGCGGAAGTGTCCCTGCTCTCTGATGGAGAGGAGGGTGTGTGGAGTCCCCTGCAGGGACTCTGGCTGGCTCTGCCCAAACCGTCCTGGGCCGGCCCTCGCCCCAGACACACGGATGTCCCCAGCCTGGCCGCTTGGCTCTGGGCCCTGGAATGCGGTGTGCACGTTGGCTGGCGGCTCCTCCAGGCTTGCCAGCGGAGGCTCTGAGACTCCTGGGAGGGGGCGGGGGGGGGGGCAGGTGGGGACGGAGCTCATGCTGCAGTCCCTACTCTGTAACCCCCGCAGAGGGGGGTGCAGGGGAGTCGGGGCGCCCCCCACCAAGTCTAGTTCTGGCTGGGGATGTGGCTCTAGTGGGCGCCGACCCTCCCGGACAGGACCGTGAACGCAGGCAGGGCTCAGAGCAGCAGGGCTTCCTGCCGGGGCAAAGAGGAGTATCCCCTGTTCCCCATCTCGTCCGTTCCTGGGCGGGGACGCTGTCGGCCCAGGACACAGCCCCCACCGCCCCATCAGCCCGGCTCTGTCCGCGGTCCATCCTCGGCGTGTGGCATAGGGCCGGCCCTCCGGTACCCGTCCCGCACCAGTGCTGTAGGAGCCCTTCGCAGCTGGGCTGTGTGTGGTGGCTGGTGTCAGCATAGTGGACACCCACCACCCACGAGAACGCATCATGATCCCAGCCCACGTGTGGGACGGGCCACAGCCATGACAGCTCCTGCTAATTCCGGAGGGTCCCCACGGACACACAGTTCGGGGGCACGGACCACACCTTCCCTCTTGAAACAGCCGCTTCTCTGCTCCCGGCATCTGCGCTCCTTCTACCTCCGGACACGCTTCCTCTCACGTGCCCCCTTAAAAGTTGGTGCCCCTAAAATTCCTGTCTCTTCTCACGCTGCGTCCATTGTCCTGCCCCGGGGTTAGCCACGTCCCCACGCAGTGCCCCCCCCCCCCGTCCTCTGCCCAGTGCAGGCCTTGGGGACACCGGGACCCCAACTGCAGCATGGCTCTGACCACGCCGACCCACCGGTGCCCCCACCCTTGCTTTTGCCAAACTGCCTCTCCACTGCTCCCGACCCCCACGGAGGGCAGAGCCCGCCCCCCTGCTGCCCCACCGACGTCTGCAGCCTTCCCGTCACCAGCGTCCATGACCTCCCGCGTATGTCCTCTCTGACTCTCTCGCTGGAGAAGGACACACACACATCAGCAGTGTTTGCAGCTCAGTCAAGTTCTTATGAGCTGGACACACCCATGTCCCCAGCTCCCAGACCGACCGGCAGGGTGCGACCCGCTCGCTTGTGGACGGGCATTTGGGTAACGTCCAGTTCAGGGCTACCCCAAGCGGTGCTGCTGTGACCACTCTGGACTTCCTGCACACGTTCGCGTGTGCTCCATCGGGTGTATCTGCCCACCCACGTCCCTCCCTCGCCCCTCACTGTCCGGTCTCCTGCCACCTCTCCCACAGACCGTGGGAGCATCTGTTCGATTCCCTGCACACCCACTGTTGTCCTGCAAGTCCCTTCTCCATCAACAGCCAGAGTCATCATACGTCCTCTGTACCAAACCTTCAGTGGCTCCCTATTGCCCTGTCTTCGGTAGGGACTCAGTGGTGAGATCGAGGCTCTCAGCACCCCCACCATCCAGGTTCTAGCTCTCCTGGCCTCCTCGGCCCCTCCCCTGCCCTGTCTCTCCCACTGCCCCCCAGGTGCCTTTGTAGGGTTGGTCTCTCTCTGTTCAAGTCTCTGCAGAAATGTGACCTCTCTGGGGGAGCCCTGCTGGACCCACTAGACCGGGCTGAGTCCCCGGCTGACCCCCGATCACATCACACTTGTACTGGTTGAAATTCGGGCTTCCCCTCCGCAGCCCATTAGCCGTGCCTCTGGCACGTGGCAGGGACCCGCCTGCTGGGCGTGGATTTCGTGGCGAGGCAGGGCAGAGCTGTAACCCCACGGTGTAGGTGCGCGGCCAGGAGCCACAGAGTGGCGTGCTCAGAGTTGCCCAGCGGGTCAGCAGAACGAGGGGCTGCTGACACGGAGCCTGTGAGGACGTGCTCTTCCCAGAGCAAATGGCACATATGTGGAGCTGTCTTGAGAACCAAGGACATGGCGGGGCCCAGAGGACTCGCCTCAGACGGCGGAGGGAGGAGCACTGTGGTCGGGCAAGGAGCAGATCCCTGGGGAGGCCCTGGGCACCCCCACCCCCGGCCCGGCCCCTCCCTGTGTGCCCTGGGCCCCTCTCTCCCAGCCCAGCTGACCGCATCCCAGCATGCTTTCCCTTGTGAGCCCGTCCTGGCCGGACACCTCTCCTTTTCAACCCCACACCATACCTGCTCTCCTCATCAGGAGGAAGCCTGCATCCTTGAACCCTGGCCCGGCCTGCACAGAGCCTCTACCCATCACCTCTGTTGGGAAGGAGAAGGTGGAACCAAGCAGGGGGCCAGATTCTCTAGCTTGGTCCATGGGCTTCCTCCTGCCTTTCATTTCCCCAGAGGCTTTGAGGATTACGTCAAGCCCCTCGTCCATGCCGGGGCGGGGGGGGGGGGGTGGCGGAGGGTGTGGGGGTGGGAGGGGGCCTGTCCAGCCTCCAGAAGGGGCAGCGGGCCCAGTCCCCAGCCTGCTTCGGTCCCCTGCAGGCACAGCTGAAAGCACCCTGGGGGGTACTGAGCGCTCAGGTTTGTGGCGAGAAGGAGCGGAAAGCCATCTTCAACAGCCCAGCCCTACCGGGGCTGGGGGCAGGGGGTAGACCAGACGGCCCTTTGTCCCAGCCTTGTGTGGCGGGACTGTGGCAGTGTGGGGCTGTGGCCCCGAGGCCCGCAAGGCCCCTTCCTGACCCAGGGCCTCATTGGCCCTTGAGACCACCTCTCCCTTCCCAGGGCTGATCCCCTCACCCCCTGAGCGTCCCTCCCCATCTTTGTACTTGGGTCTCTCTTCCGTGGAATCAGCTGGTATGGTTATTTTGATTATATAATGTGAACGTTGTTTTGTTATTATGGGAATTAGCCGCAGCTAAATACCGAGTTCGCTCAGCCTCGCTTCCTCGGGTGGCCCGGGGCCGCCCCCGGCCGCTCTCCCGCGCCCAGGTCCCAGCCTGGCCACTCACTTGTGCCTGTTTTCTCATCGACAAGAGCGAGGACCGGCGAATGATTCTCTGCTCCTTCATGATGCTGCGAGCGTGACAGCATTTATATAAACGTGCGTCGGCACCTGTAAAGTCAGACCTTTGATGGCAGGAAGTGGAGTTATTGTGACTGACTCCCAGCCCTGCAGGGCCGCTGCTGGCCTCCCACGAGGAAGCGGAGACACAGACTTAGTGACCTGCCCAAGGCCGTCACTGGCCAGGTGACAGCTCTGTCTGCAAGCCCTAGCTCGTAGTGGAAGGACAGGCAGAAGGGAAGCAGCCTCAGAGGCGTCTGCTCAGCCTCCTCCCGCTGCCCCCCACCCTGGGCTACGGCACAGCCCCAGGGTCCTCGGGCTGGGGGACGGGGAGCCCTCTAGTGAGGGGTCAGGAGAGCAAGGCCCTCGTCCTGGTTGTGCCGCAACCTTGCGGTGTGACCCGGGGAAAATTCCTTTCCTTCTCTGGGCCTGAGTGCAAGCCCTCACAAGGCAGAGGCCAAAGTTGGGAGGTTGTCTTAATGTGGTTCCTCAGGCGCGTGGCTGTGTAGCCACCCCCGTATGCCCCTGCCTGGCCCTGGCCTGGTGCCGGCAAACGGGTGCTTTCAACACTGTCCGCCAGATGAAGAAAGGCTAGAGTGTCAGGGCTGTCCATCAGCTTGCCCATCTGCTGGGCCCCAAGTTACACCTGCCAGGTTCTGTCCGTCAAAACTTTCCTCAGCTTGTGGTCAGAGCCAGGCAGGGCTCAGGGTCGAGGAGGGCACTGTGAGGGAGGGACTGCCCCCAGACACCTTGGGTCAGCGTTAGCGCTCTGACGAGCAGGACGGGGGGAAGCCCCTGCCCCGGGGCAGCCCTGGAACAGAAAGGAGCAGCTCTGTCTCCCCCCTCTTTCCTCCCCTGTGACCCTCAGGCCGTTCCTTCCCCTCTCTGGTCCTCAATGCTCCCATCTGTGTGAGGGGGCCAGGCACGACTTGCCGAAGGCCCTGGGCCCGCAGCTCCAGGGGCTGGCACCCCCACCCTGTGCTCAGCCTGGTCAGGGGCCGAGCTGGTCGGGCCCCGAGGAGCCTGGGCCTGGCCCTCAGGGCCAGGGAAAACAAAGCATGAGCCAGAATCCATGTCCCAACCAGGGCAGAGGGCATGTGGCACAAATGCAGGCACCCGGGCCCTAACCCTAAACCTATCAAATCAGTAGAGGCAGGTCCTGAAAATCTCTGTTTCGTAAAGACTCACAAATGATTCTGACAGTTCTCCTGGTTTTGGGAACCCCCTGCTGGGGGCTGTGCCCTCTCTGACATCCAGCCTCTCTTTGCACACCTCTGGCGACGGGGAGCTCAGTCATACACAGCAGCCTGTTCCTTTCCAAAACATTTTAAAAAATGTATTATAAAACATTTAAGATGTTTCAAATATTTAAGAAATCTCTAATAAATATTTCACTAATTATGCAATATTTAATACAGCTAAAGGTATGAAGAATAATACCATGAATACCTGAATGCTGTCCCCTCCAGCTTAGTATTAATCCCCATACACTGCTCTTAACCTAGGGAAGCCCTGAAAGGGTGCAAGGCCTGTGTTCAAGTGCTCCCCTCCCCTCCCCTGTAGCCTCCCATGTGCCCCTCTGAGACCACCACCCCCCCCCCACCTTCCTTTCTAAACTTTTCACCGTGGCAGAATACACAGGAATTTGGCTCGCGGGCTCCATGCGTCTCTACCTTTGCGCGATGCCGCCTAGGTGTTTCCCAGCAAGGCCGCGTGTTTTATACCTTTGTGAGCAGGCTTGGAGAACTGTCTGGGAGGGTGAAAGTGTCCACCCACAGGGCCTGGGGGAGCCTGCTCTGCAGGTGTGGGTGTACCGAGACCCCATCCTGCCGCCAGTCACCCCCACTCCCTCCTGCCTTTGCATCTGCGCTCTCTGCCGGCTCACTCCCTCACCTTCAGACGCGCCCACCTGGGCCTGTTGGCCGCAGGACATGTAGCTAGGCACTGGGGCTCCGGGGCCAAGCTGCCTGGGTTTGAATCCTGCCCCACGACTAAGCAGCTGGGGAAACTCAGCCAAGTTCATTAACGACTCCGTGCCTCTTCTGTAAGAAGGTTAATAATAGTACCTGCTTCATGGGATTAGTCCAAGTACTAAATAGGTTGATAGAAGTGAGTCTAGCTCCTTGGAGATGCTATAGGAGTGTGGGGTCTGGTTATCTTCCTTGAAGTCTGGAGCCAGACCCTCTGAACACAGGCTGAGCCATGCTGCAGAGAGGCGGATTATCACCTCCTCGGTTCTTCCTGCTATATCTCTGTTAAGTCAGCCAGTTACCTTCTCAGGTGGCCACATTTACCGGTCCAAGTGGCTCTCACCTCCTTCTCTTCCCTGTGGGTGATGTGGAGCCATGCCAACCCCTTCCTGGCATGGTCTTTGCCCTGTGACCCATTATTCCAGCTGGAGGGGTGCTTGGCTCTGGGACCTGGCCTCCAGCCTCTCAGAGTTCATCCAGGCTGCCGCTCACACCAGTGAGCACAGAGCCTAGAGACCACCCCAGACAGCCCTGTGGGTGCCCCCGGCCCCCGGCTGTGTTCTGCACCGCCCTCCGTGCCTGTGGTCACTCTGCCACCCAGGCACATCTGATAACCGGCCCTAGCCCCTGCGGGAGGCCCGGTCCCCACGAATGTCAGCCTGTCCTCCAGGAGTCTTCGGCGATGAGCAAGTGGGGGGGCAGATGCCCCTGACCTCCCAGCACCCGCTGGGCTGCCCAGGGCCTGGGGTGGGGACCCCTGGGGTCCCAACGCTATGTCCCAGAGGGAGGCTGCCTTCCCCAAAGTCCCACCCACAGCCGCCCCCAGGGCCGGGAACTGGGGGCGGGGGGCGCCTGGTGGCGGAGAGATGCAGCTGGGGGGGGCGGGGGGAGCAGCTCCTTCCACACGCAGCGGCAAGGCCGGTGGCCTGTGCCGTCTCAGGCGACAGACGGACAGACGGACGGCTGACAGACGGGGCCCAGAGCGAGGCAGGCAGGCAGTGAGGGGGAGGGGGCGGTGTGAACCACAGCAGTACTGTGCTCAGGGATGAAGGATAGACTCGCGGAGGGGAGCGCGTCCTCACACCCCACTTGGGCGCTTTCCAGCGTTGTCAATTATGCCGAGAATTGAATGTCCTCCAGCTGCTCGGGCGGGCGGACTCCTGCCCGCCGCGAAACAATAATTAGATGCTCGTGTGTGCGGTGGGGGTGTGGGCGCCTGAAGGGCGGTGGGGGGAGGCGGTGGGCCCGCGGGGTCGCGCCCCGGGGACACGCACGCACGGTCACACACGCAGACACTTCCTCCCTGCGGGATGCCGGCCCCCCAACCCCCACCCCGAAGCTGCCCCGGGAGGGGGACCCCGCCCGCGGTCTCTTTGTGGCGCTGCCTTCTCAGCCAGGGGGTGCCCAGCCCCCTGCCCACAACGCTCCTCGGCTGCCAGGTTTTACTCACCTTGGCCCTTTGAAGTCTCCACGCGAGGCTCTATTTATAACAGCGGCATATGGACCACGCTGGATTTCTTGCTCAGACATATGCTGGGAGGCATGGCACAGCCAGACGCAGCTCCAGCCTCCCCCCCTCCCCAGCCACACACACAGAAGAAGGCCCACCCAGAGCTGTCCCCGGCCCCGCACGGTCGTCCCCAGCACCCCTGGACCTCAGGGACGTGGGGTGGGGCTGCGGTAGAAAGGAGCCCACCATCCGAGGGGATCTGTGGTCACTTCCGTCCCAGGCGCTGCCCAGGGAGGGTCCCTGAGCACCTCTTCTCCCAACCCCTCCAGAATACAGACCGGTGTGTGTGCGGGAGACAGTGTCAAGGGGAACAGAGCCTGCGTTCCCCACCTAGAGGAGGGGCCGGCCGCCAGTGCAGACGTGGGGGGACCGCGGGCCCGGCCATCCCTGTGAGCCGGCCAGGTGCCCCTCCTCAGGGGACAAGGGACATGTTCTGCACGTTCTTATGACCTGTCTGTGTCCCTTTGTGGGTCCGAGGCTGGCCGGCTGGCTCCCCAGCTCCTAATGGGACTCCCTTTCATGTCCTCATTCGGCTGGCTGACTCCAGTCCCTTCCTCAATGCCATCTGGTGGGGGGCTCCGGCCGTGCCGACAAGGATTCATTCTCAACCCCTTGCACTTGTGAGCTTTGCTGTTTGCAGGGCAGGGAGAGGAGAGGGGTCCGGCGGGGTCCTCCCCACCCTTAGCTTTCCAGAGGGAGCCCCACCCCTTCGCAGTATCCATTTGGGGCCAGAAAACCAATGGGAATGGGGCCAGACCCCTGTGCCCTGACCCCTGGCCGGCCCCCCAGCGGCCTGCAATCCCCCCTGCCAGCCTGATGTTGGGGGACAGGCCCTGGTCGGCTCCGTGGCCCTGCCCCTGGCCACCACACTGGCCCCGCCGCCCACCCCTCCCCCAGAGCATCTTGGTGACTAACAGCAAAGCAGCCCCTTCCAGATCGGTCCCGGTCCTGGTCTTGCAGCTATAATTAATGATAGCTTTTGCTGTGTCATTAGATTGATTTCTTATGGACTCTGAGAGCTGGTGGGGCAAGCAGAGGGGCGGCTGTGGGCTGACTACAGCCCACACCCCGCCCCCCCCCCGGGAAAGATGCCACCCAACGCTCAGGCTTCCCGGGCCTGGCTGCACCTCCCGGACTTCACTTCAACTTTTCCCCTTATTCCTCTGTCCCCAAATCCTGGCAACAGCCGGAGCCTCACATGGCCCCGTTGGGCGCGGCCTGGCGCACACAGAACATGTGTCTCTTGCGCAGGCCCCTTGATGAACCTATGGGGTCAGTGGATTGTTCCCACTTCCCAGAGGAAAGAAGATGCAGCCGAGAGAGTCTAAATGATTTGGTGGCGGATGGTTCACACCCCACGAGCCCCGCCTCCGGGAACACCTGCCACACGGGGTCCCAGCTGCATTTGCTCTTGGGATGGGCCCCTTGGGAGCAGGTGCCTGTGGCCCCATTTGTTGGGAAGGTAAACTGAGCCTCAGAAGTGAAGGCCGCTGCACAACCCCCTGGCCCGGAGAGCAGCAGGGCCCGAGGCACAGGTGGGTCAGAGACTCCCTCGTCCAGGCTGCCGCCCAGGGGAGCGGGTGCAGACTGGCCTTCCCTGGCCCCCACACCACAGGCACCCCCCTCCTGAACTGGCGGGCTCACAGATCCCGGCGCCCCCGGAGTGTGAGGGCGAGGAGCTCCCTGTGACATGCGGGGAAGGCAAGGCACGGGGTTGGGGGGGCGGCGCGGGGCTCACCCTATCGTGGTCCTGCTCTCGCTCACCTGACGCTTGGTGTCGTGTTGTTATCTGTTGCCACGTAATAAACCACGCCAAACCTCCACGGCTTTGCAGAGCAGGCATCCAGGGAGGGCTTGGCTGGGAGGCACGCCTTCACGCCCCAGCCAGGCTCTCTCTCTAGCAGGCCCCCCAGCGCAGGGGACCTCTAGCTTCTCCAGCGGGTGGTGTCCAGGATTTCGTCGGCAGTGGCTGCGTCCACGAGTCGGTGGCCAAGGGCCGTGCCCAGGACAGACAGGGCTCACTTCTGCCAGCACGGGTGGCCTGCGTGGTGTCAGGACCACCCGGATTCGAGGGGTGCAGAGACAGACGCATGTCCTGTGTAAGGGGGAGGTCAGGGTCCCAGCACGGCGAGGTTCCTGCCACGGCTCCTGCTGCAAGCCCCTCACTTCTGCGGCAGTTCTGCTTTTCTCCTCAGAGTGGACGTTCTGAGAGGGTCCAGGCCTTCGCTCGTTTTTGTATTCCCTGTGCCCCTGATGCCCAACGTGATGTCCATCTGTCCAGACGTGGGTGACTAGGAACATAGACCAGGAGGCCTTGCAGGGGTGGTCTCACAATCCTAACACCAACCCCTCCGGGGGGCCGCGGTCTTCCACAGACCAACATGTAATCCACCAACAAGATGCCTTCCAGGCTTGCGTAAGCTTCCCCAGCAGATTTCTCTGCCGTTTACCCTGCCTTGAGCCAACCCTGAATCATGGAAGTCTGGAATGCACAAAAGACGAAGCAGGGGTGACGTTCACTTGACAAAGCGGTTCATGGTGTTTGCCCACATGGCTTCCGGGGGCGCGCCCGCTGTGGAGGGGCCCCGAGCTCACGGACCCGAGAGTCTCGCTCGAGCTGGCAGCCACCGTCTGCAGGAAATCACCCCGGGGAGAGGGGGTGAAAATGGCCCCAAACCCCCGACTGCAAACACTGTGCAGAAACAGGACCGCATACGGATCTCACCCCTGAAGACTGGATCAAAAATCCTCGGTGAGACACAAACAGATCCAATTCCACAGAATGTTAGAGAGATCACCTGCCACGATTATGTAGAATTTATCAGAAGAATTCAGAGATGGCTTCGTAGTGGGGAAATCTATTCATATAACACACAGCATCAACAGCTTGGCCGTGGTGCCCTGTTGATAAATGACAAGAAGCATCTGACAGAATCTAGTGCTAGTTTCCGATCTTCAAGGAACTGCTAAAAATAGAACTGGGGATAGTTTCTCATCACGGTAAAGATATAGTGTCTCAACTCCACAGTCAAGATTGTGCTAAATGATGAGATTTTTCACGATTCCCGTTCAAAAACTTTTATTAAAAAACAAACACGACAGTGCCCTTTATCATTGTCCAGAAGTTCTGGACATAGCAATAAGACATGAAACAGAATAATGTGATGCCTCTAGGAAAGGATTGTAATTATTTGCTGGCAACCTGATTTGAGGCCTAAGGAAACCAAGGGAACCACTGAAGTGATAATTTGAGAACTCGGGGAAGGTACCGGGCTGGATAGAAAACAAACGTACACAAATCAATAATTCTCATCTGTACCGGCAACAGCTAGTCGGAAAACATAATGAGATAAATGGTCCCCACTCACAGTGGCAACAACAGAAAAACCCCACGGGATTCTCAGGAATACATTTACAAGAAAAATTTGAGATCATTATGAAGAAACTCTGTGGAGTTTTCCTGGGAGACTAGAGAGAAAGGGCGCGTAGTGGGACAGCCGTGCTGCAATATTACCGTCCCAAAGGTTCTTCCAAAATTAATTTGCAGGCTCCGTGTGGTCTCACCCGCGCCTTCGTGGCGTGTTTTGAAGGGCTGTATCGAATCTCCTGGAAGACGCACGCCGAGCAAACGTTCTGGAAAAGGAGCAAGAAAGGGTGTCTTTTGGTCCTCCATGTGGAAGCTCGTTCCAGAGTTCCAGGGGTATAAACGGGGCTGTTGAGGTGTCATGAGAGGGGCGAGGGGCCAGCGAGGCAACAGCGCAGTCCCCAGACAGGGGCATCCATACATGCGCAGCCGCATGCCACCTGGCTGGGTGCGTGACGAGGGAGAGGATAATGGCCCCGGAACAGCAGGAGACCGTCCCAGGAAAATCACAACAGGTGGCTACCCTCCTTTACGGGTGATGGTGGACTGAACATCTCCACAGGCTCAGGCCCCGTGTACTCCCTACTCCGTGCCTGGGAAGGACGCAGAAGATCCAGCCCTCCGTGCCAGGTGCC
This sequence comes from Zalophus californianus, assembly GCF_009762305.2. Lineage (NCBI taxonomy): Eukaryota > Metazoa > Chordata > Mammalia > Carnivora > Otariidae > Zalophus > Zalophus californianus. The sequence goes on along the minus strand of NC_045604.1, from coordinate 112,785,074 downwards.
TTCAGCCCACAGTCTGACTCACAGGGAGGGATGCGCGGGGGCACAGCTGGCCGCTTTGGGCTTATGTACGAGGGGAGACCCCAGCCCCTCTCGGGAGTCCAAACAGAGACCCGGTGGTGGGAGGGCATATATGTCCCAGGCAAACTGCAGCTTAGAGAAAATGCAAAAGAAGCAGGCTGACCATCGCCTTACAGGGCAAGGTAGGGTGGTGAGGGACAGGCAGGGACATGGGCTCTCTGGAGGGCACTGGGGAGCCATGCGGGGTTGCAGGGGGTGGGCAGGCTGGACCAGACTTGCCCTGTGGGAAGCACGCTCCAGTCGGGGTGGGTGGCGGTGCATCACAAATCAACCAAGGGAATAGATTATTCACTATATGGTGTCAGGACAGTCTGTTGCCAGTTGGTGGGGGCGGGGGATTGATTTTACTCCTTTACACCAGTGAAATACCTTCCAGGCGGGTTGAAAGTTAAATGTAAGAATTCAAACCATAAAGATGTTAACAGACGGAGGTGATGTCTGCTCTTAGGATGGCTTGGAGTTCCCCGGGCTGCCAAGCGGCAGATGCCGTGTGTGGGGGGGGGGATTCAGTGACAAATTAAAAATGAGAGTCTGTGGGCCCAGGCCTGCCCATGGTGCTGGCTTCCCCTCCAGAAGCCCCTTTCCTGGGACGCGAGCCTGAGGTCCCAGCGGGACGGGGCTGCAGGGAAAGGGCGTCTTGTTCTCAGAGCTCCCGTGGAGCCAGGGGAGGATCCTTGACCCCGGGGGCAGCAGCTACCTCCTGACAGGTGTCCACAGGGGGCGTGTGGGCTCGCGAGGGCGCCCATGAGGGAGGCAGTGCCTTCTGGAGGGACAGAGCCTGTCGGGGTCTGGTGGTACCAGCCGTGGCCGTGGGAGTAACAGATGGCTGGGCTGCCTAGAACCTGCGGGAGCGCTGGCGGCGCCGGGCAGGCTGAGTTTGGTCAGAACCCCTGGTGTGGATCCGGTCGCCTGGGGGCAGGATGTGTCCCGGCTCCATCCCAGCCCGTGGGGCATCACCGATGCCTTCTTAGACTGGACTTTGCTTCAGACCTGGTTTCCCTCACTCATTTAATGTTCGAGGGGCTAACTGCTCACTTACAACCTCGGCTCGAAAACCATGCCCGAAATCTGTAGTTCAAGTCATAGTGGCCAGGAAACGTGCTCTGAGAAAATCATCACAGCCACAGGGCCTCGAGGCAGGACCCGATGGGTGAGCAGGGAGGGCAGCCGGTCACCGTGTCTGGGTGCGTGGTCCCGGTTGGTGGAGCATGGGGACGGGAGGCTGTGTCCCCTGAGGCCATCCCGGTGTTCTGTGTGGAGGGAGCTGGGAACAGGGACGGAATCCCCGCGCTCAGAAAGGGCTCCCAGAGTTCAGGGCTCTTGGGGGTTTAGGTTCGACTGGGAAGAGCAGAACCAGCAAATCCCCAAGTTCGGTCTCAGTCTGGCCATCCCTCTAAACAAATGGAGAGATTCAGGTCAGACTAAAGATAGAACTTCCTGGCTGCCTGGGTTAGGAGGGTGTGATGGGGAAGAGTGCCAGGTGTCCCTTGGACACCCAGACCCTTGCCTGGAGTCTGCAACATGCTTCCCAACGGCGGGGGGGCGGGGAGGAGGGACCGGTGTTCCTGGAGAGGGTCATGCATCGCCGTCCGGCCTCCCTGGAGGCCAGCCAGCCACCCTTCTGATCCCTGCCAGCGCCTGAGCAGGAAACCTTCGCAAAGTGATTTCTCCCTCCAACGGTGCTGTACATCATGTTTTTTAATTTAAAAAGATGCCCAGTGGAAGCATAACAGACCATTAAATGTTTGGCTCCCTAATTAACTCCGGAGCAGCGGGCCTGGGGGGAGAGGGACGGGGTGAGCCCGGCGTCGTGGTGGGGGCCAGGACTCCGGCCCCCAGCCCTGCCTGGGGCCCTCCCTGCTGTGTTTGCTGCTCCAGGAACCCCAGCCCACCCCAGCCCAGCCTCCTCTGGAAACTCCGGGGTGGGGCCCGAATCAGCACTGTTACCAAGCGGCGTGGTGGACGCTGATGCTACGTTCCGCTGCCCTTGCTTGGGGAAAACCTGGGCTTGCTGGCTTTCCCTCGTGGAGCCTGTTTCCCTCTCCGTCTTCCTGGGGGTGATGCTGGTACCTGCCCTCCCAGGCGTCAGGGAAGGGGCTCCCATACAGGAGACACTCACCGTACGTGGGGTCCTGGAGGAAATGAGAGGCCGCTGCTGTTGGCACATGTGCTGCCCGTCCCAGACTCTGGCCAGGCAGGCTGAGGCTCAGGGCTCCCGGGGACTGCCCACAAGGTCACCGGGCAGGTGAGTTGGGCACTCCGCACTCTCTCCAGGCCCCATCCCTCCACCTCCCCCAGTGCCCTCTGCATCCTTGCAGGGTGGAGGGCACAGGGCAGCTTACGGTCTCTCCACCTTATGCCTCCCATCCTGCCTCCCAGAGGACGGGGCCAGGGCCAGCTGAGGTCGGGGGCTTGCCAGACCGACCCTGTGGCCAAGTCCTGAGGATCCAGCCCTGCTGAGTCAGCACTGCTGGACCGCCGACCGCAGGAGCCCGTGCCAGCCTCCGTGGATAAATGTGGAACAGGAGTGGGGAGGGCAGGTTCAAGGTGGGTCATGAGGCTGGGGACGGCGTTCACTGGGCCCCGGCGGTGGGGGCACCAGGGTGGGTGGCTCCTGAAGTCAAAAAACCCACAAGGCCTGTCTTGCTGGCCTGCTTGGTCCACGCACATGGCCTCGAATCGTGCATTGCCTCCCCCATCCACCTGAGGCCAAGGGGCTGCCCAAGGAAGAAGTGAGTATTTAGAGAGCACACCTGCACCAGGCAACATGCTGGAAGGTTCGAAGGATAGGGTCGTGTTACCCTCACCATAAGGCTGCCGGGGAGCCACCCCGATGATCTCCATTTGCCAGCAGAGGAAATAGGCCCAGAGAGGTTCAGTGACTTGCCCAAGGTCACACAGCCAGAGCGTGGGAGAGCCAACATTCGTGGCCTGGCCTGGGAGCCTGAAGCCCGAGCCGGCCGTGTGCCCCCTTCAGGCGGGCAGGCCTGGCCCCCCTGCGGGCTCAGCTGGCCCAGCCCCTGTTGTCTGCCTCGAGGTGGCGCCTCCCTGCCGTGCCTGTCGCCGCCCCGGGGGCTCTGCAGCAGACCCAAGCTGCAGCGGCAAACAAACGTTAGCTGTAAACATGATCTATCTGCCAAACATTGGCACGGTAAAAAGTTATCGATCTCTAACTTTCCGCCCATCGCCCGGCCTCCCCGTGGGCCTGGCCCTCGGCCCGTTTCCCTCTGGCCGTGGAGAGTCCAGCCTCCAGCAGAATCCCCAGGTCAGCGCTGGCCTCCTGTCTGGGCGCCGAGACGGAGCAGAGGAATGGTATTTTCGTGCCTTCCCATCCCAGCACGGCTGGGGTGATTATGCAAATCTGGCCGTAAGAAGTTTAAAAGCCTGGAACCACCATATTTCTTTATTTCATTAGCTGCAACACGGCTGCAGGGTTGATGTGACGGAACAGACATGGGGCCAGCCTCATGAGCACCGTGGCCGTCGTCCTGGGCGGCAGGGGGCAGTGTGCGCGAGCGCGCCCGCGTGGGAGTCAGGAGGGTTGAGCCGGGCGTGCACGCATGCGGTAGGAGACAGACACCATGCTGGGCTCGGGGCACCTCCACTTGGAGGAGCCCTTGGGGGCACCAAGCCCAGCCCTTTCTTTAATGTTACAGGAGGGGAAACTGAGGCCTGGAGCAGCCCAGACTCGGGCAGGTCCCTGTCCTCCCCTGCTGTCACCGTTCTCCCCACAGCCTCAGGATTAAGAGGGAGGAGGGGTCCCTCCCACAGCCCAGTGCCACCATCGCGCCTCGGGCCCCCCGGGCAGGGAGCCCCGGCTTCTCTCCTGCCACCATGCGTGTCCCTGCTGCGGACAAGTACGTCCCTCCAGTGGCCCAGTCTCAGAAAGCGAGGCAGGGGGTGGACCAGACGTAGGTGTGTGTGTATATGACAATCCCACACTCATGTCTAAGTATTTTCTGCAGCTCGGGGGGCTGGGGCCCCTCTCGGAGCAGCTGAAAGACTCGCCCTCCCCCCTTTCAGGCCGGATGCTTCTTTGGGAAAGTCCGGTTGGTTTCTTTCCCAGGGTCCTCTTCATGCTCATGCTCTCCCCACCTCCCCACGAGAGGCCTTTAAATGGCCAGCCGCTGCATCACCCCCCAGGACAGGCCCCCTGCCCTCAGCCTGTCAGCTCCCTTGTGAGTACGCGTGCTGGGGCGGGGGCGGGGGGGGGGGGCTTACACCTCCCACGGCTCGCCAGACAGGGCTCTGCACCAGACGTCCACCACGGGGCCCCCCAGAGTGGCCGAGCACATTTCTAGTGGAATCCAGCCTCCCCTTCTCCCACTCCCGGGATTCCATCTGTGCCCCCAGCTCTGCACGCCCAGGGACCGGGGAATGCTGGCCACCTCTGCCGACTGCATCCACCCCCCAGCCGGTCCCTGGGAGGCCCTTTGAGCACCTCCCAGTCCCTGCAGGCCTGGGTGGGGCCAGATGCCCCCCAGCCAGAGGCTCTGTCCTGCCCCTTTCCTGGGCACCAGGGGGACCCTCCACAGGGAGCTGTGGGGTCGGTGGCTGAGTGGCTCAGGTGGGCCTGTCCCGCCTGACTAGCTGAGGTTCCCTGGCCGGTCCTCTCTCCTGGGCCACGGAGAGCATGGTCACTGTCTCCTGTCATTGTGGGGGACAGTGACAGGGCTTAATGACGTGACGGCTCTGGGACTTGTCCCGATTGTCATGGTGGCCGAGAGGGGGAAGCCCCCTTTCAGGCCCCACCTGTCCCTTCTGCTGGGTGTCTGGTGACCTCAGGCCAGTCTGCTTCAGTGACCCCTGTCAGACCCCTCCCAGGCACGTGTGAACACACATGTGCAGAGACAGGTGTGGGGCCGTGGATACGTGCTTACACACGGGCCCGTGTACACATGTACAGACAGACATGCACACCTGAAGGCTGGCCATCATGTGCACATGAACACCAACCGCACAGGGCACCACCTGGAGCGGTCGGGGGGGGGGGCTTCTGGTCTCTGCTGGGACACGAGGGGACCCCAGGCTCCATGCACACTGACTGAAGGCAGAAGTGAGGTGAGCAGGGGCTGGCCCCGAATCTGTTCCCGTCGGGGCCAGAAATCAAGCCCCGTCCCTCTGCAATGTGGGTTCCTCATCCTGGGGCCTTGGAGGGGCCAGCGTGAGGCGTCCGTGAAGGAAGCGGGCAGGGGGGGCCGGCAAGTTCCCCGGGGCCATGTGCTCAGGGGCCTCGGTCCATCATGGGGGATGTGTGTGTACCGAGAAACATCGCTGGGGGTGCAGGTGGGTGTTTTGCAAAGTGAGGCCATCAGACAGACGTGCATTTTTCATCCCACCGGATGCGTTGGAATCCACAGATCAGGGGCGGCTCGGGCTGGTGTGGCCCCCAGTGACGTGGGCTGTGGCTGCAGGGGTGGTCTGTAACCCTGCAGAGCGTGGGGACAGCTCCCACTCACTGGCCCAAGAAACTCAAGAAGGTAATGATTTGGGGAAGGCCCAAGCCCCTTGGGGAGGAGGCATGTTTTACTCCCATTTCACAGATGAGAAAACTGAGCTGAAGGCTGGTCCGGAATTCCCCCAGAGCTGCCTCTCTGGGCTGGGGATGGGCTGGGGATGTCCCTGCAGCCGGTGGGACATGGGGCTCTTGCGCTGGAGCTTGCGTCCCAGTGGGGAGGCACCAGCAGTGAATAAAGAAATCAGCAAGTGCCAGGCAGGGGTTTAAAAGGGGTGTTGTTCAGCCTGGGGGAGCTGTTGGCTCGAGGATGCGAAGCAAGAGCTTTGCAGGGAGCGACCAGGGCGGAAGGATGGGGGTGGTGTGTGCAGGGGGGCTGGCAGCAGGCAAGGCCTGGTAGGTCCGGGTGGAGCCTGGGTTTTCCTCCGCTCGTGGAGAACGGATGTCATCCAGGGTTGTGGGCGGGGATGGCGGAGGTGGCGCTCCCAGGTCCCCGTGGCTGCAGAGGGGGAGTGCGTTGTGGGCAGCTGGAGGGAGCCGCCGGCTTTGGCCCAGTCAGAGGGGGTGGTGGTGCCTTGGACCAGCATGGCCGCGGTCGCAGGGGCCAGAAGACGACCCCGGAGACCCTGGGAGGTGGGGTGGATGCTTTTGCTTCTGGGCTGGGGGTCGCGAGCGAGGGGAGCGCACGGATTCGGGGTTTGAGGAACCGGGTGGAGGTGGGGCACGCGCTCAGACGGAGAGGTGTCTGTGAGTCTGGGTGGGGCTGAGACCCCCGGGAACGTGAGCAGAGGGGGTGCAGGCTGAGGCCGGAGCCTAGCCTCAGGGACCGTGGAGGGGACTGGGCTGGCGAGGCAGCAGCTTGGAGACCAGAAGCAGGAGGGGCTGCCAGTGCGAGCTGCTGGTTACCTGGGCCAGGTGCTGCTGAGGGGCCGCGAGGGAATAAAAATACGGCATGCCCTCAGAGCTGGCAAGACGGGTCGCCGGTGACCGCGCGGGGGTGCCGGGGTGGACGCTGCGCTGGAGGGGTTGGAGCCCGAAACTGCTGGTGGCCCCTTCAAGAAAATCTGCCACGAGGGGAAGGAGATGGGGCAGGGGCTGGAGGGCATTCGGGTCAAGTTGTTTCTATGGAAGGTTCTAGAACTGTGCAGTCCAGTACAACATGGGGCCGGGGCTTGCCCGGCGGGACAGCACCATGAGCGGGCAGGGATGGTGCGGAGGGAGAGGCACTGGCAGAGGGATCCCAGGCCTGCAGGGATGCGGGCGGCCGTGACACGGGCCTGTGGCCCCCACCGGCCCGGCGCACACTCCGCAGGCGTCCTGGGTACGTTTGTTTAATGAGTGACTGGCCGGGCGCAGAGGACGGGTGTGTATGGGAAGAAATGAGGGGCGAAGGGGGCGGGGCTGGTGATACGGCCAGGTACAGAGGACTGACGGATGAACGAGTGAGTCCGGGAGGAGAGGGCGGTCCTGGGGATGGCGCGCGACCCGAGCGGAGCCCTCCTAGCGGATTCGGCCTTTTCCCTGGGCATCTGTTTCCCGAGGCCCATGGGGTGTTAGCCCCTCCACTTGGGGATCCCGGTCCCTGCAGCCGAGGGGCCTCCCGGAGGGATGAGGCACCTGTGGGCGTGGACACCCAGCCACGTCGGGAGGAGGGTGTGTGACCTTGCGCTGGTCTCCGCTTCCTGTCTGCAGAGCGAGTTGTGCAACGAAAAATCCCGGGGTCCCGCTGAGGCCAGGTCTTGGGGGCTGTAAAAAGGGCAGAGGGGACCGGCCAGCAGGGTCACACCCAGCCTCCTAGCGTGTCCCTCCCCCTGAGGCCAGTGAGGGGACAGAGGACTCCCATCCCCACACGGCCCAGGCTCTGGGGCCAGGCGTGACGCAGGAAGGTGAGAGCAAGACGCCCACCAGGCCAGAGGGAGCGCCCGGGGTGAGGACATGTCCTGTCGTCAGGGCCAGGGTCCAGCCCTGCCTCCCTCATCACGTGGGCCAGCCTGGTGGAGGTGGCTCTGGGGGGCTGGGGCTGGTGCACGGGGGAGGTGAGACGGGTCCCCAGAACCATGTGCCCGTCCCAAGGTGCCACGTTCCTAGACTGGTGCCCTGGCCTGGGGGCGCCCGTGGTGGCAGTGGTGAGGGTGAGGCTGGTGGGCCTCGCGGTGCTGCACACCAGGTGTGCATGCTTCCACGGAGCCGTGTTCTCCGGAAGGCACACCCGTCCATGTGCAGGTCTGCGTGTGTCAGTACATCTTCACCCTTGCACACGCAGACCTGCACGTGCAGAGCACATACGTGTGTGAGCCCCACATGCACACAAACCCACGTGTGTCGCAGCTCCCCAGAGCCACCACAGCACCGAGTGGCCCTGGCGGGGGGGCGGGGAGGCTGGTAGCCTGGGGGCCCCGTCTCTCCTCCACACGCAGGCGTCTTCAGGGCGTGTAATCCTCCTTAACTTGACTTTGGGTTATTTTGGGCAAGAGATTAAAAGGTGATTACAATCAGCATTGCTGAGGCACCGCTCTTCCTAGACAGGCCTGCTCCACGCACCTGCTTCCACGGCGGGAGCTGGGCTGCCCCACACTTCCCACACCTGCCGCCGCCTACTGACGCACACGGGTGCCCTGGCGGAGGGGGTAGCTACAGGTGGGGCGGAGGCATGGCGTCGCAGGACAGCGACTCCGTCGTGCTCCCGAGGGGCGCCACGCGGGGATCCCAGCACCCCCAACAGGCTCGCTCCCTGCCCCACCCAGCCCCTGGAGCCACTGCCGACCGGGTCCAGGGAGGCCCAGCGCTTTGCAGGGAATCACACAGCCACGGGGCCGGCCCAGGGGTGGGCTCGGCCTCGGCCCAGGAGGACCTCTCCCCAGGCGCACCCAGTCTGACCGCTCCCCTCTCTTCCCCAGGAGCCAGATCAAAACGATGCTCCACGAAGTTTCCAAAGGGGAAGAAAATCCGTTTCACATCGTTATATTTTGTTCCCTAATTTAAGCAGCCTCAGTGCAGACTAGTTGCAAACGTCAGTATCCGTGAAACACACTCAGCGGGCTGCCAGCCAGGCCACAGAGCGGTCACAGAGGCCGGCTATAAATCCAAATATTAACGAGGAAACGCACGCCCATTCGTCTGTGCTGCGGGAGACCTGCGGGGGGTGCAGAGGGCAGGTCCCGCAGACCGGAGGTCCTCCTGCGGCCGGGGCGGGCGTCCTCGGGGAGCTGCTGCGTCCGCCGCATCTCCCTGCCGCGGGGCTCCCCAGCCGGACGTAGGAGGGACGGCCCGTCCCAGGGATGTGCAGGGTCCATCCCCTCACGTCACATCTTGGGAGCTGGCTGGCGGAGCCGGGAGGGGATGGTCCTTGCCTGAGCCTGGGCAGGGGTCGTGGGGGATTCTTGGCAGAGTTACTCCTTCCTTCCAGGCCTTTCCGCCAGGATCCCCCACGAGGGGACGTGATGGCTCCAGTCCCCTGAGGCCGTCCAGCTGGCTCATTTGGGGAACCTGAGGGCCGGCCAGAGGGGTGTGATGTGCCCGGACCCAGCGCAGGAGGGCTCAGACCCAGAACCTAGCTGTCCTCGGAGCCAGCTGCCTCCCTGCACCTCCCTGGAGCGGAGCCGGAGGCCAGCTGAGGGCTCTGGCGGGATTTGCATGCTGTGGCTGAGGACCCTTGGGCCGCGGCTCCAAGCACCCTCTGCAGGCGGCTGTCAGTCTGTGGCCGGGCCCTCTGAGGAGAGGACGTCCCTGTCTTCCGTCTGTCACGCGAGTGGCCCTGCACCAGTCACATGGTTCTGGATTCTCTGGGGCCACCATCCCTTTGAGCCGGGCCCAAAGGAGGAGGTGGGGTTTTGTCCCCTCCGACAGGAAACGGGGCTGGGGGCCGGGGAGGGCTGGGGTGTGGGGCTTCCCTTCTCTCCCCTCCCTCGAGACACAGCCTGCCCTGAGCCTTTCTGTCACCTGGCATCGTCCTGCCAGATCACGGGCTCCCCGAATGTGCCTCCTTGTTTTACCGGGCGGCTCGGCGGGGCCTGGCACAGGGCCACACTCAGCCGCAGGGCCTGCCGGAACCCCAGCCTCTCCTGACGGCTCTCTCCTCTTCTGTCTTGCCACAGGACCACGGAGCTGGAGGCGCGGGGCGGAGCTGTCCAGACGCCCAGGCCGATGGGGGAGGCGGCCACGGCCCCGGCAGGCCACGGCCCCGGCAGGATGACCAGGGGCCTCGGGCAGTGAGGGAGGTGGCCGGCTCCCAGCACCCGCGCGACGCCACCATGCGGTCTGGGACAGGACACCCCTGAGAGCGCCGGCCCTCTCCCCACCTGCTCCTCTGTCCCTCCAGGGGCTGCCGCCCAGCCCCCCACCTGGTCCCCCTGGGCAGGCAGACGCGGGGTCTCCCGCGAAGGCGGTCCCCATGGCCGGGTGCCGGTGGGGCGTGCTGTGGGTGTGCGTGGTGGCGGCCATCCTGCTGCACCGGGGCGGGCTGGTGCACGGCGACTGCTGGCTGATCGAGGGTGACAAGGGCTTCGTGTGGCTGGCCATCTGCAGCCAGAACCAGCCGCCGTACGAGGCCATCCCGCAGCAGATCAACAACACCATCGTGGACCTGCGGCTCAACGAGAATCGCATCCGCAGCGTGCAGTACGCCTCGCTGAGCCGCTTCGGCAACCTCACGTACCTCAACCTCACCAAGAACGAGATCGCCTACATCGAGGACGGCGCCTTCTCGGGCCAGTTCAATCTGCAGGTGCTGCAGCTGGGTTACAACCGACTGCGCAACCTGACAGAGGGCGTGCTGCGCGGGCTGAGCAAGCTGGAGTACCTGTACCTGCAGGCCAATCTCATCGAGGTGGTCACGCCCAGCGCCTTCTGGGAGTGCCCCAACATCGTCAACGTCGACCTGTCCATGAACCGCATCCAGCGGCTGCACAGCACCACCTTCGCGGGCCTGGCCAAGCTGTCCGTGTGCGAGCTCTACAGCAACCCGTTCTACTGCTCCTGCGAGCTCCTGGGCTTCCTGCGCTGGCTGGCGGCCTTCACCAATGCCACACACACCTATGACCGCATGCAGTGCGAGTCGCCGCCGCTCTACTCCGGCTACTTCCTCCTGGGCCAGGGCCGCCACGGCCAGCGCAGCATCCTCAGCAAGCTGCAGTCCGTGTGCACCGATGGTGCCCACGTGGCTGAGCCGCCCCCGGCACCGGGACGCCTGCCCCCTGGCCGCTCGCCGCCTCCGCCCCCGCCGCCGCCGGAGCCCAGCGAGGCCCCGTGTGCCGACGAGGAGTGCTTCTCGGGTGACGGCACCACGCCGCTGGTGGCCCTGCCCACGCTGGCCCCCCAGGCCGAGGCGCGGCCCCTCCTGAAGGTCAAACAGCTGACTCAGAACTCGGCCACCATCACGGTGCAGCTGCCCAGCCCGTTCACCCGCATGTACACGCTGGAGCACTTCAACAACAGCCGCTCGTCCACCGTGTCTCGGCTGACCAAGCCCCAGGAGGAGATCCGCCTGACCAACCTGTACACGCTCACCAACTACACCTACTGCGTGGTGTCCACCAGCTCCGGGCTGCGCCACAACCACACCTGCCTCACCATCGGCCTGCCCAGGCCGCCCAGCCCGCCAGGCCCCTTGCCCAGCCCGCCCACGGCCACCCACTACATCATGACCGTCCTGGGCTGTCTGTTCGGCATGGTGCTGGTGCTCGGCGCCGTCTACTGCTGTCTGCGCAGGCGGAGGCGCCAAGAGGAGAAGCACAAGAAGGCGGCCGCGGCCGGCAGCCTCAAGAAGACCATCATCGAGCTCAAGTACGGGCCCGAGCTGGAGGCCCCCGGCCTGGCCCCGCTGTCCCAGGGCCCGCTCCTGGGGCCCGAGGCGGTGACCCGCATCCCATACCTGCCGGCGCCTGCCAGCGAGGTAGAGCAGTACAAGCTGGGGGAGAGTGGCGGGACACCCAAGGCCAGCAAGGGCAACTACATGGAGGTCCGCACGGGGGAGCAGATGGAGCACAGGGACTGCGAGCTGGGCCGGCCCGGCCCCGACAGCCAGAGCTCCGTGGCCGAAATCTCCACCATCGCCAAGGAGGTGGACAAGGTCAACCAGATCATCAACAACTGCATCGACGCGCTCAAGTCCGAGGCCACCTCCTTCCAGGGCGGCAAGTCTGGGGCCGTGTCCACGGCCGAGCCACAGCTGGTGCTGCTGTCGGAGCCACTGGCCGGCAAGCACGGCTTCCTGGCCCCCGTCTACAAGGACACCTTCAGCCATGGTCTGCAGCGGCACCACAGCGTGGAGGCGGCCACTGGGCCGCCGCGCGCCAGCACCTCCTCCAGCGGCTCTGCACGCAGCCCGCGAGCCTTCCGTGCCGAGGCCGCTGGTGCGCACAAGGCCGTGGCCGCCGAGGCCAAGTACATTGAGAAGAGCTCCCCAGCCCCCGACGCCATCCTCACTGTGACGCCCGCAGCCGCCGTGCTGCGGGCCGAGGCTGAGAAGGGCCGCCACTACGGCGAGCACCGGCACTCGTACCCCGGCTCCCACCCCGCCGAGCCCCCCGCGCCCCCCGCGCCCCCGCCCCACGATAGCCTGGGTGGCCGCAAGGCGTCCATCCTGGAGCCGCTGACCCGGCCGCGGCCCCGCGACCTGGCCTACTCGCAGCTGTCTTCACAGTACCACAACCTGAGCTACTCCTCCAGCCCCGAGTACACCTGCAGGGCCTCCCAGAGCATCTGGGAGCGCTTCAGACTGAGCCGCCGGCGGCACAAGGACGACGAGCAGTTCATGGCGGCCGGCCACGCCCTGCGCAAGAAGGTTCAGTTCGCCAAAGACGAGGACCTCCACGACATCCTGGACTACTGGAAGGGCGTGTCGGCCCAGCACAAGTCCTGAGCCCGCGGCCGGCGCCCGCCCCGCACCTTCCCCGGGACTTGTGGTGCCCACGGGACCAAAAAGGACACAAGACCCACTGCAGCTATTCGTAACCCAGAGACTCCCACGCAGCACACCACACACGTGCACGCGTGTAGACACACACGCACCGACCCATGCACACACAGAGACAGATGCGCACAGACGCATACACATGTGCACGGAGACCCATGCTCACACGTGCACACACACGCATGCGTGCACACGCAGACACACGCACACAGACGCTCACACGTGCACACACGGACACACATGCAGACACATACAGAGACAGATGCACACACATGCAGAGACGCTCACACACGGAGACACACACGCATGTGCACACAGACACGCACACAGCCGGTGTGGAAGCCTGGGGCCCACAGAGAGCGCGGCGGGGAGGGGGTGCTGCCGCTCACAACAGAGGAGGAGCCACGGCCTCCACACACACACTGTGCACATAGACACGAGACACGCGCACACAAGGGACTTGAGAAAACTGTGTCTGGGGGTGGGGGAAGGGACTTTTTTTTCATTATCTTTCCTCTTTGATTCTTCTCTGTCTTCTTGATCTTCCTGTCTTTATTTTCTTCCTTTTTTAAAGAAAAAAATAAAAGATCTCTTAAAGACATAAAACACCAGACACGGGGGGTGCGGCCTGCATGGCCACCCGGCTCCTCCCATGATCTCCTCGTCCTGGTTTGCTGTGGATTCTCTCCTCCGTCCATCTCTTTGCTGCCAACTCCAGAGGCCACCAAAGAGGGGACAGAGCGAGTGAGGTGGCCGGGTGGCCTCCAGGACCCGCCCAGAGCCCTGCAGGGCACGCGGGGCACAGGGAGGGCTGTGCCTGGGGTGGCTGGAAGGGTCGCGGGCTGGGCGTGTGTGCTCTGTCCCCGTCCCCACTGTACGCTGTCGTCGTCCCGTTGTACAGAAAAATATTTCTATATTTGCAATGTTCGCTGTAAAACGAGAAAGAGACTATGTCTACTAAAAAAAAAAAAAAAAATCTGCAAAGGGAAAAACCCAAATGCTTGTACTGGGTTTTTACTGTGGGGGTTTAGGGAAAGATTTGGGTTTCTTTTATATGCTATCTGTGGGGGGGGGTTATTGGTTTTGGCCTTGGGTTGGGGTTACACATAGGGTCACCACTGAGCCCTCCTCCCTGGAGACCATGGGCAGGGGGCACACGAGAGGGTTGGAGAATGTTGGAGAGTGTGCAGAGGCGGTGTGGACGGGGAGGAAGGAGCTAGGGCCACGTGTCTGATGTGCGTGGGCGTGAGTGGGTGGCCGGAGGTGACGGGCGGCTGGTGTGGCCCCAGATTCAGAGTGAGCGAGCAGTTTGAGTGTATGAACCACACCAGACCATTAAAACTCCAAAGAAAAGCCTCTCTCCGTGGCCGGCGCTGGTGCTGTTTGCCACGGAGGCCACAGGCTCCCTAGTGCCCGGCCCAAGCCCTGGGTCCAGCAGAGCCGCCTTCTCCCAGAAGAGTGGGTGGCCGGGGCCCTGCAGGGCAGGGGCCTCTCGCCTGGGCCCCTCCCTCCCTCTCTCCCGCTGCCAGCCCTGGGGCTGGCCCTCCTGCCTCCCCCCCATCTCCCCAGCACCACTGGCCTGGCCACCCCAGGTCCTCCCTGCTCCTGCCCCTGCCTCACCCTCTCTGCCAAGGGCAAACCCAGACTCAACTGACGAAGACCCAATTAGGCATTGGCAGGGGAAGGTGCTGGATCTCAGAGGCAACAGGGGCCCCGAGAGACGTCGGGGCAGAGAGCAGAGGGATGCAAGCAGGTCTCCAGGATCCGGCGGGTCAGCAGGAAGTCAGGGCTGGGAACACCCATAAGACCAGCAGCCTCTGCTTGTATACCTGCAGTGACCGAGAGCTCAGCCCTCCGTCAGTAGCTGTTTCCAGCTTTAGGGCACAGAAGTGGGGCCAGGCCTTCCAGCTGCTTGCTGTCACCCAGGAGATAAAATTGGCTATTTTCAGGGAATCGGAGAACAGTGGACACAGAATAGAGGTGCGTGCCCTGGGCAGGCAGGGCAGCTGGCCAGACAGGCTGGGGGTGTGAGAGGAACACGTCACCACCAGAGCATTGCCACCGAGCAGGGGCCCCAGGGGGGGACACGCAGCAAGGGGGGGCAGGTATGGGGTCCGGGGCGGCCAAGAAGCCCCCTCCAGAAGCTCAGACCCTCCTGGAGAACAGCCAGGGCTGGGCAGAGGCGGCTGGATGCCCGACATCAGTCCCGTCCCGAGACACAGATGCGTATGTCACCTGCCCTTGTTTGAAATAGGTCATAGGGGTGTCGACAAGTGTAGACACTGTGGGAGAAGACACACTTATTAAGCACCTAATGTGTGCAGAGCTCCGTACCAAGCACTAATGAGTGAGAGAGATCCAACCCCGCCCCCCGCCTCTGAGGAGCTCGCGGCCATCGGGGCACCCGACGCAGAGGCAGGTGACCCAGCTCGGGGTGGCGCGAGACCAAGGAAGCCCAACGACGGTGGGGGACCTCTGCATGGGAAAAACCTGGAAGGCTTCCTGAGAGGGGTGGTGTTTGGTCTGGATAAGGGAACCCCAGTGAGAAGGGGGCGGAGGCTACGAAATCAGGACAGGTCGGCATCCTTGGGAGCTTAGGACTGAGCTCTGAGCGCCAGTGAAGACCTGCAAGGTGCGCCCTGCCCTTGTCTGGGATCGGTGTTCCGTGTCCCAGAGGCAGCCTGGAAGGGCAGCTCTCATGGGTCTGTCAGGTGACGGGGTTCGAAGACCAAAAGCAGAGGCCCCGACCCAGGCCCTGCCACTCATGACCGCAGCACGACGCCGACCTCTGTGCACCTCAGCGGGCCCCTCCCCCTCCACTCGGGGTCACCGAGAAGGGCGAATGGCGCGTGGGACTGTGCCGGTTGCGCATCAGGTATCCACGGGCACAATAACGCTGCACCGCAGACAAGCACGGTGCATTACTGCTCACACACCCGGGGGGGGGTGGCTTGGGGGTTCTGCGGATCTCAGTCAGCCCACCTGGGCCCCTGGGGCAGCTGGTGGAGACGGGGAGGCAGGTGACGTGGACACAGGGAGAGCTGAAGAATCAGGCCCATCTGCGCACAGAGGCCAAATGCGGGCCTGAGCAGCAGGCGTGGGCCCCCACCAGGGCGGACCTCCGAGCCGAGAGTGCGGCACATCCAAGACGGGTTCTCCTGAGCCGTCACGCATTCTCTCACTCAGCGTACAATTACAGAGCACTTGCTGTGTACCTACACACCAGGGGTGTCAACGAGACCTGTCCCCTCCTTTGACAGCGAATCAGGAAAGCCCCCACAGGAAAGAGGTGACACCCCAAAATAGAGTAATTCAAGGGGGGTGCCTACAAGGGGACCGTTTCCAGAGAGAGGGTGTGGGGGAGCCACACGGGATAGCTGCAACCGTGCTGGCCCATCGGGATAAGGGAGAAGCCTCAGGATGAAGCGTTGTGCAGACACCCGCCAGGGCCCCGGAGAGGGGCCGCCAGCGGATGACCAGCAGCCCGAGGTGACTCCATGGGAGGGAGCGGGGGCATGTGTGTCCACCCCACTATCCTCCCTTCCCCCGTGGGGCTCCCCCTTGGCTGAACGGAAGGAACACCAGGACGCAGAGGGCCCAGGGATGAAGTCCGTACACGTCAGCCCATGGAGGGAGCAGGGAAAGGTGTAGGGAAGGGAGGGGGCGAATGGGAGAGGTGGCCACTGACCTGTCAGCCCAGCGGCGGTCATGGGGTGCCAGGGGAGCACAGAGGAGACTTCTCGGGGAGGCCAAGACCTCGGAGGACAAACAGGCGGTGGGAGACAGGCCCGGGACCCCGCCCCACCCCGAGGGGCAGGTAGGTGCAGCTGGAGGTCAGCAGCTGGGGCAGTGCGGGGCTGGGGGCTGCTGGGAACCCCAGGCTGGGAGGGCCCGCCTTGCAAGCATAAAGAGATTAGAGTCGTGCTGTGGGCAGTAGGGGGCTGTTGATGGTATTTTCTAGAATAACAACCTCTATTGATATTTTTTCTCATCTCAAAAGTAATCCTTTTATTACATAAACTTTAAGAAAACAGTTAACCATAAAGAAGAAAAAAGCAATCACCATCTCACCACCCCCAAGATAAGCCATGGGTCCCATTTTGGTATGTGTCTTTCCAGTTCCTCTCCTCTACAAATGCAGCAGGCTTGGGGTTTACGCACTCTCACCAACTGTGCCAAGAAGCACATCCTTGCTTTCTGTACCGCGTACTTCCCTTTGGAGCCTCTGTTCTCCTTGAGGGGGTAAAGGGTGTGGCACATAGAGATGGGAGCCACGCCAGGAGGTTTGCAGGATCTAGTAAAGACGATGATGTATGTGGGAGAGAGGGGGGATCGTCGATCATGGCTGAGTAAGAAGGGATGAGGCTTATTACATAATGGGGTGGACGGTCCTCACTAGCACCATGGACAGCTCACCCACCTGCCAGGGAAAGGGGTTGGTACCTGGGATGATGCAGGTACAGGGGTAAATATGGGGTGGGGGGTTCGAGAGAGGTCTCCTTTGATCACCGCGCATCCACGACACCTTTTCTCACTCCACCGCATGGCCTTTTTGTTCTACTTTCTGGGAGTTTTTTTGTGTTTTGATTTTTAAAATAAATAATCGTAGGGTCATCAGAAATAGACCATAGTCTCCCAGGTCCCCTACTCCCCGATGCTAAGATCTAACTGTAGTACAGCACCAAAACCAGGAAGGTGTTTTGTCCATGGGTACAATTATGTTCACCAGGCTATAGATCTTATTCAGCATTAACCAGCCTTCACATGCACTCAGGTGCGTGTGCGGTCTGCAAATGTATCCCCGTGTATATGGATTTGTGTAATCGCCACCATGGTCAAGACACAGAACTACTCCCATAGTTCTCCCCTGTGCCTCCAACTCTATCCCTGTCCCCTGGCCCCACTAATCTGTTCATCTCTGTCATTTTTAGAATGCTATATAAATGGGATCAGACACTATTGTAACCTTTGGATATTGGTTCTTTCACTGAGCATAGGTCTTTGAGATCCATTGGGTTCACGCGTGTATTTGGTATGTTCCTTCTTATTGCTGAGTAATATTCCATTGTATAGATGATATGCAAAGTTTGTTTGACCATTCACCTCTTGAAGGACATTTGGGTTGTTTCCAATTTGGGGCTATTACAAATAAAGCTGCTATGAAAATCTGCATACAGGTTTTGGTGTGAACTGAAATTTTCATTTCTCTGGGATAAATGCTCAGGAGGGCAATTGCCAGGCTGTGTGGTAAGTGCATGGTTCCCATCAGGAACTGCTCACCTGCTTCCCAGAGTGGCTGTACCATTTTACATTCCCATTTTAGATTCCCGAGATATAATTTCTCCACACCCTCGCCAACAGTTGGTGTTACTGCTTTTATTTTATTTTGGTTGATCTAATAGTATATGGTGACATCTCATTGTGCTTTTATGTTTCTCTGATGTCCAGTGTTGTTGAACACCTTCTTATGTGTTTATTTGCCATCAGTATCTCATCTTTGAAGAAATACTTCCTTATCTTTTACCCATTTTGTGAATTTTTTTCTGTTTTTACTGCTGAGTTTTGAGAGTTCTTTGCACTTTCTAGATACAAGACTTCTGTCAAATATGTGGTTTGCAAACATTGTCTGTCTGTAACTTGTCTTTCCCTCCTCTTAACGGGGTCTTCCACAACACAAAAGTTTTAAATTTGTGGAAATTATTATTTTTTATTTTAGGCTTTTGGTGTCATATTTAAGAACTCTTGCCTGGCCCTAGGTCCTGAACATGTTCTTTACGTTTTACTTTTTTTTTTTTTTAATTTTTTTATTGTTCTTTACGTTTTACTTTAGAGGATTTATAGTTTTATTTTTTTTTTTACATTTAACCCCATAGCCTATTTTGAATTAACATATACAAGATGTGAAGTTTAGGTCAAAGTTCCTTTGGTCGTTGCGTTTTTGCCTATGGACGTCCACTTGCTCTCATACTATTTGTTGAAAAGACTATCATGCCTCCATCAGATGGCTTTGCCCCTTTGTGAAAATCCAGCAGGTGTACCGTGCGGGTGTCTTTCTGGGTTCTCCAGACT
This sequence comes from Zalophus californianus, assembly GCF_009762305.2. Taxonomy (NCBI): domain Eukaryota; kingdom Metazoa; phylum Chordata; class Mammalia; order Carnivora; family Otariidae; genus Zalophus; species Zalophus californianus. The sequence goes on along the minus strand of NC_045604.1, from coordinate 112,766,562 downwards.
GTGTTTATCCGTCCACCAGCACCACCCTGTTTCAATTGCTACAGGTATATGGTAATCTTGACACTGAATACAGTGACCCCTCTCACTTCATTCTTCTTCCAAATTGTTTCAGCTATTCTAGTGCTTTTGCCTTTCCATATAAATTTTAGAACAAGCTTGTTTATATCTATAAAAAATCTTACTGGGATTTTTTTTTAAAGATTTTATTTGTCAGAGAGAGAGAGAGAGAAAGAGCGAGCACAGGCAGGGGGGAGCGGCAGGCAGAGGGAGAAGCAGACCCCCCCCCCCCCCGCCGCAACCTCTGCTGAGCAGGGAGCCCGACGCGGGACTCAATCCCAGGACCCTGGGATCATGACCTGAGCCGAAGGCAGACGCTTAACCGACTGAGCCACCCAGGCATCCCTTTGCTGGGATTTTGATAGAAATTGTGATAAACCTATAGATAAATTCAGGGAGAACAGACACCATTCTTATGTTGACTCTTCCAATTCATGAACATGGTATGCTGTTCCCATTCTTTAAATATCTTTTTATTTTTTATCAGCATTTTTAAATTTTCAGCAGGTTCTCCATGTGTTTTATGAGATTTATACCCATTCCTTTTTGTCTTTTTAGAAATTATGAGTGGTGCTGTTTTAAATTTCAGCTTCCACATTTTGTTGCTAGTGTATAGTAATGTGATTGATTTTTGTATTGATCTTGTTCACTGCAACCTCGCTGACCTCACTTTTAGGAATGTCTCTTTTTATGTCTAATAATCTTTTCTCTGAAGTGTACATTAGAGGGTATTAATATATCCATGCATTTTAAAAGTTAATGGTTGCATAGTATATATTTTACCATTCTTCTACTTTCAACTTATCTAGTTATATTTGAAGTAGGTTTCCTGTAGGCAGCATATAGCTGGATAGTGTGTGTGTGTGTGTGTGTGTGTGTGTTTGTGTGTGTGTGTGTGTGTGTGTTTTATTTTTATTTTTTTAAAGATTTTATTTATTTGAGAGAGAGAGAGAGAGCACACGAGAGGGGGGAGGGTCAGAGGGAGAAGCAGACTCCCTGCTGAGCAGGGAGCCCGAGGCGGGACTCGATCCTGGGATTCCAGGATCATGACCTGAGCCGAAGGCAGTCACTTAACCAACTGAGCCACCCAGGCACCCTGTGTGTTTTAATCCACTCTTTCAATCTCAGTCTTTTAATTAATATATTTAGACCATCTATGTTTAAAGTAATGATTGATGTGTTATGGCTTAGGGCTGACATTTTATTATCTGTCTTCTATTTCTTCCCTGTCTTTCTGTTTCCTGTTTCTTGCCTACCTGTGGGTTACTTTAACCTTTATAATTTGATTTTTTCCCGATCTATAGTGTTTTTTTGTATATCTTATTATATAGGTTTTTTAGTGGTATATTACAAAATGTCTATGTAACTTCTCACAATCTACTGGTATCAAAATTTTGTCACTTCCAGTGAAGTGTAGAAAACTTACTTCCATCTAGGTTCTTATCCTCCCTCCTCTTTTAAAATGTAATTGTCTTAAGTATTTCCTCTACGTTTATTGAGCAGTATATCACTCTATTATTCTTTCTAACTTCCTGAAGGTTCAAGCCTCTTCTGTTATAAATTTCTTTCTATTTGGAGAACTTCCTCTAGCAGTTACTTAAAGGTAAGTCTGCTGGTGATAAATTCTCTTAGTGTTCATTCATCTGAGAATCTCATTTCCTCTTAATTACTGAAAGATATTTTTGCTGGACACTGAGTTCAGATTTTCAGAATTCATATTTTCTCCCAGCATTCAAAAAATGCTACCTTCTGGCCTTCATGATTTTAGATAAGAAATCTGCTCTTCCAAGTGTTATTCCTTTGCAGGTGATGTGTCATTTCTCTCTAGCTGCTTTCAAGATGTTTCCTTTGTGTTTAGTTTTCAGAAGTTTGATGACAATATGTCTCGACATAGAATTTTTTTTTTTCCTATTTGGAGTTTGCTTAGCCTCTTGAATCTGTAGATGTAGACCTTTCACCAAATTGGGGGGATTTTAGCTATTCAAAATATTTTTTCAAGTCACTAGAAATGAAGTAGGCTATTTGTACAATCATGAAAGTTTGAGACACAGTCAGGAGTTTGGTCAGGGTTGGGTGAAAAGGTTCATCTCCCCCATGAGGCCACTCTTTCAAGACAGGGAGAAGGGGCTGTTTTATCAAATGCATAGACACCAACACAGAGAGTCAAGGAAAATGAAGATATGGGAGGAGCATGTTCCAAATGAAAGTACAAGATAAAACTTCAGGAAAAGACCATAATGAAGTGGAGATAAGTGATTTAACTGCTAAGGAGTTCAAAGTAATGGTCATAAAGATGTGCCCCAAGATTAGGATGAACAAAGTGACAACTTCAACAAAGGGGTAGAAAATACAAGAAAGTACCCAATAGAAGACACAGAACCACAGAGAATAAGAACTGAAATGAAAAATACAGTAAAGGGATCCAATGGCAGATGAGATGAAGCAGAAGAAAGGATCAGAAAACTCGAAGACAGAGCAGTGAAACTCACCCGATCAGAACAGCAAAAAGGGTGAAGAGGAGTTAAGATAGCATAAGGGAATTATTGGCCAACAAGTGGACAAACATTCCCAATAGGAGGCTCTCAAAAGGAGAAGAATGAGAGAAAGGGGCAGAAAACATATTTGAAGAAATAATGGCTGAAAACTTCCCTAAGCTGGGTAAGGAAACAGACATCCAGACTGAAGAAGCTGAAAAAGTTCAAAATAAGATGAACCCAAAGAGATCCACACCAAGATGCATTATAACCAAAGTGTCAAAAGTTAGAAACAAGGAGAAAATCTTAAAAGCAGCAAGAGAAAAACAACTTCTATGTACAAGGGAACGCTTGTAAAACATTCACCAGATTTTTCAGCAGGAACTCTGTAGGCCAGAAGGGAGTAGCATCATATATTCAAAGTACTGAAAGAAGAAAAGCTTCTAACCAAGAATATTCTACTCAGCAAATTTGTCATTCAGAATAGAAGGAGAGAAAAGGAGTTTTCCAGGCAAGCAAAAGCTAAAAGAATTCATCACCACTAGACCAGCTTTACAAGAAATGTTAAAGGGACTTTTAAAACTGAAACAAGAGGGTGCTAATTACTGACAGGAAAACATACAAAAGTAAAAATCTCGAAATTCAGAATTAATCTAATGTTGTAAAGCTGGTGGGTTAATCACTTATAAAGCTGGAATGAAGGTTAAAAGATGTAAATTGTGATATCAAAGATATAAAACGTGTGGGGGAGAGTAAAAATGTAGAGCTTTAAAATGCATTCAAATTTCCATTACTATCAACTTGAAATAGACCATTATAAGCAGAAGTTGTTTTATGTATGCCTCATGGTAACCACAGAACAAAAATCTGTAGTAGATACACAAAAGAGAAAAGGAATCTAAGCATACTACTACAGGAAATCATCAAATCACAAAGGAAGGGAGCAAGTGAAGATAGGAACAGAGGAACTCTAAGACAGCCAGAAAACAATGAACAAAATGGCAATAAATAGATACCTATCAATGCTTACTTTAAATGTAAATGGACTAAATTCTCTAATAAAGAGACACAGAGTAGGGGCGCCTGGGTGGCTCAGTCAGTTAAGCGTCTGCCTTCTGCTCAGGTCATGATCCTGGGGCCTGGGATTGAGCCCCACATCGGGCTCCTTGCTCAGCAGGGAGCCTGCTTCTCCCTCTGCCTCCTCTCCCCACCTCCCTCCCCCCCCAGGTCCTGCTCTCTTGGGAAAAGTCACAAATATGTGGAGATTAAACAACATGCTACAAAACAACGAATGGGTCAAAGACGACACCAAAAGAGAAGTCAAAAAATACCTTGAGATGAGTGAAAATGGAAATACAATATACCAGAACTTATAGAATGCAGCAAATGTAGTTCCAAGAGAGGAAGTTCCAATGATAAATGCCTACCTCAAGAAATAAGGAAAAAGCTCAAATAAATAACCTAACTCCACATCTCAAAGGACTAGAAAAAAGAAGAACAAACAAAGCCCAAAGTAAGTAGAAGGAAGAAAATAATAAAGATCAGAGAGGAAATAAATAAGACTAAAAAGACAGTAGAAAAGATCAATGAAACTAACAGCTGGTTTTTTGAAAAGACAAACAAAACTGACAAACCTTTAGCTAGACTCACCAAGAAAAAAAGAGAGGACTCAAATCAGAAATGAAAGAAGATAGCTGATACAGAAATACAAAGGATCATAAGAGACTACTATGGAAAATTATATGCCAACAAATTGGACAACCTAGAAGAAATGGGTAAACTCCTAGAAACATACAACCTACCAAGACTGGATCACAAAGAAATAGAAAATCTGGACAGACTGATTACTAGTGAGGAGATTGAATCTGTAATCAAAAACCTTCCAATAAGCAAAAGTCCAGGACCATACGGCTTCACTGGTAAATTCTACCAAACATTTAAAAAAGAATACCAATCCTTCTCACACTCTTCAAAAAAAATATAAAAGGGCAGAACACTTCCAAATTCATTGTAAAAGGACAGTGTTTCTCTGATATCAAAACCAGACAGGGATGCCACAAGAGAAGAAAATTACAGGCCAATATCCCTGATGAACATGGATGCAAAAATCCTCAACAAAATTGGCAAATTGAATTCAACAATACATTAAAAGGATCATATACCACGATCAAGGGGGATTTATTCCAGGGATGCAAGGATGGTTCAACATCCACAAATCAAGCAATGTGATACATCACATTAACAAAATAAAGGATAAAAATATTTTGATCATCTCAAAAGATGCAGAAAAAGCATTTGACAAAATTCAACATTCATTTATGATTAAAAAAAAATCTCTCAACAAAAGGGGTACAGAGGGAATGTACCTCAACATAATAAAGTCCATATAGGACAAGCCCACAGCTAAAACATCACACTCAATGGTTAAAAGCTGAGAGCTTTTCCTCTAAGATCAGGAAAAAGACAAGGATGTCCACTCTCATCACTTTTATTCAACACAGTATTGGAAGTCTTAGCGAGATAATTAGGGAAGACAAAGAAAATGTGTCCAAATCAGAAAGGAAAAAGTAAAGGTGTCACTATTTTTAAAAAAGATTTTATTTATTTATGAGAGAGAGAGAGGCTGAGTGAATGGGGGGAGAAGCAGAGGGAAAGGGAGAAGCAGACTCAATGCAAGGCTCAATCTCGGGAACCAGATCATGACCTGAGCTGAAACCAAGAGTCAGACGCTTAACCGACTGAGTCACCCATGGGCCCCCAAAGTGCCACTATTTGCAGATGACATGATATTATATATAGAACACCCTGAAGACACCACCCAAAAACTGTTAGAATTGAGTAGTCATAGCTTACAAAATTAATGTACAAAAATAACATTTCTATACACTAATAATAAACTATTAGAAAGAGAAATTAAGAAAACAATCCCATTTACAACTGCACCAAAAAGAATAAAATACCTAGGAATAAATTTAATCAAGTTGGTGAAAGACCTGTACACTGAAAACTATGACAGTGATAGAAGAAATTGAACAAGACACAAATAAATGGAAAGATATTCTGTGCTCATGGATTGGAAGAATTGATATTGTTAAAATGTCCATACTACGCAAAGCAATTTACAGATTCAGTGCAATCCCTATCAAAATTCTATAGAATTCCATTTTTCACAGAAATAGAACAATCCTAAAATTTGTATGGAACCACAAAAGATCCCAAATAGCCAAACAAATCAATCTTCAGAAAGAACAAAGCTGGAGGCATCACTGATGATCCCTGGTTTCAAACTATATTATAAAGTTAAAGGAATCAAAACAATATGGTATTGGCATAAAATCAGACACATAGATCAATGGAACAGAATAGAAAACCCAGAAATACACCCACACATACATTGTCAATTAATTTACAATAAAGGAGCCAAGTATTTACGAACAGGGACAGGACAGTCAATTCAATAAATGGTGGTGGGAAAACTGGGCTTCCTCACACCATGTACAAAAATCAACTCAAAATGGATTAAAGACTTGAATGTAAGACCTGAAACCATAAAACTCCTGGAAGAAAACACAGGCAGTAAGCTTCTTGACATCGGTCTTGGTGATGATTTTTTGGATTTAACGTCAAAAGCAAAGGCAACAAAAGCAAAAATAAACCAATGGGACCACATCCCATGAAAGGCTTCTGCATGGCACAGCAAACCATCAACAAAATGAAAAGGCAACCTGTGGAATGGGAGAAAATATTTACGAATCACAGCTCCGATAGGGGATATGCTAATATCCAAAATATAAAAAGAACTCACACAACTCGGTAGCAAAACAAAACAATCTGACTTAAAAATGGGGAGAAGACCAGAATAGACATTTTTCAAAGAAGACATCCAGATGGCCCACAGGTACATGAAAAAGTGCTCAACACCACTCATCATCAGGGAAACGCAAATCAAAACCCCAGTGAGCTACCACCTCACATCTGTAAAAATTGCTATCGTCAAAAAGACGAGAAGTGACAAGTGTTGGTGAGGATGGGCATAAAAGGAACCCTGTGCATAGTTGGTGAGAATACAAACTGGTTGCAGCCAGTCTAAAACAGTATGGAGGTGCCCTACAAAATTACAAACAGAACTACCATATGATCTGGCAATTGCACTCCTGGTATTTATCCTAAGACAGACACTAACTTGAAAAGACATCTGCACCCCCATGCTCACTGCAGCGTTATTCACCATGGACAAGACACAGAAGCAGCTAAGTTGCCATAGATGGACGAATGGATAAAAAAAAAAAAATGTGGCATCATACACACTGGAATAATAACCATTAAAAAAGGAAATCTTGCCATTGGCAACAACACAGATGGGCCTTGAGGGCATTATGCTAAGTGAAATAAGTCAGAGAAAGATAAATACCGTGTGATCTCACTTCTATGTGGAATCAAAAACCAAAACAGAACAAGGTCATTGATACAGAGAACAGATTGGTGGTTGCCAGAGGTGGGGTTTTGGGGGGGACAAAATGGGCGAAGGGGGTCAAAAGATGCAGACTTCCAGTTATTAAATCAATAAGTCCCGGGGATGTCATGTGCACTACGTTATGTGTGGTGACTATAGTTAACATACTGTGTTGCATATTTGGAAGTTGTGGACACAGTTGATCTAGAAGACCTCGTCACAAGAAAAAAATGTAACTATGTGCTGTGATGGATGTTAACAAGACTGGCGTTGGTGATCATTTCACAACATATACAAATACTGAACCATCATGTGCCACACCTGAAACTAATATATCTCAATTATATCTCAATTTAAAAAAATGTTTTCAGCCCACATTCTTTCTTCTCTTCTTCTGGGACTCTGCTGGCGCAAGTGTTAAATTTTTCATTTTGTTCACGGATTCCTAACAGTCTGTTCATTTATTTCGGTCTGTTTTCTCTCTGTTGCTCAGACTGGGTCATTTCTTAAAATAGGTCTTCAAGTTTACGGATTCTTTTTTTCTGTTGTCTCCAGTATTCAGCTTGTCTAATAAATTTTTAGTTTTGGTTCTTGAATTTTTTTGATTCTCTAATTTCCATTTGATTTTTTAAAATGTCTTCTATTTCTCAGCTAAGATTTTCTTTTTCCTATGTTTCAAGAGTGTTCATAATTGTTTGTTGAAACATTCTTTATGACTGCTACTCTGAAATACCTGTCTGGTAATTCCAACCTCTCAGTCACGTTGGTGTTGCTGTCTGTTGGTTGTCTTTTCTCATCCAAGCTGTGATTGCTATGGTTCTGGGGATGATGAGTGGTGTTTATTGCGTGCATCATTGCTGTTCTTTAAATGTTTCTCTCTCTCTCTTTTTTTTTTTTCTAGCATACAAAGAGTAGTGATATTCAGAATGCTTAATGACTAGAACATGGAACCAACCAATGGAAAAAAAAAAAAAGTCAGCATAGATGCAGACTCTAAACAACCAGGATGTCCATAAAAGTTCATCTAGCCTAATGAGCATCCCTGGAAAAATATCTTCCTGAACTCTCTGGAAGTATGAATTATAACAGTCATTTTTCCTGTTTGCATTAGTTTTTGCTATTAGCTGCATTGCTCAGATCTCCCGTGGGTGTCTGCTCTCTGTTTATTATTCAACAGTGATGCTTTGACGAGCTCATTACAATCTTTCACACCTACACAGGGTTTGCCAATTTTGGCGGCAAGGAGGGTGAGCCAGAAGGGCGTTTTGTCGGGAGACACCAACAGATGATTTGTAAGGCTCTTATCTTGGCCAGTTTCTCTAAAAGTTATCCTCTAACTTCCTGAGTGCCCTCATCTGGGAGACGGGTGCTTCATCCTTGCTCCTCATAGAGCCCCTCCCTTCCACTGTACCTGGGGTCCCTGAGCCCAAGGTCTTTGTGGTTCTTCCTCCCCGGGACTAAATTTCTGAACAAGAAAGTCACCCAGTGGCTTCCCTTCTTCAACAATACAGTCAGTGAATCCTTCAGATCGTGAGTCCTAAGAGTTGTGCCGTGTGTCATGAGTTCTCTCCTCTCCCGTGCATCTGGAAGGGAGTGCTGTCTGTGAACCATCCTGGAGAGACTTGAGAAAGCAGCCACTCAAATCATCTTCTGCAGGATTTCTTTCTTTCCTGCACCTTCCGTTGAGAGAGGCTGCCAGGGCATTTGTCCTGTCTTATGGCAAGGACGTGAGTGTTGGTGACCCGGTGTCAGTTGGTCTTGGCCACGAGCTGCCCGGCAGGGATGGGGCAGGATCTCTCAGCACCTCTATGGTAGGCAGTGTGGATCACCCCGAGGGCCATCCTGCAGGAAGGCGGCAGGTGGGCCGCAGCTGGAGTACGGGGCGGCAGATGGGCGAGAGCTAGCCCGCGGCACCTGCGCAGGGCACCAGCAGCATCTGGTGTAAAATCCCGCCCCCCGCCCCCTGCCACAAGCACAGGCATCAGCTTCTCACGGCAGAGCCAGCCTGTCTCATCACCGCCTCTCCTGGATGTGTGTTGCAGTTCCTGGCGCACTTACAAGAGGAAGGTCACCGGGACGCGCTTTGGTCCCCACGGGTGCAGTGGCCCCCAGCCCCCAGCTAGAGCTCGTCATTCTGGATTCCCTTTAGCCTCTTCCAGCACGGAGGCTGCTCCGGAGGGCCCACCGATGGGTAGCTTCCTCGTTTACATGGCAGCGTGGAGAGATGGCCCAGAAGTCACCTGAGCATCAAACACATTCCTCCCTGTTTCCCTCATGAAGGAGCAGCCTGACTGTCCCACGTCCCTCATGGCCAATGGCTCCTGCCAGTATGGTGTCCCTTTTCTTTGCCTGCTTCTGTGTCACCAAAAGGAATCGAACGTGACCGGGCAGTGGCCACAGCTTTGACATTGGTGGGACTCTTGTGTCCCCGGGGGGGGTGGAGGGGGGAGAGTCTGGCCTCTGGGAACCGGGATCTCCAGCCCGACGGGGCCGACAGTACTGGGCCGGGAAGCAAGCATTTCCCAAGTGGGGCAGGACCACCCCTGCCCGCTCCATGGGCTCTCAGACGCGCGTCCTCTACTTACTGGAAAACCAGTAGCAGAGAGTGGCCACTGAGTGTCCCCTCCGGCTGTCCCCTCTGCTGGGCCTCGCTCAGGCTGGCTGCTTCGGGATGGTGTGGAATGTGCCATAAAGTAGCTCCCTCGGCCCAGACTGATGTCTCACGGGCTCCCGTGGCAGTGGATCAGTCACTTCACAAGCCCCTGATGTGGCCCCAGCGAGTCACTGGGGGACCAAGGACAACCCAGCCCTGGGATGCGGATGGACCCCCGTCAGGAGGCGGCCAGGGTGGGTGGCCGATGTCATCAGCTTGCCTGGTGGGTGGGTCTCCTCCAGAGACGGGGGCCTGTCAGCGGTCCGGGAGTTTGCCAGAAGGTAGCTCACACTCGGGGAAGAGGGAATTGCCTCCGGATTTGTGGGAAAATAACATTTTTTGCCCCGAGGAACAGCATGCGATGTTCGCTAGGGATCCCGGTGGGCTTGGTCCCTGGTGGCCATTCCCACTGTCGCCTGCGGTAGCATCGACGGCCACCTTAGCTCCAGGAGTCACGCGCTGCACGTGGCCTCCCCTATTTGAAAACGCCAGCATCTCGACTGACACCACGGGGCCTGGTCACAAGACCAGGCTGTACAGCCGGGCCCTGGCCTGCAGAGCAGGGCCACTGCCGAGGTTCTCCGTGGCGGTGGCCTCGGAGCCTGGGGTGTCTTCCTCCCGCCCTCCGAGGGGACAGGCAGCTCTGCGTTCCCAGGTCACAGACATATCCATTCTGGCATGTGCCCTCTCGAAGACCTCACCGCCATCCACACGGACACATCGACTCCGGCGTTTACTTAAGTGGACCATCCGTTTCTCTAAGCCTCTGGAGACACGCTTGCTCCCGAAGCTCGTGCTTGGGCTTCAAGTCCTCTGATGCACGTGCTCGGGTCCATCTGGAAATACTCTTCTTCTCTGGCTTCCTCGTCCCTACCCCTGGCCCAGTGTCCTCCAGACCCTCCCCCAGGCAGATCTGGTGGCTCCTTTGGTGTGTGGTCCCTCCCTCCCATCAGCAGACCCTGCTCGGCTCCAGACAGGCCAGGCCAGGAGTGGGAATGGGGGTGAGTCCCCGGTCGGGGTGGGGCCGGGGCCGATCTGGGGGCTCGCGTTGTCCCACAAGACGTCTGCTTCACTTGAGATGTCTGTATGGTCCCCCAACAAGCGGCTGCTTCCCTGCAGTGAGGGGTCACTTCCGCAGGCCCGGAGGGGTCCAGGGAATCGGAAGGGTCCAAGTTCTCAAGTCCATCTGCCCGGATGTCCCTGCCCCAGGCCTCGGGGCCTCACGCCCTCCTGGTTTGGCCGTGGCTCCTGCGTAGGAGACCCCTCTAGGCCTGTGCTGAAGTCCTGTTCCTGCTCCTCACCCCGGCTGGTCTTACAGCCCCGTGTCCGCCGGGCTTCTCCGATGCCAGAGGTACCGCCCCCTGGCCGCCTGACCCTCTGCACCCCCACCCCCAGCGCACTCGCACGCACCCCCTGGTCCCAGGGAGGGACTCCTCCTTGTCAGCGGCCAGATCTAAATTCGGCGCCTCATCCCTGCACTAAGCAGGGCCACCTCTACCACTACGGGTTTTAGTTCGGGTTCTCTAGAAGCAGAGCCTGCAGCAGGAATGCTTGGCCGTCCCGGGGGGCACTGAGGGCCGCGGGGGAGGCAGCGAAGGGAGGGCAGGTGGGGAATTGGCCACTCCAGCGGGGAGAGTCGCTCCTGCAGCCCAGCGGCCCGGGGCGATGCTCCAGAGAAGGCGGTGGGCGTGGACGCGGGTGGCGACCCACAGCGGCTGTGGGGCCCCGACGGATCCGGGCGGCCCCCTCCGTGCCCACCTGCCCGCTGCACCAGCGTCCCCGACCCCGGGCATGTGTTTGACTTTCAAACATCTTGAATACTTTTTAAGCAAAATATAGCCATTTTTTTTCTTCATAGATTCTCTTAGGATTACAAGAATATTCACAAGAACCAAGGTGACCATCCTGTGAATTTACCGTAACCCTGAACTCTGCCCCGAGCTGAAGTGAGACACAGCTTGCCGACCCGCAGGACGCCAGGAGGGCATCTCCGAACTGCCCTGGGCATGGCGACCACCAGCCACAGGGGTCCCCAGAGCAGGACGCCCCGGACTCTGCGCCGTCCACTCTGATCCCGGCCTGCCCCAGATAGACAGCAACACGACGTCTTTTAGCTTTTATGTTAAATATGCAAGGCCCTGGAATGTGTGGGGGGCTGGCATAGGACGTCGGGATCCTAGAAGATTTCTTCGGAGGGGTGGGCCAGATGCTCAACAGCATCGCCGATGGAACCATCCCACATCCGCGGGCTCCAAACGCCGTCCTGCCCACGTGAAACCCTCCTGTGCGCTTGGGCCGGCCTCTCGGTCCGGAGGCCTTCGCTCACCGGCCTGTCTGCTCCTCTCCACGTCCAAGTTGCTTTTGTTACTTTAGCTGCTGATACGTTTACTGTCCGCTGGGTAAGCCCCCTTCCTTATTCTTTTATACTTTGAATTTTTCTTGGCTGCTCTCACGCATCCATGCGTCCAGATGAACATTAGAACCGTTCCCTCATCCTCCGGAAGTCTTGCTGGGCTTCTGTAGGGAATTGCTTTACATTTATAGACTGACTTGGAGGAAAATCACATCTTTACAACGTGAGGCCTCCGGACGCGGGGACATCACAACCCCCTCCTCTTATTCACAGCCTCTGTCTCTGCCCTGGTGTGGAGAACGCCCGTGTGTACCCGCATGCGTGGGACCTGCCCAGCGTCACTTCCCGTGTCCCTCCTTCGGCCCGGGAGCCCCCTTTTCCCGGGAGAGAGGCCTTCCCCGTGGCACTGTCCCCATCAAAGGGGTGAGCATGGGAGCGAATCCAATCCCCGGCCACAGGGATCACCTCTCCGCTCGGGCAAGAGCTGCTGGTCCCTCGTGAGATTTGGTGTATGGATTCCACGAGGGAAACGGCTTCTTCTTCTCTGGGGTTACCCCCTCCCCAGAAAGAGGGGCTGAGTCTGGGGTCTGAGAAATGCCACAGCAAATGACCACGGTTACGGAGCACTTTCGACCACTGGGGACCGTTCTCCAAATTTCACAAGAATGGACCCGGGTAATCCTCACGATAACCCAATATGCTAGCCAGGGGTGATGCTCGCGGCACTTACTACCTGGTTGGACCCCAACACTGACGTCCAGACTGGTGTGTACCAGCTGGATTTCGGCTCTGAAGGGGGGACCCTTTGTCCCACTTGGCACACAGGAAACAAGCACAGAGACGTTTATACCTTGTCTCGGGTCCCACAATGGCCTGGCGCGGCCTGGACTCCCTCCTAAATCTGGGAAGTGGTCTGGGAGTGGGGGGTTACGAAGGACACCCCAAGGGGTGTGGGGCTGTGTCATGGTGATGAGCCCCCATGCGCAGCTGGGAGGACAGCCATCCTCTGTCCCTGCAGGAAGCTGGGGGGACGGTCCTTGGTCATCAGTGGGACACTCGTGCAACACAGCCTGGAGCTCTAGGGAGGGGGGCCCGGCTCTCCTGGCCCAGACCCTGCTGCTCTGTCCTCTGCCCACCCGCCTCGCAGCCGCCACTCAGCACCACTCAGGCTGGAGACAGGGACGCACTCAGGCTGGGGTCTGGGTGGGGGCCCAAGGCTCACTGCTAACAATGGACGTCCACGTCCAGGCCCGCGACCCCCCTCACACTCTCCCAGGTGCTGGGCATCGCCAGCAGCCTGTGGAGTCCCGGCGGGCCAGGAGCAGCTCAGTTCCGGTGAGCGGGGTCTCAGGGGCCGCCACCCCCACGTCTGAGGGTGGACGAGAGTAGACGCGGTCCCGCCCCCACCAGATGGGGGCTCTCGGGGGCACGGAGGAGACAGGTGAGGGTTCACCTTCCAGCCTCGCCCCCCCATGTGTACCCCTTCTTGTGTTTCGGGCGCGCTTGCGACCGGGCTCGCGCAGCCAGAACATTCCATCCCTCTGGCAGGGCTGAGCCCAGCATGTGACACCTGAGAGGGCCATTTCTGTCACCTGATCTAGAATTGTGACGTGAATAATAGCAGTGAGGGAGGATGAGCGGCTGCGAACGTTGTTCTGGGGAGCTCCGTATACGCAACCCTCCTTGTAAACAAGTAATCGAATTTCAGAAAACCGAAGCGTCTTCCAGAGGTACAAGTTAGGCAGCGTCTTTGTTCTCTTGATGCATCCCTTAGTTTTAAAACAAAAATTGGCACTGGAAAAGGAATAATTTCGATTTTAAAAAATCAGGCAGATTCAGTAAAATAGTTCACATATGAACGAAGACTTGCTCTTTCCTGAACCACGACACCATAATCTGCGGTTCGCTCTGTGACGCGCTCTGTGACAGGTGCCCTTACAGGACTCTACAGGTACGGAACGGGGAGAACATTCTGGATTATCCAGGTGGCTCGGTGTCATCACACAAGTCCTTAAAAGCGGGGACCATGTCCTACTGGGGCCGGAGCTGCGGCGACAGGAGCAGGGTCAGATGGGGACGGAGGACCCACTCCGCTGCAGCGGCTCTGAGGGTGGAGGCGGACCACCAGCCTCCCACCCTTGGCCCCCAGAAGCAGGAGAGCCAGGACACAGGTCCTCTCCCGGAGCCCCCTGAGGAGCGCAGCGCTGCCGACACCTCGGTTTTGGCCAGTGAGGCCTCGCGGGGCTCCCGGCCTCCCCCATGGTCCGCGGGCTTTACTCCGAGCCACTGTGTCTGCGGGGACTTGTCACGGGGCACAGGGAGCCCACGCACCAGCTGCCACGGCTTCTCCCCAGGGCGCTGCTCAGCAGGGGAGCTATGCTGACATGGGGCGCACACGTACTGCGAACCCTAAGGACCCCACACCTTCATGAACTTACTCTCAAACTAGACGTGTGGCTGCGTGGGGCCGAGTGTCCGCGGGAGGTTGCTCTCCGCGTGGACCATGTTTATTGTAGGGTACGTGGCAGAAACGTGCCAAGGGGAAGCCCGCATGGGTGACTCTGCCAGGGCACCACTCACGGGGGTCCCACCCCACGGGACTGCGACCAGGCACAGGCTCAGGGCCCCAAGTCCAAGACAGACGTGTGGCGGGGCTGGTTCCTTCCGGAGGCTCTTGGGAGACCCCCCCCACAGGCCACGCCCGAGCCGCGGGTGGTCGCCGGCAGTCTTGGGGCTCCTTGGCTCGTGCGCACACCCCGTCTCCGCCCTCACCCTCCCGTGGGGTCCCCCCCCGTGTGTCTGTGTCCAGATGTCTTCTGCGTACAAGGACACCAGCCACACTGAGTGGGGCCTCCCCCAACAACCTCGTCTTGACTTGGTCACGTTCTCAGAGACCCCATTCCCGAATCCGGTCACCTTCACAGGCACGGGAAGTAGGACCCAATGTCCTTTGTTGGGGGCGGTGGGGGGGGGCACAAGTCAGTCTGGCTTCCCTGAGATGCTCTGTCCACCCCGGTGGCCATGGCTCCGGCATTCTCCTGTGTCCTGGAGAGAGCGGGCCAGCAGGCGGGCAGGCGGGGCCAGGAGACCCAGCCTCCAGCCGGACCTGGCCACGCGCGAGCCAGTCGCCTGGTTTTGCTGACCTCACCTTGGGCGGGGACGCTGTCACCTCACTGGGCGGGTGAGCGGGCTGCAAGCCCAGCTTCTTCCACTCGGTGCCACGCGAACCATGCTTGCTCGTCCGCTTGCCAGCTGAAGGGCATTTGGGTTTTCTAGGTTTTTGGAGATGGAGAGGAAAGCCGCTATGAACGTTCAGATACAGACTAGCGTGTGAACTAAATTTTCCGTTTGCTAGGCTGGATCCTTACGATGGGACGGCTAGCTTCTATGGTCGTGGGGAGAGCGTTCGCGCGGGTACATGCCCCATTTTGCGTCCCCCGGCAACACAGGAGAATTCCTTTGGCTCTAAGTGCTCGCCAGTGCTGAGGACAGTCAGTTCCTTTACTTGAGCCATTTGAGCAAAGACTTGAAGCCCTGTCAATGTCCCCTACTTGCATTCCTGTAGGGGCGGATGTGCTCATTCTTCAAATGCTTATTTGCTAGCCACTATCCTCTTTGGAGACATGTACGTTGAGATATTTTACCCATTTTTAAAAATTCGGTTGTTTCCTTACAGTTGAGCTTTGAGAGTTCTTTGTTGAGGACAGGAGTGTCTGTTGGATCTGTGATCTGCACGTTTCCTCCCTGCCTGGGGGCTCTTTTCCTTCTGCTTCATCCCCATTTCACTCAATTCACCAACAGTTTCTTGTATGGATGGCGGGTTTGTGCTCAGTTCTGAGATTGCAAAGATTTTCTTTGATGTTTTCTTCCAAAAGTGTTCGTTTTCGGTGTGGCATTTGGGTCTGTGATCCATTTTTATTTTCTTTCTGCATAGGATGGGAGAGGGGATCAAGGCTCAGGGAATTTGTTTTTCACCAAATTTGAGAAGTTTGGGCCATGATTTCTTCAAGTATTGTTTTTGGCGCCAATTTCTCCTCGCCCTCTGGGACCTCACGGGCAGAATGCTATTCTTTCTGGCGTTGCCCCTCAGGTCCTAGGGACCCTGTTCCATCTCCCTGTCTTTGTCCCGTCTGAGAGCTGGTGATTTCTCCGGATCCTTCTGTGGGCCCCGCCCCCCTCTCATCTCCGCTCTGCTCCTGAGTCCATCCCATGAATGTTTTCTCTCCGATGTGTCGTTTCAGCGACATTTCATTTGGATATTTTCCGGTTTCTGTTTCTCTACAGAGAAATTCTGTCCTCCCGTTCGTTTCAAGATTGCTCACCTTAAGCTCAGGACAGACGGTCCGGAAGCATTGGCCAGATTTTCCTGAGTGGAGGAATTCTGGATCACGCCCTGGAGATCTTGGCCATCACGTGGGAGACTCTCAGTCCGTTGAATACTCTAGAGAATGTTGTCTTGTGGCTTTAGCAGGTGGTTAGACCCAGACCTCAAGTTCTGGTTCCTTCTGGGGGCGGTGGTTCCAATATCTGCTCAGCTTCCAAGGTTGGGTCTACCTGGCCCGTGGGCCACTGCGGGCTCGGTGTGGGATTTGGGCAGTGGCTCAGTTCCCGGGCTCTTGGATACGTTTCTGTGGGCATCTGGGAGCAGCTCAAGCATGAGGCAGGACTAATGCTGGTTATACACAGAATCAGGCCATGCCCCCAGAAGCCATTCTCCCTGCTGATTTCCTGAACTGCCTTCACCCCTTGCCATGTCTACACAGATGCATCTGTGCTCAGCTCACCATCCTGCCCTGTCTTTCAGAACGGGATCCCTCCCATTCTAGTCCTCCACTAGAGGCCACTCACGGGGGTCCCACCCCACGGGACTGCGACGAGGCACAGGCTCAGGGCCCCAAGTCCAAGACAGATGTGTGGCGGGGCTGGCTCCTCCTGGAGGCTCTGGGGAGACCCTGCCACTGGCCGTGCCTGAGCCGCCGGTGGTCGCCGGGAGTCTTGGGGCTCCTCGGCTCATGCGCACACCCCATCTCCACCCTCACCCTCCCGTGGGGTCCCCCCTGTGTATCTGTGTCCAGATGTCTTCTGCGTACAAGGACGCCAGCCACACTGGGTGGGGCCTCCCCCAACAACCTCGTCTTGACTTGGTCACGTCCTCAGAGACCCCATTCCCGAATCCGGTCACCTTCACGGGCACAGGAAGTAGGACCCAATGTCCTTTGTTGGGGGCAGTGGGGGGCGCACAAGCTCCACTAGCAGCTTACCCCATGTCCTGGTAATGGGGAGGCCAAGGCCCCCCGCCCAGTTCTTCAAGACTGCTCTGGCTATTCTGGACCCTTTGGTCTTTCATGCAACCTCTAGGGTGGGGTAGTCCAAGTCCCACGAAAATCCCGTACGCGCTCCCAGTGAGTCACCGCTGTATAGTGTCGCGGGCTCAAGGACATCTATGTTTCTCTGTTCTGGGCATTTTTATCGTGGACGGATGCGACTCTTTCTTTTCTTTCACCTGTTGAGATAACCAAAGATTTGTATCCTTTATTCTGTTACCGTGGAGAAAGCATAAGCACATCCATGGTGAAGCATTCTTTCAGCCCCGGGGATAAACCAAATGGGGCGAGAACGTGTTACATAGATGTTTAATGCGACTAAGATGGTTTGCTAAAAGGATATCTTCAGGATTTTGCATATATACTTATTGGGGGCTGCCAACGTGTCCTTTATCTTGCTGTCCTTGTTGAGTGTGGGCATAAAGATTTTCTAATCCTCACAGAAATAGCCTGGGAATGTTCTCTTTTGTTCTCTTTTCCAGAAGACTCTGAATAAGATGGGAATCACCTGTGCCTTGAATAAGGCTTGCTAGAACCTGCCCATAAAAAGGGCTGAGCCTCGTTTTCCCATTATGGGAAGATTTCTAAAACACCGGGGAAGTATTTGCTGTGGTTACCGCACCGCTCAGGTTGGGGCTTTTGTATTTTCCCGGGAACCTGTCGATGTCATGTATATGTTCAGACTGAGAGGCAAACCATGTTGGCCATACTCCCTCCTTAACTTTCAAATCTATACTGTCATCTGCAGCTGCAGCTGCTTCTCCAACCCTAATACTTTTATTTCTGTTTTCCGCTAGAAAATTGATCGGTCTTGCTAGAGGCCTACCAGCTCCCTTAGTCTTCGCAAAAATCCAGCTTTATTTTTGCCCTTTCCCCGCCTCGCACTTTCACTGTCCAGTTCATCCGTTTCTGGTTTTATCTTTATGCTTTTCCCTCTGCGTTCTGTGTTCTTCCTAACTTTTTAAGTTAGATATTTAAGGCATTAATTTTTAGTTTTGCTTTTTCTCCCAACATATCCATTTATGATTATAAATTGCCCTCCAAACACCATATGGTATTTCATTATCTTTTTTTGTGTGTGTTTTCATTATTATTTAATCTTAAGTATTTTTCTACAGATTTTATTTATTAGGGAGAGCATGAGCAGGGGGAGGGGTGGAGGGAGAGAATCTCAAGCAGACTCCCCACGGAGCTCCATCCAGGACCCTGACATCACGACCTGAGCCGAAATCAAAAGTCAGGAGCCTAACCAAGTGCGCCACTCAGGCGCGTCCCTAGTCCTAAGTATTTTTTTTCATTTTCCATGGTGAGACTTTTTATTCATGAGTCATTAGAAGTATGTGTTTAAGTTCCCGGATTAGGATTTTTGGGTGGTAGGGTCTCTTTCGTTGTTACTGACCCCGAATCTGTCTGTGCTCCGATCATCTCTGATTGCTTCTGTCCCCGCCACTGGCCCTCCACCCGTCGAGAGCGGATTCAGGGCAAACACACTTGGTCCCACTCGCAGGGCGCCCTGTGCACGTAAGCAGAACGCCTGTTCCCGTTACTGCGCGCAGAGCGCTCTAAACAGCTCCTGCATCAAGTTTGTTACTTCTGTTGCTCAAATCTTTGAAATCCATCCCGACGACGTTTATCTGCTTGTTCTATTAGGAGGGAAGACGCTCAGATGTCACCTGTGCCTCGTTCTGTGCCTCGTTCTCTCCACAAAGTTTCAAGTTCAGCTAATAGGGACATACAAGGTCCGCATTATTCTATACTTGATGAGACTGGAACTTTGTCATGAAATAGAAACTCTTCTTGTTCCTGGCAAAGCTTTCTGCATTTTGATGAGAATATTTGTTTCCTTCCTTTTATTTGCGGTCTCTCTCTGTAGTTAGGTCTTAGGCGGGTCTCTCCCAAGCAGCCCGTACCAGGCGTGTGCATTTAGCACAAGTGTCTTCTGGTTGGAAGAGCACGTCTCTTGTGAATATTCTGATGCATTTCTTCCATTTTATCTCATTTCGTGCTTTGTCCTTGTCACACTTTTCTGCATTCTGTCTTTTCGTTCTCTGATTGAGAGGCTTGTCCCCACTCTTCCTTCCTCCCTTCCTCCCTCCCTCCGCCTTTCCTTCCCTTCTCCCTCCCGTCTTTCCTTCCTTACTTCCTTCCCTCCCCCCTTCCTTCCCTCCTTTCCTCTCTCCTTCTTCCTTTCCCTTCTCCCTCCCTCCCTTCCTTCCTTCCTTCCCTGCTTCCTTCCCTCCCTCTCTCCCTCCTTGCTTCCTTTGTTCCCTCCTTCCTTCCTCCCCTCCCTCCTCCCTCTATTGGCTTGCCCATCAAATACGTATTCTTTCTGTGGTTATTCTTAGAAATGCACACCTGATTTAACATAAAATTAACCAATATTGCCCCGTCCCCAGATACCATTTGAGAACTTTGCGATGCTTCTGGAATTCCGCCCTGTGATCTCACGTGCCCTTGCCGTGGCTGCGCCCGATCCGTTGTTTGCCGTGGCCTCGGTGGCGTGTTCAGCTGCACCCTGCAGCCACAGGCCCGGGCGATCCACGCTTGTTGCTACAGGCGTCTTTGCATTGACTGTTTGCCTTTCCCGCCACCGGTCCTCTAGCATCCAGACCTCCTGCAATCATGTGTCTGCCTCACTTTTGAAAGACAGTTTTGCTGGGTATACAATTCCACTGGTGTTTGGAAACAGTTACGTTCCCTCTGAACTCAGAGCACGGTGTCCTTCAGCTTCTCCGCAGCCCCTCATGGCTCCTAGGAAGCAGTCCCCAGTCCGTGCCCCGGGGCGCACGGGTGGCCTGGCCCTCTTCTGGCACGGCTTGAAGACACCGCCGTCCGGGGGTCCAGCTTCCTCGTTCTGGAAACGGCGGTCTGTCCTCAGCTCTGGGACAGTCTCAGCTGCGACCCCTTCCAGAGGCGCCTCCCCCACTCAGCTGCGTTTATCTGAGGTTTAATCTTTCCAAGGATTTAAAATTTTGTTCATGTGTGTATTCATCCTGTTTTCTCCTTTTTTACCCAGGTTTTATAGTCTCTTACTCCTATGCTTTCATTTCCCTATTTCGTGTCTTTAAACGTGTTTGTTTTACCCCCTGCTTTTGCAAAGCCCAGAATCCAGAGTCTTTGCGGACCTAGCTCCATCTGTTATCTGGGGAGATCATTTGCATGTTGCCTTGCTTTCTTGTGGGTTTTGTGACTTAGAAAAACATTTCCTATGTATGTGTGTTTTACATAAATCCATAAATAAATATGTTCGACCTTGACCCTGGAAACGCTCTGAGGTCTGGGCTGAGAAATGTGTGTTTGCTTCGGGCAGATGCCGGCGCACTATGGGTTCGTTTCAAATTATAATTCTTACCTTGCCCTTTTCGGGATCATGCAAAGAGTCTAAAACTCAGTTTCCAAACCCAGATCAGGACCAACCAGTGCCACAAATTCCCAAGGGAATTTTTAAAACACCCAGACTTTCCTCCAGACTCAGGTTGAGACCACTTCCTCGCGAAAAACGGGGATGTTTTCTCCTTCACTGTTTGCTGAGGGTGCGTGTGGCAGGTCCTGAGTCCTGGTGTGAGGCTGGGGGTCTCTGACCCTGCCCACCTGTGTCCCCGGGCTGGGCACCCAACACCCTGGGCGCAGAATAGCAGGCAGCCTGCTTTGCCCTGGGGCACTGCGTCTTAGCACCTCCCCCAGCTCCTGGACTCAGTTTCCCCTTGTCATTCAGACTCCCAGCCCTTGCTTACTCCCTGGCGGGGTCTACCTAGGATACTCTGCGGAGAGCAACCCCAAGTGGCTTATTGAGACCCACACTCTACTGGCCATCAACACTAATATGGGCTTCCAGGAGTCAGCCTTAGCGTCACCAATAATGTGGTTTCTCTATAAACTCTATTTTTCACTTATTTCTTCCTAGTTTTTCCTTTTAGGTGCGTTTGATGTCTAAGTTCCTGGCTTTTATTATTTCTCATTAAATAATGGGAACGTTGGATCCTGTTTTCCTTCTGGCGGTCTGGGCGAATCTCCCGCTCTAAATACCTAACATTCTCTCCGTCCTTACAGAGTTTAAGTGGGGTTTTATTTTCTCTTCGACTGGACATGTTTAGGAGACTATTTTACAAGTCTAGTCATAAAATGCGTATTAATTACAAGTTATGTTGCATTGCAGTTTGAGGATATGGTATCATAAATATTGATTTTTGTTGCTGTTGTGTTTCAATATACTGTCAATCTTTCTAAATGTTAAACAGGACCTAAAAGGCATGTTCTCTGCTTGAATGAGAAACAGTGGGAACGTATTTGTGTCTTAAGTAAATCCTGTTAACTACGGTGCTCAGTTTTCCTCTAACTTTTCTTGTTTTTGCCTCCTTGAAGGAGTCCCGCAGCGTCCCCAGCTCGGCACTTGGAAGTTTCCAGACCGTGATGCAGGCAGGGGCAGCTGAGGGGGCCTGGGGGGCATTCAGAGAGAAAGCCACACAGGGGTGGAGGTGCCCTAGGCGGCTGCCCACGGAGCCTCTCCAGCCCCACCCGGACCACCGTCTGTGGGCTCCCTCGCTTGCCCAGCCCCCGCCCCTCCCCCACCCAGCAGAGCACCCCCCACCCCCACCCCTCCAGGCCTGTCCTTGCACTCAGACCCGGGGTCCCCTCCGAGTCCTGCCCGCCCTGCGTAAAGCTGTGTGGTTTCTCTCCGATTGGATCCTGATCCAAACTCGAGGAATGAGACCAAATGAACCCAAAGCCGCAGGGCAGCGCACGTCCGACGGGCAGGGCTGAGCGAGGTTGAAAAGAACAGCAACAGAAAAATCAGCGAAACAAAACCCAGTTCTTTGAGAAGGTCAATAGAATGAACACATCGTTAGCCCGCGGAGCAGGAGGGGAAATCAAACATTACCAATCTCACCAACGAGACAAGGGGCCCCGCCAGAGGCCGCCGTCTTCGGGAATGTTTGCCACGAGCCCGCAGTCTGCGAGTGGCACAAACCACCAGAGTTCACTCAGGATGCAGCCCTGCGTCTAGTGAGGCGCGAGCCTCCAGGCCCGGGCGGCCTCCCCGGCACGTCCCCCGCGCACAGCCATCTCAGAGGGGTGAGGCCAGCGTGACCGAGGCCACCATCAGGTAGAGACGCTGCAAGAAACAAATGTTGCAGAATGTGCCTCAGTCACACAGACCCCAAAACCCTTTTAAAAAGTAGCAAATTGAATCCAGAATTGAATCTAGACAGGATGGGACATCGTGACCAGTAGGGTTTATTCCAGGAATGAAAGGTTTGTTCTACATTTTGCGAAACAACAACGAAACCCCAATGGACTTCGCCATGTCCACAAAGGAGAAAAACCACAGGATAACCTCACTTGGCGAAGAGAAGCCACAACTGTTGATGATAAAGACTCTGAAAATTATGAACTGAGCGGAGCTGGAGTCAAACAAGGGTTCAAACTAACGGGGAGCGTCTGTGCTGAGATGTCGCAGACCTGCCCCTTCGCCGACAGAAGGGGGATGCCCGCGTCCGCGCCCCTGGGGAGCATGGAACTGACCGTCCAGCTGATGCCTCAAGAAGGAAGAGGGAAAAGGGAGAAAGACTGAATTTGAGCAAGTAAACTGTCTTTATCTGCAGGCACGACTTGCGTGCCCCATGAATCCAAAAGGATCTACAAACTACCAGAACCATGAATTTGGCCAAACTCGGGAGATACCCGACCTCGAGACTCAAAGCAGCAGAGATCGAGGGAGGGAGGATTCCGTGAGACATGGGACAAAACGCAGAGCCCGGGAACAGGTCCCCACCCCACCCCCCGCCCCACAAGGCGCCGTGACTATGATGCAGGTGCACTGAATCCACGGCGGGGGCGGGGGCGGTCTCTTCCATCTGTGGCTCTGGAGCGACTGGATGTTCACAGAGGAAGGAGCCTTCCCCTCCCTCCGGACATGAACTCAGTCTGAGGTGGATCCCATATCCCAGCACGAAAGCTCATAGCGTCCAGCCTCCGGGAGGAAATGCACAATGTCCGCAGATCTGGAGGCGGCAAACGCAAACAACACGCGCAACCACTAACCCTCACGGACTGACGAACCAGGCTTAATTAAAACGAGAAACTTCTGTGCGTCCAGAAGTTTGAAAACCCGCAGGCAAGCCTGCAATCTGGAACTCGGACGGACGTCTGAAAAAAGGTTTGTGTCCCAGGGCGCCTGGGTGGCTCAGTCGGTTAAGCGACTGCCTTCGGCTCAGGTCATGATCCCGGAGTCCCGGGATCGAGTCCTGCATCAGGCTCCCTGCTCAGCAGGGAGTCTGCTTCTCCCCCTGAACCTCCCCCCCTCATGCTCTATCTCATTCTCTCTCTCAAATAAATAAAATCTTAAAAAAAAAAAAAATGTTTGTGTCCAAGATTGGTAAGAGAAAGGAAAACAACCCAATTTCAAAACAGGCAAAACCCCAGTCGAAGTGTGGCCGCGCCCGCACGGGGGCTCCGAGTCCCCACCCTGTCCTCACAGCAAGCACAAAGCCGAGCCAACTGAGCACCAGCAACTCAGATCCGCTGAGAAGTGAGGGAGACGGAGAATCACAACTCACTGGGGCGTGGGCAGGTCCTCAGCACGCGGGCGAATACCTGGGCGCGAGGGGCTGATGGCAGAGGCGGCATGGAGAGGCTGGGGGGCCCGTTCTGGGGGCCCTGCTCCCCTGAAAGCCTCATCTCCACGAGTCCTACCCGGTTCTCCCAGCAAGTGTGGGAGAAAGGCCGCCTCCGGCTTCCTTCCAGCAGAGGGAAGAGCCCCGTGAGCTGGGTCGGTGCCATCCCAGCACGCCTGCCCAGGAGCCGCCAGTTAGCCTTAGCCGGAGCCCACCTGGCCCCAGGCGGTGGGGTGGGGAGGGCTTTGCAAGTAGTTAGAGCCCACCTGGCTCTTGTGGGGGTGGGAGGGAGGGGAGGGGTTTGCAAATAGAGCCCACCTGGCCAGGAGAGGGGTGGGGGGAGGGGTTTGCAGGTAGCTAGAGCCCAGATGGCCCCAGGCGGGGGGGGGGGGGGGAGGAGGGGTTTACAACAGCTGATGAGTGTCAGCCTCCTTACTGGCCAGGAAAACACAAATTAAAACCGCAGGGAGACACCGCCCAGGAGGGTGGCTGAAAAGGAGGACCGATACCCCTCGTCACTGGAGGGGGGACATGGAGTCACCAGGACGCTTGCTGTCCGCGGAGTGGAGGTGGCTGGACACCTCTGGGCGCTGGTTGGCCGCACTCACCGAGGCCGAATATAGGTTCCCTGGACTCGGCGGTTCTGCTGCTGGGCACACACCCGCGGAAGTGCCCTGAACGCTCTCCCCAAGGCGCGGACCAGAGGTCTACCCTGTGTCCCAGCCTCGAAGCCCAACACGAGAAACCAGCCCAACTCCTGTGCACGAGGGAACGGCTGAACCACAGCCCGCCCCTACGCCGGGTTCTTTGTGGTAATGACAGCGGGTGACAGGACCTGCGGGCGCACCTCAGGGACGCCTGGCCTCGGTGCCAGGCCACCGCAGCGGAGCGGACACCACCGTAAAGGGAACCCGGGCAGCGCTCTGGTCTCCGGGGCGTCCACACTGGTGTGTAGCCGGTGCGCAAGGCCACTAGGTCTAAAAACACAATGTATGTATTTTAATTAAAAAATACTTTCTGCTAGAAAACGCCAACCATCATCTGAGCTGTCCGTGAGTCAGTCACTGGCCACGGCCACGGCGACAAATGCAATAGTAATTAAATCATTGGAGACACAGTGGGAATCACCAAGTGTGACACAGAGACACCAAGGGAGCGGGTGCCGTTGGAAAAATGGTGCCGGCCGGCGGATTCCGGCTGTGAAGCCCACGGGGCAAGCCTGGCTCGGGTCTTCCTGCTGTCACAGGGTGAGGGACGAGCTAAATGCCCGGAGGCGGTGATCCGTCCACACTGCAACACCGGGAGCTCCCGCGACCGTGGCACATCCTGACAAAGCTGGTGGATACAGAAGAGTGATGGCCACGTGTGGGAAGAAGTGAGCACTGGTTTCGAAGGGGACGAGGGAACTTTCTGGAACTTTCTGGAACTTTCCTGCACGTTGTTGGGGCTGGGGTTGCACACGTGTAGTAATTTGTCGCCGAAGGCTTTCCTGTCTCTTCCAAATGCCAAAGTAGCCGGTGAGAGGGGTATCAGTGCCTGTGATGCCCTTCGAGATGCTTTAAGAAGACAGATGGACGGACGGACGGGCAGATAGGTGACAAAGCAGATGTGGTAAAGCATTCACTCGAGGGGTTGAGTGTATGTGCTTCCCGTCTGATTCTTTCATCTCTGCTAAATGTTTTCCTGTAATAAGAAGCTCGGGGGAATGAAAGTGCTCGTGGCAGGGGCGCTGGGTGGCTCAGATGGTTAAGTGTCTGCCTTCAGCTCAGGTCATGGTCTTAGGGTCCTGGGATCGAGTCCCGCATCGGGCTCCCTGCTCCTTGGGAGCCTGCTTCTCCCTCTGCCTCTCTCTCTCTCTCTCTCTGTCTCTCATGAATAAATAAATAAAAAATCTTAAAAAAAAAAAAAAAAGAAAGTGCTCGCGGCAAGGTGGTGGGCGGTGTCCCGGGCACAACGTTGAGGGGAAGCAGGCAGACACGGCGAGCGCGCACCATCTGACTTGGTTTATGGAAAGTCCAGAAGTGGCCCACCCTCTCTGGGGCGAGCGGCACCCTCCTGCGGGTGTCAGGCTCGGGGGATGCACCTTACGATCAATGCGTCTTTAGTCATATTTTCCAGCTTCAGTAGAAATTTACATTATGGAGACGCTTGGGAAAATGGGGACGCACTGGGAGGTCCTCACCCCGGGGAACGGCTTGGCACCCTGAGGCCGGACACACGTTCTCTTCGAGTCCTCGCAAGAAGCTGGAAGCCTCCCCCCGAGGCCCTGAGGCCGCCCTGTGGGTCCCCGGTAATTAAGACGGCTCTGCGGGGCACCTGGGCGGGGGCGGGGGGGGGGGGGGGGTGGGGGCAGCCCGGGCCGACCTGCCGGCTGCGGGAGCCTGATTTACGAGGGTGTGGGCGGAGGAGGGCCACGTGGGGGGACAGGCCCCCCCGTAACTGATGCAGCCGAGACAATTAGTTATTCATGTGGAAAAAATGAAATTGGATTTGTCTCACACCATAAATAAAAGTCACTTGCGGCAGACAGGGCGGGGCTCGTCTTGGGGCCTCCCCGGGTCGGGGAGAGATGCGGGGCAGGCCGAGCGCAGAAGGACAGACTCCTACGTTGACCTGCGTTAACATCGAGAACTTTATCAAAAAATAAAAGAGGAGAAAAGCGAGTCAGAGGGGGGAGGAGCCGTTCCGTGGACGAACCAGCGCAGGGGCAGGGCAGAGCATGTCCCACGAAGCCCAGCAGGAGATGTGCGGTCCGCAGAGAGTGACAGGTGGGCGGGAGGGAGCCCCTCCCGGAGGGTGTGTGGGGCCCAAGGAGCCCGCACCTCTCATGGCCGGGCCTGCCGTGCGGCCGCGGGCGTGGCTGGTGGTGCGCAGGGAAGGCGGGGGGACCCGGCGCCCGGGGGAATAATGGGGCTTTCTCTGGTGGGGCCGACGTTTGCAGACCGAGGACCCAGCGTTCTGGTCCCCGTTCAACCCTAAGGAAACGCTCGGTCCTGAGCGCAAGGAGATGCTCTGGGTCATCCTGGCACACGTCCCTGTGGCAGGTGAACGGACACACGTGAGCTCGGAGCGTTCCCACGGGGGAGTGGCATGACCACAGGGCACGGACGGTTCGGGCAGACCCTGGCGACGTCACACGGGTGGGTCACACTCCGTGAGCACCAGAGCAAACTGGGCCACGTGTTCCGCAATGTGTGTGACCCCAGCAGAGGTCGGCAGCGCCCGGCCCTGGGGACGCCCCAGCTCCGCATGCCGGCGTTGGGAGGGGGTGGTGGGCCTGGCGGGTCCCATCACGCCCCGCGGCACACCCCAGATGACATAGTCTCACCCAAGAGTCCCCTATCGCACGACTGACTCAATGAAGAAGTGGAGCGTTTCTTATGCCCAAGCATCACGGAACAAATCTGGGCCCGATCAGTGATTAAGGCTTCCTTCTGCTTACTAGACGGGCTTACCACAGCGTCTACACTCACTCATACGGCCGTGAGTGCTTCCGGCCAGGGCCTCCCCATCCCGGATTTCTCAGTGGCCTCGTGCCTTCCGCCGGCTGGACGGCGTCTTTGAGGAAGAGCCTGGGGCGTGTGTGCCTTCTGAGCAGGTGCGGCATCCCCTGAGCACCCGTGGGCCCGGGGTCTTCCCCTTCCCTCACCGCCAAGTGCACCTGCTCTGAATACGGGACGGCAGTCCCCATCCATCTGCGTCTGGCCGCGCTGACATTCGGCATCCCGTTTTGAAGGGCAGACACCTGCCGCCCGTCTGTTCCTCTGTAGGGAGCCCAGCTTCCGGCCGGATGCCCCAGACATCCTCTGAAGCTCACCCGCGGGTTCCTTTAGCTGGGACGCGGGGTCGGGGCTCCTCCGCCTGCCTGCCCTCTTCCTCCTTGGGCAGGCCCTGCCCAGCGCACCTTCCCTGGCCTCCCGACCGTCCCTGGAGTTTGTCCTGAGTCATGAGTCACAGGCTAGAAACGCGGCTCCGGGAGCCCCTTGCTGGGCCCAAGGTGGTCGGAGCCGTGTTCGGAGGGACAGCCCGTCACACGCAATGACCTGTGTGTGACATCGTGTCCCCCGAACCCGGGGCTGGCTGGGGATGAAGATGCAGGTGACGGGCACTGTCGCCGAGAAGTGAGCTCCACCCTGTGCCTGGGCCACCCCGCGGGGCCGTGTGCTTGGAGGACGGTTGTCGCTGTCCTGGATGAGGTGTCACCCACACCCGGTCCCCTCCTAGCGGGATCTCTGTCTCCAGGGGAGAGGAGCCTCCCTGCTCTCTGCATGGCATCTAATATTGCTTATCTGACGAATCTATCAACCATATTTCCCTAAATATTTAAACACTTGCACAATTAATGAATCCCAACTAGAAAAATTAACCAATAAAATTTCCCAGATATTTAGATATTGATTATAAACTTTAATCAAATGCTTCTAAATGTTTAATTAAGATCAAAAGCTAAATATATCAGATTTGCTTAAATTGCTTGAAGTGCCTCTACAACTAGGTACAACCTACAAGCTAAGGGCTGAGTGTCTACGTCTCCCCCAAATTCTCGTGCAGAGGGCCTGACCTCCAGCGTGACTAGAGACGGGCCTCCAGGAGGTGGTGATGGTTGAGACCAGGCCATGGGGCCCCGGCCCCGCAATACCATGTCCACATGAGACAGATGGGACACTGGAGAGCCCTCCCTCACCTCCGTGAGGACACGGCCGGCCTGAGGCTCCACCAGAAACCAGCCAGGCCGGGCCCTGGTTCCCGAGATCTCACGGGTACATGTGCTTTTGTGAAAAGGTGTGGAGCTGCGCCCCACCGGGTGAGGGGTCCCGTCTGCAGGGTGTCCCTCAGTGAGAGAAAAGCCTTACGGTTTCTTACCCCGACACCAGCTGCCCAGGGTGCCTCTTCTCTGCTGTTCTCACGCCTTCCCTCGGCTGCCGGAACTTTCCAGAAACACGCCCTCCATCAGCCTTGTTTGCTGGATCTGGGTTCTTCTTGAACCCACGTCTTTCCTGTGTCCACCCCAGCGAAGCCCGCCAGGGAGGTGGTTCGTCCACATCGGGGGCCACCGCCTGCCACCATCTGCAGGGACCTGGACGGTGCTCCCCTCGGCAGCGTTCACGCCGCCTGCAGACCCACAGCGCCTCCTCGTCCTTGACAAGTAGCACCCCCGACAGGTAGGGGACCCTCTTCCTCCTCGGGATCGCCATGTGTCTGCGGCTTTGCAGACTCACCTACGACCTGAGCGTGCCTCAGGCTGGAAGGCTGCGTGCGCCCTGAGCGGGGATCCTGTGCTGTTGGCACGCGCCTGACGTCCCTGCCAACACCCGGCCTCTGGAGACATGAGGGTCAGCGTCCCCAGGACGGCGGCTCAGACTCCTGCGGGGGCGCGGGGGGCGCTGAGCACCGAGGGGCAGAGCACCTGCTGCTCCTGGGCCTCAGGCGTGCGCACCCGCGACTGCCCGGCCTGAGGGTGGCGCTGCTAAGCCCGCGGGGTTTGGCACCAGTGTAAAAACACACAGACACTCTGAACGGTTGTTCAATCAACGGCAGAGTCTACCTTCTTCCTCGTTCCCGCACCCCCACACTGGGCTGCCCCTGCGAGGGCCCCGTCGGCCTCTCTGGGCCTCCGTTTGTCCTCCGTCCCGTGCGATGACACCTTGGGAGGGTAAGCTGGGAGCCGGTCCCTCGGCTGCACCAGCCCCCCAGGCTTCCGCGGGAGGTGCGAGTCGCCGTGTGGCCCAGATGGCCTCGGCGGCATTCCCGGTGATTCCCTTTTGTCCCGACAAAAGGGACCCGAGAAGCAGAACATGCTGTGGGCGCTCTGCAACGAGGAGTGTGGCTACACACACACACACACGTGCCCCACGCATGGGCACCGTGCACACACACCCAAGGGGGAAGGTCCGCGCGCGCCGTCCAAAGGCACAGTGACTACCTCTAGGCAGCAGAGTCCTAAGTACGTTCTCTTCTTCCCGAGACCTTCCTACATTTTCCAAATGTCTTACAATGACTGGTATGAATGAGAACAAAATATTCCCCGGACGTATTTGTTTCTTAAGCAGGAAACACCACCGCTGCCTCCTGCCAGGGTTGTGGGTGCGAGGGTCATGCTCCCAGAGCCTGGCTCCCGGCGCGGCGGCCGTGGGGACCTGGGCTGGGCCAGCCGCACACAGGCCAGCTCTGAAGGGGTTAAGATGCGCCACCAATGCAAATCAGGTTTAATTAATCCTTTTCATCAGTTGCAAATATACCTTCTGAACCCTATTAAAAACATGAATATGCAAATGCAGACCTTTTTAAATTCTCATTTTCAAGGACTTGGTGTTGGGGTTTGATTAGTGAATTCCGTTAACAGCCTGTAAACCCGGTGCAAAATTTAATTTCCATTTTAGGTTAAAAAAAAGGAGAAAAAAGTCATGAAGGCTGTTGGTAATTGAGCTAATTATGGTGTTATACTAATGAGACCACACAGGGAGCCCTGGCAGGTGGAGGGGGCAGCGGCTGGGCAGGCCCCAGCGGCTCCTGATGCCCTCTGGGCGGGCCCCCCAGCCGTCAGTCCATTTTCCCGATGTGGAGACCGAGGCTCACAGTGGGAAGGAGGCCGGGAGTCCCGCAGGCTGGAGCGGAGACGGCGTCAGAGGGCCACCTGGCATCTAGGCCTCTGAGGGGCGGCTGGGCTCCGGGGGAGGAGGTCCTGGAAGGGGACGACCCGCCTTGAGCCCCTGCCTGGCGCCCTGGGCCCGTCCATGGGGGACACTGCTCAGTGCTTCCTGCCTCTGCTGAGTCCCCATGAACTCCCGGGTGACCTGCTGGGACAGCCCCTTGTCTTACTAATTAAAGACGAAGACAATCTGACACGTGTCACGCAGTGAGCCTGGAATGACCCGCGGTGGACGAGACAGGTCCTGTCCCAGCGGAGGCAGGCGCTGGGCATAAAAGACGACACTGGGCTACCCAGACGCGGTGTGCTGTAAAATGAATGTCTCATTAATTATTTATATTGATTACACGTTGAAGTGACATTTTCGAATCCTTGGCTCAAATAAAATACATTTTCTAAACTCAATTTCACCTGTTTCTTCTTACTTTTTCAATGTGGCTACTGAGCAAGTTCAAAGCACGCGTGTGTGCTTTGCGTGTTATTTCTGTGGGTTCCCGAGAAGACAGGAGCCTGGTGGAGAATGCGCGTGCCCTGAGGCCGAGGACGTACGTACCGCCCGTGCGTTGTCAATGAAATATGCATGACGGCGAGGCCAGGGGCCGAGAGGGGCCGCAGGGGAGGAGTAGTGCAGGGGCAGGGGTTGAGGGTGTCGCTGCCGCCAATCCCACGGGGGTGGGGCTTAAACGGAAATTCTCTCTCTCGTCCTGGGGGCTGGGAGTCCAAGGTCAAGGTGTGCATGGGGCTGGTTCCCCCTGAGGCCTCTCTCTGTGGCGTGCAGACGCCAAGTTCTCCGTGTCCTTGCGTGGTCGTGCCCCTGGGCGTGTCTCCTCCTCTTCTAGGGCCCCAGTCCACGTGACCTCACTTGACCTTAACCCCCTTCTCCAAATACATCACGTTCCGAGGACCTGGGGCTGGAACCTGTGGATCTGGGGAACACAACTCAGCCCCTCACGGAGGTGGGCCAGGTGAGACGCGGGGACGGCAAGACGCGATGGGACTGGCGGGTCCAGGGTGCCCGAGGAGTCCAGGTCTCAGAGACAGTCACCGGTTAGAAACCCCCCAGAACTACCCTCATTCTTGAAAAGGTACATTTGGGAAATCTGGAGCCGTGCGTAAGGCGGGGACCAGAACCGCAAGAAGGTTTATGAGCAAGACATACTTGTTAATTTGGTTTGGTTTGCTTTGGCTTTTGTTTTGTTTTTTAAAAACAATGACCAAAATGGCTGAGAACTCTGACAGTTCTGAGAAATGCTGTCAATTTTACTTTAAAATGAGACTCGGGTGTTTCTGTGCATTATTGTTTTCAATAAAACTTCCTAAGTGTCTTAGAATGAACAACAGCACAACCCCAGCGAAATGCATCCGTAGATGCTTCCGTGGAAAATCTCCAAGATGATTCGGTGAGAACAATCAGGCTTCAGAACAATCTGCAGCTACTGTGCAAAGCACCGCCCGCCCCCCCGAATCCAGCGTACTTCTGTGTGTCCGTATGTTAGGTGTGCACGTCCATCCACGGACGGAAGGGGCTGGGATGGGCTGAGTGGTGGTTTTTCTTTACGTTGAAAATCTGCTCAACAAGACGAGTGGCAGCTGCACTCGGGGAACCACGCTCCATCACCGGCCCCCATGCTGTGTGATTTGGGGCAAGGCCCTGACCCTCTCTGGTCTGGAGCAGGAAGGGAAGCAGTTCGGCCAAGCCACGTGTCCTCACTGTGAGTGCATGCATGTACACAGCACACGCACACACGTGCACACAGCCGTGTACGTGCAAAGGCACACATGCAGAGGTGTGCACGGACACGCAGTCCCATATGTCCACACGCGTGGACCTTGCTTGGCTCTGGCGTCCTGGTGACATTTCACCGCGAGGGAAACGGGCCAAGTTGGGCCCAGGAGCTGGGGTCTTGCAGAACCTGGTCGGGAGGGCTGGGCATGTGACCTGAGGCAGGTCCCTGCCCTTTCTGGACTCAGCGCCACTACGGGACCGGGAGAAACTCACAGGCAGGAGGGAGCTTTGTTGAGTCGGGAAGTTTGCAGGCTTCGCAGCCTCGGGTCAAATGCAGATTCTGATTGGGTTGGTCCAGGCAGGCCCAGAGAACCTGCATCTCTAATGGGCTCCCGGGGCTGCTGCTGTGGGTCCCCATGCACGCGGTTGCAGAGCCAGGCTGGGTGCGGGTGTGGGTGGGGGTCCCACGGAGGCCCCAGCAGGCGGCGCTGTCCTCCCTGGAGCCTCCGGGAAGCTGGAAGGAGCCCTGTCGCCCTCAAATCCTGTTACATCCTGGCAATTAGAGTTTATCACTGTGGCACTAATCCCTTAAAATTAGTCATTAGCGGCTTAAGAACCATTTAGCGTCGGGTGCCCACTAATGAGTTGGCAGAAGTAGGGATCTGCCAGGAAGAACCAGAACTTTCGTGTGCTGTCTGCGCCTCCCTGGCTCCCCGGGTGGGCGGCCCCAAGGGGCCTGGACCAACTCCAGCAGCAGGTGCCTGAGTCAGCCCGGGGCTGGGGGTGCTGGTGGGAACCGTGCTGCCTGTCCCACTTGGGAGGGCGGGCCTCCCCTGCACCCGCATGCTTCTTCTGGAGAGGAAAACCTCGCCCTGAAACACAGGGACCGTCCACCGCCGGCTGGCCCTGTGTCGGCGCTGGGTGGGTGGGCCGGGCCCCGGTGGGCTCTGCAGCTGGAAGGGGCCTTGGAGACCCTCTCTCTGTGGAGGGAGGAAGTTGGGGGCCGTGGCAGGGACGAGGCCCACGTCTGGTCGTCTGGACCCGAGGGAGGGCCTTGGCTGGATTTTAGCTGCCTGGCCCCCACCCCGCCCTCCTACAGAAGCTGGGAAGGCGGGCGGGCGGCCCAGGCTCCACCGATCCGAGAGCTAGCCGGCACCCTAACTGGAGAGGTGACAAAAGCCTCGGGGACGGGTCAGGAATCCCAGACAGAGATGGTATTGGAGTCCTGCAGGTGGGGGCCTCACGGCGTGTCAGGCAGTGGGTAGGTGGTGGCCACGGGGCCATGTGTCCACCAGTGGGAGGAGGAACTGTGGCACAATGCAGTCCAATTCCTCAGCCCTGACCCAAATCCTTCCAGAACATTCCTCTCTTGCCCAGGTTGGCATTGTAACCAACAGTACCCCTTGGGGGGCATCCCGCCGGGACCCCGGGCCCTGGTGCTCACTGCTCCCTCCGTCGCCCACTGGGCAGAGGTGAAGCGCTTCTGTCGTGGCCCACCAGCCAGGACTCCCCTGGCCTTCCAGCCCGTCCCTCGAGGTCCCACCTGCTGCCGGGGCCCAGCTGGACCCCCACTTCCTAGGCCGTCTCGGCAAGAACCAGCCCCCCTCCCACCGCCCTGGACGGTGGCTGTCTGCAGGCTGGGATGGCGCCCGCGTGGGTAGACCTGCACGCGCACAAGGGTCTCAACCCCAGCCCACCCCCGCCTCCCTGAAGGCTTTCTGATGGTGCAGGACAAGAGATCCGGGACTTGGCTCAGGCCGGTGAGTCCCCAGCGCCTAGAACAGAGCCGGACACACAACGTCTGCTCACGATGGTCTGAGTGGATGAGTCCATTCTGAAGCCTGCACCCCCAGGATCTTCCCTGCGAGGAGCTCCTCTGGGGGCTCCCCTGGCCCCAACATGGGGAGTGGGGTTTTGAGTGCCGTCCGTGAGACAGGACGCGAGCACGCTGGGGGCTCGCAGCACCTGGTGCTGGGACCCCTGAGCTCACCTCGGGCTGTGGAGGGCAGAAAGCCCGCCCCGCACTGGGCCAGAGTCCCCGTGCCGACTGGCTCACGGCCCTGGAAGCCACTTGACCGCACCAGGCCTGTTTTCTCATCTGCGGAGTAGAAACAGCAAAGGTCCCCCCGACCCCGGCCATACTGAGATCAAAGGCGCCAGGGGACTCGGGGTCTTAGCAGGAGAGTCTGTTGGCCCTGCAGCTGACCTTGGTGGTGACCCTGGGGCCTGGCCAGGCCATGTCTCTGTCTGGGGCACAAGTCCACGGTCCAAGCTCCAGAGCTGAACGGGCCCAGCCTCATTGAGCTTTGCTGGGCATGGGGGCTCGGGGATGTGGGGGTTGGGGGTCAGGGTGCGGGGGGTGTAGCCGGAGCCCCCCCCAGGGTGTGCGCCTGGAGGTGACATGCAGGGCACGCTCTCCCTGGGCTCTAGGGAGCAGGTGGACCTAGTCCAGCCCCACCCTCCACCGCCAGTAGCCTCGGGACCCACTGTTGGCAGAGCCGGCTCGCTGAACTGCTCCCCCGACCTGTGCCGGGCTCAGAGTCACTCTGCACGACGTGATCTCCGCGCCCATGGTGAGGCTGCCCGGCCATGGGCCGGCGCCACCGAGGCAGACGCACGGGGCGGCTGATGTCAGGACCCATTTTCCCCATGACTGGTGACAGGCCTGGCGTGCGGAGCTGTGCATGTCAATGAGGTGGGGCTCCAGCCTCCCACACCAGGGAATCCGTCTTCTGTCCCCCCAACCTCCCGTGCTGGGGGAGGAGGGGCAGACCACCACCCCAGGCCCCCCCAAGCTCATAGGCCCCCGGTCAGCAGGCCCCGAGCTATGAGCACAGAGGCTGAAGTCCCTCCTGCACGTGCAATGTGGGCCCCTTCCCATGCAGGCAGCCCCCGTCCCCGTGCCCCCAGCCTGGCCTGCAGGAACCTCAGCCCTGGGCGCCCAGGTGTGGGCACGCTGCTCGTCCCGAGGGCACCAAACCAAGGAGGGTGGGTCTGTGGAACCGCTCGTCTCTCCCACGGGGCCTGGGGTTTCGGGAGACCCCCACCCCCATGACAGGCCCAGCCAGTCCTTGCCACCAGCACTTATGTGGGGGTGCTCGGGGCCGCCTCCCTGGCCGGCATCCGAGGCCGCAGACCGGCCCATTTGGCAGGCGGGTGACCCGAGTCTGGAGTTGGGGAGGGGCCTTCGCCTCTCTGCTCCACCTGAGCCCCTCCTCCCTTTCCTTTGCTAGCGATGGTGGCCCCTGGGCCACCACCCACTGTCCCCTGGTGTCCAGGGGCTGCCCTGGGGCCAAATGGAGGGTAGGCAGAGCAAGCCTGTCAGCTCAGACACACACAGCGAGCCGAGCAGGGTGGCCAAGAAGCAAAATTTATTTCAGGGGGAGCAGGGACGTCGGCTGGCAGCCCCCCGACATGGCTGGGTTTGAGCGGTGCGTGGGTGGGGGCCCACGCTGGGGCGGGGACCAGAAGTGGGCTGGGATGGCTCGGCCCCCAGGCCTCGGGCCAGAGCAGCAGCACTGCACATCCTGGGGAAGGAGGAGGGCGGGGCCCCTGCACTGCAGAGCGGGGTGGACCCCGGGCAGCTCGGCCCCTGGGGCAGCTCGGTCCCCGCTGGCTCCGGGTGCGCTCACAGGGGTCCTGGGCAGGTGGGCAGTGTGCGGCCCGGGCCGGATGCGTGGGGGCGGCTGCGCACGTGCACCGTGGAGCTCAGGTGCGGCAGCCACTGGGGCCCACGGCTGCAGGCTAGGCCACGGTCTGGCGGCTGAAGAGGTCAAGGGTGAGGGCGCTGAGGAAGGCCGGGATGCTGTCCTGGCGCAGCAGGTGCAGCTCGATGAGCTCCCGCACTGAGTGTGAGAACGCCGTCTCCAGCAGCTGCATCTTGGCACCCGAGGGTCCCGTGGCCTGCGAGGTGGGCAGGAGACAGGGAGGACAGCGGTCAGCGTGGTGGTGGCCTGGGGGTGCCCCATCCCCTCCCCCCAGGGGGAGCCGCGGAGACCCTGTCCCACGAGCGCTGAGCCAAGTTGCCCCTGGAGGGTCGGTGCGGGTGGGGGCCAGACAGGCGCGGCACTGCCCCCATGCCCAGCGAGGCCGGGCGTCTCCCCTTCCCAGCGGGCGGGGGTCTCACCCACGTTTCTGGAATCTAAAACACAGCTCCTCCTGGTTGGCCTGTCCAGCCTTCCCCATCCTCAGACCCCAGCCGCCACGAGGACGGAGGCCTGCACGCTCCCCAACAGCGCTGGAGGGCTGCGAGGCGCTCTGGGGTGGGGGCTCCGACATCTCCCGCCCCGGAGGTGGCTGCCATCCAGGCGGGGCACGGGGCTGATACACATCCCATTTCTTCCCCGTCGCACCCCGTTGGCCATGGAAAGGAGGGGGTTCCCACTGACAGCTGGGAAGCTAACCCCGCTCAGTAGGCCTTGCTGAAAATGCCCCTCTGGGCCTCAGTTTCCCTGTCTGTGCAGTGAGGGAGCAGGAGTCTGGAGTTCTGCTGGCCTGCAGGAAATGGCTGTGGGGTGCCGGGGGGCTGGGCAGTCCCAGAGAGCACAAAGCGGGGGTGTGGTCCCGGCTTCAGGGCCCGGGGAGGCCGTGGAGGAAGACGAGTCTACCCCACGGTGACGGAGACGAACCTCCAAATGCCTCAGCTCCAAGCACTGTGTGGGACCCAGGGCAGGGCTCCCCAAAACCAGCTGGCTGTCCCCTCATGTGCAAGTGGGGAGACCAAGGTCCCGAGAGCTGGGGCTTGCCGTGGGTCGCAAGGCAGGTCTGGCCAGAGCCAGGCCTGGGCCACAGGGCCAGGTGCTCCCGGGGAGGGGGTGGAGGACAGCCAGGGGTTCCGAGCTGGGGGCGCAGACGAGGCCCGAGGGTGCCTGAGCACTTAGGCATGGGGCTCACAGTGCCCGGGAGACTCCCAGAAGCAAGGGGAGGCTGCCTGAGCCCGGACTGCACCCTGCCCGCCCTGATGTGGGCCTCACCTGCCAGGGGGCTGAGCCAGGTGAGTAGGAACGCCTGGGGCCCATGCTGGCCCCTGGGAACGTCCCCAGCAGGGGTGGGGGAGCATTCAGGGCTCTTGCCTGCCGGGTGAGCTGGGGGCATGGGCCAGGGAAGATGGGGGTGTTTGCGAGACAGAAGCCTGTGGCCCTTGAACGCCATTCAGCGAGGTGGGTGGCACTGGCGGGGCAGCTTAGGGAGCTGAGTGGGGTCACTGAGGGTCAGTACCCCCCCAAAACCAACTTCCCTCCCACTCTGCACGTGCAACCTGGACAGCTCAAGGGCGGGCTGGGGACCACGCTGCCCCCCAGTCTGGAGAGTCCCCACTCCTGATGGCGGAGGACCCCCCTTCCTGGACAACTCTCACCAGGAAAGGCTTCTCCGCAGGGACCCAACCCGCCCGCTTCCTGGTGCTGCCTCCAGGGGCACCTGCTGTACAAAGACCCTCGGAGGGCGCACAGAGAGCTGACGACCGCCGGCTCCTGTCCGGGGCTGGCCCGGGGCCCGCGCGGCTGTTGGTGTGGCTGTGGTAGGCGGTGGCTCGCTGCTCCCGCCTGCAGGACACTCGCTCTCAGCCCGCGCGGCTCACGGGGTCCACGTCCACGGCCTCTGCGCGACGAACGCCCCAATTACAACGCAGGCAAATGATCCGAACGGGTGTTTGTCCAGAGAACACGCGCAGGTGTCCGATGAGCACGGGAAACCCCGCGCGGCATCACCAGCATGCAGGGAAGGGCAAGTCGAAACTGCAGCCATGAGGGCGGCCACGGTCCACGAGGACGGCCACGGTCCACGGTGGGCAGCTGTGCTGGCGAGGCCGCGGAGCGGCAGGGCCTGTGCACGGCTGCTGAATGGAAGTGGCGCCCCCACCGGGCAGAACGTTCTGACGGCTCCTCCCGGTTACACACACGACCTGGCAGGTGCGGCCCTGGGTGCACAGTGAGGACTTGTGCCTCGGTCCACACAGATGCCCGGCCATGAGCGCTCCCATTTCTAAGAGCCAAGTGGGAACACCGTCAGTGGAGGAGAGGTGATGAAATGTGGGGTGCCTCCAACGGGATAGGACTCGGCCACCAAAAGAATGAGGCTCTGACCTCCATTGCCACAGATGCGCCTCGAACACGTGCTAAGCACAGACCATCGCGCTCGCATGTGGTCACTGATCCAGAGCAAGCAGAACGGCAAGGGCATGGGGTGGAGGGTGGGTCAGTGGCTGCCAAGGGCTGGGCAGTGGGGGTGCAGGTCCCCTGCGTGGCGCGGAGAAGCCCCAGCATTAGCTTGGGACGCAGCAGATACACGGATGCCACCCTCCTCCTGCAGCTGCAGCAGGCTGCCCGCTCACCCCTGCACACCACGGGCCTCAGGCCCGGCCCAGCCTGGCAGGTGTGGACCCCTGTGTTCCAGGCCCGGAGCTGCCCCCGAAGGGCAGGCGGGCGCCCTCTGCGACCCCAGAGCCGGAGCCGGCTGTGCCTGGTGTCTCCTCCGACAGCGCGCCCCGTGACCCCGAGCAGCTCGCAGCCCAGACGCTCCCCTGCCGCCTCCCTAGGGCGCCCACCCCTCCCCGAGCAGCCGACCCTGTTCCCTCGTCCGCTCCTACATTTAGCCCTGTCATAGTTCAACACAAACCATTTTTAAACAAAAGTAAGAGAAACCACTCTGACCTTTTACCAAGAAAATCCTTTCATTTCTGCCTTCTGCTCAATTCTGAATTTCTTCCCCTAAATGTCAGAGGGGCTGATTCTCTGCAGCTGTCGGGGGGAGAAGCCAACGCAGGGCAGGGGGGCGGTGAGGGAGGCCACGTGCGCTCCTGGCTCGGCGGCTGAGGGAGAGCCATCCCCTAAATCGGGGACCCCTGCCCACTGCACTGGGGCCCTGGCCAGGACCCCTGCCCACCTGGGATGGGAGGGGGTCTTCCGGCAGCTCGGGCATAAGAACGGCGTTCTCTGCGTGCCTCCCCAGATCCCCGTGGGCTGTGGGGCCCCCAATCGTGCTTTGTTTACACGCATCACGTGTCCCTCGCGGCTCCAGCCCCGAAGCCCTGTCTCGAGGAACAGCACAACTGAAGACGAGCCAGTGTGAGGTCCATCCCGGATGGCTCGGTCCACAGGCCCAGCATTCGGGAGATACCGGTGCTGTGCCGGGCCCCGTGGGGCTCCAGGACACCACGGACACGGCGACACCGGGCTGGGGGCGAGCTGGAAGGAGGCGTGACCAGGGCCACGTTCTCACCTCAACCCACATCAAGGCAAAGCTGAGGGTTTGCGACCGGCCAGCCGCCACTGGCCACGCCTGCCGGTACCGTCGTCGGAGGGGCCGGGGCCGGGTCCTCGCCCGGAGACGGTGTAGACATCGTGTGGCTGCCAGAACGTGCCCCTGAATTACGCAGTGCTGATCAATCTCTGCTAGGCTCCTCCGTGTTCAAATACCACCCGGTCCCCAGGTACCTTGTAAATCACTCTAATTAGAGGCTGTTCACTTAAAATTAGAGAGCAATTTTTTAAGAAGCAAATTGCCCAGTAAGACGTGTGTGGCTGTGGCTGGAAATACTTATGGGCTGATGGCTGGTCTTTGCCTCCTCTGCCCCAGCGTCTGGGAGCGACAGGCTGCGGTGTGGCTGGCGGGTGCCATAATGAGGCCTGCACTGCCCACCGGCTGGCCGTCAGGCGCTCCGGCGGCCCAGACTTCAGCCAGGCCTCGCCTCGGGGCCTCCTTCTCCCTCTGACGGCAGAGCCGGGCCTCCCTCGAAGGGTTCGGCCCAGACCTCAGTGAGTAGGTCTGCCTGCCGCGGCGTGCATCGTGGAGAGGGGCCAGTGCAGGGGCGCCGGGGGCATCGCGGGCAGGGGGGCTCTGCCGCTGCAGGTCGGCGTTAAGAGAAGTGTGCAGTGCTTACACAATGCCTGGCTCCAAGGGGGCTTATTAAATGCATCTGGCCGCCCCTCAAGCCTGCGGCGTCCCAGCCGGCAGGTGCTTTGTGACACTCCTCTCGTGAGATGCCCTGAGTAGGGAACTGCCCCCCGAAAGCAGAGACAAGAGCTCCCCATCGGCGGTCCCCTCCCGAGCCCCCCAACTGCAGGGGGTGGTGAGGCTTGCATGCATAAGCATGAGGGGATGCCCAAGTGCAAGATCACCTTTTGTGAGAGCAGTGAAGACAATCCTCTAAGTGAAGAAACAGGAGGAATCCAGAGATTAACCCACCGCAAGGTGTGGGTCCTCAAGTCCTGATCTGAACAGACGAGACGTGCACAATGCAGCAGAATTATAAAACAGGGAGCGGAAATGCTACTGTCTCCGGACACGGGGAGCTGAGTCTCGTTTCTGCCAGACGGTAGCATTGCGCCTCGTCATGACAAGGGTCCATCACCTCCTGGAGAAACGCAAGACGGCCTGGAGCATCTCGGGTCTGAAAACAGACGGCGGCACACATCACAGTGACTCAGGAACCACAGAGAGACACGAGAGGTCATGCGGCACACTTCCATGACCTGTGGGTCGAGTGTGATGAAACGCACTTGCGGGGTGCACCGGGCAGAGCCACGGGGGACAGGGAACGCTGGGTGCCCTGCTAGAGAGGAAGGGTGGCCCTGCCAAGCATTGAGGCTCTACCTTGAGAGACCAGAGAAACAAGGGAAGGGTCCAGATCAAGGGGAATAAACAGAAATGAAAACAGGAGAGAGAATTACTGAAACGAGAGGCTGGCTGGTCCTTTGAAAAGCAGCAAAAAACAAACAAACAAACAAACAAAAAACCTGACAGAGATAGGAAAAACAAAAGTTGCCAATATCAGAAATGAGATCCTGGAGCTGTTACAAAAATAATAAGAAAACACTACAAAAAAAGTTTATGCCCATAAATCTGACAGCTGGGCACAGAGCAATCCCTTGAAAACCATGGAGCAGCAAAGCTCAGTCAAGATGAAGTAGATATAACCTGAGTAGTCCTATAGCCATTAGGGAGACCAAATTCGTAATTAAGAAGCTCCTCAGAAACAAATCTCCAGCCCCAGATGTTTCACTGGAGAATGTTATCAGATATTCAAACGAGAATTAATACCCGTTTTACACAACCCCTTCCAGAAAACAGAGCAGAGGGAACACTTCCCTGCGCAGAAGCATTTTCACCCGATACCAACACGCACGGCAGAGATGCAAAGTCCAGAAGGTGCAAAAACCCTCAACAGAGTTCAGCCAATCTAATCCGGCAACGTATAACAGATTACTACACCCAGACCAAGGGCACCTCATTTCTGCGTAAGGCTGGCGTGACACTGGAGAACCAGCCAGGGTGAGCCACCAGGACAACAGGCCGGGGAGGGGCCCCAGGAAAGCCCCTCCCGGCGAAAACCCTCAGCAGGCTGGGAGCGGCGCCGGCAGCCAGCTTGCAGAGTGGACGGCGTGGTCCTGGTTCTGGGGGCGGCACAGGCCCATCAGTGACACCACAGAGCTCCCCGAAAGACAGCCGCACAAACAACCCCAATCCACCCCAGAGCCGTCCCACGGAGGGAGCGCGGTGGGTGAGGCACGGACAGCCGCCCCACGCGGCCCTGCGGCCTCACCTCGCCCACGTGCGCTCAGGTGCCCGGAGGCCAGCTCTCTGCTCCCCCACTGGCTCTAGGTGGAAGCTCGTGGCTGCGAGGCCCGGGGGAGGCAGGCTCATTGGTGGCTGTGGTCAGCGGCATGAAGACTCATGTTCAGATCTGTGGGCAGGAGGCACCTCACTGGACACAGCTCCAGGTGGCCCTGCTTGCCATGAAACCTGGCCGTTCCCACGTCGGCCCTGTCCTCGGCGCTGCCCCCGGGGCCGTCCTGTGGGGAGGGGGTGGGGAGGCACGGGAGCCTGGGAACGGCTGTGTGCTGCCCACTTCAGTGGGGGTGGGGGGCCATGCGGGGACAACGCAGGGCGGGCACCATGGGCCAGCGTGCACCGAGAGTGCTCTGTGCTCCTGCCCGCACCACTCACGTGCACCCCGGGCCTTGGTGGGTAAACAGCGTCCCCACACTCAGACGCTTCCTGCCCAACACCTCTCTGCTGACCCCTCCACCTGGGCAGCCTCCTCTGGGTGCCGGCCCAGGGGCAGAGGTCCAACATCCGGGCCCTGCGCTTGGTCAGACCTAGCTTCTGACCGTGGCTTCACACCTGGAAGCCGTGCGACCCTGGGCGCTCTGGCAAACCTCGGGTTCTGCGTGCACGCCGGGCGTGGCTGAGGAGACAAAGAGCTAGGGTGTGTGAGAGCTCCTGGCTCGAGGGGACGCACCCAGTGGAGACCCGCTGGAGCCCAGTCCACGGGGACGGGTCTTCCACCGTGAGAGGATGGGCCTCCCCCGCCGGGGACCGGGCCCGTGCACCTGGGCTGCATGCACACACCTGCTCTCAGAGCCGCTGGGGGAGAGTCTCACTGATCAGGCTGTGAGAATACCAAAGCGCTCCCCGCTCCACAGGAGAATCTGGGTTTCTCAAGCTGAGACTCTGACACATCCCCAGAGCTGTCATGTGCTCACGGGTGATCTGGGGAGAGCGGCTTCACCACGTTGTCAGGAAACCACCTTGAACTTCCGTGCTGGAGAAAGCCCTGCGAGCGTGCACTGCGGTGGATCAAGCTCACCCTTGTTTACACTCACACCCAGAGAAAGGGCACATAAACAATGAAACGTAACCGTGGTTAGCTCAGAGAGTGCAGATGAAACGTGGCCCCTTATGGTTTTCTGCACTTCCCAGATTTTTCTGTGACTGCACATTTTATCTGTAATCAGAAGAAGTCCCGTCTAAATTACATCTATGGGAACTGAGGAGTTCTGAGAACAGGTGAATAAGCAACACACCGTCCCTGCCAGACATGTGCACGTGTGTGGGCTCACCAGCCCGCTGGGGCCCGGGGCGTGTGTGAGACCCAGCTGTGGTGGGGACACCTGCCACGGCGCCTGTCACCACCTGCTGGTCTGTAGGGAGAGCGTGAGCTCGGCCCTGGAGGGGCACCTGGCTGCCCCCCGTCCAAGCACCCCGCCTGTGGGCACGCGTGGAGGCCAGATGCTCCCTGCCCCGAGGTGCCCTGGGCCGCAAGGCTGCGGGGCATGGTACCAGTCGCCGCACTGCCTGGCCCACCTGTGCTCTGCGTGGGGAGGCGGGATGCCTTGTCCATGCTGGCCACTACGACAGTTTTCCGCCTACACACAGCTGCTCCTACTGCCTAGAAGACTGTCCCAGCCCCCGACCCTGACGCCCGGCCCCTCCAGGCCACTGGCCACCCCATGGGCGTGGTCTTCCTCCCTGTCCACTGCGACTGCCCCCGTACCCTGGAGGCCAGGCTGGGTGTGCAGGCCCTTCCCGCCGCTGCCGCCCAGGGGGCCCCCAGAACGCCCTGCAGGCCCCCGGCTCCGGTGTACGGCTGTTCTCCTCGGGACCGCCTACGTGGGCAGGCCTGGGCAGACGCTGCCACGTGAGCCAACAGGCAGAGAGACACGGTGGCAAGTGGGTCAGGACAAGCTGGACAGAATGCTGAGGAGGCTGTCCCAGCATGAAGTTCCAAAGAACGTGCCGGCAAAGAGCATGTCCAGCACGCAGGGAAACAGCTCGCCCAATTATCCTTTTGCTTAATTATGCCGAGAAAACGTCTCAATGCTGCACGTTCTAATTATACCGGCGTTGCTGGAATTACCGCCCGGCGAGGGGCGACCTCTCCCAAGCGTGATTTGCAGGGAGGGCGAGGCCAGGCGCCCCCACAGTTGCAGATCCGTCTCAAGCCCACAGTTATTATTATTACTCTATTTATACAGCACTGCGTCTTTCCCACGGTGCTCCAGTTTACGCAGCTGTTCCTGCAGCCTGCAAGGGAGGGGCAGGAGGGCGCCCGCGGGCACGAGGACCCAGGGTCCCTTCCAGCAGCCTCGTCCGTCACAGGTCGTGGGGGCCGGGCCAGGCTCCCCCTGGCTTCTCCACTCCTGGCCCAGGCCTCCTTCCCGGTCCTGCACACAGACAGGACCCCCGGGGGGGTGGGAATGTGCAGGGAGTCCCGGGACACAGACACGGTCACGGGAGAAGGTGGGGAGAACTGTGGGGGCTGGGGGCCGAGTGTAAGGAGCCACGGGAGGGCTCTGAAGGCCCGGTGTTCTGGAAAGCCTGGGTCAGATGGGCTGGACCGCGTGTGCCCCGGCGGCCCTCACGTGCAATGACGCAGATCACGCAAGAACCTGTAGGAAGCCCCTCATCTCTCCCATCCAGACAAGCTGGGCCATGCGGAGTGACGGCGTGTGGAGCTCATGGGGCAACCGAGTTGTCTGCAGACTGGCTGGCAGCAGGGACGGCAGTGACCCAGCTGGACACCGGAGCTCCAGCTGTGGTTGTCCCT
Source organism: Zalophus californianus (assembly GCF_009762305.2). Lineage (NCBI taxonomy): Eukaryota > Metazoa > Chordata > Mammalia > Carnivora > Otariidae > Zalophus > Zalophus californianus. The sequence continues at coordinate 112,721,931 of NC_045604.1, read as the reverse complement.
CCGACTCGCTGTGTGACCGTGCCACCTCACCTCACCTCTCTGAGCTGACTCCCCTCAGTGTAACAGGGCACGTGTGCGCCCACCTTGGACGTTAACTCACGTTATGACAGACTGATAAAGCAAGCTGCCACGTCACGAGCTGTCCATGTGATGGGGAACGGAAGGCGGCCTCTGGCCAAGGGCCAGTGAGGAACTGAGCATTGCCCACACCCATGTGAGCAAGCTTGAGCCGGTCCCTCCCCAGGAGACTCAAGGTGGCTGCAGTGTGGACCTTCGAGAGCCACCCGCCACCATGCTCGTTCTGTGACAGATGGCTGACACACGAGAAAAGAAAAAATATCCTTGAAAAAGAACGGCCCCAAACACCTGAAACGTGATGGAAACTATAACATGGCAGACCCGAGAAGTCCGATGAACCCCAAGCACAGAAGGAAGTGAAGGAAATGACACCAAAGCGCATCGTAACTGATAAATCAACATCTTGAAAACAGAGGACACCAGGCACACGACCACAGAGGCGCAAGGATGGGGGCCCCACGGAGGCATCGTGTGGGGGAGCAGCACTGAGAAGTGCAGAAAAACGACAGAACCAAAACCAGTGAACGTGGTATTCCACCCGTATGTCGTTCAGAACGTGAGAATGGCCTCAGGATGAGGAAGCTGAAAATATGGGCTCACGTGGAAAGAAGAGATCAGGCCTCGTCCTTTCAGCGAATGACACATGACAAGATCTGCGCCGTCACTTAAATCTCTCGGAAGCACGACTGCGTGCTCACACGGCAATCCTAACGGTGTGTCCGGAGGCTCACTGGACGTGTGCCGAGTGTGTTTCAGGGGGCAGACTCAGCAGGAAGGCGGGAGCTGGGCCCGCGGGGTGTACGGCAAATCCTGTAGCAACCCGCACAACACCACAAAGAATTACAGACAGAGAAAGAGATACAACAATTTGTACAAAGTGTTCAGCTCATCCAGAGGAAGCCAGAGAGAGGTACACAGGACAAGGCACAGAGAGAACAGAGCTGACACGCCCACACCCAGTCGGAGCAGGAATCGCTGTAGACGTGAATGCACCAAAGAGCCCGGCAGAAAGGCAGGGACTGCAGACTGGACACGGATGCAAGGTGCGTAAGAAACACACTGCAAACGTGAGGCACGAGTAGCTTAAAAGTAAAAGGATGGAGAAGATCAGCTGTACGCACATGAACCAGACTCCGGAGCGGCTGTGTGGACATCCGACGGCAGGTTTCAGAGCTAAGAGTTATCACGGGGCATAAAGGTCGTTTCGAAATGACGAAGGGACTAATTTATACACGGAGCAAGAAATGACAGAAATACAAAAAGGAACAGACAAATCCAGAATTACAGTCAGAGATAAACACCTGTCACTCTTTAATTGATAGAAAACATAGAAAACTGGCAAGATTTTGATAGATGGAAGATAAGAGATTTGACAATATCATCAAAGAACTCGATGTAACTGATGTTTATGGCACACCCTCCGGCAGAATACACATTATTCTCAAGTACCTTTACCTAGATAGACAACATTCTGGACCTTAAAACAAATTTCAGTGACTTTAAAGGGATTCATGTCATGCAAAGTATGTTCTCTGACCACAATGAAATTAAGTCAGAAACTAATAACAGAAGGGTATCTGGAAATTTTCACAATATTTGGGAACTTAGTAACCTACTTCTAAGAAACCTCTGGGTCAAAGAAGGAACCAAAAGGGAAACCACTAAGTAATTTGAACTGAATGAAGATAAGAACAAAATACCAGAATTTGTGGAATCACCAAAGCAGAACTTGGGAAATTTTAGCACTAAATGTCTACATGAGAAAAGAAGAAAGCACTCAAATCAATGACTTTAGCTTCCACCTTTCAGCTCAGGTCATGGTCCCGGGGTCCTGGGATCGAGCCCCGCATCGGGCTCCCTGCTGGGCGGGAAGCCGGCTTCTCCCTCTGCCACTCCCCCTGCTTGTGTTCCCTCTCTCGCCGTGTCTCTGTCAAATAAATAAATAAAATCTTAAAAAAAAAAAAAAAAAGAAAGAAACTAAAATAAAAAGGGCAAATTAGACCCAACATGAGAAGACAGGAAACAAAGACCAAAGCAGCAATCAATGAAATAGCAGAAAAACAACAGAAAAAAATACAGCCCAAAGTGGTATGAGAAGATTAACGAAGCTGACACACTCTGGCCACGCTAATTAGGGATAAAAGGGAGAAGACACTTGACGGTGTCACGGAACACAGGAGTGACGGCCCTGGGTCCCACAGATGTCGGAAAGACAGCAGGGAACATGACAAGCAACCGCATGCTGGTAAGTCTGACGACTTAGCTAACCTGGACCAATTCTCTGCAAGACACAGACTACCAAAGCTCACCACAAAGGAGATGGATAGCCTGAACTCTCCTGCATCCACCATGGAAAACCTTCTCTCGAAGAACTCTCCAAGGCTAGGTGGCGTCCCTGGTGAATCCCACGAAACACTCAAGGAAGAAATATCAATTTGACATCAATTCTAAGAAAACGGATGCGGATGGACACTTTCCAATGCCCCTGTGCGCCCGACATTGCCACGATACCAAAATCAGACAGTTGACTTTCCAAGGAAACCACCAAACTACAGACCAGTAATCCTCAGGAATACAGATACAAAAATCCTAAACAAACAGTAAGCACTGTGTGTCCAGTAACAGACACAGAGGATGACACATCATGACCAAGTGGGGTCTATCCCAGAAAGGCAAGGCTGGTTTTCCATTAGAAAATCAATCACAGTAATTCCATGTATTAACAAAGTGAAGAAGAAAAGCCAAACGATTATCTCAACAGACGCAAGAAAAAGCAGGCACCAAAGCCTCCATGCATTCCTCCAAACGATTCTCAGCACACCAGGATCGGAAGGGAACTTCCTCAGCGTGACACAGGGTGCCTGGGGGTAATCCAAGGCTCACACCAGACTCAATGGCCTGAGATCCAACGCTCGCCCTCTGGTTGCAAACAAGGATGCTCAGGCTCACCACTCTTGCTCAGCATCATTCTGGAGGTTTTAGCCAGGGAAATAAAGTGAGAAAAAGAAACAAAAGCATCCAGTTTGGACAGGTAGAAGTGCAACTGTCTTTACTCACAGACAACATCATGGTCTGTGTAGGAAATCCAATCAAATATATTAAAAAGCTACTAGAACCAATACATGAGGTTAATAAGCTTGCAAAATAAGAGGTCAAAACTCAAAAAATGAACTGCTTTGACATACTAGCGACAAACCTTTTACAATAGCATCAAAATATGAAACACTTAGGGATAAATATAACAAAACTAAAAGGCAGTGCAGAGAGAAATTGTTCCCTGGACCCCGTGTTGTTACGATGGACCTAGGAGGTCAGTGCAACCCTAACCAAAACCCTAGCAGACTTGTATTATACACGTTGACCAGAGGAGCCGCAAATGAATATGGAAATGCAAAGAACAAGCAAATCTGAAGAACAAAGCTGGAGAGGGACACCACCTGATCTGAAGAGAGTAGTGGAGGGAGGGTGGTCCCGGAACACAGACGCCAGTCTGGCCCTCCCAGCACAGCCAGCGCGCACGGTCCTGCTGTGGGAGGCACCGTCCCTCCTCCCAGCAGGACGACCATGTGCCCACCCGAGAGTCTGGCCCTCCTCTGCACGCCTGTGACATTTGGGAGAAACTGCTACGGGGTCTTCACGCCGGGGGGTACGGTGTCTGTTTCTGTCAGCAGCAGGGGAGTCGTCAATCTCAGTAAGCCAGCAGCTGAGGGCCCTGGGGTGCTAAGGGGCCTCGGCGCTTGGTCCTGTGCCATCGACAGAGCAACCTGCGTGGGCACGGGGACTTCTCCCCTGCTGGGCCCTAGCTGCCTCTCTCTGCCACCACCGCTGGGCACGGACTCCAGGTCCTGCATCGGCCACACGACCACTGGCTGGGGGAGCCTGGCGCGTCTGCAGGACAGTCTGGACCGTGGACATTAACACTGGCCTGAGCTGCAGCCTCTCACCTGCACCGGCCAGGCTGCTCCTGGAAGCCCGCACTTCACAGGCAGCCAGTGAGCGTGACTGGTGGCCCGGGCGCCCACGGGCACCGGCGCAGTCATGATGCTGCACACCGGGCACTCTTCCTGTGGCTGCTGTGGACTTCCAGAAAGTTCCACCTCCACGGCCACGCTGAGGCTCACCCTGCTGGCATGTGGCAGATGCGGGCCCTGATGGGGGAGCCACGGACGAAGCGGTGCACAGCCTGGTAGTCGTGGGAACAGGAACCTGCTGTTCGTGCCGCGCAGCCCGAGCAGCCCTGTGGTCCTCGCGAAGCCTGCGCAGCCCTTGCCCTCCCGAGGCCGTGAGAGCTGGAGATTAAAGCAGTCCCCATCCTGATGACCGGAGTCCATTCTGCTCTGGAGCTTCCAGGCCAACTGCTTTCTGTCTGGGTTGGGAGAAGCCAATACGATGGCTCAGTCCCGGGCAGGCCTCGCACAGTCCCCGGCTCCCCCACCCGGCGAGGCACTCCTCCTCCGAGGGGGTCCAGAGCAGAGAGGCTGGCAGGAGGTTCGGAGGGGCTGGGAGACCCGAAGCCGGGACACATTCTGTCAGGGTGTGACTTGGGCCTCCCTCCCCCCGGAACGAGGGACCGCTGCTTGTGTGCGGGGTTCTGCCGGGGGACGAGACCCCATCTCTCAGGCCCATGTCTGCCCCTGAGTCGAGGCTGGATCCCGTCCCTGTGCCGACCACCCTGCTCACCCCTTTGGCGTTGGTATCATCTGCAAATTGCCTTATTTTTCATCTTTGGCAAGGCTAAAAATCTGATCATGAAGGAGATTTTCTTTTTTCTTTTTTAATTAGTACTTGGTAACATCACCAAGCTGTGAGTTTATGGCTTTGTAGATCTTGTGTTTTTGACACTAATTACTCACAAAGGCTTTTTAAGCCGCATTTCAACTCTGCAACTGCCATGCCGGTAATTAAGCAAGAGAGAAAGAGGCAACAGATTTCCACACATCACACTCGGCCCTTCCGACTCCTGCTCTGGCTTCCCTGTGGCCGCAGTGCCCGTGGCCCTGGCGGAAACCCAGCCCTTCCCCAGACGATCTGTCTCCAGGCCTCCAGCTCTCTGCAATCCTGGCAAGGTGCTCAGGGGCCATGTTTCAGACTCCCGGCCATGGGAAAGGACCCGGAAGTGCATGAGTCCTGAGACCCCACACAGGAGGGGTGTTCCATAGCTGATGGTCTCCCGGAGCCTCCTGGGACAGCCTGGCCCCGCCGAGGACACACACTGCCCACCTCCTCGGTTTTCCTTTCCCGTGGCCCTATGGCCACTCGCTCTTCAGACACTTGCCGAGCACCTACTACGTGCCCCCTCCTCCCTCCTGCCAAGGGGAGGTGAAAGTTGGGCTGCTGGGGTATTGGGAGGCCGCGTGCACCTCCGCCCTGCCTGTGGCTCAGTAGAAAGCCCACCTGGGACTCTCAGCCGAGGTGAGGTCCCCAGCAAGCCCGCCAGCACGTCTGCGGTGGGGGCTCAAGACTACACGGTCCTCCTGCTCTGGGAGTGTCCGCTGAGCCCCCCGGGGACCTCCTGGCAGGCAGGGCGCCTCCCTCCCTTCCTCCCTCTTCCCCGGAGAACCCACAGCTTCTATGATGGCGATCAATCAACTGAACGGAGCAGCAACCTTCCTCTTGCTCCCTGCATGGCCGGGCTGCACCCGGGAAAGGCTCCCGAGCGGGCCGGGTGGGTGCGGTCTCTGGTGCGCTCGGAGGGCCGCGGCTCGAGGAGTGGACAGACCTTATGGGCCTGCCCGGCTGATTGTGCTGGGCCTTCCTTAAATACCATTGGTTAGTCACACTTCAGTGTTCTTTATTGCAATCCTATTTTAAAATACAATTAAAACATCTCATTGCCAGAGTGCATGGTTCCTACTGAGTTTTTCCCCTCCTATGAAGGAGTCAAAAACAAAGACGGGGTGGCGATTCAGGCACCATTCTCGTTCCCAAAGTGGCAGGTCTGGTCAGGCCTGGTCCCCGAGGAGACCCCACCCCGCTGGTGCACCGTGCAGGCTGTGAGGCCGCCTCCCCCAGACCAGGATGGAGCCGCGTGTCAGGGACTGAGAACCTCCCTCCACTCTGCCTGTTAAGGCCACTGCCATCCCGCCGCCGCCGTGGAGGGACGCTCCAGAAGTCTGGTTTCTGCAAACACACCTACCCGACGGGAAAGAGGCTCTGAGAGATCCGCGAGCAGAAGCAACCACTTAACATTCATGCAAATCAGTGCAATTTCACTACGGTCGAAAAGGAACTAAGGAGAAGAGCTAGCGGTTTTGGACGCACCTGGGCTGGTGTCCCTGTGCCTCACCCGAGGTATCAGGGGCTGCGCTGCAGGCCGGGCTCTCACAGACTCTGGGAGGCACTGGTTGTGCACACTTCTGCAGGTCCCTCCGTGACCTGCGGCATGACCTCGTGACAGGGCGAGCCTGAGCCTGAGACCAGTCGCCGGCTGGAGGGATGATGGGAGGAATCCAGTGGGCGCCCAACAGGCAGACCCCGGGAAGAGCCTGCCACGGCTGTGCGGGGGGCAGGTGGGGCCGCGGCGGGGAATACAGAGCCCGCGCAGCGGAGGGGCCTGCAGGATGGCTGGGGGCCGACAGCTCCGCCAGCACTTCTCTTTGCCCTGAGGCAGAGGGAGGGGTTGGGGCGACACGGGAGCCCAGGGCTGCCCCCAGGTGACCTGACGTGCCTCAGCTTGTGCTGGGCACTGTGCAGAGGGTCCCCGTGACTGACTCCATCTTCCTTTTGGGGCTTCTGGGCAGGGGGCGGCGCGCATGCACCAGAGGTGAGGGGCTCTGAGCTCGGCTAGAATGGCCTGCCTCCCTGGGCTGTGGCGTCTCCACCATGAACGGGCAGGACAACCACCCTGCACGCTGCTGTCCAGATGCATGGCCAGTGAGCTACGAGTGGGCAGAGAGCCAACGGTCACTGTCACCTCCATCGGGAGTCTGTGTGGCCGGACAGGGGAGGGGACCGCAGTGACGCTTAGGGCTGGCCTTGCTCGTGCCGGGCGCAGGCACCGCGCAGGGCTGCAGGCTCGGGACGGGCGCTGTGCAGGTGGGCTGCAGGGGCTGGGGAGGGCTCGGACAGGGTCCCCTGCTTCCCACAACCCCTCCTGACAGACTCACTGGCCGCGGGGCAGCGTGCCAGCTGGGGGGTTGGGAGGCCCACTACTTATTCCCAGCCTGTGGGAGGCAGGGACTCGCACTCCAGCACAGCTGTGCCCAGAATACTGATGCAGGGGAGACCGTGGCTCTGACCTTGGCCAATTAGGCAGCCCTCCTGGCTCCTTCACCGCCCGCGGCTGAGAAGTCAGCAACTCAAAACAACGGAAAGGAAAACCCAACCCACTGGCCCGTCTTGCTCTCTGGTTCGTGGAAAGGAGCAGGCTGACCAGCATGCCCCGGGCCAGGTGCACAAGGCACCACGGGCCACCCACCCTGGCTTTCTCCATAGGGCCCGGGGAGATGGCGGCTGGTGCTGGGTGATGGCCCCTGACCACAGAGCCAGCAGGCAGGGGCTTCTCCCTGCGGCTGAACTCTGGGGGATGCTTACTCCAAGGCATCGCCACCCCGAACCGTGGAAGGAGCTAAATGGCAGCTGAGCCACGGGAGGGGGACGGCAGGTCTCCAGGCCCTCCTCTGCCCCTTCCCACAGGGGCTCCATCCGCCCTCCAGGGAGCAGAGCCAGGGCGAGAGCAGGCTGCTGTCACGGGGCAGTGTCCCACCACCAGGGTGGAGGACACCCAAGACCCAAGGACACCCATCAAACAAGAGTCATTTGCACCCAAGGTGTCCCCAAACCGAGGGGTGATATGGGGCCCACAGAGCGTCCAGCCCAAGAAGAGGAAGCAGGACAGGAAGTGGCTGCCAGGATGGTGGGGTCATTGGAACCAAGGTCTCTCCCCTCCCTGCCCCTCAGACAAAGAGCCAACTGAGAGCGAAGGGTCCTGGGCTCCCTCACCACATGTCCGGCCCCTGGGAAGAAGATGCTGTGTGTGCACCTGCATTATTCAACACCTGAGCAGACCTGCCCCTCACTCTGCGGCCAAGACTCAGCATGCACGCTGCCTCCCTGATCCCAGACAATAAAAGCCAAAAGGAGGAAGTCCTTCATTCTTTGCAAAAAATGCTTGGACTGATGCAATTTGCGGGTGCAAAAAGTGTGATGTGCATTTTCCAGCTCATCAGCACCTTAGCCTGCAAGAAGCTGCTATTTGCTTTCAGACCCGCTTCACGGGGCTTGAGTTATATATTACGGGATTTTCTTCATCCTGCAATAGGAGATTTCATGTCCTGCTGATAAGTCTGTATTTTCACTGACCACATCCATTGGAAAAAGAAATTTCAAAACATATTCTGCAGCCATTTGCTCCTCGGCCCCAAGAATGGAATACAAGTAATCTCGCATCCAGCAGGTATCTTCCTGTGATTTAATTTTGGAAATGACTTTCTAAAGGACTCGAACATTCCTGCCTGTCCTGGGAAAGGGAAATCACTCCTCTCCTTGGAGTGTTCGAAGAGCCTGTATTTGTCCCCACTGGAGTCTGTGCTCTTCCACTGAGCAAGCACCAGATTTCTCTCAGGACACATCCAAATGTGGTGGCGCAGCCCGAGCCGCGGCATCAACGGGACAACCAGCGGTTGGGGACAGGGGGCTGCTCAGGCGGGCCCAGGGAGCCCAGTGCTGCAGCCGACAGAGGGTGGGACAGGCGTCCTGGGTGCTGCCCTGCAGCAGCCCCGTGCACAGAGCCGTGGCCAGGACCCCTCTGCCCAGGCCGGAAGGAGCAGCTTTACGTGACTTCCCAGGGGGAAGACCTTGTCCCATGGGGTTTGACCCAGACTGTCGTTTACAAACGCGAGGCAGTATTTTAAAATGAGGGGATCCAGGGCGCCTGGGTGGCTCAGTTGTTAGGCGTCTGCCTTCGGCTCAGGTCATGATCCCGGGGTCCTGGGATCAAGCCCCGCATCAGTCTCCCTGCTCCGCGGGAAGCCTGCTTCTCCCTCTCCCACTCTCCCCTGCTTGTGTTCCTGCTCTCGCCGTGTCTCTCTCTGTCAAACAAATAAATAAATTCTTAAAAAAATAAAATAAAATGAGGGGATCCAACATAAAAACTGGGAGTTTCCAGCTACTCTAAACCCTGGAAACCCAGCCCACCCCACACTCATCAGCGGCTGAGGCTGGTTACCGTTCCCGGCTATGCTTTCATGGAGGCTTCTCTCACGGGCAGGCTGCCAGGAGGAGGGGGAAGGCACAGGGTGGCGGGCAACTGCAGGGGTTCGGGCCTGAGACCCTGGCCTGCCCTTGACCACCCTGGGACACGGTCGGGTCAGGGAAGGAGGACGATTTCTCTTAATTTGGGTCCAGCAAGGATAAGGCCAGGGCCTGCGGTGACTCCTGTCCACAGCACATCCTGGGTGCTGCGTCCCTGTGCGGGAGCCCAAGCCGCCCACAGGGCACCGGCCTAGGCCCCCCCCGGACAGCCGCTGCTCACGCGTAAGCAAACATGAAGATAACAGCCTGTCACCCACTGCCCCCTCCCTGGGAACGATACCCCAGGAATGGCGATGCCACGTTCCTCTGTCCTTTTAGGCGTGCGAGCGTGTGCCCAGCATGGTGTGTGTGCCGCGTAGGTGTGCGCATCGCAGTGGCGCCGACGCCGTGTGATCCGGCGCTGGGTGTGGCTGATGAAGGGCTGCGGTTCCTCCTCTATTCCGCTGCAGGGATCGTCTGCACCCTTCCCGATTCTCGTCGTGATGCAGGTGTACAGAATCACCTGGAGAGCCCCGCGGGAGGTCGGGGGCCTCAGGGCTGCCGGCGGCGGGGCCAGGCCTCCCGGGGTCCACACGCCTCCTCGCCCCTTGCGGCTGCATGGACAGAGCCGATGGCCACCAGGGCAGGGCTGTGAAGGCCGTGCTGGGTTTGCACAACCCCAAGAAGACCGCCACCCTGGGCCTGACGCCACACAGGTATAACCTTGGAGAGAAAGCACAGGTGTGGGGGTCCTGCCTCCTGCCTGGGCCCCAAGAGGTCCCGATGGGGAAAGCGGGATGGGCCCTGACTTGGGGCGACGTGGCTTTGGGGGCCTTGGTGGTGTGAGCAGCATGGGCCCGTGCCAGGCTGGCCGCTGGGGCTATGCTCTGGGGACGCAGAGTGTGACAGCGTATGAAACAAGGGCTCACGCGGGCCTGGTCCTTCAAGACAAGCAACAACCCTCCAGGCAGAAGCAGCCGTGCTCTTATTTGGAAAACACTCGTTAATTTTCCAGCAAAGTGTGCGACCTTAAGGGGATCTAATTTCCCAAACAACCTGGCAAGGTGCCAGTTCTCAGACGCCCGCCTGCCTTCACCTGAATGCTGCCCACGCAGCAGCTGGGCGGATGCCTCCCTCCCAGGAGAGCCGCTCCCAGGCGAGAGCCCGCAGCGGGCTCTGCACCCACTCCTCGGATTTCCAAGCTACTGTCCTTGCTGCTGGGGGCTGGGGGCCGTCAGGGCAGAGCCTGGGCCTCAGGCCACTCAGAGGAGGCAGCTTTTGGAGCCTGTGTCCTGACTGAAAGGTGGAGGGACACGACCTTCCACTCCCGGGTAATGGTGAGCGTAGGCTAGTCCAAGGCAGATGCCCTGCGTGCGGTGGGGTCACGTGCTGTCCACCTCTGCCGGGGCTAGGGGGCCGAGCGGCACTGGAGGAGGACCACCCCTCACAAGCATCCTGGTCAACACAGGGCACCCGGTTCTGGGACATCTATGGACCCAGGACCAGGACAGGCCCTGGCAGCTCCAGGAAACTGTCCCCGAATCCCAGGCTTCTCAGGCTGGCAGGGCCAGAGACAGGCCAGCACTGGACGGCCTCCACGGGTGCCCAATGCACAGAGCAGGGGGCAGCCTGTGGGCGGGAGCGCAGGGATGGTGTCTACCTCACAGGTGTCAGACGTCCAGCACGTGGAGGTACCCGCTAAGTGCCACGGCCTCCCCCACCACGGCCGCCACCACGCCAAATAACTCGGGTGAGGGGAATGTGTTCCACGTGCTCTAGGATAATATCACTAATTTTAAAGTTTGAAGGAAATGGTTTCCTGGCAAGTCACAGATTAGCAAATGCAGTGAGACCAGCGAGCAGAGCCAGGCCTAGAAGCTGGGCAAGACCTGCATGAAGAAAGGCGCCCGGATGACCGCCCCCCCCCAACGCACAGACATCCCCAGTGCTCTTGGCCCGTCCGCACCCCAGGAAACAAGGGAACCCGCTCATCTGACGAGGCCCGAGTGCCTCCTGGCAACAGAGAGGAACAGGTCAAGTGGGTGCAGCTGGGCTGTTTGGGGGTGCTGCGGGGGGATCAGGGAGGGGCCCCAAGGTGCCCGAGTGGAGGGTGGGGCCGGCAGATGTGCTCCAGAAAGCCTCCGGGCTGAGGGCGGGCACCCCCAGTCCTGCAGTGAGACTTCATGTCCACCACTGTCACCATGTCCGCTGGCCTGGGAGGGCCCACTGGGGCCAACTGAGACCCCTGAGGGGCCACAGCCCCGGGTGCCCCCTGCCCGGAACCTCTAGTGGGGAAGGGGCTGAGGGCCACAGCCTGGGCCCCGGGGCCCCCAGGGGCAGATGTGGGGGCAGCTCGGTGGGACGCCCCAGCCCGGCCGGGAGCCGACATTTGAGAGCGGTCTGGGTGACACTATGTGATTTAAAAGTTAATTAAACTGAGTGGTACAGAGTCTAACAGCCCCAGGTGTTTATTTCCAAAGAGCATTTGGAAGGAAAAGGGGAAATCTAATAAAAAGCTTTGTGAGGCATTGCATTAGGAAGTAATCATGTCGCTAAATCACCCGCGTCTGCAGTGGGCCTCCTGATGCCTGGGCTCCATCCCCACCCCCCGCCGTCCCCCGCGTGACCCTTCTCGGCCCAGGCAGCCAGGCCATGTGCCAGAGGGTGGCGGCCACTAGGCCCGTCCCAGCAGCGCCCTCCAGAGGCGGCCGTGCGTGCGCGCTCACTCACCAGTGCATGCATTCAGCAGTTCGCGCATTCACTGGCTCACTCGCTCACTGGTTCACTCACTCACTCGTTCAGCCACTCGCTCATCCGTTCATCCATTCATTTGCTCACTGGCTTACTGGTTCACTCACTTGTTCATCTGCTCACTGGTCCATCCATGCACACATCTGTTCACACACATTCGCTCACTCGCGCATCTGTTAGCACATTCATTCATTCACGCATTCATTCGTTCGCTCACTGGCTCACTGGTTCACTCACTCACTGGTCCATCCACGCACACATCTGTTCACACACTCACTCGCTCACTTGCGCATCCGTGCCCTGAGTACTGACCAGACCACAGCAGGAGGCGGAGGGGAGCATGCAGGCCCTACTGTGGTGGTCCGGGGCAGGATCTGTCAATAACGCATAGGGGGAAGCAGCATTTGGGTTCAGACCCCAAGGATGTGCAGTCAGAGGGGCAAGTAAGTGGGGGATTCCAGGCTCATGGGGGCCCTAAAATACAAAGGACCTCACATGCTGTCTGGTCCAGACAGATACCTCCTGCTGACGGTGCTGACCCTGCGTGGACAAGGTCCTGACGGGGAACTCACCCCCTCACAGGGCCACCGTTGTGTGTCACCAGGCTGAAACCTTCCTCCTTGGACATCCAGTCTGCCCACAGATGGTACAGAAAGTGGGAAGACTGGACTTCCTACAGCCGAGCATGGGGCTAAGTGTGGGTGCCCTCGCGGGTGCCAGGCAGTTGTGGGAAACCCCAGGATTCTAGGGAAGGAGAGCGAGATGCAAAATATGGCTGGAATTCATCCAACAAACGCTAAGGCCTCCTGTTCTGGGTACCAGGGTGGCTCCCCTAGGATCTGGTCAGAGCATGCAGCAGGTCCTTCCCCGGCCCACAGAACCACCCTCTTTCCCAAGCTGGCCACAGGAGGGGTCCCTCCCCTGCAGTCCCGGGGCACCCTGCATTGCCCCCAGGAAGCTCTGCCAGGAGCTGGCCCCAAGTCCCTGTTCCCACAATTTTTCAGGGGAATGAACACCTTTCCCCCGGCTCCCGTGTGCTGCGCTGAGACTCAGTCCACAGTTTATAGTGTTTACTGTAAAGTATGATTACCAGCTTCACCCACTCGCTCCACGTCGCCCACCAGAGGGCCCCCCCGCCGCAGCACCTCTATGCTCAGCTGACCTCCACGCCCTCTGAGCTCCCCTGAAGGAGGGCCCACCATGACCCCTGTGTCAGGTTTGAACCCACTGGTCCAGGAGGGGCCAGGACTGCCCAGGATCAGAGTGCCACCCAGCCCCCCGTCCGTAGTGGCATCTGCTGGTACGGAGGCCCCATCGTCTGCCCCTCTCCCCAGCTCTCCGCGGGCAGCTCTGCACCCGGGCAAGGTAGCTTCGGCCCCAGGCGCCTAAACGTCTCTCCACAGAAACCAAACAGATTCTTGCCAGGCAGGATGTGGGATGGAGGAAATCCTTCAGGTCTGAGTGTACAGCGTGATCTGGAAGCTCTCCCGTGCTGGGCAGCCCCCGATCATGATGGCTAGAGGGGGCCGACCCTGCCTCTGCCTGCAGCCCAGCCCCTGCGGGGTGCTCCCTTTCCTGCAGACTTTGGTGCCCGGAACAGGTTCAGGGTGAGGGAGGCCCACTCCCAGCGACAGTCAGCATCCCCCAGGAAGGAAACTACCTCTGATAAGAGCATCACCGAACCACCGTCAGACGGGGGCCCCTGTACCTGCGACGGCAGGGGACACAGACACGGGTGGAGGGACACCAAGGCCATGCCCCTCTCCCTGGGGGCCTCTCGCCACATCGTGCTTGGGACCCCAGATCTCGGAAGATCAGGTCTCGGGAGAGATGGGCTGCCCCCCGCAGGGCAGGAGTATGGGCCCCCTGACTCCGAGGACCCCTTCTGCCCCACAGCAGTATCTTTCCCAGGCTCACTCCCTGGGGCCACTCATCCACAAGCCGCCTTCTTGCGCAGGCTGCAAATCGAAGGTACAAAAGTTAACTTATTCATCACCCAGCGGAGTGCTCCAGCCCCTCCTGACACTCTGTCTTGAAAGGGCAGCCCAGGATGGGCGGGTCCCACCTCCTGCGTGTCCTGGCGATGCTCTGGGAGGAAGTGGAGCCCGTGCTGTTCCCTGCTGCCCTCTGACTAGCAGGCAAGCTCTGTCCTGCACAAATAGGGGCTCCCCCGGGCGTATCTGTGCGCTTCCCACTGCTACCCTAAGTCTCTGCCTCAGGGTGGGCAGGACCCGGACCCACAGCTGGAGCTGCTGACCCAGGACCCCGCAGGGCAAGAAAGAGGAGACAAGCCCCAGTGGGCCAGGAAGAGGGTGGGGGAAGCCCCGGAGAGAGGATGCACCCATGGCCTTGCCCTGGGGCCGGGCTGGGCATGGCCTGCTCCAGGACACCGGGGGCCTGTTGGGAGGTGCAGTCCAGCACCCCTCCATGGGCTCTCAGACGGGCAGCTGCACCTCCCCTGCAGTCCGTCCAGAGACGTGGCTGGTGTCCGGGACCCGCAGTTCTGGGTTTGGAGGAAGGCTCTGGGGCCGGGCTCCCAGCCGGCCCTCACAGACCCACAGAGGCAGCACCCTTCCTGCTCGGCACCTGCCTGGGGCCTGCGGGGGCTGGCTGCCCAGCACACGTTAATTACGATAAACCACGGTGTTTTGAAAAACTCGTGTTTTTATGTGATTGTTTTTTTAATTGGTTGATTTAACATTTGAAATTTGATTTAAATTTCAGCTTGATTTTCCTCACCATGGGGTCAGGCCCAGAGCCGGGAAAGTCATCACCGGAGCGCGTGTCACTAGCGGCAGGCATCCCGGGGCACGCGTTCCCCGGGCGCCACCGTGGGCGTGCTGGCCCCGGGGCGGGGGCACTCACAGTGAGCGGGGGCGGGAGGCGGCAGCCGCAGGGAACTGTCCTCACTGCTTTCCCCTCCTCCAGAGCCCGGACTCCTGGGGCGGCTGCACCCCCAGGTCAGACCCACACCCCCTTGCCGCCTGCTCTCGAGCTGACGGGGGACAGCTCTGGGAAGGTGCAGGTGCCAACCACCTCACGGGCGGCCTGCCCTGCGTGGGAGCGGCCTGCCCGCTGGGGTGTCTATGCAGCGACACGAGGCTGGGGCGGCTGTGATGGTCTCGGGCAGGAAGCTGGCCTGGTGTGGAGGCCGACGTACTCCCTGTGGCAGGCAGCCTGGCCCCACAGCCTCTGAGCCTTTGTCCCTTCCTAACGCAACAGAGGCCGTGTCCACCTGGGAGCCCGCCGGGAGGACAGCAGAGACACGCACCCAGAGCCCAGGAGCTCTACCAGCCAGGCGTGTGCACTGACGGAAGCGCCACTGCGCTGCTGGTGCCCCCCCCCGCCCTGAGGCCACCAGAGGCCACCGGCTGTCCCCTCCACTCCAGCTGCCCCCACACAGGCCAGTACCACGGGCAGAAACGCCACGTTCCACACTCTCCAGCCACATGTTCCCTACCCACGGTCCACGCTTTCCTGTCTCACGTCTTTGTGGTGCTGAGTCCTCTGCCTACGTAACCTGCTCCTTGTAAGGCCCTTCCCATCCTTCAAGGGCCGTCTCAAAACCTGCTGCTCCCGTGAAACCTCCCAGAGCCTGCAGAGAGAATGAGCCATCTCCTCATTCACTCGGTCTTTATCCACACACCCACCCATCCATCTGTCCGTCCATCCACCGATCTGTCCGTCCATCCACCATCTGTCCGTCCATCCACCCACCCACGCGTCCATCCCTCCATCCACTCACTCATCCATCCACCATCTGTTTGTCCATCCACCCATCCATCCACCATCTGTCCGTCCATCCATCCACTCACTCATCCATCCACCATCTGTCTGTCCATCCATCCACCATCTGTCTGTCCATCCATCCATCTGTCTGTCCATCCATCCACCATCTGTCCATCCATCCACTCACCCACCATCTATCCATCCACTCACCCATCCATTCACTATTTGTTCATCTACCCATCCATCTACTCACCCATCTGTCCATTCATCCATCCACTCACCCATCCATCCACCATCTGTCTGTCCATCCATCCACCATCTGTCCGTCCATCCATCCACTCACTCATCCATCCACCATCTGTTTGTCCATCCACCATCTGTCTGTCCATCCATCCACCCTCTGTCCGTCCATCCATCCACTCACCCATCCATCCACCATCTGTCCGTCCATCCATCCACTCACTCATCCATCCACCATCTGTCCGTCCATCCATCCACCATCTGTCCGTCCATCCATGTACTCACCTACCATCTATCCATCTGTTCATCCATCCAACCACTCACCCACCCATCCACTATCTGTCCATTCATCCACTCACCCACCATCTATCCATCCACTCACCCATCCATTCACTATTTGTTCATCTACCCATCCATCTACTCACCCATCTGTCCATTCATCCATCCACTCACCCATCCATCCACCATCTGTCTGTCCATCCATCCACTCACCCACCATCTGTCTATCTACTCACCCAACCAATCATCACCTATCTGTCCACCCACCTACCATCTGTCCATCCATCCATCCACTCACCCATCCATCCACCATCTGTCTCTCTGTCCATCTATGCACCCACCATCTGTCCATCCGTCCATCCACTCACACATCCATTCACCATCTGTCTATCCATTTGTCTTCCTACCCACCCCCATTTGCCCATCTGTCTATCCACTCACCCATCCAAACACCACCTGTCTGTCTACCCATCCTTCTATCCATCCACTCCTCCATCTACCCCTGATCTGTCTGTCCATCCTGGCTGCTGGCTCCCATTCTAGCCCTGGCACCCATGGGCTTCCCCCTTCCCTGCCCAGTGGGCCCTGGTTTGGTATAAATGGTGCATCTTGCAGAGACTAGCTCTGGTAGCACGTGTCCCATCCTGTCACCAGGGACTCGGGCTGGACCCTGCTCCTCTCACTGGTTTTGTTTCCTAGAGGCCGTCTGGCTGCCTGTCTGGTTCTTGCCATGCAACCACTGCCCAGCATGGGCCTAGAACAGTGTCTGTGGCCTCTGGCCCCATGTCTCCTGGAGCCTCTGAGCCGTACTTCTGGGAGCCTGATGGGGAAGAGGGGCTCCCCCAACCTCCACACACCATGTGGGGACACCCCTTGCACTACACTTACCTGTTGATGTCCGTATCTACACAGCACCCACGTGGACACCAGGTTGCCCTGTTTGCATGTGTGCATCTGCCCCACACCCCCATATCAGACCCACCGCTGAGCTCCTTGTCCTGCACTGTGCTTGCCCCTGAGGACGGCCTCCCTCCCTCCATCTCGGCCCACCCAGCCCATCCTGATGATGCTCACCATCCTCTGCCCACCTCGGGTGCTGCCTGGCTGCCCCCCAACCTCAGCAGCACCGTCAGCCTGCCCCCCGTTGACTCCACCACCCTGCCCTGTCCGTCTGTCCTCCTTGCAGCTGAGGAGCTGCCTGGGAGCCGACTGTCCAGTGGCCTCGTGTGTGCCCCCCATAGCCCGTCCCAAGGCAGGACTGTGATGCCCCGGCTACAGGCGCAGGCGTGGGCCCAGGGTAGGCGTGCAGCAGGTGCTCAAGGTGTCTACGGGACAGAGTCATCACACAGGGCCAGCAAGCCCTCCCCACGTGACCAGCACACACATCACAGCAGCTCTGTTCACGGTGGCCGAAGAGGGCACACAACCAGAATGTCCACCAACAGACGACAGATAAACCAGATGTGGTCACACACACCGCAGTGTCACTCGGCCATAAAGAAGCAGCGCAGTGCTCACCTGGGTACACATGGACCAATCCCGACAACCTGACATGAGTGAGAGAAGCCAGACACATGGGGGCGCGTGGTGTGGGATCCCGCTGACGTGAAATGTCCAGAAGAGGCAGAAAGGCTAGTGGGTCCCAGGGCTGGGGGAGGGGGGGCGGGGAGGGTCGCACCTGGACACGCCCCCTGGGCGAGGGCCACACACCACTGTGAATACGCTAACAACAATCCTGGGTCCTAGACTTGAAGAGGGTGGATTTCGTGGGAAGTGAATCACATCTCAAAGATACCCTGTGTGGGCGTGAGGAAGTCGCTGTGGTCACTTCTGCGAACAGACCCATCTCCTGGAACAGGGGCTGGCAAAACCATGGCTTGCGGCCAAACCCGCTGTCAGCGTCTGGTAAATAAAGTTGGATCGGCACACAGCTGGGGTCAGTTACGTACTTGTTGGTGGCTGCTCGTGCGTGACACCAGCACAGCCCCACACTTGTGACACGGGATGTGTGGCCTCCAAAGCCCCAGTCTTCACTCGCACTTCACGTTCGCCAAGCCGCGCCTAGCACACTCTCAAAGGACCAGCCCCCCCCCCGACACGCCTCCCATGGGAAGAGAAGTGGGGGCATGCATCGGGGTGCACCCCGTCAAGAGACCTCAGGCTCAGGACAGTGTGGGGACCAGCACCCGGGCCGGGGCGCCCTCCCTGCAGCCGGCTCAAGAGTGTCCCCAACCCCTGGGCTCTAGCTCACAGAACTGCCGACCGTCACTCAGCACACATGCTTGGCATGGGCAGAGATGCAGCGAATGTGCCAGACAGATGGCTCAGAGGCAGTTTAGGGGGGCCCCGAGCAGGAGGGACACGGCCTTGCACTCTGACACCAGCGGCCTCGCCATGACTACGAGGAGTGCCTTGTCCCCCAAAAGCATCTTCACATACCGTCTACAGAAGGGGTGCAGGGCAGGGAGACAGGACAGGGCTCCGAGGACCACAGACGGAGCTCTGCGGAAGACAGAGGCCACCTGGCTCTTGTGGCAGGTGACAGCAGGCCCGATTCCCTACCACCAACCCGGGGCCGAGGCTCCGTGCGGGTAGACTGAAGCACTTGCCTGGGACTCGGGCACACCCCTGCCTCCCTGTGCCACCTGGGCTAACATGACATGGTCCACCGCGGCCAACACTGTGGCATCTGTAGGCATGGCAGACTTCCTGGGGAGGCCTGCCCAGTGCTGGCCCTGCCCCAGAGGCCTCAGCAGAGGGAGAGGACGGGTGAGGGGCCAAGGGCACAAGATGTCACCCACGAGAGACGGAGCCGCAGGATGGCATCAGATTATCCCAGACCAGTGTGGGCTGGGGCCTCGGAACAAGTGAGTGGGCTGCCCAGTGGCCGAGGCTAAGCACAGTTGCATCACGCGTGTGGCCGCGGGACAGTCAGGAAGAGCAGTGATGGGGAGGGCCGGCCTAGGGCAGCCCCCCAGCTGCCTGGCCCTCCCAGCTCCCCCCGGCAGGGCCCCATGGCCAGGCAGCTTGCTCCCAGCCACCCCGGGCCCCCAGGTGGCAGGCGCCGTGCCCTGTGGAGCCCTGTGCAGGCAGCAGGGCCGTGGAGGCCTCAGGACAGCCTGCCTGCTCCGCCCCATGCTCCCTGTGCTCTCCCCAGGGAAACGGCTTTCACGTTATTTACAGCGGCCAGACCAGAAGACGCGCCTCCTTCCGACTCGGGGACAGCAGAGACCCCAAACAGGGTATGTGGTTAATAGCAGCACCAAGCCAGGAAGCCGGTCCTCTTGGCAACCAGAAGCTGTTCACACAAGCTCCCCAAGGAACGCCCTCCACAAACTTTGATGTGAACTAATTAAGTTTGCACAGTTAATCAAGACCGGCTGCCTCAGAGACTCGGCATCCACAAATGCAGAGACGGGCCGTGGGGAGACGGGCAATGGCTCCCTATCACGTCAGCCCTCCTGCCGGCACAACTGCTCAGATGCAGAGGCTCAGGCGCATGGCGCCAGCGATGCTCTCGTACCAGGGTCTCCGTGCTCCATGAGCTGGATGCGGGCTTCCGGCGACCCACCAGTGCCCCAGGACCGGTGGTCCAGCCCAGCAGCGTCACCTCCCACAGGTAACCCCATGACGGGGGCCGGGGGCCAGCCCGGGGCACCGCTGGTGGGGCTGCCGGGGGCCGCCACCGCAGGACAACAAACACCCGGGGGACGGACCTGTTGTGAGGCCCAGAGAGGAGGCAGGGGCTGGAGCACCTGACCTGGTCCCTCGGGACTTGCTGACAGTCACCTAGACCGAAGCAGGTGTGTGGCCTCCACTCTGTGGCTGCCCGGCACACCCCCAGAGGGGCCCTGCCCGCGATTCCTCCCGCCGCCCCAGCCAGTCCTTGTCCCCGACGCCGCAGCAGGGAATGGAAGTAAAGGGCGGTCATGAGAAAGAGCCCCTTGTCGAGGGCCGAGGGACGGGGGTTTGAGCACGGGCCAGCTGTCAGCTCCGGACGTGAACCAGCCACCGACTGAAGACAGATTTCCACGCGTGTAGGGAGGCGCTGCCTGGATAAGAATCGCACGATTAAGACACCATCTCCTGCAACGAGGAGCGACACTTGCTCAAAGAAATCCTCTGGGTCCACGTCCTTTAGGTGCTGCCCTGCCTCGTGGCTCTGCTTCAAGGTGCAGAGGGGAGTGCAGGGTCCTTTCTGCTTCTCCTAAGTCAGGGACCCCTCCATGGCCCCAAGCCGGTGGGCAGTGGCAGAACTGGGACCAAAGCCCCACTTCTGGCAGGACTGAATCAGCCAGAACCTTCCAGATATGCGTGGCTCCTCGCTCAGGCTCCCCTCCCTCCCTGAAGCTTGGCGACTCTGAGGGCAGCCTGGGCTTCCCTGGTCTCTGACCCTGTGTTACAACCTCCCAGGTCTGTCCTTCAACAGCCAACGCTGAAGGTGACATGTCAGCGCGGCCTCCTGATGCCATCGGCAGCACCCCCAGGCGACTGCCCAGGTGACGCGCTCAGGACCCTCTCCAGGCCTGGAGGCCGGTCTGTGTCTGCACAGAGAGCCCGCAAAGTGCTGACGGCCACCTCGGCGGAGCAGAGACCAGTCGGGCCCGCAGTGCACCCTGCTCACAGCCCACACCGCCCGTGTGTTGGGGACGCCCCCACATGCAGATGGGCACTCCGGGGTGACATGGCCTGGACCAAAAGGACCTGAAAACAGTGACTGGCAACTGCGGCCCCAACATCCACCTCACGCAGCACCAAGGGCCCCAGGGAAAACGTATGTCAAATTGGTCTGGGGGTGTCTGCTACGGACTGACGTGTCGCCCCCAGATTCGCAGGCTAAAGCCCAACCCCACCGTGGAGGTGCCAGGAGGTCCGGAGGTGGGTCGGTGCCCCTACAGAGACCCGGGGGAACCCCCTTGTCCCTCCTGCCATCGGAGGGCCCTACCCCAGCCTCAGTGGCCTCCTCAGGGGGCCCTCTGGCTGCAGGGTCACCACCGCAGCGTGTGGATGAGACGGGACCCCAGGGTGTCCTCTGCCTTCCAGCACCAGCGACTCCTTCTGTGAGCTGCGGCCCCGCCCTCCTGCTTGGGGGGACGGTGGTGCCTCTCCCTGCCAGGCTGCCAGTCCCGGCCGCACAAGCCAGGAGCCCCGGCAGGGCTGGCACCCGCTGATGCCGGGCAGCCAGGGTGCAGGTGGGGGCATGCGGGTGGCGGAGACCTTGCTCCGCATGCTCCTCCAACGTCCCCCCCACCGCGCCTTCATCACAAGGCTTAAACACCACACCAGGAATGGTGACATGACCACATGTAACCCTGTCCTAACCTGGGCCATGTCCACCACCTCCCGGCAACGGAGGGGGGACTCAGCAAGTCTGCCACCGGCGCAGGAACCCGCACGGCCCACGCCTGCTGCCGCAGCGCTAGACCCCTGCTCACAGGGCGGGCACAGCGTCTGTGACCGCCACGCTATGCAGACCATACTGGGCGCCATCAGGCCATCCCTTCGCGGGTTGCAGAAGCCGAGGCTGGGGGCTGACTTGGGAGCCACAGCAGCCCCCCTGCCCCGCCGCCCCCTGGCAGTGCCCACGTGAAGCCCACCCTTGGTGGGTCAACTGTTGGAGGCCCCGCTGACCTTCAGCCATCTCGCACCACACTGCCAAGCTGGACAGGCACCCTCCTGCCCCGTGCACGGTCTTCAGTAAGGCCCGAGTGGGCAGGGCCTTGCCATCTCATTCCCAATCACGACGCACACGTGCCCACGGTTCCATAGCACAGACCTCCAAAATCCAGAATCCTGGAGTCCCAGCCAGCAGAGTCATGGCCTCACCCGGACACGTGCTCCAGGATGCTGCCGGGGTTGGCCAAGGAATGCACAGCCACTTGGCTGAGGGCCTTGGTATTACCGTGGGCAGCACTCAGCGCCCTGGGTGTCCTTCCCCGAGCCACAAGGAGCTGCATGTGAGCACTGTTAGCTCATGACCACGTTCCCATGCTGTCGGGTTCCGTGGCGGTCACCCCTTGCTGCTGGGAAGGGTGGCTGCTCTGGAGGCTGCACCTGAGGTCTGGGTAGCCCCCCGCTCCTGGCAGGCTGTCTCCCATGCTTCCAGCCTGGAAGGCAGCAGTCGGGCTCCAGACCTCGCCACGGGGGCAGCCCTGGGCCTGGCCTTGAGGAGTCTGTGCCCCTGGGGTCCCTGTAAGGCCCACTCGGAGCCCCAGGGCACCTTGTGTGGGCTCACACGGAGGCTGGGATTTGGAGGAAGGCAGATGTGGACCCAGAAGCTAACCGGCTGTTTGCCTGCCCCCGCCTCCCGCCAGACCTGCAGCTTCCGAGTCCCTAGCCCCAGGCGTGAAGGCGGGGAGCGCGCAGACACGTGGGGACTTGCCTGGGTAGAGGAAGCATGCCGGCAGGAACAGATGGTACAGGCGACGCTCACCTGGAAGGTGTCAGGTGCCGGAGACGTGCCGCGAGCCAGCAGGGACGTGGGCGGGGAGGGCAGAACCCCGACAGGCGTCGGTGGAGAGGGCGGGGGCTCCTGGGGAGCCTGGCACGTGTGTTGCTCAGGCATCTGCTTTCCAGGGAGCGCTGGTGGCTCTGAAGAGGGGGGTCGTGGATGGGCCGCGTAGGGGCAGCCCCTGAGCCCGAAGCCCAGCCACAGCGCTCCCAGGGTCCTGGTCACTGTGACGTGACAGCCGCTTGTTGCTCTAAGTGATTTGTTACCAACAGGTAACTAAAACGGCGACAGTGACACGTGAAAAAAGAACCAAACGGGTCTTTTGAACATGAAAAGTACAGTATTTGAGAAAAAATTTACCGAACGAGACACACAGCAGATGAGCGGCTCCCAAAGAGCAGGTCAGTGAACCGGAAGATGGAGTGACACAGACCATCCAAACCGAAACACGGCAAACACTCACAGGCGCGACACCAAGTGACCTTCCCTGTGTGTGACTGGAGCCCCGGGGAGAAGGGAGGGGCACAGAAACAGCACATGAAGAACGACTGCCGGGTCATCTGAATCTGGTTGACTATAAAGCCACAAACCCGAGAAGCCCCAGGAACCACAGCAAAACAAGCACAGAGAAAATCTGGCAATCGGCCCAAGGCAAACAGACTAAGTACAGGGGCGGGGTCAGACTGCTAGCCTTGGACGCCCCTCTGGATGCCCAGGGGCATGGCCCTGTGCTGGGCCCCAGGCTCCCACTGCAGCGGAGGAAGGCAGTGGTGTTCGGGGCCCTGCTGACCATTCAGAGGACAGAGCGTGAGGGAGCCACGCTGACTCCCGGGCCCAGATCTCCCCCAGGAACCAGGAGTTGTGGTGTGATTACGGTTCTTTAGCAACGCTGCCCAGGGGCCTGAGGCACGAGGATTTTCCCGGGGTGAGGCGGGGAGAGGCTTCAGACGGGCCTACCTTCAACGGAGCCTCAGCGGGGTTACGCTGGTAACGCATCTATCTCCCAGGAGCCTGGTCTGGAGGCGTGGTCCTCCCAACGCGGTCCCACACCAGCGAACACACAGACACGGGATGGACCGGAGGACCTGGCTAAACGTCCCAGCATGTGGGAACACAATCAATCAAGGCAGGACCACAAACCAGCCTTTAATCGGGTAGAAAATGCTCACAGTCCGGTGTTGAACGAAGCAGGAGACAAAACCACGTATTTTGGGTCGGCTTCACTAGGAAATACACACGAACAGAGGAGTGTCCCGCATGGCTGAGGTTTACCCTGCAGGCCCTGCTGTCCTTGATTCGCTTCCAAAAACTGCTTTTATTGTCAGGACCCGGGACTGTGTGTGGCCACCAGCGAGGAAGGATGGCTGAGTCCAGGCCTGTGGGGGCCCCAGGATGGAGGTCAGGGACAGGGTCTGCACTGCAACCCCAGGGCTGGGTGGCGGCCCCGGGGGAGGCAAGGGCTCACCTCTCTGTGAACGCGGGCTGCACGCCCCACTCAACACCCCTCCCCCTCAAACGCCTGCTCACCCGGCATTCCTAAAAGTCAGCTTCAGCCCTCAGCCCCAGTCTTAAAATCTCTTGAACAAGCTCCTGCTGGTCTCAGAAAAAAGGGCCAACACTCTGGCCTAGCCGCCAGGGGGCCGTGTGCCCCAGGCCCTGCTCCTCACCAGCTTCCCCTCAGACCACCTCCGAAATGCCTGGGGTCTAGCCCCACAGCTTTGTTTCAGTTGAGGGCACCGGGGCCTCCTTGACCATAGCGCCTTGGCACAAGCTGCTGGTATTGAAACCAGGTCTTCCCTGTGCACTGTGTTGCCTCACAGTGTGAGGGCCCACCGTCCGCTGGAAGGAGATGGCCCGTTTGCTTGGGAAGAAGCTGTCGTCCCAAGAAGTCCCCAGCCTTTCTTGAACACATCTCATAACCAAGAAGTCAGCGCTGTACACGAAGCCGGCCGGCTCTCTACTCACGTTTGTGAATTTTCTTCCCAACGTTGGGGAGTCTTTCCTTATCCTGAGCTGAGGGCTGTGTCCTGGGATCCCTGCCACTGTCCGATCCCCCCAAACAAGCCAGCTGCCCCCCTAACCCCAGGAGGGCCCAGCAGGCGCCAGAAAGCGCTGGCTCCGGCTTGGGCGTCATCCAGGTAAGCACAAGCTGGCCTCTCCTCCCTAGGTCCAGGGGGCAAGTGTGTCTGGGCAGAGGGGGCCGGGGGGCCGCAGCGCACTCCAGAGGACTGCTCAGACACTCTGGGTGTCCCCGATCCCCGAGCCTGCTCAGCTGAAAAAATGAGAGAAGTTTTGAAGTCAGCATGCATTCAAACCAACTCTATTTGAAATTCAGGGGACCCAAAAAAGGCAAATTCAAATTAAAGTGTCTATCTAGACTTCATCGCTACAGCAGGAGATTGGAACGCTCCGTGAGTAGGCTTCTTCCGACAGGAGCCTGTGTGTGGTCTCGACTACCTGTCCGGCGGGGGGGGGGGGGGGGCAGGCAGCAGAGGAGAAAGGGCGCAGCCCCCCGACCCTAGGAACCCTGTTAGTCCTCTACTTCCTGGCGGGGCCGCCTACTTCCCAGGCTCGCCCGCCATCCTCCCGCAGCCAGGCCTTGGGCCGCACAGAGCCGGGGTGAGGCCGGGGCCGGGAGGGAGGACAGCAGGCCGGCCCAGGGCAGTGTGGCGGGGCTAGCCTACCGGCCCTCCTCCCAGGAACAGGAGGACTCGGAGTGTCGGGGGCTCTCCGTCCCAGCCAGAAGCCCCCTTCTGCGCACGGCCAGCGTCTCACTGGTGGGTGGCCTGGGGGCCAGCCCGCGCACCGCACTTCAGCCTCGGCACCGGGCAGGGCAGCTCCTGCACACCCAGCTCCCCCCGCGGACAAGGCTGCCCTGCCAGGAGGTGGGGACGAAGGCCAGGCTCACCCGGCGAAGTCCCAGAGCCCTTAGCGTCCTCTTCTCCTCTGCTTTAAAAATCAGACAAAATACAGCAAACCCCTTTCTTTCGCTATTACTCAGCTCAGAAACCGATACTCCGACTCTGATTCCAGGATCTGACTCAAGGCAACTGGACGGTTGCTGCCATCCCAGGACCCCTGCCCCCCCTCATGCATAACCGCAGGGGTGGGACCAGGCCAAGTCCCAGCACCTCGGAGTCCTGACCGTTCTGCACAAGTCACCACGGAGCCACGGTGGCAGGGAGGGTGCGGAGGCCCTGGCTTGAGTGGACCCCGAGGTCCCGACTCCCGGGCCAGGCTGGTGCCCCCTGGGCAGTCAGGCCCACAGGCCACGCTGCAGGGGTGTCAGCCTGCCCCTGCACCACGCCCCCACAGCCAGCCGTGCCATGCGGTCAATCGTCTGCTCCACAAGGTCAGCTTCGGGGAGACCAGCACCGGGACCGAGACTGAGACGCTTGGCCACTGAGAGGCAATGCTGGCACTTACGTGCAGGGCTGGCCTGACCCCACTGATCTCGGTGTGCTGGCCAGGGAGCAGGACAGCAGCACACCTTGGCCACCCAGACCTGTCAGCAGCCGCTGGGCAGGGCAGGAACACCCGCCCATCTGCCTGGCAGGGGCAGACCACGGATTCCCCAGACGTCAGCCACTGTGCTCTCAAGCTGAACCCCAGGCCTCGGTGCCACGGCCACGCCAGCATCCCAGCCCACGGGGAGGCCTGCACCTCGCTTCTGTGGACATGCCTTGAGTCCTCACTCACACCTGCCTGCATCTCAGACCAGTCACGACGGGGCTGGTTGCAATCCAAAAGCACATCAGAGAACAGCCTGGTCCAGGCCAAGGGGTGCCTGGCGGGAGGGGAGCAGGTTGGCAGGGCAGGGAGTTAGGGGTCGGTGTGGGAGGGCAGGCATCACACACGTGTGCTGACAGGCCGGGGCGGCCGAGGCAGACCGTTCTCGTGTGCCGGTGAAAGCTTTGGGACGCTGGCCTCTGCAAGCCCCCCCCTCGTCGGGCGTCTCTGCCTCAGGATCTGGGACCCCTGCACGAGACGACAGCAAGGCGGGGAACGGCCTGCGACAGCCAAATGCCGCACAGAGGCGACAGGCCCCTCCCCACCACCGAAACACCATCAAACCGTCAGACCCACTGCAAGGGGCTTGGAACACGTGGCGGGGTGGGGGTCCACAGCAGGACGGAGGGGAGGGGGGCGAGCCTCAGAAGGATGGGGGCCCAGCTTTGGACCGGCCCCTCTCCTGACACCAGGCCCCAGCGTGGGGCTGCACGGTCAGGGCTGGTCCCAGGTCAACACCTAACAAGTGGAACTGTCCCCGGAGCATGAGGAGCCTGCTCCGGAAGCCCCTCTTCCTCCTCCAGCCAAGAGCTGTTGCCGTGGCAACTGCAAGGCCCGCCAGCCCTGCGCCAGCAAGCTGGTGCCCCGTGGACAGTGCCCCATGACGCGAGCTTCTCTCCTCAACCCGGCCTTGTCCAAACCCCTTCTCTTGCTCGGCCCGACCACCCCGCCTCTGGACAGGGAAGCTCTACCTCTCCACAGCCTGGCCTCTGGCCCCTTCCCCGCCTCTGCTCACCCACGGCAACTGCTCCCATGTGAGGCTACCTCCATGGTGGGCGGCCCTGCCCTGTCTGTGCCCATCGGACAGGGGTCCCCACGCACTGGTGCCCTGGGCCCAATGTGCGGGGGTGTGAGCGAGGGTGGCGGAAGGAGCCTGTGCTCCGTGGGTGACGGGTCATGGAGGAGGGCCAGCCGGCAGACCCAGGCTGCTTATTTACCAGGCTGCCCTACAAGCAGAGAAGGTGGCAAAGCAGAAAGCTCCCTCAGGGGGCAGCACGGCCTGCGCAGGCCCCAGCCATGGCCAGGTCCGCGAGGGCCACACCACAGGGTGTGGGGACAGAACTCAGGCTTGGGGACAGAATGGCCACAAGGCTGGGGTGGGGCCGGCGGCAGCCGCACACCCAGTCGCTTCCAGGAGCAAGCCGGGTGGACACGGGGAGCTCGGCCTGAGTCTCTGTCCCTTGGATAACGGACAACCTTGGGCAGGACCTGGCTCTGCTCCTCTCCGGGGCCCAACCAGCGGGCATCTACTGGAAGAGGACCTGAGGAGGCAGGGCCTGGGTCTGTGGGGGGTGCGGGGAGGCTGCCAGGGCCCAGAAAACAGGGTGCTCCATACGCCTGCCCAGGGAGAAAGCTCGGGTGTCACGACTGCATGGCGGGAGTGTGGTGTGAGCCCTCTACTGCTTCTCTAGCACCTGCACGTTCTGCACGGGTACGGGACCCGCGTGGCCTCTGAAGCTCCCTCAGGCCACTCTTCTCCGGGGAAGGCAGGGAACTGCTTGCAGGGGCCTCTCCGCACCCCAGCCTTGGCCCCAGG
The DNA here is from genome assembly GCF_009762305.2 of Zalophus californianus. Lineage (NCBI taxonomy): Eukaryota > Metazoa > Chordata > Mammalia > Carnivora > Otariidae > Zalophus > Zalophus californianus. The sequence goes on along the minus strand of NC_045604.1, from coordinate 112,693,846 downwards.
AGAGGCACCAGCCCTTGTGCGCACGTGCGTGTGGGGGACTGTGTGTGATGGTGTAAGATCTCGGGGTCGAGCACCGGGTACCACACCGTCCACAGGGCTGGGTTCCTCCACACACACGGTCTGCAGGTCATCGGTGCACAGGGAGGGAGGGGAGGCTCCCAGAGGTGAAGCCGCGTGACTGTCCCACACAGCCCAGGGGAGGCAGGGTGACAGTCACACTCAGTGGCTCTGACCCCACATCGGGCACCTTTCACAACAAAACAGGGGTCATCCCTGCAGCCCTAAGAGTCGCCTCCATCTGGCAGACACTCACCCACTGCTGGCTCTGGGCCCGCACCAGATGCCAAGGGGGCCGAGTGAGGGCCAGTGCCCCCAGCAGACATGCGTCCCGTAGGAGCAGGGGCACTGCCAGGACAACCCATGGCAAAATGTGAGCTGGAGGTGACCATGGGGAGGTTTGCTGGCTGACACACAGCCTGCCACTCAACCTCAGTCTCTGCTGCTCTGGGGACCCTCGTGAACCTGCCTCCCTGCCCAGGTCCTCGGGTGGCCCGGCCCTCAGTAGAGATGTTCAAGGGGGCCAGGCTGGGAGGCAGGCCCTGGAGGAGCCCAGACAGGTCCTGCTCTGCAGGGAGGCCACGCCTGAGCGGGGAGGAAGTCTCGTCCCTGAACACTGGTTATAGCAGAGAGCAGGGGCAAGGCGACCCTTGGAAAGCTCCGGGGCAAGGCTTGGGGAGCCGGCTGGCACCAACGTGCCTCCAAGTCCCCAGCGGCAGAGCCCCCGAGAGGAGTGACATCCCCACATGAGCCAGACTTCTCCTGGAGGCACCTGAATCCACACAAGCAAGCGTGGGGGCTACGGGATGCTGCCCACACCCCCAAGGAGCAACATGCAGCAGAGGGTCAGCACCTGACAGGCTCCCGCAGTCCCTGGGCCCCGGAGCCCTCGCGCAGCGAGAGGAGTGGCCCTGGAACTTCCGGGTTCTGGCCCGCACGGGGTGCGCACACGGCGTTACAGCCCACACACAGCCCCCAGCAGTGCCCTGGACAGCCCGGAGACCTGGGGGCACCAGGGGAGACACAGGCGTGGCGACGCCGCACGCAAGCCGCTCTGCCGAAGCCGGAAGCCATGTCCCGCCTTGTCCACTGCCCCCGAGCAACCCCCAGGGCCAGGCCAAGAGGACACCACGGCATCCTGCAGCAACCCTGTCCACAGCCTGCCCTGGGGGCGCTGGCACGGGACCCACCCACCGTCCTTACCATCAGGGCCTTCTTGCAGGACGGGGGGCAGGAGAGCTTGGGAACCACGGCCAGACAGCACGACGGGCCGCAGAAACCAGGGCTCCGGGTGGTCCTGGGAACTCCCCAGCACCTGCGCTAGTGTGAGCACGCGGGGGACCCTGTTCTCTGGGGCGGGGGTGGGAGGCTGGGAGGGCAGCCAGGCCCCTCCTGGGCCCGGCCTGGCCAGAGTTCCTGCCATCCTTGGAGTGGCGGCCCCCCGGGGCAGGCAGCTCCCACCCACATGGCAGCCACGGCTGGGCCGGTGGGCTCCGTGTCTTCTTGCACAGAGCACGTGGGGTGAACCCAAACCCTCAATTATGCCGGCGCACATCTGCAGATCCCACTCAACTGGAATGGTGCTCAGCTATTTCTAACTCTGCCTCAGGCCCCCTTCCTGCCTGAAAAATCATCGTTGGGAAAATAAAATAAAATCAACCAAAGGGGCCAGGAGGCTACAGTTTACCGTGATCCCCTTCCAGCCTGATTCCACTGCCACCGTGTGAGTTCACCGTCAGCCCCCAGGCGGCAGGACCCCAACACTGCGTGGGGGCCAGTGGGTCACCCCGTCTCTCGGGCCGGTCTCTGCCTGGCGGCCTCTCCCACTCAGGACCGCCAGCCCACAGGGAGGCCTCCCTTGCTGCCCCAACGAAGGCTTCTGAGCCCAGGGTGCATCCAGACCGAGCTTGCCACTGTGGGTGGGGAAACTGAGTTCCACAGGGTGCAGTGACCCAGCCAAGGGCGGGATGGCTCCTGGGGCCCTCATGCCCCCTCCTGGGTCCCCGGGCAGCGAATGTCTGCCGAGGGTCGGTCTGGCTTCTACTTAGCTTCTTGCACTTTCTCCCCATCTGTCTATCCTCCGCGAGCACCCCGCACATGCCAGGCCCTGTGCAGGCAGGTGGGCGGCGGACGGGGTGGGACGGGGCCTCCTGTCGCTGATCAGTAAGCAGGCAAAGGTGACCGGTGAATCACCGGCAGTCACTTGCAGTCCCGGGTTAGAGACGTCCTGACAAGCTTGGCAGCTCCAGCCACGCCTTCTGCGGGGCCCCCGAGGGCCTCATAGCCCTTGCCCAGGAGCAGCTCAGGGGCTCAGTGTTGGTCGGCTGAGCAAGTGACCGTGTGCACGCATGTCCGCAGAGTCTGCAGAGACCACCATGCTTTGGGGGCAAGCTGCTCCCTGAAGCCCAGCACTTTCTGCCACTGGAGACACACAGGGAGCCGGGGCCCCGCAGCACGCAAGCACTGGGCATCTCCTCGGGGCCCTGCCCGGCACTGCCCGGGGTGGGGCAGCTGGTGCCGGGGGACCGGCATCGCGGGGCTCTGACCGCACCTCAGGAGGTGGGGAGTGTGTCTGTGGATGGAAGGCTGAGCCAGATGACAGGACGGACCCCTCCCCCGGCCCCTCCCGCCGGGGGGCCCCTGAGCTCCAAGAAAGGCCCCACGAGATGGGCACAGGGAGGGAGCAGCCAGGGTGGCCCTGGGGGTGTGTGGGAGGGATTGAGGCCCGCAGATCCTCCCTGCCATGTCAGGGAGCCCAGGAGGCAGGTTCGCGTCCCGTGGAGGCCGGGTGCACTGGCTGGGCGGGGCGTGGTGGGTTTCACCCGCAGAACGGACGGGAAGGCCCCTCGGGGGACCCACAAAGGGGTCCAATGTTGGGCCCGGGGTGGAGGTGGCAGGACCAGAGCCCATGCCAAAATCCTGGGGACTTACAGCCTCTCCCTGAAGGAAGAGACGCAAGCTGGGGGCAGCAAGGGTGTGCCTGGGGCCCCCAGCCGGCTCCAGATCCCCGTCCCTTCGTTTTACCCCACGCAGCTTCCAGTCCTTTCTAAAGAGCTAGGATAAGAAAGGCAACACCCCCACCCATTCATGACCACACAGCACCAGGCACCATGGGGTGACGTGCCTGCAGACGACAAGAAAACCGCCAGTGTCCTCGGCAAAGCGGGGCTCCCAGGGAACCAAGGGACAGGGAGGCAGGCAGCGACCTGTCCAGAGCCATCTGCGAGGCACTGGGCTGAGTCCCGACCAGGAGGCTCCCGTGAGAGGCCAGAGAAGACGGTGCCCCCACGCCCTGCTGGGGGTCTGGGCAGGGGTGGGCCTGCGCGTGCGCCTATCACACGCAGATGTCCACCCGCACGTGCGCACACGCATGCTCCCAGGCTCTGGTTCCCGGGACGGACCCCCCTCTTCCCTCCCATCCCGCAGGAGGCCCCAGAGCGTCAGCACTTGCCGAAGGAGACCCTGACCCACCGGTCGCGGTCTCTCACGCCGTCCAGCAGAGCTGCAGCTGCCTGGCCTGTGGCTGTCTTCCAGAGTGCCACCAGGGCATCTGGGGGAACGCCGAGAGCAGAGTCCAGGTGGGGGTGACCCCACCGAGCGGTCAGGGACCGCCCTGTCCTGTGCCGGGTCCCCTGCTCTGTGGAGAGGCCGGTGAGGCTGGACAAGGACACGGAACTCGCCAGCCCGTTACATGGAACCACCCCCGAGATTTCCACGGACAAATGAAACAGCTCCTGCTTCCGGCCAGTCCTCCCCACAGCCCGGCACGGCCGGCTGGCTAACGCCTGGGCCTGGGGCGGAGGAGGAGGGGCCCGGAGGGCTGAGAGCTGCCCTGCAGGCTGTGGGTGCAGCAACTGGGAGCCCATGCTTCCAGGACTCTGCAAAGCCATGGAAAGGCTCTGCACTCACCCCCACCCTGGCAAGCGGCTCCTCCACCGGCCCCAGCCAGGGCTGGGGACACGGTGCACGTGCCTGGGCGGCGGGGGGCTTGCTGAGCACAACCAGGCCTGGGCCATGGGGAACAGCTGAAGGTGGGGAGGGACAGCAGGGCACCAGGGGGTGGGGGGGGACGGCAGAGGGTCCGGGGGTCTGACAGTGACTTCGGCCTGTGTCCGCTGTGCAGTGGCTGCCAGAGTGAATGGGGCTTGTAAAAATTGTACATCTTTGTTAATGTACTTAATGTTTAAAGACCCGTGGGATTTCTACAAGGTATGCAACAGCGATCAGCGATGCCGAGTTCTTCCAAGGCACAGGGAATCACATGAACAGGAGTGAAGAAGTATGTTCCTGACAGTTTACGTAGACACTTTACGTGTTTGAGTGTTTCACTTATTCGAGGACTGAGGAGTTTCAAGAAACGCAGAAATGGATACACGTGACCCAAGAAGGCAGGGGAGTTGGGAGGAAACGCTGGGAGACGCTGGGGGGCAGACGCCAGGCTGAGATGCAGCCCTGACCTCAGGAGGAGAGGCCGCCAGGAGGGAGGTCGGGGTCGGGTGCCGGCCTCCAGGGTGGCTCCTGCCTGAGCCTGAGGCCTGGCGCCTCTGGGCGCGGCCAGCACCTTTACCAGCAAGCGGCTGGCTGGTCATGGGTTCACCAGAAAGCGCACGATGAAATGAGACAGAAAGGATGTCATTTGCTATTGCATTCTGTTCGAAGCGTGCACAACACACAGGCTCTTCCCTTTTTATGCAAGAACAGAAAGAAAAGTGGGCTGTTTCTACAGATGTGGGCAGTGACAGGTGAATGGCCCACTCCACACCGTGGCAACGCGAAGTGGCGGCCTCTCTGGGGACCCTGGCCTCCCGCGGCCTCGCCCGCCGCACCCTGCCCAGCCCACAGCGCCGTCTTCACGGCAGGGCGGGGTCAGGAGTCAGACCAGTGGGGCGGTGGTAGGACCAGCCCTTTTCACCCAGATTCTAGCTCTGGCAGGCAGCCTCCCCAGGCCGCCCCAGGGGCGCAGGAAGTCCCCAGCCCTGCTGCTGGGACCTGCTCGCCCTTCACAGGCAGGTGCTTCATTCCTGGTGAGTGCCCCAGCCCTGCAACCCAGAGCACACCTCAGGCCTCGACACGGGCACAACTCCTCCGTGGGAGCCCCCACCACGCCAGGCACTGCGCCCCAGCAGCATCTCCAGAGAGAGAGTCTAGGGCCAACACAGGCTGCGCAGTACCTGCCCCCGTGCGCCTGGGGTCCCAGCCCCGGCCTCGCCAGCAAGCCGGAGGGCGCGTCCCATAGAGGTCGAGCAGCGGCCCCCTCCCATCCTGCGGTGCGGCACACTGACCTTGCCACGGTCCAGTCCCAAGGCCGTCTCCCTGGCCCAACACAGACCCTCACCCTATCACTTGAGCTGTCCCCTGAGCGCGGCTGGTGCAGGATACCCTGGGCCTTGTTGCCCTGCCCCTCCCAGCAACGGGACCAGTGTAGCAACAGGGGGATGGCAGACAGCCGGAGGCGTCCCGCAAGAGGCCCCCAGGCCACAGGGCAGAGCTGCGGGTGGCCGTGGGTCAGCAGACTCGCCCCCTCCCAGCGCCATGGACCATGCCTGCCTGAGGCGAGGCTGCTCCCACCAGCGTGCACGGCGGGTCACAGCAGGTCCTACCTTGAAGATGAGGCAGTCGGCTTTGTGCTCCGCGTACATGGACGTCAGCCGGTACTGGTTCTCCGTGGTGATGTCGATCTGGTAGCCCGTGAGCGCATAGCAGACTTTCCGGAACTCTTGGATCTTGGTCTGAAAGACCTCCTTGAGCCGCTGATTCTTCAGCTCAGCGCTCTCCACCTGCTTCCTCAGCTCTGAGGGGGGAGAGGAAAGGGGGTGAGCCTGCAAGCCCTGAGAAGGGGGGGCTCGGGGGGGCAGCAGGGGGCCCGGGTCAGAATCACCAGGCGGAGGGTCGAGGAGGAGACGGGGTCCTGTCCGGTCCTGCCCGGACAGGCCAGACATCTTCCCGGCTCTGTGCCCCGGATTCCACCCCCGGCCCGGTCCCTTTCTGAGGCACAACAGGGGCAACACGGAAGTCGTCCCAGGTCGGGACATGAGGGTGTGAGCACCAGCCCTCCGGCCGCAGACTTCAGTCACCGACTGGGGACGCCGGTCCTGGGTCCCCATGCACGGCTGCGGCCGGGTTCCTGCTGGGGGGCTGGATGCCCACCCGCCTGGGCCAGCACGGAGAAGTGCTGAACAGACGGGGGGCTTTGAGAGGAGATGCCCTAGAGATGCCTGATCATGTTCCGGAGACAAGGCCACCAGGTGAAGACAGGCCCCCGGGTCCCATCCGCCCCCAGGCCCGCTCGTCACTCCTGCCACGGTTTATGGTTGTACGGGAGAAACCAGCTGTGCCAAGTGCAAAGCCGTCAGGAGGCTACACAGCAATTACCACGGATGCTTCACCCAAGGTGCCTTCCCGCTAATTAAACCTCGGTTATCCCCCCAGTAATTAGCGAGGCTGGCTCTCCTCAAACACAAGTGCCACCTCTGAAGCCAGGAGCTCCCTGGTGGTCCCGTCTGGAGCTGACGACGGGGGTGCCCTGGGCAGGATGGGAGTCTGGCTGGCCGACGGGGTGGTGGGAAAGCCCCCGGCCTCGGAGCTGGTCAGCCCGGCTTGGAGCCCTGCCCACCGTGACAGCGACAGCAACCCCTCATCCTCAGGCCGAAGCCCAGGCCCGCCAACCACCAGCTCCCTGATGGGGATGAGAGCAGGCAGTCACGTCAGCCAGCTTCACATGAGCAGATGCGGGCAGGGTCACTTCCTGGAGGAGGTGAAGGGGACGGGGAGCCTGCCTTCCAGGGAAGGAAACCCACTGGAGACCCTCCAGCCGCTCTGCCCGTCCTGACCTGAGGCCTCGAGCCCATCATCCTCCAGCTCCTGGCTGTGTGTCAGGCACACAGCCGCCTGCAGGGGCATCACGAGAACCAAGCTAGGTCCATGGGGCCACAGCACAGTGCTGTGTGGGTTCAGGACACAGCACCGATGGTGGGGGCTGCGCAGCCGCCACAAGGCCACGTGGAGGGTGCCGATTCTCGGCTTTACAAAGAAGGACCTGTGTGATTCAGTGCTTGGCCATGAGCACCTGGCACAGGGAAGGCCGTCTGTCCGAAGGCCAAGCTCTCGGCGACCCCTGCCCCTCACACACTCCGGACGGTGCTGGGCTTATGAACACAGACCCTGGGTCTCATCTGCACTGCTGCAACTCTGCGTTCTCCCGCTGAACGAGGCCTCCTGATACCAGAGGACGGTTCCCTCTGGCCTCTCCACCATGCGTGTCCATCCACTTGGCCACACGCCCTGCCCTCACCTGCGCCCCGTTCATCAGAGAGCCCCGATCGGCCCTGCTGGACATTGTTATCCTGGAGCAGAGAGCCTCTCCTTCAGGACGCGGGCACAGAGCCCTTGATTAATCGAGTAATCAGACTATGAAATCAAAGGGGTAACCGGCGGCTCTGACCCCGCACTCCTCCCTGAGTCTCTCGGCCAGCCCACCGAGGATGGATCTGCTAGTGGGAGGAAAACCCATTCCACAAGAGAAAATTCACTAACCAAAGTTCTGAGGTGATATTTCACCCGTCAGAGCCTGCACTGCCTTTAATGGATCTCAGATGTCCACTAGTAAAAATTAAATTTCAGTAATAACGCAGCCTGACCTCGGAGAAGGTAAGAGCCCCTTTACCCACACATACCAAAATGCTGCTCCCACGCTGGTGGGACTCCGACAAGTAGATGGGGCTCGGGTCAGGAGCGGAGGAGCCAGGCCACCTGCCACCCCCCCTGGGAGGGGCCCCCGGCGCCAGGCACCACGCACACCTTACCCCGCGCAGCCGCTCAACACCACGAGGCAAGTCCCACGTCATCCTCTGACGGGCAAGAGTGGGGGTCGTGGGGAGCGGAGCAGCCTCAAGGTCACACGGCCCGTCAGAGTAAAGAGGGCTCTGACCCCACTGACCTGGAGGCCTGCTGCGGGTCAGGCGAGAGGCTGGGACTCTCAGGGGCCAACGCCTTGACACAGCGAGTTCAGGGGCCACCGTGGCCTCTGGCTGTGATTCAGGAGCAAAGTCAGTGCTCTGACCTACCCCCTACACTGCTGTTCAATCGCCTATGTAAACGTGAATGAATAATTCACACGATGGTTTGGATTAAATAAATGAAAGATGTGCCTTTCGCCTTGGAGATGCCACCACTCTGACGCAGCCTTTCCTCAGAGCAAGCAGCACCTTCCTCTGGGTGGGGTTTGGGGCCCTGCACGTGGCACTCACAGGATGCTCCTCCAGCTCCCAGTGACCGAGTGCCCGAGACCCCTGGGGTCCGCGGTGACCACAGTTGTGCACCCACCGCAGGTACCCTGCCACAGCCACCCCCAAGGCTGGGCCTGCTGGTGGTGACCACACGTGGGCAGGGCCAGCGCAGCAGACCAGTGGCCTCATCAGGTCTACTGAGAGATCCTGGACCGCCCACCCCAGACCTTGCCTGCTGTGTGCACATCTGGGCATCACCAGACATGGGATGGAGACCTCGTGCCTGGGGCCCCTCCACTCAGGCCCGGGGCCAGGCCCACACTCTGGGGCCCAGACTCGCCCTTGCCCTCAAGCCCTCTCCTGCCCCCCTGCCCTCAACCCTGCTCTCCACCTGCGCTGGATGGGGGAATATGCCCCCCTACCACCACTGTCTCTCCTCTCTGGGCCACCCCCACCCCTCCTCCACTCAGCAGCCCTTTGCAAGTCTCTCCAAGAGTCCTTGGTGAGGGACAAGGAAGGCAATGGACAAGTAGAAGCCAAAGAGAGGACACGGTCACCCAGAGCCCAGGTGTGGAGGGTGGGCAGGGGTGGTGGGGGCCGGGGATGGATGCCAAGGTCAAAGGGCCATGCCACCTCTTCTCTGACCTGGCATGCCCAGGCCCGCCGGTTGCCCCCAGCCATGTCCACAGGGGCCACTGGACGGCTCTGCCCTCCGCCCCCTGCTCCTCATCTATGCCCAACGTCTGGCTCCTCCTGGAGTCACAGAAGGCAGCTGGGAAAGCCCGTGCGATGGACACAGAACAAAAATAAACTGCTTTTCATGTCTCCGTTATATAAAGGCCAACAGGAGAGAGTGCTTCACCCCCGAGGGGAGAGATGTCAGGATGAAGGAGCGGCTCTGGGCACAGAGCTCTGGAGAGCCAGATCACAGTCTGAAACTCACAGGAAGGTTTTACTCTGGAGGGTTGGGGAGTGCGAGTGAGAGGCAGACGGGTGGACGGCTGGACCTTCCCTGCAGAAAGCCTCTTCGGGGCCCCAGCGCGCGGCGGCACTGGCCAGCAGAGCCTGCGTCTCTACTTGGCTAAAAGTGCAGGCACTACTGCGGTCTAATCCCCTTCTTACCAGGTTTGCTGGGGAAAGAGCTGGGTGGGCAGGGGTGGCGACGACCGAGGTCTGTGCCCCACGGGACCGCTGACCCGGGCTCGGGATAGAGGCCGGCCTCCCGGCCCTCGCGGGCTGCCGACGTGCAGCCGTTTGCTCCAAGCTCCTCACTCCCTGGGCTGTCGAGGAGTGCAGGCAGACAAGACCACACGAAACACTTTCAGATACACAAGCGGCTCTGAGGAGGGCAGCCCAGGTCTGACGGTCCACGTCCCGCCTCTCCAGTGGCCTGAGCGTGCCAGCAAGGTGCCTGGGTCTGATCCTGAAGCCCACTCAGAGCCAGTCGGCCCCGCCCTGCGGCTGTTCTGTGGGACACACAGATCTCCAGCCCCGAGCGCCTCAGCCTCAGCTCCATCCCGGGACCTCTCAAGGCAACGGCTCCCCATTAATGGGCTCCCCTGACCCACATCTCAGTCCAGACAACTCCGACAGCAGAGCAGGGGCCGTCTGATGGCCACCATCCCGGCCGCCCTGTGGGAAGTCAGCCCCTTCACAGCGGAAGCAGCTGGAGGGGGAGAGGTGGAGCCCCACACGGGGCAGAGCTGGGACCGGGATGCGAGGTTGCTGGGGCCCTGGGCCTCCCACCAGTCAGCTCAGGGTGGCCTTGGAGGCCGGGTCAGGCCCTCTGCACAAAATTCTGAGCTCTGAAGGGAAGACGTGGTCTGGGTTAAAACCCTCTCCTGGGGCGCCCAGGTGGCTCAGTCAGTCGAGCATCTGACTCTTGATTTCAGCTCAGGTCACGATCTCAGGGCCATGGGATCAAGCCCCTGTGTTGGGCTCTCCACTCAGCACGGAGTTAGCTTGAGATTCTCCCTCTCCCTCTGCCCCTCCCCTGCTTGAGCACTCCCTTTCTCTCTCTCTCCCTCATATAACAAATAAAATCTTAACAAAAAAAACCCCACAATGCTCTCCTGCGGCCATCAGGCCTTTGCCGAGCAGCCCAGGCTGCGGACTCTCCAGTGGCACCTGACTAGCTTTATTTCACGCCCTGAATGAAGCACCACCCTCCTCCTCACCTCAGGGCCTTTGCACATGCCTGGAGCAGCTCCCCCTGGTTCCCAGCTGACTCCCAGTCACCTCAGCTTCAAAACCCTGTCTCTGGAATGCATCCTGTCTCCTGTCGTAGGTTCTCAGGGTACGTGACACTGTCCACTGTAACACAACAGAGCATTTTTAAAAGCTCCTGTGTCACAGTTATTTTTCCAGCAGACTCTAAGCTCAGAACAGCTGAGGACTAGGTCCTTTCGTCCCATTCCATCCTTAGGGCACCTCAAGGAGCCAGGAGTACAGAAAATGCCATTTCTGCATAATCCTAAATCATAACCCCCTAAAAAATCAGTGTAAACAAAGGTAACACACACACGGGGCTCCCCTGTGGACACGGCGGATGGAACACATGTGTTTGTCCTTGCTCCCTACCGCAACCGCCGTGGGGGACGAGGGGGGTGGGCAAGATGTGCGCAGACGGAACACAGAGGAACGCGGCTCGGCAGACCTGGGGGAGCAGGGCCTCCCCGCCTCGGGTGGCGGCGAGGCCGACTGGAGCCGAGGCACACGTCTCCTTCCTGCCCCCCAGGTGATGGCGTCGCCCCTCGGGGCTGCTGAGGCAGATGCTGATACCTGGCCCCTCCCCCCCAGGCCAGGCCCACGCCCGGGGGGGTGGGGAAGGGCTGGAGGGCCCCCGTCCCCGTGCCATCAGATTGCTTCCTGAGAAGCCAAGCAGTAAGGTGCGGGCTGGGACCCACGTCTGTGGTCCACACCTGCGCAGGGAGGCGGGCAGGAGCACAGGCTCAGCAGAAGTCAAACTGCGCCCGTGAGCCAGTGGGGTCTGAAGCGGCCTTCACATCCGCCCTGCGCTCAGGCTCCCCGGAAGAGGGCTGGGGCCGTGCGTCCCCGCGTCCAACAGACCAGGCCGAGCGGGGAGGCCCACCAGCCGGCCGCCTGCCTGGATGCGGACAGGGCCGCTGGGGAGGGCAGTGGAGAGGAGGGGAGAAGGGCCGGGCCCAGGGTGGGGCGCACAGGGCAGGGAAGCCGGCCGGGGACCAGGGACCGGGGGGCCAGGCTGCTGCCGGCCGAGCCACCAAAGGCAGGCAGGCCCGGCTCCTGCAGTGGTGCTTTGTTTAGGAGCTGGAAGCAGCGTTTGAAATTTACCTTTGGGGACCCAGGACAGAGTCATTTTTCTTTTTGAAAAATGAATAAAACACTCAGCCAATGCTAAGATTCTCAGACTTAAACACAACAAATAGCACTAATATTTCACCATTAGCAACAAAAGCCCTCTGAGCCCGGGCTGTGCCTGGCAGCGGTTTCTAAACCCGGCACAGGTCAGGGCCACTCCGAGGGCAGCGTGGGAAAGGCAGTGAGGGAGGCTTCGAGACCGGCCTGCCTGGAGGGAGGCGGCGGGGTAAGGCCCAGGGGCCAGGGCAGGGTGGCATGTCCCCTACTTTTCCAAGAGGCTGGACAACCGGCTTCCCGCTCTGCCCCAGGCCGTGAGGCTGGCGTGTGTGCCCTGGACCGCGGGTACCGTGCCCCTCATCCCTGGGCGTCCCCGGCACTGCACTCCGCAGCCTGGAGGGGTCTACGCGGCAGGGACGGCGGCTGGCGCGCCCTCGCGGTCCATGGCAGTGGATGGCGACGGCAGGGCTGCTGATCGCCTACCCACCCCCCCCCCCCCACGCTCACTGAGCTCCGATGCGGGGCCTGTCTCCCCGGCCCGCCCGTGTGGAGCCTGACTGACTGCCTGGCTCCCTGGTGGGGAGGCTGAGCCCAGAAAAGGGGTGGGCCCGCTGTGCACCCAGCAGTGCTGGCCGCAGCTGACCTGTCCACTATCTCGGGCCTAACTAAATGGTCCGGTGCCCGGGCAAGGCCCTGCAGGGCAAGAGGGTCAGGACAGACAGCGCACAGCACCCCAACGGGTCCCCCAGGACACCGGCAGCTGGGCCCAGATGTTCTAGAAGGCCAGCTGGTGCTCTGGCCACCCTCGGCCCATGGCTCGTGAGTCCTCCCAAGGTCCAGGAGGCACACCCGGCTCCAGTCTTGGCGGTGGGCATGAGGCAAGGGCAGTGCCACCCTCCACCATGAACAGGCTCTGGGAGAGCCGCGGTCTGACGGATCAAGGTCCTGAGTTGGGTGTTTGCTTTCTTGGGTTCAAGAAGCTGGTGACGGAGCTGAGGGAAACGCCTGCTCAGTGTCGGGAGGACACACGGCGGGGGGCGGGGGGGGTCCAGTGGTCACGCCCGTGGAACCAAGCCGTGGTGCCACACCACGAGGCCACACGGGAGCAGCTGTTTGAGGTGGATGTGCTGGGTCTGGGGAAGCTGGGGCACCAAATGCGTCCCTACGTATCTGAAGGCGCGTGGATGAAAGCAAACGTGTTCTGAGTTGGTCCCTGCAGCTGAACAAAGACCAGGGAGGGGACCCGCCTCTGTAAGGAGGTGTGTCCCAGGGACGGCTAAGTGTCGGGGCAACGCAGGGGCCTGACCTCAGATAAAAGAGCAGCTTGCGCCCATGCACCTTGAGAGGCTAGCTGCCCCAGGGCGGTGCAGCAGGTGCCCGGTCCACACTCCCCACCACACAGGACCAGGCCAGGGGCCTAGGAGCCTGGCTGGGCCTAAGGTGTCCCCGTGGGAAGCGCCCCTGGGCCTGGGCCTCCCCGGCAGGTGCAAGAGAAAGGGGGTGTGGGGGGTGGTGATGGCTCTGTTCAGGGCCAAATTATTCAGGTCTCGTAACTTCTAACTATTTCAGTTTTACATTTTTAAATGTTTAATAATTAAGCATCAAATATGTATGCAATTTTATTAGGAACCGTGGGAGCGAATACCACAGGGGCTGTAACTGTGGGTCTGGGTCCTGGGCCTGGCCGACCGTGAGCAGCGGGGAGGAGACATGCCTGCTGGCTGGACCACTGCCTCAGGCAGGCCTTCTGTGGGTGCTGAGCCCTGGGGACGTGTGTGCAAAAGCAGCAGGGCCACCTGACGCGGCACGTGCTTCCCTCTGATGGACTCCTTTTGGAGGCTGCCTTCCCATCCCAAATCCAAATCCCAGGAGTGGGGCCGGGAGGGAGCCTGGAGATGCATGTGTGCCTGTGCCCGTGCCCACTGGGGGGCTCCGGGCGCCCACCGCCTTCCCTGCACAGCACTCAGGGAGGCCTTCCCACGGAAGGCCACGGCAGACACTGCCGACCCCCACTGCGGGCCTCAGGGACCGGTGGACAGGCCCCTACCACCCACTAGACACAGCCTTTTGCGTTCCTAGGGAATGTTTTGTTTGAGCCGCCTGCAGCCGGAGGGCCCCTGGGACAAGGTCTCTCCATTATGAGCCCATGTTCCCCTGCTGGGCCGGAAATTGCACGTTTTACACAAGAGAGAAGACATTCGCCCTGGAATTATATGCAGATGAGCAGCGTGTGTGCCCACTGCCGGCTGCCTGGCAGACGCCCGCCCTGGGTAAGCTCGATGCCAGCCTTCAAACAGGGGCATCTCTGTGTGATTAACGGCTCACTCCACAAGCAGCTTGTCACCTTGCACAAAAATGATCTGAAAAGACACCAGCAATTACAACCCACCAGATTACGGGGTGGGAGTGTCCCGGGGTGACAGGCGGGAGCTCATGTGATATCATATTCCTGGGAAGGCTCCCTCCCCCACCACGGAGAACAGAGAACAGTTGAAGCCCCAGAGGATGCCCCCCCCCCCCCGCCCCACTGGATGCCAGGCTCCCCACCCCGCCGCCTCTTTCGGGAGTGGACGACCAGCTGAGCCTTGGTGGAAGGCCATGGCCGGCCCCTTGTCCGGGCAGCTGACAGATGTGGGGTCAGGCCCAGGGAAGGTCGGTGCCTTGTTCACTGTCACCCGGCCAGGGAGCAAAGAAGCCGGACATTCAAGCCAGGACTTCGGGGCGGGATGGATCCCCCAAAGCCCACCAGGCAGCACCAGTGCTGCTATGAGGAAGCAGCCCTGGACACGAGGTGCCACCTCAGGTACAAAGTCTGGTCTGTTGCTCGTTCGAGCCTTCCCAGCCATGCCACCGGCAGGGGCCCCTCCGGGATCCCAGCGTCCCTGCACAAGCTCACAATCCTCTGACTTTGTTTCACTTGTTTGGTTGTTTAGGGTACATTTCTTCCCAACTAAAGCACATACCCCATCAGGGCAGGGTCCTGGGCTCCACGAGGGCCAGGAAATGTGCACCCTGTAGAGACCGACCACGCTGCATGCCCACCGGCTCATCTTAAGCTACGTGAACACCTAAGGAGCATCACCGAATCTCCATTTCAGGGGTGGGGACCTGGGGGTCAGACAGTTGGAAGCAAACTGCCTGAGGCATCACACACTCACGCATGCACACGCACACAGGCGCTCACACACGTGCACACATGCATGCACGTACATGCGCTCACACACACCCGCTGGAGCCAGAAACCATCCAGAGGAGAGATGCACACAATAGGTACACCCATCACAAACCCCATGAGATGTAAACCAGAGAACACCACTGCTTAACAAGTTTCCAACAACTTCTTTCCACACACGCCCAGGCAGGTGGCCTGTTGGGCTCATGGAGCAGCGGTGGCCTGGGGCCACCAGGCGGGAGGGCCCGCGGGAGGAGGCAAGAAGTCGGCAGCCGCGGCAGGCTCGCTCCTACTCCGTTCTGCACGGTGTGTGCATTATTCATTTCCAACAGTGGGCTCCCGGCAGCCGAGTCCCTGGAAGGTGCGCTTCCTCTCAGAAGAGGGAAGAGCCTCCCAGAGCTCATCTTTTATTGACGGAGTCATTTTCGAGTCAATCTGTCTGCTTTGGGCAGGACAAGATTTTAAATCTTTCTTTCTCTCCCTGCTTTTGAGATGTGGCAGTCTATTAAAACCTGCTAATGCACGCGGCCAGGCGGATGAAGGAACTGGACGGAGAACCGGCTCCGCGGCTGCAGCCGCCCACAGACCCGAGAGTCTGGAGGAGGGAAGGCGGGGCAGACAGACGGTGGGCAGGGGGGGCAGTGAGTTAGCCCTCCGGGGATCCAGAGGGGCAAGGACGCAGGCTGCCCTGAGGGCCAGGCTCCCCGGAAGGTGGGGCGTGGGGTGAGGAGTGTGCTGGACGCACAGCCCCGAGAGGGAAGCAGCGCTCTCGGGCGGCAGGCACCTTGTGCTCAGGGACAGACGGCAGCCCTGGGGTCTGGGGGCCTGCCTGGGGGGTCAGCGGGCCGGGGGCTCCACCGCGGAGACAGGCTGCTCCTCCCAGTGCCCACAACCCCGTCCGTGACAAGCAGCTGCCCGTGTGCAGGCCGAGTGGCCTCTGCAACGGAGCTGCCGAATGCCAGGCGAGGCTCGGGGAGGTGAAGGGACCTGGCCGAGCACATGCAGCGGGCAGAGAAGCTGCCAGGACCAGAGTCCATCCCGGCTCAACTCTGCTGGGCGCGGCGGGGCGCAGGGCTCTCCCGGACAACAGCCACGGCGCACAGCACGCTCCCAGCATGGGAACTGGGAACGAGTGCCCACCCTTCCCCGGTCCGGCCGCAGGAGCCCCTCCTGCCCGTCCTGCCGGCCTCTGCCTCCAGCCCACCCTGGCCTGATCGCATGGGACTACAACACGTGCCAGCCTCAGACGCCATGGCAGGCAAGCAGAGACGCTCCCGGGACCCCACAGCAGGCTGGCCCCCCACGCCGTCCGCCTGGGGGGTCCACGGCCTCTGTCCAAGGCCAGCTACAGGCTGCTGACACCTCTACGCCCCCGAGTCCTAACGACCTTGTGAAGTCAGAGAGAGGATGTTTTCCCGAAGGTCAACAGATGGGTGACTAAGACAGAGGCTGTGGGGAGGTGTCAGTGCCCGATACCCAAAACCAGGACTGTCTGCTCATCAGCAGAAGGGCTCTGCAGACAGGAGTGAATTAAGAAGGTGGAGATGGTCCAGGGGCCCAGGGTCCTCATGCGGCTTCTACGAGCAGAGGAGATGGGAGGGTGCGGGTCTGAAGACGACGCACCATTGGCATGGGTCAGGGAGGGGCTGGGGCCACAGAAAGCAGCTGCCTCCAGCAGCCAGAAACTGCAATGGAACAGGACCCCCCAGAGCCTCCGGGGGATGCAGTCCTGCCAACACCTTGCTGTCAGCCTCCTGATGTGAGACTTCTGACCCCCAGTGCTGCCCAATGAGACCTCTGTGGGAGCAGGTGACCACCATGGCGGCCGCGGGCACCCAGGGGTGTGGGTGGCCGCCACAGAGGCCTGTCTGAGTACAATCTCCCCGCCCCTCGACAGCAGCGGCAGGACTGAGCCCTCACAGTGAGCGGCCCCAGGGACAGGGACATTAGAAGGGCTGGTGAGTTACTCACCCAACAAGGATGTGACAAGAGTGAATTGCATGCCTGGCATCATTCTAGGCTTAGGGCACACAGCATGGACACACATAAAAATCCCAGGTCTAAGGCACTTACATTCCCATACGGGACACAGATAAAAACACACATCAGCAGGGCGGGGTGGTCTCCAGAGCTGGTAAGCACTATGGAGCACCAGAAGGCAGGGCTGACAGGGGGGCCGCAGTATGGCCCTGGTCACAGCAGACCTCCAGGGAGCCAGGGCACAAGCTGAGCACAAGGCGGGCAGGAGGCGGCCCGTGTAAAGGGCCTGAGGCAGGAGGCAGCTTGAACTGTTCAGAAAAGCAGGGACGACGCCAGCAAGCCAATGCAGAAATGGACACGGGAACGCAAACGGTAAGTTTGGGCTGGGGTCATCCAGACCACAGAGACTGACCTGCAGTCTGTGTGCTGCCACTCCGCTTTAGCAAACGGCCTGTGAGAAGAGGTCCTGTCTGCGCTAGCTGAAAGAAACCCAGAGGGTTTTCTCGCTTTCACAGAAAAGGCGAGAAGCACAAGTAGCGTTCATGTTGGTTGTGCAGCGAGCCCTCAGGGGCAGCGTGCACCACCAGCAGCACGAGCGGCCCCCCAGCTCCTTCCCCAGGAGCCACACGCAGCACCCCAGCATCCAGCCGCCAGTGCTCTGAGCCACGGCCATGAGCATCTGCACTTCTCCCGGTGGATCTCCTACAGTCCTTAGCAAGATGGGTCGGAGACAGGTGGTGTCTTCAGAACAACTGGACCTCTACATAGGAACAAATGAATGTTGAACCCTCCTTCACATCACATACAAAAGTTAGTTTGATACAGACCACGGGCCTAAAAGTTTCTAGAAGAAACCGGGAGATGGCAACGCCGGGGCAAGCCAACATTTCTTAGACAAAGAACTAAGCACAGAAGGAAAAACGAGTAGATTCGACTTCATCAAAATTTAAAACTTTCGCTTATTGAAAGGCAGCATGAAGAAAATGATCACAAGAAAACAAATACTCTAAAACCGGGCTGAAGACTAACGGAGACCCTTTACCGGAGCAGATGTGTGAACGGCTGATGAGCTGTGGGAACGTGCCTGACGCTGCTCGCCGTCGGGGAGACCCAACCACAGCGGATGGCCGCGCCCTGGAGGCCAGGGAATCAGCAGCAGCAGGGGCACGCGGGACCCTGAGATGCTGCCGCCACTCTGGAAAACAACTTGGCAGCTGCTTAAAGGTCAAATGTAACCCAGCCCCCATCACACCCCAAGAACCAGGGACCCCGATTCCACTCCGACCCCGTGCAAGGCTATGCGCACACAGAGCCTCATGGTGCCACGTCCTCGGCAGCAACATTCCTACGAGCCAAGAAGCATCCATACCCCCCGCATCCGCCAGCTGACGAAAGCCCAAACAAAGCGAGGTCCAACCATGAATGCTACTTGGTAACGCACACAACGGACCTCAACACGTTCTGGCAGGTGGCAGGAGGGAGACATGTCACCAGAGGCAGGACATGGACTCTGACCCCATGGCGGAGTGCGGGAGCGGACCCGGGCCCTCAGTGGGCAGCAGGGACCCTTTGGGGGTGATGGAAAGGCTCATCGTTGTGACGGCTGCAAGCCTTGCATATTTACTAGAAACCACTGTATGCTTTAAACAGGTAAAGATTGGGAGATTATTTTTTTATTTTTTTTAAAGATTTTATTTATTTATTTGACAGAGACACAGTGAGAGAGGGAACACAAGCAGGGGGAGTGGGAGAGGGAGAGAAGCAGGCTTCCCGCTGAGCAGGGAGCCCGATGCGGGGCTCAATCCCAGGACCCTGGGACCATGACCTGAGCCGAAGGCAGACGCTTAACGACTGAGGCCCCCAGGCGCCCCGGGAATTTATATTTTTTAAAGACTATTCGAACAGTTACAGGGTCACAGCAAAACTAAGCGGAAGGTACAGAGATTTTCCTTATGTGGACACACGACACAGTCCCCCCACACTGACGTCCCCCAGACGGCGCATTTGTCACAATCGGTGATCCCACGCTGACACATCATCACACAGTTCACAGGAGGGTCACTCTGGGTGGTGGACATTCCGTGGGTTTGGATGAATGTACCATTATAATCATACAGGGTATTCAACGCCCTGTGACCCGCCTCTGCACCCCTCTCCAGCCCCAGCACCCGCCCACCGTTTACCGCCCCCGCAGTCCTGCCTTTTCGGGAGCGCCCCACGGCTGGAATCCCACAGTCCGGAGCCGGCTCGGGAACACACGTGTCGGGTTCCTCCACGGCTTCAGAGCTCACTCCTCTGTAGAACTCGAGTCACAGTCCACCGTCTGCACGGCCCACGGCGTGTGCGTCCATCCCCGACTCCAGGGCACCCTGGTCGCTTCCAGTTTGGGCAGCTGTGGATAAAGCTGCCATAAACATCCGTGCGCAGGTGTGACGGGGACCTACGTTCTCACGTCCTGGGGGTAAATGCCGAGGAGCACGTCCGCTGGACTGCATGGCAAGAGCGTGGCTGGTTTTGTAGGAAACCACAGGCCCCCCCACCGACGTGGCCGTGCCATTCCCTGCTGCTCCCACCACTCCTGCCCTGAGACAGGTCGGTTCCAGCAGCTCTGGTAAGCTGCCTCATGCCCACGCGCCCTTGCTCTGATTCTCGGGAGTCTGTGCGGACACCATCTGCCGACCGCCCCCCAGCTCAGGGCCTCAGCTCACAGGAGGGGAGCCAAGGGGCAGAGAAAGGGCATACTCTGCCCAGACCACCCAGCTGTTAGGTGTCCCTCTGACCCTCGGGCCACCCGGTGACCTCCACCGAGGCCGAGCCTTCCAGGGTTTTCTCTGCCCACTCTGCCTGCCCTAGGGCACGAGGCCCAGGCTCTTGCCTTTGAGCGAAGGCGGATGCCTCAGTTCACACTGGCAGTCTGCATGTGGGACGGGGTCGGGGGTGGAGCTGCCAGGCTACAGGACGCTTCTCCACCCCGGATGGTCTTGCCTTGACAGACAGGCTCCCGTGCAGGGGTCCAGATCAATGGGGCTGATGATAACGGCCTTCATCACCATTACCGCACACCAGGCGCACACCGCACGCTCCCACAGGAATTGTGTGGGTGCAGGAGGCAGCCTCCACGACGGCCCCAGCCAAGGTACTGGCCTCGGGAGGGAGCCAAGCTGACACCGGGGGTGGGGGGGATGGGGCGGGGGAGGTGCAGAAACCTGCCCAAGGTCACACAGCTGAGCGGCAGAGCGGGGACTTCCAGAAGCAAGTGTTGCTTGATTCTAAAACTCAGAGTCCAAGGATTGGATTTCTCAAGTCAGAGTAGTACTTCCTTCACCGGCTCAAGAGGCCCTGCTGTCTGGGACCCAAACTTAACTTAAATGAACAACAAGAACCTCCTGCAGATGGATCTGGGGAGCCGCACTCCCATGCCCAAGTCTGTGCACCCCTGGTCCACCCAAGAGATCTGTAGGCCCTGCAGCGCCCAGGAGGTGGGCACATAGTCGGCCACACAGCAGCTCCCAGAGCCCGAGAGGCCATGGAGCACGGAACCCCAAACCAGGGACTGTTCCCTCCGCCACACGGACACCACCCCATGTGGTGGTGAGCTGTCCAGCAGGTGGGCACAGAGCCTGCTCAGGGCGCGGGATCAGGGAGACCTAGGGTCACTGTTCCAGTAGCTTCATGGGGACTTCTGGCCCAGAAAGATGGAGTGGACTTCTCCCCGCTCCTCCCTACCAAAGACAACTCTGTGCCTGGCCGTGCCGGGGGCAGCACAGCAGAGTTCAGAGGGTGGGAGGAGGGGGGAGGGCTGGGACCCGGAATGGGAGCCACAGCAGAGCAACTCGGGACCCAACCTGGAAAATTAAGGTGACCTGGACCCTGCATTTCCGCCCTCCCAGCCCAGCAGCAGATGGCCAGGGCCGGCCCATGCGTCCCGGGGCCAAGCAGAAGGACGCCGCATGTCCAGGGGAGTGCCAGCTCCCAGCAGCCGGGCCACACAAGTCCGTCCCCGAGAGCCCTCCCTGCCCAGAGACAGCGAGGTGCAGCTAAAAACTCGCCTACCAAAGTAATTTACAAACTTAATGCAGTTTCAATAACAACCAAAACCTCCACGGGTTTTTTGAACTTGACAGACTAATTCTAAAATTCCTTTAGAATAATAAACAGGTAAGAAAGTCTCTAAGTGCAAAAAAGTAACCCCTTGCTTTATACCAGATACTAAAACATATCTTAAAGTTACAATTATAAAAAAATATACAGTAGAAACGAATGAAACAAACAAACAAACAAACAGGAAACAAAGTATGGATCCTGTTACGTATCAGAACCTCACAAAGATAAAGACATGTCATAAACGTGTGAAGCAAGGAATGATTACCCGATAAATGGGAGGCAGGCGACTGCTCCGTACATGGTTTGGGAAGAGGTCAACTTAGACCCTGACCTTACTCGACACACCAAGGTAAGTTCCAAGTAGATCTTTAAATGTGAAAAATAAGCCAAAAAAAAAAAAAAAAATCCCATAAGAAAACATGATTATTTATCAAAAGGACTTTCTAAGCTTAAAGTAATGGAATTAACAGAAGAGAATCCAAAAACAGTTAAAAATTTTGACACAAATTAATCATAAAGAAAACTAGAAGCTTTTACACAAACTGAATTAGGAGGAAATCAAGGAGCACGGACTTGGTGAGACCGTAGTGGAAGGAGCAGATAGGACACATTCTCCCTTGTTAGTGAGCGAAGGAACATGCGTTATAACAAGGTACCACTTTTATCTAAAGTTTTAAAAAATTGTGCCGTAAAATTGACATTTTTTGGTGTACAGTTCTGCAAGGCCACCACCTCCAACATTCAGGACCGCTCTGTCACCCTGGACAGCTATCCGCCACAGGCTCTGTGCCCCGGCCCCTGCCACCCGCCACCACACCTGTTCCTTGACCGGCACTCTTGCCCTCTCGGGGACTGGCTCCTCCCACAGCGCAGGGCCGCCCCTAGGTGGTCAGCAGGTGGTCACTCGGACGCGGAGCAGTGTTCCACCAGCAGATGGACCGCCTATTCTCCACTCACCCGTTAAAGGACATTGGGGCTCTTATTGGTTTTTGGTGACTATGTGTGACACTGTTGGAAACACGAGTTCCAGTTCCAGGAAAGATGAAGGTGTGAACTCAAGCCTGCCTTTCAGTGAAGGTGCTCATGCTGGAGAGTGCGCATGGAGCGGCCGGCCCCGAAGGGAGAGGCTGCTGCTGCCTGAGGACGGGACCAGAGGGCCAGTGGCACCAACCCCACCGCCCTAACCATAGGAAGTCCCTGCACCAGCCTGTGTGAGCGGACGTGCGCTGTGTGCGACTTCTCATCCGGAGCACATCGCGTTTCCCCTCCGGCTACAACTCCGGTCAGGGCGCTGCTCTGTGGCGGGCGGCATAAGGGTCCTTTATGTATTTGCTGGACTCACACCCAGGAATTGTATTTGTTGAGAATGGACAGAAATGGCATTATGTTTCTGACTCCAGGGCCCATGTGTCCGCTGCCGGAGTATCACACGCAACCCGCGTAGTCTTCCCGCACACACACGCACTCTCTTATCACATCAAGTGTGTTCAAGCCTGCAGGATGCAAGATCAACTGGATCACAACCATCGGTGCCAAACTCACTTCACCAGGCTTCGTGTTTGGTTTTACTTCTTGCTTGGGGTTTTATACCCAGAGAGTCGTCTGCAGAGGAACACTTCTGCTTCCTCCCCTCGCGTCCCTGTGCCTGCTCTTCCCTGGTGGCCCAGACTGGGACTTCCGCCGTGCTTACTCAGGGCGCTAGACCACCTCTACCTTATTTCTGGTCTTGGGGAAGCATGGATTGGTGTGGGGGTGCTTGCAGACGCTCTTTGTCAGGCTGAAGGAGCCCCCTCTTTATTTAGTTTGCTGAGTTTTCCTGTTGAGTTTTGTCAAATTACTCCATCAGTTGATTAGATCACATTGATGCGGTGGATGACATCAATGGATATTTGAATCCTGGAATACAAAAATAAATGCCTATAGGTCCTATTTTCTGTCCTGTCACTGGTTTTCAAATTAGGATAATATTTGCTTCATAAAATGAGTTCGAAAGTGCTCCCTCTTCACTTTTCTTGAAGAGCTTGTACAGAGCTGGTGTTAATTGTTCTTCATTTGGTACAATTCACCAGTGAAAGCACCCGGCCTGGAGATGTCTTTTTTGGAAGCTTCCTGATTGTAGCTCCAACTCCTGCATCAATTATGGGACTGTTGGGGCTACCTCTTTCACACCGGGTGAGCTTTACAGTTTGAGTTTGCCAAGGTTGGTTGCTGTTGCTTATTTGGGTCCTGCTGCATCCCCCACCCTGCCCCGGACGACAGGCACTGAAGCGCGCGCTGGATGCAGACAGAGTTGAGAGAAGGAGGTAGGAGAAATCCCTCTTTCTTCCTCTTCTCATCCCCTTCTCCTCCAGGTCCTTGGCAACCCCGTGGAGGTGCAGGTGCAGCTGGGCAGGCACCTAGCTCTCGAGAGCTGTGACCTCAGGACATTGGGGTGAATCGCAGCTGCTATCCCAGCTGTACCCCATGGCGCTGGCCTTCATGCTGATGCAGCTGTGGAAGTACACAGCAGAGCAGGGAAAGCAAAGCTCTGGGTTTCCGGCCTGGAGCCTCAGGGAAGCAGAAACTGTGGGGGATCAGGAGAGGGGACTCTAGGGGGCATGCCTGGCACCCACACAGGCCGTGGAGACTGTGGTACGGGTCCCGAAACTGAGCAGGTGTGGAAGCACAGCTCAGAGGGCACGGGGACCGCCCCCTCAGTCCACCTGCTGAAACCAACTGACTGGGATTAACATTCTCCACAGCACAGCAAAAAGATCGAGAATCTCCCAACACGGCATTCAAAACCTACAGAAAACATCCAAAATTAAGCAGCACGGCCAACAGGTGCCAACCCAGGATGACAGAGATGGTAGAACTGCCAAGCAAGACTCCACTGATGCCCCACATGGACTTCGCGTGTCATCGTCCACCCAGAAACAGTATTTACCACTGAAACTGGCTGCAGAGAGCATATCGGTGTACAGGTCCCCTGTCCCCAGATGCTGCCGCTCTCCTGTCCCCCACTTTTAACTTACAAACACCATTATCCGCGATCTGAGTTTCTCACGGTCTGTGTCTCTTACACTGAGGGCAGATTATCCGAATGACTGTAGATGACTCATCAGAAGCCATGGAGGCCAGAGGTAGAGAAGCAATGTTGATTTCCATAATGCTGACAGAACCCCTAACCCAGAATTAGCAGGCGCGTCCTTCAGGAGTGAAAGGCAAGATGGGGTCACCACGTGGAGGGAACCCCGAGAACCTGGTACCAGCACATGTCCTCTGAAAGAAACACCTGGGGAGCAGATAAAAGGGGGAAACTTGGAATTTCAGGAATGAAGACAAAGCAACAGGAATTCTACACGTCTAGGTAAAAATCCTGAACTTTTTTTTTTGCTCTTTAAAATACGTATGACAGTTCAAAGCAAAAACTGTAACATTTCATGGTGGGGTTCTCAGTGTATGTGGAGGAAATGACCTGCAAGCACGACCACACCAAGGGCGGGTGGGCGGGAAAGCCGGTCACGGTAAGATCTTGACATTCCAAGAGGTAAAACAGCAGATACAAGTGCACTGTGAGAAGTGTGTGTACTGTAATCAATCCCTAGAAAAGTCACTTTGAAAAGTGTCCAAAGAGATACAATGAATTAAAAAACCCTAAGATATAACAAAATGGGATACTAAAAAATGTTCAAAGAATCTGGAAAGAGGTAGAAAGAGGAAAACAGGAATAAAACACAGAGAGCAAGCAAAACTAATCATAAATGGCAGACCTAACTCCAAACGTATTAAAATATTACATTAAATATAAATGGTCTAAACACACTGATTAACAGACAGAATACACCTTCTTATCAGGTGCACATGGAACATTTACTAAGATCGCTCAGTACTGGCCATCAGACAAATCCTGAATTAAAAAACAAGTTATACAAAGTGTGTTCCCTAAATGTAATGGAATTAAACCAGAAATCAATAACAGAAAGCCACCTGGGAGATCCCCAGACATTTTGAAATTAAAAACACACTTCTAAATAACGTATGAATCACAGAGAACATCTTAAAGGAAATTTGAAAAATTTCTCACCTAAACACAAATGAAACTACAACATACTAAAATTTGTGGATGCAGCTAAAGCAGTACTCAGATGGAAATTTATAGCATTAAATGTTTATTTTAGAAAACCAAAAAAGATCTCAAATGAGCAATCTCACTTTCCAGCTTAAGAAACCAAAAAAAGAGCAAGAGGAAGTCAGAGTAAGCAGACCAAAGGAAGTAACAAGGAAATGAGCAAAAAATCAGTAAAACTGAAAACAGAGTAACAATACTGAAAAATCAATGAAACTGAAAGCGAGGTCTTTGAAAGACTGACCAAATGGGCAAATCCTCTTCAAAGCTGACAAAGGAAAAAAAAAAAGGCAAAGACACAAATTACCAAAATCAGGAAGGAAAGAGAGGGTAATCACTACAGACTCGGTGAGATGATAAAATTAGTAAAAGAATAGTACAATTCCTGTAATAAATTTCACAACTTAGACATAAAGGACCAATTCCTACAAAAACCCACAAACTACCACAATTCACCCAAGAAAAACCAGATAAGCTGATATTCCTGTGGTCTTAGTGCACATGGGCCTCCTGTCACAGAATACTGCAGACAGCGTTGGCTTATCAACACGAGCTTGTACTCCTTGTGATTCTGGAGGTCGGGGAGTCTGAGATGAAGGCGCCGGCAGATCTGGGGTCTGCGAGGGTCCAGTTACTGGCTCACAGACAGCATCTCCTGTGTCCTCACGTGGTGGAAGGAGTGAGGGAGCGCTCTGGGTCTCTTTTCTGAGGGCAGTGGTCCCATTCATGGGGGCCCCACCCTTCCTGATGATCTCATCACCTCCCAAGGCCCCACTTCCTAACACCACCACACTGGGGAAGAGGGTCTCAACATACAAACTGTGTGTGTTGGGAGTGGGGCACAACCGTTCAGCCCATGGCCCCTGTAACTCCAAGAAATCCTCAGCGACCCAAATCTACAGGTGCAGATGGTGTCCAGCAGGTGTCTATAAAATAGCTAGAGAGAAGGGAATGCCAATTTGACACCATCTCCTCCAGAAAACAAAAGAGGAAGGAGCATTTTCTGACTCATTTCATTCATTATGCTGATAATCAAACTAGAGAAGGACAGGACAAGAGAACCACAGACCAATATGAACAATGACACCAAAATTATTGACGAAATATTAGCAAGTTGGATCCAGCAACATAAAATGGAAGAACATACCGCAACCAAGAGGAATTTATTCTAGGAATACAAGGCTGGCTCCAAATTGAAAAATTTCACTAAGTAATCCTCCACACTGACATCTTTTCCAGTCATGGAGACACAAAATTCAGCATCCAACATGATAAACCCTCTCAGCAAGCTTAGAGGGGACTTCCTCAGCTTGACAAAGGGCATCTACATACAGCCTGCAGCTCACGGCACGGGCGGTGGGGAGGGACTGAACGCCCCCTAGGCGATGAGGGGTGCGGCCGGCCGCTCGCCTGTGCTCACCACCACTCAGCAGTGCACTCTCCAGCCAGGCAGGAGAGCAAGAACAGGGAACGCGGGTGCCCAGGCTTTATGGGAAAATATACAGCAGTCCCTCTTCACAAATGGCATGACTGCAAAAAATAAAATGAACAAAATCCAAACAAGACCCTCCTGAAACTGGTACGTGAGTTCTGTGAGGTCACAGGACACAAGACCAACCATACTTCTAGACACAAAGCAAGATCAAACACACACACACAATAACTCCAAGAATTTAAAACAACAAGGAAATACTTCGGGACGTTTCTAACAAAGCACTTCGTGGGTGTGTGTGCAGAGAATCAGGAACCGCTGATGAGGGAAATCCAAGGAAGCCTGAGTCAGTGGAGACACATCATGTTCTGGGTGGAAAGACTCACCACCTAGAAGTACGATTCTCCCCAAGCTCATCTGCAGATTTAATGGGATGCCCATGAAAGTGTCGGCAGGATTTCTGTAGATACAGACGAGCTGACTCCCACGTTCATGTGGAGAGGCAGCGGGACGGGAACGGGCAGGGCGCTCGTGAAAAGGGGGCACCGAGTCCGAGGACTTGCGGTACCGATGATGAGTGTCCAGCTATGGCCACCAGTCAGGGTGGTGGCAGCAAAGAGACAGACATGTAGGTCAGAGGGACAGAAGACGGGGCACACATAACTCTGCCAGCGGACAGGACCACGGAGCAAGGGTAATTCAGTGGAAGCACAAGATGCTTTTCCACAGCTGACGCTGGAACAACTGGACGTTCATGTGAACCCCTCTTGAAAATCACCTCAACCTCAACCTCACATCGTATGCAAAACTCAACTCTACATGGATCACAGATTTAACCGTAAAACTGAAAAACTCTTGGTAGAAAACTAAGAAAAAAGTGTCTTGACCTTGGGTCAGGCAGGGTTCTCAGATGAGACTCCTGTAAAAGGAAAATTCATTGTCCGAGAGCAAACGAAAAATGTTTGCTCTGAGAAGGACGCTGCTAGAAAATGAAACTCCCTGAACTTGATATAAAGAAAACAATCCTATAAAGGGGGAAACTGGAACACAGACCTACCCCAGAGGACGCAGGGATGGCCCAAGGTGCTGCAGGCGCTCATCTTCAGACACCGGGGATGCGCTGCATCACAACACACACATGTGCACACACACACATGCACGCACACACGTGCACACATGTACGCACATGCGCACACAATGCACGTACACGCATGCACGCACGTGCACACACACACATACACGCGTGCATGCGCGCACACACGCACGTACGTGCATGCGTGCGCACGCACACACACACCTGAGAACCACCCCTGCAGCACCAGCACCTACAGGGAAACACAGCCACGGGCCACGTGTAGACACTGTGGGACAGGGGCCAGTTTTTAGGAAGCCAACCACGTGCTGACCAGGGACCCAGCTGTCCCCACCAAGAGCATGCCCCGAGAAAACGGGCTAATGCTCCCAGAAGCACCTGTGTGGTGGTTTCCTGTGTCTGGCAGTTTGATATTGGTGTACCTGGGTGCATCTGACCCCTTCTGGAAGCTCGGGTTCAATGTCTGCTCTGTTTTAAAGCCTCTGTGGTGCTTTTCAGATCCACCCCACGTGTGCGCCACTCAGGCACCGGCCAGTGGCTTCAGAGACCCAGGCCACCCCTCCCTTCCCACCTGCTGCCAGGCCTCGGGGGTAAAGGCTGTTCTGCAGGGTGGGTGGGCCAGGAGAGCCCGAGACCGGGACCCTCCTGCAGCTCCCAGTGCCCACCCCTGGGGGACAATGGGAGAGCTCATCTGGGGTGGGGGTCGGAGGTGGCTGGAGACACCCTACATTGCTCCCTGGATTCTCTGGGCTCGTCGGTCTTCTTTCCCCACCCGGATCGTGCATTCCTTGCCGGCCGCCCTCACTGCAGCCCCACACAAGGGGGAGCACACGTGCTGGGGGCGGGGGACAAGCCCGGAGGACCCCTGCCTGGAAGAGTAGCCCTTCT
This sequence comes from Zalophus californianus, assembly GCF_009762305.2. Lineage (NCBI taxonomy): Eukaryota > Metazoa > Chordata > Mammalia > Carnivora > Otariidae > Zalophus > Zalophus californianus. The sequence continues at coordinate 112,665,451 of NC_045604.1, read as the reverse complement.
CCCCTCCTACTCAGCCCACGAAGCCCAGCCCAAGCCCCCTGCCCTGGCCTGCAGAAGCTGCCCAGCCACTACAGTCTGCCCCTCCCTTGGCCCTCTACACCCAGGGTCTGCTCCGAGGCCCCCGATTCCCACGGCTCTCCCCTCACTCTGTCCTAAGGGCAGGGACAGGCCCCGCTGACACCTGTGGGTCCAGCAGGTGGCAGGCGGCCAGTGCTGCTGGCTAACGGGACTGTGTGCCCCTGCCTCGGGGGGCCACGGTGCGTCGACCCCATCTCCACCCTGGCAGCACCCTACCCTCACCTGTGTGCGAGCCAGTGGAAGCCTGGGGTGGTTGCCTTGCCGAGGGCATGGGGACGGCAGAAATTTAGATGGCCTATGCCTTGTGGAGCCACCCCAGAATGCCTAGCACCTAGATGCCACCTCTTGGACTCACGACCCGTGGTCCCCCGGCTCCCCGCCAGCTGAACTGGCGGTGGCCACAGCATGGACCAGCTGCCTCATAAGCCAGCAGAGAAGACAGAGCGGCTGAGGGAAGAAGCAAGCTACTCTTTGTGCCCGGGCAGAGCAGGGGGGTCCAGGGCTCCTCCCTGGACCCCACCACCCTCCCCCACGCAGGGACACCTTGGGATCAGCTGCACCCACACAGCCAGGCAGTGACAAACTTGATCACCTTCACTGTGCTGCTGACAAGATTCGGTTATTTTAATATTAATGCATTACCTAATTAGGCTGCAATTAATAATCTCCCTGGCCTAGCCTGGGTACTGCAGGGGGCCCAGTGAGGAGCCAAGAGCCAGCTGGGGGAGGCTGAGGATTTAGGCTCCTGCCGACCCAGGAGGCTGGGCCCTTGCTACGGGTTGTTCAGCAATTCCTTTGTCAAAGATCCACCAGAAACTCAGACCAGCTCTCCCCCGAACTCTGAGAGCACGGTTAGGGAGGGTGGGGGGCTGTGCGCCCTCCCCCATCCTGGCTAGCCTGACGGGTCCTTCTCCTGTTCAGCAAAGGTGTGCTCCTCAGGAGGCCAGGCCCCTGCCACCAGTCCAGTCGCCTGCCACGGCACACCTGCTCCATCTGAAGGCCGTGCGCACCTGCACTGAACTTGGGGGCAGCTCTACAAGGCTAGCTCGGAGGTGGTGTCCTGTGCACAGCAGGAGGGAACCTGTCTGGACTGTCAGCACCCTTTACGTCATCTGTCAGGGAACTGGTCACGTTCCTACGAGGTCCACTGGTCTGTGCTAACCCTGGGGTGCCCAAGGGCGGGGGCCCCTGTATGTGTTTTCTGCCTCATTTCTGGCCTTCAGCCGGAGGCCAGACCAGAGCAAGCCGGTCTGCTCCCAGCAACCAACACTGGTCTGCACAGCCAAAGGCCTGGGTGGGGGTGGGCAGCCCGCTCAGAGGTGGCAGGGCAGCCTGGCCTGCAAGACTGGGGGTGGAGGGCAGCAGCGCGGGGGGCATCTGTTGGTGGCTGGAAGTCCACTAGAGCCCCATTCCCTGCGGCGCATCTTCGGGGTACCCAGACACCTGGCCAGGGGCCTGCAAGTGCCGAGGCTCCTGCAACTGGCAGGAGGTCAGAGGTCACGGCCCAGCAGCCTGGCCCTGCGCTGCTGGAACCGCATGCACTGCAGACAGCACGGGTGGCTCAGGAGGGCGCGTTTGCTGATGGACTGCAGCCTTGTTGGCAGGAACAGACAGGGCCTCCGCAGAGGCTGGCGTCTAATCCCCATGCTCCGTCTGCACGCCACCATCCATTCAGCAGCAGCCAGCTGTCTACCCACTTAAACGCCATCCGCGAGGCTCATGGTTGTTCCAACACGCTCCTTCGGGGCTGAGGCAGCTGCCTGGGGCTGGGGTCCCACGACCACACTCGCCATGCAGCTGCCCCCGCTTCTCCTGCAAACGTAAGACAAACGCCTGGCACGAGACCGTGGGCAAACACAGGCTGCAAACCCAGTGGAGATTCTCAGAGCTCCCGCTCCCACCGAACTTCCGGAGAGGCGGAAGCACCTCCCCCCCGCCGTGGCAGCCGTGTGCCCCGAGGATGGACATGGCGACCCCCCGCTTCCCCCTCCCACGCCCAGTCAGTCGCCGCTGCCGGGTCCAGCACGGGACCCGCCCCCCCCCCCCCAAGTCCCCACCCCAGGCCCATCCCAAATGAGGCTCTGGCCTCTGTCTTTGCAGACCAGCCCCCGTGCCTCAGCGGAGCGCTGGCACGCACTGGCCTTCACAAGCCAGACTTGCACACACATCTGAAATTTTAGGCTTTGTTTTTACGCCAACTCTGTTGCACAGGTAGGTCTTAGCCTTCGAGAGTCCAGTGGCGGGACAAGGCGTCTCCCACTCCCTCAGGGCATCAGCTGCACCCACTGGATGGTCACTTGGGTACTAAGTCCTCTCGTGGAAGAACCACGAGAGTGATGGCGCTCCCGGGTCAGACAGCTGAAGCAGTGCCCACCGCCGTCTGCCCTCTCCCAGGACAGGATGCCCTGAGTTGCTTGCGTCAGAACCCCATGCTGTCCTGACTGTAGCCATGTGAGCTGGGCTGGGCAGGAGACCAGGACTTTCTCCCCCACACTTTCTGCTTCCCCTGCAGCTGGTGACGGTCCTGCTTTTCCAGTGGCTCTGTTTTCCAGGTACTCGTGACCGACTCGGCAAACCTCCCTACCGGGTGTCCACGTTGGAGCACCCTGACCGTGCGGTGGGAACCACGAGCCGGCAGTCTGGCACACAGGTGAGGAAAGCTCTGGTCCACACCGTCTCTCAAGACACCGGACACCTTACGTTCTGCAACCTCATCTGTCTGAAGTGGTTCCAGAACCTTCTGACCAGTCTCAACCTGCTCCGGCTGCCCCTCGGGCGGCTGTCCTGGGTCCTCCTCATCTCTCCAGGGCTGGCGCTCGGGCCTCCTGTATCTGTGTTGCTCCCTGGCTCCTGCTCTCATTTCATGGGTACGCATCCTCCACAGGCCTCGTGAGAGAGGGAACGGCGAGGTAGGGTTTTCTAGACGTTGAACATCGGAAACGGAACTGAATTCCTCCCTGATGGGCCTGAGCACAGGGCTGGCCGTGAGCCGCTGTCCAGTCTCTCAGGCACCAGGAGCCCAGCCCCTGGAGGCTTTCTCGCTCCCTGGGCCGCGGTTGAGAATGGAGCGGCCCGTTTTCTCCCACTACGGGAGGCAACAGGTCCCCTCGTCCCTGCGTTCAGAAGTCCCAGGATGACACGTCCCAGTGTGGGGCGCCTCCCTCCGGCCAGCCGCGCATTCCCGGGGTCCCTGCCCTCTCCTCGACCCACCAGACAAACCGCGGACACCCCACGCCCCTCCCACCTTCATCCGGCCTCTGCTCTCCTGTTCACATAACCTCCCCCAGTTTTGTAAGTCTTCTGTTTAGATTTTCATTTCACTTTTGGTGTTTTTAACTTCCAGAAGAGTTCACGTGTTTCCTCTTTGAAAACACTCTTCAAAGTAAAGCAACACATTCTTCTTCCTCTCCGAAGACATCCGGGAACAATCCCTTGAAGGCTTTCTCTTCCCACTTGTGCTGTTCTCGTCCTCAGGGCCGACAGTCCTGGGCCCCTGCTCACAGTGAGCAGAGGGCTCTGCGGGTCGTGCCGGAGACAGGCCTGGTCTGCCAGGGCCTCTAATGTCAGATCCCGCGCCAGGAGCCCGTCCAGAAGGTGTTGTGGTGGGTGGAGAGAGGGGTGGGCTGGGGTGGGGGTCGAGGCACCCATGCACACCGCCTCTGTGCTGGCGTTGGTGTTCCCATCCGGGGACCCTCTGTGGGCCACAGGTGTGTCTGAGCCAGCAGGCCTGATGCGGAGCCCGATATCCTGGGTCCCTAACAAGTTCCTGGGGAGGGCCCTGCCCGTGTGGGACCTGCTCTCTGGGACTCAGGCTCTAAGAGAATCACCTTGGTTTTGTTTCCTCTTCTCATTTTTGCTGGGGGAGAGGCCACTGCCAACCACCGGTGCTGGGTGGAAGACCTGGGAGCCGATGCCTTGTAATTACACCCGCCGGCAAGCACCCTTGATCCTCTGCCTCCGGGGCCACCCGCCACCACCTTCAGCCATGGGGTCTCCAGGGCATGGCTCAGACAGGCTCCTGGCTCCACCGTTGCTCACCCTTCAACCCCCCGCCCACCAACTTCCCTGATTCCAAGTTTGTTGTAATAGCCTGTCTCTGTGGGTTCACATCTTCCTTGACGATGAGAAAACAAAACCCCCAAACCTCCCAGGGAGTGCCCGCCAGCTCACCCCAGGGCAGGCTCACGGCAAAGGCAAACGGGACAGAGACGGGGCTGTGTCCAAGAGCACTGACCAAGAGGCAGGGCTAGGCAGAGTGAGGGAGACGGGGGGTGGCTAGTGCCCTGCCGCCTCCACAGGGATGAGATGAGCCGCATGAGGAGGTTGTCGGGAGGGCCTTCAGTGACACTGACGGCCCAGCGACCCGGCCAGAGCTGCGGCAGGAAGGGCTGGGCGGAAGCCCCCTCCTGGCCACGCTCCACCGCTGAGAGGCTGGCTTCCGCGCATGGCCCTCATGGCGGACGGTGACCCCAGGCAAGCGGGGCACTCACACACGCCCACCTTTGCTGGTGGGCCATTGGTCTCTGCACTCGCAGGGCAGGTCCAGCATGGGACTCCGTGGGAACAGGAGGGTCATCTTCCCGCACCGGCAGGGACGAGCCGCGGGCTCAGGGGCTGTCACCCTGATTTGCGGAGCTGCAGAGTGAGGGTGCGGCCGTGTTAGAGAGGCAGCTTCCCGAGTCCGAGCTCACCTGCTCAGGTGCTGGGCTCTGCGCAAGGTACTGAGCCCCGTGAAAGATGGTCCCTGTTTCCATGAGTGTCGGATCTACTCATGATTAATGGGACACGTGTACACTGAAAAAGGGCATTAATCTGTGTGAGGGGGGCTGGAAAGCGTTTCCCCACTACTGCCTTGTGCCGTCCTGCCGTGATCTGCAGCCGCGAGGTGTTCGGTCCCAGGCCCTCCCCCTGCCCCCTGCCCACGAGATGGCCCAAGGACGCGGGGGCACGGACCTACCTGTCAGCTCCGTGGACGAAGGCAGACTCGCAGCGGCCTCCAGGCCGGCAGGGACGGGACCGCCTCGCTCCAGGGCATGCACGAGCTCCCGTAGTTGCTCGCACTCCTCCTGCAGCCGGGCCTGGTCCTCACGGAGCCGCTGCTTGGCCGCGCTGGCCGGGTTCATGCTCATGTGCAGCACTTTGGTTCTGCTCTGGTCGTAGCTGCCCTGCAGGACCACAGGGCAGGTCAGTACAGCCTGGACCCACGCCGCAAGGCTCTGGTGATCGATGTGGGGCCTCAACACCGGAGCATGAGGGCAGGGACGGCCACCCCCTCCCCAGGCCTCTACGCCCTGATCAATAAGCCGATGATGGTGCCGTTACCCGCCTCAAGGAGTGGTAAGCAGTAGCTGGGGAAGAAAACACGGAAAAACCTGCGAGACAGCCCTTCGGAATGTTGCAGGTGATCAGGTTACCCGAGTGCCTCTCTGTCTTCCCGCACAACAGTTGTAAAAGCAAATAGGAGGGGCATCTCGAAACCTCTATACCCTCAAAACACTCTACTGGCAAATATTCTCACGCCTGGGGGCCTTGCTCCCACACACCCTGCTGTCTCAAGGTCCACAGACATAGAAAAACAATACAGAACTTAAGAGAGAGATCGCGACGGGCAGGGCCCTCCCCAGGAACTTGTTAGGGACCCAGCTCAGAGTCCCCGCGTGGCCATGCCCCCGTCCCTGTTCCGAGCAGCACAAGAGCCATCAACGGCTTGCCAGTGTGGACACGGGCCTCGCTCGGCTGCGAGTCTACAAACACTTGCGAGCCCAGCCACTTGTGTCTATTTTACACTGAGGACGGGTTCACACGGACATCCACCTCCACACCTTGCCCCAGCGTGGCCCAGCTCGGCTCCTCCCCTGCTGCCCTATAGCCGCCCACCCTCAACGCGGTTACTGGGTCCAACACCTGCAGGCCGTGCGTGAGGAGCATCACGCTGAGCGCAGGCCCTCGCGCCTCTGGGTTCAGCCTCTCGGCTGCCCAGGCACTGAGGTCGAGCCCGGTCCTGCTTTGGGGCACTGCTCCGAGCACTGGAAGGTCGCTCACTCGCTGGCCTCATGGATGATGTCACAGTGACACACACGTTGATGTCGTGATCAGATTCAGTGGGTGTTGACAAATGCACATCACGTGTCCTGGCCCCACGCTCATGGCCTCCATAGTTCTGGCTTTTCCAGAACACGGCCAGCCGGAGCCTCTTCAAACGGGCAGCTCTCACTTAGTGCTGTGCACGGAAGGCTCCACCCACCCTCTGCTGGCTTGCTGACTCATTTCTTTTTAGAAAGCTGAGTCACACTCCCTTGTGCGGACACACCAGTTTGCGGGTCCGCTCACTCCTGAGGGGCACCTTCGTCACTTCCAGTTTGGGCACTTATGGAGAAAGCCACGACGAGCAGTCACGTGCCGGTTCTATGTGGACACAGGTGTTCAAGTCACTGTGTCAAGCTTCTCTGCTGCTTCGTCCACCCGCCTCTGCTGGGGACCCTGGTTGCCCCCCAGGAGAACCCTCGCTCAGCCAGCAGGCCCACCTCGAAGGCCCCCTCCGCTGCTCCCTGAAGGGGCAGCCCCCACCCTGGTGAGCAGACACCGGCCCACTCTGGCCAATGAGGAACCCCCTCTTGCCTGACCCCAGAAACCAGTGCGAGGGTGGCCCCGGGACCAGGCGAGGCCACTTTCCTGAGGTTTTATCCTCGGTAGCCAGGAAAGGCTGGGAAAGAAGCCTCCTCCTCCTCCCTGAGGCTGCGGCTGGGAGGACAAAGGCCTGTCTGCCACGTGTCCCACCTCTTCCCTCCCGGCCTGGAAGAGGCCCGTCCACCCCAGGGAAACAAGGTCAGCAATGCAGAGATGGAGAGCAAGTGAGGCCCGGCCTCCGTGTGGCACTCAGTAAGCATGTGGGGAACAACCTGAAATCTCAGACCCGACCCAGGGCCCGGATGAGCCACGCAGCCTGTGGCAGGTGAGCACGACTGTGGGACCACGTGGCAGAAGCCACGACACCTGAGTCTCAGCGGTGACGACCGAGAGCCACTGACGCATGGACAGACGGAGACCGGGGGGAAGGGTCGTCTCCCCAGTAAATGGTGTGGGGGCCATGGGATGCCCTAATCACCCTGACCTCACAGCACACACAAACCCCGACTCCTGAGGGAGGGCAAATTTACAAACAGAAGATAAAACAAAACACTGTTAGAAGAAAACACAAGAGAACATGGTGACCTTGGAGCAGACAGAGGATTTTCGGAAACAGGTTCCGAAGCGCTGGCCACACGTGAACACAAGCACACTGGACTCAGAGAGTGAGCAGGCGATGGGCAGAGGCGGTCACTGGAAATACAGAAACCTGACCCAGGACTCAGGGCCAGAACCCCAGAGGACTCACACAAACAGGCAAGGCAAAAGCAGACAATTCAAGTTTCAAAATGGGCAAAAAAGGTGAACACTTCACAAAAGTATCCAAAGGGCCAACAAAGCATAAAATGGAGCGCAAATTAAGCGTCAGAGGGATGCCAATTACCACGGCGGTGAGATACCCCGCGCTCCCCCCCGAACGCCCGGCCGGCACCGAACAGATGGAGAACACCGAGCACCACGGGTGCCAAGCAGCCAGGGCTTGTGCTGGTGAGGACCGGAACTGACACGGCTGCCCTGAAAACGCCACTTGGCGGTGTGCCTGCTTGAGGAGAGCAGGGCGACATCCCAGGGCCGGGAACTCGGGGCCTCAGAGACGGCCACCAGGAATCAGGCACCCACGGTCCGCGCCCATCACATGCAGTGTGTGGTCCCCACGTGGAAGACCATCCGTCCGCGAGGATGGGCGCGCAAACAGCACCGGACATCACACGTCAGACGCAGCGGAGCCCACACTGTCAGTCCCGTTGGGACACCCCACAGCGGCAGGCCACACTGCTCTGTGCCACGGAGGGCAGGAGGGGCCGGCACGGGCGGCTCCGGGGTGTTTGTGATGCTCCACGTGCTGCTCTGGACACCGGTTACCGGCGCGGTCAGTCTGTGGAAACTCACTTCTGCTGTCCTGCCTCGTGGCCGTGACGGAAAGGGGCGCCCGGACACAAAGACCGTCCAGACACTCACGGGGACTGAACGCTCAATGGTACCGGAGTTCACTCACACTCCGGAGTGAGGGCAGGTTCACATGCACACACACGAACAGGTGCACACACGTGCACACAGACACACTCACGGAGCACACACGGACACAGATGGACACACATACATACTGATACAGACACCCACACACATACACACACGGTGGGCACACAACACACAGACTTACACACATATCAAGGTCAGAGAACCCCAAGGGGAAGGGGCACTGGAGACCATTGCCCCTAGTGCTGCTGGGCATCCACTGTCCAGGGGATCTGCCTCTGAGACCCTGCTGACCCTGTGACAATCTGGGGGGGGGGGGGTCTCACCTCTTCTTTCTCATGCTCTTGGATCTGCTGAGTGCAGCCCCAGTTTATGGTCTAAACAACCTGCCCGTGCCCCAAGCCAGTGGAGGCGGGGCAGGAGCCGGGCACAGGAAACTTCCCTCCGCTATACCCCCTGCCCTCCACGCAGAAGGTGGCTCCTGGGGGCTCAGACACCAGGAGATGCCCCACATGGAAGAGGCTGCTGCCTCCTCAGTCGGGAGGGACGTCTGTGGGGTCACAGCAAGGGCCACGCCTCTGGCCATCACTCCCTGGCCTCCGTGACAAGGACAGGGGCCACCGCAGGGCAAGGGAGGGAGAGGGCCGTCTCAAAGGCCTCAGCGTCTGCCGAAGCAGAGAGCAGAAGGCCCCAAGCCAGGTGCTCTGGGAGGCTGGTGTCTCCTGAGCCGACGGGCCGGAGGCCACTGGCCCGCAACCCCATCCGTCTCCGTCAGCCAGGCACCCCGGGCCAGCTGAACAACCATGGCCCGTCTCCTTCCCGCTCAATACACAGTGATCTGCCCTCTCCTCTCCAACAATCCCATTTCCCACTGCCTCTGTGACTCCCGCCCACACATCTCTCCTCTCTCTTCTAGAGAAAATGGATGGGGTGGGGGAGGGACGGAGACTTTATTCAGATCATCCCACTCCCCCAGGAAGCAGGCTGGCTGCAGACACATCTGCTAGGTGCAGCAGGGTCAGCACACGAGCTCAAGCTGCCATGGGTGTGGTCCCGCCACGTCACTGAAAGACAGTGCAACCACCATGGGGTCCGGGGAGGGGCCAGCAGCCAGCCCAGAACCCCCAAATGCGCCTGGAAAGGGGAGGAGGAAGGGGATGGGGGAGGAGCAACAGGATCCTCCCCCTTCTGCATGGCACCTCCGGAAAGTAAACACCTTCCCAGGGTTACGGGCACAGGGGAAGGAGGCCCACAAGCCCCTCATGGATGGGGAGAGCAGAGACACCAGCTTTGGCCAGAGCTGTGGGTCAGCAGCCATGGCCCCCTGGGCCCCTCTCCTCAGGGAGAGGGCAGGAAAGAAAGAGCGAGGAAGGCCACCTGCGGTCAGTGGAGGGCGGGCGGTAGCAGCTGGGTGGGGGCCCGGGACCCCGAGGAGCCTGCCGGGGAAGGCCCTGAGCAGGGAGGACTTGGGGCCCTTGACAGGTTTCTGAGAACCTTGTAAAAACCCCAAAGGATAAAGAGACATCCTGTAGTTCCGAATGAATCACAGACTCTCGGGTTGGGAGGTAGTGTTACTAGTCCCTCCAGTTTGAACAGTCTGGGAAAGATGACCGAGTGTGTGAAATCCATTGGCCCCGTGCAGCTGGGCAGAGGCCCAGTGACAGCAGACAGGCTGGCAGCTTGCTTTCTGGGCCTCTGGGGGCTGGAGGGTGGGTGGGCACGCAGGGCGGGAGTGCAGGCTTCACGGTCACACGCCTCCATCCACCAGCCCGCTCTGCGTCTACGCTGGGCATCCAGGAGTGAGCCATGAGCCGCGCAAAAACACAGACCCAACTCTCATCACTCACGTGTCCCCAAACGTTGTTCTTCCCTTGGTTTTCCTTCAACCCTTCAAAAATGTAAGAACAAACTACAGTGGGCAGGCCTCAGGCCTGGGCCCACCCCTGCTCAGCCAGAGGGTCAAGTCCCTCCTTCCCTCGGCCACAAAGCAGATGCTCTCCTGGGCCAGAGACAGGACATGACCACTCACGCCAGGGGGCTGCGCAGGGAGGCAGGTGCGGGGTGAGTCAGGGGACCTGCGCCTGGACATCCAGGTCCTGGGGCGGTCCCCCTCTGTCATGGAGACGCCAGACACACGTGGGCAGGAAGGAGAACCACTGCTCCCACCCAGGACCGTGTCATTCTGGGGGCGGTCCCCCCCTCGAGGGTGCACTGCAGGTATAGAAAACATGTGCCAGGGGATTTTAGAATCCCAGCAGGGCTTAGCCAGAGGGGAGTGACAGAGGGAGGAGCCCAGGGAGAAAATTCTTACTGGCTGATGAGGGTCTGATGAGCTGGGACAAATGACCCACTCAAAAGGGTCAGTATTGAGCAGGCCAGGCACGGGGAGGCCTCGGCCCCTGGCATTCACAGCGAGGATGACTCTGTGGGGTTGGCACCCAAACTAATTTGGCCACAGCAAGAGTTGTCTCCCCAGTTTGGGGGTGAGCCATGAAAGCTCCCCCTCCTCACAACTCTGCCTGCAGACAGCAGGATCCCCACCCACCCCAGACGGTGGTCAGTGGCCACTGTGCCCCGGCTGGGATGACCTCTGACCTGGGGAGCCCAGACAGGCTTGCTGCAGAGCCCAGCGAACACAGCCCCGTGGCCTAGCCTCCACCTCTGGGGGGGGGGCACCCGTGTCACGGAGAGAGCACCCGCAAGTACCCATGGCCAGCGCCAGGGTGAGCTTTCCTGCTAGCCACACCACTCAGCACGGCCTCGAGCTCCCTCACCTGGAAAACATGGATGACCCACCCCTGAGCAACGCCGGGGACCAACAGAGTGACCTATATTGAAGACCCTCATAGACCGTAAAGTTCCGTACCACCGTGAACCATTTCCTCAGTGCGTGGGCAGTGGGTAAGGAAGAGGGAGGGGCTCCCCGGCATGTCAGCTGACCTGGGGGCCACAGCCAGACTCCCCGGGTGTGGGACTGGCCTCTGCCCATTCCCTCCGTCCTGTGCGGAGCCATAAGGACCCGGTGGGGCAGGCAGGGCCGCGTCCCTGACTCTGCTGAAGAGAACGGCCACGGGCGCTGGGAAACCTTGCTGAGGGGGCCTGGGGCAGGGGTGGGGGCTGCGGTCCACCCCCCCCGCCAGGCTCACCCCTGCACCACGACTGGCCTGCAGAGGGGGTTGGGGATGGCCAAGCACAGCCATCAGCTGTCCAGGCGGTGCCGAGCCTGCCAGCGCTGGGGCTCAGGAAGCGAGCTCCCCAACCCGGCCAGCCCCGCAGAATCAGGCTGTGAGGACGTGACGTGCCCTGTGGGCGCAGCCGTGGCGGATCAGTCCTGGGCATCCTAGCCCACCTGGCTTCCCTCCCCTTCACGCTCCAACTGACAAGCGAGCCTAAGACCACAGTCTACTGCTGCCACCCTGACTCTGCTCTGCTTCTGCCTGAGGATTAGCGTCCAACGCTGGCGCCCCAGTTCTGGGATAGAAACATGCCCACGGGCATAACCCACGCCCTCTCCCCGCAGTTGGGGCAGGCTGCTCCTCGGGAGACGTTCCCGAGCGTGAAGACCCACTGCGGGCCTGAGACCCCCCTCCAGACAAGCAGCCGCAGCAGGACGGTCCCGGGGCAGGTCTCAGTGCCCGCTACCCCCCGAATCCTCCCCGTGGGGTCCCCCTCAGCCCCTAGGTCGACGTGGTGCATCGAGGTCTGAGTGTGTGCGCTGAGGCTTGCCCTCTTCAGACACACCAGAGCCCACACCGACGGAGCCTCCCCGGGATGAAGGCCGCACGAGAGGCCCTGGCTCTTCCAGCCTCGCTGCCGGCCCACCTGCTGGAAGCCGGAGATCCTGCCGAGGGGAGACCAGCAGAGTCAGTGAGAACAAGGTGGCTCCTGTGTTAAGCTGGGGTGTTTATAACAAAGCGACAGGGAACGGATGCTGTCTCTAGGGGAGGCTCCGAAAGCAGCAAGACGGAGCACCAAGGGCATCCTGGTCCCCACCGGGTGGGCGGCAGCCTCCTGGGAGGCTCTGGGGCCATGCCTTCGGGATGCTGCAAAGAGCAGGACCGAGGGCTTACGCTCCGACCTGGGTCACCACAGTGCCAGGAGTGACTGCTGACCCCTGCCCCATCCTGACTGTGGCGGGAAAGTGGGGGGACTCACAGGCAGCTGGGGTCAAGGGCAGGGAGCCCTCCCACTGCTGCAGGGGCTAAGGGCCCACACTGCAGCACGAGGGACAAGGTGCCCCGCACAGAAGCCCTGGGTCACGGTGCATGTCCTACTCTGTCCTTCACAAAACCCTCCTTTGAGGGGAAATAGGCCGAGAGTGGGTCAGGGGACAGAGGCTTGGGGCCCCGAAGGCTGGGGTAGGCGAGGCTCCTTCCCTCGGGCGCACCGGTCCAGGGGAACGAGTCTGGTGGGCTGCTCTCCTGTCTGCTGCAGACAGCTACCATGCGGGCCAGCAATCCTTCCTGTGAGCGGGCAGGAAGCAAGTGTTCAGGTCTGTGGGCCACACGGCCTCTGTTGCCACTGCAGCGTGGGGCGGCCTCAGAGGCAGTAGACAGACAGGCACTGCCAGGTTTCAAGAGAGCTCTATTTGCCAAAACACACAGCCGGCCGGCCCTGGCCCGTGGGCTCGGGTTTGCTGACCTCGGGTGGAAAGAATCCAAGGAGGAAAGTGGGAGGAGGAGGAGGAGGAGGAAGGCCCTCCCACGGGGACATGTACGGGCTGTGTAGCAGGCCGCATCGAGCCCGGTCCAGAGGCCGGTTTCCGGAGCGCCGGTGCCAGGGCCAGAGGAGTGTCCCAGCCCACGGAACCGAGCCAGAGCACACTGAAAACAATAGTGAGCAGACCGCGCTGGCAGGGACAAAGACGGAAATAAGCACCCGCGGCCTGGAGGACGGCGTGTGTGTGACAATGACCGCACCCAGCTGGCGGGCATGTGCCCTTCATCCCGCATCACCCAGATCCCAGCTGCTTCTCCAAGTCACGTGGCGCTGCAAGGGGCTCGGGAGGATCCTGAATAACCCGGCACCCCTGAAGGGGAGACAGCACGACGACCCCTCCCCCCGCAAGGTGCCAGTGGCGCCCACACGGGGACAGACTGTGAACTCACCAGAAGAGAACCGAGAGCCCAGATTTTCCACGGTTCCCAAGGGTGCCAACACCACTCAACAGGGAAGAACAGTCTTTAATACACGTGCTGGGGCCACGGGATGTCCACGGGCAAACGCGTGAAGCTGGACCCCTACCTCACACCATATGTAAAACCAAACTCAAAATCAAACACCCAAACACCTAAGTGTAAGACCTAAAACTACCACCCAGAAGAAAACATGAGCGTAAGCCTTCGTGACGCTGGATTCGGCCATGCATTCCCGGACAGGATGCTGGAAATGAAGAAAAGAAAAAGAAAAACTAAACGTCATCACAGTGAAAAACTTTGTGCTTCAAGGACACCAAGAAAAGGAAAAGACAACGTACAGAGCGGAAGAAAATATTTGTGAGTCACACAGGCAGTACGTGACTCGTACCCACGACGTTGACTCAGTGGTGACAAGACCAGGTAACAGATTCTAAGACGGGCGGGGCTGACGACACACTTCTGCAAGGAGGAGACCCAGAAACGAGTAAGTACGTGACAAAAAGCCCAAAGTTGAGGTCATCGCTAGTGAGGGAAGGGAAACCAAAGTCCCCACGAGGTAACAAGTGCTGGCGAAGGCAGGGAGGAGGCAGAGCCCCCCGCAGACTGCTGCTGTGGATGTAAAATGGCGCGGCCGCCAAGGTAACAGCTCCTCGAGCAGTTAAATGTGGAGTCACCGTACGGCCCAGCAAGCCTGCACACCGGGGTCTGCCCAAGAGAAATAAAACCTATGTCCACGAGGAAGCATTCGCAGCATCGTTACTTGTCGCAGAACAAAGGCGGGAAGAACCGTGTCGGCACAGCGGATTGTTACTCAGTTCTGACGTCCGCAACAACGCACGCAGTCCATGGACACACGATGCTCAGTGAGAGAAGCCCCCCCCACAGGATCCCATGACAGGATTCCACACAAACGAGACATCCAGAACAGGAGCCCCCACGTGGGTGGCAAGCGGGCCAGGGGCTGCCACGGGGCAGGAGACAGTGGAGGCATGGGATGGCTTTCTGAGGTGATGAGAGTTGTAAGCCATCTGCGAGTCCACCAAAACCACTAAATCGCTCACTTTGCGTGACGTATGTGATACGTGAATCCTATCCCCATAAAGTTTTTTTAAAAAAAAAAAAAAAAAAAAAAAAAAAGGCGGCAAGTGGTGGGCACCCAGATGGGAGAGCAGGTCCGGGCTGGGTGAGGGAACACGTGCTGGCTGGGTGTAGGCCCTGACTCCCATGTCACCCCAGGGCCAGCCAGAGGAGCTGGGGGCGCACACCTGTCTGGCCGGGCACCCCTCCGCTGTCCTGTGCGGGACCCTAGAGCTGGGCCCGGACGCTGACTGCAGCGACCACAGGCTGCCCGGCCCCACCAGCAGCGCTGCCCATCTCCAGGGCCTCAGGATGCACCCATCCGGCTGCCAGGCCGCAACATCTGAGCCTCCAGGGCACCCTCGTGCCTCTGTGCCTCCACAGCTGGTCGGAATTCACTGCCACGTCCCCCGTGAGGGACACCCAGCTTCCTGTGTGCGGGCTCCCTGACCCCGGGCCCTCAGGGCTCCTGCAGGCCCCCCCAAGACATTGCACACTGCCAGGCCCCCCATCCCGAGGGCAGAGCTCTGCTCTCTGGTGCTGCCGGCTGTCCTCCCTAGAGATGTCTGGCAGGGGCCCAACCACTCTGCTCAGGCCTGTCTCATCTGGGTCTCGACACACGGGTGCTTCGGGGTGCCTAGCACGTGCAGACCTGGACCACAAGGTAGGGCACAGGCCAGCCTGGGTCCTGGCAGAACTCTAGGACCTGCTTCTCAGCTGTGTTCCCTGCTGCTCAACTGGCCAGGCTGGTGGGGTGGGGTGCACAGGCCTAGTCCCCGAGATGAAGTGTCAATGCCCTGAGGTCCTGGGTGTCTGTAGGCACCTGCCACCTGGAGCCTTCCACACCGGGCTCAGAAAGCTGAGGGCTGGAGGACACTAGGCGGAAGTGTGGCTGGCGGGTGCAGTCGGGACCCCCCCAGGAGTCTGGCCCTGTGTGGAATTGGGGAGTGCACAGACCAGGTGGCCAGATGCTGTCCTCCCAGGGTCCAGAGTGGACTGTCTCCCAGGGCAGCCACCCGTGGGCCCAGACAAACTGGACGTGGGCACTGTGGTCATCCTAGGATGTCACGCAGACCCCATTCTTAACCCCCTCCCCCCACGCCCTATAGAGCGGTCCCTGGGCAGGCAGGGGCTGAGCCGTGTGTCAGGACCATGTGGCTGGGCAGCGTGTCCACAGGACTCTGCCTGGTACACCAC
Source organism: Zalophus californianus (assembly GCF_009762305.2). NCBI lineage: Eukaryota > Metazoa > Chordata > Mammalia > Carnivora > Otariidae > Zalophus > Zalophus californianus. The sequence goes on along the minus strand of NC_045604.1, from coordinate 112,649,858 downwards.
CCCCTCTCGGTAAAAGGAGGCTGCCTTTCGGCTTCTGTGTGGGCAGCACGGTGTGGTGGACACCAGGGAGGCCCGGGAGCAGAGGGGAACACAGGCGCCCTGGCCGGCTCACCACGGGACGTCCAGCCCCCGGGAGCAGGGGCTCACAGAGGCTTCCAGCAGGCGGTGATCCCGTGAGGACCAGGCTTTGTTCTGTCCCCCAGACCGGTGAAGGGGACCCAGTGCCTGGTCCACAGCCAGAGCCCCATAAGGACTCACCAAGGGGAGCCAGGGACCCCGCAGTGCCAAGGGCCGCCTGCGGGCTCCCACCCCACTCTTAGGGCAGCCCGTGTCGCCCCAGGCGGCACGCCTCGTATGACCTCTGCTTCGTCACCGACCTCCCGCTCAGCGGTGAGGGCAGGCCCCCGGGGCGTGGCGCAGGCGCCTACGAAGCAGGGGCATCTCAGCGGGGAGCGGTTCCCACGGGCGGGAGTGCCGTGCACGTGGGACAGAGCGGCAGCTCGGCTGACATCCGCGGCTAGGTGGCGGCTCTGAGGAGGAAAGGGGGAAATGGCCGTAACGCGCCGAAGACGGGTGGCCTTGTGTGATTCGCAGCTGAGGCGCTGGCGGTCCTGACAAGAACCTCAAAGGGAGAAGTTCTGGGCTTCCTTAGACGAGCAGGTGACCCACGCCTGTGTCACTCGCGGAGGGAACTGGCGCTTCTGCCAAAGAACCACCCAGTCGAAGCAGAAGGCCAGGGCCAGACACAGGGTGGCCGGGGTCGCGGGGGCGCCTGCCGCACGTTTTTGGGAGAGCAGCCATGGGCCAGGCGGGGCTGGGCCGCAGTGTGCGCCCCGCTCACCCCCCCAGAGCCTGACTCTGCGCTAGCTCACAGGAATGGCTGCCCCCTGTGCGTCCTGAGTCCCACCGGCAGGGGGTGGCGGGCAGCACCTGGGGCCCCTCCGCCCCCAACCGTGCTGGCCCTCTCCCATCTGCAGAAGAGCGAGGGCGGGGGCCATCATCCCTGAGGACCTTCCGGGCCCGGGGCTCACAGGCCTGCATGGAGGGCGAGACCCAGGGGCCCCTGCCCGGCCCGGGAGGGAGGGTGCCTGCCACCCGGGCCTGATGCACATATCAACAGGCCCTGCTGGAAGAGGCAGGGATGCAGAGAGAATTAAACAGCATGGTTAAGTAAGTGCTGGTCCTCATGCATATTTATAAATCACCCGGCCTCAAAGCTAAATCAATCTCTCTCCCGGCTGAAGGAAGCACAGCTCAGGGAGAAGAGCGGGGGCCTCGGGGGCGCCCTCTGGGTCTCAGGGCCGGGCTTCCTAGACAGGGAGCACAGCCCTCCAGGGCCCTGGTGTTGTGACCTTGCCCCCCTCCCCACCCCGGCCCTGTGTCTTCTGCGGCCTGTTTCACCCCAGCCTGCGGACACACTCCGCACAGGCCCAGGGCTGGTGCTCCAGGGGCTCAGGTGTCACGTGACCTTGGGCAGGTCCTGCAGGCATGGGACTTGTGTCCTTCTGCCTCACGGGCAGAGGGGAGCCAGTGCGGTTTTTGCCCGGTGCTTACTGGGCTCTCACAGGGACACTCCCTGGCTCCGAAGCCTTGGTCACATAGCAGGCCTCGTCCCTCAGAGCGGGGAGCACGAGCCCACGGGACAGCGTGCCAGCACATGTGGAAAGTGTAGGGAACGGGGGCAGGGGTCCCACATAGCAGCACAGGGTGAGCACCCGCCTCCACCCCCTCCCCCAGATCTCCAGCATCATGACCAGCTGGCCCGCCTCCTGGCTCAGAGATTGAGAAACTAAGGCCCAGAGAGGACTGGAGGCCCACACGCCTGCCCAGGACTGGTCACTGGGGTGGGGGCCACAGAGGCTGGTCCCCTCCTCAAGACACAGACATCTCACCGAGGGGGCGACGGGTGTTTTGCAAGCCTCCCTCTGCCCCTGGGCCAACATGGCCAAGAAGATGCCAGGGACCACACGGGCCCGGCCCCCCTGCCTCCATTTCCCCTCCTGTCCCCCCAGGACAGAGGCTTGATCAGAAGCTGGGCACTCGGCAGTCTGTGGCGAAGGCTGCCACCTCTCAGTGGGCTGTCCTGATTTACGACGGGGGTCTGCGTGCCTACTGTGTCCAGCGCCATGCAGCCAGCCCCAAAGGGACAACCCACAGCAGCCGCTGGGGGGCCTGGGGCCCCTGGTCAAAGACCCTCTCAGGTGGCCCCAGGAGCACAGCAGAGGGAGGACAGAGCCTGGGGGAGTGGGGCCTGCCTGGGTCAGTACACGTGGGTAAGGCCCTTCTCATGCTGCCCTCCAGGCCACTGTGCTGCATCTCAGAGCCCAGCCCCAGCTCAGAGGCCGTGCCGTGACGCTGGTCTGGAGCTCTGCTGGTGAGGCATGATGTTTCCAAGAGGCAGAAGGGCAGGACCCGCAAGGAAGGCTCTGCTGGCCTTGGGCACTGGCGCAAGCTGCCTACACAAGACTCCTAACCTCGGGAGGTGAGCCGAGATGGGGCTCTAGGGCTCTACCCCGGAGCTCCAGAGGGGCGGGTGACCAACACCACGAGCACATCAATGCCTCCCTCCTCCCGGAGATGAGCAGGGGTGCCCATCCCTCCTTGGCACCCACACAGGCCAGGCACAGAGCTCCCTCAGCCGTGAACACAGAGGCCTGGCCTAGCTAGCCGCTCAGCCTCTCCTCCAGGTTCGGGGAGCAGCCCCAGGAGGGGGCACTTCCCTGTACTAGTTCTGAGACGAGACCAAGTCTCACACGCTCGGAGCCTCAGTTGCTGGTCTCCCAGATGGGAATGCTACTGCTCACCTTCCCAAGTGCTTGGGGAGAGGGGACATGTAAGCAGTCTTAAACCATATGAGCTTTGCTGGGTACACAGAGCCCAGCAGGACCTCCGGCGCGAAAACCAGAGTCAATCCTGACAGGCTTCACCCACGTCTGCCAGACGCAGCCCAGACCGCTGCGTCTCCACACGGGCCCACGTGTAGAGGACCCAAGCCTTTCTCGAGCCGCCAGCAAACTGGGGGCAGGGAAGCCCAGGTACAAACCTGCTCCCTCGAAGCAAGGAGGGGGCAGAGACCGTGGCACAGAGCGGGGGGGCGGGGCACAGGACAGGGGTCTCCCCCGCCCCCACACTGTGTGTTTACTGCCCCAGCGGCCATCAGCACTGGCCTCATCCATTCTCCCCCCAGACTGGCTCAGAGGCCATGAGAATGGCAGAGCTAGATGTCCCATACTGGAATCTATTCCCACACAGGACTCCTGCCTCGTACTACACACCTGGCCACTGCAGTGCGCCTATGGGGCGGCCTTGCTTTCTAGGGGACCTGGGCCTCGGGAGGGCCGGCCACCTGGCCGGGCAGAGCCTGGGGAACCACACGACCGCCCTCACGGGCCCGCTCTGGCGCCGTCCCCGCCACGGTTGCTCGGGAGGAAGCAAACGCTGACGAAACTGCCCCCTTCTAAGCCTGGGTTTCTATCAAGTGCGCCTGGGGCTCCCGACAGCCCAAGTGGTGGCAGAAGGGACAGGTCAACGAAAGACGGAGCGGTCCAGGGGCTGGACTCTGGGAGGGTAGGGCAGAGTCCACTGGTGATTTCTGCACAGATGGGACAGGGTCCCCACCAGACCAGACCCAGCAGATCCTCATGTCCCACCAGCTTGGGCTGGGCCCCAGCTCCGCCAGCCAGTGGGCAAGGGCCCTGACTCAGGTCGGGAGGGGGGACAGCAGAGACCGTCAGCGCGTGCGCCCATCCGTCTGCTGCGTCCCGTCCCTGCTGCACATGCCTCTGTGAATCTCCCGTGCCGCCATTTTGTCCGTAAACCACCTCTGCAAAATCACCTTCCTATAAGAGAAATTCTGTAACCAGTTGGCACTCCCTCCTGTGGGGCTGCCAAGAGGCTCAACATCAACACGGCTCAGAAGCCAGGACATCTGTGGTCTGTTTCTTGTGGTATCAGGTTGTCAGCAGCTGGGAATGCTCTGTACAGTGCTGGGATCTTATCTAAAGGGAATAGATGTGACTACAGAAAACAGTCAAGGCGATACTCATACTCCGAAGAAACCCAAACTCTCCAAGCAACCTTGACTCGTCCAGAACCTTCCGTGGAGAGTCCCGAGTGTCCTGGGACGCTGGCATTTCCCTTGACTATTCCAGAACCTGTCGTGGAGAGCCCTGAGTGCCCCGGGAGGCTGACACTCCCCTCAGTGTTCCAGAACCTTCCGTGGAGAGTCCCAGAAGGCCTGGGAGGCTGACGTTCCTTGTCCTCTGTGCCACAGAAGGAAACAAGTGCACACGGTCCTGCCGGGTCCCCCAGCCCCTCCCAACGGCCTGCTCCCTCTCCTGCACATCACCATCTCAGCGCTCTACTCATGTACACGCTTAGCCCACTGTTTGTCTCTTCCCCCCATAACACAAGCCCAGGGAAGTGGGGCCCTGGCTGCTTCAGCCTGTACCGTCCCCCAGGTTAGTTAGAGCAGCACCCACACAGTGGGGCCCAGCAAGGTGGGCTGGCTCGCGGAGGGTCGGACACCCCACACCCAGCACCGGGCTGGCCAAGTGACTGCTGCTCAGCCCACGGGGCCCCTCCCTCCCTCTGGCCAAGGCTGTGGTATAGGGAGGGCGTGGGGCCTGGCAAGACGTTCAGAAGGAATTTTGGGCCCCGAGCCCTGGAATAGCCACTTGCGTAGGAAACATCAGCCCCGACCCCAGCAGAGCCCCTGGGTCACAGGGAGGCCAGCCAGGAGACGGGGCTGACCAGGTGGAAGGCAAAGTGGAGACAGAGCAGGGAAACCAGTGTGGGGCAGGATTAGCGAAGCCCCTTTGCCCTGGGCGTTCTGATGACTGCAACCCCAAACACCCTCGCTCATCAAACGGGATTCTTGACAGCATAACGCACTGGGCTGCCATCTTCCTCCCGGGCAGCCACATCTTCTGTCCCTACACACATTCCCCGAGGAAGCCGGTGGGGCCAGAGACGCCTGGACACAGCAGGGGACAGGGAGGGCCACGCGCTCCGCAGACAGGACCCCCCTTCCCTAAGCGCCGGTGCAGGCTGCCCACTGAACAGACAAGAGCCACAGCCGCCAAGGGAGAAAGGGCCTCCACCACACGAGACACCCCCAAAGACCCTCTCCGCAGCACCTCTGCCTCGTGTGGCACAGAGACGGGGCAGGGGGACAGACGCGCACACGGAAAGCCCCTCTGCCACCCAGCTCCTGTCCCTGAAGCACCTGACTTCTGCCGGTGGAGGGGGGCAGTCTGGCCCCAGTGCCCATGGCACGTGTACCCCAGGTGCGATTGCTCCCCCTCTCCCCCCCGCAGAGACGGTGCTGCAGGTCAGGGACGGGGGTGTCTGCCGAACTCCACCAGGGCAGACGTGCTGCGGGTGCCCCTCCCAGCTGGGCCGCATGGCCTGGCTCCCCAACACAGGGGACAGCCTGCCATGCAGGCTGACACTTGCACGTCTACACGAGGGACAGGGCACAACCCTACAAGGGCTGAGCAGAGCCGGCACCCCCGCGGCAGCCAACCTCAGACCCCCGTCTGGTGGGGCTGTGACCTCCGCCGGTGTCAACAGGAGCAGGTTGGGACGCAAATCCAGGGTGGGGCCGGGGGTCCCGCTGGTCCTGGGACACTCACAAAGGATAGGAAGCCCGGGACAAGTGCTCCCTAAGCTGGCCCTCCTTCTGCCGGTCTGCCTCTCTGGTCACGGACTCCCCTCGACTTGATGGGACCCAAGGGAACCGCTGCGATGGCCGAAGAGTCCTGCACCGGCGTCAGGACAACGGGTCTCTCCCGGCTCTGCCCCAGGGGCTTGGGGCCTCAGTTCCTGGGAGGGACACACGGGTGCCACTGGGCACGAGGCTGTAGCTGGCTGAGTGGGGCTCAGGACCCACAGGCGGTCCTGGGACGAGGGCCCTGCCCTCCGCCCACCAGCCTCACCCCACGGCTGCCACACTCCAGGCCCACTCAGGAAATTCAACTTGCCTAAAGATGACACACACGACTTCTCATCACGCCCGGTGTCCAGGCTCCTAGAGGGCTGGGTAACACAAAGTGCATGGCGAGGAGCGTGCGGCGGGCAGGTGTCCGCACGCAGTCTGAGAGCGGCGAGGCTGCCGGGGGCCACAGATGGCGCGGGTGCCACTGCCCCCCCCACACCAGCGGCAGAGCAGGCCGGCCCGGCACCCTGAGGGTCACAGGGTGGAAAGACCCCGTGTGCACACGGGGGAGAGGCCATCCGGGCCAGCAGCGTAGGGGGGTCTGCAGCCCCGCGGAGATGCCTGCTGGCACCGGCTCATGGGATGGGAAGGGGCTTATTATTCAAGACACGTCGTTCTCCTCATAAAAAAATCAAAAGAAATCAGTGCCTGTCGAAATGTCTCCACATAAGTGCACATCAGCAAGCTGGCTTTTCTTAGTCCTCGGCGTTAATAAACATGAGCAGCCGGGCGCCACGGTGGGGAAAGGAGGCTCTCTCCTCAAGTGTCTTGTTTTACACGCCCGTCCGGGAGCACGGGTCCGCAGCACATGCCTGCCCACTCACTCCATGTGTGAAGGGGCACATGTGGCTGCCCCGAGGAGGGTCACAAACCTCCGTAGCGGAGCTCAGAGTCCGCGTGTGCACTTGCCCGGCCAGGACAGTGAAGGAAAGACCCCCGACCCAGAGGTAACATAGGAGAGGAACACCTGTCTGTAAGCGTTCAGGTGGGGCACAACAGGGACCCCGTAAATGCAGACACAGTAGCGTTCCTGCGCAGAAAAGTAATCATCCCACGATGTCTGGACCCCAGAGGTTTACCCTCATCTCCCACGAAACCTAACAATTTCTACAGTGGTTGGGAGAGCTAGATATGTTCATTCCAGAGGGCACATAAAAGTAAACAAGAGGTGCCAGGAAAATCCTGCAGGAGAAGTCACGGGGCCGGGAAGGACAGGATGCACCAGCCGGGGGAGCCACCCGGGCCCGAGGGGGCAGCACCGCACCCCAGTGAGGACAGGCTTTGCAGTAAGTGGTCCTGGGGCTACCGGAAGGAGCCCTACTAGGGAAGAGGCTGATGTCAGGCTTTGTACCTTGTACAACATCAGACCAAACCCAAATGCCGCATCAACTGCAGATTTACATGTGAAAAACAAAACTGCCATGGAAGAACCCTTCACAACCTGAGCCAAAGACAAAACGTCGATAAATGCACCTATATAAAAACCTGAATACCAAGAACTACTCGGTTAAAAACGCCTCAAGCAAAGTCAAAAGACAGACGATCAACTGGAAAATACAGTCACAACTTAAAACAAAAACACCTCAACTCCTCAAATACAAATAGCTCCACAAAATCAACAGGACCAACAACCCATTTGAAAAACGGACCAAGGACATTAGCACATATGAACGTACTTAAAGGCCCTCACTCCCGTGATAAAAAGACTGAAGGTTGAAAGTATACTGGCCTACCCGCCCCCCATCCCCGCGGGGGCAGAAGGTCTCCCGGGCGTCACAGTGCACTCTTGGTGAGGCTACGGGGAGCCGGTGCTCTCCTAGGCTGCAGCTGACGCCGTCCCACAGCAGCATCTACCAAAATAAGTGCAGGTACCCTCTGATCCCACGATCTCCCTCCCAGAAATTTATCCTACACGTATGCACACATGGAGATGCCATACACCGAGCCCTTTGCTCCGGTCACCCTCTCTGGGGCTCACCCTCCACCCACGCATCCACAGGTGGGGTTCTGCCCCTCCAGGAAGGAACTCAGAGAGCATTGCAGGAGTGTGGGCAAAGGGCCAGCCAGGCCACAGGGGAACAGAGCAGGAGGGTTCTAAGAAGCAGCGATCAGGCCTGCCTTCGGCTCAGGGCTCCCTGGCAGGTGGGGGCAGGTGGGGGTGGGGGGGGGGCGGGGCAGGCCAGGCAGGAGGAACCTGCAGGTGGAGGGAACCGGTGGGCACCTGGGGGGCCATCCTGTCACAGCGTCAGAGGGGAGAGGGCAGCACGGTGTGAGGAGTGCAGCACGCCGCCCCCCCCACCTCGTATTCAAGAAGAGGGAAGGAGGTGGAGGCTGGGAGGGTCTGATGAGACAGGGCTGCTCGCCTGCTGACGCAGGGACGGGAGCGGGGACGTCTCCACGGGCACCGTGAGCTTTCCGCTCACAGGCAACCCAGCAATTTTCTACCCACTCCATTTCCAAAAAAGATACTTATTTCAAATGTCACTGGGTTGCAGTCTGGTCCCTTTCCTGAGCAGCGCTGCCGGCTGGCTACAGGCAGCCCCACCCAGCCCCGGGGGAGCCGACGCATGCTGGGGGGGAAGCGGGACCTGCGCCCACCCCTGATGGTCACCTGGCTGAATAAGCAGCGTGATCAGGCAGCACGGAGGGGCAGTGGGACGTGGGCTCCACTCCCAGAGATGAATTCTGCTTGATTACATGCTGAAGCATTTACAGGGAACGGTGCAGATGTTTGCAATTTGCTTTAAAATGCATCAGAAAAATGTAAAAGCATTGATGGATGGCAGAGGGGTGGTATCAGGAGGCCCCCGCAGTAAGATGCTCGTGCCCGGATGTGGGTGGTGGGTAAGCGGGTCTCCATGGAGGAATTCGCCCGGCTGTGTTGTACGTTTGAGAATGCTCATCCAGCGCTGGGGCAAACCCAGGGGGGCCGAGGCCCGAGTGCAAGTGTGCGGCCAGGCTGTGCTGTGCACACTCGGGTGTCCAGCCAGGGCTGCTGACCGACACGCGTCTGCCGCCCCTCTCAGCTGCACCCCCGGAGCTTCATGTGGCCCGTGACTGTCACCGTCCCCACATCTGGCCTATCAGAAACACGACTGGGGAAAGCATGTGTGTCGCCAAGGTAAGGCACGGGATATGGCGGTGTCACTACTAACTCTGGCCGACCTGGGAGCCATCACCGCGGTCACCAAAGTGGCCTGAGACCAGGGCCACAGGCCACGGTGAGGGCCACAGCCACCACCCACACCAGAGCCCACTCACCGAGGAGGCCAATGAGACATGAGTCCTACTGCCATTCCGCAATCATTCTCTCGGCTCTGGGAAACCGAGGCCCGCGGACAGGTGTGCGGGGCAGGGCCACGGTGGGAGGGAGCAGGGGGCCCAGGGCCGGGGTTGCCTTCCCGTTCCACGGCGGCCAGGCCCCAGCTCCGGCAGCCACACGGGAAGCACAGGGCGCCCCCTGCCTCCAGGCCCAGCCGTCCAGGTGGTCTGCTCACTCCCAGCCCCGGGACATCTGGACCTAGCCCAGGCCATCCTGCCCCTACAGAAGGGGTCTGTGAGCGAGCCACTCACGCGCTGGCTAACTGTGGGCCTCGGTTTCCCCATCTCTAAAGGGGGGCGCACACGAGACAGCAGCAGTCCCCTGCGGCTGGCAGGAGTCCCCTCCGTGGGCTGGGGCACCGGGATGAGCGTGGGAACAGCCCGGCCGCACAGGCCTGCGCCCCACACCGTCCAGAGAGTGCAGAGCAGGCTCGGATTGGTGACGGGAGCTGTTGCCTCACCAACCAGCTGTGAACTGATTACAAGAAGTTCTAACTAGGGGCGCTCCCTCTCCAAGCATATGTTCCCAATTAAGTCAAACTGCAGCTGATTTTAATCAATCTTCCTCGAAGCGGCCCAACTGGAAGCCTGTCCGCAGAGGGGAGAGGGGAGAGGGAGGAGGGCGTGTGCACAGGAGCGCCCAGCCGGCCGCGGCTGGACTGCGCGGGGCTCGCTGGGCAGCAGTGGCAAAGACACCCGTGGCAGGCCTGCTGCTTCCCAGGCCCCGGCACAGAGGTGAAGGGCTGAGGTCTCTGCCCTCCACACGCGTTTCCTCTCCCCAGGCGCCCACACGTGCACACGGTTCTCCCGAAGTTATAAAGGACGAACTGGGGCTCACATGGGAAAGCCAACATGCCTAAAGCCACCCGGGCAAGAGGCGGGACAGGGGTCCAGTTGAGGACCCCACGATGCCCTCCTGTTTCTGAGCGTCCAAGTCGCCTTCACACCCATTTCGTGGCTGCCTAGACCCCAGCCAGACACAAGTTCTTCCTGTCCGCTCTGCGTGACCAGCATGGCCACTCACCTTGCCCTGACTCGCCACCTTCACTCCTGTCTGTCCTGGGGGGTCAGGGTGCCAGGGCGGAGCCCCCGTGTCTCTGCACCCTCAGCAGGGCCTGGGCTCACTGGCGCTTGTCGTGAGCCGGAAGAAGGGATGGCGTCTGGGTCAGACAGAACCGCTGCTGCTACAGCAAGCGTCCAAGCCCCCTGAATGGTCAGCTCAGCCCTGGGCGGGCAACCTGTGCCTGCCCACCGCACCGCACGACAGACGCGGGCTGGCGCAGCTGGTGGGGGGAGCGGGCCAGGAGACAGGGAACTGGGTGCCCAGCCCAGCTCTGCCTCTCCTGCTGGGTGCCCTCGACCGAATGACTGCCCCTCCCTGACCGGACGTTTCCTCATCAGGGAAACGCGGAAGCAGGACCTCCTCCTGAGGACCGTGGGCACAGAGAGAGGTCTGCAGAGCACAGTGATGGCGCGTGGCCGGCCTTCCTGAGATGGGCCCCACTCTAGGTGCAGGAATGGCCCTCGTGGACTCGAGCTGCAAGCGGGAGCATGGACAGACTGTCACGGCCCCGCTCTTACTGCCTCTCAAGGTCTGACAGCACTGCCGCAGGACCAGCAAACGTCCCCGGGCCTGGGACACCCACCAGAACAGAGGAGGCAGCGGCGCGTGGCTATCTAGAAGCCTCTACCACCCACTCCTCTGCACTTCAGCCCTGCCACCCCCGCCCCAGGGCTGTGGCCGAGCTCAGGGCGTACCGCCACACCCCCGCACACGCACCTGAGCCCCCAGCATGATGGAAACCTGGCCCCACAAACCTGTCCCCGGCTCCCCCAGCTCCCACAGGCACGGACACGGACGCCACCTGCCCCTGTGAGCAGGTGCCCAGCCCCTTGACCGTGAGCAGCTCCAGGACTTGCTGTAAGACCTCTGCCCCACCCGAGGGTCGGCGTGGAGCTCAAAGTATCTCCACCCAGGAACACTTGACACGGAAAGAGCACTGGACACCCCATCTCCCAAGATGGCGAATGTCCATCAGCCACAGTGCTCACCTGCACTGCACCCCAGAAACCCTGCCAAGAGCCACAGCAGGCTCCCTGGGAAAGGCCTGGAAGCCCAGAGGCAGGGAAAAAAGAAAGATTTCAGCAGGACTCACTGTACCCCAATCACGGCGGGGGGGGGGGGGAGGCGGCCTGGGCAGCCATCAGCCCTGCTCATAGGCTGTGCCCAGCTGGACACGCAGGAGACACCCGCCAACCCCGCTCTGACAGGGCCCGGCTGATGGGCCGCTGGGGTCAGCCTGCCAACAGCCCAGCTCTCCCTCCCGAGGACCGCGGCCCAATTAAACAGTGCGGCTCCTAGAGATGAACATTGCCAGCCACGGCTCACGGCACTCTGCTTCATCAGAGTTGTCACTTCTCCCGACTCCAGGAATCGGTAATAAAAAAGAGATGTGATTTGCCTCTAATAGGTGTCAAGATAAAATCAATGGCCTGTCCAAAATCTGGGTAATCACAAACCTGCAGGTTCCTTGCTGTGGAACAATTCAGACAGGAGGATAACAATGAAAAACAAACTTGGAGTGAACACTGTGAACAGCAGTGTGACCTTGCGGCTGCAGGCGGGTGGGGACGGGCCTGACTATGAGCCCAAACAGAGATGGTCCCATGGGCCGTGGCCAGTGTAGGGGGAGGGGAGGAACATCGATGGAGCACAGGACCGGGGCCATGGGCTGGTGACATGCGGCCCGAAGGCAGGACACCCTCTCTGCTGAGCTCTGTGACACATGCTCTCAGCCAGCCAGGGGTGCGTGCATCCGGGGAGGGCCCCAACTAGGTTGTGCCTGGTGACCCAGAAGACGGGACGTCTGTGGGTGCGGGAGGCATGGACACGGACATGCAGGAAGAAGCCAGGAGGGCAGGGCGTGCTTGCCGGGAGAACGCGGAGTTCTGGGAGAAGCCTCCACCCGTGGCCGCCCGCCAGTATACACCTGCAGGGTGAACCGCTCAAGCTGCATCTCCAGCATCTTCTTGTCTTCTTCCAGACGACTGCGCTCCCCTTCCAGCTCCTCAATCTTCAACCTGCAAGAAGAGCCAGACCATCAGGACATACACCACAGCTTGCACATCCATTCCGGCAGACAGGGTTCTGCTGCACTGGGGGTGTGTGTGTGTGTGTCTCTCTCTCTCTCTCTCTCACGCAGGCTGGGAGTGCAGCCCACGTGTCTGTTCTGACCAAGATGGTTCTGCAGGGGGTCTTCACTGACCACAACTCGGAGGGGGGGGTGGCCAACCGTAGGCAGGACAGGTAGGAGCTTGCACGTGTCCTGTGCCTGATGGTCCACTCCCAGGAGGTGTGACCACATGTCACAGAGGACACAGAACCACGGAGATGGCCTGAAGAGAGATGCGGGCTGGGGAGGGAAGCTCGACTGGGCGGGGAAGTAGGCTCAGGGGACCGTGCAGAGTCCCTCCTCCATCATGGGCCCAGAGGCTATGCGAAGGCCAGTGGCCGACACGGGCGAGCGGCAGGCTTCAGCTCACTGTAAGAAAGTCTTATTTTTGTCTTCATTTTTTAAAGTTAATTTTCTGAAAGGCACTGTATTCACGTGATTTAAAAATCAAAAAGTGTGTCCAGGAAGCATTGCCCAGCACGTACACAGGCTGAGGAATAGGGCCTTCCCCACCACCAGCCAGAATGGAAAGCTCACATTTCATAGATTATTCAGGAAGGTCTTGGCTCAGGAGCGAGAGATAATTATCTCTAGACTGAGAAGTGCTCCAGGACGGCCCAGCAAATCACACAAGATCTGAAAGGACCAAACTCTTTCCAAGAAACCTAATTGAATCTCTGAAAAAGCTCAAGAAGATTTATATGAATACAAAAACATTCAGAATCCAACAAGCCAAAATTCAGTGTCTGCCAACTAATCAAGGTCTAGTAGGCATTAAAAGAAGTAGGAAAATATGACCCATAATGAGGAGAATAATCAATCAATTGAAACCGACCAAGAACGGCAGACATTAAGTAGCATCCAAGGACATTAAAACGGTTACTGAAGTGCTGGGACACGGGAGCAGCAGTCTGCTGTTGAGCAGCTCAGCCGGGTAAGGAGGAAAGAGCAAGACAACCCAATCCCTGGAAGGGAAGGCCCAGCAACCGAGCTGTGACAAACACCAGAGGGGCTGATGACAGAGTCGACCCTGCAGGAGAAATTACACACTTGAAGACTACAGAAAAGACAAAAATAAAAAACAAAAAACGACAACCCAACACACAAAACACTCAAAATAATCCCGAGTAAAATAGACAAGAAAAGGAATATTTAAGACTGACAAGGTCGTCACTGAGCTGTGGGGTGATTTCACGGAGCACAACGTCCGCGTGGGTGGAGCCCCTGGAGGGAAGGACGGGGGGGGGGGGTGGGGTGGGGCGGGGCAGAGAAGGACAAACACTGCAAGAAAGTGCTGCATTTGATGAAAAGTATACACAGATCTAAGAAGCTCAACAAACCCCAAGCACAAGACACAGCCCCCTTTGCACACGACAAAGAAAAGAAAAATCTCTGAAATACTGAAATAAGAAAAAAATGCCAACCTAGAATTCGATTCCCAATGAAAATATTCATGAAGATGTTCTGAGGCAAACGGAACCTACAAGAACGCATCACCAGCAGACCCGCTCCACGAGGGAGGCCAAGGGAAGCCCCTGTAGTAGCAGGACAGGGACCCTGCACGGAGACTCAGATCCACACAAAGGAGCGAGGAGCAGTGGAGAGCGTGACTACGCTGGCAACTACATGGTTTTCGACTTCATCTAAATCTTATAAGGACACTGAAATTACTAGCTTCTATTTGCAATTGATGTACAGTTGACAAACACCATCACACGAGTTTCAGGCATGTGACACCGTGACTCTGTGACTATGGACATCACGAACGGTTCACCACAGTGTGGCGACTGTGGATGTCGCCGTCTGTCCCCACATGAAGTTACTGTGTGGTCATGGGCTGCATTCCCTGTACCGCACGCCACACCCCGAGGCTTACCTGTTTTATAACTGTAGGTCTGTACCTCCTAATCCCCCCACCGGTTTTGCCCACCTCTCCCCCTCTGGTAGCCAGCAGTTTGCTCTCCTATCTGTGAGTCGTCTCTGTTTTGTTTCATTGGATCACTTGTTTCATCTTTGAGATTCCACGTGAGTGTAACGCTACGGCATTTGTGTTTCTCTGATTTAGTTCACTGAGCATAACAGCCTCGAGGTCCATCCGTGTCGTCACAAATGGCAAGATCTCATTCTTTTTTATGGCTGAGTAATATTCCACCGTGTATCTATACACGGCATCTTCTAGTTAAGATACAAAAGCAAATTACTATTTTCTGAAGAGATCGTTTCAACGAAACTAATAAAAGTGTACTGGGGTCTGAGGTAGACGTCTAGCTAGAATGTGCGACACGCACAGCACAGAGGCTCGAGGGGAACATCAGACCCATGGGGTTGCGGGGCTGCCCGTGTGGGAAGGTACAGCATCGCTTACAGGAGGACCGTGGTAAGTGAAAAATGTGTACCGTAACCCCGAAAACCCCCAAACAGCCAAGAGTGACAACTAATAAGTGAAAAAAAGAAATACAATGAAATAATGAAACACACCCACTGAATGAGAAAGAAGCCAGAAAATCAGGAGAATGGGGATGCAGGGGAGGAGCTGAGATGAGGAGGAGAGAGTGAGACCCAGTTTTACCAGCCACCACATGGCATGGGAGCCGCCTACCCACCCGCCTACGCGCAGAGTGGGGAGAACAGCCCCCACTACGCGCCGCTTACAAAAGAGCGCTCTGGACACAGAGAGGCAAACCCCCGTAAGACAGCGGCACGGGGACAGAAAGCTGGAGACCCTGCTGGTATCAAAGTGAATTTCAGAGCCAGGAATGGCACCCGCAAGGCAAATCCATAATGACAAAGAGGCCAATTGGCCAAGAGAACATTACCGTCCTAAACACACACTTGCTAATGACAGAGCTTCAAGAGAGATGCAGCAAAACCTGGTAGAAATGCAAGGAGAAATAGCCAAGCCCACAATTACAGCCAGAGATTTCAATATCACTCTCTCAATAACTCATAGAATGAGAAGCAAAAACCCCGGAAGGATAAAGTAGACAGGAACAACATGATCAGCCAACTTGACTCAAGTGTCCGGAAGGAACACTCTGACCAGCACAGCAGAGGGCACCGTCCTCTTGGGTGGACACACATTTACGAACACAGACAGAGGCTGGGCCACGCAAAGAGGCTCAACATATTGAAAAGGATTTTAGTAATTCAAAGTATCTTCCGCGACCCTAATGGAATTAAGCTAGAAAAGAAAGATAACTGGAAAGCATAATATAGCATCCAAGAACACAGAGCACGTGGAGACCAATCTGGAAAAGCTGTCGGGGGTCCACCCTCTGATAACTATGCAGGGGCCCACTGAGCGGAGCGGAATTAACATCAGCCCAAGCACATGGAGATACATGCGGCCGTGGCTAGAAGGCCAGCCTGCCAAGACTTCACTTCTCCCCACACTGTTCGAGAGAATCCAAGCCATCCCCGTCAAATCCCATACGTTTCTCTGTACAAACGGACAAGCTGATTCTAAAAGTCATGTGGAAATGTAACAGGCCCAGAATGCTCAAAACAACCTTGGGGGAAAGGACGGAGAGCTAACAACCTAATTTCGAGAATTGTCGTAAAGCCAGAGTGACCAAAACAGCCTTGGTCTGAAGTCAGACTGAGCTAACACAACAGAGCCCAGAAATAAACACCGACACATGGACAGCCTGTTCTGATAAATATTCTAAGGCGATTCAGCACAGAAAGGATGCTTACTCTTTTTAAAGATTTATTTATTTTAGAGAGAGCGAGAGAGAGTACGCACGCGAGCGGGAAGAGGAGCAGAGGGAGAGGAAGAATCTCAAGCAGAGTCCCCACTGAGCGTGGAGCTGGACGCGGGGCTCAATCTCATGACCCTGAGATCACGACGAGCCAAAATCAAGAGTCAGACATTTAGTCGACTGAGCCACCCAGGCTTCCAGAAAGGATGTCTTTTCAACAAATGGTGCTGGAACAGCTAGGTATTCGTTTAAAAAAAAAAAAAAAAATCCTCCAATTCTGTAATGTGTGTAATATAAAAAACTAACTCAAAATAGAAATAGAAACCTCCATGTAAGTCGAAAAATTATAAAATTGCTAAAGAACATAGGGGAAAACCTGCAAATCTGGGTTGGGCAAAGTTTCACAGCTACAATATCCAAATCATCACAAATAAAAGAGAAAACACTGATACAGATTTCTCCTTAACAGCCTCACAAAGCAGCGAAATGGCGAGCCACAGGATGGGAGGAGGTGCGTGCAAGGGAGTATGTGACAGAGGACCTGCACCCAGAACAGATGAAGAAGGCCCAGACTCAGCAAGGAACAAACCATCAAGTAAAAACTGGACACGAGTGGGAACACTTTGCAGAACAAGACCCCCGATGACGACAAGCAGAGACGCTCAACATCATCGGTCGTTAGGGAAACAAAGTGCACACCACAAGCAGGGCGGCCGCACATCGATTCCGGGTACAGTGGGAAAGGCTGCGGGCCAAGCGCTGCTGTGGAGGCCCTGGGGGGCCGTCGGCTGGTGGCGGGGATGCTGGGTGGTGCAGCCACTTTGCAGACAGGCAGATTCCTGAAACAGGGCAGCACACAGCCGCCACCGTTCCACACGTCGGCAGTGACCCGAGAGAACAGGAAGTACATCTCCACACAAGGACTTTATTTGTAACATGAGGTCGCTTTGTCTGTGACGGTCAAAAGCCGGGGAAAGCGAATGCCCGGCCCCAAGTGCACGCAGACAAACCGCGGCATGTCGACCTGGCAATCAAAGGGAACACACCACTGATCCACGCGCTCTGCGATGTCAGAACAGTGAAGCCGGACACAAAAGAGTGGACACTGCACGAGACTGTTCCTCTCCAACTTTATCAAATGCCAACCAGTCCGCTTCAGTGGAAGCAGATCAGGGGCCGCCTGGGGTGGGGGAGGAAGGGAGGGTTCCAAGCACTCGAGAGCAAACGTCGGGCATGACGGGCAGGTCCAGCACCTGGAGTGTGGTGACCGTTCGACAGGGGCGTGCGTGTCTGTGAGAACATCACACTACACTCTGAACATGTGCAGCCTGTTGTTGGCCACACCCCAATAAAGCTGCAGAAACACCTGCTGACGTGCACCACCTCACACCCTCACGAGCACTGCTGCAGGCCCTCCCGCCCCCCCCCCCCCCCCCCCCCCCCGGCCTCGCAGACGGGAATCGGGCCCTGGCGGTTGGACTCCTGCTGGGTCAGGGCTTCTCTGAGGGACGGACAAGGAGGCGCCCCCAGGAGTGGGGGCGGGGCGGCACCTGCCGCCTCGGGGAAGCAGCCTTCTGTGGGAAGGACTATTGCATCTTGGGCGCAGGCTGCATGAGAAGCCCTGCTAGGCCACTGTGAAAACAGGATGTTATGGATTCTGAAGGCTCGTGAGCAAATGTTCTCGAGGGCTACATTCAAATAAGCACATGCTGTAGGCGTATCAATAAGACAGCTGGCTGTAATCCATGACGCTGTCAGAGAACAAACCCACATAAATAATGCTTGTTTACGTGTTTTAAGACGGAGCACCTCCTTTCCCTGGGCCTCCTCTTCAGGAGGGAGAGAGAATAAACTGCCTGTGTTCCAAAGCTCACAAGGCTGCTTTGCCTTCAAGTGGTTCAAAGCCAGCAGCCGTGGTATGAGTTTCTAGAAACTGCCTCCACATTCTTGAGACGTGGGCGGCGCCACACAAACCGGACGACATCCCAGATCACCTCTAGAGAAGATGAAGCCAGTCAAAGCAGGGTGTGCACAGGAATCAGCGAGGAGACGGCAGCTGCTAGCTGCTCCCACTGGACCACAGAACGGTGATAGGGGAGGGAGTGCCAGGGGTGAGGCCCCACCATGGCCTGAACAGGCACAGCCGGTGGCAATGGCCCATGACGCACCTGTCCAGCCTGAGTGCCCGCTGTTCCCACACCACACGCACTCCCTGCTGCCTCCCCTTCCCTGACAGGCCCTGACTGTTGGCTCAGGACTGTGCCGTGCGTCACACACCCACCCTGTGTTTCCAGCACAGAGCAAAGGGTCGGGCTCACAGGCATAGATGACTGCGTCCATACGCAACAAATGTTGGAATCCCGCAGTAGGGTCTGCAGCACAGAGAGGCTGACGGCCCAGCTCTGGGGTCATTCATGCAGGGAGGGGGTCCTGCTATGCACTGAATGTCTGTGTCCCCCCAGATTCTTATGCTGAACCTCCGTGTGATGGAACGTGGAGGCAGGCAGGGTTCGCTGAGGTCATGAGGGTGGGACCCCATGATGGGGTAAGTGTCCCTGTGAGAGAGATACCCGAGGGCTTGTGCGCACCGTCTCCCACCATGAGTACTCGGCAGGAAGGCAAGGCCTGCAGCCAGGAAGAGTCCTCACAGAAACAACCACGTGGCCCCTTGACCTCAGACTTACAGCCTCCAAAAGGGAGAAAATAAATGTCTGTTGCTTAAGGTGCCCGGGCTGTGCCATCTGCCATGGTGGCCCGAGCGTGGAGGCAGATTTGGTCCCGAGGGTTGGGGGCCGCTGTGACAAGCCCCTGCCCGTGTGGATGCGGCTTCAGAGCGGGTGATGGGCACAGGCTGCAGCCAGGAATCTGGGCACTGAGGGTAACTATGGTGAGGACTCCAGTGGAAACAAAGAGCATGTTCTGGAAGGTGGAGGAAAGGTGAGCCTCGCCACAGAGTGCAAGGAGTTTGGCTGAACCGTGTTCTTGTATCGGTGGCATGAGGCTGTTCAGCAGAGACTGCTAAGCGGAGTTTGGAAAGAGCGACTTGCGATAAAATGCGAACCAAGGATGTGCGTCGGGAAGGAAGTGTCAGTGTTACGGACCCCTGGTCTCGTGCAATGAGGAGGCCTCACCTCCATGGCCTTCCTCCCAAGAGCCCAAACCTAGGTCTCTTCATGAGACACGTCAGACAAGCCTGGCCCGGGAACAGCCATGGCCACCTGGCCAGGGCTGACGAGGTTGCGGGAAACAGAGAGAGACCAGGATGCTGTCCAGAGCAGAGGAGGCAGGGGTAACCAAAACCAAGGCGGGGCCTGGACTGGACGTCAGCGGGCAGATGAACAGCGCAGTCAAAGGAAGGCTGCCAAGAGCGACGGTACACGCCCACAGCAGGTGTGTCCAGTGGAAGACGTTCGAGATGACAGAAAACATGTACACGGGAGCTCTTGTCCTGTTTTTGCAAGCCTCCTGCAAACCAAAACTTAATCCAAAATGAACAGTTGGCATGAAAGAAAGTTACAGTATCATCCTGGACAAGATACTTACTCCTTTCTCACTTCCTTCATCTATAAAATTGGGATAGTAATAGTCCATACTGGGTTTTTTACAGCTTTTTTTAAGAATTAAATGAGTCAGTGCTTGGCACGTAGTAAGGGCTCACGCAAGAAAGAAACATGAAAAGAAGGAACGGCAACAGGAAGAAAGCAGCGAGCGGAAGTGACTGTGTCGACATTGGATGCAGGGAACCAGCCGGCGGCCCGCCCTAAAGGGGCCACGATGACACAACGTGCAAGACACAGCGCAGAGATCCCGCGGGCTGGGTCCCAGAGCCGCAGGAAAGTGAATCGCAAGAGTATTTTGGTTCCCCATGCACACGGCAGCCTGTGGAGTCTGCAGGAGCAGCAGGTCCTACAAAAGTGCACTCGCCTGAACGAAGAAATACTTGACTGCTAACAGTGCTAACCACCATCTGGGCCTCAGTGAATCATAATCACTGATCACCAATCCTACTACATGTAGGAACAACAGAGTCGAAACTTCTTGCAGGAATTACCAAATGTGACACGGACACAAAGCAAAGACACACTGCTGAAAACGTGCCTGGAAAGGGGTTAATTCAGCAGGACGCAATAACCCTCAGTGTACTTGCTGCTAAAAGCAGAATGTCGAAATGCACGAAGCAACAACGGGCAGCACTGCAGGGAGAGGAGAGCAGAGTGGGAGTGCAGCCGGAGCCTTCACACCTCCTCTCAGCAACAAGCAGACGCTGGGGCAGAAGGGGCTGCACGAGCCATGGACCAGGCAGGCCTAATGGACACGGGAACAACGCACCCCCCAGGACAACAGAGTCTTTCTCAAGGACAGGTAAGCATTCTCCAAGATAGAGCGTATTCCTGCGGCATTTAACAAACCTTAACACATTTTTAAAAACTGAAATTGTACAAACTATAGTCAGAGACCATAATGGCATTAGAGGTCGGTAAAAGACAAGTAGCAGGAAATCTGTAAACGTCTGAAAATCTAACATCACACATCTAAATGACACGTTGTTTGGAGAAACGACTGATGAGATTCTAGAGTACATTTATGTGAATGAAACGAGAACACGACACACCGCACTGCAGGATGCAGCTGAAGCCTGAACACTTCTATGGGAAAACGAGATCTCAAATCATAATCTAAGCCTCCACCTTAAGAAACTAGAAAGAAAGGGAAAAATATCTACCCAGAGGAAGCAGAAGGAAGGATATATAAAGAGCAGACGTCGGTGAAACTGAAAACAGAAAAACAAAGAGAAAAATAAAAGAAACCAAACACTGGTTCTGTGAAGAGGCCAATTAAACAGTGAACCTCCAGCAAGACTGGCAAAGAAAAGAAAAAACAGAGAACACAAAGTCATCATATCAGGAACGAGAGGCTTCCCCTACCAATCCTGCAGACAGACAAGAAAGGAGCTGTGCGCACAACTGCGTACATAGAACCTTGACAGTTTATATGGAATGCACCGATTGTACAATCTAGCCGAGTTCTCCCCAGATAAATGACATAGCCTGGGTAATTCTAGGACTAGTGAGGACATTATGCTATTAGTTAAACATCTCACACACAGAAACATCTAGGCTGAGTTGGTTTTACTGGGTGCAAACGTTTAAAGAAGTGATGCCAATTCGACACCATCTCTTCCAGAAAACAAAGGAGAAGAGGATGCTTCCCAACTCATTTCACTGGGTCAGCATTATGCCACACAAAACCAGACAAGAACAGCACCAGAGAGCTACAGACCAGCATCCCTCATGAATATGGACACAAACTCATCAACAAGACATTAGCAAGCTGAATCCAGCAATACGTGAAAAGGACAATACATCACAACCAAGGGGGGCTCATCTTAGGATGTCAGGCTGGTTGAATACTGAAAAATAAATCAACAGAATCTGCCATGCTGACAGTCTAAAGAAGGAACACCACATGATCATATCAGTCAATTCAAGGAAAAAGGACCCGAAAAAATTCTGTATCCCTTCATGGTAAATCAAGAATAGAAGGGAACTTCTATATCCTGATAAAAGATACCTACAAAAAACCTACAGCTCACCTCATTCTCAGTGGCTAAGACTGAATGCCCTCCCCCAACACCAAGACCAAGGCAGAGGTGTCCACTGTCATCATCCCACCTCAACACTGTACAGAAGTGCCAACCCGCACAAAACACAAGGAAGGAGACCAAAGGCATACCACTCGGCAAAGACGTCAAACCGACCAAATATAAAGACAACAGAATATCTATGTAGAAGCACCCAAGGAATTGAAACAAAAAAACCCTCATAAAACTGATGAGAAAATTAATTAAGGTTTCAGGATACAAAATGAATAACTAAAAAAAATCAATCATTTCCATGTAATAGCAATATATGACAGTAAACCAAAATAAAACAAACTTCAGAACTGATATGAAAAGACATACTTAGGTCCAAATCTAATGAAATTAGAAATGAAAGATAGGACATTACTTCTAAGTTTGTTGGAAATAAAGAGGACTGCCAGACAAGACTGTGGACAACTCTAGGTAGACTGAATAACTGACACTAATTCCTAGCAACTCACAAACTACCAAAACTGACACAGGAAGAGACAGAAATCTGAACAGACCAGTAACTAATGAGGAAATAGGAGCAGTGACAAAACAACAGCAAAGAAAAGCGCAGGACCGGATGGCTTCGCAGGTGAATTCTACCAAACACTTATAAGGGAATTAACACCAATCCTTCCCAGATTCCTCCAAAAAGTTAAAGAAGAGGGCACCCTTCCAGATTCATTCTACAAGACCAGCATCATGGTGGTCCTGTAGCCAGGCAAAGACACCACAAGAAAACCACAGACCAATAACCCTTATTCAACAGATGGGTAAGAATCCTCAGTGAGATACTAGCAGACCGAATTCAGTGCCATATTGAAAGGATCATACATCACAACCAAGTGGGATCCGTACCAGGAATGCAAGGTTGTCTCAAAATATGAACATCAATCAAAGCAATACACCACATTAATAGAATAAAGAAAAAAACCCACATGATCATCTCAACAGATGCAGGGAAGGCATCCGACATATCATCAACCCTCAACCAGCTACGAACAGAGAGGAACTTCAACATGACAAAGGGCACTTTTGAAAAAACCCACAGCTATTACCAATCTCAGTGGTACAAGATTGAAAGGTTTTGCCCCAAGATCAGAAACAAGACAAGGATGTCTGCTCTCACCACTTCCATCTGATATACTACTAGAAGTTCTAGCCTAAGCAATTAGGCAATAAAAAGAAATAAAAGGTTTTCATATTGGAAAGAAAGAAATAAAACTGTATTTGCAGCTGCCACAATCTAGAAAACCCAAAAAAATCTGCAAAACAAACACACACCTGTTAGAGTTAATAAATGAATTCAGGAAGCTGCAAACTACAAAATCACTTATGTAAAACTAGTTATATTTCTATCTACTAGTAATGCATAATCTGAAAAGGCAATTAAGAAAACAATTCCATTTACAACAGCATCAAAAAGAACAAAATACTTAGGAATTAATTTACCCAGGGAGATAAAGGTGTAATATTGAAAATTGCTAAACATTACTAAAAGAAATGAAAGAAGGGGCACCTGGCTGGCTCAGTCAGAAGAGTATGTGACTCTTGATCTCAGGGTTGTAAGTTTGAGCGCCACGTTGTGTGTAGAGATTACTTAAAAATGAAATCTTAAGAAAAAAAAAAAAGAAATGAAAGAAAACCAAAATAAATGGAAGGCATCCCATGTTCAGGGATAGGAAGATTTTAGTGTGGTTAAGACCTCGGAAGAATCCAAATAATCTTGAAATAGAAGAACGAAGCTGGAAGACTCATACGTCCTGGTTTCAAAACCTAACTAGAAATCAACAGTCACTGGAAAAGAATGGGCTTTATACAGGTAACAACGGTAACAACGTGGATGAATCTCACTGATGCCAAGTGAACAAAGCCAGTCTCAGAAGACTACATATTGTAGGATTCCATTCATCAGACGTTACTGACAAAAATGGAGAAGGTGTCCATGGTTGTCAAGGGGTCAGCAGTGTGGAGGTGGGTGGTTACAATGGGAGGGCACAAGGGGGATTCAGAGGTGATTAAATTACTTTGTTTTCCGACTAAGGGGCAATTAAAATTCATAGAATGGCACCCCTCATGAAAAAAGGCAATTTTACCATATAAATAATTTTTAAAAAGATTTTATTTATTTGTCAGAGAGAGCGAGCGAGCACAAGCAGGGGGAGCGGCAGGAAGAGGGAGAAGCAGGCTCCCCGCTGAGCAAGGCGCCTGTTGCGGGGCTCGATCCCAGGACCCTGGGATCATGACCTGAGCCGAAGGCAGATGCTTAACTGACTGAGCCACCCAGGCACCCCTGGGTAATAATTTTTAAAGTAAAATATAAAAAAACTCCTGGTAACATTCTGTACTTTATCTGTACCTTACTGTGATGGCAAGTGCATGTGTGCCCATCTATCAAACGTGTCTATGGCACTAGGTAGGGGTGAAGGTGGGCGGAGTAATTTTATTGCTGACCTTCTTTAGAACTGAAGGCACACAGTGATAATAAAAGGAAACCGGCTTGTATTTGGTTTCGTTATTGTTTTAACCTTCTCCAAAGAGAACGCACCATCTTAGACCTGTGCCCAGTGGGGACAACTGCACAACCCTGCCCCTGGTACTCCAGCGGTCGTAACACCGTATTTTTTTACGGGGACGCATTCTACTGTAGGTTAACCATCCTCAGTAGAACACTGTTTTCTAAAACCCTCTTTGGGCCGTTTGTAGACTTCTGTAGACTAACACAGAGAAGGCACAGGTGCAGAGCCTGGCCCACGGAAAGTACTGAATCAGTGTTAGCTGCTTTGGCTACAACTATGAAGTATGAGGCATCAGAATCCCAGATGCAGCCAGACTTCCATGGTCTAAATGCCGTCAGGCCTCTGAGACCCAGAGGATACACTTGCAACGTAATGTCAAAACACGGACAACAGTTAATGCACAGAGATGTTCACCATAGCTTGCTCTGAATGGCTGAACACTTGAAACAACTCAAACTCCAAAAGTGGATTAATTAACTATGTTTTGGAACAGACTCTCCATTAATATTTACAAAGAGTCTGTAAAAACATGGGAAAGTGTTAGGTTATAAAGTGAAAAAACAGGGTTTGAATGATGTGCTTCACTGTTTATAAAACATACGCGAATGGAAAAAACACCAAGACTCCAGTGAGAGATGGTGGTTCCTATATATAGATTTAAGTGAACTCTTTCTCAAAATCTCACTAAAACAAGAGTAAACGTTTTCCTCTTTTTTTTTCTGTACTTTGCACTTCCAAGAGGACAAAGAAAATAAAGGAAGGAACAACATCAAAAGACCTTTAGAAGCTGGAAAGCAGATGGAGGAGTGGTAAATAACCCAAAAAGCTAAATCCTGGGCTGGCAGTGGAAAAGCCAAGAAAATCCTACAGTCTCAGGAATGGGCACCACCAGCAGTCACTTCTGGAAACGGAGAGAGAGGGTAGGGCTCAAACTGGAAGATTGTTTGGAGGTGGGGTTTT
This sequence comes from Zalophus californianus, assembly GCF_009762305.2. Taxonomy (NCBI): domain Eukaryota; kingdom Metazoa; phylum Chordata; class Mammalia; order Carnivora; family Otariidae; genus Zalophus; species Zalophus californianus. The sequence goes on along the minus strand of NC_045604.1, from coordinate 112,624,836 downwards.
TTTGTTTTGTTTTTAACTTTGTAGGAAATAATTACAGGAACTTGCAAAAAACGTACAAGGAGGACCATGAGCTCTTCACATAGTCTCCCTCAATGGTAACAACCAGAGCAAATACAGTTCAGTACCAAACCCAGGAAAGCTGACCCTGGTGCAGCCCGTGGAGGCTCCCACTTGCTAGCCCACATGAGAACCCACTGTACATGCAGATCTATGTAACCACCGAGGGCAAGACACAGAACTGGGTCAGCACAGAAGGCCGCTCACGCCACCCTCCTGGACACACACACGCCCCTTCCCCCCAAAACCCTGACAACCTCCTTTGTTTTCTGGAAGAGACTGCATAACACTGATATTACTCTTCAAGTGTTCAGAATTCTCCAGGGACACCATGTGGGCCTGCAAATATCTTTTGGGGAAGCATTTTAGTTATGAACTCAATTAGTTAATGCTTACAAGACTAAGCAGATGATCGATTTCATGTTGGTTGAGTTTGGGGAGTCTGTGGTTTTTGAGGAATTGGGCTGTTGCTCCTAAGGTAACGGATTTGTAAGCATAAACCGTCCGGAGAGGTCCCATTATACCCTTTAGACGGCCACGGGATCTAGGGACACGCCCATCTCGTTCCTCATACAGGTGACTGTCTTCTCTTTCCATGTGTGTCTGTTTTGCTAGACGTTTCTTGATTTTATTGCCCTTTTTCGAAGAATGTTTTGTTTCAATACTTTTTTCTACTGTTTCTCTCCTTCAATTTCATTATCGTTTGCTACTTACTCTTTCTTTGTTTCTGCTTGTTTGGGGCTTGAGGCTGGAACAAAAGTTTGAGACCTTCCCCCTTTGGGCGCTATCCACCTCCTTGGCGCTGACGGAGCCATGTCTCGTGGATTTAGGTCTGTGCCTTACCACGGCCACTCAGCTGTGCTGACTTCTCCTTCGAGACTTCCTTCTTCACACACAGGCTATTGAGAGGTGCGCCGACTGACGTGCAAATGGGAAGAGATGGTCCCGTTGTCTTCCTGTTACCTCTAGCGGGAGGTTGGTATGACCAGAGAGCGTGCGCTGTAACTGTGATGCTTCCAAGTGTGTTTCATGACCCCAGACGTGGCCTGTCTTAGTGCTGCCCGGGTGCCCGTGGAAGGAGGGATCCACGGAGCACTCCACAAACGCCGGCCGGACCCTGTGGTTGGCAGTGATGCTGAGTTCCTCCACGGCTTCACGAGGTCCCTTCCGGCGGTCCCGCCGTCTGAGCGGAGTGGAGGCCTCGACCGGGCACGTGGATCGGCCGTTCCTGCTGTCAGTCCTACCGCTTCCCGCTTCATGTCCTAAAGGTGTGCTGTTTGGTGTGAACACACTTGGGGTCATCATGTCTTCTTGCTGCACTGGTCTTCGTGTGATGCCCCTTTTTGTCTGCAGCAACCTTCTGTGCTCTCATGTATACTTTATCTGATATTAGTTAAGGTGGCCATGCCTCCGTGAAGAAATTAATGTGTGCGTGGTGGCCCATCTCTCACCCTTCCCTTTCACCCCACCTAGATGGCTGTGGCCCCAGGGAGCCTCGTCAGAACAGGAGAGGTCTGTGCTTTTACCCACCTGCTCATCGCCATCTTTTAACTGGTGCATCTGGATCGTTTCCATTAAAAGTAGTTACTGATTTGCTCCTGCTTAAATCTGCCACGGTATTATTTGTTCTCTGACTGTGCCTCTGTTTCTCCTTGGATGCTTTTTGCCCTCCTTGGATGCTTTTAGGATTCCTTTGTATTTACTGACAGTGGTTTGGTGTGGAGCTGTCTTTGTGGTCCCTTGGCCGGCGGCATGACTGACTGGACACCGAGGTGAGGAGCGGAAGCAGAGCTGCCGCCGGGGCCCGGCCCCCCCACCCCCCACATGCACGCAGCGCCACCACTGTGTGCGGCCACGGGCCATGGACCACCGAGTGCCAGTCAGCGAACGCTGGGGGAAGACAGCCCACGCCACTGCCCTCCTGCCCTCTGTCAACCTGTCCTTCTATCGGGGACGCTCCCTTAGCCGCTCAGCACAGGGTCTCTGTTACTGGCACTCTGAGGACGTCTGGCTTCTCTGCTGGCCCTGAAGCTCACGGTCCCTGGCGGACAGCTTGTTTCAGAGCATGAAGGACGGCCTCCGCAGCCCCCGAGGCCAGCTCCATGCTGCTCCAAGTGGCGTCCCCGCACATAGGGCAGCGTTTCTCTGCAGCTTCTTTCAAGACTCTGTCTCTGAGTTCAGATTAATCAGGATGTGCCGTGTGTGAATTTCCCTGGCTGTACTTGGTGTGTGGTTCGCCTGGCTTCTTCAATCTGTATGTTTATGCCCTTCACCGTATCCGAGGGACTTTCAGGCATTGTTTCTTCAGATATTTTTCCAGCTCCAGTCTTTCTCTTGCCTCCAGGGCTCCAAATAATGCATGTTTATCTCTGGGGCCCCGATCCCAGCGGCTCCGCTCCCGTTTGTCTGCTGTCAGCCTGTTTCCTCCATCCTTCTGACTGATGCCATCTGTCCGCCTGCCTCTGAGGTCACGACTCTTGTCCCCGGCCCACTGCTGAGTCTGCCCGGTGAAGTCTGCATTTCTGGTGGCTGGATTTTCCAGGTATACAAAAGTTTCTGTTGGGCTCTTCTTAATTTCTCCTTTGTTGAGGTTTTCCATTTTTTCATTTGTTTAAAGAAGATTGATAACTGTTTGCCGACGCGTTTTTATAATTGCTGCTCCACGATCCTTGTCAGATAATTCTAGCGCCCATGCCACTGCCCCGCAGCCTGTCTTCTCTTGTTCACGTTATGACAGCCTGGCTCTGGGTAGGATCCGAGATGTTTTACCATATCCTGCAACCGAGTTCATCTGCATTTGGCAGGTAGCCCCCGTGTAGACACAGTGCCGGTCCAGGAAGTAGGTGCAAGTCCTGCTACTCGTGGGCCCTGCTCATACAATGCTGGCAGAGGTGGACCTTGCCCACCACAGTGGAGTCCCATGGACACGAGGGACGGGAAAACAAGGGCCACCTTGCTGCTACAAGTCAAACTGCAGGCTTCCTGTTGAGCCTTCTGAGCCTGGGGCGGTGGGAGGCGGGAGCAGGCCCTGCCGTCTTGCTCCAGTTCTCGGATGCAGGGAAATCTGGGTGGCGGCGGCTCCTGCCCAGGGGGCCATGGAAGGCCAGCTCCCCTCGCCCTGCTGACACAGCCGGCACTGCCTGCTCTGGGGGGTGCAGAAGAAGGTGGGTCGCCACTGGCCCGGCTGACACGGGCTGTGAGGCCCAAGTGCCCCTGCTGTTTGTTGTGGGGCGGGGGGTGTCAGAAAGGCTCTCCCTTGAGCCTCCTGGGTGTGTGTCTGCAGCTGGTCCAGGTCAGAGCCTCTGCAGCTCCTGGTCCAGGGGCTTGGGCAGGGGTGCGGGGAGCTCACCACCCCGCAGCTCAAGTCCCAGGGTCCCACGTGGGCCGCCTTCGCTCCCCTTCCAGGTCTTGCCCACCTGTGTGTCATGCCAGGTTTGGAGTCATAAGGGGAGGGCATGGCAGAACGGGATGACTAACCAGAAGGGGGCATGGAGATCTTTGGAAAAGCCAGCATCTCTGTGTTTTCCATCACCCTTTTCTCTCCCTGTCCTAGAAGAATACCAGAGGTTTATTTTCTTGAGAGAAAATAGCAGATCTCTGGGCCTAGGAACACCAGATAAGGTGCAAAGTCACCGCAGTGACCGGGGGCCTTTGGGAAGGTTTCCATAGTGATGCTGAGCTTCCCCTCAGTTTCCTGGCAGCACCTATGCCTCACAGACAGGATCTTCCCCAAAGACATGACCAGCCCTGAGGCCCCGTGAGGTGGCCCAGCAGAGCCCTCCAGGGCCCACCTGCCCTGTGAGCGGATGGCTGGGCCCACCACACTCTTGAGGACAGCATCCAGCACAAGAGCAAGGTCTGGTTTATACCCGCCACACTGACCTGACCACGGAAGCAGCCAAGAGAGACAGACCTCCCGGAGAGAAGAAAGCTGCAGAGGGGACACAGTGTGCTCGTAAAGCCGCGACAAGGCATCTGAAGTATAAAAGAATATTCAAGGAACCACCACCAAACAACAAGAAATTTTAGGAAACATCACTGTAGAAATACAATAAGAACAGGCTGATAAATCTGAGAATACGTTACAGAAAGTAGAATAAAAAGATGAAAAATAAGATCAAAAATCTTTTTAAAGCAGAGCACGAATTCAGGAAGTTCAACACCCAAATGATACTAGTCTCAGAAAGAAGGACTAGAGAAACCGAGGAGAAGAAATAATCCAGGAATAACCCAAGAGAATCGCCAAGGACTGAAGGGCAAGGTCTCTGGAGGCTGCTGAGCGCCCGGCACAGTCCATGAGCACAGGCCCGAGCGGGTCTCTGCAGGTGGAACAGGCATCAAGGACAAGACGCTTAGGCCCCGAGAGAGACAGACAGAGGCACACACCTCCATCGCCGCACAAGTCAGTACAGGGAGAGAGGCCGCATCACTCAGCAGCCCGGCACCTGGCACCCGGCCCTCGGGAGAGGCCACCAAGCTCCAGCCTACGGAGCAGGGGGTTGGCAGAGGGGCCCAGGCTTGGTGGTCCCGCCATTGCTCACAGGCGTGCCTGTGGCCCAGGAGAAGGAGTCCTGCTGACCAGAGGCTTCCCCGTCCGACCTCCCAACGGAGCTGCCAGTTGGCGGGGAGTGTGAGGTTGCAGAGGCTCCTGCAGGCTGGCCCTGGCCTCCCCGGCCGATCCTGAGACACCCGGTGCTGGCCCAGGAACTCATGGCCTGTGAGCATCAGGGCTGGAGGGCTGTCTCACCTGGCACCACCTTTCCACCGGGACCACTCGCTGAGGCCCACGGCCCCAGGTCTGAAAGGAGGAGGCATCAGCAGGTCTGACATGCAGGGAGGCTAGTTTTGCCCTCAAGGCCTGGGCTGTGGGTGGGGGCTGGGCTGCCATGGCCCTGTCCAGCGGTGCCCTCGTCTCTGAGATTGCCCAACCGTTCTGGGAGCTCAGGGGGGCAGGGCCTGTGTCCTCCTGATTGTAGACTCATGGGTGCACAGAAGACAGGGTGTTCAACAACGATTTGTTCAATACAAGATTTTTTTAAAAAATGAGGCAGGGTCTAGCACCTGGCCTTCTGGAAGGGGTGTGGGTGGGACCAGGGGGCACAGTGCCTGCCGTCCTCGAAGCAGGGGTCCTAGGCCGGTGGAGAGGGTCTGGGGCCAGGCCAAGAGCAGGGGGAGGGGCCGGCAGGTGCGGCAGAGCCACAAGCGACTCTGGGGGACTGAAGTCCACCTGGCCACTGAATGCAGAGACCACACTTAGGATCCGGCTGCCACGTGACAGCAGTAAAGAGAGCACCAGGATTTGTTCCGGGGGAAAGGCCCACAGTGTCTGCGTCCATCTCTGCGCAGGTTCCCCTGGTTTGCTGGTTAAAGAGCAGCGTTCCGTGTGTGCACACTTAACACATCACCTGCGTCTCACATCCTCGACCCCACACACTTCACAGGTAACACACCCATTTGCCCACGTCCGTCCCCGTCCCCGAGGACCACAGGCTCCCTGGTCACCAACAGCAGGCTACAAGTGGCCCACTCGTGGGGGGAACAAGAGATTAGGAAGGTGCCTGGGGGGCCTCTAGGGTCCCGTGCCCTCCCCTGCAGGAGACGCGGGAGCAAAGGGGCCAAGGTGCCTCTCATGGGGGGTGCGGGTGGCTGCTACCCTCCAGTGCCCTCCCCACCCGCCCCTCCCAGCTGAAGGGCCACCCTGAGTGGCCCCGTGCAGCTTCCCAGGAAAGCAAAGTGTGGCGTGTGACATGGGAAACTGGGGCATGGCACCACTTGGGAACATTTACCATGAAGGGGACGCTGAGAGGAGCAGAGGCAAGGGGTACGCAGGGTGAACGGGGTAGTGAACCAGGCGGTAAACCAGGGGGTGAACCATGGGGTTGAACTGGGCGGTGAACCGTGGGGTTGAACCGGGGGGTGAACAGCGGGGTGAACCGGGGGGTGAACCATGGGGTGAACTGGGGGGTAAACCTGGGGGTGAATCGGGGGGTGAACAGTGGGGTGAACGGGGAGGTGAACTGGAGGATGAACCGGGGGGTGAACCGTGGGGTGAACCATGAGGTTGAACCGGGGGGTGAACAGCAGGGTGAACCGGGGGGTGAACCATGGGGTGAACTGGGGGTGAACTGGGGGGTAAACCTGGGGGTGAATCGGGGGGTGAACAGTGGGGTGAACGGGGAGGTGAACTGGGGGATGAACCGGGGGGTGAACAGCGGGGTGAACAGGGTGGTGAACCGGGGGGTGAACCGTGGGGTGAACTGTGGGGTGAACCAGGGGCTGAACCAGAGGGTGAATGGCAGGTTGAACCATGGGGTGAACCGGGGGGTGAACCATGGGGTGAACCAGAGGGTGAATGGCGGGGTGAACCAGGGGGTGAACCTGGGGTGAACGGTGTGGTGAACAGTGGGGTGAACGGCAGGGTGAACTGGGGGGGGTGAACGGCGGGTGAACCATGAGTGAACAGTAGGGTGAACGGTGGGGTGAACCGTGGGGTGAACAGGGAGGTGAACCTGGGGTGAACCAGGGGGTGAACCGGGGGGTCCACCCGCGCCATAGCAGCTGAGGGGCTGGCAGGGCCTCACAGACCTTGTTTCCTAGCCACTGGTCCTGGGAAAGGGCCGGGGTCGGGGGCTCCCTGTGGCTGTGCTCGGTGGACCCTGGAGCCTGCCCAGCAGGGGCCCTCACCACAGGGCTACGGGGGAAGCACGCGATGTGCTGTCACGCGTGGTTCCAGCCCTCCCTGGAGCGGCCAGAAACTCAGAGGGCAATGTGCACGTGTCCCGGCAAGTGGTCCACACAATTGTCGACCCAGTTTTGATTAATTAACCACAAAAGCTCGTCTCCCACAGTTGCTTTCACCAAACAAGACGGTGGGGGCGGGAAGCTCTGATCTTGATATATGAGATATCCCTGATAAAGCCTTTTATTTAGATGTTAAAGATAAATAAAAAGGAATCCACCCAAAGCGTGCCAGCCCATGCAAATGTGAGCGTAGCTGGCCTTGCTCGGCCAACAGCAGACCAGGGCCTGGACAGCACGCTCGCATCCCTCACATGCTGCTGCCTCCCTGCTGACCCCTGGGTCCCCATCCCCGCCTGGCCCACCGCCAAAGCCCCCCCCCAGACACCAGTTCTCGCAGCACCCCTGCTGTGCTTTGGCAGCCCCATGCTGCTGACATGATTTTATGTGAATGACATCCCCTCTAACCCCCATTACTCTGTAACATTCAGGAAGACAGACAAGATGCGCCCCTGCTCACCCTGCTTCGTCCTCACACTCAGCCCGGGGGACACCCACAGCACATGCTCGCATCTGAACAAGTCAGAGGATAACAAAATGGCAACTGCAGAATCGGGGGGGGGGTCCCCAGGGACAGCTATTTATGAGGCCAAGGTCCTGACATGAGACAGGCTCCAGAAACGATGGGAGAAACCTGGAACCTAGAGGGGGGCCATCGCCTGCACCCACACACTTCCCGTGGGGAAGTCCACGGCCCACACATCATCTCGCACCCGGTCCTCACAACCCGCAAAGGAGGGCTGCCCACCCAGCGCAGATGAGCAAACAGCCCCGGGGGGCACACAGGGTCTGGACAGCTCACGCCCCAACCCCTGGCCATGTCACCAAGCAGCAGGGTGCTCACCCACCCCGTCTCTCCAACCCGCCGAAGCTCCTGAGGATGGGAAACTGGATGTCCCGTGCCTGGAGGCCGGCGGCAGGTGCTCAGAGCACCCCAGAGCCCAGGCTGCTTGGCCTGCACTCACTTTGCACCCAGAGGTTCTGGGGAGACGCCATCTATTTGCCCATCGGCCACTTTTCAGTAACAAACTGAAACAACAGGGCCAACTGGGGGAGCCAAGGGGAGTTGGCAGTAGGCCCTCAGAGCTCCACCGAGGTCTCCCTGAAAACCTCCTCCTTCAGGACCTGCTACCTCTCCTGGCCCAGGAGGTGGGTGGCGTGCTGCGTCAGGACAGGGTTGGGAGGATCGGGAAAGCCCCTGGGGAAACAGGCGTGTTCTGAGCTGGCCGGACACACGGACTGAAGGTGGCCTGGCTGACATTAGGGAAGCGCCCTGTGAGCGGCTCCTTCTGAAACAGGGCCGTTCGTGCCCGGCTCCAGACAAGCCCCTCCCGCACCGACGGCAGAACCCGGCACACCCCTCAGTGCTGGGGGCACAGAGCCAAGTCTCCGTGCAGAGGACTCCGACCAGACGGAGCGCGATTCGGGAAGGCAGGCCCGGAGGCCGCAGGTGCTGACATACCTGAGCGAGCTTGCCTCCTCCCTGGACAGTGGGAAGCTCTGCTCGGCGGCACTGGACTGAGACTGTAGCATCTTCACTTCCATCTCCAGCTGCGAGAAAGCACAAGCGGGTCAGCGGGAGGTGCTGCGGCTGCCCTGCCTCCCCCCCCCCCCCCCCCCCGCTCCCACGGGCCCCGAGACCGGAGATCCTGCACCTGGCTCCCGGGGCGGGGGGGGCGGGGTGGGTGACGCTGCGGGCAGAGCCGCCGTCTCCTGGACTACCCCTGTGTCCCGGGGACCCGGGACGGCCGGACCTCAGAGCCCGCCAGACACAACCTCCCTCTCAGCGCCCACCTCTGGGGCAGCAACAGACATACACTCTGGGGCATGCTGATGGGAAACATCAAAATCTGGGGAAAGGGGGTCACAGCAGCTGGAAAGAACATAGTCCACGTTTACCAATGCTTTGATCTGCTTTAATAGTCATGGTACCTTATTTATTTGCTGCTGTGAATTCCCTTGCAGAATTACAGGTGACACAGATTGCCTGGGAGGGAACGAGGACTGGAGATGTACAGAAGCCGGAGAAGGAGCAGGGAGGGGTTCCTGCCTGTGGTCCACAGGCAGGAACAGGGGCAGTGGCAGGGGCCTTCACAGGAGCAAGGCTGCAGTCTGTGTACAGCCCCCAGAACTCCTGCTCCCTGAAAAGCACGCCTCCTTCCCCGACTCCAGCTCCTTGGCTCAGGACACCCAAGGCTGTTCCTCAGGGCCCCGTCTGGCAGATGTGGCTCTGCACCCGTCATTCTGACCGGGGTCAGTCTTTCTGACCGCTGTCTGCCCAGTTCTTGGGTCAGAACGGATGCTCGGTGACTGACTGTGCAACAAGACAGGAAAGCAGGGGGGCGGTGGGCCCCTCACGTGCACCCAGGATGGTCTGCTCTGGCGCAGACATGGGTTTTGAGGCTCCTCTGTGGGAATCTCAGATGGTGGGGGGCTCTGCGTGCTCCCGAGTTCACAGCATTCAGCCTGTGTCACGTGAGAGAACAGGAAGGCCGGCAGAGGTGGCAGGTGGGCCTTCGTCTTTCACAAGGCTTTCCCGCAGGTGCAGCCCTGTGGGTGGCGGGCTCACCACCAAGAACGCAGACCTGTCAGCCTTCGCCACTCCTCATCAAACAAGACCCAGTCTGCGGGGCAGATGTCCCCAAGGGGCTCTGACAAGTCAGTACTCGTTAGAAATGACCTTAGTCGGCTGCAGAAAGCAGCACGGGTGTGAGCTGACCAGTGTCTCAAGCTCCAGAGCCCCACGGAAGCCGCTGAATGGGACAATGACCATGACAGTCTGGTGAGTGCTGCAGGGGGAGCTGATGGGGTGGGGGTGCAGGGCAGACACGAGTCTCCCTACCTCATCGGGGGGTGGCCTGCACACAGCTCCCACGTGGCCCCTCCCCGCAGCGGCCTATCCTGATGCCCCAAAGGGAGGCCACTCGACCTCCCCACCCGACTGTGCACGCCAGGGGACAGGTAATTTCAGGAAGAGACCTCCCGCCAAGCCCACCCAAAGGTACAGGCTAGGAATGATGTGTCCAGTCCGGGTCTGTGGACCCGCCTCACTACCCTCTGGGCCTCGCAGCTGAAACCCCTGCCCCTTCACCGGGGCGGCCGAGAGTTCCCAGTCCCGCACCAGCACGTGGACGATGCCGCTGTCCTGAGCTGGGCACCGACGGGGTCTGTGGGAACGGTGCTGACAGATCAGCATGGCCCGGGGCTGAGGGAACAGAGTGTGGCTCCACGTAGCTGCCTTCCTGGGCCTGAGGGAGCAGCCTTCTCGAAAACGTCCTCTCTAGGCTGTTCCTGGAAAGGTCCTCCTGGGGCAACTTATTTAGGAATTCTTGGGCCCGAGGCATCCAGTCTGTATGAAACCCTGATACTAATCATCGAGGTCCCAAGTGGGACCAGCACATACGTGGGTGACCCCAATCCTGCTGGTCGTGGAGAGCAAGCTCGAGTGGGAGTGGCCTCCGTGAAGTCCCCAGAGGAAAGGAGAGAGTCAGAGTCCCCACACATGCCCGCCCCAGTGCCCACTGGCCACAGGCCCCCTGCACAGGGCAGGGACGAAGTGACCCCGCCGTGGCACCACAACGTGGAACAAGGCCTGCTCATACTCAGAGAAGCGGTGTCCACCGTGTCCGGGGCCCTTCCTGCTCCTCCCACACATACACCTCCCTGAACTGGCCAGGCTCCTCACTCCTTTCTGATGCCGCCTGGATGCTTATGCAGGACCTGGTGGTCCCTGTGTCCTCTTCATGGCCACAGCCAAACAGGCCAATGGACACACGGACCTCGCTGGACCAGGCCGGCTCTCCTGGAAGGACACAGAACCAGCCCGAGCGTAGTCTGGGCTGATCCCTCTCCGTCTCTTGAGCAGAGCAGGCTGCACACCTCACAGCTCCAAGTGCCCGTGCAGCAAAGCTGGTCTGCGGAGCTGCAAGACAGGACGCTCCGCAGGGACGTCACGGTCCCGGCCCAGGCCCGCACCCCTCCCCCCAGGTGCTGTGACCACTGTGCAGCCTCAGGATCCGAGGGTCAGACGTGGGACACAAGGCATACACACCCCAGAGGGCTCTGCAAAAGCACCCTGGTCACCCCGGTGCTAGCTGCAGCCACCTGGAGCCGTCGGGCTGTGCGGCTCCAGAAACAGTCTGTGCTTCCGCCCGCAAATAGGAATCGGCTCGTCCCCTAACTTATCTCTTCATTTACTGTTAGGAAAACGGTAAGACAGCCTCACCTTGTTTGGTACTCTGGTTTTCTCACCCAATCTACTTTGCAGAGATTTCCAAACCGGTGCAGACAGCCTCCCGGGTCACGTCTGTGGCCCCGTGGAACTCCCACCTCCTGCTGACCCGTCTCCAGGGACGAAGGTTTGCGCCGCTTCCCACCTGACAGCATGAAGTCATGCTGCGGCAAGGCCGCTCTCGCATGCGCTGGTCCCCCCGCCGGCCCCTGATGTCCCCATACGAGGATCCCGAGGCGTGACATCCCCGCGCCAACGTCCGACTCCACGCTGTCACCAAGTTCTGCGTCTGCTTCTGACTTCCTCCTCCATCCGCCGTCTGTCCGCGACAGTTCCAGGGTCCTTCCTCTCTCCCACCCCATCCTTCCCCTCAAGCTCCTCAACAAAACAAAAACCGAAACCCTTTCAGAAGATACTGGGATTGGGTTAAATGCTCAGACCAGGGAGTCAGCGTGCGAGCAGGCGGCCGCCTGTCCGGCTCACGGGGGCGCCTCGGCCTCGCGCACTGGCCAGGGGCAGCCGGCGGGGACTGAGTACCCTGGTCTGCGGCTCTCAGCGGGCGGGCTCGGCACACAGTCACGTCTGCTGTGAGAGCGACGGCCCGGGGCTGCCCCCCACACCAGGAACCCCAGACGCCCCGAGCTGTCTGTGGCGTCCCTGGAGCGGAAGCTCGTATCGTCCTATTTACAGCACGTCAGTTTTGGGTCGAAAGAGATACACTCTATTATGCTGAGAAATTATCCATATGTTCACATTTTATTAAGACTAATGTTGGGTTTTTGTCAAACGCCTTTCAGCAAATATGGAGCACTTGCCCTAAAAACAATCCAGCAGTCCAGCACGGGGGAAACCGTGGGACGCGGCCGGGGCCTGTGGGCTCCGCACCCGACCCGTGGGCAGCCTGAGCCCCTGCGCGCACGTTGCCCACACGGCACAGTCGTCGCTCACCTCCAAAGAGCCTCCCCCTCCATGCTCTGGTCAGCGCGCACGGCACGCGTGGGGTCCGTGTTCGGACGGCCTCGCAGATTGCCCCCTCAAACTGCCTCAACCTGAGGCGACTGGTTTCTGCTGCTTCTCTCTGGGGGAGGGCAGGGCGGCCATTGGGCAACACCCGTATATTTAATCTCTTTAACATTTCTATCACTTCTGGAGTCAAAGTATTCATTTCATTCAGATTTTCATGTAAGTTGAGCTGTGGTACAACTCACATCTATTCTTTTTAGATTTACTTACGTGTTTGCTCTATTTCCCCTACCGTCGAGGTACGGCTCGCACAAGGTCCAGTGCAGGAGCCCCAGCTCCATGACCATGTGCGTGTCCGCACCTGCGGGGTGCTGCTGAGCAAGACCCGCACGCCCTCCCCGCCAAAAACTCTGGTTCTTCTCGGTCCTCACGTGGGGGGGGGGGGGGTGCGTCTACTCAGTTTTCACTGGGACTGTGGGGGATTCATACATTGAACTGGCTTTATTTCGGGCACGGCACTTGGATTTATTATTTCCACCGTTTTTCACTTTCTTATTAATTTCAGCTTTGATCTTTGCAAATTCCTACTTTTTGCTTGACTAGGGCTTATTTTGTTTTCCTTTCCTGAGTTCCTGTGCGGGGTCTTTAATCTATCTCTATTCACGCTTTCTTGCTCAATAATATAAATATTTAATCTGCAATTTTTCTTCTCAACCCCGCTCTGCTTCCCACAGGCTCTGAGACGTGTTTTCTGGATTCTGTGCATTTCTGGATACCCTTTCTTCTTCGACCCAAGAAACGCTGAGGACAGAGGTTTGGGTTCTGTTTCTTTCTTGTTTTGTTCATAAATCTCAAGTTCATCACGTGTCTGCATTAGTTCTACCTGTCTGAGCTCAGGAAGGTTTCCTGTATCACCAATATACGGTGAATTCTGGTGAGCGTTTCCTATGAGCACTTTATTAAAAGAGTCTTCTTTAGTTTTGGGCTTGAGGGCTTTATCTAAAATGGACTGTTCCTTCCATCACTTATTCTTGGCCCACTGAGAATATCATGGGTCACAAACTCTTCTACTGCTGGCGCCCTCAAGGACTCCCTGGAATCTCTCCCCATCTCTGCTCTTTCTGAACATCGATGATCTATCTGTAGCCTGTTTATCTTGTTTACTTTTTTTGTGTGAAATGAGTTTGCATCTTTTTGTTCTAGTGGTTGCTTTTATAACTCTTCCCTTGACGTAATACCTGCACTTCTCTGTGTTTTTGACAGTCCCTGTTTGCCTCCTCTACCGATGTGTGACCCTTCTTACTGTTCACTTTCGACAGCTAAATGTGCTCTCGCTACACGACGTTAACTTCAAATGTTTTAACCTTCAGCTACCATGGCGGGAACACTGCCACTACCACGTCCGCTCCCGTCTGCTTCCTTCCGGAGAACTTCCATTAAACACATGGACTCCGTGTTTCCCGAACCCACAGCATCTGCCTGGTCCTGTTTCCTGACCACCACGCTGGCTTTGGTCTTCCAGGCCTGTGGTTTCGGCTCTGGCCACCGCTCCTTACAGACACGCACCCGGCCCTCAGGCCCACCAGCCCCAGCTCGCCTCTGCTCCAGCCTCACAGACACCCCAGATTCGCGGCAAAATGTTCACAATTTTCGTCTGCTCAAGGTCAGGTTTTTAATTTTTTTTGTGAAAATTTTTTGTTACTTGCTTTTCTACAAAACGTTTGGGTTTTACAAAATTGTGTGATCTTGCCTTTATCACTCATTGAAGATGATTTTCATTCAATCCAGCTTGTGCAAAAGGGCACACACTGCAGAAAGGACAGGCTGCCTTCTCCTCCAAACCTGACCAGGTGGCTCTGAGTTCCACGTACCTTCCCGACTTCTCTCTGCAAGAGGGCACGCCGCAAGCTCTCGTCTCCGTCTCCCCCTGCGGCCGTACCCCCGCCAGCAGAGCCGGTCCACGGAGCTGCTCCTTCCAGCGCTGTTCTCTCTGGGCAGCTTCACCTCTGGGCTCATCCTGCACACCCCTGCCACCGCCTCCGCTGAGGGCCAGCCCCCTCCCGTTTAGGGGCTTGAGTTCTGGCTGAAGTTCTGTTTGGCCCAAATTTAGGTTTGTCTTTTTTGGCTTTCATTCTTTTTGGTACTTTTGGACCATTTCCAGGAAAGAAGGAAGAAATGCTGACTTATGCTACAGTGTTCAAAGCCAAACAGGCTCTTTTAACTTGTAAGCTTGACTCGTAACAAATAGGCTTTCTACTTCACTCTCTCCCGCCCCGCCAGTGCCTGACATCCCGAGCCTCCGAGGGCTACAGCCCACACGTCCTGAGGCCCATGAGGGACTGCCTCAGCCTGCCCTCGGGGAGCCTGCACCCTCCCGGCTCCCCAGCCCGGGATGGTGGCCGGCACACAAGACACACGTATCTGCCTGCCAGTCAGTCCCCAACCACCATTCAGATCCACCCCAAAGGCCGCCTTCACACCAGTCTTCCCGAGCCAGGAGTGCCAGCCCCCGTGCACTGTTCAACTGTGTGATTCCAGGACTCGTGTGTGTGACTTTTCTTGCCCACCGGCCTGGGAACTCCTGAAGGTGGGTACGCTCTGGTCACCTCTTTACCCAATTCCCAGCTCAGACATGGCACGCAGGAGGAGGTCCAGGCCCACAGGCAGGGGTCCAGAGCACGTGGATGACCAGCACAAGCCCAGGCCTGGCGCGTCCCCTGCGTGTGTGGCCCAGTGCAGCACAGCCTTGGGAGTGGTGGACCGGCCAGGGCTAGGACCAGGACAGCCCGGGGCAGGGAGTGGGGCCGCGGTAAAGACACAAGAAAGCACGCCATCCAGGGAGGAAAAAGACCTGGAATTGGTTTACCCACCAGACACCCAATTTCACAAAGTACTTAAACGGATTTATACTTAAAAGGAGGAAAACCAGTCGGGCTTTGAAAGGGGCTATTGGGGGAGGACCGGGAGCAGTGCTGCTGTGGGTGCCTCAGGAACAGCTGGGCACGGGGTGCATGGTCGTCCGCGGCCACAGCCTCTCCTCCAGGGCCCCTCTCCCGGGGGCATTCACACCATGCTGTCCAGGAGCCCCTGGGCTTGTTCACAAACAGGCTGACCCTCAATGTCCTCATCTGTAAAGTGGGGGCAATACCTTCTGTTCCTGAGGTCTGAGCAGGAAGTGAGAAGACAGAGAGGAAAATGCCCATCCGAGGGCCCGGCACACGCCAGAGCCAGAGCCCCTTCCCTGCAGTGCCACACGGCCACCCCTCTGGAGGGTGCCCAGGGCCCACCCGTGGCATTGCCCTCCCCCACCCTGAGGCCTGGCCCTGGCTCACCCGGAGAGACAGGTGAAGCCACACTGCTAGGAGCTGGCACTGGAAGAAGTGAAAATTGGAAATGCATTAATATTGCAGCCTACAACTACCTATTTCATACTTGACTGAGAAAAATCTGTATTTGGGGTTGCTATAAAGAAAAAAAAGAACAGAAAGCTAATTGGATTGCATCTTGAGAGACTTGCTAAATGACAAAACCATGAGGACGGTTCTGCGAGCCACTCTCAAACCACGGCCAGCCCGCAGGTAGGGCTCGGAGGGGATGCCTCTCGGAGGGGCTGTCTGCAGTCACGGGGCAGCGCCCGTGATGAGGACGAGGCCCACGCACCATGCACACCCTGGACGAGGTCCTGGGCCCACCCCGGCCAGTGGGAGCCACTCCACAGAGCTCCCTACTTCACCTCCACACGTTGTCTCCTGGAGAGACACCGCTCTGCCTCTCCAGCCTCTGAAGTTAACACACAAATTTATATTCCTTTCTTGGGCTCGCTCTCCAAATAAACAGGCGTAATTACCAGCAGTGCCTGCTCCAAATGAATCTAACGCCCATGGAGCCCGGGGCTGGCAGACTGCTCACATTCTGGGACGGGTGGGCGCCCCTGGGGACCCCCCGCCCCGGGGAAGCCAGACGTGCCAGCCCCGTCCACGGCCCCCTCGGAGGCTGCTTCTTGTTCACTAGGCAAGCAGGCTGAGGCCAAGGAGGTAAACGTTCCTCCAAAGCCAAGGGCCAGCTGACGCCCCCCTGCCATTTTCATGCTGAACCTGGAGCTGAACACTCGTGGGGACCAGGAAGCAGCCCCCGAGGGGACTTCGCCTCCAGCCTGGCCGAAGGTCCGTACGCCCCCAGCCCCCCTGCCTCTGACGCCAACAGAAACCGAGCCCGCCACTCACCGTTGACGCCAAGGACATGAACTGCCCGAGCACCTGACTGCTCCACTCTGGGGTTGCACGAGGAGGGACCTCCTAGCCCACACAAGACACTGGGAGCCAGCAGGCTGCCGGGCAGGAAGATGGCGGAGCGCTACCATTTTGCCTTGTTTTTACGATCCCCACTTCACATCGCATGCACGTGTCGCTAACTCAAACAGTAAGAAAACACTAAAAATATCCATTTATTGGCTCAGAGCCCAGGCCAGCATCCACCAAAGGACAGGCCACCCAGTCGAGCCTTTATTCTCGATAACCAACCCCAGCAAGTGGCTCACGTGGCGGCACGTGCCCCGACCACCGGTCCTTACCAGTCCCTCCGGCTTTCCGCCCCAGCACCGACCTCCAGGCCCTTGTGGGGGCTGGGCGCATGAGCCTGGTGTTCGCCCAATTGTTGACTGAACATAGGTGTTGCCTCTGTGCCACTCTGGGGTCCTGGCTCAAATTCGGGAGGGACAGAGCTCTGGACCCTGACCCCAGACCACAGGGAAGGCACTGGTTCAAGGGGCCACCAGGAAAATCCCGTACTTTGGCAGACACATGCCGACCGGAGAGAGCGCCAGGAACTGCTGCCCTCGGAGCTTCTGCTGGCCAACCCACAGCCAGGGTTTGGGCATACTGGGCTCCCTGGAAACCTCCCAGCTGCCTCCCAGGGGACTGTGCCTCCTCAGGGCCTGGTGCCCACACGTCAGGGCATCTTCACAAAGGCCCCTGGAAGCCAGGCCCCGACTGCAGCGTGGATCAAGCCCAGGAACTGGGGGTGACACAGCTTTAGGGATCCTCTCAACCAGGGGTCAGAACACTCGTAGCGGGAAGGCCCGGTGGAAGAACCGCACTGCCGCCTCAGGCAGCCACAGGCGACCCGCACACCAACGGGCACGTCACTTTAAGTGCATTTACTGAGAGATGGCAGTGGGCTGGACACGCCGTGGGCTGGTCTGCTGCCCCCAAGCTGGCCCATCCCCTCCCTGCTGATGAGGGAACGAGTCAGCCGGGACAGAGGCCCAAGAGCTGAAGGGCGCACCGTCTGCAGGACGCCAGCCCAACAGCCCCGCAGCTGGCCCACCCACTCTCCCCATCAGGGTGGTGGTGGGCGGAAGGCATGCCGAGGCCTGGAAGCAGGGGGCTGCTCGCCCGCCCCTGGTAGTGACAGGCTGCCGACTCCCTATCGCTAAGGACCTGGACTGCGACCCCCAGGCGGCGGGGCTCAGCCTGACCACACGCCCACCCCAGCGTGGTGCGTCCAGCACCCAGCACGGCTGGAGGGTCTGGAGGGGCTTCGGCGCCAGCTTCTCACTGGGGAGGGTGCCAGCCAGGCATGGTGCTGAGGGCGCCTCTCGCCCGCGCGGGGCCAGCAGCCCTTGGCGCTGAGCGTTACCTCGTGAGCCACAGGCAGCACATGCCGGGCCCTCCCGGGCACACGGCGCCCATCTCAAGTGTGCTGCCCAAGCTTGCACAGGTGCAAGAGCAGCCGACTGTGGTCTGAACCCGGACCCTCCCGCCTCCGACAAAGCAGCACAGATGCTTCCTGCACACTCTCAGCGGCAACGAATTCTGCAGGAAGTCACCTGCCACAGGAGAGGAAAGACAATCCTGCCTCTTGTTCACAACAGAAAACCGTGTGTCACGTGAGAAACATGCGTCGCTGTGGCGTGCTCGCGGCCTCAGGGTCGCTGGCGTGAGGAATACCGTTCTCATCCACTACTGTCCTTCCGTTTCCCCTTGGTCTTAAAAGCTGCTCCTGACTATGGGGATTTCCAAAGCGGCCAGGAGAGGAAGGGCCGTACAAGTCACCTGCTGTCAAGGGTGCCGGTGACAGACTCATGACAGACTGGTGACCAGCTCATGGCAGGGAGCAAAACCGTTGGAAGGCCCACAAACCAAGCCCGTGCCTGAATGTCCCGTCTGTCCCGTCTACGTCAACTCCATGCCCGGAGGCAGGGGCGGTGCCTGTGAAACCCCCACATGGGGTCGTGGGGGGTGCCCTGGACCCATGTCTGCACACCCCCAGCAACCTCACAGCCCCAGGTGGCCACTGAGAACCAAAGGGCCCAAGAGAAGGCTCTCGTCGAAGGGGCACTGGCTCGGCCCTAACACTCCCTCTCTGGCAGGCAGGTCAGGGGACGACGTCTGAGTTTGAACGTTAGCCAAGTCTACGAGGGCGGGGAGACGCGCTGAGAAATCACACCACCCCCTCGGACGCAGCTGGACAGGGTCATGTGCAGCCTGTCCACTGCAGCGAAGACAAAGGCTCAAGGAGAGGGAGTGTCCCAGGTGGAAAAGGGATGCCACGCAGCAGGAACAGTGCGGGCAAAGGCACGGAGGCGTCAAGAACACGGAAATGCGTGGGGGGGGTCAACCACCGAGACCGTCCCATCAGAGACCCCACTCGCTGAAGTCAGGGAGGCAAGCAGGGGCTGCAGCCAACCCCAGACACCTGTGTGGACGCCATGCCGTCAGATCTCTGCACCACCAACTGGCCGCCAAACCCCAGCAGTCAGGTGTGGGAGGAAGGGGAGCAGTGGGGTGGGTGTGTGGTGGGGGCAGGAGAGGAGGACCCAGGACAAGGTCTCTGCAGCAGGTCACAGCTCAGGAGGCCGCACCACTTCTCAAAGGTACTGCTCTTCATCCCCTCAGTCTACAGAGATTAGTGGAATATATATACAGAAGTGAAAATCCCCTCCACAAGCCACAGATTAATACAACAAAGGTTGGATAGCCTCCCAAAAGGGATCAGAAACCTACTATTTACCCAAAGGTTCCAGACCAGGACTCACTTCCCAAATCCGGCAAGGGCAAATCTGCTTAGGTGGCCTCAGGCAAAGCACACACCAGCACTCCCCTGTCCCCACCCTGGAGGGCATTGTGGGCCGAGTCCACAGGATGCTCAGCACCCAGAAGCCAGGAGGAGATCTGGGGCCACAGTCTGGAGACTGAGGTCCCATCCATACAACCACGGGGGCAGGGAAGGAGCCCTGACCAGGCCGGAGAATATAAGTTGACCCCACCCCCGGACAATCAGACAAAGGCCCTGGTATCAGGAAGCGCTCAGTACATGAACTGTGATTTCCTACATTTATTCCTGCAAATCTTCGTGTCATGGAAGACTCTGAATCAACGACATACACCCCAGCACCTTCTGGAAGAAATGCCCAGTGCTCTAAGGGAGGCCAGGTGCACAAGAGGCTAGGGTGAAAAGCTGGGCCAGAGGCTCCCACGGCCAGGGCCACCTCTGGAGAACTGGAAGGCTGGAGAGCATGAGGCAGGCCTGCTGGGTGCCCCAGCTCGCCTTCCCTGCTGAGAAGGTAGAATCAGGAGGGCGGGGAGACCGTGGCAGCCAGACCTCACAGTGCAGGACGTGTGCAGGGACCCCAGAGTGTGCAGCACAACCCTGACTGGCAGATGCAGGACAGGAAAGACGCCCAGACCGAAGACTGAACCAGGAGAAGGGCCAAAAGGGAAAAGCACCTCCTCCGTCCAGCCAGACTCCAAAGCCCCTCACTCACAGGGCACCAGGCAGAGCACCCAGGGAGGCCGAGGCCCAGGGCTGGTGATAATTAGCCCCAGAAGTAATGCTGCCCCAGGGCAGCCCAGAATGTCAGCAAAATGCCACCTGGCAGATGGGACCATTTCTAAGGAGCTTCACTGCATACCTGAACGAAGCTCATGGGTCTTCACAGGAATACACAGGTCTCCTGCATCCGCCCAACACGCGTGCTAGGAGCACAGAATGACTTTGAAACAGTCACATAACTAAATTCCATACTTTCAAATATTAAGTATAAATGTGCGGAGAAAAAGGAAGACGGAGGCAAACTTTGTAGAAACGTAAACAGCAACACTGGAAATAAAAACATGCAGGTCATTCTGCTGGAAGATGAGGTCAGGGAGCCTAGAGACACAGCAACAGGAATTATGCACAATAGGAGAGGGAGAGAGAGAGAATTCTCAGAAATGAGAAGAGCACACGTGGGCTGGGGGACTATGCCAGCACCCAACTGTGGGTAACCGGACACTCACCAAGGACAAGGACAGCAAGTCCACGGAGCTAAGAAATGCAGAAACCCCAAGCACAGGAGACACAATGAAGTGCAACGAGGTGTATCATAATCATACCGCTCCACCCAGCGATCAAGAAACTGCTGGAAAAGCAGAGAAAACAGACCAGTTACACGAGAAGCTTGAGGGAAACAAGGCGAGTCAGAGTCAGTGGGAAAAGCATGGCCGCCGAGAAGTGAAGATGAACAAAGCCATCAAACATCAGCTAGACCAACGGAGGGAAGAGAGAAGGGGGCCCATCTGCCGATGGCAGAAGGGGGCGCAGAGGCACTGACCTTAGGAAGTAAGAAGGATGGTAAGAGAATCCCGGAGCAGCTGTTAGGCCACCTGGACGACTCAGACAAACTCCCGGAAACACACAAACCCCCAAACTGACTCCAGAAGAAACGGAAAATCTGAACAGACCCATGACAAGCGAGGAGGCTCAATCAGAAACAAAGGCGTGTCCAGGAGCGGATGGCTTCGCTGGCGAATGCTCCCAATCACATAAAAGAATTAACACAGAATTCCCAAATTCTTACAAGAAGTCAAGGAGGAGGAATGCTTCTCAGCTTATTCCACGAGGCCAGCATAAAGCTGACGCCACGGCCAGAGAAGGCACCACATGAGAAGAAAACTAAGACCAAGAACCGTTAGGAATCCAGGCGTACACAACCTCGACAAGACAGTGGCGAGCCCCGCGGGCAGCCTCTGAAAGGGTCACACACTGCGACCAGGGGGGCCTTCTACCAGGAATGCAAGAATGGCTCGACATACAAAAATGCAATCTTGCCAGATGACCCACTCAATCTATAATTTATGAAGAAACCCTACAGAAGTCTTACAACTCAACAAAAAGACAAAAGAAAATAAAATCAATTTAAAAATGGATAAAGAATCTGAAAGGAGATTCCTCCAAAGAAAATCTACAAATGGCCAACAAGTATGTGAGGAAATGCTCTATCCACATCACTAGCCATCAGGGAAATGCAAACCCAAACTACAATGAGATGCACCTACACCCAATAGGATGGTAACAAGCATTACTGCTCCCTCTCCTTCCTGATGCTGGTAATCTGTGTCTTCTCTCCCTTTCTTCTCATTCGTCCGGCTGGAGATTCACCAGAGTGCAGTCTCCTGTACAGGACTCACCTCTGAGTGGAGACCCAGAAGGTGGGGGACCGATGAACACTCAGAGGTGGAGCTCTCTAGAGGGTCTGTGCCCTCAAGAGACGCAGATGAGAGCAGAGCGCAGGAGACACAGCTCCTCGGTGGAGCTGCCCAAGCACTGGGCACAGACCTCCGTGGCAGCAAGCCAGGATCAGCATGGACCAGCCTCTGAGCTGCCTGTTTCCTCTGGTGACAAGGTCGGTCCCTCCCTCCTGGCAAGGGGGCCGGGCCTGCCAGACTCACTCACAGCTCCAAAGCATCATGAAACTTTAATGCTAATGGTACTCGAAGCTGGCTCGCTAGTATAGCATAACCTTTAAATAGAGACCGTGTATTTCAGTTTAATTTGGGAGGATACACAGTTCGATCCCAAGGACCTTACCCAATTCCATGACGCCACAACCAGCAGGAGGAGCAGGGGAATATGCCTCTACCTCGACATGATTCTAATGAACCCAGCACTGCTGAGCACCAGAGGAGGGATGCTCAAACCCCTAGTCTGTTTCATTACTTGCTCCCGGGATGCACGAGGGTCCGCCTGGGCCAAGGACCACAGGTGGTACTGACGGAGCCAAGGCCCACTGTGTCCCAGGATTCAGGCTGCTGCCTCTCCAGAGCCCCGTCGGGGCAGGTGACTCAGGTGTCCCAGAAAAGAGACGATGCTGAGGTCACAGTGGGAATCCTGGTCAGAGGCCACCTTTCTGCTCAGCTCTGGGCCCATCATGCATCTGGGAAGGGCCCTGTAGTGGCTGCTTCCTGGGGAGGGGTGAGGGGCCGAAAGAGATCGCCCTCATCACGTTCCATCCCTTCTGGAGGGACACACCTGACGCAACAGGCCACGGGTAGCCACCGGTGGCTCTCCCGGGCATTTCCTAGTGAGCACAGCTGGTCCCGGAGCTGGGGCATACCTGTCTGCACCTCAGAGCAAGAAGCCCAGGTGGAGAGCACGTGCAAGCAGAATTTTCACCCTACAGGAGCCGCTCTCCACGCCTGCGGAGCTGTCCCCTCCACGCCTGAGGAGCCATCCCCTACGCCAGCACATTTGCTAAGAAAGAGGACCCAGTGAGCAGGTTGAGACAGCGCCCCAGGGGCCATTAGCCTTAGGGCCAGAAACACTGGCCAGGGCAGCCCAGCAGCAGATGACAGGTACATGGTGAGAGAAGACAGGAAGGCCCAAGAGATAGACTTGGAGAAATCCAGTTTCTTAGCTGAAAAAAACAAAACCAAAACAGAAACGGAGCCAGAAGCTGCCCAGATGTGGAGGCCGTAGGGGCAGCTCACACCCACCTGGGTCCCTAGAGGAGCACCCAGCTACCCCAGCCGCGGTTTCTGGTGCCCCAGGCCCAGCTCCGCAGAGAGGAAAGCCCACCCCCAGGAACACATGGAAGGAGGCGTCCACGTGCTTCCACAGGGTTGGCTGAGGCAAGGAGGCCACCTCCTTCCAGGACAGCAACGGTTGACACCGGGGGGCGAGACTGTCAGAAAGTCTAGGAAAATCCCATGAGAATGGAAACCCCCTCTCCAGAAAATGTGCACACAGTTCTAAGGACTCTGGACCCTCTGTGTCTCCACAGGTGACATTAGGGATGCTGCCCAAGGGGAAAAGGCGTCACTACAGAACACCTGAGGTCAGCTCTGCCTCATGGGGCTCACTGGGGGTGTCAGGACACCCACGTTCCCACGTTTCCCAGTCGGGAAGGCTCGGGACAAGTCCGGCTGCAGAGGAGCAGGGCGGCCGCGGCCACCACGCGAGCTTCCCCCAGAGGCCGTGGGCCAAAGGAAGCAGCAGCGAGACCCTGGCGGGCAGAGTCCAGGCCAGCTGAGCCCCTGCAGAGGACCATGGGCGCCAAGGCCAGGACCACGTCCGACCCAGCTCCCCACCAACATACCCACAAGGCGTGCAGTGAACGCATGGGAGGGGAACCGCAGCAGCTAGTGAAGATGTGGCGGATTTAATAATACGGTAAGGAGCAAAATCACATAATGCGGACACAATAAGAACTGGCAGTTGAGAAGGAGCGCTGCGAGAGAGGGTCACTGCAGAGCGGGAGACATTTAAAGGACACGCAAACACCGTACTTAGGACTGGGACGAGCATGAGAAGGTCTCCCCAGCTAGAAGGAGCCCCATGGTTTTTAAAGATAAATTAACCAACTTTGATCTGTGGCTGTTAGAGATTCTCACTGCGCCTCGGCTTTGTGTGCTAGGGCCTGCTGGGGGGTCCCTTTCCCCGTCTGGAGTGCCCACCTTCTCTTGGCCCCCCGACCCTGTGAGGGGCCCTGGCAGGCTGGTGGTGAGCTTGGGGCTGCCAGCCAGGGCAGAGAGCAATGTGCGAGTAATGGAAATGATCAAACACCCAAGCAGAGACCTAACAAGAAGCGTGCAAGACTCACCGGAACAACAGACCAAACTCCAGCGAAGGCCATGAAGACCGAGAGGTCAGAGCTACGCCCCATATCGTGGACGGGAAGTCAGCAGTGCACAGAGTCCACAAGCACAAGGCAGCAGGATTCCTCCGTGAGACCTGACAAGCTAACTCCGAGCTTCGCCCGGGACAGAAAACACTGAGAGGTGAAGCCTTGCCAGATACTCAACATGCTATGGCTCTGAGAACTTCGACAGCATGTTGCTCTGCTCCAGACAGGAACAAACCAAAGTGCTCCCGCCACACTGGGGAGTTTTCTTCTCCTTTTGTGCAGGGATCCAATTAAGAACCAGAAATTACACCATTAGACGTTTATTTCCTCGACTAAGAAGCCATCTTCTCAGGATAGTGTCCCCAGGATGCAGATGGATCTTTTTAAAGGTAATAAATCACCAACCTCTTGTTAGGTCTTTGCAAACCTGGCAAAACCAAAAAGGCCGGCCCCCACACTGGGAGAGAGGCCCAGGGGCACACGCTGCTTCCCTGTGTCCACGTCCGGTCGCTCAGTACTTTAAACCTGAGTCCGGGGCTCGGCCGCGTGGGACTGCACTGTCCACACGGGACAGCTGGCGTGAGCAAGCCCCGCAGTGCCCACCAGCCTGCCGCCTGCCCGCTCACTGCACCTGTCCCCTCATCTGAGTCATGGCCAGGTCCCCAGCACCCAGAGGGTCTGCAGTGAGGACTCAAAGACACGGTCTGAGCACAGCGGCAAGCGTGTGCCCAGCACATGGGAACACCGGCACTCAGTGGCTGCGGCATGATATAAAGCAGGTCCATGGCGAGGATGGCCGTGGTGACAGTCATGTGCCCACCAGTGAACGTGGGATGTCTTTGCGGGACAGCAATAGGGGGAGGCAGAGGACGTTTAGCTCAATGCTGAGAGAGAACTGGGCCCCACGCGACGGAGACACATTCCAAGGGGTGGAAACGGCATGGGGGCGACATGGAAGGGTGCAGGAAGCCGTGCACAGAGCACGGCAGGGGCCTCAGTGAACACAGGCATGCATAAAGAGTCGGAACGGCGACCCGGAAGTGGGGTTCAGGACCCACTCGCTGAATCCGACAGATTTACTATCAGCACGCAGAGCCATGAAAGTTGTCCAGTCCCAGGTGCGTGACCTCTTCTCTCCCTTAGGAGCTACATCCTAAGACATGGTACCACCGTGGCCAAGAGCAGAGAGCCCCAAGCTGGCCTCTGCCAGGGCCCAGTGGGGAGTACCTTGAGGAGGGAAGGACCCAGGGCTGGACTCTGGACACCCACACGCTGGGGCTCGGGGGACAAACAAGCCAGTGCATTGTGGAGAGCAGGCGCCAAGCCCTCGTGAGCCCTGTCCCAGGGCGGCTGTCAAGCTGGAAACCAGCTCCATGTCCCTCAGGCACCCAGAGCCCTCCAGCCCTGAGGCACTTGCCGGGAACTCTGCTCTTGGGGGGCAGCCCTGTGCACCCCAGGTCAGCTCGACGCTAACTTCTAAATACACCTCATTGAGCCCTTCTCCCTCCATCCCTAAAAATGGCTTCCCAGCTCCCACGGAGCTGCCCCAGGCACTCATCCCCAGGAGCCAGCACTCAGCAGAGCCACTCTGGGGGCACACACAACTCCGGGCGTCTGGCACTTCACAGATGGGGGCAGTGAGCACGCAGCCTGTGCTCACACGGGTCAGGGCGGTCAGGAACACAAGGGACACTCCCACATAGTCAGGAGTCCTGAAGGCCCAGGCAGAAGTGCATGCTGGCAACAAAGCCACGGGAGCTGGGACCCACTGGGACCCGGGCCTCTGCCTCCTGATGAGTAAGGGGGGTGACGACAGGGCCACCTAGCAGGGCTCCGAGAGCGGATGTCTCCAGAGCTCTTGGAACAGCACCCGGCTCACCGACAGGCCGGGTGAGTGCGCATTCATAACCCGTACTGTCACCATCGGTGTTCGCGGCACTGAAGAACCAACCCAGCCTGCAGGTGCCCACCCCAAGTCAACCCCACTACACTCGGAGTGCTCACTCCGTGCTGGACACCGCTTGGCCATGGAGGCGCTAGTGCTGCTGATTAAGGGCCGCCGGCCGGCCAGCAGCCCCACTTGCCTGCAGGGAAGGCCCGTCTCCCACACTGGCTCCCCGAGGAAGCAGGACAGCCAGGCACACGGCCAGACGCTGGTACAGAGGGACAGAAGCAGTGACCCCATGAGACGCTGGGGGTGAGTGCCTGCTCGGGGGCCGGCACAGGGACACACGCAGACTGGTCAGACCATCCAGGTCAGCCTGAGACGTGCAGCCGCAGCTCCGGGGGCCCAGCTCGTGGGGAACCCTGTCCCCGCCTGCCGCCTGGGGCCCTGACGCCTCACTGGATCATGCTGGGCTCCAGCAGCACGTAACAGAGTCAGACACTGTCCTGGGGGCACAGAACCCTGCAGGGGAAGAGGCTGCCACCAGCGTGGGTCCCTGCGTGGCATCCCCCATGAGCCTTTGTGACTCCCCCACCATAGACGAAGTTCTCCCGTCAAGGCGGGGGCGTCTTCCAACCCGGGATTGGTCCCGTGGCAGGATGGATCCAGGATGAGAAATGAGTCACTATCAGTCACAGAAACAGGAGGTTCTCCTAAGAACTTCCCCGAAGGCGGATGGCAACGCTGGCGGGCTGCAATCAGGCCAGGTTCTCGGGCAGCAGGCCGTATGGATGCCGGCTGCCAGCAATGAACAATGGCAGCTCACACGCCTCCTCCCGACACTTCCTGGCCCACGGCGCTGCTTTCACAGCGACAGAGGCATCAGCCAGGTGCACGCCGCTGTGCGGGACGCCTCGCAGGGCTTAAAATCGGCCTCACCAGCATCTCCGGTCATCTCGGACCGCAGCTAGGGAGAGGCCACGTGGAGGCCCTGCCCTGCTGGGATGCGGCCACAGCACACACACCCCGGGAGCACCTGCAGCCAGAACTTCTCCCGCCGGAGCCCTTCCCAGCCAGCCAGCCACAGGCCTGCAGGCTGGCAGCACAAGTCCACAGGAGCCCTAGGGGACACGGGACTCAAGGAGGAAGACTGCGTCATTACCCGGAGTCGTAAGGGGTGTCACTGCCCTTAAATCGGAAAATAAATCTTCACTTCTTGCTCCCTGGAGTACATAAAATATTAGAGGGATTTTTATAGTTATAATCAAAAAACGCGTTTCTCTAGCCACCGGTGGCTGTATCTAATTAGGGTGAGGGATGTTAATGACACAACTATGGCCCAGGACATTTGTCCTTGTGATATTAATTGCATTTAAAGAGAAAAGCCTGACTTGTGCCTTGCTTCCTAATTAGCATGCATCTGATAATTAATAACAGAAAGGCAAACTGTCTTTGTCTTGGCATCTGCAATTAGCTACAAATATTTACATTCTTTTTTCACTCTTTTCCTAAATAGTGGATCAGCTTAGGGCCCAGAGACAGCAGGCTGGCAGAGGGTGCACAGGAACCAGGCCGTCCCCAACACCTGGACAGAGGTGCCCCCCATCACACCCATCGCCACGACTGACCCCGAAACAGGGTGAGGGCCACAGAGCAAGACCCAGGGTGGCTCGGTCCCCATGTCACAGGGAGCTCTGGCCACTGTCCCCGCCTTCAAAAGCTCCCACAGCAAACTAGGGTTTACGCAAGGCCGGAGCTGCCTCCTCACCGGCTGGGGGCCCACCTGGCCCTCATTTCCTCAGGAGGCAGAAGGTGCGGCCCGGGGAGGATGGAGGGAGAGCAGAGGCTCACAGGCCTCTGAGTGAGCACCTGCTGCATTCTGCCGGGTGCTGCTAAGTGGGAAGGAGAGAGAGAAGAGAAACAAACAGGAAACAAGCTCAAGATCTGACAATCAGAAGGCAGAGATTAAACCTGTGTGAGGTGACAGCTACAGCCCAGATCTAAGGAAGCAAGGCACCCACAGCATCCCACTTGAGTGCACCAAGCACCTGCACCTCCAGGCACAGCTGGGAATGAGCTGGGGGACGAGCCGGGTCCCCACCCACCTGCCTGGCTCTGCGGGGCTAGAGCCACAGGGCCGTTTCACCAAAGCTCCCCAAGGAGCATCTTCCCCGAAGGCCCGGCAGTGCCTAGGGAAGGGCCCCTGCACGGAGGTGGGTGCCAGCATCACCTGGGGAGAAGTGGGCTCCCCCACCCCCACGAGTTCCAGTCTAGGTGGTCTAGAAGTGGAACGGGGCTTCAGTATGTTAGGGCTCAAGGGAGTTTTACACAATGAAAAGAAACTGTATGGGCAGAAAACAAGGAAAAACACAGGCGGGAAAGCCACCCTCCAGTCCCACGTCCCTCAGGCATCCCCACGAGGTGAAGCAGCGGCCCCTGCGGCCCCACCGCGGAAGCTTCTGTCCTTTCCACACCCCCAGGAGCCAGGGCAAGAGGACTGGGCCTGTGCTCGGCACAACTCCATCCTCCCTCCTCCTGCCTGTATGTGCACAGCACGGACACGAGGCCCTCAGGCACATGTCCATTCAGGTCCAAGCCGAGGGAATGATGCATGTTGACCCACACGTCGGGGTCTCCCCCCGGGTTTCTTCACCTGCAGTCCCGTTATCACGCACGCGCACGCGAGCCAGGCCGCTTGGTTTACAGAGCTCCCTACCCCAGGCTCACCGGAGGCAGGCACCCCATCAGGCCCTGCCTGGGTCCCAAGCCCCTTCCTCCGCCAGATGAGGGCAAAGGCTCTACACGGAGGCCCAGTGGCTCCCCCTCAGTCAACAATAGAATGCCCGCTGCAGAGAACTCAGACACTCAGGAACTGGATATGCCCTCAGGGGCCCCCGCAGGGGAAAGACCAGCGGGCTGACTTACAGATGGAAGAACATGTGCGTGACATCAGGACCGTGCTGCGGGCTGCCTCCCAGCTCCTGGGAGTGGGGCTGCCCTCCCCGGGCCACATGTCCAGGTGCTGGAGCAGCCCAACAGGGTTCGAACCCCAGGCTCTACCTTCTTAGCTACGTTCGCCAGCTCCAGAGGGCGGACACGTGCCAGGTGCTTGGAGGGCCTTGACGTGGGAGCTCACACCCCCTGGCCCAGGCACCCGACAGCCAACGGCATCTCAGACCCCCATGCTTCTCTCCTGGCTTGCCCTCCCCAATCTTCCCATCCCACCTGGGACTCCCCCACACACTGCCCAGGCCATCCTGCCATCCTTGACCTCTGGACTCACACTCTACCTAACCTGTGTCTACCTTTGGCACAACCGGTCTGGCCAAGGCCAGATACCACATACCCCTGCAGCCCTCCCTCACCCCTGCCGGTCAGGGGCTCTGAGCACAGCCAGCCTGAGGCTCCCCAATGCTGGCACCTGGGCCTCATCCCATCCCATCCTCAGGCCCCTGCCTCACGAGTGGGCCCGTTTCGGGTCTCCCCAGCCCCGCCTCCACTACAGCTGACAGCGACAATGGCAGTAAGACACAGCTGGACAATCTGAGGCTGTGGGGACGGCTGTCGATGGATGAAACAAACCTAAGGACGTGGCATGCCAACTTGTGGGCCACTCCTACATTGCAGGTGAAGGCCAGATGACCCACTCAAGGTCAGGGGCTGACAAGCGACGACCGCACACCAGGAACCCTGACCTGTAATGTGAGTCCCTGAGCCCGTCCCAACCCCAACTGGCTGGCATGTGGCCTGGGGCAGAGCTGCCCCCACAACACCTGCAAACATGCCCTGTGGCCCTCCTGTGACCCTGGTGGCTGGGTCCCCACAGAGACCAGACCACGGGCTGGAGCAAGAGGAAGGGCCTACAGCTTGTGTGGGACAAAGACGCATTAAAAGCAAAGCTGTCTGACCCCAGACGGTGGTAAGGAAGCCTCTCAGTGCTGGGCGCCCAGGCCAGCAGCAGTGCCTGCGCACACCCCACCCAGGCCTGCAGGCTGCACGCTCGGGGGCAGGGGAGGGGGGGAGACGTGGTCCAAGAAGGTGGCACGTGGCCACACGGACAAGGAGTACACCTGATGCTCAGCAG
The DNA here is from genome assembly GCF_009762305.2 of Zalophus californianus. NCBI lineage: Eukaryota > Metazoa > Chordata > Mammalia > Carnivora > Otariidae > Zalophus > Zalophus californianus. The sequence continues at coordinate 112,594,934 of NC_045604.1, read as the reverse complement.
GGCAACGCAGGCTACAGAGCCTGATGGGCAGACATCTCGGTCCACACACCCTATGCGGCAGGGCCACCATGGGCCCAGAGCTGGGGCACAACCAAAGGACGACCTGGCCGTGGGCTTCAAGCAGGGATCACGAGGGTTTTCACATCAGCTCCATGTCGGGTGGGTCATGACGTGAAGGAGAAAGGGCACTGGGGTCCCCATATCAGATTCTCTGGGGGGCCAGGCCCTAGCTCCCACGCCCCATGCCCTTCCCATCCCCACCTGCGTTTCTGACGAAGGGAAGCGCTGTGACCATCAGGGACCCGCAGGCTTGCGCCTGCGTGACAGGGACATGATTCCCTCCGCTCCCAGGGTCTAAAGCACCCCACGCCCTGAGCTCCCTGTGGCCACAAAGACCCCCACCAAGAGACTCACCATGTCCGCTCTCTGCTTCTGGCCTCCCAGCTCCTCCAGGGCCTGTGACAGCTGAGCCTTCGAGACAAGACAGAAAGCAGAGTCAGTGGGCCTCCTGCACCTGTCTCCACTGCCCCCACCGCCCCCACTCCCTACTGAGCACAGGGGCCTCAGGAGATGTGAGGCAGCCCAGCAGGCCCACTGCGGGCAGCAGGTGACTGGGCTAGGGCGGGTGCTGGGAAACACAGTGGCAAGTCCATCCCCAAACCTGCTGCCTGAAGCAGCAGAGCAGTTACGGGGGGCACAGATGTTCCCGATGGGGTTTTCACACCCCTGGCAAGAGGGGTGCGATGCACGTCCTCACGGCAAGCTCCCCTTCTGGAAGAAGCCCTGAGGGTGACTTTCCTGACAGGGCCAATATCTAGGAAAACCCCTGACGCCCCCCAACCATGGTCCCGTAACGGGTCTCTAGGATCCTCCCCGGGGGTCTGGCCCACCCAGGACAGAGATGCAAGGGAGGTTCCTGACCGTCAGGGCCAACAGCAGTGCCAGGCCAGGTCCCAGCGACCCAGTAGGAGCTCAGGGGTGGCCGCCCTCCAGCCTGGCCCGTCCAGCTGGCAAGTTACGTCCCGACAGATGCCAGCACGGAGCGGGCAGCAGACCGAAGTCCAGAGCAGCCCAGGGCCGAAGTCCACCAGACCCAAGCCCTCATTGCTCCCGTGTGCCCCAGGCCTGGATGCCATGAGCACGGTGTGTGCAGCCTGCCTGGGGTCCCGCACGGATGCTCCCAAGCAGCGTCAGGCCAGGACACGCCACCAGGGACAGAAATGGTCACACAACCTTTCCCAGAACCCAGTGAAAACAGATGCAGCAAACGAGTCGTGGGGCCTATTTTACGTGCCAGCAGCCACCACGGTGCAGAAGCGCCAGGGACACCGGTGCTGAGGTGGAAGTCACAGGGTCTGTGCCACCCCGAGGAATGGCCTGACCCAGAGCAGGGACAAGAGCAGCCCACAGACAGGAAACCCTGGCCCTCCCGGAGTGACAGGCGGCGGACATGCAGAGGTCACACACTGCCTCCACACTCAGGGCACCCCGTGGGGTCCCAGCGTCCAGCTCCTGAGCATGCAGGGAGGAGGCTGGCGGTGCTGGGTCCTCGGGCTGTGGGAGACCTGCATCTCGTCGTGACAATGTCTGTGTGCACCCACCAAGCCTCCCCAGCACACCCACTTCCGACACGCGAACCCACCGACGAGGCCAGGACTCCTGCTGAAAGCTCGTCAATACTTTGCAAGCCACGTGAGCAACATTGCCAGTAGCGGAACTGAAAACACGGCGAACACAGCAGGACAGCGATCACCCCCACAGGCCAGCTGACCTGGGGGTCTGCAAGTCAGTGGGGCTAGCTGGGAGCGCAGATGCGTGGAGACAGCACAGGAAGAGGCATCGGGCGCAGGGCCCAGGCACCCCACAGAAGGTGGCACACCCAGCAGCACGTATCGGGTAGACAAGGCGTGCAGAGAAGCCGGGTGCCCACAGAGCCATGTCAGGCCCAGCAGCTCCCACAGCCCCTCCTGGTCCAGGGACACGTCCTCCAGCCAGGCCCCCGGGTGACCAATGCACTCAGACACATGTCCCAGGCCCACGCGCCACTTGTGACAGGTGGAGGCTGCACCAAGACCTCATGTGGCTATTTTTATCCGGAGGTGAGAAGCTGCTACCGAAGATCCAGCAGTGTAGGAGCCCAGGCACGGCAGAAGGGCAGTCCCTGCAGGCCGGGACAGGCTGCCAGAAAGCTGGCCGGCCATGCCGGGGAAGATGCAAGGGCACCCAGCACACTCCCCACATGCCTTACAGAGAGGAGTGGGGAGGCGAGAGCCCAGGGAGGCTGGGGTGCGCCCAAAGTCACAGGTCACATAGAGGGAACAAGACAGAAGCTTCAGGCCTCCTGCCCTTTCTCTACTTCACACGTCAGTTTGTGACCAAGTGGAAGGAAAAAGGAGACACCAGCCAGTCATCAGGGCCCTACCAGGCGGCAGCACCCACACCCACTCATGGTTTTTGTCTGGCAGAGGCCCTGAGGGGTGGAGCCTGCCCAGCGTGGACAGCAGCCACAAGACTAGCTTGCTGCCACACAAGCAGGCAGGCTGCTCACGGGGTCGGGGGGTGGCCTGGAGCCTGGGTTCTGTCAGTCTTTCCAGAAGACTGGGAAGCGGGCATGATGCTCGCCCAGACCTGCGGAGGTGCAGAGCCTGCGGAGCCCGGGCCTAATATAGAGGTCGGGCACCTGCCACTCCCCGAGGCCGCTGGTCAGAGCCCATCCGCTGGGCCTTGGCTCGTCACTCCTTCCTGCGGTACTGTCCCTACAAGGGTCACCCCACCTGCATGGCCAAGGTGGCAGGTGGGCATGGGTCTGCCTGCCTGCGGAGTGGTGAAGTGTCTGCACCCATCTGCAGCGTCCTGGCGTGGGGCCCTCTCTGCCACCCAGACTGCCCCGGGGGTCACCGCTCCTTTTCTGCGTGCGACTGGGTTCTGTCAGGTGACCCTGGCTGAGTGCGGCCCGTCAGAAGGAGACATCCACACCACTGAGGCCACGGCTGCTGTGACCCAAGCAGCCAACGCCTCTCCCACACCCAGAGCATGCCCGACCCTGTGAGGCTCTCCTCGGTGGAGCCTCGGACCCAGGGCAGGGCCCAGTCCCTCCCATTCAGCGGACCAGGTGCTCACACTGGGGCAGGGCTTTCAGAATGTGGGTGGGGACCAGTGCTGTGCCATCACCTGGGAACTCGCCACAGATACAATGTTTCAGCCCAGCACCCATACCCCCAGGGTCACACCCTTCAGGCCATCTGGACATGAACCAAGTTTGAGAACACTGCCACGGAGGTTTAATTTGGAGCCGGACAACCAGAGGCCAGTCCCAAAGTCGCCACATTCCTGCACCAAGACAGGAAGCGAAGGGCTGGCCTGGGACGTCAGCAAGGTGGCGGGGCAGGAGTTTCCACCGTCACCCCGCAGAGCATGGGTTGAGAACACTATCTATGGGTAAGGACAGAAAAGAAGACAGAAACTAAGAGCTGCTGTGAGAAGATTAATAAAATGGATAAACCTCTCGCTAAACTCAGTAAATAAATACAACTGACATAAAATCGGAAACGAAAGAGAAGACATCACAACAGACAGCACAGAAACACGAAGGCGTGTAAGAAACTACTCGTGATGATTACCGACACATGGAACAACCCAAAAGAAACAAACCCCCAGAAACACGCAAACTCGTGAGAATAAACCACGAAGAGTGTCGCCTGGGTGGTTCAGCGGTTAAGCATCTGCCTTCAGCTCAGGTCATGATCCCGGGGTCCTTGGATTGAGGCCCACGTCGGGCTCCCTGCTCAGCGGGAAGCCTGCTTCTCCCTCTCCCTCTGCCTGCTGCTCCCCCTGCTTGTACTCTCTATCAAATAAATAAATAAAATCTTTAAAAATAAATAAATAAATAAACCACGAAGAAACAGAAGATCCAAACAGACCAATAACAAGTAAGGAGGCTGAACTGGCAATAAAAATCTCCCAACAAAGAAAGGTCCAGGACCAGTTGGTTTCACCAGTGACTTCAACCAAACATTTAAAGAATTATTACCAATTCTTCTCAAACTCCTCCAAAAAAATCAGAGAGAAAGGATCACTTCCAAACTCCTCTTATGAGGCCAGCACTAGCCTGATGCCAAAGTCAGGCAAAGACCCTATAAGAAAACCAAACCACAGGCCAATATCCTGATGAACACAAATACAGAAATTCTCAACAAAGTACTAGAAAACCACATTCCACAGCATATTAAGAGGGTCACAATTGGGGCGCCTGCATGGCTTAGTCGGTTGAACGTCCACCTCTTGGTTTTGGCTCAGGTCATGATCTCAGGGTTGTGGGATCGAGCCCTGTGTCATGCTCCGTGCTCAGCCCAAAGTCTGCCTGGGATTCTCTCTCCCCCTCTCCCCCTGCCCCTTCTCTCCACATGTGCACACTGTCTCAAATAAATAAATTAGAAAAAAAAAAAAGAGGGTCACATACCATGACTGAGTGGGATTTATCCCCAGGATGCAAGGATGCTTCAATGTGCACAAATCAAGCAATGGGATGCACCACATTAATGGGAGGCAGAATAAAAATCACAAGATCATCTCAACGGATGCACAAATAGCACTTGGTAAAATTCAACATGCTTTAATGACAAAAATTAATCAGGTACCAAAGGAAAGTGCTTCACCATTATAAAGGCCACACAGGACAAGCCCACAGCTCACATCATACTCAGCAGTGAGAAGCTGAGTGCTCTCCCCGTGAGGTCAGAACAAGACAAGGATGCCCTCTCTCCACTCCTATTCAACATGGTACTGGAAGTCCTAGCCAGAGCAATCAGACAAGAAAAACAAGTAAGAGGCACCCAATTCTGCAGGGAACGAGTAAAACTGTCCCTGCAGATGACATGATCTAACATGTAGGAAATAAGACTCCACCAGAAAACTGTTAGAAATCACCAGTGAGGGCGCCTGGGTGGCTCAGATGTTGGGCATCTGCCTTTGGCTCAGGTCATGAACCCGAGGTCCTGGGATCGAGTCCTGCATCGGGTTCCCTGCTCAGCAGGGAGTCTGCTTCTCCCTCTGCCTCTCTCTCTCTCCCTGTCTCATGAATAAATAAATAAAATCTTTAAAAAAAAAAAAAAGAAATCACCAGTGAATTCAGTAGAGTTGCAGGATACAGAATCGCCATGCAAAAGTCAGGTGCGTTTCTTTATGCTAACAATGAACAATCCAAAAAAGAAAACAATTCTATTGCAACAGCATCAAAAAAACAATACTTAGAAATAAATCTAAGCAAGGAGGTGAAAGACCTGTAGATCGAAAACTATAAGACACTGATGAAAGAAACGTTAACAAGACACAAATAAACAAAAAGACATTCCATGTTCATGGATTGGAAGACATAATAGGGTTAAGATGTCCTTATTACCCAAAGCAAAGTACAGATTCAATGCAACCCCTACCAAAATTCCAACGGCATTTCTCACAGAAACAGAAAAATTAATCCTAAAATTTGTATAGAACCACAAAAGACCCTGAGTAGCTAAAGAAATCTTGAGTAAGGAGAACAAAGCCGGAGTCATCACACTTCCTGATTTCAAACTACCACAAAACGGTTGTAATCAAACCAGCATAATACTGGCCTAACAGCAGACACGCACACCAGGAGGACAGAATACAGAGCCCAGAAGTAAATGCACACACATACGTTCAACTAATACTTGACAAAGAGGGCAAGGAATCGCAATGGGGAGAGGACAGGCTCTTCACCAAAGGTGTTGAAACAACTGGACATCCACGTGGAGAACAACGGTAGTGGACCCCCAATCTCACACCGCACAGAAAATCAACACAAAACAAAGACCTGCAACCCTAAAAATTCTAGAGAAAACAGGGGAAAAGCTCATTGACGTTCATCTTGGTGATGATTTCTTTTTATTTGACACCCAAAGCACAGGCAACAAAAACGAAAATAAACCAGTGGGACTGCATCCAACTCAAACGCTTGTGCACAACACAAGAAACCGTCAACAAAATGCCAGGCGATGTGGGTGAAAACATGGAATGGGAAAAAATACTGGCCAACCATCTATCTGATAAATGGTTACCATCCAATACACGTAAGGAACTCTTGCAACTCGATGGCAAAGAAACAAACACCCAATTAAAAGTGGGAAAAGGATCAAAATAGAAACTTTCCTAAAGAACAACCAGTACATGAGAAGGTGCTCAGCACCGCTCATCATCAGGGAACCTCACGTGAGGACCACAGTGGGGCCTCACCTCACACCGGTGAGGTGGGGGTCCTCACTGGACACCAGACTGCCGGTGCCGGTGGGGATGCGAACTGGCACAGCCACCACGGCGTCCTCAAAAACTTAAAAATAGAAGTATGACCCATATGATCTAGTGTTCCAACTTTGGGAATATGACAACAGGAAATAAAATCACTAGCTCAAAGAAGTGCCTGCACCCCTGGGTTCAGCCAAGACATGGAAGCAACTGAAACGCCTGTCAGCAGACGACGCATAGGAGAAACGTGCTACATCTACACGATGGAAGATGCTTTAGCTTTAAAAAAGAATCAGCCTCCAACATTTGTGACAAGATGAACAAACCTGGAGGACATTACGCTAACTGAAAAATACTTAAGACGGACACAGAAAATACGGCAACACCTCACTTACATGCAGAATCCGAAAACGCTGAACTCACAGCAAGAGCAGAAATGTGGCTGCCAGGGGCAGGGTGGGAGGGACAGCGAGGCGTGGGTGCGCGCACGTACACTGCCGGTAAAAGGTGAACAAGGCCTGGAGACCTCAGGCACACAGCCCACCGACAGGCTCACAGCCAATTACACTGCACCACGTGCCTGAAATGTGCTAATAAGACAGCACATCTTCAGTGTTCTCACCACAGAAAAAAACAAGCCAGGCTAGGCCAGGCGACGCAGGGGTGACCAACTGGACCGTGGTGGTCCCTGCACTGCGTGCACGGACACCCCAACACCACACTGTACCCCTGGATGTATGGAATCTGTATCGGCCAACCACACCTCGTGCAGCTGGGGTGCTGGCTCTGCAAGCCTAGTGTCCACCCTTCCCCCAGGGTCCAGTGGGGCCAATGCCCAACCCCAGAGGCCAGGGTTCTGCTGAGGTGTCCCGCACAGAGCCCGCCACCAGCCCTGCGCCACCTCCTGCCTCAGTCCTGAGCATGGGAGCCAGAGCCTCCACCCGACATCGGTCTCCCATGTCCTGCCCGCGCACTCAGGGAGCGTTCCCCACGGAGGGGTCCCTGAGCCCGGCTCGTCTCCCCTTGTCTATAATACAGTGCCCGTTTTTTAACACTGTCTGCAGACTTTTCACTGTTTTCACTCTGTGCTTTTTCACAGGACAGTCACCCCGAGTTCTTCGTGCAAGGAGAACAAGCAGATACTTTCCCAAGTAAGAAAAGCAGGCCCTGGACCTGCTGAACTACCCAGGGCGCCTCTGGAGGCCAAACCACCCCCAGCCCGGGCAGGAGGGTGCGAGCACTGTCATCACAGAAGTAATCGGAAATTGGGATTTTCCGCATGTCTTCGTGAAGCAAGCAGCGCCATAATCTGTTTTAATTAAATAAACTAGGAAAACAAATCAGGCTGACAGGTGGAATCGAGGTGGTATGAGCTGCATATTTATAGCTCTGTCGACAGAGGAAGGTTCGTGACATATGCTACCAACTTCTGCAGCCGCTTTATTAAGTGGAATAAATAAAATCCATGCAAAACGCCACAAACTTCACCAGAGACAGGCTACTGGGATTCTCCCAATCTCAACACTTCCAATTTGTTTCACTGAAACGTGTCTGCCGGACTCGAAACGTGCTCCACATGAGAACTACCCGATTAAGCTGAAGGAGCGAAATGCAGCAGCTCAGAAGGAGCTCCCTCCTGCCCCCTGCTCCCCATTAGTGAACAGACAGGTCCCCCGGAGCAGCTCCCTCCCTGCACCTGCCTGAGGGCACCTGCCAACCTGGTTCAGGGGCCCCCCACCGTCACGGTGCCTTCACACAAGCATCAGCATGCTGGGGGGGTCCCAGGAAGAGTGGGGCTAGAATAGACGTCCGGTAACTACAGCCGGCACCCAAATCCAGGCCCCCCACCTGTTTTGTCAATAAAGTTTTATTGCCACACGGCAATGCCCACCATTCACAGATGGCCCAAAGCTGCTTTCCAGCGGCCACAAGCACAGAGCTGAGCATGTGGCCGCACAGCCCACAGAATGTACTGTCTGGCCCTTTATGGGCAAGGCCCACCTGCCAACCCAAGCGAGAAGACACAGGGGTTCGTGGTGAGGGACGAGGTGGCGGGGAGAGGGAAGCCATGGCAGAGGAGGAGGAGAGAAGGAGAAGACATACAGAGCAGACATGAAGGCAGAACACAAAACAAGGAAGGAAACGAAAGGAAGCAGCACCGGATTGGGGGGGAGGGGGGAGGCAGAGAGACGTGCACACCCCACAGCCGTTAGGCATATCCTGAGTTCCAGCCTGGTAATGTTCTCTCCCTCTGTCCCCCTGGACCCTGCCTTCTAGACAGGCAATCCATCAGGCAGGCGGGGGAGCTGCGGAGAGTTAATCCGCCTCTGTAATCAGACCCCGAGGGCTGTGGGGGTGTTCTCCCTGCATGCACTTCATGGCTCCCCACGGCTCCTTAAGGCAGTTGAACCAAACAGGCAACTCTGGGGGCTCGCCAGGAAGCGGAGCACAGCTGCTCGTCCAGGGCCTGCGTGCGCCCCCCGAGCAGTGGGTGCATCCGTGCAGTGACAGAGGTCTTGTCTGGGAGACACTAAGGAACCTTAATAACCAGGTTCTACAAACTGACATAACTTTGTACTGTGGGTCAGTATGTGATGCTCAATGAATAAACTTCTGGCAGGCCCTTCGGAGCAGCGTTTAAAGCTCTCCGAGTTCCTAATACATAGAACGTTACTATTTAACGAGCAAGAAGAGGGAAACCCGCCCCGAGTCCTAGAGAGCAGTGCCCCGCGGCCTGCAGGGGGGCCGCTGTGACCTGGAGGGTCCAAGCTGGGGTGCCTGCACCTGCTGCCTGGACCAGCAAGCTGCTCCTGCCCAAGCTGGATGAACGGGTCTGCTCACTGAGCTACAGGTCTCTCCTAGGACTGCCTGCCCACCGCGGGTCAGGAAGCAGGCCAGCAGAGCCGAGGCCACAGCGCCTGGCCTGGCAGGCCTGAGCAGCAGTTGACGAGGACCCAGGGCCCAGGGACCTCAGGGCCTCAGCACGGAGGGGCTCGGGGCTCCTGTCTGGAGTGCAGCCCCACAGCTGAGAGAAGGGGTAAAATGGGCTTCAGAGACCCCGGCTTCAGAGCTGCCCTGCAGTAGATGGTCTGGACCCCAAGAGGCCCGTCCCCCAGAAAGGGCAAGCTGGAGAGGGGAGGGCGGAAAGTAGGGCTGGGTCCCCCGGGCTGCCACAAAACCAGGGGCTCCGTGAGCCTGTGTGAACAGAGCGAAGCCACCGCACCCTCACATGCCTGCCCACCCTGTCACCAACAGGGACACCTGCGTCTGGAGGAGTCTCAGCTCTGCCAGGCCCACGTCTGGGTTTTGGTGTCCATGAGGCTCCCGGACCTGAGAGACCCCAACTCACAGCCCACAGCCACCACTTGGGCCCAGCAGGACGGCACCGCATTCCTTCTCTCCTGGCCCCACCGGCTCCCAAGGAACCTGTGCATCAAAACCCCTGTTCGCTGACTCGTGGCGGGGGAGGGGAGGTAGGGGGAGGGCTGTGTCTCCAGCCTGAGCCCCTGTGCCCCCGCCGCCGGCCCCCTCACCTGAACCAAGCATGCCGCAATGCCTCCGGGTGCTCTCCTCCCCCTGTTCTGCAGAGAGCGTCGGCACAGTGGCCGGGGCGGCGGGGCAGGACACCCACCCGTCGGGACACTGAGGCCCATCGCAGAAGGTGACCGCGGGAGGGGCAGAGCTGTCCAGCGCCTACTGCCGCACAGCCCCGCACCTCTCACCACTGGTGTCACTGGGGGCGCTGATCTTGGTGTTGCTGCTCTGGGCACAGCGGACACGGCCACCTTCACGTCCACCTCATCTGCGAGCTCGCCCCAACTCTTTCCTGAACCCGAGACCCACCTGGGACCCCCTCTGAATCCCTTCCTTCTCACTGCGACAGGCTTACTCCCTAAAGCCGGGGCCCCCTTCTCCCTGCCTCGGACCTCCTCCTGGATGGCAAGCGGCTCCCGGGGCGCCTGCAGGCAGCGGCCTCCCACAGGGGAATGGGTGGTCCCGGTGCCGCAGGAGGGCCAACGTGGTGCGGGCAAGACAAGGTCTTGACAGAAAGTGGGCCCTTCCCTTTAAGGGCTGCACACTCTCCAAGATGCTGATGGAGCCACCCCAGGGCCCACGTGAGAATGGCCACCCGTGGGGCAGCCTGATGGCTTCGCGGGGCACACGGAGGGAGCCTCTCTGCACCCCTGACGGGACTGTGGCTGTACCACAGGGGAGCAAGGGGAGTACTTCGTGCATGCCCACCTTTTCTACCTCTACACCATCCTTCCGTCTAAAACGCTGTCACCCTCCACACATTCCAGAAGGAGGCCATTTGCTATGTGCGTGCTTCCCGGAGCACTTCTGTGACCTCATCGAGTTAGGGCTGCCCCTGCTCAGGCTGCCGGAGAACCAGCCAGACTAGATCAGACGGCGCGGGACAGCAGCAGCGATGCGGCCTCTCTGCGAGGATGGACGTCCCCGGAAGCGGACGAGGCAGGGCTCCCCACAGGTCCCCTCCCCCTGCACGCCGCGTCCTAATCCCACGGACAACCCTGAGAGCGGAGGTGCCTCGGCTCTAGCAGCAGCTGGCACAGAACTGAGCGTGGCAGGCACGTGGCCCCCTGGTAGAAGGAGCTCTGTGGACCTCGCACGTGGCAGGCCCCGCCTTGCTGCCCCACCCAGGACCCCTCGACTTCACCGCACCCTGCACCGCCCCCATGGCATGTGCCAGATGGCCACCTCCCTGCCTCCCAGGGAGGACAACCTCCTCCCGCACAGATTCCAAGAGAGGGCTGCAGGGAGGCCAGGGGGGGTCTCAGCAACGAGAGAAAGAACAGAGGCTGAGGAGACCCCTCCTGTCCCCACCCGAGGCCTGGACACAGGAGGAGGACCCGTGGCTTCGTCTGCTGCCACCTGGTGGGGGCCGGGAGGCGCACAGCTCTTGACAGGGGTGGACGCAGGCCTCTGAGCGGGACTGGACAGGGTCCAGGTCTGACCACCCCCAGGGTGCACTGACCCAACCACTGCCTCTACCCACCAAAGGCTGGGGGGGGGGGGGGGGCTGCTGATCGCTAACACCTGCTTCAGTAAGCTTCATTTCATCGGCTTGCTGATGTTCCAGAAAGGCCAGGGGACAGTGACCGGTGGACCTGACCCAGGAACGCCTGGCTTCCAGTCTCCCCATGCTTGCTCCTCCCTTGCAGGCAGCAGCTTGGGCCCGGGTGGGCTCTCGTGGAGGCTAACAGAGCCCATTGTGTGTGACAAGGCGTGGAGGGCACGCACGGAAGGACCGGACGGCCAGAATACTTTGCAGGGAGGACCAGGACCTCTGCTGCAGCAATCAGGATGGCGAGCAGAGCCAGTGTCCCGGGCTCCGAGGCTGTGTCTCAAGGTTAGCACTCAGCCTCAAAGACAAGGGTCCCAGGGAGCAGGGGCTATGCACTGAGGAGTCTCTCTCCCAGTACAGATCTGGGTCAGTCTGGCCTGGGAGTAGGGCAGGAGACTAGCAAGGGGCTGGCCTGCTTCTGGAGGGGCCCATCCGTGCCCACAACCAGGAGGAAAAGGACAGTGACCAGGACAGAGAGAAACAGATGGTCGTGTTGGTGACGCTGGCTGAGCCTGGGCCTCCTCCACCGTTTGGACTCGCGCAGGACTCCAGGGTGGTGGACGGGAAGGCGGGCTGATGCCCCACTACACTGCTGAGCACAGAAAGGGGTGCAGGGGGTTAGGGACTTTCTCGGCTGGAACTGGGTCGGTCCTGAACAAGCAGGCAGGACTCCAAGAGAGGAAGACAGGAGGTGACTGGGAGCCCGTGGCAGAGAGCTGAGACAAAGCTGGTGCCTGTGTGTCCGCCCAAAGCCTCTGCAGTTCGTGTTGCCTAAAAGCCGTCGGGGGAGGGGTGAGCCCGTGCTGGGGGCCAGATGTGGTGGCCCCGCCCCTCATCACCCCGACGTACAAAACCCAAACAGATGGCACCGGGGGTGCTAGGTCTGTCAGCCTTGTCATTAACTGATGAGGGCACACAGGGTGCACACAGAGGAGGAATCGCTCAATGTAAAAAATCCCAGAGACGACTGAGGGTCTCAGGGAAGCTGCCCCGCAAATCTCTCTTCATTAATGTTTCATGTGGAGCCCAATGTATCATAATAAAACGGCTATTAATGCACTTATATTTATGATGACGTGCTCGGTGCGGCCGGAGCTAACCTTCCCAATCAGACTGGAAGTCTGCCTTGGATGACAGAACCAGCAGCAGCCCCTTGGCGGGTCCTCCTCTCCCAGGCCACCAGGTGAGAGCATGGAGCCAGCACACGGAAGACAAGCGGATGGCTGGCCCTGTGCCCGCCCGCACACTCACCTCCATCTCTGAGCTGTGCGCGTGCACCTTCTGGACCATGTCCTCGGCCTCACGCATGCGACGCGTCAGCTGGGGTGAGTACTCGGCCGCAGTAAGCTCGCTGTCGTAGGAACCCAGGATGGCGCGCATTCCGTCCCGCTCCTGTGGGCACAGAGGGCAGGTGGTCAGGCTGGGGTGGCCTCCCGGGGCTCCTCAAAGAGCTCAGTGGTGTTTGGATTCACAATGGCCCGACAGAGCCCAGCCAGCCCACGGCAGGGTCCCAAGCTGCTCTGAATCAGCAGCCTGAGCACGACCAGGGTCTTGCCTTCATACAGGCACTCCCCACAACCGCCTGGCCTTGAGCTGCAGGGTCTGTGGAGACCTGCGGTGGCCAGAAACCCCTCCCTGGAGCCTGCTGACTCCCCCATTCCGGCCAGTCCCAGACTCTACCAAACTCCAGGAATGGTCCCAGGAACACACCGACAGGGCCAGGCCCAAAAGGAGGTTTGAATACCCTGCCTCCCGCGACTTCTGACCTGGCCTCTAAGCCACACAGCAGTCTGGAGAGATTCATCCAAGCAGCAGGCGTCTGGGTGGAAGAACCGAAGCGAGCCTTCCATCCGCCCAGACTCTGAAATGCCCCAGACTCCCTGCTGAACAAACAGCTCTGGCCTCGGCGAGCTCCATCTCCCCACAGAGCTCATGGGATGCCTGGGGCCACAACCCCAGGCTACAGATGCATCACTGTGCACCAGCCATGCAAAGGCACACCCACGTTTCATGGGAGGATGTACCAATCACACAGCGACAGGACTAAGCCACAGAGAAGTCACTGCTCAGGCGTGCCCTGCTAGAAACACATAATAAGGCTGAGTGTGAGCCAGAGTCAGGGGCCCCAGGAAAGGTGGACGGCTTCTCCTGCCCAGGACTGGAAGATCCCTTCTTTAGATGTTCGTGGAGGGAGACAACCTTCTGGAGGCCAACCAGGAAAGGCTGCAGGGACCCAAGGTCCCTGGGTCCAGCAACCAAGCGGCTCTAAAGGGCCTGCACAAAGGACACCCGTGCCAGCAAAGGAGTTGCTATCTCCCCTGGAGGCTGCCCACCGCCCTTTCTCACTCCCTGTGGGCCTGGATTCTTCCTTAGCCTCAACAGACCCGCAGCCTGAGCTGGGGGCTGGCACCTGCCCTCCTGCCCCACATTTTGCCTACGTGCTGTCACCAGGGAAGGCCATATGGAGAAAATCAAGTCATTGTGCAGGGCACCCAGGTGCTCTGAGCATGCTTCTCATTCCCTCATGCACACAAACATCCTGGGGGGCTTGTGCAATGTCAGCTCAGTCTCAGCAGGCCTGGTGGGGCCTGAGAGGCTGGTTCACAAACAGATGCCCAGAGAGGTTGATGCTGCTGGAGTGTGGGACACAGAGCTCCACGGCCTCTGCCTGGGGCAGGTTTGTCCCACCTGCGCCCCGGGCTAGCTGGGCACCTGAGGCCAGAACACTCACCCCCATCCTCAGTTCCTGGATTAGTGGGGTAATCTGCCGGTCTCAAAGGATGGATGTGAGGATTGACGCCGTCACAGATGCTGTGTCGGCACGCTGCCCCGTAAGTGAGGCCCCATGATCTCATCCATGTCGGCAAACAGACCTCCTCGGGTTCACGGGCGCATCATGCACCAGCCCTGGCACTGCCTTCCCACCCTCGCGGCCCCTGACCCTCCAGGGCTGGGCTTCCAGACACGCGACAGGGACAGTCCGTACCAGCACGGGCTCAAAGGCACATTCACGGACCCAAAACAGCCCCCCATGTCACGTTCTCAGGTGGGGAGGCCGAGCTCAGAGCTCACAACCCGGTCATCACTCGGCGTGGACTCCACAATTAGCCGATGACAAGAAATTCAGTAAGTGAGAAATTAAAGGCACAAATCCACTTGAACTGTTTGCACGTCTGTGGGAAATCTGTTTCCACAGGAAGGTTTATCGAGTGTCCTCATTTTATTGGAATCCTCTATCTTGGTATTGACTTTTACAGCTGGAGCTACTCTGAAGAGCGCCGCTGCCCCAAGGGGTGGGGTAGGGGGCTTCCCTTCCAGAACAAGCTGCAACTGTCGCCTCCACTGACCCATCTGTCCCCAGAGTGCGGCCTTTCCGCGCAGAGCTCTTCGATCACGTCCCCAGGAGAGCCGAGGCTGACGAGGAGGAGCGCGTGAACCAGCAAGTTTGCTGTTCGTACCTGTTCAAGAAATTGTTCTGTCATCACTAGTAAAAGTCCAAGAAATATGCCGGTTTGTTTGATAATGACTTTTTAATGAGTGATTCCACTTATGGGGAAGTTTGCTTCATTTCCACTTGAGCAAATGCCGGCGATTAATCCCTGAGCAAGCAGGCGTCCAGTGCAGACCGCAGAAGCCTCAGAGATGCGCCCCGAGTACAAAGCAGTAGGCTGCTTCCTGCCGAGCCGCTCTCCTCGGCACGGAGCGGTACAGGCAAGTTCATCCACACAGATGTGAAGCGGGGGCTGTGGGCTGCCACCCAGGGAGCCACAGAGCCACAGCGGTGCCCGAGGCCCGCTCCACCTGCACCAGCCCCGGCTGTCTGTGAACCAGCGTGGGCCCCGACAACCTCATGTCTGGGATGACCTTCACCGGCCCTCCTGCCCCGGGCCTCGAGGAGCCCGACTACTGGGAATACGCCTCCGCCCTGTAGACGGAGCCTCCCGGCCGATGGCGGACAAACACGGGACAGACAGCTCACGACCCTGCCCACCTCCCTGACCGGCGCTGAGCTCTGCAGGCAGGTCAGTACCAGGGACAGGACGGGTCTTCTGGAAGCTCTGAAATATGCCCCATAACGGCCCAAGAGCCCGGGGATGGCAGAGATGAGGGGTTCTGGACAAACCGTGCTTCCTTCTGAAGCTGGGAAGGAATGACCATCCAGTCCAGCCCGTGCTCTCCCAGGAAGGAAGCTGAGGCACGGAGGTGCCTAGTTGTTCGTCCTAAGCCCCACAGGGAGGATGGGCGCTGCCCCAGTTCGGGGGGCCGGCAGGTGCTGGGAGCCTCAGCAGGGACAAGGCTGGACTCGGGGCACAGGTGGGCTCGTGCGACAGCCCTGCAAAGGCTGTGTGCTGGGGGCGGTAAGCAAACCAGGCAGCAGCTGCAGGCACGACAAAGCCTGGCTCACAGGGTCAGAGACTCTGTCTCCTCAGGTGTGGCCAAGCCACGGCAGGGACAGAGGCCAAAGGTGACGTCCCACTCTCACACCCGGAAAGATCACCCTGACTGGTGCCCAGATGAGCTACACACCCCCGAGTTCCAAAAGAACAGGGCCGCCCTACTCCCCCACACAAAAGTACCCTGGCATGTGGTCCTAACAAATGGGGTCCCTCATGTGCCCCCCTCATGGAAACGGACCCCAAACACACCCCTGGGCTCCTCCTGAGTCCAGAGGGGGCGGCCAGCCCTGGAGCCTGGAGCAGGACCCTCCCTGGGGTGGAATGGAGTCAGCCCCTCATGCAAGGGAGAAGCAAAAAATGCAGTGCCCGAACAGGGTGGAAGATCAGAGCAGAGAATCTGGACCAAAAAAGTGAGTATGCGCAGTGCGCAATCTTTAGAACAAAACAGACAGTGGTACACGTTCATACACACACCAGCACTGAATTTGGGCCGACTGACTACAAAGCAGCCCAAGACCGCAGGTGCACAGAGGCATCTGGCAGGAACAAGCAGAGATCCCGGCGAGAACAGCAGAACCTCGCTCTAGGAGTCAAACAAGTTCCAGAGAGAAACTTCTGAGGACCAAAGATCTAAGGTCATAGTAAAAATCAATCAATCAATCAATCGATCACAGAATACAAATGAAAACAGACCTGCAAACACAAGAATTAGGAGAATGAAACCCACGGTATCAGGTAATAGAATAATCAGAAGTGGAATAGAAAGTATGCATGCTGTGTTTAAAACGGTGAGAAAAGGGGGAGCCTGGGTGGCTCAGTCGTTAAGTGCCTGCCTTCGGCTCAGGTCATGATCCCAGGGTCCTGGGATCGAGCCCCACGTTGGGCTCCCTCCTCGGGGGGAAGCCTCCTTCTCCCTCTCCCACTCCCCCTGCTTGTGTGCCCTCTCTCGCTGTTTCCCTGTCAAATAAATAAATAAACAAAATTTATAAAAAAGTAAAAACCCGTGAAGAAAGGGACTTAAATTATCAGCGAGAAACAATACATCAAAGAAACAAGCAAATTTAAAACAAAACAACAAAAAAAGCAGACTAAATGAAGCCCAACAAGGCAAAAGTACAATTTAAAAGCTTAAGTAAGTAAAACAGCAATTCAGCTGTGGCTGAAGAGAGACTCGGTGCTCTGGAAGAGAAATCAAAGGAACAAGCCAGAAAGAACAACAAAGGACAAAGAGAAAATGGGAGCCGGCAGCTGATGGCCAAGGCAGAACAGGGGAGGGAAGCGTTTCTATCAAAAGTAGGGAGAAAGAACAGAAAGAACAGGAAGGCAACAATCAAGGACGGACACAATGGTTGAGAAACTTCCAGAAGTGATTAAAAGCACCCACCTCAGAGGCAGGAACCCACAGACCTTCCAGAGTGCATGCACACAGTCGCGGCCCCCGCAGGCTGGCCACAGGAAGGCGGTACACTGAGTGCGTCTGGGGCAACAGTGAGGCGGGGGAGGGGGGACCGTTCCCCAGCAACGACTTCCCCAGAGGACGACACACAGGACGTATTCCAGGACTAAGGCAAGGGATCACAGAAGCAAAACTGAGAAACAGGAAAGGAAAACGGGCCACAGACTCGACCATGTCCCAACACAGGCAACCGTGACTGTGTGAGGTCACAAGATGCCTGACTCACGGGGCAGGACGGGGAGGATAAGCGCAGCTCCTGGCCCGCCAACAGGGAATGCGTGGCAACAGGCACCAGATACTTAAAACACCTACCAGACGCCCAAGGCCGCAGAGCAGGTGGGGAAGGAGACGCACGCAACGCACACTTGCGCGGGCACGGGGAAGGAGACGCAAGCACACCGGCATGGGGAAGGAGACACACGCACACGCACACCTCCGCGGGCACGGGGAAGGAGATGCACGCGCACGCACACCTGTGCAGGCACGGGGAAGGAGATGATGCACACGCACACCTGCACGGGCACGGGGAAGGAGACGCACGCACACCTCCGCAGGCACGGGGAAGGAGACGCAAGCACACCGGCATGGGGAAGGAGACGCACGCACACGCACACCTGCGCGGGCACGGGGAAGGAGACGCACGCGCACGCACACCTGCGCGGGCACAGGGAAGGAGACGATGCACACACACACCTGCGCGGGCATGGGGAAGGGGACGCACGCACACACACACCTGCATGGGCACGGGGAAGGAGATGCAAGCACACCAGCATGGGGAAGGAGACACATGCACACGCACACCTCCGCAGGCACTGGGAAGGAGACGCACGCACACCTGCGCGGGGACGGGGAAGGAGACCCACGCACATGCACACCTCCGCGGGCACGGGGAAGGAGACGCTCGCGCACGCACACCTGCGCGGGCACGGGGAAGGAGACGCACGCACACGCACACCTGCACGCACACGCTCTCCGGAAGCTCAACCAGATCCCCGGCTGCCTCCAGGTGGATGAGTAGGGCAGGGCAGGTAGAGGTGTGTTTCTCACTGTGCACCTGTTCATAACTTCTCAACTTTGTGATGTGGAGGTACCATCCACCGATATACAAATTAGAAACAGAAATTCAGGAAAAAATGAACAAATATGAAATATAATAAAAGCATTTAAGGGAGGCCTGGGGCCTTAAATTGTTCCAGAAGGGATAAAGATATCATTAAGCACCCATTACGTTAAATACGCACGGGAACCTCTAAAAGAGGAGAAACAGAGAAAAATATAAGAGAGAGAAAAACGATGTAAGAAAAAAGAATCCAGCAGGAAGCCCGTAACTTTAGCGTCTGTATTAGCAACGCTGAAAACTGAAAGCTACTGAGCCAGCCAATCGACACAAAAATAAGAAAAAGAGTAAAACAACACAGGTACAGGGCCATAAAAGAGGCAGAAGAAACAAAGACACAGCGATGTGGCGATAGAAACGTCCCAGACTGAAATGCACGGAGAGAAATAAAAAGAACAGTAGAGCATCTCAGAAATAAGGGGCAGTAGGAGCCGCGCTGAGACACCAGGGGCAGAGCAAAGACTTGGCTATTGGGTGAGATTTTTCCAAACCCCAGATCCCGGGAGCTCAGAGAACCTCAAAAGCAAGATTAATACCAAAGAATCTACATCCTGGCATCTCCTTGTTCAAACCTCGGGAAACCAAAGACACAGAAGTCCCAGTGAAGTGAGACAGCACGTGAGAGCAAGAGGGAGCGAAATGTCTAAGTGCTGAGAGAAAAACCCGCCAGCCTGGGGCTCTGCATCGGGTGAGAGTAGCCCTCAGAAGTGAAGGGGAAACACAGACATCCTCAGGTGAAAACACCACGCGGGATCTGTGGGGTACACGTGCCCACAAGAGATACTACAAGGCGCAGTGGTCAGAAGTCAGACCTACAGAAAGAAAGCGTGAGATTCAGGGAAGGGGCAAGTGACAGCTAACTGCAGTCTGTCACTTCCTCAGTCTGCACTGACCTAACAGGTAACACTCACAGGGACGGGGCCGCCATGCCTCGGGGGGTGGGGGGGTGAGTGGCAGTGTGGTCATAAGGGACAGAGGGAGGGCCTGGGGACACTGGAGTCAGGCAGCTGCACGATCTGTGAAGAGGGACAGCACTATTTCAAAGTGGACACGGACTAGGGTACAACCGCACACTCTAGGGCGATCGTTGAGGATGCGTTACTGAAGAAGTATAATTCATGAGTTAATAGAGAAAAAGAAAGAAACGCAGTCCTATAAAATGCTCATTGAAACCAACCAAGGCAGATCAATAGGGAAGAGTGAACAAGAGCCAAAGAACAAGTGTCCACACAGAAAATGCTAACAAACATCACAGATGGCAAACAACAAGATCGGTATATTGTGAATGATCAAAACATGCCAACTGAAAGATACTGTCAACAGGGAGTTAAAAAAAGATCCAATTTTATGTCTCTAAAAAGCCTACTTTACAAATACAAATACCAAGAGATGTAGAAGTTAAGGGGTGGAGAAAGAGACATCATGCTAACCTCAATCAAACGACAACAAAGCAGACGGAGTAGCTTTATTAATCTCAGGCAAAGCAGACCTCTTATCTCTCTCTATCAGAGATAAGAGGGGTATGACATAATGATAAAGGGGTCAATATTCCCAAGAAGACATACCAATCCTAAACACATATGCACCTCCCAAGAGAGGGTCAAAATACGTGAGGCAAAACTGACAAAGCTGCAAGGAGCAACAGACCTATCTCCTAGTGGAGACTTCCACACCCTCGATCAGTAATTGACAGATCCAGCAGGGAGAAAATCAGTAAGGATATAGTTGCACCAAACAGCACCATCAATCAACTGGATCTAATTGACGTTGATAGAATACTTCATCCGCCAACAGCAGGACATACATTCTTCTCCGGCTCCCACAGAACACTCACCTAGACAGACCACACTCTGGGCCATAAAACACACGTGAACACACTTAAAAGGCCAGAAATCATATTGAGTAAGCTTTCAGAGCACTCCAGAATTAAAAGGGAAGTCAGTAACAGAAAGATAGCTGGAAAGTCCCAAACTACTTAGAGATTAAACAACCCTTCTAAAAAAACACGTGGGTCACAGAACTCTTAAGAGAAACAACAGTATTTTTAATTGAAATGAAATGAAACTGAACACAATATGCAGCACTGAATGCATATTTTAGGAAGGAAATCTAAAATCAATCATCTAAGCTCCCATCTTAGAAAACTGAAGAAAGAAGAGCAATGTAAGCCTAAAGCAAGCAAAAGAAGTAATAAAAATTAGAACAGAAATCAATGAAATTGGAAATAGGAAATCGAGAAAAATCAACAAAACCAAAAGCTGGTTCCTTGAAAAGATCAATGACATTGATGAATGTCTAGCAGGCTGACCCAGATTAAACAACAGAGAGAAGCCAGAAAACACTAGTATCAGATGTGGTAGAAGGGTCATCACTACTAATTGCGGGGACACGATAAAGAAGAGGAGTGTTATGAACAGATCCATGCCCAGAAACTTGGTAACTTATATGAAATGGACCAATTCCTTGAAAGGCACAAACCATCACAATTTGCAGGAAGAGAAAGAGAAAATCTGAGTCAGCTTCTATCTCCTGAAAGAAGCTGAATTAATAATAACCCTCTTAAAAACAAGGCACCAGACTCAGGTGCTTTCACTGGGGAATTCCACCAACTATTTAAGCAGGAAATTGTACCAATTCCCTAAAATCTTTTACAGAAAACAGAAGCAGTCATACATACATGTTTGCGTATGGTATTGTAACGGTACACACGTGACATGTATTTGTCAAAATCCACAGACCCACACAAAAGCAGACCTTACCCTATGGACGTTAGCAGCAATAATGGGCCCATTAGTGGTGCACTCGTCGTGATGGACATGCCCACGGATAACGCGGGACATGTTAGGTCAAACTGTGGGGTGCGGGAAATAATACAGGGGGGCTCTAGACCATCTCCTCTGTTTTTCTGTAAACCAAAACTGTTCCAAAAGCAAGTTTATATAGCAGATTATTTACATCCCTTCTCAAAACAAAAACAAAAAACCCCGCAAAGAGCTGGAGAGGAGACAGTGGTCCAGAGACTGACCCCAGGACGGAGGTGGCCTGCTCCTATCCTCACTCGGTGCGAGGCAAAAGACAGCACAAGTCCAGCCTCAGCGGGCACACTGCAAGGCAGCCAACCGAGAACTCTACTTCAGCAAAAATGTTCTTCAGAAGTCAAAGCGTAATGAATACACTTTCAAACTGGGAAAAACTGAAGTATTTCCTCAGCATCGGGTCCATACCAAAGGGCATTCTGCAAGCAGAAGAAAAATGATCCCAGGTGGTTGCCTAGAGATGCAGGTGGTAATGAAGAGGAATAAAAAGGACGACAAACGAACACAGAAAAGCAACAGTAACTAACTGGACAGCCACATGCGAAACAATGAAACCAGACCACTTTCTTACAGCATTCACAAAAATACACTCAAAATGGATTAAGGACCAAAATGTGAGACCTGAAACTATTAAAATCCCAGAAGAGAACAGCGGCAGTAACTTCTTTGACACGGGCCATAGCAACGTCTTACTAGATACATCTCCTGAGGCAAGGGAAACAAAGGCAAAAATAAACTATTGGGACTACATCAAAATAGAAAGCAAGCTTCTGCACAGCCAAGGAAACAGTCAACACAACTAAAAGGTAACCTACTGAATGGGGGAAGATATTTGCAAATCACATCTCTGATAAAGGGTTAGTATCCAAAATATAAAGAACTGATAAAACTCAACACCCCAAAAAAACAAATAATCCAGTTAAAAAGGGGCAGAAGACATGAATAGTCATTCTTCAAGGAAGACAACCAGATGGCCAATATACACAGGGAAAGATGCTCATCATCACTTGGCATCAGGGAAATGCAAATCAAAACCACGATGAGGTACCACCTCACACCTGTCAGAATGGCTAAAATCAACAACACAGGAAACAACAGGTGTCATCAAGGATGCAGAGAAAAAGGAACCCCCATGCATTGTTGCTGGGAATGCAGACTGGTGCAGCCACTCTGGAAACAGTATGGAGGTTCCTCAGAAAGTTAAAAGTAGAACTATCCTATGATCTAGAAATTGCACTAGTAGGTATTTACCAAAAAAATATGAAAACACTAATTAGAAAAGATACATGCACCCCCGTTTCCTGCAGCATTATGTACAATAGCTCCACTGGTTGATACATGGAATAAGCAGCTGTGGGGTGTGTGTGTGTGTATATTCCACACTGTGGAGTATCACTCAGCCATGAAAAGAAAGAAATCATGCCATTTACAATGACATGGATGGAGCTAGAGAGCACAATGCTAAGTGAAATAAGTCAAAGAAAGACAAATACATGATTTCACTCATATGTGGAATTTAAGAAATAAATGAGCAAAGGAAAAAAGAGACAAACAAAAAAGCAGACTCTCAACTATAGAGAACTAAAGAGAACACACACACTGATGGTCAGCAGAGGGGAGGGCTGGGGGAGCGGGGAACAGGGGGTGGGACTAAGAACCTGGGGTGTTGTATGGAAGTGATGACTCACTCTGTTGAACACCTGAGACTAACGTTACACTGTATGTGTACTAACTGGAATTGGAATTTTTTTTAAAAAAATAATGATATCTTTTCAGCTACAAACTGTGTGTGTATAAAGTACTCAACAGTAATAGTGGAGCAAAAGGTCAATAGATGCCATGTTTTAAGGTCCCTTGAATCATCTAGAAGAGAAGTATTTATTTTTATGAGACTCTGACAGTCTGTTATAATCACAATAGGCACTAAAAAATTGCATTAAAGCATACGTAACTACAAGATAATGAGGAGAAAATGGTTTAGTTTACAAAAAGTATTAAAAAAAACAAAAAAGAACACAAGCAAAAGGCAAGTAGTGAGATGGTTAATCTAAAAGCAAATTTATCAGCGCACCTGGGTGGCTCAGTCGGTTGAGCCTCCAACTTTTGATTTTGGCTGAGGTTGTGATTTCAGGGTTGGGAGACCAAGGCCTGGTTCCTCACCCACTGGGGAGTCGGCTTGGGGTTCTCTCTCCCCCTCTGCCCCTCCCCCAGCCCCCCCCCCCCGCTCACTTGTCCACATGCACTCTAAAATACATAAATGTTTAAAAAAATAAAAGCAAATTTATCATTAATTGCAACTAAATTAAATATTTCAACTAAAAAAACAAATATTTTCAGACTGAATAAAAATACAAAATCTATCTGTTATCTGTGTAGGAGCGACATAATAAAATAATGAAGAAATGATCAAAATAAAACTTGAGAAAGTAAAAGGCACAAAGGCGATATAACAAGGAAGCTGACACATCTGTATTAATATCACACAAAGGAGATTCAAAGATCAAAAGAACCTATAAAGCCTATTTCATGATAATAAAAGGCTAAATGGACCAGGAAGATAATTATTTTCAGTCTATATGGGCCTAATAAAGATATGCTGCCATAACTGACAAAATTAAAAGGAGAAATAGGCAAACTTAGAGTGAAGCTGGGAAATTCCAACAGAGGTCTCTCAGATTCAGAGAAAATGGGAGAAACCTCACCAAGGACATGGAAAATCTGAACAGTATGATTAACAACTGATAGGCAGATATTTATAAGACACCACCTCCAACAATGCAGGCCACACATGATTTTGAAGTGTGCATGGGCCATTTACAAACACCGGCTCCCTAGGGGTCATACAACACGTCCCAGAGTATGGTCTTTGAATACAATGAAACTAAGCTATAAATAAATAATTCGGTGATCACAAAATGTTGGAAATTAAATTTATTTCTAAAAAAACCTGGTAGTCAAAATAAAAATCACAATTAAAATTGATAAATATTTTGAAATGAATGGTAAGAAAAATACAATGTATCAGAACTACAGTATGCCATCATCAAATAGCTCAAAAGTTAGAACAAATAAAGGAAAAAGTATAAAAATAGAAACTAATGAAGCAGATACATATGGTACAGAATCAAGAATGCTAGAAATCGGTTCATTCAAGTGACTAGGTAAGATCGATAAACTCTTCATGAGACAGCTCGAGAGAGACCACACATAACCAAACAACCAGATTGAAAAAGAAGACACAACCACAGATCATGAAGATGAATGAGCACCCATAAAGAAAATCTGACTGACTTTGAAGTTACTAAAAGAAATCAAAGCCCCAATTTAAAATCTTCCCAACATGAAAACTCCACAGGCCCAGATGACTTCACTGGTGAAATCTATCTAACCCTTAAGGAAGAAATACGCTGATCTCACAAAGCTATTACAGAGAAGAGAAAAAAAGAATCCCTGACTCATTTTATAACGCCAGAATAACCAGGACATCAAAAGCTGATAAGGACATTAGGAGAAATGAAAATTGTCAGAATTTCTCATAAAGACAGAGGCAAAATCCCTATGCAACTTATCAGCAAATCAAACTAGACATTACCTAGGAAGGAAAACCATACACAAGTTTGCTTATTTCTGAAATGCAAGTTTGGTGTAACATTTGAAAATCAATTAATTTGATTTTCCACATTAACGGAGTAAAGTAAAACCATATGATCATTTCAGTACATGCAGAAAAAGCATTTGGTTAAAATTCAACATCTATTCATGGTGAAGACAATAAACAAAAGCCCTCTTAGCAAATGAGGACCAGAAGAGAACATGGTCTGCAATAGGAAGTGTGAACATTTTCCTTCTGATGCACCAGCTACCACAGCACTTCTGTTAAGAACAGTGCTGGAGATCCTGAGCAGCAGAAGAAGGCAAGAACAGCCATAAAGGTACAAAAAATTAAAAGCTATTATGCGTAGGTGACACATTGTGAACCCAGAAAATCCAATGGAATCCACAAAGAACTTATTAAAATTAATTTAGAATGTTGCTGGATCAAAATCAATGATCAAAGTTTAATTATATTTCTATATAATAGCAAAAAATTGTTAAAAAAATAAACTTGAAAAAAGATGCTATTTATAATGCCACATAAAAACAAAAACACAAAAAAACAAATCTATGAGATGTCTACCTAGAAAGCCCTATAAAACACTGACAGGGGAAAAAAAGATGACCTAAAAGCACAGAAGTGTATACCACGTTCATGAATCAGATGAACACTTACCAAGATGGTGCTTAATCACTACACTCCCAACAGAGATCTCGGGGGACTTACTGGTGAAATGGACAGGCCAGCTTCTCAACTCCACATGAAAATGTAAGGGGTCATCACCAGCCAAGGCAGTCAGGGAGGGAGGGCTGGCTCTATCAGGTAGGGAACAGGGCTGAGCAGAGTCCCAGTGACGAAGGCAGTGTGGTCTGGGTAAAAAGAGAGAGAAACAGACCAGTGCAGAGGGGGACTCTGGCTTTACCACACAAGCAGCCCAGTGGGGCAGTGAGAAAGGAAGCGTGTCAATAAATGGCATCGAGCTGACTGGACATCGTTGGGGGGGGGTGGGTGAGGGGGAGTTTGCCATGGCACAGTCAAGCTTCGTGCTCTGAGTCTTAAGGGAGGAAAGACCACCAAGAGGAAAATACTGACACATACATCAGTGACCATGGGGCAGGTGAGGGTTTCCTAAAGAGGACATGGGAAATGATAAGCAACAACGAATGTTCACAGGATAAATTAGATTGCATTACAGTTTAGATCTTACGGGTAGAAGGCATCTGCAGTGCAAACACCTGACTAAAGGCCAGTGTGCAGAAAACAGGACAGTTCTTACTAATCATAAAGACAACAGCAGAGGAGAGAAAACTAGGCAGTGAATGTGCCGGGCGCCTCACCCGAGTGGCCTCCACATGCCAGGAAGCACATGACGAGGTGTCCGTCCCTGTCCACACTCTGGGAAATGCCAACTGGAGACACAAGGCCATCCCGCCACCCACCCTGGAATGCACCTGCCTAAATGAACGACACCCCCAGGTGAGGGCAGGCTCCGGAGCAACAGGAACGCTTGTTGGCTGCCAGCAGGCGTGCACACCGTCACATGTGCAGAAGTGGACCCCTCCCGTGGCCCATGTCACGTGCCCACGGTGCAGGGCACTCCTGGGTGCTCAGACACCAGCTCAGATCTAGGTGCACCCAAACACAAGAGACGTTCATACCAACGTTGTTCGCACTCGCCCAGAAATAAAGAAACTCAAAATTATACACAAACGCATGCATGAAAAAGCATAATGTGGTCCACTCGTAAAACAAGTGAACTGCCCACAGAAACCTGATTTTGAGGAAGAGAAAGCAAATACAAAAGATTATGCGTTGTAGGATTCCATTTACATAAAACTTAAAAACAGGGAAGGCGGGTACGTGGTGTTAGAAAGGCATCGCCTTGCGGGGCAGTGACGGCACTAGTCTCCACCAGGGAGCTCAGCACGAGTGGCTCTGCTGTAACTCGCTGGCCTGTCCTCTTAGGACACTTGATGTATGTGTGCTGCAGGCCAATGCAGAGCTGAAAAAAATACGTATTAAACAAAAAGATTCTGTAGTTTTAGAAGCATGGCCATGGCCGTACAGTCACACGGACAAACCCTTATCAGAAAGAAACATCGAGACCAACACCAACTCCCCGTGGCTGCCGACCCTCGATCCTCGGCTCCAGAGCCCAGGAGGGGCCCGCATGAGACAGGAGGGGTAGCATCCAGGCCAGTGGGGAACCCACGGGCAGGGTCCACCGTGGGGCACCATCTAGCGGAGCCGGGGGTGGTGGTGCGGCGGGGCTGCCCCAGGGAGTTCCGAACATCACACTGCACGGTCTGGAAAGGGGGCATCCAGGGGCTTCTGAGCAAGGAGTGCCGAGGGTAAAGACTTGAGAGGGCTGGCCCAGAGCGTGGATGACAGTGGAGCAACGGGGTAAGGACAGGTGAAGCATGAAGGAGTCAGACGTCCACGGATCGGGAGCCAGGTCCTCCAGGACCGGATGCCAGCGCGGGGGAGGCAGCAAACCCTGCCAAGAGGCCCAGGCTGTGCTCCTGAGAAGTCAGCCTGGGGTCTCGCAGACAGCGCTTTTCCCCAAGTTCTCCCGGGGATACTGGGGGAGCTGAGGGAGCAGATGCGCCTCCCCCAGAGAGGCCCACGCAATCCTGGTGGGCACGGGGCCCCGCAGCCAGCTCAGGCAGGCGCTGGGCGCGGCCAGGCTTCCACAGCAGGCAGCGGAAGGCTCGCAGAAGTGGCAGAAACTTCGTCTGGGCTAGGTGAGATGCTTCCAAACACACCGGTGTCGCCCTGGTCCGTCAGCTGGAAGAGCCAGCCCATGGTCCCACATGCCACTGTCCCTGTCTCAGCACAGAGGAGCAGTCAGGCCCTGGGCCCCGCTCCTAGCGGCTCTCTGGGGGCCTCGGGGTCTCCCGTGTCCACGGCCACCACAGTACCCTCCTGGGGCTGACCGGCAAACACCTGATGACACCCCATTCCCGCCTCTGGGTCCTATTGCCTTCTCTCTGCTGCCTTCAGTCCTCACAGTCTCGAGCGGCTCAGAGCAGGCCTGACACAGGGAGGCGGGTCCACCAGCAGCATCGGGCGTCCCCCCAACGGCAGCAGGAGGCCAGGCACCGGCCCCCAGCACAGATAACAGCCCTCCCCAGCTCGTCTGCAGCCAGCAGCACCTGTGGCCAGGCAGGGAAGGGGGACCTGCTGCTCGTGTCCTCACCAGCCGGCCATGCTCTTGCAATTTCAACCTCCTGATGAAAAGCTCTACAACACCTCTTGTGGGAAGGAGAAGGAATCAGCTGAGATTTCCCAAAGCAATCTTACTGAGATTTCACACTCTCTATTACAAATTCCATTTCATTTATGGCGGGTGTAGGATGCGTCCACGGCACCTGCCCTGAATCAGCAGGCTCTCCCCACCAGTGGCGATGCAAGCAGGGAGCCATGTGTCCACGCCGCAGATGTGCGGGCCACACGGGGAGAGCGCAAGCTGCCATGGCCTGGCTCTGGGTCAAGCGTTGTTTACCGGACAGGACAGAGAGGAGCGAGAGCTGGGTGACGGAGGCACAGCCTGATGACTGGGGTCCCGGACCGCTTGCCAGAGTCACAGCAGCCGCTCCGTCTCCGAGCCCAGCTCCCCAACTGCAAAGCAGAAGCTGAGTGAGATGGGCCAGGCTTTCTTCACTGGAAGGTATTGGCAGAGGCAGCGGAGCCCGGGTGGACTCACCGTGGGCGAGGTGCCCAGCGAGGCAATCTCCACACCACGGTTCACTGGGCCCTCCCTCACTGTGGGGTACCCAGCGCCCAGCACAATGCCCAGAACCTAACAGGCATACAGTAAATATTCGCTCAACCGGAAGTGCGAGTGGGCGAAAGGGTCGATCGCTCCACCTTCAGAACCACCATGGGAGGCAGGGGCTCATCCTCTCAGATGAGGAAACTGGCTTACTGGGTTCCCTAACTTGCTCAAGGTCCTCAGATGCTTTGACCGAGCTGAGATCAGAACCCAGGTCTGCAGGAAGCAGGAGCCTGAGGCTCAGCTGTCGTGCTGAAGGCAGCATGGACACCACAATAGAGACGCATTTTATAAACCAAGGCTCCACAACAGCTCCTGGCCCAAGTCCCTGGGATCACAGAGCGCAAGAAGATCATGGGCAACAGTGACCCCAAGGTCTTCATCACTCGCTAAAGCACCCAAACCCCAGGTCTCCAGGACACAGGACATGACCCAAATAGCTCTAATTGTAAAAGTCCTTCCTCAAATGAGAAGGTCAGGCACTGGACGGGCTTCATCCCTCCACCCGGGCCCTCCCCAGGGAGCTGACTGCAGAGCTCAAGGAGGGGCCCCTGTGCCAGACCCTCCTTCGGAGCACTGCTCTGCTGACCGGACAGAAATCCAGATGACTAGGGCTCCAAGCAAGATGACCGATCACTGGGAAGCATCCCTAACAAGGCCAAGGGAGGTCATGCTGCTCTGCGTCCTCAACTGAAAGTTCATGTCCAGGGGCGCCTGGGTGGCTCAGTTGGTTAGGCGTCTGCGTTCGGCTCAGGTCATGATCCCAGGGTCCTAGGATTGAGCCCCACATCGGGCTCCCTGCTCAGTGAAGAGCCTGCTTCCTCCTTTCCTCCCAGCTCGTGCTCTCTCTCACTATCTCTGTCTCTCTCAAATAAATAAATAAAATCTTAAAGAAAGAGAGAGGGAAGAAGAAGGGGAGGGGAGGGGGAGGGAGGGAGGGAGGGGAGGGGGAGGGAGGGAGGGAGGGGAGGGGGGGGGGAGGAAGGGAGGGAGGGAAGGAGGGAGGAAGGAAGGGAGGGAGGGAGGGAGGGAGGGAGGGAGGGAGGGAGGGAGGGAGGGAGGGAGGAAGGAAGTTCGTGTCCAGTGGCAGGGGCACCCATCCGGGGTTAGACCAGCTCTGTTGGAAGCCCTGCTCTCCCAGACGCCAGCCCAGGAGGGAGTCAGAGGTCAATGCCAAAAAAGCAAAAAGGATGCAGAAAGAGAAACCGTGGGGGAGGTGGGGGTGGGCAGGCTCCCAGCTAGGAGCCCAGGGTGCCACCCCAGGAGCAGGGGCAGCACGGAGGGTGGGGTGCATAAGGCGCCTCTCCAGAAGGACAGTGAACAGGCTCAGAGGACTTTCCAAGCCCCACCTTCTACCTTGTCACACCACTTGTGCGTGTGGGTGTGCCCCCACACCTGGGCCCACAGGCATCCCCTGTCCACTGCTCCCTCAGCTCAGCCGCATGGCCTCACACGCCTCAGGGTCTCAGCACACACTTGCTGACACCTCCGCAGGGCCCAGGACACCAGACAGCTCACACCCAGATCCACCACCTTCACTCGTTCCATAAACATCACCCGCTACCGACCACTGGGCCCACGGGACAGAGCAACAGACAAAAAGGCCTGCTTTCAGTTCTTCACGCCACCCCATCTACACAGACCCTGGACCCCAGACCCCACGTGGCACCAGGGCAGGCGTGAGCAAGTGGCTCTGCTGGAGCCTCAGTTCTGTCAACCGTGAAAAACAAGAAATCTCCTTTCATCGGCTCACGTTTAGGACCAAGTAAAGATCATTTATGTAAAACCCATGGTATCAATTTTTAAATTTCAGTTCTTGTTGATTATTACTCTTAACCCACCTTCTTGGAATGTCTTCCCCCATTAAACAGCAGAATACAAACCTGGTTATTCCCACCGAACCACTGGACTGGGGCCCACTCACTCG
This sequence comes from Zalophus californianus, assembly GCF_009762305.2. Classification (NCBI taxonomy): domain Eukaryota; kingdom Metazoa; phylum Chordata; class Mammalia; order Carnivora; family Otariidae; genus Zalophus; species Zalophus californianus. Next base: position 112,564,504 of record NC_045604.1, on the reverse strand, counting down.
GGTGGAGGGCGGGAGGAGACGGGGTGCCCCAGAACGGGGGACCCACCACAGTGGGTGTCTCAGGACAGGGGCCCGCTCGGGTGGGGGAAGGTGGTCCGAGGATGGGGACCCGCTGTGGGGTGAGGGGACCTTCAACACACTCTGTGGCCCACCATCCGGCCATCATCACAACTTCCTATCTAGGTCAGGCCTCTCCCTGCCTCCCTGACCGCATGGAGAGCTCCACGGGGTAGGTGAGACATTCTTTGTCTTTCAAGCTGAATTTTCAACACCCAAGACAATACTCAGCAAAGAAAAAATGTTAGAAATGTAACTGCTGAATGACTCACAGTACTCGGCAGAAGGGCTCTATCGGTGCCTGGTCCCCCAGTTCGTGACTCTTGGGGTCAAGAGAGCAGGGGCCACCTGCCTCGATGCCCCTGCAGCAGCTCTGAGTGAGGTTCACAGGCTAGGAGGGCTGGGAAGCCACTCCCTCCACCCTCAAGTCTCCAGGCCCCTCCCAGCCTCTGGGGGAAGGAGGGAGCTGCAGCTGTGCCCCCTCTGCTCGAGCGCCCCCTCCACCCATGCCCCCGCTGCCCGTGCGCCCCCACCTGTGCCCCCTCCGCCCATGCCCCCCCCCCCCGTGCCCTCTGCCCGTGTCCCCTCTGCCCGTGCTGCAGTCACGGGCTCCCTTCCAGGGTCCCGCAGGCCCCAACTGGGACCCGGGATGGAGGGAGCGGTCAGGCCCTGCAGGGCGCTCTGACCCCTGACTTTTCTAAATCACACGTGATGGCTTCTGGCCATGGGCCTGGAGCAGAGCCGAGTGAGAGGCTCCATCTCCACACTGAGTAGCCCCTGATCCAGGTGCTCACAAAGCCGACCCGGCTCCCAGCTGCAGGCCTATCCTTCCACTGGCCCGGCAGGCACCACGCGGTGCTGGTTCCCGAGGGGACGGCTGTGCCGAGGCCCCTGTGAGCGACTGCCCTTCCAGGCCCGCCGGACAGCGAACGGGGCGGCAGGGCTGGAGGACTCAGGGACAAAGCTGCTCTCACCCCAACTAGGCTGAGGCCTGACGAACAGAGGAGTCCTGCCTGGAGGAGGAAAATGGGCTCCCGCTTCCCTCAGCGAGGAAAACAGCGGCGCTCTGCGCGACTGGGGACACAAGCCCCAGGCACTCACCAAGCCACAGGCGGGAGGGAGAAGCGAAGCCGAGGTGGCTGCTCACACCAGCGGCAGCCTCCCGGCACCTTCGGCACAGGGCAGAGAAGCCCCTGGCTGACGGTCGCCCTGCACAGCAGGCCACAGCACTCCTGCCGGCGCCCCCTGCTCTCCTCTTGCTGAAGACGGGCAGTGGGACAAGCAGGAGGGTGGCCCGCACGGCTGAGTCACAGCCCAGCAAGGGGGCAGCTCGCCTCCCGGGTGCTTGCGGGGTGACCACGACGGGGTCTGAGTAAGGCCCCCCTCGCCTATGACCTGCGCCACCGGGCACGGGTTCTTCCAGCACCAAAGGCCTCAAACAGCCGTGGATGTTGGACAGGGCGCAGACATTTCGAGGCCAGCTGACTCTGCAGAGCACAGGGAAGCAGCTATAGGGCAACTACTGCCCAAATCTGACTTCAAAAACCCTTAATTTGCTTAACCTTCCCTGCTTCTCAGCTGCACTCCCTCTGCAGAGGGACTGGACTCGAGCTGCAAATCCGGCTCTCCCACTTCCTGGCCATGCTTTCTGGCAAGCTACTGAATCCCCGGAAACCTCCTCCCTGCTCTGGAAAACAGTGCTAAGATGGCAGTGGACTGAATGCAGAGTCCTGGGCAAGTGCCACATAAATCCAGTAAGATCCATTTCTCACCCAAAGCAATATGAAACGAGCCACGGATGATAGTGCCAACGGGGCTCGCCTGCCGGGAGGGACGTGCACTGAGCCACCAACACCGACCGAGTGTCCTCTCGGTGCTTCTACCCTGTCACCAGGAATCCCGGGCTCTGATACACATCTTAAGAAATGAGTCAGAGATATGGCCAAGAGCTGCATCCAAGGATGCCGCTCCCGCCAGCAAAACTAATGAAAAATTAAAAACGATCTACATTTCCAATAAGGAGTTTAATTCTGATATATCCGTATAAAGGAACATTATACAGCCACTAAGGGTTTTATTTTCAAAAACTGTTAAAACTATACTTTCACGGATCATTTCTACAGTTTGTTATTTTCAAAAACTGCTTAATGACCCAAGCATTTGTCACAATAAATGTTAAGTGACAAACACAGGACACAAACAGGTCTTGTCTGCTCTGTTCTTGCCAATTTTCCTAATACCTGGAATATAGCTACAAGAGCACAGCTGATCCCACAGCACCTGGCCCTATGTCATTAGCCAGTGATGGATGGATGGATGGACGGACGGGTGGACGGGTGGACGGGTGGACGGATGGATGGACGGGTGGACGGGTGGATGGACGGATGGACGGGTGGACGGGTGGATGGACGGGTGGACGGGTGGACGGGTGGACGGGTGGACGGGTGGACGGACGGACGGACGGACGGACGGATGGACGGGTGGACGGGTGGACGGGTGGATGGGTGGATGGACGGATGGACGGGTGGACGGGTGGATGGACGGGTGGATGGATGGATGGATGGATGGATGGATGGATGGACGGGTGGACGGGTGGACGGGTGGATGGATGGATGGACGGGTGGATGGATGGATGGAAGGGTGGATGGATGGATGGACGGGTGGATGGATGGATGGAAGGATGGATGGATGGATGGATGGATGGACGGGTGGATGGATGGATGGAAGGATGGATGGATGGATGGATGGATGGACGGGTGGATGGATGGATGGATGGACGGGTGGATGGGTGGATGGATGGACGGGTGGATGGGTGGATGGACGGGTGGATGGATGGATGGAAGGAAGGAAGGATGGATGGATGGATGGATGGATGGATGGATGGATGGATGGATGGGTGGATGGATGGATGGATGGACGGGTGGATGGGTGGGTGGATGGATGGATGGATGGATGGATGTGGACGGGTGGATGGGTGGACGGATGGACGGGTGGATGGATGGATGGATGGATGGATGGGTGGGTGGATGGATGGATGGACAGGTGGATGGATGGATGGACGGGTGGATGGATGGATGGACGGGTGGACGGGTGGATGGATGGACGGGTGGATGGGTGGATGGATGGGTGGACGGGTGGATGGATGGACGGGTGGATGGGTGGGTGGACGGGTGGATGGATGGATGGATGGATGGATGGGTGGATGGATGGATGGACGGGTGGATGGGTGGGTGGATGGACGGGTGGATGGATGGATGGATGGATGGATGGATGGACGGGTGGATGGGTGGGTGGATGGACGGGTGGATGGATGGATGGATGGATGGATGGATGGATGGATGGATGGACGGGTGGATGGGTGGACGGGTGGATGGATGGATGGACGGGTGGATGGATGGATGGATGGATGGGTGGATGGATGGACGGGTGGATGGATGGATGGATGGGTGGATGGATGGATGGATGGACGGGTGGATGGGTGGGTGGATGGATGGATGGATGGATGGATGGATGGATGGATGGACGGGTGGATGGGTGGACGGATGGACGGGTGGATGGATGGATGGATGGATGGATGGGTGGGTGGATGGATGGATGGACAGGTGGATGGATGGATGGACGGGTGGATGGATGGATGGACGGGTGGACGGGTGGATGGATGGACGGGTGGATGGGTGGATGGATGGGTGGACGGGTGGATGGATGGACGGGTGGATGGGTGGGTGGACGGGTGGATGGATGGATGGATGGATGGATGGGTGGATGGATGGATGGACGGGTGGATGGGTGGGTGGATGGACGGGTGGATGGATGGATGGATGGATGGATGGATGGACGGGTGGATGGGTGGGTGGATGGACGGGTGGATGGATGGATGGATGGATGGATGGATGGATGGATGGATGGACGGGTGGATGGGTGGACGGGTGGATGGATGGATGGACGGTGGATGGATGGATGGATGGATGGGTGGATGGATGGGTGGATGGATGGATGGATGGATGGATGGATGGATGGGTGGATAGATGGATGGATGGATGGATGGATGGATGGATGGATGGATGGATGGATGGATGGATGGGTGGATGGATGGATGGATGGACGGGTGGATGGATGGATGGATGGATGGGTGGATGGATGGGTGGATGGATGGATGGATGGATGGATGGATGGATGGGTGGATAGATGGATGGATGGATGGATGGATGGATGGATGGATGGATGGATGGATGGATGGATGGGTGGATAGATGGATGGATGGACGGGTGGATGGGTGGATGGATGGATGGATGGGTGGATGGATGGATGGATGGATGGGTGGGTGGATGGATGGGTGGATGGATGGATGGGTGGATGGATGGGTGGATGGATGGATGGATGGATGGATGGATGGATGGATGGATGGATGGATGGGTGGGTGGATGGATGGATGAATGGATGGATGGGTGGATGGATGGACGGGTGGATGGGTGGATAACAGACAGACAGAAGGGTGGGTGGGTGGATGACGGATGGATAAACAGATGCATGGATGGAAGGATGAAGGGAGAAGAAGGGAGGAAGGAAGATATGAAGGAAACATACAAACATGATTTCAATGCCACTTCTGGGTAAAGGAATTAAGGTCTTTTAAAACGTCTTCTTTATACTCTTTAGCAGTTTCCAAACGCTCCATGATGTACAGTATTACAATCAAGAAAAACAAGAGGTGCTCTAGGTTTAAAGGGGCTAGGGGTTCCCGGCACCTCCAGACACATCAGCCTGGAGCCCAGCGAGCTAAGGGGACACTTCCTCGATTCACCCTCAACGCTGTGGCCACACCACAAGGAGTCAGAGCCCTGGGAGGGGAAAGGCCACAGCCCACGGCAGCCTCTGAGGGTGGACATGCACCAGGACAGAGGAGGAGAGGAGGAGCCACGGCAGCTTGGCGGAGCTGGAGGGAGAACGCCAGCAGGGCCAACCGACCCCAGACCAACAGCTGTGCCACATGTGCAACCGCCCACCACTGGAGGACACCGGCGTTCTCTCCCCTCTGGACTATCCCCCATAAAGCTGCAAGGAGCAGTCCTGCACATACGTTCTATTTTTCAGGATAAATGCCCAGGGTGCAACTGCTGGGCCATCTGGTCACTGCAGTTCAGCTTTTAACAAATGGGAGACATTATAACCCAGAGGGCTTGGGCCAGTTTACATTCCCGCCAGGATAGTTAGAGATCCAGTTTCTCCGCATCCTTGCTAGCACTTGGTGTTGTCACCATTTTTTATTTTAACCGTTCTGAGGTGTGCAGTGATCTCTCACTGTGGTTTTACTTGCATCTCCCTGCTGGCTAATGATGCCGAGCATCTTTTCCTGTGCTCACCTGCCATCTGTGCGTGCCGGTTTTCTAATTAGACTTTCTCTGCTGTTGAGTGTTCCGGGTTCTTTATAGAGTCCGGCTAACAGTCTTTGTCGGACACACGGCTTGCAAACACGCTCTCTGTCTGCACGCATCTCTGCAGCTCAGATCAGGGTCTCTCACAGGGCAGAGTGTTCAGTTGTTACAAAGTCCGATTTATCACTTTTCCTTTTATGCATCCTGTCTTTGATGGCCCAGTCGAAGAACTCTTTGCCTAGACCCTGAAGATTTTCTTTCTCTTTTTTTAAAATAAAAGTTATGTACTTTTATGTTCTACGTTTATTTTTGTGGTTACTTTTTGTATAAAGTGTGAGGTTCACTTTTTTTGCTTATGGGTGCCTCAGCACTCCAGCGTGACCTGCTGAAAAAGGCCATCTTTCTTTCACCGAACTGCTTCTGCATCTTCCTCAAATATCAGCTGATCCAAAGCAAGCCGAAGAGAGGAAATAATAAAGATGAGAGCAGAAATAAACAAAAAAGAGTGCAGAAAACAATAAAGAAATCAGCTGAGCCAAAAGTTGATGCTCTAAAAAGATCAATAAAATCGATAAAACTTTAGCTAGGCCAACCCAGGAAAAAATAGAAAAGATTAGATAACTGAAATTGGAAATGACAGAGGCAGTATCACTGACCTTACAGAAATAAAAAGAATTATAAAGGAATACTATCAACAACGAGACGCCAAAACTCAAACAACCTAGCGAAATGGACAAATTCCCACAGACACAAACTACCAAAACTGACTCAAGAAGAAATAAAAAACCTGAACAGACGTGTCATACATAAGGAGAAGAACGAGCCACCAGAAGCTCCCTGTCATCCCGGGGAGGACCATGAGCCCTGCTTCTCCCCTCCTGGGCGTGCAGAGGACGTCCGTGTGAGTGTGAGCTTCTGTTCAGACCCCAGGGGTCCCGCAGGCTCCGCCGTGTTGCCCCAGACACACTGCTCAGTGCCGCCCACACTGGGTGGTTCCCACCGCTCTGTCTCCAGGTTCAGGGATGCCTCCCACTGTTCCCCGAGTTCCACTACTGGACTCAGCCACTATGTGACCGTTTAGGTCTCTGTACTACCAACTACGGTCTAACTCGTCCAGCCTCACAGGCACTCGGGGCCCCTGGCGCTTCTGGGCTGGTGACTTCTCCAGCTCCAACTGTGGGATGAGAGGAAAAAGCAAAACCCAGGAAACTCAGCACACGGTGTGTCCTGGGTCCTAAAGTCCCTAGCCACCACCTTTCTGTGTCTTTTATGTTTGTTTTACACATAATGTCCAGGGTTGTCACTTGCCCTTAGCAGAAGGAGAAGAAAATACGCCTTCTCCATCTTCCTAGACATAGAAACGTTGGCTGCTCTTTGAAAGCGTTCAGCAAGCCTAGGTGCTGGGCACGGCAGCTAATGCTGCCCTCAGAAGCTCACTTTAGTAACCAGACGGGTATCTAGCGCTGCTCTGGCCTCACAGGTGATATTCCTAATGTGTGAATTAAACCAGATGAGGAAGGGCTCTGAAGACATCTAATTCAGTGACAGACCACTCACTAAAGCCCCTCTGCCTGAGGAAGGTAGGACTCCATCAAAATGGTATTACTTCCCTGCTGCGAAGATGCCACCAACCACCGAGGCCGCCAAGGAGGAGGGGGAAGCCAGAGGGGAGACTCACTCTGGTGCCGGCCCTCCCCTGACCGACCTGCCACCAAAGCTCCCCACATCCACCCGGCTCTGTTCTAGCGAGGCACACGGACAAAGGTCAGGGAGAACGACCCCCCGGTAAAAGGTGCTAGTACGGAGAAAGACAAAGACACACATGCCCCATCCACAGGCGCAAACCCGGGGCCTCTGGGCCACTGCGGCCCAAGCACACCCCGCAACAGCAGCCGCATTCCCTCATCTAGCCCCCCCCCCGACACGTAGCCCTGCGCGATTCCTTCTTCTGGAGAGCAGTACTAAGAGCCAGAGGACACGGCCACCAGCTGACCCTCTGGGCGGAAAGCCCCTCACCAAGGAAGCCAGGCTGCCGGCAAGAACAGCGCTGCACCAAGTTTGGTCCCCACTTTCTGCACCCTCTTTCTTTATAAAACTGCTTATGCAAAGAGACTACCATGCATAATGCATTCAATTATGCGGCGTAAGATGTGGCCTTAATGGAGAAAATTCAAGTCAGCCTTGTAGACACTTCAGGAAATATTAAAAAAAAAAAAAAGACGGTATGCCACTGACTTTCAAATGTGTTTGAATCCGCACACCTCTCACTACCCATAGGGACACAATATAAATATATAAACGAGTGCTCATCTCATTTCCCACTGTTTTCCGGCGTGATGAGGTGCCTGGAGCTGACACCTTCCTCATTTTGGGCGGCAGGGCCTGCATTAGCATGTAAATAGCTGGCAGATACAAGGAAATGAAAGCAAGGAAGAGCTCTTTAATTAACTTGAATCCTCTGAAACGCCTCGCAGCAATCTGCTCTGACAGGAGGCCCTCCCCGGCCTGGAGGGGTCCTGCCGGGCCAGCACTGGGAGTGTCTGGAAGGACCGGCCTGCGGAAGGGACACTTGGGTATGTGGCCACAAAAAGGCCGAGCTGCTGTCCCCTGAAATCTGAGCTACTCCACCGAGCCACGCCTGCCAAGTGGCAGGGTTCTGGGCCCTGAGCCCTCTCCCACCACTGTGCGTGGGGAGGTCCCAAGGTGAGGAGTGAGCACTGTCCCAGGCCGCGGACCAGGCCATCTGTCGCGCCCACACCCAGCCCGCCCACACAGAGACAGTGCTGTGTCCACAGCTGTGGGAGCTGAGAGCCAACGGGCCCCGGAGAACCCCCCACTGGACAGACACACACTCGTCCTTCTGCAGGCAACAGGGAGGTGGCGGTGGCTTTGGGGCTGTGAAGTGACCGGGTCCAGCCAGGCTGGCAGTATGTGGCTCTGCGATTACGCGGGACCCTGGGTCACCGCTGACCACGGTCTGGCAGCGGGAATACAGGGCCGTGCGGAAGTACACAGGACGACAAGGGGCCCAAAGTGGACAGATGCCATGGGCTGAGCCAAAAACGCACGTGGGGGCAGGCCCGAGAGGATTCGAGCCAGAGCAAAGGCTCAGGGCCATCAGTGTACAGAGGCCTGCACGGTTCTGAGGAGGCAGCTGCCGAGCCCGGACGCAGAGGTGCCACGACCACTGGGTTCTCTGGGGCAGCAGAGACTGTGGGCCCAGTGAGAGCACTGGCTAGGCACAGGCAGCAGGCCCGCTGAGCTGGACTCAAACGTCCACACTCTGGGGAGTCACGCCACCATGCCAGAGCTGCAGGTCTGGCCACGGGACACCAGAGAGAAGCCATATGCCCGGAAACGGCTCCTTAAAAGCGCAAGCACCAGGCCCCAAAGAGACTGGTGTGCGATCTGGATTTTACTCCCAAGGATTTACAAATACGGTCTAGCGGCGGAGGCAGCCAGGCGAGCAGCCTGGAGATCGGGGCTAACGTGGGCCATTTGTCCCTGTGATCCAGCCACCACCGTCCTTGGTGCCCCGCAGCCTGCATGGTGCCCACTTCCGCTCAACTTCGCGGGGTTCTGCCAGGAAGAAAAGGTGGTGTGTGCGTGGAAGCCACCTGCTTTAGTGACAAGCACAGCAGGGAAGGAGGCCGACGAGCATCTCCTCCTGTGTCAAAGGCACGCGGGTCACCTCCATGTCCCCAACACAGAGGAGGGAAGTTAAGGGAAGGAGCGGCACCATGTTGGGTCCGTGCCCCGCACCCCTACCTCCCACAGAGGAAGCAGCAGCTCAGCTGGGAGGTCCCTCGGAGGTCCCCAACCCGCACAGAACCTGAGCCCGGGCCTCTGAGCCTGCCCTGTAGCATCGTGGCCTCCAGGGCAGAGCCACCAGGAGCCAGTGGTGACGGGGAAGGTCGCCAAGCCCCTGACCTAAGCCCTGCAGGCTGCACGGCTCTCCACGCCCGGAACCCGGTCCCGGCACGCGGGTCCGGGTCCGGCGTCTGCACGGGAGGCTGAGGGATGAGCACAGCAGGAGGCATGGGCGGGGCCCAGCGCTCCACCCGCGGGCAGGAGACAGCTCTCCCCGCTCTTCTCCCCACTTACTTCATGCGGAACTCCCTTCAAAAGGCGATCCACAGCCCCTCCAGCCACCAAGCCCTCTCCTTACATATGCTTCTCATTACCGCCCAGCACTTTGCGTTTATGCGGCGCCGTTCCTCCCAGGGGCTTACAGGTGGCTAAACGAGGCTGGCTTAAGACAGGAATAAATCACGCTTCTGTAACCAGCAATATTTCTTTAACCGGAGCTTAATAAAAACCACTGGCAAAGGCTAACCAATGGATCTAATTTATTTAGAGGCTTTCATAAAGCTGGGGATAAAGCCCTTTGTAAAAACTTACTGGAGAGCCCCAAGGGAGCCCCAGAAAAGAAGACACCCCGACTGGGAACTGCAGGTCCCAGAGCAAGGGAAAAGGCCACCCGAGTCCCTCAAAGGAAGGGGAGGGGAGAGCAAAGTGGGAGCAGACGTGTCGCCCCAAGGGCACCGTCCTTGGCCACACAGATGCCCACACACAGGTCTTCAGGCCAGTGTGTGTGGCCGAGCACTCAGCCCTGGGGAGTACACAATGCACACAGTAGGAGTAAAATCCACACCACTCTCCTGGGTGACCCAAAGGAGGCCAAAACAGCCCCCCAGAAGAACACTGCCTGCAGCCTGCAGCCCACCCAGACCATGTGCACGAGCCTCCCCAGACCACACGGGGTGGGTGGGTCCTGCATCACAGAAAGGAGCGGCAGGGACAGCTGGCGGCGGGCAGGCTCAGGGCTGGAGCCGCTTCCCAGTGACACACAGCCCCCAGCCAGAGAATCCGCGTCTCTGAACACCCCCAAGGCCCTTGGAGGTGGGCGGTCCACTGGCAGGCAGAGTTTGTGCTGAAATCCCCCCTTGCCCACCTGCTGGCGCCTTCAGAATGGGGGCACCCCTCTCGAGGACAGCACTTTGCGATGACGCAGCTTCTCAAGGGTGTTCCCCAGCTGACCGGAACCACAAGGCTACCTGGGCCCCAGAGCTTGTCCCCCACTGCGCTGCTAGCAGAGGGCTGGCCAGCCTCGGCCACCCCAGACTGGACTCTGCAAGCGCAGGACCAGCAGGAGACCCTGTCCTCTCCTCCTCGGGGCACCGGTCACACCGGCTACTCTGTGGGGGCACCACCCCGCTCCCTGGCCGGAGGCTTCAGGGGGACAGGAAAAAAGCCCTTAAACACAGTAAAACGAGGGGCGCCTGGGTGGCTCAGTCAGTGAAGCGTCTACCTTCAGCTCAGGTCATGATCCCAGGGTCCTGGGATCGAGCCCCGCATCGGGCTCCCTGCTCCGCGGGAGGCCTGCTTCTCCCTCTCCCACTCCCCCTGCTTGTGTTCCCTCTCTCGCTGTGTCTCTCTCTGTCAAATAAATAAATAAAATCTTAAAAAAAAAAAAAAACCCACAGTAAAACTTACTTGAAACTTCTAGAGAAAATAAACACTTTAGAAGGAGCAAATTCAGGAACTGTGCAAATTTTCTCGCATTCTTCCAGAAACCAGGCCCTGTACCTGAAAGGTGTGTCTGTACAAACTTTATGAACACCTTCCGGGGCTGACATCCCCTTATGCGGACTTCGGCACGGCAGACATGACACAGACCCCTGCTCACACCCTGGCCTCACACTAGCCTCTGGCTTCCCCTCAAGTCTACTTACCGCACCTAGTCAGGCAAGGGGCAGCCACTGTCCCTCGGCCGGGGAGCCAGCCCTGAGCCCCAGGCCAAAGAGATAGAGAGAGAGAGAGAGAGAGAGAGAGAGAGAGAGAGAGAGCGAGAGCCTTGTGGAGTCCACGGTTGCTCCCTCTCAAAGTCCATACTGGACCACCTCCACCTGAGCTCCCGGGGACGAAGCCATGTACCGGGCACACCACATGGTCACACGTGTGAACGTGACCCTCACACACACCCATCCTGCACGTGCAGAGGAGATGCACAGACTCGATTAAGGAGGGGGCCGCCGGCGAGAGGGTCCAGGATCCACGGCAGACCCAAGGGCACCGTCAGCTTCTCCTTACCAAAACCACCCTCCTGGGCAGACAGCCTGCAGCCAGCATGCTCCCTCCCCAGCCCCAGACACTGCCCGAAAACGTGACTGCGACGTTCTCCCTGTGCTCCAGACACAGTGCAAGCTGGGAATGACCTACGGCAGAAGTAAACAAACGGACTTCTGGGAAGGGACCAAGAGACGCCTCTGTCCTGGCCCACAGCATGAGGCCAGAGTGGACACCCAGTCACCTCGGAGCGATGCGGCCAGCCCAGAGACGTGGCACACGGTGGGCCTGACTCCGGGGCAGTGCTGGGAGCGCTGTGGTCTGCAAGAACTCCCTCCCTTTTATTTATTTTTTATAAATAAATAAATAAAATAAAATATATTTATTAGAAGCAGTTTGGATCTTTATGGGCGAAGTTAACCAAAAGATTATTGACTCTGAACCACTCTCCCTGCATTTGACTGTTTTCCATTTGATGATGGATGATATTTAATACCTTCCAGTCTAAGTGCACTCTGGGTCTGTAAAGACAGATCCCACTTCACTGCTACTTAATATCTATTACAACAGCGAGGGCTGGTCCTCGCCTTCGCCTTCTCGCGGGTCTCCTGGGAAAAGTAGCCAACCACATCCAACAGCCGCTTTCCAGACTGAAAACACACATGCTCACTCACACGCGTATATGAGCATCCGTACGTGCACACAGTGTACACGCACGCAGGCTCTCCGTGAACGCTCACATACAAAGTCAGAGAGTCACAGACATGGGCACAGTGACACGCTCTTACGCGTCGGCACACACATGTACGCGGGCACACGCACTGACGCGAGGAGGCAGCGACAGGGACAGACGGGAAGGAGCTCGGCTCAGAGTCAGACACACCCGAGCTGGACACGCGCAGAGCGGTCTCCTACGTCTCCCCTGGGCGCACTCAGCCTCCCCCAGCCCCAGACTCCTCACCCATAAAATGGGATTCTGCGAATCCCAGCTCACAGCATTTTCAAAACAGCTCCGTTCATGAAAGTATGTTAGCGTGACAGGTGTCAGCAGTCACTACTGTTCGTTCGGGTCCCACACCAGGTGCCTCACGTTCGCTTACTACAACACAAGATACCCGCGCACCCCCGCAAACCTGGAGCACACAGCACGAGGCCCCGCACGGGGGGCATGGACGAGCGGCCCCACCTACCGCACCCCGAAGCAGCAGCCCTGTTCCCACACCAGTGACAAAGTGCGAGTGGCCGGCCTGGGGGACGCCGACGGACGGCGACGTCGCCCCCGGCAGAGGAACGCGCACTCCGCCGCCGACCGCGGCTCGGCCCCAGGGCGGGAGCTGTGCGAGCTACCGCACTTGCAGGTACCGCCACGCCACCCGTCGCTGGATTCCCTTGTCTCTCACGTGTCACCTAGCACGCTCTCGCGTGATTCTCTGCGGCAGGGCGATTTTGAGGAACACACGTGTCATGGCAGAGCAGAACTGACGATGAGCATACGGGAGTACCCGCTCAGGATCACAAATCCTTCCCAAGCACACGGATGGGTCCTGCCCGGCGCTGGGGCAGGGCACATGCACGTCCCGCCCAGGAGAGGGGGTGAGGGCTCAGAGGCCGGGTGTCCTGAGGCAGAGGCCCCAGGCACAAAGCGAAAGAGTTCAGTTCCAGCTGGGGTTCTCCAAGTCTCAGTCCCAGGCTCTTCCCCCAGAATGGAGACATCGGGAGCCGAGCTGCCGGCCCCCAGCCCAGGTGCTGACTCCCTCCCTGACACAGCCAGGGCTGCGACCTTTGGGCGCCCACCCACCCGGGGTGGCCAGGGGCCAGAGTCGCGCACAGACCCAGAGGGCCTCCAGCTGCTGGAGAGAGGAGGAGGAGAAAGGAGCAGCCCAGCCGGCCAGGAAGGAGTCCCAGTGCAGCGTCCGGGACCCGGGCGCCACAGGCTCTCCTTCAGGACAAGTCACTGCCGCCAAGTCACGCCTGCCTCACCGAACACCCCAAATGCTGCTGCAGTCTTTGACTTTGCTACAGCCTGTGGTAAACTCAGTAAGCCGGGAACTACCTGTGCTGGGAGACAGTCTCCAGGAATGCTGAGTGCCTGGCCTCCCTGGGGCCCCTGGAGGCCGCCTGCACTGGGAAAGGGAAGAGCGGAGCTGAGGGTGGGAAAGGCCCCGCCCCCGCGGAAGGCACAGGCCCCCTCCCCCACACCGAGGGCAGAGGCACCTTCCAAGACGCCCTCTCTGGGCAGGGACACGGAGGACAAGTCGGGGCAAAGGCCAGCAACAGGAAGCTGCCTGGGAGCACCCAGAACGCAGACGCGGCCTCAGCAGGCCTACTGCCAAGCAGCCCCCAGCCAAGGGCAGCCAGCGGAGGTCAAGGGCATCCAGGCGCCCCAGAACCCCTCAGCAGGAGCGGCCTGGAGACACGCAGACACTGTAGCAGCAGCAGCCGCGAGGTGCCTGGCGGGGAACCATGGCTCTGAGCCACGGCCACCATCACCCGCAGCTCTGTCTCCACTCAGGGTCAGGTTACGCAAAGACTGGGGTCTCTTCAAAACTGACTTAAAAGGACAGCGGGCCTTCACAGGATGGGAGGGGATTGTAAAGTGTGAAAGAAGACGCGGGAGTCCTCCCGGCCCCTCTGGCCACCACGGCTAGGTGGGCAGGCCTGCCCCCTTCCCCTGCTCCCCGCGCCAGCCAGGCCTGCCCCGGGGGACTGCAGCCTGTTTCCCGGTGAGGACAATCGGGTTTCTCCGCCAGAAGCCCCGCTGGGCTGCAAGTGCCTGGGGTCCTGGCAGCCTGGATGCTGGTGAGGGGAGAGAGGCACTCACCCCAGGACCCCAGGAAGCAAGACAGAGAACACGTTAATCCTGCAGTTTGGAAATTCAATATTCAAGCAAAAATGCCCCACAAACAAAATATTAAATGTGCCAATGAAGACAGCACTGGTCCCTAGTCCCCATGCTGTGGGACTGCTCAGAGCCTGAGCAAGCGGGTGGGCATGATGACGCGGCCAGGAGAGCATGCAGGGCTCACAAGGAAGCAGGACCGGAGAAACCCTCCATCAGGACGGCGTCGAAGGACCCGGGGGGCTGAGGTTTCACCTGCGGGCACAGAGGCATCTAAGAAATCAAGCCAAGGGTGCTGAACACACCATCTCTGCCCCGCCAGCCCTGAGCGCTGTCCGTGCCGGCACGTGCCCGAGCAGGTGGCCAGCAGGCTGTGACCCCGAATGGGCCAACCTCAGAGGAGGAAGGGTCACAGTGAGGATATGCGGAGACGGACAGCATGCAGGGGACACTGGAGGGGACGCTGTCTGCTTCCCTTTGGAGAACAACATAAGTGATGGCAGTAGCCAGGCAGCCGCCAGGCCTGAGGGCCGAGGCCCATCTCCTCCGCCACAGTCAGGGACCCCTCAGGTGGGGCCCCATGGTCACCTCTGTGCAGGGAGCCCGTGACCCAGGGTGTGCACAGGACAATCCAGGGGTGTGGGGAAAATGGGAGATCCTACTCACACTAAGTTTTATAAATAATTTTTTTAAAGCTTCCCAAGTAAATGTACTCAGATTCAATTACTTAGTATTTCATCACTGACCCTGGGTCACATGCACGCTTTTCAAGTGAACATGCACGTGCTGGCAAAGCTTTTTCAAAGGGCACACAGTCTGAAAGTCTAGAAAACAGGGAAGAGCCCCAGGTGGCCTGGGGGCCTCAGGCTCGTGCTGGTGGGGGAGACGGGGTGGGGGGGGGGGGATAGCGCCTGGCCTGCGGGTGTGCTCCGGAGGACGGGGTGGGCCAGCGAGGACCAGGCTAAAACCAAGGTGCCCCACGTGGGCCAGCCCCAGGGCCTGGAGGGAAAGGGTGCGTGTCCAAGCCCCACCCTCCTGGGGCACAGCCCCCACCCCCCCGGGAATCGGCTCCTGTAACTGCTCATCTTCTTGTCCCCTGCCGCTGGCGGCTGCCGTTCTTTTAACTTTCACCGTTAGCGGGAAAGACACCATTTTCCAAGTTGCTAAGTTTAAGTCCTAACGCTCAAGACAGACACGTCTGTATCCACGATCTCGCTGCAAGTGCTTCTGACGGCCCCGAACACCCACCCGGTGGCGGGCAGACGGGGTGGCACAGGGGCTGCCTGTCTCGGGAGCCCTCCAGCCGAGGCAGCAAGCCCTGGCTCACACGGGGCACAGCACCAGTGCCCGAGGAAAGGTGGGAGGAGGCCACGCATGGGAAAGGCAGCGAGCGGGGACAGGAGATGGGGACAGAGGCGGGACGCTGCCCCTTACCTACCACGGGCTCCTAACAGCAAACTGCTGGCGAACAAGGCAGAAAAGGCCCTTCCCTCTCAGGAGGGACAAAGAAGACAAGCGAGCCAAGCAGCTGGGGAGGTGGAGAGCCAGAGAACCAGGGCAGAAGCACCGGCACGGACCCCGAGGCCTGCGGATGGATGGAGGGGGGCCCAGTGGGAGCTACTGAAGTGTTCCATGGAGAGAACGGGCTGGGCATCGGGACAGAGAAGGAGGAAGACAGAGAAGACCAGGGTGCCCCAGGAAGGGTGGGCAGAACAGCCCCCAGCCTGGTCACGGTCAAGCTCCTCAGCCTCCTCATCTCAAGTCACAGGGACAGAGGGCTCTGATCCAATTCGGCCTGGCATACCCTGGCAAGCCCCCCCCCAAACCACATGCCAGGTCCATGGGCCCCAAGACATCACTAAGGGCTTATGTGTGGACAGGAAGCCCTGACAACGCAGGTCCCAGAGTAGGACAGTGTGGACATGCTGTGGCTTAGTGACCCTTACTACTGAGAAACGGCCGCGACTCCCACAGCAGCTTCAGTCCAACAAGGTCAGCTGGAAGCCCCCAGACAGAAGACTGAAAACAGACCGCACCTAAAGGCACTACCCACCTGCTCACACCAGGTGTGTCCCTGCCCATGTCCACAGCCTCCACAAGACAGCTGCAGACTTTTAAACACACGGCCAAGAGAAACCACGCTCACCATCTCCGCATGGAGCACAGATCACCGTGCAGAGTGAAGCTTGTGTGGGAGCCGGCTTTGCGGGGGGGGGGGGGGGGGGGGGGGCGGTGCGCAGAGGGAGCGCACCTGAGAGAGCATCCGGAGACAGACGCAAGCCAGGCGCTTTCGACGGCCGGCTGCTTCTCAGAAGACTGAGCAGGTGTGGGGCACTTTCAGCCCTGCTTTCTATGCTACCTAAGCCCAGGAATTTTCAGCATTAAAAAGGAAGGCATACAAGAAAAATCCTTCTAATAAGATTAGGAAACCCGTGGACTCTCAAGAAGGACACAGGAAGAAGATGAAGACGCGGATCAAAAGCAGCTGCTGTTTACGATCTTTTGGGAGACAAACGGACATAATTTGCTTTCTTGCGGAGGTGAGAGGGCAGGATGTTGAGCTGTCAGCAACCCGCCCAAGCTCAGGCGCCAGGACCGAGGAGCCTGTGACCAGGGACAGGGCGGCTGGAGTGACACCCGAGGAGCACAGTCAGAATCTGCTCCCCACCCAGGGCTCCTCCCCTCATGACCCTAGTCCCCACAGGTGCCCCCTCGTTTAACCCTCATAGTCACCTGGGAAAAGCAGACAAGTGCCCTGAAGGCTTATACGCACCCAGTTACACGCTCATTCAGAGGAGAAATGACTGGAGAGACCTGTCCTAGGGCAGAGGTCACCAGCAGGAGGCTGGCGGCAGGGTGCCAGACCCTGCCCACACAGCGCCAGCCTCAAGGTCACTGCTCCCTGTGCTGCACGTCCTATGTGCCCATCAGGAACACAGCAGCACCCCACCCCACAGAGCTCCTACAAATAGGGAAGAAAACACTGTGTGAAAAGGTTCAGGAGGAGAAGGCCCAGCTTCCTCGAGGAAGCGCGGGCATTAAAAGCATTCAAAGCAAAACATACTCTTACTGTGCAATGCAGACATTTAAGCTGAAATTGTGCATCCACACAAAAACCTGCACACAAGTGTGTACGGCAGCTTCCTTCAAAATTGTCCAGACCTGGAAGCACCAAGAGGCCCCTCGCTAAGTGAGCGCGCAGGTCAACGGTTATGTCCAGTGCTAAAGTGAAGCGTGCCATCAAGCCATGAGAAGACACGGCAGAACCACAGCAGCCCGTCTGGAAAGGCCACACACTGCAGGACTCCAACCCCATGACGTTCTGTACAGGGCACAACTACGGGGACAGGGAAACACCAGTGTCTGCCGGGCTTAGGGGGGGGGAGGAAGGGGAGCATGTGGGGCACAGGGACCTGAGGGCAGGGACTGCATTCTGGGAGGTGACACTGCAGGGCTGCACACGTGACATCAGGCATTTGTTAAACCACACAACGCACAACACGGAGAGCCAGCCCTAAGGTGAGGATGGACTCTAGGTAACAGCCGTGGGGACATAACCGGTCCGCGGATTGTACCAGACGTGCCCAACTGAGGAGGGTGTTCGTAGAACTATCACTGAGGCAGGGAAAGAGGCACACGAGCAGTCTGTACCTGCCCCTAATTTTTCTATAAACATAAAACAGCTCTAAAATACAGTCTATTAAATTAAAAACGTAAAAATTTTAATATGTCACATATTGTATCATTCCCCATTTATATAATATGCTTGACATGCCAAAATGAGCAGAGATGGAAAACAGAGCAGGGGACAATGGGGTGGCCGTGCCTTTGGGGCAGCACGTGGGAAGGTCTGTGCGGCGGTGCTTCCGTGAATCTACACACGTGCTAGCGCAACACCCCCCACCCCCACCCCCACCCGAGCGCACACATGCACAGCTAACGCCAAATGCCTGGTTTGGATACTGCGCCACAATCGTGGGAGAGGTCTCCAGGGCAGAAGCCGGGGGAAAGCTATGTGGGACCTGTCCCACTATCTCCACAACTTCCGACGGATCTATAGTTACTCAACACGCACACACAGACCCAAACCCAGCAACCAGGCTGCAGCAGCGGAGGTTCCCCGGGGCTCCTCCCCCAGAGGACTCCAGGTTCAGCAAAGTTAGCACAGCAGCGGTCCCAGCTCCCACTAGTCCACTCTGTCCCCCAGAGGGAGGCGCCCTTGAGTTTGGAGCTCAGGCCTGCGCAGTGGCCCTGCCCAGAGCCCGGCCTGCAGGCCTCGCTCCAGCAGGACCAGTGCGACGAGACAGCAAAGGAGCGGGAGAGTGAGTATGGGGTCTTTCTACCCCTTCCCAGCATCCCATCTGCCTGCCCTGTGGCTGAGCATGGGGCACCTTGCTTGAAGGCCAGCTCTTACAAATCCAGACAGAATATGAGAGAACACTCGGAACAGAACAATAATAAAAATAACCCCCATGGTACGCATTTTAGAAAACGACACATAGGGGCGCCCAGCTGGCTCAGTCGGTGGAGCGTGCAGCCCTTGATCTTAGGGTTGTGAGTTCAAGCCCCACGTTGAGTATAGGGATTACTTAAAAATCTTAAAAAAAAAAACCCAAAAAACAAACAGGAGAGTCCTTTAATCCAATAAACGGTATCTACAAGAAACAAACAGCACACGTCACCCTCGGTGGTGCGGTACTGAAGCCTCCCCAGCCGCGTGAGGCAAGGACACGGCCTGCGTCACTTGGCCTGACAGTCGACTGGCGGTCCCGGCAAGAAGAGGGGAAAGGAAAGGCGTGAGGGCCGGAGGGGGAGAGGCCAGGCGCGGCTCTGCGGGAGCTGCTTTCCGAGCAGCGAGTTCTGCAAGGCTCCCGTGCACGGGGGCAGGGGCCAAAACCCGACTGCATTTCCACACAGCAGTCACACACACACGCACACGAGGTGAGAGTCCTCACGGAGGCCGTTAACACCACCCTGGAAACAGAAAATACTTGGGAAAGTGTCTAATAAAATGCATCTAACTAACAGGTGATGTTCTCGTTCAGAAGACAATGGGCAAATGTCACGTCTTCCCAAACTGATTTACAAAGTCACTGTAATCCTTACCATATTCCAGCAGAGTTTTTCGTGTAAATGGACAAATGGATTCTGAAACGTATGAGGATATATATGCAAAGGACCAAAATGAGCCAAAGAATCTTAACGAAGAACCAACGTGAAGGCTGGCTGCGAGTGGACGCGTCATAAGGCTGTAACACTGAAGACAAGGTGGCAGGGTAAAAAGACAGACAACAGGAGGCAACGGAACCGACCGGAGAGCCCAGGCGCTGGACTGCCCGGAGCAGCCCGTGGCAGGTGGCAAGGGCCCCGGGACACTCCCCGGGAAAGGGCTGATCTCTCAATAGATGGTGCTGGGCCAACTACATGTTCAACAGAGAAACAAATAATCTTTCTGAGAATTTCAAGTGAGGTGTAACTGACACGTAGCATTAGTTTGAGGCATACAACGTAACGACTGGGCGTTTGCCCATGTGGCAAGATGACCACCAGTGCAAATCCAGGTGACATCTGGGGGAAACGAACCTGACACCTACCACCTGTCACACCCGAACATCAATCCGTAAAAGGCGAGACAATAAAGCAGTCAGAGGAGAGCCGCTAACTGTCTCCATGACTTTGGTAGCGACAACTGTGCCCACCCGGGTCACGAAGGCTCAGACAGCGCTGACACAATGGTAAGAGCATCTGTAAGCCGCTCTGCACTCACTAGGAGCTGCTGCTCATCAACAGACACGAGATGGAAGAAGCAAACTGCAGACCAGAGCGCACACGTCTCCAGCTAGAGATTCGTGGTCGGAATACGGACAGAGCCCCAGGAGCGAAGGGCAAGCTGCCTGTAAACCCCCGCACGGGGAGGGCCCACCTTGCTGAGCACTAGCGGACCCAAACAGCAGTGTGGCACGCCTGCAGCCCACCGCGGCACAACTGAAGCCAGAGCCACGAGGTTCTGGCACAGACCCAGGGGCACCCACGGGGCGGGTGTCCGCAAAACAGCCTGCGGTCCCACTGATGCTGGGCGGGGTGCACATCCTCTGCCGGCCAGCAACCACACCCTGGCATGCCCGACGCAAAGGAAGCCACCCGCCCCCCCCCCCCCCATGAGGACCACCATCCCACCAGGGATCTTTCAAGGGAGGGACATCACCACTACCAAACCACGCGCTCCGATCCCCAAGGTGGTCAGTAAGACACCCGTGACCTGCGTCCTCCTCCCAGACACCACTGTATTCTGGAATTTGGGGTGGGGAACAGTTAGGATATAGAAAGAAGAGTTAAGGGAAGCTTTTACTTTCATTTGTTTTTTTAATCGCTTGCTAAAAGTTAGCTTTCACTGCTGAGGTTCTATAAATAACAAAATTCTATAACCGTACTGTGGAATATCAGGGGCACACTGCAAATAGCTCATTTCAAATAGGAAAATGGTTTGTGTTCACCCAGTTCTGGAAGCCAATTTTCAATTGCTTAAAATAGTCATGGTATTTTACCAAGGTGATTACACTCTCAGCTATCAGTAACAATTAAACCCTTAGACTAGAGCCGCTTAATAAGGTCTCAAAATAAAACCGCACACTCCAAGCACTGAACGTGGAAATGTCAAGCACACAAACAGGGCCCTCGACGGGACACAGGCGCCCAGAGCCCAGCCAGCAGGCCTGCGGTCGGCCTGGCGCAGAGCCGCGGCGGGGGCGGGGGCGCTGTACACACGGCTCTGCCCCACAGAGGTGGGTCTCTCCTCAGCAAGGAGAGGGGAAGACCAGCGACCAAACTCCCTTGAGCCCCAAGAACAGCCACCTTGGAGGTGCCCTGAGGAGGAAGCACCTGAACAGGAGCAGGCCCGGCTGGTGTCTGACCAACAGGCCTCGGAGCTCGCGGGATCACCACGAGCGTGGACACACAGTGGGCGTGCACCTGGCACCCCCGCACGCACAGACAGGCCTGATGAACGGCTTCATCACCCCACTGGCTGGTGAGCCGGGCCCCTGCGAGCCGGACCCAGGGCGGCGCGGGAGACTGCTATCGACCCAACAGGAATGTGCCTTCGAGCAACAGTCAACGCATCAGTCAGGGCCAGGCAATCAATACCCACTCTCTCCCGAACTCAGCAAGGCCCATGAGCGCCGCGGGTCAGCGTGGGGACGGAATGAGGCCGGGAAGGGCCATCGGCTTCCAACCTGCTGAGACACGGAGAATGGAAATTTCCTGCCTCGGGACCCAGACAGTCACCTTGTGGGGCAGAAAATGCCCAACAAGGCAGCCAGGCCAAAACCTCACACAGGTGGGGTGCAGTCTGGGCACGGAGGGCCACGAGGTCCGCAGGTGAGGGGTCACACCCACTAGCTCCCGTCGCGAGGCGCGGGTTCGACAGGGATCTCCCACAGGGATTCTAACCACTAGAACCCAAGTGACCTTGGCCAACAGAGAAGGCTCGCAGCGGCCGGCCCCCCGGTGTGGTGCTCGCTCACACACCCACTGAAATGCAGGCTGTGCTGTGCTGACAGGAAGGTTCTTCTCATACCTGCTGACAGCCAACAGGCAGATCTTCCCAGAGGGACTCACTCAGCGTGAACATAGGACCCACTGGCCCCGTGCGCAGTAGCTGCTTCTCTGCGCTCGAATCCCTCCCCTGCCACACGGTGAGCACACCTGCGTGACCCACAGGAGATCTGAGACGGGGAACACTTCGTGTAAGGGACTCAGAGGGTTCCTGCGGCACACGGCGCTGTCACCGAGTCGCGGCACGGGGTGACCCAGAGCCTCCCAGGAGTGGCGGGCACGCACCACATCTGTGACTGGTATTTTTCCTTCTATGATGTATCTTACAAGTGAAGTCTGTCCCTTCTGACCACGCCCACCGATTTTGCCCACCCCAGCCCCTGCCCCAGAACCACCAATCCAGCATCCGTGACTTCAGCGTTTTCAGATTCCACATGGGAAACCATGCAGTATGTGTGCTTCTGACTTCTTGCACTTGGCACAATGCCCTCCAGGTCCCCCCCGGTTGTGACAAATGGCAGGATTTCCTTCTTTTTCTTAGCTGAGCGATATCCCACTGTGCGCCTACGCCCCGTCTTCTCTGCCCGCCCCCCTGCCACCGGGCCCTTGGGCTGCTGTGAACAATGCTGCCTGAACGTGGGACACCTGTTCCACACACGGATTCCGTCTCCTGCGGGTAAATGCCCAAGGTGGGCTTGCCGGATGGTGTGGTGATCCCAGGTTTCAGTTCCTCGGGGACCTCCATCCTGTCTCCTCCTTCCATGGCTTTCACATGCCCCGTGAGCACTGTCCACACGGGAGCCAGTCAGGCTGGCCCACGAGGCTGCTTCAGTGCACGACACCCCTGCTTGTTCTGAAACGGGGACCCAGAGGCACTGAGCGCCTTCCCCAAGGTCACAGAGGAAGGTTCCCCCACTCGTCTCCGCAGGAGAGCCTGAGCTCCCCCCGTCAGGGACTGCAGCCTGGCCTGACCCCCACCTACAGACGTCCCATGCCCCGGCCACACGCAGACCCTCCGTCCAAGCCATGGACGTGCACCCTGGGGCAGGCGTGCCGTCTGCCTCCTATTCCCGCTGCATGCCCCCCCCGCCCCCACATGCAGTCTGGACCCACGCCAGCAGCACTGGCAGCACCTTCGTGCCCACTCCCCCAAATCCTGCACGCGACTTTCACAAACTAAGCCCTCAGGCCCCAGCTCAGCCATGGGGGTGGCGCATGAGGGCATTTCGCATGACTCCCCTGCAGGGACCACCCACAGAGCCAGGAGGCCAGAGGCAACACCAGGGGCCTGTGTGCAGAGGTCGGCCAAGCCTGACGTGGAAGCCCCTGGACCCAGGGCCCTGAGTGATGCCAAGGCTCTTAAGCGACAACATGGCAAGGAATGTGCTGGAGAAGCCATGAAATGACAGGCTTTTCGTAGGTGAAATATAACCTGTCCCCTCAAAGCTTCATAAGCAGGAGGTCCCAGAGGCCAAGAGCATGAGGCACAACTCCTGGCATCCCCCAGACGGACCCTCAGTCCCTGGGATGGGCCCACTCGGCCCACAGTGTCGGGTTCAGGGCAGATGAGAGATGTCTTTGCCCAGCAAGCTAGACACCCCACAACTGCCTGGAGAGCATTTAGGGACAGAATCAGCCTCTCTTCCTGTCTTCTGAAACTTCAGCACTCAAGGGAATGTTTAAGTAACACGCTCCCACAGAAAACCTTAATTTGTGCTCCAGCGGACTCTGTCGAGCCAGACATCGGAAACTCGTCAGGCACAGGACGATTAGAGAGAGCCTGGCCCCACCCACGAGGCTGGGAACAAGAACATTCTGCCCAGGGCATCTGTATCCCAGAGACAGTTCTCGTTCCAAACCACGGGTCACAGACCCACCACCGTTTACCCTGCGCTTGCAGGTCACTGAAGGAAGGGAAGGCCGCCCCCGCCCATAACCCAGGGCGGGACAGACCCTGACTGCAAGAGGGAGCTCAGGTCAGCACAGCCCCCAGCCCTGCCCCTTGCCAGGAGCACTGGGTCACTGGACAGCCATCCGGAAGGGCCCACACCTGGGCCCTCTGAGTCCCAAAGGGACCACGGGGGTTTGGGGAAGTCTTTGTTGTGATTCAAGAACCCCGCGAGCATCCCAGGATAAAAGCGCAGCCTGAGAAAGCTGCCACGACTCTGCTTTTGATGCAGGGAAGCGGACGCTCTTCCGTGGCGGGGAGGGGGTTGGGGGTGGGGACACCAGGCAACTCCACACAAGCCTGACTGGTCAACCACATAAACCACTGTGGTTAAGTGCCCTTCGTTTGGAAGCGATCTTCACAACCATGGGTGCCTGGGAACCAGACACTCCAGCTGGACGTGGCAGGGATGGGCTGGTGGCTGCTGGCCGGGACGGCAGGCCTCCTGAGCAGGGCCAGCCTGGGCGCCCCCGCCATGCCCCGTACCTTCGTCAGCAGCAGGACCCGCTTCTGGAGTCTCCGCGCCAGGGCCTCCTGCGTCTCCCGCTTCTTCCTCTCCTCCAGCAGCTGGCTGCTGACCTGGCGGACCTCCTCCTGAAGCTGCTGCCGGGCCTTCTCCAGCCCACGGGCACTGCACAAGAAAGGCGAAAGGGCAGAGCGGTGAGGCCAGGCCCGCGGACGCCACCCCAGCCGTGGCCCCCAGGACCAGGACACGCTCGTCATGCAGGTCCCGAAATAGAGCCGCACGTGCAAGCGGCACGCTGCCATTTCCTCACTGGTGAATAGCTACTTAGAGCTTTTCAGGAGTGTCTGGATTTCAAAGAGACACCCAGGGTGATCCCAGAACACGGCAGGCAGCGGGGAAGGGGGAGCTCAACCCCACACACAATGGGAAAAATTGTCAGCAACACAGCACTTCGGGAGAAAGCACTTCTGAATGGGCTAAATTACCAGCGAGCACTTCCATCCGGATCACACCAGCCAGATGTGCAGTTGGGCTGGGGGAGCCCCCACCGCCCCGAGCTGGAGCCCATGCCCCCCGCACGGCCCGGCCAGCCTCCAGCAGGAACTCTGGCACCCCGGTGGGCCGGGGCACCCCTCGGTGGCCGCTCACGACAGGCCACAGCCCCCGCACACCAACCTTCCCTGTGGGTCCTGCTTGGGCCAGCCCCCTCCGGGTCGACCCTTCAGACGGCCGACCCCGTCCTCCTGACCGCTCAGGGACTAACACCCAACTCCCTAGCATGGCCGTGAGCAGCTTCAGAGCCTGGTCTTTGCCTCGCTTTCCCCCCAAATGCCCTTAGTCCCTCAGTCCTGTCTGGGGCCGCCCTCTGCTTCTGACGTGCTCCCGAACAGCCAACGGCAGCCAGTACCCGGCACGAGTGGGAAGAGCCTCTGACTCCCAAGACCACGTGGCCTCATGATTCTACACGCGGGGTGGCCGTCCCCAGGGCCTGATGGAGGGGACGATGACCGGGGGAGCCCCGCCGGGAAGGGAGTTCTGCCAAAAGGGAGGCATCCTAGGAAAGGACCCTCAGTAAGGAACTAACCCCTAAGGGCGGGGAAGGAGCCTCTTTCCAAAGGAAATCCGTACAATCTCAAAAGCCCCGGGAAGCGGAGTATCATTTGGACTGTGCCATCAGGGGACTGTGGAGCGCTCACAGAGGCGGGAGGCGGGACCGCGTCAGGCTCGGACCGAGGGCCGCGGAGGGCGCCCAGGGGCTCAGCCACACCTGGCCTCTGACCGCAGCCTTTCAGTTTCGACCACTCGATCTGGAGAAAACCTTCATCTGCAGGGACGGCGGACAATGTTCATTTCTTCTCTCCCACACCTGAGCATGGGGTCTTGTTATTTAATTTACAAGTGAAGGTGAATCACATGCTGAGAGAGCGGATGACAGGCTGGGCCCCTGGCTCTCACTTGCTTTTGGCCGTCCGAGAGTCTCACACCGAGGTGTGACCCAGCTGCACACCTGACCAACCACACCTGCCCCTCCAGGTGCTCCACGACCAGTCATGTAAAAACAGGCACGCATGTTCACTTGTAACAGGGCCATTAAGAGGTTATTTTGAGTTTTAATTCCATCTAAACTCTTCATTGAGCAACCTGATAATCAAGCACTGTGACAGCGACCCCAGAATCACTGAACTCAGGTGGGCAGCTCACAAGGGCTTAGAATTCGTGCTCCGACACGGGAGGCGAATGCGAATGGCCCCGTTCCCTCGTTTGTGCACGCCGTCCAAGCAAGCTGCTCCGAAGCTGCCCTGAGCACTGGCTTGGTGGGGACAGCCTTGGGGGAGTCTGCCAAGCCCCCCACCCCGCCGTGTGGCAGCATGATGCCCTCATAGCCATGTGGGGGTCGGATGGGAGACCACCCCCCGAGAGCAGGTGGCAGCCGAGGGGCAAGCGGGACACAGGACGCCTGCATCTTGTCTGCTGGCTGCCAGCTCACCGAACAGGCCCTTAAAGCACCAGCGGGCCTCAGCCCCCAGTGTCCTACCAGAGCCCACAGCCCAGGCCTGACGTGTCCTAGAAACAAGACTGTCAACTCAGAGGCAGCACCCCCGTGCGTCTGGCGGCCCCCATGGGAAAGTGACTGGACCTTTCATGGCTCTGGAGCTAAGCCCAGGTTAGCAAAGCCCTCGGGCCCAGATAGAAAGAACACCTGCTTCTCCCAGTGGTAAGAGGCTTTCCAGGAAAGCAGGAAGGGAAGGAGTAACACCAGAGGACAGGTGACCCTACAGGGCCAGCTCGGGGCGGGCAGCCCTGCCCACAGCCGTGAGAGGAGCTCCACCCTCAGGGTTGTCAGCCCTGTGCCCCAAGGCCTGCCCTGAGGCCTGACACTTGGTCTGTGCTCAACTGTTCCAAAGAGGAATGAAGGTAAAATCCTCCCGAGGGTACAACAGGGGACACCACCGAACGCTCCTTGGAGGCTTGCCCAGCACCATCAGCGGCCAGAGGCTCCCCCAGCGACAAGCTCTGTGGGCCCAGCACAAACCCAGGGAACGAGAGACACCGGCCAACCTTGTGGGGCTGCAGGCCGACAGGGCAAGAGAAGGTGACACAAAAGGTTGTTGTCACCGCCTGTCAAGCCGTAACCGAGCCAGAATGACAAAGCCCTGACATCACGGAACAGCCGCCGCAGGGGCTGTCCCCCGGGCTGTGGGCGCCGCTGAACCAGCGAGTCAGACCTCCGCAGGGGCCCTGCCGGTGTAGCCTCCCCCCAGCGCCCCCACCGCAAAGCAGAGCGTGGGGAACGGGACTCGGGTCCGCGCACACAACTCAGCCACTGCCATGGGCACAGGACGGCCGGGAAGCAAACACACACAGGCATGACCGGCACGGGAGGGAACGTCCAGGCACAGGCATGCAGGGCAGGGCGCGGGGGCCAAGGGTACGGCTCCGTCACACAGCAAGGGAGCCGGGGGGAGGGACCCCAACGTGGGCAAGGAGGGGGCTCGAGGCAAAGGGTGTCTGAGCAGATGAGCAAATGGGAGACAGGAAGTGCAGACCACCCTCCCCATTTAGCCACCCACCCAGCTGCAAAGGAAAGTAAAGCATGGGCCGGGGAGCAGGCGCCAGGAGGGGCTCACTTCTGGATACAAATTCCACGGGGACAGAGAAACGGCTGGTGGCACACTCAGGGGGCCAGCCCCATGGCGGGGATCCTGGCCTCGCAGGACAGAGGGCGAGGAACGGCGAGGCCCTCAGGCACCAAGAAGGCCCAGCCCCCCACAGGAGCATGGTTTTCTGACGTTTCCACGAATCCAGACCAAAGTGCCCCAAAAGAGTTGTTCAAACCACCAGCCAACAGATGGCCCTGCCCGCTTCCCCACATGCCGAGGGGCAGAAAGGGACCCTATGTGCCTGCCGAGCCCAGGGCCCTGACCCATGACACCAGCGCCTGGACGGCCAACTCTTCCCGCCGGGATGTCTTCTCCGGTGAACCTCAGCCTTTCTGGGGAAGCAAAGAAGAAAAAACTCATAAAACATTAAACTGCTAGTTCCAAGCGTAAGCTGAACTCTGGGGTCACTGGCATTTCCGCAAGCCTTTGGGAGTCCAAAACAAAGTGCTTAGTGCTCGAAGGAGAAGTCGGCATGCCCATCGATCAATGCCTTTTTGAGCTGACGTCTGATGAAGGAGACGCAGTCTGAGCTTCTGAGAACCATCTTGTCCTGCGGCCCCTTAACGTCATCCTCGCAGAAAAGTCCCTGCCTGAGAACATCTAGTTTCAAGGAACAGAGGACACAGCTCACTCTTAAGAGGCAGGAGACATTTTAATGACCATCTTGGAGACACGGCAGATACAGGCTCTAGCCCCACAAAACCTCTGCGCAACCACCCCGCCCCGCCTCCGGCTGTCTGTGTTCTCCCAGGGAAGAGCATCGGCCACCCCCCCCCACCCCCCCGTGCAGAAGACCCAAGGACCGGTCACCGCCTCTGGGAAGGACCCGGACAGGGCAGTACTGTGATGAAGGAAGGACAGTCATCCCCCGGAGCTCCACACCTGGTGTGGGACCAGGGCCTGGCGCCATGTCCTGCCTGCCTCGTAAACACGGAGTGCGCAAATGCCGACAGCCATTGCCAGACTCGAGCTCAAAACAACGACCCCGAGCCGGGCAAACCTTTAACCAGTGCACTCGGACAAGGTGCTGGCACGTAACACGGGATTATGCTGACCACTGCCCAAGAACGTTAACTGCACGGCGCAAGCTAAGCCACCAGGATCTCCAACAGGGCAAGGGACAAATAGGGCAACACGTGCACACTGACTTCTAGCAAGTACAATTTTGTGCAAAACTAAAAAAACATTAACAGAATTTTATTGACACTTTTGCAAAATCCCTCAAACATTTTCCTTAGGACTCTCAAAAATGTAGCTCAAACTGCTAACTTCTCCAATTTAACACACAGGAAAAATCTGGCCCCCAGGGGCTCACTCACTCACAGGAAGGCCTGTGCACCCCACAAGGCCCCTGCCCAGGCCAAACCACCCTCAAGCAGGTGACCCCGTTCTCTGTCTAGGGTATTCGGGCTCCCAGGCTGAGTCAGGATGGATGGACACACACAGGTCCAGCCCCAGGCAGCACAGGCAAGCTCTTGGCTCCATCGAGGCTCAGCAGGGAACGTTGAAAGGCTGAACATTCTAGAAGTCTGTCTGTCCAGCAGAAAGAAGGGGCAAGCCGTAGAATGGACAGGTCAGGGCTGAGGGCCAAGGAGTGGACAGCAGGTCAGAACTAGCTGATCCGACACAGGGAGGTGTAACTCGTGCAGGTCAGGTGCTGCTCCTGGGCACAGGACACCCGCCCTGTGTGACACTAGGCTTGGAGGACACGGCCAGACTCTCAGCTGATATGGGGTCACCAGCAGCTGGATGGCTCGGGGCTGCCAGGATGCAGGGCAGGAGGACACCCAGCCAGAGGGAACCCAAGGAATAGGGAAGGGTGCACAGAGCCCTGGAGGGGCCGAACTCCAGCCAACCCAGAGCACAGCGAGGGGGCAGCGTGGGGGCAAAAGCCGGGGGAGACCCCACCGCCTGGGTGAGGAGGGCCCGCTGGGGCCCAGACACAGAGAAGGGGGCAAGGCGGCTGGCCTCCAGGATCAAGGGGCCGTGCAGGCTTCAGGGGGTCTTAGTGACAGGGAAGGCTTCTCAGAGGCATCCCCAGGTAGAGGGCTGCTTGGTGAGGGTCAGCCTCCAGCCAGAGGGGCTGCATCACTGGCTGCCGGGTCTTGCACCACATGGATTCCCCCGTGGACTTTGGGTTTCCTTCTGGAAGGTGCAGCCGGGGAGGTAAAAGGGATCAGCACGTGTTCAACAGAACACAGACAAGCAACAGGTCACATGCTAAGTGGGCTGACCAGGGCCCCACGCCTCAGCCCCTTCCCGCTCCTACCAGTCCTCTGCCTCTGCCACCCGGGCTGCAGCGCATGGCGGGCACACGGCCTGGAACGCCCTCCCACCTCCTGTGACCGTATCACGGCCTCGATGTGACACCCATCAGATCACCAGCTTCCCTCCCACCGTCCTACTTTAGATCTTTATCGTTTGTGCTCATGTCACAATTTCTATACTTACGTGTTTTCCGCTTAGCACCTCCGTCCCCGACCGTGTTCCTCCAGGCCGGGGAGGCATGTACTCACCACCCCACACCCAAGTGCGAGCCTGAGGTCTTCAAATGCCTGCCTTGCAGTGCCGAAGGACAGCAAGCCTCTGTCCCCGGTCTGGCCCCTAGAGGTCGCCGACGGCCCCGGGGCTCCTGGACTGGCCACGAATGAGAGAAGAACAGGTATCTGGGCCTCAGGAAAGGATGGGAACGGCCCAGCTGGTGGGGCTCAGGCAAGTGTGCAGCGAGGGCCCCCAGGAGTGAAAAGCAGAGGGACACAAATGGGTTTGGAGAGACCTGACCGCTAGGAGGGGAGGGCAGGAGGTGCGGGAGGACCCTGCTCAAGGCCAGGCTGAGGAGAGCTCGCCCTGCCCCGGTCTGGAGGAATCGACCAGCGGCACGCACCACACGCATTCTGAAATGGAATGCCTTCTTGAGTAACCCCGGCAGAACCGTCCAACGGGACAGCATCCCCAAGCCTGGCGCACACATCCTGCAGCCACAAGAAAAGCGTGCCCAGCCATGTTTCCGGGAACGTGGCAGGTGGCCACGCAGCAGCTCGGGAAGGCGGGGATGCAGAAACTCTCTCCCAGAGGCAGCCCTGTGCCGTAGGCGACTTCTACTCCCAATTCCCTGCCAAGTGAGGCTCTGGCCACCACAGGGGACCGGAGCGCCTGCCCGGAAGCCATTACAGCCCACTGCCAATCCCAGAGCACTCACGAGAGCGGGACGCTACCCGTGGCTCTCCAGAGAGCCCTGGATTCCCCTGCTGGAGAGATCCAAGAAAGCTGGTGGGAGCCCGCTCAGCATCTGACTGGTCAGGTGCTCCCAGGAGGCCTGACCTTCCATTTCCTCGCCAGTCAAAAGGAAGCCACTGATCTCTGCCCTGCTCTGCCTAACAGGCAGAGTCTAAGGAGACAGGTACCAAGTGCGAGTGTGAACTCCCCTGCCGTGCGCCTGCCTTCACAGGGAGTGGGGGGCGCTCGGGCAGGTCTCCCTCCTGCTGAATATTCAGCTGGGGTGGAGGGCCGTGGTGCGGCCTTGTCCAGGGCTAGGAAAGGCCTCTCTGACAGGCCCCCGGCTGAGACTCGCACCACGACACGCTTCCCGAAGCGGCATGCGGAGCACAAGGAGAAAGCGGAACAGGTCAGCAGCCAGGGTCTCCACGGAGGCCGGAGCGCAGAGAGGCTGCCCGGCCCGTGGCGGGCCGTGTGAGCACAGGACACCCCTGCACGCCCGGCCCTGCCGACTCAGGAATCAGAGGACAGGGCCCTAGCCCCCTGGCGAGGGAGTGCGCCAGCCCGCAGCCCCGTGTGCACGGGGCGCCCCCCCACCGCGGGGCCAGCCTTGCCCGCACAGGGAGGGCAGGTCTCGGGGACGGCCGTGTGGCCACGGGCTCTGTCAGCCTTGCCGCGTCCTAGCTGTGCCATGATGTGTGCCACGGGCGGGGGAAGGACGGAAGAGGACAGAAGTGGGCGGCGCCTCCTCCGGGGGTCCGGCTCAGGCTCACCGGCGGGGCTGCTGGGCAAGCGAGCAGTGAGCCTCACCCCGGCGCCCCTCCACGCCTGGGCCGCGTGGCGCGTGGCTGTCTTTATGCGTGCCACCCGATTCCCATCCTAAATGTCTCCAAGTGTCATCATACATTTCTCTGAAAAATAAAAATGCAAACCCAAATAACGGAAACAAACCAAAGGTGGAGGAATGGGAAGAACCCGCTCAGAGGAGGGGCAGGTGGTGCGGGCCAGGCATCCGCAGCCCGGCCCCCGGCCGCGTGCCCCGGCACCGCCTCGGATGAGTCTGCTGCCCCAGCATCTCCAGTCGCATGGCCCAGTCCGCACCATATACACTCCTGACAGACCTTGAGATGTGGAAGGAGAATTACCCTGGAGGTTTCAATTCAATCCCACCATGATGAGTAATCTGATTTAGCTGATCTGTTCCCAGCCTGCAAACACACAGGTGGGGCTGCCTCCAAATCGCAGGCGTGGGGATCCCACATGAGGTGAGCCCTGCGTCCCCCTGTGCTGGTGCACCAGGCACAGAGAAGAATGAGCTCGCCACCCACCCACCCAGGCCACCGAGACTCAGCAGGTGAGGACTCGGCAGAGGCAGAGGGCACTCGGACCCTCACGTCCTCCAGGGCCACGGCCACACCCCCCGGAGCTGCCGACTGCATACCTGAGGGTGAGGGTCTGTGCAGAGTCCCAGTCATAACACAGGGAGTCACACAAGGAGCAGAGAGCAGGGCCGGGCGGGGAGCCCGTCCAAAGGTGCCGTGCTCCTGCTCTCCCCCCTGTGCTCAGCTTACCGTCCATCAACTGCTTTTGGAAAGTGTGGCTGGGATACAGCCACACCTGCTCATTCATGTGACGTCTGTGGCCACTTTCATATAACCGATTCTGTGGCCTGAAAGGGCAAAAGCCATTGATTACCTGACTCCCTGTGGACACCAGTTCCCTGCCCCCCACCACAGGTGCTGGACTGAAGGTTTGGAAAGGCCCGAGGAAGGGAGGCAGACAGACCCAGCCAAGGCGCTCCCCACCAGCGTGCTGAGGGCCATGGGCACAACTGCCAGCCTGGAGGGCCTGGGGCCGTGTGCATGTGGCATCCGTTCCTTTCCAAAGAGATGACCCCTGAATGCACCGTTCCGTCATGACTGGCACCTGCTTGCTCACTTCCACACCTTCCTGTAAGACCCCCAGATTCTCTCAGCTGCAAAGGACCAGAGCAGCTCCAGTCTGAGGCCACAGCCACCACGCCCCACGTGACGGCGACCACTGGAGATCTGTCCGGGGCAGCTCCGAAGGCAGGCTGCACGAGCACTGGGGCTCCGTGGAGGAGCGGACCTGGGTGTCCTCCTACCTCCCACGGACCGAACGTTTGGGGCGGGGATGCAGCCACCCTAGAAGGGGCTCCCACCCAGCCTCTCCCAAATTTCCAAGGGAGGGCAGGAGGCCAACAGAGGCCCGGCCAAGGTGAGAGGCATCGAGGTGGGAGAGGAGGTGGCAGATGAGCCGGCAGAATCTCCCCCACGTCTCTGTCTGGCATCAGCCACTCGCCCATTAGCAGCTCCGCAGCTGAGGCACCCGACGCGCCGACAATCGATGGACCGCCGCGGTTCCGCAGCAGAGCTGCGGCCTCACACAGCACAGCCTGCGATCAGCACCTGTGCACCAGCAGTGTCCTTCCAGATGTCCGGCGGTGCCTGATTAATAAAGCCCATCCTGCCTGTTCACTTTCCCATCGATTTTGCTGTCCTTGACCCAAAGCACAAGTCAATACCCATATAGGTGTGGCCCCTTTGTGGGGACAGCCGCTATCTTCCCCAACGCCGGGGAGGAGCCCCCATCAGGGGTGGACACGGGGGCCGCGGGGGGCATGCTGGGGAGGACCGCTCCCTCCCCGGGGGTGACATCCTGCTGCCCGTGGCTGACAAGCTGTCTAAGGGCTGGCACCCCACTAACAAACATCTCTAAAGCATTTCCCATGCTGAACAACAGAAACGAAAGGAGGAAATCATTAGTTTCTCTTCTACGATTTTTTCAGTGAAGCTGAGATGGGAGAAGCGTCTGCTCACCCATCACCGTGTCAACACAGCACCTCACTTATTAACCCCACTTCCTGCTCAGCCCAAGGATCGGGGGCCTGGAGAGCTGACGCTCCAAGCAGTTTATTTCCTCTTGAACTTTAACAACCGACTGAGACAGAAATGACCTTTAGAAGGAAGGGCTAACGCTTGTCAAGACTGCGGGGGCACGGCTCTGCTCCGCAGCAGGAGGGGTGCTGGGCAGGCTCCACGTGTGGAAGCCACTGCCACGGGACCACACTTCTGCGGAGGACCGGGTGCCCAGGCAGAAGGGCTCCCAGCTCCCCCGCTGAGGCAGTGCAGGCTAGCATGGGGGCTCCAGACACACCCAGACGACCGCCTGCATCGTGTTCCCTCGGGCCAACAGGCACGTGGGACATAGCCAGCTTCAGACCTGGCCGAGGACACAAAGACTCCCTGACGCACTGCAGGCACCGCCTCTCCCATCTTCCGGGTGAGCCCTGCACATCACCTTGCAACCTGTGCGCCTGAGGCGGGTTTGAACAAACAGTGCCAGCGGGGGGGGGGGGGGGGGGGGGGGGTCATGGAGTGGTGGTGGACATTCAGCTTTATTCCCCAGACCGGACAAGACGGTTCCAAGTTTGGAAGTGTCTGAATCGATAGTGTAGAAAAATAAAGGCCTGGTATAATTATAAATACTTTGCTAATTATCTGAAATCCCTGGAGGAGAAAAGCAGCCTGGCCAACAGAGAGGACAGTCACGGCATGCCATGTGGCCCCACTGCCACGCTCAGGAGAGGAACCAGTGACCTGCAGGTGGTGGGAGCGGCTGCAGGTGGTGAGCGCCCACAACACCCACCGGGCAGGGGCGGCACAGGGACACCCAGCAGCCCATCCACCAGAGCAGATCCCAGAGGTGGGCACCAAGAACAGCCAGCCTCCCGGGCCATCCCTGCCATGCCCCCGAACCTCCCCGAGGCTTCCACGGCCCAGACCCAGGAAGCGCCGTCAGGCAGGAAGGAAGAAGGCGGCAGACAGGACAGAGGCAAGGGCGTGATCTCAACAAGGGGACCGGCCTGTTGCGGCCCACCTCTCTTCCCACCGGAGACAGGGCCATAGCCCTGAGCCTGCAGGAGGCACGACCACTGGCCCCAAGATAGCCACGGACTCACTGTTCACGAAGCCGACAAATCAGTGCAAGCTGAGTGTCAGGCACCAGCCCAGGGAGAGCAGACGTGGGGGGACAGCCCTCAGGGAGCTCACGGGCAAGACAGACGGCCTGACGACTCTGAGGAGAGACGTCTTACCCCAGAGGCCAAGAGGACAGGCAAAAGGCCTTAAAAACCCATAAAATGCTCCAAGGTCCAGCCTTGCTTTTTCGCACAGACACTAAGGCTCCAGCAACCACCTGTACACAGAAACCAATGACCAGACGATCCCCACACTGTGTCCTGTGGCCCCAAGTTCATCGTGGCCATGCTCCCACACATCAGGCACGAACACCTGGTGACTAGAAGCCCGTGTCCCCCGAAGTGACCCCTTCACGGCCAATCACACAACCGGCAAACTCCAGGGAGCAATGGTGAGTGGGTGCCCCCACTGCAGCACCCCATTCCGACACAAGGGGATGCCACCCCAGGAGCCTGAGTCATGGCCCTGTCCCCACCAAGGAGTGATGAGCACCGAGTGCAGACTGCCCCGAGGTCCCAGGGAGCTCTCGTCTACTCCAGCACTGAGCCCACTCCAGGAGCGCCCTCCACACGCCTGCCCCTCGTCCTCAAACCGCCAGGGGCCAAGGACCTGCCCCGCGCTGTGCATCTGTGCTGTGCATCCCCCCCGACCCCACTTACACAGAAGCGGGGGGCATCTGCTCAACGAGCCTCTCGGTCACTAACACTACAAAACCATTTGTTAAATAACCGACTTGCTTTTTGAGATAAAAATCTACACAAAATGAAGTTCACCATTTTAACCATGTTAAAGTGAACAATCCAGAAGTTTTTAGTATATTCGCAATGCTATGCAAACATAACATGAATTCAAGAAGACTTCTTCACCCCCACCCCCAGATGAAGACTTCTTCATCACCAGCAGCCCCTCCCCAGCCCCGGCGCCCATAACCTCCTGTCTGTATCTGTGCATTCACCCGGTGTGGACGTTCCACCCCCGTGGAATCGTGCACACGGGGCCCCTCTCACTGAACACCACGGGTTAGGTCCGTCCTTACAGTACCTCCACGGGACAGGTGCACCACGCCTGGTTTTGGGGCACGTCACTCGGCGGACATTTGGGTTCTGTCCGCCTTCCGGCTCCTGTGAGCAACACCACTCTGAGCACTCCAGGGCAGGTTTTCAGGTGAACATTCAATCCCCTTGGAAACAGCCCTACATGGACATGCGGGACATGCCTGAGGACCCGTCAGACTGGTTCCCACAGCAGCCGCACCACCTAGCATCCCGCCCATGGTCTGTGAGGCTCCACTTTCCCCACAGCCTCAACCGACCCTGGTTACTTTCCATTTTCTTACGTTCATATTCTAGAGACAGTACGTGTCAGGACGCACGATTAGAGAAGTTCACTGTGCCAGGAGCTACGCCACCCTCCCTCCACCGCCGGCCGTCCCAGCAGATGTGAAGTGGCATCTCACAGTCGTTTCAACGCTCTTCATGGGACTGTTGTACATCTGTAGAAACGTCTACTTAAGTCCT
Source organism: Zalophus californianus (assembly GCF_009762305.2). Lineage (NCBI taxonomy): Eukaryota > Metazoa > Chordata > Mammalia > Carnivora > Otariidae > Zalophus > Zalophus californianus. The sequence goes on along the minus strand of NC_045604.1, from coordinate 112,528,304 downwards.
TTGCCCCTTGTGTTTGCAGTTAAATATACATAGCATACATTTTAACCACTGCTAAGTATATACTCCCGGGGCACTGAGCACAAACACTTGTGCACCCGCCACCACCTGTCTCCAGAATGTTCCATCTTCCCACACTTAGACTCTGTCCCCATGGAACACTGACCCCCTCCCCTCCCCCAGCCCCACCATCTACTGTCTCTCTGAGTTTGAAGACATGACTCCAGGGACCTCATACAAATGGGATCCTACAGCGTTTGTCTTGTGTCCGGCTTCTTCCACTGAGCACCATGTCCTCAAGGCCCATCCACGCCGGAGCAGGTACCAGAATTCCCTTCCTTTTAAAGGCTGAGTGATAACCACATTGTCTGGACACATCCCTTTCTTTAAACTAGTTAATTAATTCACCTGCTGATGGGCCGTGGGCTGCTTCCCACTGTGGACTACCGCGAACACTGCGCCTACCGGCGTGGCTGTGCAAGCATCTGCTCGAGCCACCGCGTCTTCCGCGGTTCCTGCACCGCGTTACATGGAACGGTTGCGATTTCTCTACTTCCTCGCCAACTCTTGTTGTTTTCTGGTGTTTTGATAGTTGCCACCCTAACCACATCGCATACGCGCCGTCTCCATGTCATCTGCGGAGGGATGTCTGTTCAGGCCCCTTGTCCATTTTTAAATTGTTTTTAGTCTTTTTGACATTGAGCTGTGAGAATTCTTTATATGTTCCGGATATGCTAAATCCTCATCAAATACACGATGTGCGAGTCTCTTCTTCCATTCTGTGGGCTGACTTTTCACTTCCCTAACAGTGTCCTTTCACCCATTTAAGTGTTTAATTTCAATGACACACTCTGTGCTTCTGGCGTAGTATTTAAGAAGCCACTCCCTAGTCCAAGGTCACAAAGCCTTAGGACACGAATGTTTCTTCCAAGAGTCCGAAGCGTGAAGCTCTTGCATTCAGCTCTACGACCCACCTGAGTCACTGCGTGCCCACTAAGGCAGGGGCCCAAGTGTGTGCTTCTGCAATTGCGCACCATAAGATGAGGTAGAAAGGGACTCCTCCCCTTCCATCTTCTGGAATAGTTTGAGAAAGATTAGTGTAAGTTCCTTCTTTAAACGTAAGGTACAATTCTCCAGTGAGGCCATCTGGTCCTGGGACTTTCTTTGCTGGAAATACTCTGGCTGCAGATTACTAATCACGCAGGTCCATTTGTAGTTCTCATGTCTTCGATCCGTTCTGGCGCTGTGTTCCACCGAGACACTCTAACTTGTGGGCGCACGACCCTCCACGATGCTCTCACAGGCCTTTCTTCCTCCGTGGAGCCCACACCGACGTCCCCACTCCCACTCCGGCTTTGCTGATACTTCTCTCCCATTTGCTCTGTCACTCCAGCTAAAGGTTTGTCCATTTTATTAGTTTTTTTTTTCAAATAAATAACTTCCTATTTGTTCTTTTCTTCTGTCCTCTCTTCTGTTCATTTCTAATTTTTATTATTTCCCTCCTGCTTCCTGTAGATTTAGCTTGCTCATCTTCCAGCTTGCTAAGGTGGAAAGCTATCGATTTGAGATCTTCCTTGAACGCAGGCCTTTAAAACTGTAAGTCTCCCTGTGAGCACTATGTGTGCTGCATGTGCGTCCCACTCACCCCATGGTCGTTTCTAATTTCCCGTGTTTCTCCTTCAACTCATAGGTACTAGGGAGTGTGTGGTTTCGTGTCCACCTGTATGTGGATTTTTCTAAATTTCCTTCTGTCGCTGACTTCTAACATTCATCCCTTTGTGGTAGGAGAACATACTTTGTGTGACTCTGAACGTTTTAAACGAGGCGCACTTGGTGGTGTAACTCGCAGGCTACCCCGCAGAACACCCCGCAGAAGCCAGACAGCATGCGGGTTCTGCTGTCAGAGGGTGCACCAGAGACGCTGCCACACCTCAACCTCCTCACCCACAAATGGGACAAAAACCCCTACCTCATGAGCTTCTTACACCAATTCAAGGAGAGGAGGCCCATCAGGTAAGTCTGAATACCAGCCATGGGCACAGAAGCAAGGCAACATTCAAGGTAAGCTCACAGGACACCAGGGCCAAGTCCTCCCTCATTAGGTACGCTGGCTCGCCGTGCTGATGCCAGGGTGACACTGTGATTTACCATGAAGTCTAACACAGAACCTCAGTGGCAGGTGGGGAGCAGCAGACCCACAGCACAGGCACGGGCAGAGGCTCAGGGGCCTGCCTCCCCGCGGTCGGACTAGGCCCCGAGGCCAGAGGGGGCAGCACTTCCGGTGCTTCTGGGAGGACGCGGCAGGCTCGGTCCTCGCTCCCCCAGGCAGCCCGCAAACACGGACCAGGGCAGCCCACAAACACGGACCAGGGCAGCCCGCAAACACGGACCAGGCAGCCCACAAACACGGACCAGGAGCCACGCATTGAAGGCCGGAGGGCTTGTCTCAGTGAGTCATCCTGCCTCCAGAAGAGCGCCCTTCCTGTGTGCGCATCACCAGCGCCTTTCAGGATAAGAACCCCACTCAGTCCCACAGCAAGAGGAGGAAGCTGGCTGGTGACAAAGAAAAGTGCTTCCCTTCACACAATCTCTTCACAGGAAATGGATTTCAAAGTGGCCATCTGTCTACGAGATTAGCATCCCAAAGCTACACAACCACACAGGCAAGGAGCCGGCTCTGGCTGAGCCCAAACTTCATCACCATAGTAGAAAAAGTCCCATTTAAATGATAATAGTGTGAGGTGCTTATGGAGCATTTTTCCGGAAAGAAGATCCCAACTGCACCTCACTGCTTCCTGGCAGAGCAAGGACTAAGGGGCGGGCCCAGGGGGCTGGAACCCGCCTGCTCCTCTCCCTGCAGGCCCCTGTCCTGTACCTAGCCAGGCTGAGTCAGAGAACAGGACAGCAAGCTGGGGCACCCTCAGGAGGTGACAGCTTGCTCAGGCTCGGCCCCAGTCCGCTCTGGGCACACCCGCCTGGGGGAGACCTCACCTGCCTGCAGCCTCTCTTCCACGGCCTCTCCCTCCCCCAGCCGCCGCCACAGCCATCCACTCCTTTAGACGCCCCTTTCCTTCCCACTGCTCGCCTCTCCCGCTGTGTCTGCCACAGGCCCAGCCCCTGCCAGGCCCAGCTACACCCAGATCCCTAGTTCCCACAGCATCTCAGCACAGCACGCAGTGGGCCCCCTCCTCCATCCCCACCAGACAGTGAGTTGCAGGAGGGAAACGCCATGCACGGCACCCAACACCTAGGAGGTGGTCAGCAAAACATCTTGAACGAATGAAGGGCAGACAAGGAGTCCAGTGCACCCCAGGGCTGGGCAATGGGGGGGGGGGGTGCAGCAGGAGAGTGCCGCGTGCCTGCTGCGCATCTGCCAGCACAGGCCCAGGAACGCTGCAGGCAGACGCCGCACGTGGCCACGGGAACCAAAGCCAGGCGCATCCTCATGCTCAAAACAAGGAAACGGGACCGAAAACTCCTAAACCAGAGGCGCCCGGCGTCAAGAAAACACTTGCTGTCCACAGAATCTTATTAGGACAACCAGAGTCTCTGGAACACCCAGTGAGAGCCCACTGCTCCGATCACAAGACGGCCTCGGCGGTCAGGGGTTCTACACACAAGAACCAGAGCCGTGAGAGAACGCACCGCGGGAGACGGTTAGAGACAGAGGAGAGCGGACGTCCTCTCTGCACTCATCCAGAAACAGAAACAAAACAGAAACGCTGAAAGAAAAGGCTCATGGACTCAACTAGACAACAATTAAAAATTAATGTCTACAGGAAAATACGAGCAAACAGATGGAAATGTGTAACTGGGAAACCATATTTCCAGACAAAGGGCTAATTTCCTCAAGCTATTAAAAGCTCCTCTAAAAATTAATTTTTAAGAAGACAGAAAAACAGGACAAAGGTTGCGAGCAAATAAGGTGAAAAATACGTAAGTCACGTCTCTGCTGAGAGCACTTGACGAAGGAAGACAGCCGATGGGTCGCCAAGCGCTCGAGAAGGGGCGGGGCGTGCGGGGTGACAAGGAAAAGGCGCGGGAGCAGCCTGGGCAGCCACCCCGGCCTCCGCGGCACCGACACGACCCAGCACGGCAGCCGATGCGTGGGTGCGTGAGAGGCACGGCAGCAGCTTCCCCTGAGCGGAGCGCACGCAGGCACACGCCACATTCTGTGCTGAGGATGCGCTCAGACAGACCTGCACAGAAACACTGCCCACGTATGTTCCAAGCACACAGGGACCAACAGGCCATGGGGACCCCACCAGAATCTCGCCGGGCAGCAAGGGGGACCGAACCCACCCAGCAGCCAGGGGCAGGGCAGGCACTGGTGGGGAGGGCGTGCGGGGAACCCGACTTCCAGAGACGTGTGTGCTCGAGGGCAAGTGTCGGGTCGTACGTGGGGTGTCAGCATTTGACTGTATGTCAGGACACCTTGAAAAGGTGCTATTCAAGAGGAAATGCCGACACACCGTGTTCCCCTAACGTCGGACATCAGACAGCTGTGACCAGGCCGCAGGAAGGGGGTGTCCTCATTGCACGGGAGGGCCCTTCCCTGTAGCCTGGCCTGAGACGTGGGCAGCTCGAGCTCCATGGGAGTCCGACACCCATGCTGGAGGGCGCAGCCAGAGGCCAGCTTCCTGAGACTCCGCCAGGGGTGTGGAAAGTAAACTCCCAAGGCCTGCCCCACAGGCCTGTATCCAGCCAGGACACCTGACAGGGAGGGAGTCCTGGAATGCACCAAACCCAAAGGCAGCAGGAAGGGGACGAAGCCGGCCCTCGGGAAAGGATTCCAAGCAGTAATGACAAAGCTTCACCTGGGCCTCAGCCTCAGAACTAACCAAGTCTCAGTCACACGGGAACTAAAGACAAAAGCTGCCAGAGTCGCTCCAATGAGAGACTCCAGACGAATCACTCGGTCGGTAACAAGGAGCAGGACAAAGACAGAACAGGAGATGGCCAGAGACGAATGCACACACCACCGCACCGCCTGCCCCCCGGCTCCCGCGGGCCCGGGAGATGACTCAAAGGGGATGGACTGTGCCCCCCAACCATGGCTTCAGCCAAACCAGGCTGAAAGCGAAGGTGGCAGAGGAACGGGGTGCCCTAAGCCAGGGCAAGGAGCAGCCAGGAGCACTGAGGCCACAGATGAGCTAAAGCATGGAGCCTTAGAGGAAACAAGACTGCCAGGAATTTGAGATGAGTGGGGCCAAGATGGTGACCACGCATCTGGAAACAGGACTTCCAAGTTCACCCCAGTTCCTCCCTCTGCAAGTCTACACACGGGGCTGGGGCACACAGGAGCTGGGACCATTCCATGCCGCGGCCGCGAGGGCGGAGGCTCCACGGTCTGCCTTGGCCCACAGCACTGGACGTGAGCAGAACAGCAGGACGCGGGGACCCAAGTAAAGTAGCAGCACCGCGCACGGAGTCCGGCCCGCGCTGAGCACAGGGTTCTGTCCCACAGGCCTGGAGCGGGGTTAGCAAGAGTGTGCCCCTCAAGAAGAAGGGTCTGATGAAAACCGTTTAAGCATGCCTTGGCGTCCGACCAGCACGGCACAAACAAAACGACTGGGGTCAGAAACCTGGCTGCCGCGGGAAGGGAGGTGCGGGACGCCCAGCAGGTGCTGACAGAGAACGTCCTGCCATGCACAGGGACCTCCTCGGCCGTGCTGACGCGGGTCATTCCTATTCCTGTTTCCCACGTGAACCTCTGAGAGCACGAGTTCCTGGCCAAGTCACACGGTGCATGAGGGACGGAGCCGGACCTGTGCCCACCCAGGGCTGCAGGTTCCCATCGGTCTCCCGTCACCGCTGAACAAGCACCAGGACTCCCACATGCTAAAATGGCACAGACGTGTTGTCTTACGGGACACCGTGCGATCTTTCCCAACAACCATTCCCCTGCTAAGGACCCCTCCCGGGGAAATGGTCAGTGACGCAAACAGAGGTTTGGAGACGTGCGTATCAACCAGAGTGTTGTTTAGAAAAATGGAAAAAATGAAAAAAGTATCTAACAAGTTTGGGTCAATAAAGCATTCGTAAAGAACGTTTACAGCCAAAAGTTAGGTTTTAAAAGAATATTTACCATGGAAGATGCTCACGAGGGGCGCCTGGGTGGCTCAGTCAGTTAAGCGTCTGCCTTCGGCTCAGGTCATGATCCCGGGGTCCTGGGATCAAGCCCTACGTCGGGCTCCCTGCTCAGCGGGAAGTCTGCTTCTCCCTCTCCCACTCCCCCTGCTTGTGTTCCCTCTCTGGCTTTGTCAAATAAATAAAAGAAAAAAAGAAAAAGGAAAAGAAAATGCTCACGAGATCAAACAAAATAAGAAAACCCAAACCACGCACCTCACAGGGTATTACATTTTCCTAAAAACAACATCAGGAAAACAGCTATTCTATGTGAGGAAGGGTCTCAGCCAGCACGTTCACCGTGGTTTTCACTGGGCAGAGGACTGTGGGAAATCTTTATTCTCAGCTGTCCTCGTTTTGTTTGGCTTTGTTTTTGTCAAATGCTGTAAATGAAAATAGAATTCCTTTTGTAATCACAATCCAAAAAAGTTAGTCAAATGAAGGGTTGACATCGCTCTGGCCTCCCTCCCTCCCTCCCAGCACGTGGGCAAGGCAGACCCATCACACCTGGGGGAGAGCCGGCCCCACCGCCGGCACGTCTACAACCAACGGCACACCAGACGCCGCAGACGCCGGGCTCCGGCCAGCCAGGGGCGCCGGGACGAGGTGGCCGGAGAACGCAGGAGTGCTGACCGGGGCCGGCGGGGTGGGGAGGCGCTCCCCCGAGAAGCACGCAGCAAGCTGGGAAGGCGCGCGATGGCATGTCAGGCCGCTGTCTGAACGCACCGAAACTCCCAAGGACAGGAAAACGACTGGAGAGACGAGCGGTACAAAGGAAACCGTCACAGAAGGGGAGGAGCCACCCCAGAAAGGATGACCCCTAACATGGGGGCTCGGGGGGCGGCGGCAAGCAGGGAGACCGCGAAGACGCGGAGGAAGTCACAGGTAGGGCTGGGGAACCACGGCGGGCTCCGGGGGCCGCTACACAGACCGTTCAGCTCCCCGCAGACAGGAAGGCGTTCCAGGGTTCCAGCAGAGTGCCCGCCGTGACCTACATCTTCACTGCCGCGTGAACACTGCTGGCGTGCGGGCGAGGCGTCCTCGGGCCATAGCCAGGGGCATCACAAGGAGGCCAGCGGTCAGCGTGACAGTGACAGCAGCAGAGGGCTTCAGTCCCAGACACTCTGAGAGCCGGCAGGATCTGGCCTTGCTGCCATTCCCCACAGCACGCCTACCTGGCAGCCGGGCTGGTCCCACCATGTGCCTTTTCGGTTCTTGCCCTGCCCTCCCAGCGCCTGACGCACTGACCTCGGCAGCCCCCACAGTGGGGCCTGACCGTGCCCCGGCTCAGTCCCTGCCGCCCACAGACCACAGACGCCACTCCCCTCGCCTCCTCCTCGGCCCAGTACAAACTCCAGCATCAGTGGCAAGAACCACTCCTCGCACTCGGCTGCACCTCTGCCCCAGCCCGACTGCACGGCAGGGGCTGACGATGCCCAAGGCCGCACCTCCACACCTGCCGCACCCCTGCAGCAGCACCGACGAGTATCGCTCAGGGGAACGCTGGGCCTTGCTGGCTGGAGCGCCCCCCCCCCCCCCCGGCCCCGGGCCACGACCCTGGCCCACGGTCTCTCACGGCCATCTCAGCTCCCCATCTCCACCAACCTCAGGTTCAGCTGCAGGGTCCTGCTTTGCATTCCGTTGAGGAAACGGACCAAACCACACCTTCCTTCCCCTGGGTCCACTCTCTGCCTCCCCTCCTGCTGGCCCGGGCAGCTGTCCATGTCCCAGGCAAGGCAGACCCTGATGCCACCCCCTCTCATCAGTGACATGCTCATCTCCAGCAAGGCCCGCTGTCCGGGCCATCCCCGTTAACACGTATCCTAAACAAAGCCTGTCTCGTCGGCACATATGCCCTGAAGACCCCGGCCCGACTGGCCCATTCCCTTTGCAGAAACCAACCAAGCCACCTCGCTCGGGCTCTGGCCATGCTCGCTCACTCGCACCCCCACAGAACCCACTACTGTCAAGGCCACCACGAACTCCACACTGCAACTCCCAAAGGATCGTCTTACTGGGTCGGTCTGAGTCAGCCACACGTTGGTCAGCCCTGCTCCGTGACACACCCTTATCAGTGGCTCCCAGAGACCCCTCAATCCAGCCTCCTCCAGAACTCAGCCTCCCAGCCTCAGCCTCCTCTGTCTACGCTCATCAGAAGGAAGCGGGTGGACAGACGGACTAAGAAACTAAGGGAACAGTGGCAAACATGTGCGGTGATCACAACAGTCCAGCAGGGATACGTGGTCTCTTCCCGAACTGACCAGGCTGACTGGCTGTCCACCCGGAAGAGTAGGGTTCTGAAACCCTGCACCTCACACGAGGCCACACACGGCAGGTGGACAGGGGATCCAGACATGAAGAGCAAGACGAGAAAGCTTTCTGAAACAAACACAGAACGTGTTTCCAGGTAACCAAAGATTTCGTTAAAGACACAAAGAGAGATCACTGCACAGAAAAGACTGAACAAGTCTACTGCGGATACACACACACAGGTTACCGGAGGACCTCAGAGATCAGTGCGTAAGACGCAAACGGCACGACGGAGAAACCGCACACACGCACAAGCAGACACGCGGGGGCCTACCGCGGGAACGGTGCGGGGAGACGGTGCGAGCCGGGCTCCCCGCACAGCGCAGGGACCCCAGGCTGCCGTCCGCGCCCCCGGGGGCCCCGCCCTCCACCAGCGCAGCACAGGCTCACCAGCAGCCCAAGCCGAGAACCACTCCAACGCCCGCCAACAGCAGGGCGGTTTAAATCCAAGGGAGCAGGGACAAAGGGCACACGGCGGCACACGGCACAGGACCCTTGTACCGCATGTCCGCGCAGGACGTTCTGCAGGCAGGATACCACGTGACTCCGCCGAGGCAGCGCTCCCAACAGGCCGGACCCGGCTCCGCCACTGACAGCCAGGCTGCGGTCTCCAGGAGCAGGTGAGGTGACGGGAAAGGGCAATACGCCGCTTCGGGGGCTGGGGACCATCTGTTTCTTGACCTGGGAGCTGGTTACACTGTTTGTGGGTAATCTGTGCTTTTCCTAAATATGCTAGTGTTTTCCTTAAGCTAGGACAACAGTTAATGCCTCAAACTGAAAAATAATTAAAAAACTCATTACAGAAATTTTTGTAAAATAAAACATCTCGACTTTTTTTTAAAGGAATTTTTTCTGCCTTTTTCACCCCCACCCTTCCTTTAACTGCAAACCACATGGTCCACATGCTCCTGCAGACAGAGGGGGACTGGTCACTCGTGAAAGCAAAGCAACACAATGAGCGCTGACTGGGGAGATGTGAGTGGCACCAGTCGTCACTAAAACAAGACAACACGATGCATGGCGGGCAGGCCTGACAGGGTGAGGACACAGGTCCCGGGGCTCAGGGAGGCACACACGTGCACAAGCCAGCCCAGCAGGGGAGGGGAGCAAGGAGGAGGGCGCCTGCAGAGGCCACAGCGTCCGTGGACACACAAGCAGGCGGACAGGGGCACGTACAGCACATGCGGGGAAGCACCCAGCATGGTGCAGGGTGCATGCTCTTCCCCGGGGAAGGCTGTGCTTCCCTGAGGAGGGGGAGAGAGCATGTCGTGACATCGCCTTGGAGGGCACAGAAACGAGGAAGCAGGTACCACTCATGACGAGCGTGTGGTCCCCACCTGAACAAGGAGGACAGCCTCCAAGAGAACGGCCCATCAAAAGGCTGTTCTAGTCGGCCACAACCAAGCTTCCCAGGAGGAAAACGAAGCATCTCCCTTGTGTGGTGGGTCAGGTGCAAACCCAGTCCCTCTTGAGCATGTGGGCTGTGGCCGTCCACCCCACAGTGTCCCCACCTGGGGGCTAATGCAGGAGATCCGGTTCCCAGGCACTTGCAACCCCATGGCTGAACATGAACCTGGCCTCTGGTCTTCACTCCCCAGAGCCCATGTCTTTTCCTGCACTGCTCTGCACCAGGTTTTGCATTTTTCTGCTGCCCTCCTGGGATGCCTACTTCTGCTCTGCTCACCACGTGCAGGAGGCAAGGGGGCCGAGGCGACACCATGGAGTTCCTCAGCAGACGACACAAGGGCCAAGGCCAGGGTCACCAAGATGCAGTCTCCGTGGCAGAAGAGTGTGGTGCCGGGAAAACCTTCCCGTGCCTGATTCAGGCAGACCGGTCAACTCAAGCCCCTCCAAGGAACCAAACAATGGACCCCAGGGCACAGGCTGGCTCAGGCTGCACCCGCCCAACACCACTGAACCCAAGGCTGGGCTGAGGGCACAGAGCAGTGGCAACTCGTGTGGGTCAGAACGTGGGCTCCAGCCCCAGCTCCCACCCCCGCCCACCCCTGAGTGGCTGAGCAACTCAAGACAAGGGTCTTTACTCCCCCGCTCAGTCTCCTTAGCCCTGCTACGGGGTCCCTCGGTTATGCTGGAAGTAAGACCAGCGATGTGAATGAGGGTCGGGCACAGAGGTGCAACCAGTCACAGAAGTCATCACTGGTGCAGAGATACCCACTCTCTGACCCGCACGTGGGCTAGCACTCAATCCCAGGCAGCTGCCCCCGTGCCTCAGTTTCCTCCCTCCTACACATGCCGTGTCAGCTGCCACACGCACGCAGCAGCACGAGACCACGCCCAGCACGTAGCGCCTCTGGGGATGAAGGGAGGCCCGAGTGACAAGGGGTCAAGTGACAGTTGAGTCCCTGGTAGAGCAGGCCCCGGGCTGCACAGCTCTGCCTTCTCGGGGTCACCCCTAGTCCGAAGACACACCTCACTCAGCTTCAACTCAGAAGACTCCAGGACAACCTCAGGGTCTGGGGTGATGTGGGCGGCAGGCCTCCGCAAGAAGCCCCACAGCGTGGACCCATCAGTCAGGCTCCACCCACAGAAGGTGCTCAGTCAACACTGGTCTAGTCCTTGCAGAAGGCAGGGACGGTGCTCGCGTCCACCTAGTGAGAAGACACCAGCTTGGAGCAGGCGGAAGATGGGGCTGCAGGGAGGGAGACCAAGCCCACAGCGGGGAGGAACGCAAGGGTCGCCCAATGGAAGCCGGCTGCATACAGCAGCTGGGACCCCAGCCCGGGAGGAGGCCGGGCACACGGCAGCACGCCCTTGTGGGTGCACGCAGTCCTGCCTGGTTTGCAGGCCAGGGGCGTGAGCGACGCTGAGGAACACACAGCAGCAGTGCGGACGGTACGTGCCCGCAGGGCTTCAGGCCGCTGAGGAGACACACGGGCCAAGGGAACCCTGTGCCTTACCAGTGGCTACACGAGCAGGGAGAGAGCAACAGAGGGAGACAGCAGGTGCTGCAGGCCTGGAGGCCACACAGGAGACGGGGGAGGTGGGGGGACGACGCGATCCGGGGCCGGGCAGGACTCCGGAAACAAGGCACCTGGAGTTTAGCACGTTCCAGCCGGAGCCAGGGCGACTTTCCCACCCCGGCCTGAGACGCCCGCCTGCCCACAGCACAGCTGGGAACGCTGGCCCCGTCCCCACGGAGCTCGTCAGCAAGGGCGGCTGTCCCCACGGCGGCTCGCCTGCCTCGGCTTCATCAGTATTCAGCAGCACTCCGCTCCCCTTCTTTTGTGCTGCAGAGATAAGCAGCGTTTCTAATCTCTGCCATCTCCCAGCTGCAAATATTCAAGCGTTCCTTTCTTTTTATTTAAAAAGTAAAATCTCATTTTAGATTTGCAAGACAGACAGCTACCCGTCTCCACTGTACTAACAACCTGCCGCCCAGAGGCCAGGTAGGAGTGGAGAGTGGAGAGCGTGTGTCAGGGTGGGAGGAATCAAAGCCCCAGGAACCTGAACCAGAAGATCCACCTCTTCAAAACCCTCCAAACACGTTCAGGGCCTCCCTGCCTCGAGCTGGGAACCAGCTCAGCCATCACTTCCCGTTGGCAGTCCTGAGGACCAGGCCACAGGTCCCGCGGGGTACACACTCCGCGAACAACCCTCCCAGAGGGCCCACCCGGCCGCTAGGCCAAGACACAGGCGGTCCCGGTGCCCGCGGAGCTCAGGAGGAGGGCTGGGTCCTCTTGGGCTCATGACTACCGCTGGCTGGGGGCTTCCCCTCCGACCACACACAGCCTAGAACCCTGGGGCAGGGGTGGGCACGGGTGTGCAATAACCACCTGTCAACAGCCTGGGATGAAGAGAAGGCAAATGCCAGGCACAGGCTGAGGTTCCAGGCCCACAGCCAGTGGCCCAGTGTGCCCCTGACAGAGACTGGCTGGGAAACAGGGAGCAGGCCAACAAAGCCCACCTGAGTGCTAAGTTCTTGTTTACTCCCGAAAGCCTGTGCGAGAAAGCAGCAGCTTTGTGGATTCCGGCATTTTGGCAGGAACGAGACTGAAAAGAACGTTTCAGCTGCGCACGTCTGAGAACAAAGAGCCTGCTTCCTGAGGGCGACAAATGCGCTCAGGGTCCTGCTCTGAGCCCCGCCGAGCCGGGACTGCCAGCTCCCAAGACCCCCACGCACGGGCACCCACAGGTGGCCAGAGCCTGGCGCCGGCGCTCCTGCACTCAGGAAGCAGGGGAGAAGCATGGCGAGCCAAGCCTGGACCCCAGGCAATGACCACTAACCTCATCCTGGCAACTCGTCCTGCCACCTTCATCTTCAGTAGCTGCGAGGCATGGACCAGCTGGAGGATGGGAATGGGGTGCCCCCCCACCCCTGCCCGCAGCAAGCCCCCGGGGTTTACAGAGGAGCCCGTGAGGCGTAAGAGCCTTCGAGCATGTCTCCCTCAAGCTCACCTCCACTCTGCAGACGTGCCTGACAAGCTGACACGGGTGTTAAAATTTTACCACTTACGTAACGGCTCAGTTATTAACAGAGTCTCATTTGCACGTGTCAGAGGAAGAGAAAAATCACCTAATTAACCACTTTCCCCATCAGCAAAAGGAAGGGAGTCGTGCTGCCAATTTGTTTCCAACTCCTCTCTCCCACCCTCTGAATCCGCTCCCTTTAATCAGAGAAGATTTACAATCCTCTGCCATGCGGGACGGGGAAGGCTCCCCTTCCAATTATGGGCGTCTTAAGTAGCCAACTTGAACGGTGTCATTCTAGGCTCAGAGTCTGCCAACAAGGGGAGACCCATGTCCACGGCGCCCAGCAGATGCAGACGGCTCTGCTCCTGAAGGACACTCGGCCCTGGAGGCCATCGGAGGCCGAGAGCACGGGGCCGGAGTGAGACCAGGAACAATGAGGACACTCTGTCCCATCAGCTGACCCGAGTGAGCAGCTGTTGCTGGGCTGTGCGCTCCGCGAACAGGCCCACGCAGCCCCGAGCCAGCACAGTGCCTCACGCACGCTCCGTAAACACTCGGATGGCACGAGGAAACGCAGCGCGCTCGGTGGCGCGGTGCAGGCAGCAGAGGGAGCCGCAAAGGCCTCGCTCACCCAAAGCCTTGCATCTGTGGTGTGGGCCTCTCAGAGCCTCTGAGCCCTCTTCCGTGGCACACGAGTTAAGAGTCCGCTGCCACAAACGGGCTGCGGTGAGGGCACGGGAGAGAACCAAGCCCTGAGGCTGCACCTGCCACCACCAGCCAGTGCACTGTGTATCTAGACCACCCCGAGGCCTACCACCCAAAGACGGTTGTGGCGCTCTCTCCTCCTCCCTCGAGAAGGTATGCTGCAGAAAAGGCTGCGTGGATGGGGTGCTGCCCCTTCTCAGGACATCAGCCCTACATCCTAAGGAGAGCAAGGACAAGACGCTGGGGTCACACTCCAGCCCCCATGCACACAGCCATCCAGGACCCCATCGTGCAAGCCTGCCCTTGGCCTCGTGCTCTCCTGCCCACGTGCTCCCTCGGCCAGAGACCCACCCCCCCAACCAATGGGGAACTCCTATTCGTGCCCCAGGCCTCAACGTCAGGGTCACCCACTTCTGCGGGGTGCCGTCCCCGACAACCCCCAGCCAGCTGAGGCAGGTCTTCCTTTTCCCTTGCGTCATGTTCTGGGCTAGCCCCCCACAGCCATGCTGGTGCATGTGCTCCTTGCCAGATGACCCAGTCCATGGGGCCTGCTCCTGGGACGGCACACAGCGCCCGACAACGCTCCATAACGGTGCTCCCATCCCGGAGAATGCATGCAGGAGCAATGGGGGGTGGAAGGGAAAGATAAAGCTCCCCGGAATGCCACCCTCCCTGGATCCATCTGACAGAGGCAGGCCCTTGGGAATCAGGCACAGCCCACCACCCAGCGCGTGTGGAAGGTGCAGACCGAGCTTAGGGGCTCCGGGACTCCACAGGCAGCAGAAAACTCCCCCTAGGTCCCAGGGGGACTGCTGGTTGGAGAAAGGGAGGGCAGGGGCCCACCCAGAGCAGCCTGCTGCGCGGCACAGCAGACCCAACCGTGGAACAGGAGTCCCTTGGCGGCACCCCAAGGCAGACTCCAGTCCCAGACAGTGTGCTGGACTCTGGGAACATGGGGGAGAGAGCATGAGACGGGGGAGCCACCAGGCACTCGAGTCCTGATCACAAGCTGCAAAACAGCCCCCCAGGCCTCGGAAAAAAGGCCCCCAAGAACCCAGCAGAAAATGAAATACTTGGCCCGTGTCTGAAAACCACCCATGAAGAGAAGACGTGTCACTTCAGCTGCCTTGAGCAGAAGCATCTCCAGTCAGATGAGTAATGACCAGAGCCCCCTCTGTCATGAACCCGCCCCACGCCCACACGGGCCAGGCCCAGGGCAGAGAAGGTGACAGCAGGCCCCGCCCGGGCCTCTCGGAGGGGAGCCATGACAGGCAACTGGAGGACAGCCCATGGACGCTGTGGCCCTCAGAGACCACGGCTTTCCATTCTGGATCCACACGTCAAACACACCACCGCCTGCAGGAGGCGGCTCTCCCAGGAGAGGGGCTGGAGAGCACACAAGGCAGGACGGAATGTCGGCAGCAAGGAGAGCCATACAACATGCTTTTATGGACGAAGTTCCCCTGAAGCCAGCCCTTCCGTTTAAATGAATTTACTCCTCACTAAATTCTTAACCTGCAAACATAACTGATACTTACGTGCTTCATCCTGACACCCCAAATGCCTTCTCTGTGGACGACAGCACCACCAAATCCCACTGTAATCACCCCAACCCAGGTGAGCCTGCTTTGCATGGCACATCAATCACCCAGCCCCACTCTGGGGCCTTGTGTGGCGTGGGGGGTTGGCCTGCCTCCACTGCCCAGCTGTGATGCAAATGTCCACATCAGATGCCCCCAAGCCTGGGGGCTGGGTAGTCATAAAATCCCAGCCAGAGGACTGTTCCTGGAGTCCCGGTAAGGGACACGCCCCTGCCAAACACTAAAATACAGCGAGATTTACACTCAGCACGTTTGGAGCCCGAGATGGGGCCCCGCCCAAGCCACCCAAGGAGAGTCCCTGCCTGTCCAGGGCCAGATGCAGGAGCAAGGGACTGGCAGCCTTCCCACAGCCGTCTGATGGGGAGATGTGCTTTGCCACCACGGCCCAGGACAGCCTTCTCCCTAAGACGACAACACAGGCACGTCTCCCTTGGGGAACGTCCCCAGCAAACAAGGAGGGGTGGTCCCTGATGCCGGGCAGCAAGTGATGTGAAGACAACAAAAGTACAAGGGCCAATCTAGCTAAGGGGCAGGGAAGGCAGTGCCAAAGGGCTGGCCCAGCACTGGGAGAGCACAGGGTGTCCTGAAGGGCAGAGGATCTGGGTGACCTCAGGGAGCAGCCCGAGAGAGAGGAGCCCAGCCGCCAGGGGCCAGCAGGTGGGCCCCACGGGTCAGAGCAGGGTTCCGATGTCACAGAGACTAAGGGGCTGCCGGAGCGTACACAGGGCTCCCTCTGGAGAAGGGGTGTGGGGACAGGAGCAGCAGCAGCGGAGGGGGGAGGGGGCTGTCCAGGTGACAGGACGAGGTTTAGACCAAGCTGAGGGGCGGGGGGGGGGGGGGGGGGGATGCAGGGAAACCTATGCTGCCCTGAGGCCCATGCACCGGCCACAAACCAGGAAGGGGGGCAGAGCAGCTACACCCTAAAGAGGACTGAGGACAAGATGAAGCCCTTCCTCTCTCCCCACGACCGCCTGGCCCCCCCCGCAGGCAGCGGCCTGTCAGTCTCACAAAGGCAGGACTGGACCTCCCAGCCATGCGCCAGAAAGGAACCACCCTCCAGACCGGGTCTCAAAAAAAGTCTCGTCCGGCAGCGAGGGCGCCCGGCCCGCATCACTGCCGAACCCCACGCTCCTGTCCGGTCGCACTGGCCCCAGCTCAGCCCGCCTCGGGGTCAGAGGCCAGCCATGCAGCGGGTGGCGGCTGGCTGGCCCTTCTCTCTTCCTGCCCCGCTCCCCCTTCCCCAGCTCCCTCCCAGTGCTCCAGAACACGAGAGAGGGCAGTGGACCCCGGCGCGGACCCTCGCCCTGCACAGGGGCCACCACGTAGGTCTGCCGACATGCCAACCACTTCCCCTCTGCCTGGCGGTGGCGACTGCACCCTTAGCTCTTAAGCAACTGGCAGTTCGCTTCTCTGCTGGATCAGTACGCTTGGGGGGATACAAGACAAGCTCGGCCCTCTCCCTCTACAGGGTCGACGATAGGCTCCCAGGAAAAACGCGTCACACTGCCACCCAGCACGTGTCCACCTGTCCATTTCATTCCATTCCCAGAGCTCCTGGCTCACGTGGCCACTCCCCCACCCAACGCCTCAGGGCGCTGTCCACCCAGCCTCACACCCCTGCCCCCGGGGACACCTGCCCAGCTCTCTGTGGTTCTCTGGAGGCCATGGCTCCGACCTAGTTTAAGCACTGGGGACCAAACACTCCATTCCTCTACTGGGGAGGGAGAGGCACAGGCAGACGCACAGCACAGGACACACTGTCCCGAGAAAACTCCTCCTCCTCAGCCTGCCACAGTCCCTGACCCTAAGAACCCTGAGGACAGCAAGGCTAGGGTGCGGGGCGGGCACGGCAGGTCTGCCAGGTTGTCTGGGATGTGGAAGCCTTTGTTTGCATCCTGTAGGGCCTCGGCCTAAAAGAGAAAGCCTCGACCAAACCTCTTTTTTGAGGTAACGAAGCACTATGGGTGACCCCACGCCACCGGATGGGTGTGGACCACGGGTCCCCTAAGCCAAGGCCTGGCTCGGATCCAGCCAGACCCCAGCAGGGTGCTACTATGGCACAGGTTCTCGGTGGAGACCCTTAGGCCTAACCTGCACCGGCTGTGGGTCAGACCCTGGGGGTGCGTGGGGACGCCAGGATGGATCTGCCCCGTCTGTGGACTAAAGTGAGCCAGCCGAGGGCTGCCGCGGCGAGTTCTCAAAGGAGTCTGCACAGCGACCCTTGTGGAGGGCAGGCACTCCGCGCCCTCCATCAGCACTCAGCACCCAATAGCCCTGGCGGCCCCACCCCAACGGCCAGGAAGGTACGGTGAAGCAGGGCACCAGGAGCCCGGCGCTGTACCCAAGCTGCGGGCCCGTCCCGTCCCCAGGGAGGCTCCCACAGGCCCTGAGCAGTGGAGAACGGTCAGACCACTTCTCGGGGTGTGTGAGGGCGGGAGAGCCAGGTCAGAGGCCAGGAGTCCCAGACAGACAGGAGGCCTAGGGGCAGTGTGGGCTGACTCCTGAGGCTCCCTGCTCACCACAGGGGCCTCCACTATTCCCCATCCCAAGAAATTGCGCCTCTGCAGACCGATTTTCACACAGAAACTAATCACGGCATTCTGCACTTTTGATTTTTAAATGGCTGCCCTTCACTGTGGCCAACAAGGCGCTGGGCTAAGGCGATGCCCCCCCTGCAACCTGCCACTTCCCCCTCCTGTGGCCACCTATCTTCTCCTTCCCACCTTCTGGGCTCTGCCCACCCTGCGGGGGACCCTCCACTGAGCAGTGCTGAAGGAAGGGAGCCCTGCTTTCTTCTTTCCCAGCAAAGGGTCGGCACCCCGGACCTGTCCCGCTCACTGGCAACACCCACCCACGAGTGATGGGCCCTGCCCAAGACAAGCCGAACGACTCTCGTCGTCGGCACAGAGTTCAACAGCATCTCGGGATGAGACTCAGGAAGGCAGCTTCAGGAGGCGCAGATGCCAGCATCGGCAAATGCACCAGCATCGAGTCCCCCGCACTTCCGCTCGAAACTGCCAGAGAGGGCTCGGCTGCCACAGACGGGGACACCACGGTGCAGAGCGGCAGGCAGCTCCTCCACGGGCACCGACACGCTGGGACCCGAGGATCTGCCCGACACCCCAGCGCTCTGCCGCCCAAGGCTCTCAACCCCAGACACACATCAAAGCTGCCACCCCAGACGTGGACACAGCGCCTGGGTGCCTATCGCTGGTCACTGTTGCCCCTGGGCTGACTTCGTGGGACAACACCCAGAGCCCTGCAGCACAGAGCACCCAGGCCCATGGCGAGCAGCGAGCACAGTGGCCTTCAAGACGCCCTGTCCAGCCACCTACAGCAGAGAGGACAAGGCTCCCCCCAGGGGTTCAGAATATACCTATTTTGAAATGTGATGATCAAAAACCCCAAAATAGGTCACTTTTAAATAACACTGAATGGAGAGTTCCATTACATACGGTTACGTTTCCGTTAAAACAGAACAAACTCAGGGGTCCTACCAAATCCGTTCCGGTGGGATTCGTGTCCGCTGTACTCGGGCATTCGAGCTCCAACTCATTAACATAGCAGGCTTAATTGGCATTTCACGCAGGCATTGTGCCTCTGAAATGAGCAGGTGTAATTATGGTAAAAAGAACTCTCTGCCGGTTAGCTGTGCATTCATGTCTTTCCCGGCCTCCACAGAAGCACAGATGTTCCACTGGAGGACAGAGAGGAAGATGAGCGGCTTTCAAATGACTCCTTTTTAGTCTAAAACTTTATTTAAAATAAAAAGTTATTTAAGTGAAATTTACGACACAGTGTCTCCTCCCTTTGTCGCTTGCTGTAGGGCATTAACTTCCAAAAGCTGGTTCCGCATAATTTGATTTTTCATTTTCACCAAATGAACATCTGTGTTTAGGTCCAAGAAGCTCTTTGTTTAAACATACAGAGCCTAGGAAGGGTCTGAACAAAGCCTTCCTCTGTCAACACTTGATTACCAGGAAGGCCTGCTTTTCAGAGAGACCCAGGGGTTGGCACGTTGGGGGAGGCTTGCGCTGGCTCGCGTTCTTTCGAGTTGGTAGGAAACTTCCCTCTTTTCAGAGCAGGGACAACACAGGCGCTCCAGTCGCTTGGGCTTGGGCTTGGTGCTTCCTCCCACGGTGCAGGCCACGCAGCAGGAGGAGGGCCGCCAGGGGGGACCCTCAGTCTCCAGGCAGAAGCAGACTCTGCGAAGGCAGCCCAATCGAATCCCTCTCCTCCTTCAGGGGCTTGCGTCCCCCCGGAGAGGGGGGCCTCCACAGGGCCATCCCTGGATCCCCACACCCACAGCGCCACCCCGTACCCACCCCTCAGCTCAGAGCCCCCACAACGACGGGCCTGCCTCTGGAGACCCCAGACAGAGCCCTTGAAGGCGGGACCCCAGCTCTGTTCTGAACTGGAGCAGGCCCTCAAACGTGGTTTCCTTCTCTGTCAACATGGACAGGACCTGAGCTAGGCTGCCACGAGACCACTGGAGGCACCCCCAGAATCAGGTGCAGGAAACGGATTTTACAGGCATCAACATGAGTAAAGTGTTCACTGGGCCCCACGTTGAGCCCCACGTGAGTCAAGGCCCACCAAGACACTCAGAAGTGGGGGGTCCCAGCAGCTGCGTGGGAACTCAAGAGCCCGCGCGACATGGGGCCGACGGACCCGCAGTGCTGTTCCTCACCGTCCATGCACAGGAGTATACCGCATCCTTCTGGACACTGACACCCCACGTCCTGGTGAACGTGGGAGTTTAGCACAGAGCGCACTGCGGCAGTGTGGGTGTAAATAGTTTGCAACACTTCCGTGTTTTTATACCGCTATATTTAGAAACCTCTAAATAAAACCCACGGAGAGTGTTGCAATAATATACATTTTTTAAACTCACTAATTGAATGTTGCCATTACAAGTGCTATTTTGGACCATCTGCTAAATATGTAATTTAGGAATTAAGATTCATATCTTACAGGATACGCTAATTATTCATCTGAACGCATCCGGGTACTTTCTGAACACACACGAGAAGTCCCGAGTGAGCAACAGCAGTGCCCTGTGCTCTGCTGCACGGGGTCAGGACCACAGCAGCGTCCACACAGGGGCCCAGCACGGCCACAGAGCCACTGGCGCCCAGGGACAGAAGGGCAGTGAGCGTCACGGGCAGCACCTTCCAGTCCCAGAAGTGCCCTGTTCTGGGACGTCCCCATGTTAAACCAAAGCCTTTCTCGTAAGGCTTCTTGACTGGGCCCAGTGTGTAAAACACCCACCTCCATCCACAAAAAATAGTGTTTCAAACAACCCTAAAACCTCCTCTGGCTGCCAGACCACATATTAGTGGCCGTGTCACACCCGGGGCTCCAGCACACAGCAGGTGCGCCCACGGTAAGTGACGCACGCTGTCCCCACCCCGGGGTGCAGTGTCCTGCCGGCCCACCCAAACATGAGGCAGACCACACAGCGGCTTTGTGAGACCGGGAGCATCAGAACTGTCACCTCCTTTCATGCAACGCTCTACTTCTAGTAACACGGTCCAAGAAAGAGTTTACTTCTGACATCACAACACCTCATGAATCGCTCCTCATTACGTAGACCATGGTGCAGCAGTTGAGGCTCCCTCCTCCATTCTCACCGTGGACAGCGGTATGGTCTCAAAGGTCGCTCTTTTGTCCCAAATAAAATTCACCGTGCTGAAGGATGCCCTGTTTCAGACTACTCTGACACTTCAGGGTTCCTCCACAGCTGTCACGGACCCATAACTACTGTGGATCAAGACCTCCACGTCACCAGCCCGGGCAAAGACGTCCAAGGACACGCCCGCAAGAGAGATGCTCGGTGCACCTCACACAGTCCCCAGAAGGCTCAGCAAGTCCCTGAGATCCTTCTCTCTCCCACTCCCTGGCACCCTGTGCACAACTGAGGAATAAAAACCCAATTGGGAAACAGTGAAGTATAAAAAGCAGAGAAAATTTTCATACGAAGTCCCTATGGCACAAGGAGGCTAAGTCGCTGCAGGGAAAGTAAGTGAAAAACAAGAGGAGCCGAGTAGAGACAGCACCAGGGAGGGACCTCAGCCCGAGTGGCCACCGCACACCACATGCACCACAGCCACGCGGCAAGGCTGGGGTGGCCATCCCAAAGGGGAAGGTCCAGCCGTCGCCCACGAGCAAGCCAGCCAGCCAGAGGGAGAGCCGGAGGGTGCCGGCAGGTGCACCCAGATGCAACGATGCACTCTCGAGCCTGGGATGCTTGGAGCCTGGTGTAGGCTCCAGCAAGGAGCCATGCCCCGGAAGAGAGGGGTACAGCAGCCCCTCCAGGCCGCAGAGAACTGAAATAAATGGCGCTGCAGGCGGAGACAGGGGAAGATCAATGAGCATGGAACCTCTGGAGCGATTGTAAGAAGAGGAAACACAGTCAAACGGTGTGGGAAGTCGGAGCAGGAGACAGCTCCACTGAACGCTCAGGAAGGCCGTCCCAGCCTCTTCCCCAGGAACAGAAGGACCTACATGGGAAGCCGGCGCCGGCAGGGCTGGAAGGGGAGGTGTCTGAGCCAGGTGGGGGCTGGGGGGGGTCGCAGACTGTGAACCCCCCGTGCACCACCCACACCCCAACAGCGGCTGGGATCAAACAAGCGTCAAGACCAAGGGCAGGCAGGACGCGCGCGGCTGCATGCTCACACACCGCCAGGAAACGCAGACCAGGGGGGCGGTTACTTGAGTTAAACGTACGATGCGAGCCAGCCATCCTACTGCACATATCCAGTCCCGAGAAATGACTAGTGTTTATATAGCCGCTTCTTTCCATTTCACCAAAAACCAAGGCAACGGGGATGCCTGGGTGGCTCAGTTAAGCATCCGACGCTTGATTTCGGCTCAGGTCACGATCTTGGGGTCCTGGGATCCAGCCCCACATCGGGCTCCCTGCTCACCGGAGAGCCTGCTTCTCCCTCTCCCTCTGCTGATGTTCTGCCTACCTGTGCTCTCTCTCTGTCAAATAAATAAATAAAATCTTAAAAAAAAAAAAAAACACAAGACCCCAAAGGCATCCTCCAACCGACGGAGAGGAACAAACTACGGCCTAAGCGCACAACAAACCACCGCTCAGCCCCAAGGACCAGCCACGGCACCAGCGATTCTACACACATTCTGAGAAGTGAAAGCAGCCAGGCCCAAAAGACCACACCCGGTTCCATTCCGTTCATACAGCACACAGGGAACAGCAAAGCTAGAGGGGCAGAACACGGGCATCTGTTCTTCATCAAAAGGAGCCAGAGCTCCTTGGGAAAGTGGCTGATGCCCAAAAAGGCCAGTACGTACGCACACCAGGGAGCCAGCCTCAGCTCGGCCTACCCCCGTCCCTGAATGACCTGGACCCTAGCCAGAGGACAGAGCCAGGCCCCATCCCAGAACCTGACCTGCAGCCAACACACAGGGCGCAGTCGTGGCCCCTGCTCTGACCTGCACACACTGAGAGCCAGGCCTCCTCACTGCCTCTCTCCCTCCTCACATGCATGGCTCTCACCGTGTACACTCCGGGACTGGAGGCCCCCCTCACTGCTCTGTCATGTGCCTTTCTCCCAGGCCAGTGCTGCAGAAACCATCCCTGCTACCAGACCCTGTAGTCCAGGCTTCCAGGGCCACATGACGGACGTGTCCCTCTCAGCCCCACTCACATTCCCCCTTCCCTCAAAGGGTTTGTGCCTCCAGCCACCCCGCCACTCCCCAGTCTCCAGCCTCGATGTCGTCAGTGGACCGCGAGGGTGTGGGCACTGCCCAGAACCATCCTTCTGGAGGCCACACCGTCCCAGATTGGGCACCTCCCTTCCAAAATCACCGTCAGACCCAACAGGCTAAAGAAGCCCCCGCCACACGCCGTCTGGCAGTCCACTGCCATGTGCACTGCAGCATCTTTCTACAAGAGGACGCTTCCCTTTCACACATGCTCCTTGTCTCCCCTCCACACTCCATGCAGACCAGGGCAGACAAGTCCCGGCTCAAGACCCCAGGCTCCCCACATGAGCAGCCGGCCACTAAGGCTGCTCTCTAAACCCCGGCCCCCATGAGCAGAGGTCGGCACGGAAGAGCCCGCGCCCGCGGGGCTGCGCGGGGCACTGGGTTCCCAGGACCCCCAACAGGTGCTGTGCCCAAAGGGCAGGGGTGCCCACCGGCGGTGCACGCAGCTTCTGCTGTGCTTCACGTGTCTAATGTTTCCCCTGCCCACCTCTCCCTGCTTCCCCTCCCCATCGTCCCCCTACGTGAAAGTCAGAACAAGTGTCCCCCCTCCCCTTCTCTGAGAGGAGAAGCTCCCAGCCCAGAAGCTGTGTGCCCCTGCAGCACTGGGCCCACCTCCGGCCCGTCCTGACAGAAGTCCTCGTGACGCCCGGGTATGAGGCCAGGGATACCCCCTCCCCCGGGACACCGCAGGCAGGGGGTCACAGACCACACACTCGTATCAACTGGGGCAGAACTGGAAGATGCCACCCAAAGTGACTCTTTGATTCACGAGCCCGGGCTCTGTCATGATCGGCCCCAGCCAACAGCTCCCTTGGGTGCTCGGATCTCGTGGGAAGGGCACAAACCCAAGCTCCAGCCCATACACAGAAGTCAGCTGCAGATGGTCAAGGGAAGGACGAGGGATTGCAGATTTGGGAGGTGCTCTCAGTGGAGAGACAATGTACCCCAAAACCCAGGGTGCAGCATGGGGAGGGGAGACCTGCGCCAGACACTGGAGACCGTGGCCTCCCCCCGGGAACACCCAGAGCTGTGCCCCGCTCTCCTGCCGAGAGCCCTGTGTCCCTGCAAAAGGGCTGTCCCCGAGAGCTGCACTCAGCACGCCTCTTCTCACCCCACCTCCTCCCGGGAGGGCCCTGGGTGTCCCCATCAACGTCCTGGGCAGAGGAGCCCCAAATAACTCTCCATGCCTAGGCTAATGCCAACCCGGCACCTCCCATTCCCACTGGGCCTCACTCCTGAAAGGCCACAGGGGCACCTCCAATTTGCACACACCCAGATTAAGCCCTAAGCCTTTGGACCCCTGTTCCTCCTCCCACGTTCTCCAGGTTAGCGGCTCTAACCCCATGAGCTCAAAGCCAGACGTGCAAGAGCCTCCCCTGCTCTCTCTGCCTTCTCCCCCAGCACCGCATTCCTGGCCTGGCCCTGTCCGTCACTGAACCTCTGGGACTACTTCCTTAAAGCCCTTCTGCTCCTCAAACAGCCACCCCAACAACCCACCCTGTGTGTTATGCCAAATAATACCTTGCAATAAAGTAGAGTTCAGATCACATCATTTCTCTCCCCCCACCACCGCCCAAAACCCTCTCCATGACTTCCTCCTAGGCCGAAAATAAAGTCAGCACTCCCAGGGGCAGCCCTCCCCATGCTGGCCACAAATCACATCCCCACGGGTGCTATACATGGACAAAACTCGAAAAGCCCCAGGAGGACCGGAGGGGGCGCCACCGGTGTCTGCACCACCCCTGACATGCGGACAGGCCGCCCATAGGGCCCTCGTGCCCGAGCCTGGGGGGAGATGCCTGCAGGACAGGCAGAGCTTCTGGACCCCAAGGCAACGCCCCCCCTGCGCACGCCCCAGCTCGGCGCTCCACGCCCGATGAGACCAGCTCTCACGAGCTGCCTCAAGCGCCAGGAGCTGTGTCTGCCCTCCCTTTGTTTCCCCAACAACACAAAGCCAAGGCTTTTTAAAACATAAAACATTGTAATTATCTTGGCACATCATTCCAGGAGATTTGTAAACATGAGCATGTGCCGGAGACGGCAAAGGGAGGGGAGGGACAAAGGTGGAGAAGAACGGCACCTCGAAACCATGTGGCATGGAAGCACCCAGAGCAGAAGCTACGGGCCACGGAGACGCCGCCTGCCAACTTCTCCCAGGCCAGAGAGCAGACGGCATGGCCCTGATGTGGGTGGCCTCTGAGGACAGAGCAAGGACGGACGGGTCTTCCTTCCCTCGCCCAACACCACCCACAGTGACCGTGCACACAGACGGGTGATGGAGCCCAGCAAGGGGGACCGAGTGGCTTCTGGCACAGAGCTCACGATCGACGGAGACGGCCATGGAGCGCAGACCCGCACTGGACGCGCTCACAGGAGCGTGCAGCCACACAACACGGCCCTGACACAGGCGCCAACAGCCCGGCCCCGGCGCATCATGGGGAGAATGGACACGTGCTGACCACGGGGCTCCTGGCCAAGTGGGGCGCTCCAGGCCGCAGGCTCCCGGAGAGCAGGGATCCGACGGTGCAGAGAGAGGACGGCCAGCTCGTCCCTGTGACTTCATCAGCAACCCGGGCTTTCACATTTAGTGCAGGCGCTGGGAACAGCTGAGGATGGGCCCAGGGGCCCAAGAGGGCTGCGTCTGCTCCCGGCCAGCCAGGGCGAAGGGCCCCACGGGCAGCCGCGAGATCCATGAAGAGCCACACGCCGGCATTCCGTCCGGCACGGCCAAGGAGCACTTACCCTCCTGCCCAGGCTCCCGACCTGCAGGCTGGCATAGGCTCACGGCGCCACGCAGGAAGCCCATTAGCAGATTCATTTATCTTCCTGCTTTTCGGGCAAGCCCTGTGAGTGCGGCATGGGAGGGCCAGGCGCTGTAGTCAGGGCAGTCCTGGAACCGCGCCTACAGGAGGCCGGGGGGGGCGCCGGCAACAGCCGCCGCACCAGAGCCCGC
This sequence comes from Zalophus californianus, assembly GCF_009762305.2. Classification (NCBI taxonomy): domain Eukaryota; kingdom Metazoa; phylum Chordata; class Mammalia; order Carnivora; family Otariidae; genus Zalophus; species Zalophus californianus. The sequence goes on along the minus strand of NC_045604.1, from coordinate 112,502,444 downwards.
CCGCGGCCTGTCACACAACCCTGCCCACCTCCCTGGCCGCCCGTGAGCTCCGTGAAGCCCTAGCCCCGTCAGGAGCCGACTGCCTGGCACTGGCCCATGCTGCAGGGACACACGGACCTGTGCAGACACACAGAGCAGACAGAGCAGAGACAGTGAGGGACACAGATACATACACAGATAAAAATGGACAGAAAACTGCAGAAAAACATCCGAAGTTGTTAACAGTGACTGCCCTAGGGGGTGAGCCTGGCGGGTAGATGGCCAGAGGCCTATGGGGGATGAGGAGTCATTTCTACAGTTCCAGTCTCTCGTTAAGGAACTCACGAGAAACAGCAACATACAAATGTCTCACTGCAGCCCAGTCCTGGGGGCGGCGGACGGAACGGGCGCGTTTCCAGGCCCCGCCTCATGTGACTGCGGGCGGTCTCTCTGCAGACCCGAGCCTTCAGGACGAGGTCAGAGCTCCAGCGGGCACAGGGCCCCCTCCATGCTCCCCGCCCACACGGCCGCAGGGACCGAGAGAAGGCAGAGCGGCAGGAGGGAAGCTGTGCGGCTGGGCCGCAACCTTGACGGGGGCAGGGCACATCGCATACACCTACCTACAAATTCAGAGCTGCCCCCAGACGACCCGTCCACTCCCTAGTTTTCATTCCTCCGAGTGTAAGTAGTATCACACTTACAAATCCACCCACCCCATCCCGAACCACAAACCAGGCACAGACGGACTCACGCCCACTCCCATCAGCCGAGAGCGGGCAGAGATACAGCCTGAGCGTCCAGAGGAGGCAGCATGTCCCTGGGGCACTGGCAGCAACACCCCGTCCGCGAGCCCCCAGCGGGGGGGGCGGTCCGGGCAGGCAGCGGGGGGCCTACGTGCACCGCAGTCACAGCCGGTAAAGGACAGACGGAACCTACATGCAGACACACAGACTCCAGAGCCTCGCATCTGACCCCCAAGAGGCTGCCACAGGGGACAGCCACTGTTTTGTCCCCAGCACTTCCTGCTCCCTCCTGTCCCCATGGGACTGTCTGTCCATCACGCCCTGGCCACAGGGATAAGCTACACGGACGCCCCATCCCCGTGTGCTGAAGCTGGCCCAGGGGCAGCGAGGGACTGCGTCAGCTCAGGGTCAAAACGAAGCCTCGTAACAAATCCTAGGACAGAGGCTCCAGGCCAGCAACGGCCAAGTGGCCAGGCCAAGAGAATGCCTGACAGCAGGCGGCACTGGGCAGCAGACTGGGTGGAGAAGCACTGGTTCTGTGACTGAGGCCAACACCCATCTTCCGGCCACTCTTGGAGGTGACATGCATGTGTTTACCTAGGCTGGTCCACAGGTGGGGCTTCCTTCCCTTAGGAATAACTAACCAACCCGGTGGTCCTGGGACTCTGGGCCTGAGACAGAGTTGCAGCCTGGCTCCTTCAAGGACACACACCGGGGATAGACATCCGACCCAGGGGAGGCAGCAGCCTGAGCAGGGCGACAAATCCAAGTGAAGATTATGGGGACAGTTGGTGCTGGGAAGCTGGTCTTGAGGTAATTAAGCCTATTTCAGAGTGGGTTTAGCAAGAGGTGCTAAATCAATAGATCCCCTCCAGCCGCGTGTCCCTGCAGGTAAAGAATCAATCAGGCAAACGCTCCCAATCTGTTCCCGCTGAGCCAAGAAGCAAAGCTGTTTACCGTTCATGCCCAGAAATGAATAAATAAAGCCACCAGCATTAGTCAGCACCCTCTGTTTCTCTGGCAAAAGCTTTTTAGTTACTTCGAGAAAGGCAGCGTCCCTGCGTGGTCCTCCATTAAAGCACAGACAGACTCAGGCAGTCATGCGCATGATGGGGGGCGGGGGAGGGGGGCAGAGGCTCAGTCGGCCGTGGCCACTGCCCGACCCTGTTTCCCACAACTTCTCCGCCGGGGAGACAGGAGAGAGCTCGCGGGTGGCTGTGTGGCTCAGGCACCGTCAGCGGCCCCGCCTCGACCCTGCACTCACACAAGAGTCACGTCTTCTCTCGGTGCTGGGCAGGCCCCCCTGGCACACAGGCAAGCATGGGGGGCCCTGAGTCCAGGAACCCCAGTCTGGAGGGAAGCAGCCTTCCTTTGTTCAAGGCAGTGACGCTGAAGAGCAGCAGTGGCCCCCAGGAGGAGCGACGGCAGGACTGTGTCTGGGGCAGCAGGGGCTTTCCCTGCGGGGGGTGTTTCAGCCGGGACCCCAGGGTGTGGGAGGGGCTGGAGCTGGGGGGAGCGAGCAGGAGTGCCACCTGCCCCAGACCGCGGGCCACACACACCAGGGCCAGGCTGGTGGCGATGGGGACGGCCGTAGTGGAGGCCCCAGCACGGCACTGAGACCAGGTCACGACAGTGACTGGACCGGGAAAAGAAACCAGCCAGGCACCCGGCTACATACCTTATGTGAATTCGCACCCCCACCGTCCAACAGCCCCAAGAGGTGCCAGAGGTGCCCGCCTCTCACAGGTGAGGGACCCACAGGCCAAGCCCAGCACTGGGCACTCGCGGGCGGCAGGTGGTGGGCTCGGTCCCCAGACCCAGATCTCGGACCACAGAAGCTGCTCTAGCTCCTGGGGGGGGTCAGCCCGAGAGCGGGAGCAGAAGCAACCGCACCTTCAGAAGTCCGCCCCCCACCCCTGGGCGGGCTGTTTGCAGGGTCAGGGGAGGCCAGGCCCCCAGGGTGAGGCCTGAAGGCGGGAGCGCACAAGGGGAAGGGAGAGGTGGGCGGCTGAGAGGGGACAGGTGGGGACAGGCACATGCCAGCTGCTGGCGCCCCCCCGCCCCCCGAAGGACTCACAGCGCACAGGGCAGAGACCGGCTGGGGAGAAGCCCGGCCATGCCCAGGTCGCCCCCCGGGGTCCTCCTCTCCATCCCCCACCCCGGGTATCCACCCGGCAGCACTTCAGCAATGCAGCTGATGACGCCTTCCCCGGGCCAGTTCAACGGGACACCCTGCGTTGTCAGGACGGGATTTCCAACACGCAGCTTAAACCACCCTGCACTCATCTGTCCCGGCCAGAGGCGGCGGCCGCCTGGCTCCCTCGGCTCCTGACTGGCGAGCGGCAGGTGAGAGGCCCCTCCAAGCCTCCACACGGGACAGGGCGACGCACCCCCAGCCCTCTCACCCGGACGGGAGGCTGCAAGTCCTGCAGATGTCGTTTCAAGGCTGGGCACGGTTCCTGCCTCGGTTTCCATCCACTGGTTTCCTGGGGTCTTTCACTGGCAGCTCTTACAATATACCAAGGAGACGATATCAAGAAGGAGTCCTGACAGTTGTCCAGCTTGAAAATCTCGGGAAGACACTCCCGAACGAGTCAGCTCAAAGCATCTGTTTGAAAGTGAGCCAGCACTCAGCTTCTAGGAGGTGGCCAATTAGTACCCACCGCTGTCCATCCACCTGCTGACATTCGTGGTTCTATAGATGAGAAAGGCCAGTGGCAGCCCGCCAACCCTTTTAAGGGGACGATGCTCCTGTGCTGTTCCCAACTGGGTGGGAGGAGAGGGACCGGGGCCTCCCGTGTGGACCGCACAGGGTCCTGCACTCGGGCTCCTCCACTGTGAAGGGGCACGGCCTCCCCTGCCCTGGCCCAGAGTGCATGCAAGTAAGGGCTTGAAGTGTGACCCACTGGCCAAAAACTCCCACAAAGCAACTCACAGAGACTCCCAGTTCACTGAACCAAAAATAAAAGACCGGACCTAAAAGCAACCATGACACGGGAAGCTTCAAATTTCAATTTCGAATAAATGAAAACCCAGGCCCTCCCAGACACACAAAGGGGAGCAGAGTCCCCTCCCACTGAGCACACAAATGAGGACACCCTCCTCGCAAGGCAGGGCGAGGGCAGGCGCGGGGGGCGGCGGTTCTCACACAGCAGGCCCCAGTAAACATGCTCTGAACAGTCACTCAGAATGAGGACGGAGAGCCGCCACGGGCCACTGCCCCCTGGGTGGACCGTTCGCGGCTCTGTCGTGCGAGGCACACGGCCGCACAGCCCTGCTCTGAAAAGCCAGGCGTGAGGACTGGCTGCCATGGTCACTCCCAGGGTTTGCAAACAGCACGCTGAGTAGGTTCCCTCGGCACGAAGTTGTGACACGCTCACTCGCCAGCCCCACAGGGAACCCCGGGCCCCGTCAAGGCAGGCATCCAGCAATGGTGTCAGAGGCCATGGAGATGGGGCTGCCCACCTCTGGTTCAGGCTTCATTAGAAACCACAGACCTCGCAATAAATAACCCGACTTCACATTGCCAGGCGACCTGGCTGATAAATCGTGTTCCTGTGCATCTAACAGGGCGTTTCAGACCAACGGCGAATTAAAACTGGGGTTGTGTAATAAAGCAGTCCATCTGAGTAATGATGCACGCGTCACAAAGGCAAGCCCGGGGGAAGAACAAACGTTAAGTGGGACCAGGGCGGCTGCAGCCTGGCTCAAGGGTCTCTCGCCGGCACCCCCGTGGGAGCGGCCACTCCTGGCGCTGCCCTCAATGTTGGCCACGCGTGGGTCCTCTGCCCCAGCGGGTATCTGCTCCGTGCTGATGTGAGTGGGCCCTTGGCCCCGGGTCCCGTGCAGGAATACCTAGAAGACGTGCCCACAACTCGGCGTCACAGGCCATAGAGATGGGGCTTCCGGGAGCGTGGAGGGGAGGCCCCCGTCCGGCCACATGCAGAGGCAGAGACCCGCGTGGAGGGCAGCAAGAAGATGAGGCCAGGGGCAGGGAGGAAGGCCTGGGGGCAGACCAACGGGACGCAGCCGGGCTCTGCCGGGTAGCACGGCACAGAGGCCAGCAAGCTGTGCCCGGGCGCCGACCCAGGACACCTAGGTAGGCAGGCCCCATGGGCCGCGAGGTGAGCAGAGAGGAGGCTGAGCCAGGGCGGTTCCCAGGCAGCAAGCACAGGCCCAGGACCGTGTCTAGCTGAGGGGACATGGCAGCACCACTGTGCCAGAGAGGAGCTGGGGAAGGAGGAGGAGCCCTGCAGCCCTCCATGAGAGAGGTCAGAGGCCCGGGACGGACACCCCCTGTCCGCGGCAGTGCATCCGCCAAGCCTGCGGGACCCTGGGGAGATACCTGGACAACAGGCTGCCCAACGTGCTTCTCAGTGCCAGACTCCCACGGTGCTGGGCCAGAGGGGCAGCAAAGTCTGGGGTGCTGGGTCACCATGAATCCCCCTGCCCTCACGCACCCTGCTGGTACAGAGGACGGCGGTCCAGAGGACAGCACACAGCAAGAGCGGCCAGCCTGGGACCCGGAATGGACGGGCTCCAAGCCCTGGCTCTGTGACCTTGAGCCCTTAGCTCTGCGGCACCATGAGGAGGGTTCCAACCAATACCGGCCAAACTCCTCTAACACAGAACGGGCCAACGATAAATAAATGCATTTTAATCACAGTCACCGGTTACAAGAATGCACTGAGGCCGCTTCAAGTCACGGGATTCAGTATCTGGTCTGGGCCACAGCGCAGTGGCTGAGCATTCCCCAGATTGTTTCCAAATCAATTTGGTCTTCGTGAAGCCAGATGATTATTCCGTTCTGCACATATTCTTTAGACATCTCTGGTCCCAGACTAATTATTTTGCATTTCTGTCACTGAACTGCGTTTGTCAGCAGCTAGCTCAACCACGTCCTGCAGCCGAGGGTCCTGCTCATCGCACTGAATGGCTCTGCTTAAAAACTGGCGGCGTGCTCAGCTGTGGAGTCCCAGGGCCAGGCTCCTGTCTGGAATGCGGCACCAGTCACTCTCAGGGCCAGGGGCTGGGAAGCAGAGAAGCTCGCGCCGTCATCAAGGACCAAGACGGTTCAAGTCCCATAAAACAATCCGCCCGTCAAGAGAGGATTCGCGGAAAGCAAAAACCATGAAGCCTGTTTCGAGGAAACGACTGCTGAAAGCAGCTCAGGATAACTTGCTTCAGTGGGTACGGAAACCTCTCTGATGGGGGCATCAGGTCAAGAGTCCCGGCCTCGCGGGTCGCGTCTGGGGCACAGTCAAGCTGGGAACAATAAGGAGCGGTTAAACTGTGTGTGAGGGCATGCTGGGAGTCTGGCCTGCAGCCTGGACCCACACGGGTTCGGGGCCCCCAGCTGCCCTGGCACTAAAGCCCCTCTGTCCCCCAAACTCCGGGGCAGCACAGGCAGCTGCTAGGAACAACCCCCCACGGGACAGTAAGCTCCTTCTGGGCCTTCCCACGCCCTGCTGCGCCTGTCTGGCCACAGCCTGCTCTCCGGGCCAGAGCAGAAGGACCATCCACTGAGGTCCCTGGAGGCAGCAACCACTCTGCCCTCATGCGTGCTGGAATGCACCCTCCCTTCTCCACCCGCACCCCCCAAACGGCCAGCTAGGGGTAAATCTGTGCAAGTGAGGGCAGAATCCAGAAGGTGCCAGTGGGAGAGGGACAAGCAGTCTCAGGGCCTCAGCTCCAAAAGGTGTGTCATTCAGAGGTGTCTCGGGTCATAAGGAGAGCACCAACTGCTGTCAGAGTGGCCAGGCCAGAGCAGAGGTGAACAGTACCCCCACCCACCAGCATTTGGGGGAGGCCGACACAAGAGGCCGCCACAGAGGGTGAAACTGGATTTGTGGGCAGGCAGCACTCTGGTCCTCTCTCTAGGCCGACAGCCAGTGGGGACTGGGCTCAACAGCTGCCGAGAGCAGGGAGTGAGTGGGATCGTCTCTGTGACAGGCCTGGCAGGACCCCTGCAGAAGCAGCAGACGGAGGACGGAGCTTCCAGTCGGGGCCTGCTCAGCCTCTGCGGAAGCCTGGGTGCACTGGAACAGCTAGAGAAGCGCAGAAGACTGATCTCCGCGGGACACTGTGCGTTCTGCCTCCAAGGGGTCCGTGGGGCTCCGGTCCACAGCACCCCTTCTGCAGCCACTTGACTGGCCGCCTGCCAATGACAAGGCCACTGACTGATAAACAAGACTCCAGGGCGGGAAGCCCGAGGGGCTTCCTCTCGCGTGGAGAACAAAGCATCCATGGCCATCCGTGCCTCCGGAAGCAGCTACTGGTCTGCAGAGGCAGCCAGGCCGCCACACTCGTCTCCCTGACAGAGGAAGACAAGCAAAGCAGACACAGCATGGGGCTGGCGGCTCGCTCTGCTCACAATCGGAGACACAGACGGAGTGTCTCTGCACACACGAACAAGCTGGTCCACGGAAAGGCTGCCGGGGCAACGGGGGTGTGACACTCAGCCCACCGCACAGCTGACAGTCACCCCCAGGGTCCTGTCGGTGGCACCACCATGACTGGGGCAGACAGACGGGGCCGGCAGGCACAGGGGGCCCACAGCGCGGTCCCCGCAGAGAATCAGGGCCTGGCAGAGGAGTGGGCGAGCCCGGGGCCGTGAGACAGAAGAGCAGGTGCCCGAGGGCAAAAGACACTGCCGCTACACTCCCACTGAACTGAAGCAGCCCGAGTCAACAGGCGGGCCTCCATGGGCACGGCACTCTCTGCCAAGGCCAGGGACAGTGTGTGTGTCAGTCCTGCGACCCTCTCCCCTGGAACTGAACGGCCCCATCACTGAAACCCCAGGAGCGGCCCAGCCCACCCGACCAGACACACTGGCCCTCTCCTGCCCCGCACTGTTGCTGGGAGCTCGGACTACACCACAGCTCCCCAGGGCGGACCCTGTGGATGGCCTGCCGGTGTCCACACGGCCAGCAGAGGCGGGCAACAGGACGGGGTGCAGCAGAGAGTGACAGACAAAGAAGTACCAGGGACCATTGGCCGTGGCTACTTCTACTCACCGCTGCCTGCAGAGCCCAGGACCTTCCCAGAGGGCGCAGACACATGGTGACAACCGCTGAGGGGTCAGGGCAAGGGGAAAATCAAGAACACCCGGAGGCGTGACCCGCGGGGCGGCTCTCCCAGCTGACATGCCCAGCCCTCTGGAACGGGCAGCAGCCGGTGCAGCCTGGGTCGCCCCTGCGGAGGGGTCCAGGCAGCCCTGAACCAGCCGCACAGGCAGCATCCAGGCACCTCCCCGCAGCGGGGGCTCAGGGCTCACAGGGACAAGCTGCGATCTGGGCCACTGCCCAGCGGGAGCACCCTGCTGTCTCCTCCAGCCCCCCAAACACAGTCCATCCACAGGCGATTGTGCAAACACTCTTGTCTGACCGAGGTGCATCCAGACTAAGAAGCAAGTCTCTGCCCATGGACAGGACACAGGGAGAACAGCCTAGGAAGCCCGTCACCCTGAGCCACAAGGGGTGACACAGAGTGAGCCACCCCCTTCCCCAGGACTCCCCATTTTCCCAAAGAGGAGCTTGCACAGGTCTTTTCTCTCGCACTGCACTGTGAGCTTCTGAAAGGGAAGACCCCCCCAGCCAGCCAGGTGCATGCACACAGCAGAGCCTGTGCTGGGGCCAGCGCGTGACAGCATTTCGGGAGGGCTCCAAGACAGTCCTGGCCCAAAGGCTTAAAAATGCAAGGGACCAGCGCTCTGAGGGCTGGCAACACGTAATCCCCCTCACTGCTCTGGCTTTTTATGAAAGGCTATATTAAAAGTGGCTTAAACATAATAAAATCTGTTACATTTATGGCAAGAAAATATGGAAAGATAATAAAATTAGCAGAGCATAGAAATGAGAGAATACTAAAAAACATCCTTGGCTCTCCAATAGAAACAGACAAGGAATTCCAGTGAAGACTGTTCAACTGAAAGGAATTTAAAGCAATTTAAAATGCAAAGCTCCGTGTCTCCCTCCCTGCTGAGCCCTGTCCCTGGGCTCAGGTCTCCCAGCTCACTCTCCCAAACAGTGGCCTGGAACGTTCTGGCTGGGACCCCTACTTTGATCTGGGGTGACTACAGAGCACCCTGGTGCGCCTCCTCCCACACGTCCCAGCCCTCTAGGGGCTCCCTTTACCCAGCCCCCCGCGCCCCCACCTTCATCACCCCTCACCCACCCGGCTCCCAGAGCTGCGGTCACAGTGGGGCCGAGAAGCACAGAGGTCCTCACCGACCGAGAAACAGACCTGCTTCCCCCAGAACAGTCCCTGGCAGTCACAACAGCCCTCCCACCTCCGCCGGAAGCCCCACTTGGAACCAGGGCCCGGGACTCCAGGGCTGCCAGGTGCTTCCAAGAGGCTGGTGAAGGGGTGCACCTTCACGAACACAGACCTGGACTCGCACCTCCTGACACAGCGCAACCCTCTCGGCTCCACGCCGCCACAAAGTTAGGCTGGGCAGGGAGGACACGTCCATCCACGTCTGTCCCAGGACGCTGACCACTGGGACAGCTCTTTCTCCAGGCCCATCTTACGCGGTCTGTGTTCTGTTCTAGATCCAGGGACATTATTTTTTAGGGCAGTTTTAGATTTACAGACAGCTGAGCGGAGATCAGAGCGTTCCCATGTGTCTCCCACCGGGCTCCCCCCAGTGTGCTGCACTTGATCCAACTGACGAACCAATACTGACACGTTATTAGAGTGCGCAGTTTACAGTTCACTTTTGTAAAAATTCTGACAAATGTAAAATGTTACATACACACCTGTGTCAAAAAGAACAATTTCACTGCCCCAGACACCCCTGCTCAGTCGCCCCCCATCCTTAGCCCCCGGCACCCGCCCACCGTTTACCGCCCCCGCAGTCCTGCCTTTTCGGGAGCGCCCCACGGCTGGAATCCCACAGTCCGGAGCCGGCTCGGGAACACACGTGTCGGGTTCCTCCACGGCTTCAGAGCTCACTCCTCTGTAGAACTCGAGTCACAGTCCACCGTCTGCACGGCCCACGGCGTGTGCGTCCATCCCCGACTCCAGGGCACCCTGGTCGCTTCCCAGTTTGGGCAGCTGTGGATAAAGCTGCCGTAAAATCCGCGCGCAGGTGTCACGGGGACCTACGTTCTCACGTCCTGGGGGTAAATGCCGAGGAGCACGTCCGCTGGACTGCATGGCAAGAGCGTGGCTGGTTTTGTAGGAAACCACAGGCCCCTCCTGACGTGGCCGCGCCATTCCCTGCTGCTCCGAGGGGCCCCGCTGCTCCACATCCCGCCAGCATCTGGTGCTGACCGTGTTCTGGCCCGCGGCCGTTCCAACGGGGGGCGGTGGCGTCTCCTCACTGTTTTCCTCTGCGTGTCCCCGAGGACGCATGATGTGGAGCATCTTCCCGAGTGGGTGTTCCCTGTGGGCAGATGCTCTGTGTTGGGTGTCTGTTCAGGTGTCTGCCCATTTTGTAATCAGGCTTTCTTACTGTTGAATATTAAGAGTTCTTTGTAGATTTTGGATCACAGTCCCCTGTCAAGATACATATTCTCCCAGACTATCGTTTATTTTTTCATTCCATTAACAATAGAACAGAAGTCTATAATTTTAACGAACTTCAGCTTATTAAGATTTTCTTTCGTAGATTACGCTTTTGATCTCTTACCTAAAAAGTCACCGCCAAAACTAAGGTCAGCCAGATCTGCTCCTGTTACCTTCAAGGATTTGTGTAAAAGTTCTGCATTTTACTCTTTGGTCTATGATGCATTGTGAGTTAATTTGGGGGGCGAGGTCTGCGTGGAAATGCATTTTCCGCACAGTCCCAGTACCGTGTGTTGAGGAGCCTGCCTTTGCCCCTCCGTCAAAGCTCGTCGGACTGTATTCATGGGCTCTGTTTCTGGGCTCTCGGTTCTGTTCCACTGACCCACTTCTTTCACCAACACTGCACTGTCTCCGTCGATGTAGGTTCATGGTATTAAAGATGAGTGGTTCTCAGACGTCTTGTCCACATTCGTCAGACTCATCCGTAAGTCGGCCTGCCTGCCTGTCTTCTTCGGTGCTCATGTAAATGGCAGGTTTTCAACTTCACATTCCAGTCACTCTTTGCTGGCATACAGGAGCGTGCGGGACGTCGTCCTGTTAACCTTGCGTCCTACAACCCTGCTACAATGGCGGGGAGTCCTAAGAGTCCTTTGGCTGATTCTCCGGAATTTTCTGTGTAGACAATCACGTCATCTGCCAACAGTGTTCTTTCCTCCCTCCCACCGTACACATTTCCTTTCCTTGTCTTATTGCATCGGCCAGGACTTCCAGCATGAAGTCAAAGTGGACATCCTTGACCTGTTCCCAATCTTGGTGAGAAAACAACTAGCTTCTTATTTGAAAGAAAGCTAGAAATATCTGACTACAGGTCAGCTCTCCAGCACAATGAGAAGAAAAACCTGCCCATTTAAACGGCATCAGTCACCAAAGAGCTCAAGTGAGTTCAGCAGCTATAACTGTGTCTGAGGAGGCCCCATCCTCTCACTGAGGACTGTTCTTGGCCCAGAAGCCTCAGCCCCCTCAGCCACACAGCCGTCCCACTGCACTCCAGAGAGCGCCTTAAGGCGGCCACCGTCGTAACTTCACCAGAAACCCAGTGGGAGCCATCTCAAGCCCAGCCAGCCCTCCACAGGAACCATCTAGACAAAGACCCCTGCAAGGAAAATCCACTCTGCTACAGAAAAACAGAGGTCTTCTCCTTCAAACACCCCAATGTGTGGCAAAACAGGCCTCTTTGGGGTATGTAGGAATAACACCTTCCCGAGAAAAACCAATCCAGGGAAGTCTTCCCAGATGTTCAATGACTGGTACTCCTGAATTTCAGATGGAGAAACATCACAAAATGCCCTCTAAACTCACAGAAACACCACACGGAAAGGCAAGACTGGCTACAGAAAGTGTCAGACAACAGTCTGCACCACTTCCTCCAAACCTCCCCCCACCGACCACAATGAGTTCTGAGCACCAAGATGCTGTGGGGACCTTCCAGGTCCTCCTCCTTCCAACTACAGACCTGTATGAGGCCAGATTTTTTTTTTCATATATTCCAGCTGGAATAGTCCAGGACAACAGACTGAGCACAGAAGCAGATACGAGAATCCAGTAACAGACATTAAAAAGATGTGCAAAAATGTAAAACAATGTTGTTCTCACTACACCTTACTGTTCCAGAAAATACATTTGTTAAGACGTGATGAGTTTCTTTTAATGAAATTATAAGCATGTTGCCAGTAATTTTTATAAAACTTAGTTTCCAAAAACAGGGACTATTGAAAAACAGAACCCCTACAAACAAAAGCTCCTTGCTTTCAAGAATTTTTTTAGCATAAAGGAATCTTAAGACGACAAAGCAAGAGCATTGCTGGAGTGGGGGCTAGGACCTCTGATATGTGTGGGTGGGCAGGAGTCCGGCCTCGGCCAGACAACATCTGGACTCTCACCCCCCAATGCACAATCACAACGTGCGCACGCTTATGGTCAACACGAGGGAACAGTGTGCTAATTCAGACAAAATGTGTAGTTAGCAAAGAGTCCTAACTAGGAACCTCTGGAGGGGACATCCCAAGAATCTACATCTTCAGGATATTTCCCTGCACATAATTCTTAAGCAGCCAAGTGGGAATCTGTGCGATCCTGGCATTTGGGAATCACGGACAAGATCGGGACCGCCTTCCCGGTTCTCTCATGCCTCGCTGTTGTCTTCTCTTCCAAGGCAGGAGGAAAGCTCCTCCCTCGCAGGGCTTACTCCTCACTTCATCCAGAAGGTCTGTGGCACCAGCCACAGCAATCAGGTAGCAACAGGTGTCCACGCCCGACAACGGACTGACCGTCACTGGCCACGCATGACGAAATCACTGCTGTTCTTCCTCCTGAGTCTGCTAAACTACTTCTTTGCCTCAGTATCAGACAAGGGTCAGGAAGAAGGGTCTCGTGACCCTGAGGAGCGATCTACAGTTAACCCAGCATGAAAGGTCAGTGCCCGACGAGAGGCAAACTGATGAGCACACACAGGTTCTGCACCCAGACGCACCTGAGCTCACAGCCAAACTCCGACCTGGAGGAGGCACGTGACGGTGAGACGGACCCAATGCGGGGACTGGGTCTAGTGTCCGGGCGCCGGCGGTGGAGGGAGCGAAGACGATGATGTATGTGAAGTCTCTGGTGCCCTCGTGGTGCATCATCGGTGTATGCTTCTCTGCCCCCCCCCCCCCATCTTATCCAGTTTCTAGCAGGATCTAGCGAGACCGCTCAGAGGCACAACCAGATGGGCGTGCTGAACGATGCCTTCCACAGGCCACTGCTCCTGAACAAGCCGGCCTGAGCTAAGTGTGCACAGCAGACCCCGAGGCCCCCCAGGCCGTGTCCTGCACCGTCTCAGCTCCGTCCCATCTCTCTATACCTCCTCCGGGCTAGGCTACCAGGCTGAGCAGGTTTTAATGCGTCGCCAAACAAAGCACAAAAGTGCACTGACATCACCTTTTGGCATCGGAGAACTGCTCTCCTGCGCTTATACCCGAGAATCTAAAGGTGTGTTCCTGGGCTTGCTCCTTAAAATGAGCCAGCAGCAGGCGGGCTCCACGGCTCACCGAGTTCGTACAAAGTCATCGGGAGCCCCCACTCTTCCGCCCAGACGGCGGCCCTGGGCTCAGGAAGTGGGAGCCCCCTTCAGCCCCACCAGATGGCGAGTCAAGGAGGCCTGACCACCTGCTCTGGTTCTTGCTGCAGGGGTGGTGGGCAGGGGTGGCGGGCAGGGGTGGAGGCTGCGTCTACATGAATCCTTCCAAAGAGACAAGGAACAAGTTTCAAGGCTCCATAAGATTCTCTCACTATCTGCTTTTCACCAACAATAAACAACATTCAGGTATCACTGGCTTCTAGTTTTGTCCCACCGTAGGGACATCTCCGTTCTAATACCACCTTGGAGGGGTGGGAGGCAATAAAGAAGATCTGTCTGCTTTCAAAGGGCAGAGATCACCCAGGCACGCCCTTTGACCTAAATGGCCTTGCAAATGGTCATTTCTTTGCATTTCTTATTGGGAGTGAGGAGACGGGGCGACCCTTTGCTCCAGCAGCAATACCACGTGGCAGAATTAAGGGCTTACAGAACGCTGCATGCCTCCTTCTCCTTCCCTTTTTGCAACTTGTAAAGCATCTCTGACCCCAGCCCCCACCGCAGAAACCAGAGCACCAGGACCCCACCCACACCGCCTCTCCCCAGCTGAGGGGGGGACATGGAAACACCTACAAACCTCAGCCAGGAAAAGTCCAGCCTTCCTGGGGTCCCAGGTGTGCTCCGAGTGCCCTCGCAGGCCCCAACACAAAAGGCTGACTCCCGGCCCTGAACCTGGAAACAGGAGCATGCTCCTGAGCTAGGGTTTCCGAACTGCACCCCAGGGGCCTGGCGCGTCCACTGAGGGAACGCAAGCAGGCCTGGAGCTGGGGCGGCGGGCGGTCCCAGTGCAGCCACAGCCCTGGCAGCCGCCATCGGTGCTGAGACGGGCATGTGCATCCTTGTCCGGGACCACACGCGCTGCCCTCGCCCCACTGACGAGGTGAGGGCCGGGACTAGACCAGGCCTGTGCCCCCTCTGCTCTGGCCCTGCGCCACACTGCCCCCCAAAGCAGCTCTGAGGGATCAAGATCACCTAAGAGTTTCTGGAGGGCAGGAGGGAAACACGTCACAGCCTCTGGTTTTAAAAAGCCCCCGCCGTGGAGCTGAGAGGACGTGGGCAGTTGAACCAGGCTTCTGGAAGGAGGAAAGGGCTGAGACAGGCTGTCCCCCCCGAGGGAAGCTCCCCACAGTGGTCCTGCTGGCCATCTCTGTGCAGGCTGGCCACCCAGCTCACAGCACTCCCAGTGGACGGGAGGCGGATGGGGTCCCCGCAGGTGCATGCGTGTCCCAGGCCCCTGCGGCTGTGACCAAGCAGCCGTGGGGGGAAGCACTGCAGCAAGCAGAGGTTAAAACAAAGACTTACTGACAAAAGGGAGGAAAAACTACACTGAGAGGCGAGGGCCTGGGACATAAACGGCCAAGTCACATTTCCCACTTCTGAAGATAAAGTCAAATCCCAGGCGAGGAAGGCCCTGGGGGCCGGCCCACTGGGCCTCACCAACGATGTCCATGTCCCCTCGCTCCGTCTCCACCCCCCCCATCCCAACATCGCGGAGCCCTGGGGCTGAGTCAGCGCTGCGAGGACCACAGTGGGCCTCAAAGACACCACAGGAAAGCCGAAACCAAGCCTCTGCCACGGATGGGGCAGAGCCAGCATACGGCCGGAGACCACAAACCCCGCTTGGGACAGCCATGGAGGCTGCCCACGAAGCACCGGCGCAGGCTCGACGATCCCCACCATTTCCAGTTCTCCAATGAACTTGCAAAGCAGGGAGCATCAACCTGACTGTCCAGACAGAGAATGTGATGGAGAACCTGATGGAATGAAAGCACATAGAGTCTTGAGTTCAGTGTTCAGTAAGAGGCCCCAGAGCCTGGCCCCAGGTGAGACAGCCAGGTTCCCCTATCACCAAGGCACCGTTCCAGCACGAGGACAGACAGCGAGTGCCTCAGCCCCATCTTCCCACATGCACGGTCAGACCCCTGTAGACTAGGAGAGGACTGTGAGTGACGATCATGCTGCTCGGTGCCCTGCCAGCACCCTACACGGTGGCTGTGAGCCTAAGCTGGGGCCGTGGGGAGTGCACACCAGGAGCTGGTTCCACTGCCGGGTAGCATGACTTATAACGACCCCTGGTGTGAGCTCAGGGCTGTCACCCAACACCCTCAGCAAGTGGGGCCACTGTAGGAATGTGTGAGGTGCTGGCCTGGGGCTGGTCAAAGACCTGCTGGTAACCCACCAGCCCACAGATCAGCCCTTCCACCCCAAGGTCACAGGTCTGTAGACATGGCTGGCCCACAAAGGTGTGCGCTGGGGTCCCCTGTGCCCTCAGCCAATGCAGTCCTTGGCCACAGGGTTTGTGGCCCTGGGAGTCTACCCGGCCCCATCTCTGTGCCTGCCCTGAGCACATGGAAGCCATCAGAAAAGCGCCACGAAAGACCATCATTCAAATACTGCCAGAGGCTGGCGGGATGGGAGGACACACCCTGCGAGCACCCACCAGCCACAGGGAGAAACTGCATGAGGTCCCTTCAGCCAGAGACCCCAGCCCAAGCATGTTCCAGTACGGGACAGGGTGAGGGTCTCGGTGTGGGGAGATCCAACACCCGTACCTTCTGTCGCTGTATCCACGAGTCCTGGTTACGTGGGGATGGCCACCCGGACAAAAGCAGCCGGCGCTCACTGCACTCCCCATGACAGGAGGGTGGCCACCGTCCTCAGCAGCCCAGCCTCACTGAAACAGAGCCGTGCAGGCAACCCTGTGCACAGAGATTGCCTGGTCCCAGGTTCATGCTCAGCAATACTCAGAGACGAAACGACACACGGTAAGACCTCATTTCTGGCTTTGCTGAGTTTCTGCCCTGTGCGTCTGACTATATCAACACTTGTAAAGTTTATCGTTGTGCATTCTAGGCCTGTGTGCTACTTACCAAGGCCTGAGACAAAAAAAAGTCATGTTAAAACAATCAAAAGTCCAATGAGCAGGAAGCTCTGCGCTCCGGGCTGGTTCCATCAGCAACCCAGGTCGGAGCTGAACAAAGCCTCCCTGCTCCAGTTCAGTCTTCCCCGGCTGCTCCAAGGACCTTCCAAGATTGCGGCTCTATTACTTGGACTCCAAAGAGCCCTTGTTTGGCTCCTCCACAACACACCGAACCACAGGGGAGGCCACTGCGGCCACATTTCTGTGGGTTCTGAAGCCCTCAACGGCCCCAAAGCACCCACTCCTCTCCAGGAGCCAAGCTTGGCTTCCACGCAAGACCCCAAAGCCAAGGGCATCCCGGGTGCCCCACTGCTTACCAGCGCTCGGGGTCTCCACTCAGCTCCCCCCAACACAAACGTCCCGGAAGCTTGGCCCAAACACAGAGACATGAAAATACCCGCAGATCTTCGACCAGCCCCAGGCCAGCACCTCACACATCCCTGCCATAACGCCTCCCCGCAGAGGGGACGACGGGGAGAGCAGCCAGCTCTGTCCCCACCCATCCCAGGCTGGCAGCCGTGCACAGGGCACGTCGCTGCTGCCTCCCCCGGGCCCCACCCCTGGCCCCGCGTCCACAGCTGACACAAGGCCTCCGTGACGGGACACCTCCGCCACGCGCAGTGAGAGGGTGCCTGGCCCAGGGGGGTGAGGCTGCCAGGTCCACAGGGAAGGGCTCAGTCCCTTCCGGAACCCAGAGCCTTGTCTACCCGATGTTCTGCCTCCACTGGGACACAAGTGACCTCGTCCCGGCTCCCGGAGGAAGGCAAGGTCCCAGCTGGGAGAGACCTGAGGGGAGAGGGCAGGTGCCTGTCCCTCGCCACACCCCACCAGGGGCGGGGGGAGGGGGGGACAACGCCTGGGCCTGGCTGCAGACTGGGGAACAGGCCAGGGCCCCACCCCGCCCAGTTTCCGCCCAGGGCACAGCCACCTGAACCCGGGACATTCTCGCTTCCAGGGTAATTTTCCTACAGCGACAGCTATAGAACTAACCGCCCAGAAACGGATTTCATTTGGGGGATGAAAATTCCTTCCAGCGCTTGAATAAAAGGAGGAGTTTCACATTTTATCCACTTCCACATCCCTGAACAATAAAAACTTATTTAAAAGACCATGAATATGCAAATTCCATTTTAAATATGGAAATGCAAAACACGTAAGAAAACAGTCTGGGCGTGAAGTATTAATGGCATCTCCTCTTGCTGACGAGAAACAAGGCGAGCCCGCTGCCACAGCAGAGATCACGGGATGGCTCAGCCCAGAGGAGCAGCAGAGCCCTGCCCCGTGCCCACGCCCTGCCCACACCCTGCCCTGCGCCCACGCCCTGCCCACCCCATCCCATGCGCTGCCCACCCCACCCCACGTCCTGCCCACACCCTGCCCTGCGCCCACGCCCTGCCCACCCCTCACCCTGCCCTGCCCACCCCACACCATGCCCACGCTCTGCCCACACTGTCCTACCCTGCCCTGTGCCCACACCCTGCCCTCCCCATGCCATGAACACCCCATGCCCTGCCCGCCTCAGCCCTGCCCACCCCACCCCCCGCCCGGCCTACACTCTGCCCTGCCCACACTCTGCCTGCCCTGCCCGCACCCAGCACTCTATCACTCCCTCCCCTGCAGCGCCACGGACACAAACCTCGTGTCCCTGCCTGCACAACCTCAAGTTGCACACGCCCCAGGGCCACCCTCTGTCCTTGGAGCTCACAGGACTTCGGGGACCTTCTCAGAACCATCAGATGGTTCTCAGTGCACGGCGCACTGAAGGGGCCTGGAGAGGGGGTGGAGTTCTCCCTCAGCCGGGACAGCCCAGTGAGGACAGGCTCTGTCTCCCAAGGACAGAGCAGGTAAGCCTCGGATTCGGGAGCACCAAGCACCTGCCAGCCCAGAAGCAGGGGATGCAAGTACACACCAGCTGGGGAGGGACGCGCCTAGCAGAGTCCATCAGGAGGCTCAGAACCATCAGGTCTGCATGTGGAGCAAAGGGCCTGGAGGTCGGCCACAGACCTCAGCTGGCAGGGCCTGCGGTCACACACACACACACGCACGCCACCTCCAGGCAGCACACCTGAGTGCATCCACAAGGGAGGGCCCCAGAAGCACAAGGCTGATGACTCCCAACACAACAAAGCCAGTGGTCCTACTGCAAACCCTGCCGCCCTCTGTCCCTGAAGCTCACAGGACTTCAGGGACCTTCTGATGAGGCCCTGAGCAGAGAGCAGGGACCAGGCCTCTCTCTGCTGACAGAACGAGGAACTGAGGCAGAGTGGGAGTTCTGGCTACTCCACGACTGTGGTCCTGGAAGCTGGTTGCAGGTGCGGCCCCTGCTAGCCCAGAACCTGCATTTAAATGTCACGGGTGATTCTGATTCTATACGCTTACGGAGCCAGGTGACGACTCGGGAGGTCACACCACGGAGGCCACACGGCAGAGGAGCCAGCAAGGTCTCCAGCCCCCAGAGGGCGCTGACCATGGCTCTGCCCACACTCTGCCCTACACTCTGCCCACCCCACACCTGCACGCACACAGCCTGTGAGAACTACTGTTCTCTTACAACAAAGCACGGGCCAGCCGTCCAGCTTGTCAGAAGCCTTAGTCTTTAAACAGCACGGTCCACGGCCCAGGAGCTAGACTCGCCCGCCCGAAGCCACTCTCCTAGACCTGCCCTTTTGCCTGCAGCTGCCCTGTGCCAGGCTGGCACCTCCAGGAAACCCAGCGATGTCTGCCAACGAGCCCAGACTTCCCTCGGGACCCCGGACAGAATGGGCTCTCTCCTAGGGGAGAGGGGGCTTGGTCTCAGAGACAGAAGCCAGACGGCTACAGTCCAGATGACGAGGGCGGCTCCCACACATCCCGGGCCGAGCTGGAGAGGCGTCAGCGGAAGGCCTGTGCCCACCCACGAGGTCTCGAGGTGCCCGCCCCGTGGGTCTCACCAACACCGGTCAGGAGACGACCAGAAGACCCAGAAACTGCTGCTCAAGAAGCAGCGAGCAGAAGCCGGCAGCCAGCTCAGCTCCAGCGCTGAGCCCTCGCGCTCTCACCCCCCTTCCCTCACCCTCCCTAAGTGGCCACAGAACTTACAGGCCTGGTAGCAGCACTCCCGCTGGGGAGGCCACAGAGGAGGCTCGGAGGACTGCCCGGGAGGAAGGCTGCCAGTGCCGCGGGCACCACCTCACGTCCAAACACGGGCATTGCAGGCAGGTGCCAGTGCCCTTCGGGCCCAGACGGCGGGAAGGCCCAGGGTCCCTCCACTCAGCCGTGACAGTCACAGGGGTTCCCGGGTTCTCTCTCTGCTGCTAGAGGAGCCAAGCAAGAAGGGAAGGGGTCTGAGCAGCAAAGTGAGGCGCAGCCAAGCGGCTGGCCGGGAGCCACCAGGCTGACCCCGCGCAATAGGAGGGCAGCTGTCCCACGCGGACATCCCGCTCCGCCCCAACTGCCTCGAGGGCCCCGTCCTAACGCCCCCTCCGGTGACAGAGCACTGGGTCGCGGCCACGGCTCCACCCACATGGCACAGCTGAGGGAAGAAGGCAGGCCCGTGTTAGCATGCACGTGCCGGACACGAGACCGTCCTGAGCGGACAGCCGGCCGGGTGCCGTGCTCGGTGCGTGCATGAGCCCCACCGCTTTAGGAAGTAGCCACTGTCATGACCCCGCTTGGGATAGAAAGAAAATGAAGCCTGTGCAGAAAGCCCTGACCCATGAGGGCCGAGACTCAGGTCCTACCTCCCCCGTCGTCAAGCTGGCTTGGGCACCAAGGCTCCCCGACCCTAGCGGACACACATCCAGCTAGGGTCAGCCCGCGGGTGACTGTGGGGATGGTCGGGGACAGAAGCAAGACACAGAAACCACAGGCAGGGTCCCCAGAGCCAGAAGCCCCTCAGCTGCACACGCAGGACTCGGCACCCGACTACAGTCTGTGGGCCAGGGGCTGGAGGAGACTCCAGCCAAGGTCTTCCTGGGACAGAAGTGAGGGGCTCATGCAGCAGGCCGGGCAGGCAGCCACCCTCAGCCCTCACGTATGCTGTTCTTAGGTAATTGTTTTTGTTGTTTTTCACAGTTCTGGCCAGATCTGACTCAAAAACTACTTGCCCCTAGAAACGATCCCTATCCGCCTCGTGGCCGGGAACCAACTATGTCTCTCTCCAAACAACACCTTTTTCCTTCTCAGAGCCTCTACATCAGCACGAGAACAGGTGCGCCTGGACACACGCGTACAGATGCGTACACACTCCCCCCGGCCCCGCCCCCCATCGTGTTCTCTTGCTCAAGGCCGGCGCTCGTGGAGTCTCATGTAGCCCAGGGTAAAGCACGTGGTGCTTTGCAGAGCCGTGATCTCGGTGATGACACCCACCTGCACAGAAGGACACCACGGGTCACAGCTGCACCGAGGACACCAGCCACAAACCTGGAGCAGGAAGAGCCTTCCCAGCTGCCATGAAACAGATTATAAAACCCACCACTCAGTATAAAACAAAGCAGCAACGCGTACTCTCCCATGGATGGTGCGTGAATGGCTGTAAGCTGTCCACCTGCCGCAATGGGAGGCAGAGCAGACTGCACTGAGGATTGGCAACACCACCGCCAAGATGGGGTGCCGGCAGCCAGGGGACCAACGCCAGGCCAGTTGTGGGCAGGCCAGGGGCCGACTCATCCCCCTCCATGGCTGCGGCATCTGGACAACAGGCCGTGGATTCGGAGAGGGTGGGGTCAATGAGGGAATGGCAGGAAGTGGAAGCCCCAGTCCATGCTCCTGCATCACCAGTGAGTGAGGCCCCATCTGCCCCCTATTCCCGGCAAGAACAAGGACGGGGGACTGCCAGGGGGTATCCCGCCGACCCCCCAGGCCTCGCCAGGCGGGGATGAGGACATGAGAACCCACGGAGACACCGCGGCTCAGGGAACTGACGGCGTGTCGTAGGGAGAGAGGAAAAGACACTTATTTTTCACTCAAAAAACATATGCTGGGCACGGGTCCTGTGCTCACAGCCCCTGCGCTCGCGTGCACTTTACACTCCGACAAAGAAATGCACCATAAACACATCAAGCAGTCCCTCGACGCATCAGATCGGGGCCCGGAAGAGCCCGGAAACAAGACCCGGAGGCAGGGGAGGGGTGGCAGCCGGGGGGACAGCCTCTCCCACAGGAGGAGGTGAGGGTGGACACACGCAGACGCCGTCATGAAGACCAGAAGCAGCAGACCTCTGGCAGGGAGCACAGCTGGAATGTTCTAGAACAGAGAGGAGCCACGCGGCCTCCCGACACAGGTGAGAAGCGTGAGGAAAGGGAGGCCCGGGGCACAGGGAGGGGTGACACGACAGTGACAAGGGCAGGTGAGAGCGGCAAGGCCCCGAGGGCAGCAACAGAGCACGGCCCTTCTGGAGAGTGACGCAGAACGCCCCAGAAGGTCCCGTACCCCCGCGGCCGCCCGAGGGGCGGTCTGACACCCATCTCAAGAGGCCCCTCTGCAGACAGACCCCACGGGGCAGGGAGTGCTGCTGGGGCCATCCTCACAGCGAGGCGGCGGTGATGCAGCTAGTGCCCGCAGGGCCACCACTTACATTCTGGGTGCGCTCTGCAGGCAGAACCAAGATAACCACCTGTCGTGAGGGCCACGGACAGACGAACGTGTGAGACCTGCGCGCTCCAGGCCGTTCTGGCCAGAACCACAGCGGTGGCCCCAACCACCAGACACGGTCCCCGCGCCAGGGACAAGTTAAACTGTTCCAGAACCTGGACTGGATCGCCCGACGGAAGAACCAAGCGGCACCCGAAGATCTTGGAGGATAAGAGGTTCATTTAACGCCGGCGGGCTCGGAGGAGAGTGGTCTCCAAAAGTCTGAGCCCCGAGCACAAAGGCGGCAATGTATGCGCTTGTACTTCCGCATACTTGGCACTTCTGGCGCGTGCGTGAAGCGGGGCGGGGAGAAGGACCCGGATTGGTGCGAGCCGGAAGCAGGGCAGGGAGAAGAACCGGAAGAGCCCCAGGGCAAGGCCTGGGACTCGCGCTGGCTCCGGCGGCCATCTCAGGACACAGATTTTCCTTATCAAAACTAGCAAGCGCATGACTCAGACACACTGACATGACACACAATCTAACGGGAAGCCTCCCTGAGGTGGGAGTCAGTCGAAGCCACAGAGAAATTCAAATTCAGCCAAGACCTGAGCACGGTGCCGGGGCCAGCGGGGACAGCGGTGGGGACAGCGCGTCCTGCTGCTGGAGGAGGCCCGTGCGGCAGAGGCGGTGGAAACGGGCGGTGGGGGTCAGCAGGGGCCAGACGCCAAGGGAGGGCTATATGGATGGATGGCAAAGGCAGAGAGAGTGGGAAATGCTGCCGCGAATCCTCGTCAGCTGAAGGAAATGGTGGCCAGTGGCGGGAGAGCCTTGGGTTCACAAACACGGGGGGCGTAAGGAGCTCCGCGGAGGGCAAGAGGGGAGCACACACTGCCAGTCATGGCGGCCGACAGAGGGGCCCCCGCCCTGGGCCGCACACGCAGACTTGAGGCACGGCAGCTGGACACCGTGCAGCGCCCACGAGCGCGGCGCCCAGTCTGACTCCTGGCCCGTGGAACCCTTGCCGAGCCAGGGGCAGCCCGTGCTGGAACGAAGCACAATCGTGAATGCACAGGGTCTGGAGCTCAGGCTGCTCCCAGTGCAGCTGGGGGAGGGACCAGGGCGTGGGGGCCACGGGAGAAGGGCAGCCAGCATCAGAAGGCGCTGGGGGCTTCGCACAGAATGGCGTCCTTCCAACTGCAGCCCGGCCAGCCCGAAGCGTCCCCTTGGCCCCCTCCCCCACACAGGTGGAAATGGGAGCAGACGCAGGGGCACGGCCCAGTAAGAGGGGAGCCAGACCACACCCTGAAGGCTGACGGGGGCTGGACGTGGCCAGACCCAGAGCGACCATCCACAGCACAGAGGAAGGGCCCTGTGGAACGGAACACCCAGAAGGTCATGAGTTCTTATGCGCCAGGACTGTCATCATCGCAACAGGATGACAGGGTTGCCGGTGACGCTGGGAGCACACGGTAACAGCACCGGCCATGTACTGACCGCGGTCTCATCGGCGAGGACCCGAAATAGGGACTTAGGTATATTATCTCAGCTAATGCTCATACCGACCCCACAAGGTGCCAAACCATCTACTGCACCTACTACAGTCCCCATGTAACAGACGACAGAGACCCTCAAGAACTGGTCCCTGTGGCAGGTGGCAGAGCTGAACCTTGGACACTGGACTAAGGCCACACAGCCACATACAGAAGCCATTAACCAAACTTAATGTTACATTACACACGCAGTTCTTCATCCACACTGGCCACAGTTCAAGGGCTCAATGGCTACACATGGCCAGGGCCTATGGGACTCAACCGCACAGATGGAGGACAGCACTGCAGGAAGTCCTGCCAGATGGCTGCCCTAAGCCATACAAAGGGCCCGTCTACACCAGAGAGATGGCACGGTCTACCTGACACAGACGGCTGACCCAAGCCAGACAGATGGCCCGCTACCCCACATGGTGCGGTCTACACCAGACAGATGGCGCGGTCTACCTGACACAGACGGCTGACCCAAGCCAGACAGATGGCCCGCTACCCCACATGGTGCGGTCTACACCAGACAGATGGCACGGTCTACGGGACACAGACGGCTGACCCAAGCCAGACGGATGGTCCGCTACCCCACATGGTGCGGTCTACACCAGACAGATGGCGCGGTCTACGGGACACAGACGGCTGACCCAAGCCAGACGGATGGTCCGCTACCCCACATGGTGCGGTCTACACCAGACAGATGGCGCGGTCTACCTGACACAGACAGCTGACCCAAGCCAGACGGAGGGCCCGCTACCCCACACGGTGCAGTCTACACCAGACAGACAGTGCGGTCTGACACAGACGGCTGACCCAAGCCAGACGGAGGGCCCGCTACCCCACATGGTGCTGTCTACACCAGACAGAAGGCGCAGTCTACGCCAGACAGATGGCCCACCTACCCTAGACTGATGGTGTCTGCCCAGACCGACAGCATGGTCTACAGCAGAAAACTGGGCTCTGACCTCTGCACAGAAGTAAGCAACTGAGCAAGATGGCCACAAGCACTAACTCCCTCACAGATTCCCAAGGGCCCCAGGAGACAGTCAGCACAAGAACAAATGTCACTGTGACTAATTCGCAGGCTCCAGAAAGGTTGGAGCTTCCCCAAGATCTCATTACTCCCTCCAATAAAGGGGGTAAGGGGCAGGGACAAAGCGCCAAGTGTGAGCCCCTGACACTGCACCTCACCCACTGGGCAACCCCCATCCCCAGAGAGACAGCGACATGGGTCTCGCTGCCCCCACGGCCAAGACAGCATGCTCACAGCATGCTCACAGCACGACTCTGGGCCTCATGCCATGTGAGCAGCGTGACCAGGAGAAGCTGATGGAGCTTGGCCCGGCCTGGGGAAGGGGTGCTGGTCTGTGGAGTCACCGAGCTCACAGCCACATGCCTGTGTCTCTGGAACAGAAGCCCCATCACGGACTGCCACCAAGAAATGCATGAAGACAAGCCCTCAGACACAGGCTGGCTCAACACCTCCCACCGGAGCCCGCTCACACTGAGCAGCCCCGGGAGCTGGCCAGACTGGCAGGGCCCCGGTCCACGTTGCTGAAAAGCCCTGGGACCCGCTCCTGCAGACAATAACAGCTAAGACCAGCGTGAGACCTGGAAAGGAGGACACAGCTGTGGGTGATCAGCCAGGTGATCATGGAGCCCCCGGGAGCCCACGAAATTGGGAGCCCGGCACAGGGTGGACGGAGCACAGATGCACGAGGCGAAGCCGGGCCCGCCTCGTGAGAGGAAGCGCTCCAGCCAGCCCAGCAGGTGGCACCCGGAGCCCAGCTGGCGGCCCTGTGACTGGCCCGGCACAGACGCCCGCCCCACAAGGCTCACCCGGTCAGCAGTCCATCACTGTGCCTCTGCAGTCGGTGCTTCGTTCCTTCCTTCAGCCAACACACACATGCTGAGCAGCCTCTCACCCGCGTCCTCCACCGTCCTGGCGCTTGGGCGCGAGAGCAGGGGCACGCGAGGAACACAGCAGGCACACGCCAGGGCCACCTCGCTGACCAGCATGTATCAGAGCAGAAGCCCCAAGCAGAGAGCTCAGGCCTCGTGGGACAGATGCTGAAGTTCTGAGTGGGAGCGCCAACAGGAGTCGAGCTGGCTCCAGGCCATGCGGGACCTTGGCACTGCTCGGGCGCCCACAGGCCCAGGACTGAGTCCGCAGGAGACACCGTGAGCGCCTACGTCTCTGACCGTCCACAACCTCTCCAACCTCTCTCTGGCTTCATGGGCTCCTCAACACACCATGTCCGAAGTAATTTCCCGGTCGCCCTCCATCGACACACAGAGAAGATCATGCCATTGCTCATGCTCTCACGGTTGTCCCCCACCCCACCAACCCCCGGCTTGTTCTCCCACCTGACATCACTGTCCTGCACACCAACCCCACAGTCCAGCCCCTTCCAGGCCTTCTCTGGCCACACACAGGAGATGCTCACACCACCGTGCCCTCAACTATCCCAGAGGCCGCTCCTGCCCTGTTCCCTCGCCAGGCACGGGTACCCGATGCTGACAGAGCCTCCTTCCTTAGCGCTCAACGGTGCCAGGACAGTTATCACCATCTTCATCCTGACAAGCCAGGCAGAGGCTGATTCTTCTGTCCAAGGACATACGACGACCCGGTGGCGGGCCAGCCTGAGCTAGAGCCAGAGACCTGCCGGCGCTCCAAGCACAGCGTGAGCTCCACCCCGATGCACAGAGAACAGGTCCTCGGTCATCATGAATCTTCTGTGGCCATCACTGGCCTTGCTGGCCTCAGGACAGCTTGAGAGCACCGTAACTCACACAGACACGGTGACAAAGGTGACAAGGCCTAATCATACTCCAGACGGTTTGGGAGGACGGCCTAAATGCTGCGGACAAACAGCAGGAAAAGAGCCACATGAAGACTTATGACCGGTACACTGATCCTAACTCCCCCTCGGGGATGACAGAGAACCCATCAACCAGCCAGCTGCCGGGAAGACGCACAGCCAAGGGCACCACCTCTCGGAGACGGGGATGGGCGGCATGGGCGAGGACTGCCCTCCCACCACTCATTCAAGTCCCCTTCGCCAAGCAGCGGCCTCCTCCAAAGGCCGCCCAGGGGCCCCAGGCATCCCTAGTCACGGCCCAGGACGCTCGCCACGGCGGCAGCAAGGGAAGACCCGCGGGCAGTCCATGGCCAGACTGGGACCTCAGGCATGTCAGGGCTCGTGACCCCCGACCCCGGAGACCAAGGGCTCTTGTGAGGAAGCTCTCACCCAGAAGAGGCAAATGCGAGCTTCAGCCTGAAGCGGAGCTGGGATGCGCTTCTGGGTGCAGCCCGGAGCCCCGGGGACTCATCCGCCCGAAGCCACGGGCCCACCAGCAGCAGCGTGCAGAGCAGCGGGTGCGGGGCCGGTTCTCGAGGGCCAGGGGCAGCCAGAGATGCCAAGAGCTCCCCCGGACCTGCTTTTCTCCCCACTCACCTATACGGCAGGTTCTCCCTTAAGTCCTCACCAAGGACGGCGGGCCAGCCCTGCGCCGCACGGAGGGCCCACGAGCCACGTCTCCACCGCAGCAGAGAAACGAGCGAGAAGCGGCCCCTCTGCAGCCACGTAAAGCACTTGGCAGGGGTGCGGGCTCCACACTCAGGTAAGCCACATGGCGCTGCCACAGCTGCCTCCCAGGGACTCAGGCGTCTCTGCCGCGCGGGAGACAGGGCCACACCCGCCGCGGGCTTTCGGAGGAGACCCTGTGTGCGAGGCGCTGAGCACGGAGACATTCCTGCCGCCACGGCCACCGTCGCCATGCGTACGGGAGGGGAACCCGCACCCCAGAGCCTGGCTCCGCTCTATCACGCACTCTCCAGCGTGAGGCCTCGTTTCTGGCAAAGCACAGCAACCCCGGATGGCGCAGCCCCACAAGGTGCTGCCCCTCATCTCCTGCTTCTCGTTCAAGACGCCCTCAGAGCACGTCGCAGTCTGACAGACGCCCGCCTGCCAGGGTCCGGGCCTCGAAGGAGTGCAGCCTCCCGTCCACGGCCTGGCTCCAGAAGCCGGCTGCGAGCAGCGAGCAGGATGCGGATGGAGTGCTGGGCCCTGGGGACCGTGCAACGCTCACCGAGGCCCGGCGAGGACCAAGGCGGCACACGGGGACAGAGGACGCACCCAGATGCTCCACAGTCACCACATCCCCAGCACGCATCCGGGGGGCGGAAGCGTATCAGCCTCCAGGCTCCGAGAACGAAAACCGAATCCATGGCCACAATGACAAAAGACAAAGGTCCCTGGCTGTAATCAAGCTCCTGTCTGAACACGCTGCCGAACCCGCCGCAGCAGCGGCCGAGGAAGCCCTGGAGTGTCCAAGCACGACCGTGCAAGGGACGAGGCAGGCAGCCTGGCCTGAGGGCTCCCAACACCCCCGTGGGGGAAAGGACGCCCCACGGCCGCCCCGCGCTGCCAAAGAGACCTGCGCCCACCTCCTGGCCCCACAGCACAGATGGTTCTCGGAAAGACCCCCTCCTGCCACCAGCGTCTCCGGGGCGCTACCGACCATGGGGCACAGAATCACATCTCGCTGCACCCTCAGAACGATCCTCATGACAGACACGAGCCCCACTCCGACCGGGGGAAATCAGAGCTCGGAACTCAGGTAAGTGTGCACAAAGCTAACACGGAGGTTCATCCCCACCCTCTGAAAGAAGAACACACCTCCACCCCCCTGCTACCTGGAAGGCTCCGGAAGGTTCCCACCTGACAGCCCCCGCCACCACTGGCCTTGTAGCCTCCAGAAGTTTCTGGGCACAAACATCTAGAAAGGTACAAATCCCACTCGGGCGGATGGCAGTGTGGAACCAGGGGCACCAGCAGCGAGGCGTGGGGACGCTCAGCTCCGCTCCAGGGGGCGGCCGGCCAGTAGCTCAAGTCTGCTCTCTCCCCTCACCTTCCCCAAGGCGAGGCACAGCACAGATCCTTCCCTGAATGAGCTAGAGTGCCTGAGCGGAGGCCACCACGGAAGGACCCGGCAAGGGACAGACCAGAAGAATGCCTGGAGACCAAACCCATGAGACCTACTCTCCCGCCTTGGGCCACGGCTTCGGGGCGCTGGGTTCCCTGCTCTGTGTGAGCGGGAGCGCCCTCCTTGTGCCAGGGCCTGCCCGGACCCCTCGTGCTCGCCCTCTAGCCAACTGCTTCTTCCCAGCTGCCCTCAATTCCTGCTCACCCGCCTGTGAAGATGTGCAGGAATGAAGGCGGCTCCTGGCCCTCCACACAGAAGGCCATGGCTAACGGCCACATCACTTTCCGGCCCACGGGACCCGCAGCTGCCCAACAGCTGGCCAGTGTGAAGGACGCCGGACACGCAAGCCCTCTCCGTGCTGGTCAGGAAGGGCCTCGCGTCACAGGGTCCCTGCCACCTCCTCAGGGGCTGCCCAGCCATCTGTCCCACGTGAGCACAGCAGGAGCTGCCTGGTCTCCCTTCTCACCTGAGCCCTCCGGCCCTCTGAACCCAAGCTCTCCTCTGCAGGATGGGGTGACGGCTCCGGCCCCTCCCCCGGGGCCACGCTGCGCTGCGAAAGGCCAGTCGCCCCAGTGGAGGCATGTGGGCCAGCGCACTTCACCTCCTGCACAAGAGCCGCGGCACACAGCTTGCCCTCGGGGGTGCCAGAGCCGCACCCTCGCTCCCAGAGGGGCCCCAAGGGTCCAGAGAGATGGGACAGGGTGCCACCGCAGGGGGCTGCTGCTGCCAGAACAGAGATGGGAAGGTCGGCTCCGCGCACAGGCGCTAGCCAGAGGGCTGCTGGGGCCCTGCGGACGGAGCCGCTCTCGCCGCCGCCCCCCCGCACACAGAAGCCGGCCTCCCGCCCCCTCACGGTTTGGCCTGAGAAAAACGAAGGCAAGTTTCCTTCCCTCTAACGGTTCGTTCTGCTTCAAATGCAAAGTAAAGTGAAGAAGATCGTCTGGAAAAATGTAAAAGCTTTAATTTCAAATCACTTTTAATACCCGTTTCATCTGACAGTAGCTTTGAAAGCAGAAGACAATTTTATCGTCTGAGGTTTTTGAGCTAAATTGATGTGATTATGTCCAACATAACCAGATGCTTCTAAAAGCCCATTTTCAAAGTGACATCAAGCCCCAAAATAAGAAATCCCTCCCTCTGGCTACTAATGAGTCCTTAAGACACTATGTCCGCAGAAGGCAGAGGCCGGCTGCTCACAGAGCCCCTCAGCTGTGCGCCCCTCGGGGAGCCCAGCGGGAAGCGGGCCGGCCGCAGCCTCAGGGCAAGCCCATCCTGCCTGGAGCTGCCCCTGGCCAACGAGGCTGGTCGGGGGTCTGCCGGCAGTGGGGTCCCAGGAAAGGCTTCCTTGTTCCAAAGAGGAGACTCAAGAAAAAGGCCTCTGCTCTGGCCTGCGGATGTGTCGCCCACAGCCTGGGCAGCCACCTACTCGGCCCTGGAGAAAGGAGGCAGACCACCCGGGAGAGCCCAGGAGCAGCCTAAAGGAGAAGCACTTGCTCTCTGTTCCCTTTCCTGGCAACGGGCTCCTAAGACCCCTGGGGTTTCTGAGGTGAGAGGCGCAATGTGTGACTCCTAACAAGCCCCTGTCACCCACCGTCCTTTTGAGCTAAAGAGGCAACTGCAGGCAGGGCCGGAGCAATAAACCACCTCCAGGTCAACGCCCCCGTGGGTGTGGGGGACTGGGGGGAGCCTGAGCTCTTCCCCCAGCAGCTAACAACTTAATCAACCATGGAAACTCCCTAAAATGCCCCAGAGCAGGGCTCAGACAGCTTCCGAGTCGCGGAACACACCTAGGTGCTGCGAGCGGGGGTGCACCCGGGGGGACAGGGAAGCTCTCACCCCCAGCCCTCCCACCAGGCATCTCCTCCATCTGGCTGCTCTGATTGCAACCCTGGCCGTAAACCGGTGATTGCACATAAAGCATTTTCCTGAACTGTGAGTCATTCTAGCAAATCTGCAAACGCGTGTGGGGTGTGGAGGGACAACCAGGGCCAAAGCACAGGGAGCCTGGGGAGCCAGGACTTCACGACCGAGGTGTGGAATGGGGGCAGCTTGTGGGACCAAGCGCTTCCCCTGTGCGGTCGTGTCAGGAATGAGCGAGACGAGAGAGCACCGCTGATCTCACGGGGTTGGGAGGAAAGACCTAACACCGAGCGGGCAAGAAGGCACACAGCTGCTGGCCTCCGGGCCTCCCGCCAGGGAAGGGGACTCCTCCCTCAGTGTGCAGCCCAGGCGAGGTCTTCCCGATCTCTGTTCCTCTGTGGGGACCTTCCTGAGTACACGGACATGCACACGCTGCCCCCTGGGTGCTGGGTTCCACACCATCAGGGGTCACTGGTAGCCCACGCCACAGCAAAGACAGGGTTCCCCAATCCAGGCCCATGTCCTCCTCGTGGCCCCCAAGCACCAGGAAGGCAGAGGTGGCCTGGCACGTGGCAGGGATGACCGCACCATGGCCGCCTCGGCAGTCACTGTCACGGGGCTGAAAGCTGGGGGCACCCTGCACCCTCCAGACTGACCTCTCCCGCTCACTCAGGCCGAGGCCCAGGGACAGTGAAGCGGAGCTGCTCCTGAGCCACGCCCAGGGGACACACATGCTCTGGGCTCCTTTCCAAAGCAGACGCATCCCGCACACACCCGGGCCGCCAGGCCTACCTGCTGGTGACGGTTGTTGTTCCGGTCCTGCAAGGCCACCTCTCGCTGCTGCAGGTCAACAATGAACCTAGAAAGGTCTTCCGGGGGTCCTGTGGGATCAAGAACACATGTCAGTGGCAGCCACTCCCTGGGGGGGACCTCATTCTGCACCCGGACGGCCGCCAAGACCACGCCAGCCACCCATGAGTCACAGACCCGGGACGGGTCGCATCCCCCGCGCCGCGCACGCACTGCGACCTGGTTCGAACCGAGCCCGCCCCTGGCTACGTGGTTATCAAGTACATATGTTTACTTGACACAAATTTGTTTCAGCTGTAAGAACAGGTCAACAGCTAGCCGCCGGTGTCGGCCCGCAGGGAAGGGGAAGTGAGATAGAGGGTACCCATCTCCCTGGAGCCAGCAATGGGAAAAGAAGCCACAGCAGACACCCCCACGGACGCTGCTCTGTTGTGTTCACACCCCTCCACACTGCCCACCTCGGCTCGCGTCCCTGCTGCCACTGTCATCACCTCACAGAGGAGGAAACAGAGGCTCCAGGTGTCCACAGGCAGATCACGATGCACCCCCTGAGCAGCGCTGACCTCGTCTGACCCCCTGGAACCCGACACTGGGATGCAGCAGAACATGCGCCAACAACACCCGCGACAGACTACGACACCCGGGGCAGCGGCACGGGCCCCACACAGCGCATGGCATGCAAGCTAAGGGGCTCCCAGGCCTGCAGGCGGCAGCCGAGCTCGAGGCCTAGGGACCAAGCACAGGGCCACACGGGGCCGCGTGTGGGAGGCGCCACAGCCTCCTCCATCACTGAAGGAGCCATGGGGGCCGTGACAAAGCTACACCCTCAAGACACGTCCTCGGTGGAATGAGAGTCTGTCGCAAAGCCACCAGGAGTGGCTACGGTCACCACAGGGTCCGAAGGCCCTCTCCCCGGCCTCCAACGGCACCACAGTGCCCGGCTTCCAGGAGCACCCGCCACAGGACCAGGCCCCAGGGGCTCCGCCTCCTGCAGCCTTGCCTCCGGACACAGACAGGTCACCGCAGTGCCCCCCGAGCTCTGCGCGAGTTCACCCTGTGCTCGCAGTGCTCTTCCTCAAGAGGTTCTCAGGACAATCCGCACTCCCTGGAAGAGGGAACGTCCCATCATGCCCCCAGGCCACTCCCCCATCCTGCCTGCCCAACTCTGCATTCGCCACAGGGTCTCTGTGTGTCCGTCGTCACTGAACAGGAGCTCCCAGCACCTGTGACTCGTCCGCAGTCCATCTGAAATCCGCACGCCACCAATCTCACACACCTGGGCCTCTACAGTCCACACCCTTCCCGTAGGTGCTCCCCGCAGGTGCTCCCCCTCGCAGATGCACTCACAAACACCCCTCCCGGCCACCTGAGCCACAGCTCCTCACTGGGCCTACAGGAACACTGGGCACAGGAAGGTTTCTCCCCGCGCTCCTCCCCAGACCAGATGAGCATCTCTAAGGACCCTGTGCAAGACTGAAATCCAGCAACAGAAGGGCTTGAGCCAGCTTGAATGCCAGGGTCCCATTCTTCCTGAGCTTCCTCAAGCTTCCCAACCTCGGGGAGTTAAACATATGGGCATAAAAACAAGAAATCTTTTCAAGCCAAGAAGTATTTTTTTCTGAAACATTCTAGAGATCCTCAAGTTGTTGTTCTTCTGTGTTACTCAAAGGGGTACCCAAAACGGTTACTAAGTCCGTGGGACCAGTCTAATGAAAACAAATCACCAGACAGCCAGCACATCCACATCTGCCCTGCCCCGGACCTCGCTTCGTTGGGGAGGCAGGTGGGGTGCCCGCCCAGCTGCATCTGCTCGGGGCGCCGAGCGGAGGGAAGGGCCCATGGAGAGGACCCATCAGCAGGTGGCCACTAAGTCTCTCGGGGTTCTCAGGGACCGAGGCGGCAGCTGTCACCGAGGGCAGGGTGACCTGCAGGTTCCCTCCAAGTAGAAGCCTCCAGAAATCCGGAGGCCAATCGGCAGAGTCAGGAGCACGCAACGCCAATTCGGAAACAAGCTTCGTGCCCTGAGGTCCAAATTAGCCCCCAAAAGCTAGCAGTCAGACGCAGTGCACAGGCAGACTCACTTTCCACCCAGACCTCTCCAATCTCCTCTGAAGTGAAGTAATTTGAAATGGGAACAATTTCATAATGAGGGAAAATTGGAACGTTTCAAATCAGGAGCAAAGCAAACTTAATACGCACTGTGAGACACTCCATCCCACGGACGGCGGGGCACCCGCACCCCCTGGGACCCCCACCCAGGCCAGTGCACGTGAGGCCGCGCCCGCACACGCACGTGCACGCTCAGGGCCGTGCCCAGGACTCGGACCTGGCCGTCCGCTCCTTCAGCGTGAACGCTCAGACAGAAGCCGTCAGGAACACAAGCGCGCTGCGACTTCCGGGCGGCCGTCGCGGGGCCTGGCTCCACATTCGGATTGAGCCGAGCAGCAAACCAACGTCCCACCCCTCCCCCAGAGAGAGCCCCGGCCACGCAAACACGGTCCACTCGCCTGAGGGGCGGGACGTCGGCAGCCCAGGTCCCAGAGTTCGTGCTGCCCCCCTCCCAGAGCGGCCGAGAGGGCGGGGCGTCCCCCGCACAAACCACAGCGCACAGCCCCACGGATCGGGCTGACACGCCTCGGCAGGCCCTCCAGCGGGCTGGTCCTTGGCCACGGTCCCAGCTCCCGAATCCCAGGTGCCACCATTCAGATGAGCCACCCCCTCCGCGCAGAGCAGGGACGTGGGCTGCAGGGCCTGCCTCCCCCACGTGCCCAATTCCAGAAGAGGAGACTGCGTGGCACGGCGCCCACGCCCGCCCCGCCTCAGCCGGCCCGCAGCTGCCGCGGGCGCAGCACCACGGCACAGCCCTGCCCTCGGTGGCCTGCGGCGCCCAACACCTGCGGCCCTGACCGGCCACTCCCGCCAGCACTAGGGCTCCGCTTCCCCCGAACAGCTCGAAGCACAGAAAACCAGCGGGCCACACTCGGGGCTCTCCCACCCCCCAGCTCATTGTCCCCTCAGAGACGGAGAAAAGGTGGGGACATCTTTCAAGGAAGAGACGGCGCGGGTTCGGTCACCATCCAGACGAGCCGGCCTCGCCAGCTCGACGGGGCTCCTCCGGCTTTATTTCCAAACCCCGGGGACCCGGGCCTGCCGCAGC
The DNA here is from genome assembly GCF_009762305.2 of Zalophus californianus. Classification (NCBI taxonomy): domain Eukaryota; kingdom Metazoa; phylum Chordata; class Mammalia; order Carnivora; family Otariidae; genus Zalophus; species Zalophus californianus. Next base: position 112,468,219 of record NC_045604.1, on the reverse strand, counting down.
GCGGCCGCCCGACCCCCGGGCACACTCCCCAAGCGCACGCAGGCACAGGAGGGGACGGGAGCCTTTGCAGCCGGTGTGTAAGCTGCACGAGCCGACCCCCGTAGCTCGACAGGGGCAACAAGGGCAGGTGACAGAGACCGCGGTTGTGCGTCTCCGTATAACGAGGGCTCCAAGTCCAGCTCGAAGTAAGTAATCAGTACGTTAAACCACCTGGGATTCTGCACACACCCTCAGTTCCGTGGGGCTGATCAAAAAGAAAACACATTCTGTTGGGGACGGACGTGTTTGAGAATTTAGTTAGAAAGAGCACATTTAGGGCAATGGTTCTGGAATGTTCTGTGTAAGAAAAAGGAGAGAGAGGTGGGTGGTGCAGGGTGTGGACCTCCAAAGCCAGGAGAAGGGGCACCTGGGTGGGTCAAGTCGGTTAAGTGCCCAACTCTTGATTTCGGCTCAGGTCATGCTCTCAGCTGCAGAGTCTGCTTGAGAGTCTCTCCCCCCCCGCCCCTGCTCCCGCCCACATGGGTGTGCTCACGGCGCACTCTCTCTCTCTCTCTCTCTCAAATACATCTTTAAAAAAATAAACAAATAAAGCCAGAAAAGGGGAGAGGCCAGGAGGAAGGGGTCCTAGCTATGCACAGTGACCTATCAGGAAGCAGCAGTTTTATGTGAAAACAGGCCCTAAGGATGGCACATGGGCAGTAATCAGATCTGAAGGACTCAAACGTTAACCAGGTCCCCCGGGGGCGCGGGCTGAGGTGCATCAGGGAGGCGTCTGGGGGCAGCAGAGACAGCAGCGTGCGTGACTCGCACGTCCCGAGGTCCCCGCCAATCAGCTCCTCAGGGAGGAAAGCCAGGACAGCTTCCTGGTCTGGTGTGGTAGCTCCCGTGGCCTGGCTGTCCTGCCCCCACTGCCCCAAGGAGGCCCTGGCCACCAGACAAGCTAAGACAAGTAACCAAGAGGGGAGTCCGCACCCGCCAAAGGGCAACTGCTCTTCCAGGAACGCATCTCAAGGAAGCAACCACGTGGGGCGCCAGGTGGCTCAGTCAGCGAAGCGTCTGCCTTCGGCTCAGGTCATGATCCCAGGGTCCTGGGATTGAGCCCATCATCGGGCTCCCTGCTCCACAGGAAATCTGCTTCTCCCTCTCCCTCTGTCCTTCCCCTGCTTTGTGCGTGCTCTCTCTCTCAAATAAATAAAATCTTAAAAAAAAAAAAAAACAGGAAACAACCACATGTGGCTAATATGTGCAAATAGGTATTTGTGTCTCTGCTTTCGACTCTTCGATATATACCCAGAAGCAGAACTGACAGATCATCCCACTCTCAGTGTTCCGAGGAACAGCGCCACTGTTGTTAATGTTGGAAAAAAAAAAAAAAAAAAAGCTCAATAACAGAAAATAAGTAGGTTCTCACAGCCCAACATGGGTACTATCTACCCAGGACACCTGAGGCTGAGCACAAGAGAGTGAGCAGGTGGGTGCCACAGCAGCAAAAGGCACGGGGAGAACACGGGGCCACACGCAGTGGACAGGGCAACAGGACACATGTGGTGCCATCACAGGGCGGGGTAGTCTAGAATGGGAAGAGCGGCCCATGTCATCAGCAGTCACTCGGGTCCACCCACCGTCACCTCTCGGTCCGCAGAATCGAAACCCCTCCAGGTGGGCCCAGGATCCGTAAACCAATTCCCCAGTGTTTCTTAGGCACAACTCAGAACCACTGGTCATTTACAGAAAAAGCGGGGCAACCTAAGCGGTAAGACAGTCCTACAGACGCTGTAGGACAAGTCACCAAACAGGTTATACCATCAAGAAAACCACCCACTGTACACTTGACAAAGAAAACATTCTCTGAGGTTCTCTGTCAATTTAATGGATAAACATTAGATTCCAGAATTTGATCCAAATGTAAAAGAATCCCAGAAAACAAGGCCATGAATTCCCACGACCCTGGCTTTGTGCCGTCACACGGCCAGCAGCCAGGCCCCTGTGCCGTCATCCACACTCAGGCTTTCGTACCCCGGGGCACACACATGATGCCACGAGAACAGGAGGGGGCGGTGACGGGAGCAGTATTTTGAAATGCCAACATATGTGGGTCTGCTGACAACAAAAATACACACACTAAGAAAAGCAAAAGCAGAAAGGCAGATTGACTAGACTAATAATGCACCCGTGTGGGACAGCAGGGAACACGTGTGGGAAGAAGCCAGATCCCCGTCACGGTGACAGAGCCCTGTTATTGTTCACCTTCCAAAGTTTCTTAACACTTCTTGTGAGAACATCTGTCAAGTTTTTCTTAAACTCCTTTTGAGCGGTGGAACCTGGGAGCCACAGTGACCAGCGCTGACCTGGTGAGACCGCACCTCTGGCAGGATGGCTCAGGGCAGCCTGTGGGCTAAGCCCAAGGGCCCTCCGCCCTCCCAGCCTGGTGGCCGCAGGAACACCACCATGGGGTCCTAGGACCCACGCTCTCACGCTGGCGTCCGGCCTGCCCGCGAAGGCTGGGCTAGGCGTGGGAGGCCACTCAGGCCTCCCCGGCTTCATGGCAGAGGTCAGGGCCCCCGGGCTGGCTCTGCACAGCGCGTGGGGGCCCGGAGAGATGACCCGCCGTTCTGGAGGCCCAGGCCCCTCTCCCCTGTGGCCAGGCCGATGGCAGCAAAGGAGGCAGATGCCTGCGTGTGTGCACAGTGTCATACGTCACGTCTGTGTGCATTTCCCCACCCGCGCTCTCCCGACTTACGCAGGTCTGGGGACTGAGAACAGAGGAGAGAAGACAAGGGCCCCCCGGAAGGCAGGGCCGAGATGCCTGGTGTGCCTCTGGGAAAGGGGGGTGCAGGCGGCACTGCGGGGGGCACAGGTGACGCACACACCAGGCAAGGAGGCCCGCAAGAAGGGGACGCGGGACCCCCTGGCCTACAGGCAGCACCCCAGCCCTTCCTCCAGAAGCACCCCCTCTTCCGCCCAAAGGGCCAGGTGAGTCTGGCAGGTAGTCAGGGAAAGAGCTCGAGGGCCACATCCCCAAAACCGCACCAACAACTTCACAAGTCCAGGCTCAAAGAAAACATGCCAACGGCACAGGCGTGTATTTACAGAGCATGCTATGAAAAGATTCACTGCAAATGGAGGCCCGGGGTGGGGGGGGTCGGGGGGCACCTCCAGGTCAGAGCCGAGACCAGTGGTGGCAATTAAAGGGATCTGTAACTTCTGATAAGAAGTGTGTTACGTGCCGGAGTACGAACAAAAACTAGCAACAGCCCCATGCAGCGTGCTAACTGTGTGCAAAGAGCCACTGGAAAAGCCCAGCTGGAGAGAAGCAGTGAGGCTGACAGTAAACGGGGCTCGCCCGCGTGTGTTCAACAGGGGAAGGGCATCTGGAAGAGGCAGCGGCAGGAGGCCCGGCGGGAGGCGGCCTGGGGTCCAGCCACCCGTGGTGAGTGCCCAGTGTGAACACGGGCAGCAGGTGGGGGAGCTGGGCCATCAGGAGGGATCACCAAACACCGCAGGCTTCGCCGGCATCAGATCAGAGAGCAGAGGCCACAGCATGTCGGACTGTGGGACTGTGGGACTGGCAGGGCGCACGTTTGCTCTTCAGAAACCTCCTGGCCTGCTGTGCAGAGACGTTTACCAGGGGTGCTCTGGGCCTAGCTCGGCGCTCTCGGCGAGCAGGACGCGCAGCCCAGAAGCAGCACGGGAGCATCAATCCACCCCCAAACTTCCACTTCACACACGACGAGGTGGAAGGCCTTCAGAGGGCCTCTGATTCCTCGACTCGGAGATGACAGGAGTGACAGTTCCCAGCTGCTGCTAAAACCCTGGCTTCACCGCGAAGACTTTTAACTCTGACTGTGGGCTTTCAAGGGGGAAACGTCTTTTTGTTCGATCTGCAGCTGAATTTTGACTCCGACTCAGTTGCGTGCGGCCCAGCGAGGGCCGGGGGGGGGGGTCACCCTGCGGGGTGACGCTCAAGGAAAGACAGTCCAGCCGGCAGCAGCTATTCCGAGGCTCATACGAACAGGTGCCGGGGCTCCTGCCGAAGCCCAAAGGGCCGGTTCCGTGAGATCCAGAGGACTCCAATTTCTCTGATGAAGCTCAAGCTCGCTTCCAGGGAGCCATTCTCCCCAAGAACAAAGCCCACGGGGCCCAGGCTCCCGGGAGTGGCTTCGGCCAGGCAGGGGGACCTACAACAAGGGGACAAACCCCCCTGAAGAAAGTATGCAGAATCAGGACTGGAAAACGCTACACAGCAACACCTGGCTTAAACCCAAAACGAGGACAGACATTCACGACTGCAAGCCACAGGGCCAATGGGATGTCCGTTAAATCAGGTTTTTCTTGATGACGGGGCACAGCTATGGGGGGAGGTAGGGCTGGGGTCAGGTAGGATGTCACCAAGCACTGAGTTAAGACAAAGCCTGGTATCTCTCCCAGGACGGGGAAAGCAGCTACTGTTTTCCTCAAGAAAAGGATGAATTCCCTGTGACACGGACGTGGCCCAGGTTCTGGTGGGGTCACCCTCAGGGGCCGCTCCTGCCGTACCCAGCCCTGCAGCTACGGAGCTGGAGATCAGACACTCCAGAGAAAGGGACCGCGGTTGGTCCCAAGGCCACAGGCACCCAGGAAGGCCACCTGCCCCTCTCCCCATGTGATATGATGGCCACGTGGCAGACAGCGGCCATCCATACATCTTCTAAAGCTGCCTGTTTTCCCAGAGAAACAGAGAACAAGTGGTCCTTTCCCCACACCCACAGGCCCACAGGGCAGCCCACGACCCAGCTGCCGCTGCGCCCCCAAGCAATCAACGACGGTCGCACACGGAAACACAGTCACACTGCCTGACAAAGTACTGTCCCTAGGCAACCCACCCTCAGGCCCCCCTGCCCAAGGGGCACGCCCTGGAGGGGTCTGCACGTCCCGCCCCCCCCGCCCGCCGCGGCCTCAGCCCCCCCCCCCACTGCCTCTGCACAGTATTCTTGCTCCCCGTCCCCACATCCGCCGCACCCGTGCTCTCCCACCCCTCCAGGCCAGAGCTGGCTGCAAACCTCTGCACCGACAACCCTCGGCCTTCCCCGTCCTCCCAGGACAGCCCGCTCCTTCTCCAGCTCCCTCGTTGGCCTCTTCCTGCTGGATGCCTCTCGCACCCCCCTTAACCCACCTCGTGTTCCCCACCCCTCACCCCGGGCCGGACCCCCAACAAGAGACCATGGGTCCTGAGTTCCAGGGTTGCCCACCTGCCTCCTGGACGGCTCCTGGCTGGAGAGCACCTTCCTGGCTCTCCCCACCCCGTTCCTCTCTGGTTTCTCCATCCTGCCAGCCACCATGACAAGCCCCGGGGTCCCGGGGGCCTTTCTCTAGGTCACTTTCACACAGCCGCTGTGGCTTCAGCACAGCCCCAGACACAGCCGCCCATCCCGGCTCTACTGCGACCACCCCGGGGGGGCCTCCTGGCTGGTCCCCTGCATCTCGTACTTGCCTCCAAGCATCAACTTGCAAGCCGGCAACCACAGCAAGCACTTTAAAATCTAAGTGAGGTCCCACACCTCGTGTCCAGCTATGCAGCGCATTCCCATGACGCCAGGGTGATGCCAAAGTTGCCACCAGAGATCAGGAAGCCGGCACGGCCCAGCATCCCACGTGCTGGAGCAGAAGGCGAGCGCTAGGCCACCTTCCGTATGAAAGCAACAAGACATAATCAAGCACGGCTGAGCTGGTTTACAGATGCATAAAAAATGTCTAGAAGGACGAACAAGACAAAAACAGTGGCTTCCTGCCGGACAGGATGAAAACTGGGAAACTTTATACTATTCCGAAAACAATCGTGAAGCTTAGTGCTGTAGACTTACTAGTCATGGCCGTTTATAACGAAACCACTGCGGGCCGTCCACCAACGGTGTTCGGCGATGGGTACCAGGAAGACTGACCTGCATGCCAAGCACGGCCGACACATGCCAACAGGAGGCTCCCCACATAAAACCACCAAGACCATCACTGACCCCACACAGTGGTGGCGGGCTAAAGCGAGGAGACTGGGCCTCACACACGGGCCTCGCAAACACGGTAACTGGCACGAATGCACAAGCCCGCCCCCTTCTAAGCTGCAGACTTCTTCAAAGGTGGGTCTCCTAATTTGAGTTCCACCTTACATTCGTCATCCACAATTTTGGCTTTGTTTCCTCAACACGGATGCCTGCAACCTTCCTAAATCTTCCGACGCCCCCCACCCCCGTTGATCTCTCCATCAGTCGCTGTGTTCAGCAGCCATGTGCTACCAGTTCTCCTGGGAGGCTTTCCAAATGTTCAACGGTGTTTTCACGGAATCACGGCTTCCCTCACACATTTATACGTCATCAGCCCCCACGACACTGAACGAAGGAATCAGCGGTGTATGCACCGGCGGAGACAGGAGCATCTCGGGCCCAGCAAGCACCCCACGGGGGCCAGGCTCACAGAGGCCAACAAGTTCCAGAAGGACGGCCACAAAGCACAGGGGCAGCGGCGCAGGCTCCAACGGGGCTCCCTCCGGGCTTTGGAGTAACCGCTGTTCTTTGTGACTCGAGGGTGGAGACACAGGGGACCACACGTGTTCCTTAAAGACATGCTTTTCCATGTATAAAACATTTCAAACATTTACAAAATGAAAACGAGCCCGTGTCTCAAGCACCCGCTGTGTTTCAGAGACAGACGGAGGCCATACAGCAGCTCGGCGGGTGGTGGCAGGAAGGGAAGGGATGAGGGGCGGGGGCGGGGGGGCAACGTTGAGGAGGCCAGGGCCCGCCGGAAGAGGCCGTGGCTTGCCGGTGGCACACGTGCCCACAGGTCCCTCCACAGGAACGAGCCTGTGGCTGGAATTCCGGCAGCTGCAGTCCGACTTCCCCTCCGTGGGGCCTGCAGCAGGAGACTCGGTCAGTGAGGTCAGGACTGTCGGGGGGTCGAAAGGCCCCTCCTTAAGGGACTTCGGCAGGACTACAGACTCCCCCGCATGGGGACAGTCCATGGGGGACAGCCGCAAGGACAGCAAGCTTTTCCGGCCACGGTCAGCAGCGGCCACCTGACCACACCAGGCGAGGCACCAGATGCTGCCGGGCACCAGCCAGCGGCCTGGCTTAACCATTTCAGGAAATTGAGTTACACGAGTCCCCAGACTCATGTAAATAAAATGAGGAAATTTCAAACTTACAGTTGCTGCCTTCAAATTCCTTCCCCCAGCTCAGGCAGGATTAAAAGGACTTCAAAGCAGCCCAGGTCCCAATTAAGCCAGTGTGACCACCCCAGGGATGCTAGAATATTCCTCTGACTAACAAGAGGTGCTCTTTGAACGGTCTGAGCTAAAAAAAGCTCTCAGAACCTTTCAAACAAATGCCACAATTTTCTCTCCCTGTTCCCTCAGTCCCTGGAAAACTTGATCTTTTGAACACTTTAAAAATTCAAAAAGGCAGCTACATAAGCTACAAAAGACCACTTTTGCCAGGAGCTCGACCAGGGGCAGCAAGCAGGGGGCTCAGGCATAGCTGGACAGGGGAGGGCACGTCCGTCCCATCCGTGAGCACCACGGGCAGTTTTGCGGACTGGGAGGATGGCCGTCGTCTTGCACCCCCAAGCGGGGTGCTCTGTGGAGTGCTCCTCCCGACAGCAGGAAGGTGGGTGCGGTGGGAGGAACTGCAGCTCACGCAGCCACAGGCTGGGCACCCCAGCCCTGCAGGGGTAAGGTGAGCGAGGATGGGGTGGGAAGGCAGAGTGGGCGCATGAGCCGAAGGGGACATCACGCTCATCTCCGCCCGTCCACGCATGCCAAGACTCAGACACGCTGGGCCGCCGCTTCCGACTAGCTACTCCTGGCCACGACCCCTCCTGTCCAAGAATCACAGAACCCCGAACAATAAAGTCAGCACCACACCCCCACCCCAGCCCACGAGGATTTCTTTCAGCAGACAGGCAGTGGATAGCAGAGCAAAGGAAGGAGAGTTAAAGACCAGGTCAGCTGCCTTGTAGGCGACAATCAAAGGCAACGCAGGAACAAAGGATGCTCCAAAACGAGAGTCCGCACCAGGAAGATGCTCTCTGAACGTGCTGAGCAACACAGGACAAAAGGTCTCAGAACCACGGAGAAGCAGCAGCCCTTTTGGAGGCCCAGGCCCAGGCCGTGGTCCCACGAGGGACCCCGGAGGGCTGTGAGGCCCCAGGCAGATTACTATGCCTTCCTGAACGTGGGTCTACCCATGCTCGGGCAAGGAAGGGACCCGGAGAACAGGACCTCCTGTCCTGATCTAGGACTCTGCTTCCAAAAACAAGAAGCGGCCTACGGACCTGCTCCCTGTGATGACAGGAACACGTGGAGAATCAGGCCAGGGAAGCCAGGTCCCCGGAGCAAGGGTGCACTGAATCCGGGTCCCTGAGGCACAAACACAGGAGGGGAGCTGTGGGAGAGTGTGGACAGACTCCAGGTCCTGAGGGCCCAGGGCCCGGGCGTGTAGCCCCACGGTCGTGCTCGACACTCCAGGTTTTACTCCCAGGGTGATCACCAGCCCCTGGACGACCACAGCAGGAGCACACAGTCCTACATGACCATCAGTTTTGTTTTGTTTTTTTTAAAGATTTTATTTATTTATTTATTTGAGACAGAGAGAATGAGAGACAGAGAGCACGAGAGGGAAGAGGGTCAGAGGGAGAAGCCGACTCCCCGCCGAGCAGGGAGCCCGATGTGAGACTCAATCCCGGGACTCCAGGATCATGACCTGAGCCGAAGGCAGTCGCTCAACCAACTGAGCCACCCAGGCGCCCACATGTCCATCCGTTTTAAAGAGAGATGGGTACCAAAATTTATCCTGCTGTTCGTAACAAGAACCAGAAATGACCCAAATCCCCCGCCAGCAGGGGGATGACGGCGGCCATCGGTCGGGTGCCACAGAGGGAGCGCTCTCAGCAAGGGGCACAAGGACACGAGACGTCCAGGGAGGGCTGCCACCTACACACGGGGGCCACCCACTCTGTATATGGGCCCTGAAAATCTAGGAAGATGAACAGGACTCCCTGGAGAGCGGTTACCTCCCAGTGCTGGCACCATGAGGAACTGATTTCTATTTATACGCATGTTTCACTGCTTTGTAAAAGACGTCACTCGTGAAACACAGTTAAGAACGAAGTTCTACGCCAGCCTCGTTCTACTCTGTTGTCACGAAAAACAAATATTTATGGAGATGAATAGTTATTTATCTGGAAAAAATGTCTCCTCCCTACTGATAGCACCAAGGAACACAGACGTCCCCGTGGCAGGCACCCACCTGTGCCCACGGTGGCCCAGCACAGGCTGGGCGCCACGACCCACAACAGCACAGACCAGCACAGCACAAGGACACAGAGCAACAACTGGCTGGTACGGGAGCCATACTGGGGAGCAGGTGAGAGTTTAGGGTGCAGAGGGGCTCATGGAAGGCTCTGTGAGAACACAGGTCTCAGACGAAACCTAAATGATAAGCAAGTGTCCTCCCAGAGAAGAGGGCATGGGCTCGGGCACTCAGGCCACAGGGACTCCGGGCCAAGGCCGGAGAGCTCTGGCCACGACTCCCTGACCTCATGGGATCTAGCTGCCGCCAGCAGCAGCTCATTCCAGCCACAGGGAGAGGCCACGGAGGGAATCTGGGGCCAGCCTCCTGGGTGTCACAGAGGCGTCACTGGGTGAACAAAGCCAGCCCGATGTCCCGGCCCCAAGCAGCATCTGAGGGACGGCAGCCGCCAGGTGCCCTGACCACCTACAGAATCCCGCAGGGGCGGTCGCTGGCGCCCCGGACAGCCCGGGAAGGGCCACAGAGGCAGAGAAGGTTCGGAGGCAGAGCCCAGGGCCAAGGGGCACCTGTGGGCCGAGCTTGGTCACAGGGTTAGTGCTCAGAGCTTCACTGGGAGCCCTTGGGAGGCTGCAGCAAAGAAGGCTCTAGGAAAGGCCAGAGTGGAGACAGGAGCCGTGAGCTGGCTGGAGAGGTTTAAACTGGGTGGCAGCAGGGCTGGGGCGTCCAGGAAATCGCTCTGGAGGGGGAACGGGGAGTAGGGAGGCAGTAACAGACAAGAACCAGGGGTCCAGGCTGGGTGTACAGCAGCAAAGGTGTCATTCCCAGAGACGGGGAATGGGCTGGACGCTCAGGCAGAGAGGCAGAAACAGAGGCGTAGGTCCCCCGCCCCAGGGCAGTCCCCCCGCGACAATCCTGAGGCCTCACCTGGAACAGGTAACTTGCCAGCACAGGCCCGACTGAGCACGGCATCTGAAGGGCCCGGTTTTCCGGGCTGCTGCAGCCGAGGCTGGCCCACAGAAGGGAAGTGGAGAGAGTTCGGACAATCCCAGCGTTAAGCTGAGGGGCGGCAGACACATACAACGCCAAGCTGACCGACCCTCCTAGGTCACCACCCCACCATACAGGTCCCAGCACAGTGACGGGGGCCAAACGATTGCCTGAGGTCACAGCCGCAGGACGCAGCCCTGGAACCGGCACCAGGCTGGAAGGACCGTCTGGGTCCGGGGAGCCAGAACCACACACGTGCGCACACACATCCGCAAACATACTGCAACTTCACGCCCGGAGCAGCTGCTGACAGGTGTGATCCCCGCGGGCCACAGAACCCATCCAGAGGGGCGCAGCAAGTGGCCCGCTGCTAGGTCACTCCTCTGGGCCTCTAGCAAGAGTCCCTCCCACCTCCCCCAGTGCCCCCGCCAAGAGCAGGCCCACGGAACAGGCCATGAACGGGAGTCCCCAGGACGCCCGCAGAGACCACGTGTGGGACGAACAGGGCACATGACCGGCAACTTTCAGCAGACACACCGCTGGGCCAGGGCCCCAGGAGGCTCCAGGGTCGGAAACCCCAGCACCACAGTGCTCACCGTGTCACAGGGACAGAGACCACACGGAAGCACAGCGGCCCCACTCATGTGGGTGCCTCAGACACTGCTCCGGCAGGAAGGGCGGGCGATGTCATTGCCGAACCCCTCCCGGGAGGGACAGCAGGGTCTGTGCTGGGAGCAGGTCCTACCTGCTGACCGAGGAGGTTTCTCTCAGCACACCTTCCCGGGCCCAGCTGTCCCCTGAAGCAGCGAACAGGTGCGGAGGTGCCCGCGCTTGCCACCTTCTTCCAGGACGGTGCCAGACGCCAGTCAGCCCGCCAGCCGCACAGGGTGACCGCGACGGACAGGAGCCGCAGGAAGGCTCATAGTGGGCCCTGGCCTATGTCTCTCAAATGCCTGCAGGCCCCGAGTGAGGACAGGGCTCTGTCCCATACCCTGAGCAAGGAACCCACACGGACCCGGCAACCCCAGGGGCAGATTCTGGGGCAGAACGGCATTTCCTCTTGTTGTCCCAACATCCCAGTCCCGCGCCTGGCTTCACACCCTGCTCGCCTGCCTCCTGGGTCATTATCAGGGGAACCTCTTCTCCCGTTTATAAAGTACATTTACAGAAATTAGACAAACAAAGTGTAAATAGTCGAACTGGAAGGTTAGTCATGAAAATCGGCAGCCCTCTGTCCCTTCCACTCCGTCTCCTGCAGCAAAGACTCTGAATTATCTGAGCCAGTATTTTCTCTAGGCGACATGCTTCTATAGCTACCTTGCCGGATTTCTTCCGTTTGGGGCATCATCTAAGACTTCCCGTGACAGACCACAGCGATCCAACCTGCACACGCATCACGTACTCCCCCCTGTCCCCGGACGCCCGCAATAACTCCCAGGTCCCGCCTCATCGACAGTCAGTGGCGACCCCAGACGACGGGTCAACACTGTTCATACCGCGGCCAGGCAGGACACCGAGCCCTTCCCACTTCCCGGACTGCTTTGTGTTTTCCCTCACTCGCTCAGTTTTCAGGGCACGTGTGTCTAATCCCACCCTGAGCTCTCTGAACCCACACACCACCCCCCAGACGAGCAGACGCAGGCAGCAGCCCATCAGCCCCCGCAGGAAGAAACTTCCCAGACCCTCCTCCTCCCCGTGCAGGCTTCTTCACACCTCAGACCCCCCTCGGCTCCGGCCACCAGTTCCCTGGGCCCCACACCCAAATCCTCACTTTCTCCTTGTTTTCTAATAAAATGCATCCTCCAACAGCTTTCTGGAAAGGGATGTGACAGGATATGGTTTCTGAGACTGCAAATCCCAAAATACCTTCAGTAGGCCCCCGCACTGGACTGTCAGTGTGACTGGGAATAGAATTCCAGGAGGAAAACTATTTTCCTGCCAAGTCCAGAAGGCACGTGCTCTGTCAGATTCCAATGCCGCTGTTAGGAGCCCAACACCATTCTGACCCCCGATTTGTAGGTAACGTACTTCCAGCCTGCAGAAGGCTGGCAGGACAGCCTCTCGGTGCGAACGCTCCAGCGAGGGCGCAACCAGCACCCTCGGGCCAGGCACCACTCTAACGGCTCCTCGCATCCGAATACGGTCCCCAAGCACCAGCCCTTGGCATGATCTTCTCGCTTGCTCTTGCTGTCCCTTTGCTCTTTCTGGGACATTTCCTCAACTTTTCCAACCCATGCAGTGATTCTTTGTCACCCCCGCTCCCACAGTTCAGATGGCCCCCAGCTGCTCCTGTTCACTGCGTGCTCTTTCCACAGAGCCTTTCCTTCTTCCAGGTTAAAGTGTCCACTCTCCTCGGAGGACGTCTGCGAGAAGCCTTCTCTTTGCTCGGTCTGCATTTCCTCAGTTGCTCCGACCCACGTGCTGTTCTGGTCCCATCTTTCAGGTTGGAACCTCGGCCCAGACCTGTGTGCGTTGGGCAAGGGGCTGGGATACGCGGGCGCAGGGGCCCTTGTGGCTTGGGAACCAGGGGGCGCCAAGGCCAGCCACCTCCGCCCCAGTTCTGCCCAAGCGCACTGGATCCCACTCTCTGGGAGGCACCCCACCCCCGAAAATCGGCCCTGGCTGGGCATCCACACATCAGCGCCCTTCCCGTGTTGCGCGGAGGGCAGGCAGCCGACCCCACTGCCCTGAGGAAGAGGTCAGGGGCTCTGCCGGCCTCAAAAGACGACTTCCGAGGACCATCCTCCTCTGCGTCAGTCACCACCACGCCAGGTACATGGTGTGCAGCTGCCGCGCTTCCTGGAAATGCGGGGGTGGACATCCAGCTGGCTTGGCTTCCACGGCTGCCTGCCTGGCACTATTCTTTCTCAGGTGGGCTGTGGCGGTTGACTCTGCAACACCAGTCCAGCCTCCCGAGCAGCGCTGACACTCCCTCCACCTTGTCCCCATTCTCCGGGGCTCTGCCTCTCACACGGTCTTTGCTGCGACTGAATCAGGCCTCGGAAGGAGACAAGCAATGTCCATGTACCTCCTCGCGCCATCGCCGCCCTCCATACCCCAGCCGAGTGCCTCAGGTAAGGTGCACAGGGAGCCCACGCGCTCAGGGGTGCTGCCCGTGAGGAGCTGGGCCATCGGCATCTGTCAGCCCTGGCTGTGCCCACAGTCACCTGGAAGGCTGGGTCAGCATACAGAGTAAATGCAAAGAAGGTTTTGAAAAGAGAGAAAATGAAGGGGAAAAAAACCGATGAAATAGAAAAAAATACCAGAGAATCAACAAAGTCAAAACTAGTTATTTAAAAAGGCTGATCAAGGTGACAGACATCTAGAGACACTGATGAAGACAAGACAGAGAAGGCACAAATCCGCAGCATCGAGAAGGAAGAACAGAGTCATCACTACAGATCCTGCACACTCTATGAAAATTAACCCACAGTTCTACCCTCCAGCTCCATCCCTGCGGTCGCAAAGGACAAGATTTCATCCTCTTTACGGCTGAGGAACGTTCTATATGCGTCCATCTAGCAGCGGGCGCAGTTTGGCTCTTGTACCCAACGCTGCAACGGACACTGGGGTGCCTGTATCCTTTCAAGCCAGTGTTTTATTAGTTTTCTCTGGGTAAATACCCAGTAGTGGAGAAACAGAGCCTTAAATACTAAGAACTGGCGGTGGCCACAGAGGAGGGGGGCAGGGGGAAGGGAAACGGGTCAATGCAGACTAAGAGCCCACCTGTCTCCATGGCACACGTGATTATGACTACTGTGCACCTGAAAGTTACATGACCCTGTGTGTTCACTATACCAGGATACATGATACGTCAGTAGATACACACACACACATACAGAAAAAGCCAGAAGTCTGAGGCCGTCAGCGACACTGCTGAGACTGGTTGCGGCCAGCCAGAAGGACTGGGCATTGGCTGACTTCCTGGGCCGCACCGCCTCACTGGCACAGGTTCCTTTCCAGGCGTGAGAGAGGCCTCCGCACACCAGAACAACGGGCCGTTTTATGGTTGCCTGTATCCTAGGAAATCTGTTCTTGCCTTTAAACTTTCTACATTTAAAAAATTAGCATCTATTAAAAAAAAAAAAATCCTACAACTAAAATCACACTTGGCAGTGAAATAGTGTTTTCCCTGAAGACCATGAACAAAAGCAAGCTACCACCGCTGCTGCTCTAGAAGGTACTGGAGGCCCTCGCCGGTTAACAATCCAAGGGAAGGAAGAAAAGGCAAAGAGATCGAAAGGAAAAAGTGAAACTGTCTTTATTTGCACACAGCACTATTATTCACATAGGAAATCCTACAGAATCGAAAAAATATTCACTGGCACTAAGCGTAAATTTAGCGGACTGCAAGTCAAGGTACAAAAAACTGTATTATGTTTCTTACACACTGACTAGCAGCAAATATTGGAAAGTAACATTTTTTTAAAAGATCTATTCAAAATAGCACCAAAACTATAAAATATTTAGGCTTCAATTCGCACAAGGCATGCAAAGTCTCTTCGTAGAAAGAAACACCCTGGAAATAAGCGTTCAGTGAAGTGTCGTGGCGAGAGCTGTCCAACTGGAAGAATCCTTCAGTGTGAATCTGAGTTCCATGTTGGGGAAGGACTCCGGAAGCCACAGGCTCCCACGGAAGCCCGTGGGGATCTGCCCGTGCCCCTGCGGCCTGTGAAGTTCTCGCCTCAGGAGAAACACTCATCACAACTCCCTTCCACGTGCGCCGAGTCCTCGGTGTCAGAGGCCTGCAGGCACGGGGCCCGGAGCCGGGCGGCGACGCAGCAGCACTAACCACGCCAGGGTCGGCCGTGGCGGCAGCCACTCCCAGGCCACAGCTGCACCTCACCCCGCGAGTCCAGCACCGTCCAGGCCGTGGCGGCCAGACGTGACCGTGGACTTCTGCAAAAGTAAGGACGGCGGGGCTCCGCTCCACACTTAGAATCTCTTCATTTGGTACATTCTCTGGTACATTCCCAGAAAATTCTGTCACCTGAAGGAGGTGTTCTCTCTGAAACAATCATGCTCACCCATTTTGATGACTCAGACGTTAACACCCGCTGACTTCTTTGAAAACTCATTATGCTGACGAGATCTCGTCTCATTTTTTAACAATGCCTTTCATCTCGGCCACAGAACCAAGCCAACGTCCTCCTCTGCTGCATGAGTCTTACTTACAATAACCTCAGCCGCCGTTTCACAGTGAGAATTACCGGTAATAAGCTGGCCAGAGTCGTGAACCATCTGTCCTCTGTGGACAGCTCTGTCTCCCTCCGAGGCCGGCCTGGAAGCTGTAGGTGCGGCCTGGAAGCTGCAGGGCTCACGTCTCCTGCACAGGAGGACAGTCTCGGGCTCCCAGAGAAGCAGCGAGCCAGGCATTGTCCCCCCCCGCCCCCGGCCCCTCATGCACAGACGCAGACGCACAGCAGAGGCTATGAGGTGGCATCTGCAGACCATCAGGAAACTGAGTCAGGATTTCCTCACTTGTCATCAAGAACGGATGACTTCAGACTTCAGCTAACCCATAATGTCACAGAGTAAGAACTACTTACACAGAACTAATGAACCAAAGACGGACACTTTATCAAGCTTATCTGTGGATGCTGGTTGAAAGTTCTGCCTTCTTGGTTCCTTTGTAAGCTTTCTAACCTGCAACAACTTAGTGAACCTGGCTCTGATAAGAAATGAAGTTTGCAAACACCATCCTACCCTCCTTGCCCTCCCAGATTCGGGAATTGTGACAGAGCCTTCTTAGTTCTCCCGGCAGTATGGGTCCTTCCTTGTGCAGTTCTACAAGAACGTCTCTGCTTTTCGAAGAGCACAGAACGGCACCAGCTGACAACCAGCACCCTGCCTGGAGTGTCTCCATCTGACGACAACTCTCAAGACAGCAGAGCATGGCAAACCACTCGTCAGGGTCAGAGGATGACTGTACCTCGACAGGCAATGCCAACAAGCCCCAGGAACACAGCCCGGTCCCTGACTCTCAGGTCGTAAGGCCACTCGCAAGAATGCCAGGAAACTCAGGATATCTGGGGGGGGGGGGCCTCGAGAAAAGAGGAGTTCACCCAAATTTATAGGTATGGCAGGTGAAATCTGGCGGAGAGAATGTCCTAGGCTTGGTTTCCCAACCTGCAGAGAGCAAAAGAAAGCCATAAATGTCCAATCTGAGATTTCTTACCTAAGTTTCCGTAGAAGTTAACTTTGTGCCCGGTTATGACCGCAGGGCTCTAGGGCCCTGCAAGACCAGAGAGAAGGCCTCTGTGCTATACTAATACTCAGGGTATACCCTGTAATACTCTGATTACTAGTATAACCCACATCAACTACCAGGTCGAGCCTAATGACACCAGCCTGAAAGAATCTGCCTTCTTGGAGACTGCTATCATCACTAAGAGGGAGGCAAACCTTCAGTGAGAAAAGGGAAAAAGGGAACTTGGTATCCGTTCTCACTACCCCTCAAGGCTTTTTCTCATTCCCATCAACTTTGAGCTACGGTACAAACTGGTAAAAGTGGAAGAAAACAGACAGTAACACATATACCACCCCCAGAAATATGCCTTCTCTCCTGTGAACACGGCTGCCTCCCGGGTCTGGCTTCCTGGTGCCAATTAATCCGTTTCCTATCACTGCAGCTTCAAAACACAGGCACAGCAACACCCGGGGCATGCCCTTTACGGAGTGGGGGACAGACAGCAGCATGTTCCCGGCGCCGTCCGCCCCCACCGCCTGGCTCCCGGCACTGCTGCGCTCTTGAATACGCACTGGGACCACAGCTGAACCCATTTGTTTTCCAAATTTGCTGTAATGAGATCTCACTTCGAAAATAAATAGATGGTACTTTAAATTCTCCTTTGGACCAGTTTTGAGACCTATTGGTTCCTCCTTCAATTAATACTTGACACCTCTAGATGAATAAATACAACCTACAAGATCCCTCTATTTAAAATTACAAAACACTGCTGCAAAAAATGAAATGAATGGAGAGATATACCACGAACTGCAAGGGTCAATGTCGTTAGACATCAATTCTTTCCAAATTGGTCCATAAACTCACACAAACTCAATAAAAAATCACAACAGGGTTTTTTTGCAGGTGCTAATGATCTACCTCTAAAACGTACACTGAAAAGCAACAGAAACTTGAACAGCTAACAATCTTAAGAAAGGAAAACAGGGTTGCCTGGGTGGCTCAGTTGGTTGAGCGTCCGACTCTTGATCTCAGTTCAGGTCTTGATCTCAGGGTTGTGAGTTCAAGCCCCACACTGGGCTCCATGTTGCGCGTAGAGCCTACTTGAAAAAAAAAAAAAGAGAGAGAGAGAGAGAGAGAAAGGAAAACAAATGTCGAAGACCTACACCGCTCACCTCAAGACTGAGCGCAGAGCCACAGCAATCAAGAACGGAGGCTAGACACAGACCACCGAGAGCACACCGCCTTTATCCGCTCCCAGGAACAACAGTACAGGAAAAGAAGTGACTTCTCCAAGACCAGTGTTCAACTTGATCAAAGTAGGGGTTAAAAAACAGAACCCTGGCTCTAGCCTCAGGCTGCACATGAGATGGATCACACAGCCACACATAAAAGATTAGAACAGAAGGCTTCCAGAAAAAAGCACAAGAAAATTAATTTTCAAGCACAAAGCGGGAGAACACTCCTTAAAGCACAAAAACCACTCACCATAAAGGGAAAAAACTGATAAAGTGGATTTCATGGAAATCCAAGACCGTCGAGTGCACACTAAGACGTCACAGACGTAATGGCCGTGGCTGACCACGACTTATTTCCAAACGAGAAGGGCCTGACGAGGTTCCTTCAGGACAGTCACACAGCTGACCAGGAAAGCGGGCTGTCCACGTGGCAGCCAACGACAGGGAGGCAATGAGAGACCAGACCATGTCTCAGGATGACCATCTTCATGAGATTGTTCAGAACCCGCGTAAGGAAACATCCGATGTCTGCGATGCCAAACTCGGCCCTCGGCCCTGAACGCTGTGTGTGCGCACGCGTGTGCACGTCTGTTAGCGTTTTCTGTGCACCAACCACGCCTCCTGTGCAGGTAGCTTCCCGCTTCCCTTCCCGGGCCTGTGCCTTCCGTGCCCCCTCCTCCCAGCGCTGACAGGGGCGCGGTGCTGAGGACGAGCCAGCTGTCCTCCCTCCACCCTTCCTCCTAGCGGACAGCCACAACTGTCCTGTCTTCCCACGCGGACTCTCCCTTCCAACTGCTCAAATCCAGGCCCAGGCTTATCTAAGGCATTTTCCCTTCAGTTACGGTACTTTTCAACTGCCGAATTCCTACTTGGTCCTTGTGGAAAATTTCCGTATATTAATATTCTCTATTTCCACTGATCATTCTCCTGTGTTTGAGAGACACTGTCTTGTTTCTTTGCGTGTCTCACAACTGTTGGGAACGGGACACTTCAGAGCGATCACGTGGCAACTCCGCACCACGATCCCCACCCCACCGGGGGCTGCTACTGGCTGCTGTGTATTTCACTGTTGGTATGTTCGTGACTTTTCTGAACTACTCCTGTCACGTCTGTCCCTTTGCTGTGTGCAGCACCCAAGTCTGCTCAGCTTGGCCACAGGAAACAGAAATGTCCATCAGTGAGCGAGCGCTCCACGCCCCCGAGGACAGCCACGGTCACAGAGGCAGGCGGGTACACGCACTGGGGAGGAAGTGAGGAAGCTGAAGCCCCCGGCACAGCGGGCGGGGACGTGAAAACAGTCTGGCAGCTCCCCACAAAGTGAAATAAAGAATTACCCTATGACCCAGCACCTCCGTTCTAGGTATTTACACAAGACGACTGAAAACACACACCCACACAAAAACCTGTATGAGAGTGCTGAGAGCACCACTACTCAAAACAGCCCAAACTGGAAACAATCCAAACCTCTATCGACTGATGAACGGAAAGGCAAAATGTGGTCCAGTCATCAAGTACAGAGATGTGCTACAACACGGATGAGCCTCGCAGAGACAGTGCCGAGAGAAAGCAGCCGGACGCAAGCGCACCACGCAGTCTGACTCCACCCCTACGAGCCAGCCAGAGTAGGCAGACCCGTGGTCCCAGAGGCCGGGGAAGGGAGAGAGGGCCACAGCTCCTGAGAGCTACAGCATTCCTTCTGAGGGTCCTGAAAATGGTTCTGGAATCAGGGGCTACAGTTGCATGATCCTGAGAATGTCCTGAGCAGCACTGAGTCATACTCTTTAATATGGTCAGTGTTACAGAACATAAATTCTATTTCAACAATTAAACGAAAAGCCAAGCCATCGACTAGGCAAAAATACTGGCAAGACATATATAGTCAACCCTTGAACAGCACTGGTGTGAGGGTCCCTCATACACACATTTTCTTTGATACTTACAGTACAGTGCTGTAAACGAACTTCCTCTTCTTTACGATTTTCTTAGGAACATATTCTTTTCTCCAGCTCACTTTATCGTAGAAATACAGCATAGAATTTATATAACATATAAAATGTGGTCATCGACTATGTTATCAGTAACGTAGTGGAATAGAACACTGGAATAAACCCAGCACACTCGTGGACTAGAACAGGGACCCAGAAATAAACCCTTGCACATCCGGGTCAAATGATTTTCAACAAGGGTGCCAAGACCATTCAGTGGGGGAAGGTGCTGGGACACTAGACTTCCACAGGAAAGGAAGGGTTCCGGACCCCTACTGCGGATCAGGTACAAAAATAAATTCAAAATGGATCACAGGCCTCCATGTAAAAGCTTAAACCGTACGACTTAGAAGGAAACACGGGGGGGGATGCTTGCAGACCCTGGGCTTGGCAAGGACTTCTTGGGGATGACATCAAAGAACAGGCAACAAAGAGAAACAGAGAAGTTGGACTCAGTCAAAATTTAACACTTCTGTATGTAGGACACTAGGCAGGAGAGCAGAGGGACATGACAAAGAACCGAACAGACATGTCCTCAAAGACACACGAACAGCCCACAATCACATGAAAAGATGCTCAGCATCACTCAGCACTAGGAACCTGGAGATCAAAACCACAACAAGATAGCACTTCACACCCATTAGGGTGCTTACCATCAAAATAAACCAAAAAAATAACAAAAAAGTGAAATAAGCAAAAGCAAACAAATAGGTATTGGCAAAAACATAGAGAATTAGAACCCTATGCTCTGTGGTGGGAATGTAAAATGGGGCAGAAACTGAGGAACTCAATCTGGTGATCTGTCAAAAAAGTTAACACAGAATCACCACAGGATCCGGCAATTCCACTCCTGGGTACAAACCCGAAGAACTGGCAGCAGAGTCTGGAAGAGTTATCTGTACACCACGTTCAAAGCAGCATTATTCATAAGAGCGAAAAGGTAGAAGGAAGCAACCCAAGTGTCCACTGTCAGAGGAACAAACAAGCTGTGGTCTATGCACAAGGGATGAATTCTTCAGCCTTAACAAGGAAGGAGACTCTGGCACTGCGACCGCTGGGCTGAACCGTGAAGACAGCAGGCTCAGTACAACAAGCCAGTGACTAAAGGACAAACACCGTGTGAGGACCTCTGCAAGGTCCCCGGAGTCGTCCAAGTCACAGGACAGAGAGCAGACGGTGGTGCTGGGGGTGGGAAAGGGGAGTGAGGGTTTCACGGGGACAGAGTTTGGGTATGGGAAGAGGAGAAAGTCCTGGAGACAGTGGTGATGGCTGTACAACAACGTGAATGCTGGAGAACCGTAGGCTTTCAAATGCTTACCACGGTACGTTTTATGTTATGCATATTTTATCACAATGGAAAAAGAAAAGAAGAAAGAAAAAACTGTAACTTATTTGGGAATTGCAGCAAAGAAGAATATCCACAACTATCTTAAAACCCTGTTAACTTACATCCCCCATGACTGTGGGTTCGCAGGTGCTTGGGCACAGCGGGGGCAGGATGTACCCTCGTGCGGCCCCAGCTAAGGACTGCCCGGGGCTAACAGAACAGATGTATGCATAGCAAACACATACATTACGTTAACTATAAAGCATGTAGCATCTTAACTACAAAATCGTTCTGCAAACTTATAAAAGCATAAAGAATATAATCATATTTCACACATATGATATGTCTATTCTTTCCCCCAGCAACCCCAAAGAAACACCACCAACAATACGTAGGTGCACACAAACAAGGTTATTCATTACAGTGTTATTTATAATTGCCAAGTATCAGAAAAGACCGAAATACCTAAGCACCGGAGACCGGCTGGATAAATTGGTGCCCGCACACAGTGGAGTTCTGGATCACTGCAAAGAGAGAAGACATCGATATACACTGTGCGGTGACTCTGAAGAGATATCACTGCACAGAGCAAGCAAAGTACCGGAGAGTGTGCACAGCACGCTACCTTTTGTGGGACAGACGGGGAAAAGAAAGCACACATATTGCTATTTGTTATAAAAAGTAACACAAGACGCATACACCAGGAAAAATAAAAAAAATGGGTTACTTCCAAGGGAAAGGAAGACTTGAACAGTACAGGTACAGGATGGAAAACACTCCCTTGGATTGGCCTCTGTGTACAGTTCTGACGGTCTGCACCGTACTAACGTTCTGTGCGTTCAAAAAGTCAAATTAAATACGAAGAGAAATAAAAAAATAGCTATAAATAAAAAGCAAATTCAGAAAGTAACCCTTACTGAGGCTTCCAATGAGTACAATAACCACTCAGCAGTAAAAGGGAGGGAAGGAGAGGAAGCGGGGCGGGAACAGAGGAGAAGAGAGCAGAGGAGGGAGGAGGGGGAGGAGGGGGGGAGGAGGGGAGGGGAGGAGGGGAGGGGAGGAGGGGGGAGGGGAGAGGGGAGGGGAGGAGGGGGAGGGGAGGGGGGGGAGGGGGGAGGGGAGGGGGAGGAGGGGGGGGAGGGGAGGGAGAGGGGGAGGGGAGGAGGGGAGAGGGGGAGGGAGGAGGGGAGAGGGGGAGGGGAGGGGAGGAGGGGGAGGGGAGGGGGAGGAGGGGAGGGGAGGAGGGGAGAGGGGGAGGGGGAGGGGGGAAGGGACGGGAGGGGAGGGAGGGGGAGGAGGGGAGTGGAGGGGAGGAGGGGAGGGGACGGGAGGAGGGGAGGGGGAGGAGGGGGGGGGAGGGGACGAGGGGAGGAGGGGAGGGGGAGGGGACGAGGGGAGGGGAGGAGGGGAGGGGACGGGGGGGGAGGGGAGGTGGAGGAGGGGGAGGGAGGGGAGGGGGGAGGGGGGGAGGGGGGGAGGGGAGGAGGGGAGGGGAGGAGGGGAGGGGAGGAGGGGAGGGGGGAAGGGGAGGGGAGTGGAGGGGAGGAGGGGCGGAGGGGCGGAGGGGCAGGGTGCACAGAGCAGAGGGGAAGCAGTTCCCGTAGCCTGTGTTCCCTCCAGATGCCAATGGAGTCCCCAGAACCCTCTTTGGGGAACACAGCACAAAAAATGAGTCACAAACCACAGTAAAACCCATTTCCGAACTTCAGAGATAACACACTGAACACTGTAATTCAGAATTTTGGGTTAAATGTTTTGAAAGTTCATTTCTATAAACACGTTAACGTTTCTGTGCTGTCACAATTCAAGTTCTCTTTTCGGGGGGAGCAGCAGAGGGAGGAGCAGACGCCCCGCCGAGCAGGGAGCCCGAATGGACTCGATCCCAGGACCCCGGGATTATGACCTAGGCCAAAGGCAGACGCTTCACCAACTGAGCCGCTCGGGCGCCCCTAAAGTTGCTCTTTTTAGCCACTAGAATGATTTCTTTTTGTTTCTGATTTTGTCCATCACATAAACAGACGGTGTTCGGAGATGCCACCTTGGCTCCCCACGACCCCGCCTCCCAGAATCCATGCTGTGCTCACCTCCCCGCCTTCAAGGTGGACTCACTTCCCAGGAAGAAGTCGGCGAAGCGATGGACGGCCCCTCCGTGACCAGGTCACGGAGAACAGCTTCCGTCTTGTTAGCGCCGCCACCCTTGCCCTCTGCCCGCAGACCGGGAGAGTCTGCCTGCCCACCGTACAACGCTCTACGGAGAGGCCGCGCGCCAGGAAACTGAGCACTGCCCGCACACACATGAGCAGGGAAGCCTTGAGATGACCACCGGCTCAGCAGAGGCCCGGAGCCACGGCACCCCATGGGGCCGGGCCAGATGTGTGTGACCCACAGGGACTTGAGAGGAGACATGCTCTTGTTCAAGCTGCTAAGCTCTGGGGCCGTCAGGGACTAGCACGCATCTGTCCTCTCTAGTCTCCTCCAGAACCCAGGGAGGAGGGGCTCTGAGCTCCACCCCACAGGTGGGGACCCCGGTGCAGCAAAGGCGGCCGCTTCATCAGGGGCAGGCCGCAATCCACCGTCAGGCCTACACGTCCGGCTCCCCACCGTCCCACTGTCCAGCACGGTCTGAAGTGGTTTCCAAGAAGTCAAGTTCAAAACAGCCCAGCCAATGGGACCCTCTCCGGTGTTTCTCAGGCTGCACTGCAGCCCCTACAGAGACCCTTCTGCCGCCCTCCCCCCGCGGAGCCATTCATAAAATGCATATAAGTTCTCCCCCTAGGAACTAAAGCAAAAATAGGAAAAACAGAAAAAAGAAAAAAAAAAAAAGCTTGGATCTTGGCAGTTAGGTCCAGCTTGGACCCTCCTCTAAAATCTGAAACCGGCGGGACACCCTACTGATTCACTGTACCTCAGACAGAGAGCAAAGTGATGGGCCCTCCCAAGAGCCAGGGGCACGGGGGACAGTCTGCGGACAGGACACACATAAGGCCCAGAGGAGACCGTAGCTACAACGTGGCTTTGTGGGAGGGAGGCAGGAGGCACGTCCGGAACGCAGGCTATGCCCAGGCCACCGACCCAAGCTGTGAATTGGTGATGTCCCTATAGATACAGCTAACTAAGCCCAGGCAATGATTTCAAAAGCAGGCAATTTTACACAAAGACTCCTAATCCCTGCTTCACGTGAACATGTGGAATCCCTCCCAGCACCGCCACACACCTTCACAGGGCAACCATGAGCAGGGCTGACCCTGCTGGGCAGCACGGCACTCTGCCTCGCTCGCCCCGGCTCACGCCTCCGTCCCATCACCAGGGCCTTGTGCGCAGAGCCCCTGCGAGGCCGGGTACCCACTGTGGCCTCAGCCCCGTGGAGCACTGTTCACAGAAACGGAACACAGAGGGAAGGGCCCGCCTGCGGGGAGAGGAGGGGAGAGGCGGTGACGCCGGCCCTTACACACAGAGCCCCTGAAGGTGCGCTACCACAAGGAAGTCAGGGCAGGTGCTGCGAGTCCCGGCGCAACACAGGAAACCACGCTCTCTGCGAGTTTCTCAAAGAATAAGGAAATAGCCTCTGAAAAATCCCTTGTGTTTTTCCCAGGTGATTATCAAGTGTGTTTGTTCTGTTTTTTAATGGTATGCACGTAATCCAGAATTGGGAGGGGGGTTATCAACCATAAATCCATACTTGGGGCTGAACGGGGAGGCTGTCAGAGGCTGCGGTCCCCCCGGCCCATCCTCCTCTCCGCGGTAAGAGCTCTGAGGTCAGGCAGGCAGCTCGGGGGCGCACGTGCCCCTGCAGGCCGGCCTCTACCCACACAGGCCGAGCAGCACACGACAGAGCGGGAGGAGAGAACGCTCAGACTCCTCGGGAACAGGTTCTTCAAGGAAGAACGTTTACAACAGATTCTTAGAGCGGGCTTCGAGAAGGGGAGCTTTCCTCCCCCACCTGCCTCGCTCCTGAACGAACGTCATGCCCCAAGGAAATGACAGAAAAGATGTCATTAATAAATGATTTCAACTTTCTTTTCAATGGTGCTGAAAAGTATATGCAAATCCCATAATTACGTTTAAAAATTCCATTTCATGGGATAATCAGACTTCAAAAAAACTCAATTTTAGTTTTAATCAGATTTTAACAAGGATATTAAGTCCATTTCGTTTAGAAAAGGGGAAAAAATGTGAATATAACACAAAACGTATTCAAGCTTAGCCCCGGGAGATAATTAAATAAAATTAATTTGGCAAGGGTTGTCAGTAAATGGAAGCGCTCCAAACCAAGGTTCGTGTTTCTGATGGAAACAAAAGCAATTCCTTGCCGTACAGACAGACACACGGCTCACATCCCCTGAGGAGGGGGCGGCAGCCTGTCCTGGAGACGAGGTACCAGGAAGGGGAGCCCTGGAGACTCCCGGGGTCCAGGCGGAGGCCGGCAGTACCCAGGGGGAGGCCTCGCGGCCCACGGTGTCCAGCCATCAAGTGGCTGAGACACAGTGCCCAGCCCAGCTCCAGTGGCCCACCGCCTTCCTTGCAGGAGGGCTTCCCCTCCCTGAACAGGTGGAGCCTCCTGCCCTGGCCCTCAGGACGGCTTCCCTCTCAGCGCCCGGCGCCGTGACCATGCTTTGCTGGGTGGCGGCGCAGGGACCACACTGACTTGGTACTCTGCACGCTGCGATCACGCGGCAAATGGCTGTTGACTGGAGCAGAGAGCAGGCATGAGAGACACAAGCAGGGCTCGGCCCAGGCCCCCAGAGAAGGCCTCCCTGTACAAGGTGCACACCAGCCAGAGCAGTGCGGACCCCTGACTGGGGCGCCCCGATCCCACGCTAGGTTCACTCCCACTAATTACCTCCAAACAAGCTCACATCCCGAAGCCGGATTTTCCCAGAGCAGGAACGAGGAGGAAGACATTACCACACTCCTTAGGGAAAGGAGCAAGCAGGGCTGTGAGCCAGCTGGCCAGCCCCGCAGCATGAAGCCGGGTTCAGCACCCAGAGCCGCCAGGTCCTGTCGGCCCACCGCCTACTTCAGTAAAACCGTATTTTCCTGGAGCACGGCCGCACCCACTCACTTACATCCTGTCCCGGCAGCTTTCCCACAGGCTAACCCACAGTGTTGCTTTTGTCCCAGGTCGTCCTACATTAGCACAGAAGCCCCACGTCCCGTGCCACGTTGCCCTATGCGGTCCCCAGCCCATGCTGTGCTGCAGAGGTGAGGACGTGCGGCTCAGGCCTGTCGGGCCGAAGCCTTAAGTATTTACTACCTGGCGCTTTACTGTAAAAACTTGCAGTCTCTACCCTAATCCATCCCCTCCCAGGCACCCACTGTTTAGTCAAGAAAACTCAGAAAACCAGCCTGGCGAATGGGCAAAACAGGAGAAAGCCCACCTCCTACCCTGGGCAGTCTCTGTGTCAGGTGGGAGATGGGCCGAGCAGGGCAGGGGAGTGGGAGGCGCAGGGGTGACCAGCACGGCACCGGGAGCGCGGCCATCGCGGCCCTGCGCGGGGACAGTCGCACGCAGTCACTGTGCTGCCCACATCAGACCAGTGGCACGCTGTGTCAGCTGAGCTTCCACTCAAGCCGAGTGGTGGCCCCCTCTGGGACACACAGGACACTGCGCGAAGCTCTAGTAAACAGGAGAAGATGCCCCAACTAACGGAAACGCCAGGAAGAGCTCCTAGCCATTCCTCTCAACTCAGCAAACTAGTGAAAAACCAACTCGGACCCTCCTCTACAAGCCCAGAAAGAACAGAGACCAGCGTGCGACGCCGGACTCGCGCTCAGCGACGAGCGTGACGGCAATCCCTGGGAAGGGCAGCAAGCCTCCGCCCCACGGGAGAGGCGGAGCCACAGAACAAACGGGAAGACAGAGACGTGTGTGTCTGACTGGCCTCCACACAGACTCATGAACAACTCCCACCAGTTAATCAAACGAGTAGGAAGCCTGCCCCCACCCCCCGCCTTGCTGTGGGAGGATGGCTCAGTTCCACAAAACTGAGAGCAGTTTGCGTGTAATAAAAAATTCATTGCTAATCTTCTAACTCAGCTGCCTCTGAAAACAGAAGAGCGTTGTGTGCTGCCCCAAAAGTTAAATCTTCAAGTAATTACTGTCTTCCTCTACCTCGCAGAGCCTCCTCCATCTCAAAAGCAAATCCCAGCACCCGCCAGAAGGTGCTCGGCCCTGAGCAAAGGCAGGGAGGTCAGCCCTCCAGCAGGCGGGCAGGCCTTCCTTGCCGAAGTTCGGCTGGGAGCCAACAGGCCTCAAAGAGCTGCTACGGGCTAATGGGCTGCATGCCCGTGTATGTGCGAGTGCTCCTCGGGCTAAGTGGATGGGCAGCACCCCAACAGAAGCCGGAGATGCCAGCAGCAGGCTGCTCAGCTCACAAAGACGCAGGATCCAGCTGCATGGCACCACGCGGCCAGCCAGACGGATGGAGGTGCTGGAGGGCAGGGCCCACCATGCACCGCGACCAGCCAGGCAAGGCAACAAGGGTGGCACAAACTCGCTGCATGACCTTGGCCGGCGAGCCCCCCAGAAGCTCTAATACATCCTCTGCCAAGTGGGGATAACAGTGGGCAGCCTCATCCAGAGCTGGGGGAACGTGAACAAGACAGCAAGCATGAGCGGGCCCAGGCGGCCCCTCCAAGGAGACAGCTCCAGGGCGGCCCCAGCTACAACAGAGCCGTCCTGTCGGCAAGGCAAGCCCCTCTTCAGAGCAGGGCCTGTCTTTACACAAACAGGCTCTGCAGCCTCTTGTCAGCCACCGATTTCCAGACCACAAAAAAACATCTGGCCTTCTGCCCACCAACATTATTCAAATCCCGCAAAGATACAACCAAGGTTTAACTCCAACTAAGTCAAACACTCCTGCAAAATGCTGCTGCAGCAAGTTCTCCTTTCTGAGCCTCAAGAGGCTCCCCTTTCATTCCGTCTAAAACTCTCTGTCCTCGTGCCATGAGGGCAGAGGCTGGCTTGCATGACTCTATCCCCAGAGCCAACCTGATGTCTGCCAAACAACAGAGCCTCCAACAAACGTACAAAGAATGAATACGTGATTGACTTTTCCCAAAATCTCAGTTCTGTCAACAGATGATGGGGTCAGCAGGGAATAGGCACTTACCTGCAGAGGAAACAGCGGCCTCATCGGAAAGGCCCTGGCCTGGAACTCGAGCCTCCACCTCAATTCTCAAAATGCCCACACAACTGGACCGCCGCTGCTGACCCCTGCTCACAGGCAGACTGTCCCCCTGCACCCGAGGGTTCCCCTGCCCCATGCCACAGCGCTTGGACACCTGTAGCCAGCCACCCAGCCACACAGACGTCTACCAGGCAGGATCTAGCCAAGGACCAGGCCGTGTCTCAGAATTCAGGGAAGGAGAGGCCACGGAAAGGAAGTGCTTCCTACCACACAGCGGGTAATCCCCCCGCCACAGCATGACGGAGAACTGATCCCTGCTGCCTCGTGGGCCTCTGCCACGCCCCCACGTACGGCCAGCAGCACCTGGAACTGAAGGACATCGAAGTTCACCGGGTCCCTCTGACTTGAGTGGGTTTGCACAAGCCACTTCCCCTACAGGGAAAAAGCTCCCAGCCTCTCAGCTGAAGGCCAAGCACCGCCTCTCCCAGGAGCCATGCCAGACGCACCTGTGCACCAGCTCGCCCGCTTCTGGGAGGACTCAGACACCTAGCACCCAGCACCAACCAGATATACTGTAAATGCTCAGGCCATGTCCACATGTGAGCAGCAGGAAGAAGGGAAAATCTGTTAAGACGTAGCACGAGGGAAGGGGAAGAAGACAGGCCTTGCTGTCAGAGGAGGAATCCAGCCTCGCCACCACAGAGACCTGGCAGGGCTCTGCCCGCCCCCTCCCCCATCTCTGCCTAATGGGACAGCTCGGGTCTCCAGTGAAACCAAGTTCATCAATCCCCGTCCTGCCAGCTGCCACGTGAGGCAGTCAGTGTTTAGGAAGGACTGGCTCCCTGACCCCTCAGAGCCTGCAGCAAACATCACTCTCTACTCTCACCCCGCTCTGATTAAACAGGAAGCTACCCGAGCCACTCAGACACTCTGCTTAACACAGCTCCCAGATCACTGAGGACAAAGCCTGAAGAGCAATGAATTTGTTTTCTGTGTGTCGTTCAGTTAGGTCAGGCCCCCAGAACCTCACAGAATCGACAGGTCTGCAAACCTCCTCGCTTCAGGGCCCTGAAGGTCAGCAACGGGCCCTCCACTCACAGGACGGGTCCTGTTGGCCCAGCCCATGTTCCAGAGGCTTCCAGCCATGTCTTCTTGGGCCCAGAGGCCCTCCGCTAGCTTATGGGGGAAGGGGAGAGGCAAAGAGAGGCTCCCCACCAGATGACCCTGCAGTCCCTAGGAGATACGTGTGTCCCTTGGAAGCCCCTGCCTCCCGTGCTGCTGCAACCTGGCCAGGCTGCCCCGGGCTCGCAGACACACAAGTGCGCGCACACCAGTCCGCAGGACACCTCCCTCACCCAAGACAGCCACGGGAGCTGCAGGCTGAGAGCTGAGGTCAGTGCTTTCAACATCACCGCAGGACACCAGCAGATCCCCGGTGTTTGCTAAAAGCACAGAACTCCACCACGGGCCCATCACCTCCTCTCCCATGTCTGTAGGCGGAGGCTTTACCAATGTCACCACCACAGCCCCACACCCGTCTGTGAGCGCACTCATTCTCTGTGACCCAACCCGACCCCGCTGGTATCGCTACCCTGCAAAGATATAGGTGGACAGAACAGGCAAAGTTCCCGTGCAGACTGAGCACAGGCAGACCCAATGAAAATGTCCGTCCCATCTCCTGGGATGTTCGGGGCCCAGCGTGTCCCGAGGTATGCTCGCTCCACAGGCACAGTCCCCCCAGCGGGGACAGGGATGGACCAGCGCTGCTGGCTACCACATGCCAATCGCTCTGCCCATCCATGGCTAGCTGCCATTCCTGTCCTGGAGATGAGGACGCCGAGACCCAGGCAAGCCTGCAAGCGGCCTCCACTGCACAGCCTTCCCGCCAGGGAGTCGCCCCAGTCCCCAGGCATCTGCTGTTCCTGACCCACAGCTGCTCCCATGGCCGGTATGGCCAGAAGAAAGGGAGCCCGAGCGAGCCCTCAGATCCAGAGCTGTGCACATGACGCTTCCCCGTGGCTATCTCCGTGGCACTTCCCCGTGGCTATCTCCGTGGAGCTGCCCTGTGGCCATCTCTGTGACGCTTCCCCGTGGCTATTTCCGTGGAGCTGCCCTGTGGCCATCTCTGTGACGCTTCCCCGTGGCTATTTCTGTGGAGCTGCCCTGTGGCTATCTCCGTGGCACTTCCCCGTGGCTATTTCCGTGGTGCTTCAAAAGCACACGCCCTCAACAGAGTCCACAGCTCTCCCTCCCTAAGAGCCAAAACCCATACCCGCCTCTGCCCCATCTGCCTGCACCCTCCCTCCCAGCCCTCCATCCAGGCCTGTAACCTCCTGTCTTGTGTGCCAAGCACGTCTCCCGGCCTCTGTTCCTGTGGCACTCCCGCTCCACACCAGAGCCAGGGAGTGGCTCAGTGTACAAAGCACACCTACCGTGGCTGGCGGTCCTTCCCGGCCCTTGGCCTGCGCAGCGGCCCGTAACCTCTGTCCTGTGCTGCACACTCACCCTCACCTTCAGCGACTACCCCAAGCCTGCCTTGCCACCTCCCACAGCACTTCTCCCCTGGGCCAGCCCCTCCCCCAAGGCTCCCCAAGTGCAGGAACCACTGTCCTAGGGCTGGCTGCCCCTTCGTGCTGTCTGTGCTGTCCTTGGAGGCGAGGAGCATGTGCAAGGGAGGCTACACCCGGTGCACAAACAAGCCCACCACACACTCTGCCCACGGGCTCCCCAAGACCAGCATGACAGGAGGAACTGGGGATCCCTGGCAAAGACAACCTGCAGCCTCAGAGCCCCATCATCAATTAACACAGACTGACACGGTCCAGGGGAACAGCTTCCAACAAGAGCTTTGGTGGCCCTTCCCCAGGCAAGAGACTGATAAAGCACCTGGGACCACTGGCAAGTAAAAACAGATTTCCTGAGTACAGGCCTCGTTACGTGGAGTTTATGAAAAATCTAAAGCAAGCCGTCCGGAACAGGCTCACCTCCTCCGGGGTGGAGGAACTCAAAAGATTAAGGGTGGAGGAAAGGCACCTGGTCCAGTGACCCACGTGCACGCTGTCCCCAGCCCTCCAGAGTCCTGCGCTCCTGTAATGACCCCACCGGCAAGGCACAGCTGCCCGGAGCCCCGCAGCCCTCTCAGCCATCATGGAACCTGAGGGTGGCCTCAGGGACCCCCAAGCTCTGCCGAGAGGACAGCCTCCCACCCGTCCCCTGACAGCACGACCTCCGCATGAGGAAGCATCAGGTGCCTTTAAGAAACCGGGCTCTCGGCGAGCTGCGCACCAGGGTGTCCGATACGGTGCTGGCAGCCATGGGAGCCAAGACCGCACCCAGCGCTTGTGCCACGAGGCACCAGAGCTGGCAGCACCAGCAGCCTCCGGGGAGGGGAGCCACCGGCTGGCGGCGCAGGAGGAGAACCCGCCCCGTCCACCCCTCACGTCCTCTGAACGCTGAGCCACGTGAGCACACCGCTCGTTCACACGAGGGTCTCTAGTCCCTTATGATCTGAAATCACACCAGCTGCTCCACAACGGTTTCCCAAAGGCCACAGAAAACACCGACTCCACTTCCCCACCCCGAGGCATCAGCATCTGGGCCCAGAGCTGCCTGGCATCCCTGCCACGTTACTGCCCATCACCACAGACACACGCGCCCTCAAGGGCCCCGCTCATGGCAAGAGAGGAAGCTCAAGCCAACAACCCCCCAACAAACGGAAGAGAGGTACGCAGACACGTTGTGAAAAACCAGCCAGTCTCAAGGGGCACTGACGTAGTGCATCCTCCTCCCGGACTACGACGCCTGCCACACGAGGCAGACTGGGGACCGTGGGCGGACACAGCCAGCTCTCCTGCCCCAAAGTCAGCACAGGCTTCTCTGCCGACTCGGCCTGAACGCACCGCTGGGGCGAGGCCAGCAGCGCCGCCCCCCCCCCACCGCCTCCCACACTGCACTTGGCTCCAGCTCCCAACATAAGCACAGCATCCTTTCATGCGCCCACCTGCTCGAGGGCAGCCAGCCACTTCCAGAACGGAGGCAGTCCCCTGCGCACACCACGCACCAGGCCCTCTCCAGGTGGGCTGCAGACCTGGAGCCTGGACCCCTGGCACCCAGAGGAGGCCGAGAAGCAACAGGAGAACACAATGAAGAAGCAGTAGCAACTTCTTAAAACTTTTAGAGGACACTGCAAATGTGTGCAGAGTAACCACTCCGACACAACAGGCTCCCACGTGCACCAAGGCCCAGCCACCCTTGTTTCTTTTCATCTGCCACCTGCCGCCCCCCCCAACTCAATTTGTTTTACACCTATTTCATACCATAAATTTTACCTCAAAACAACTGTACCTGAGACCTGGGTCACAGGACACTGAGGTGCGCATGGGTCCGTGACCACGTCCCTTTCAAGAGACGGCACCCCCCGGCTCCCTGGAGGGCCCTGGCCGGTCCCTCCCCAACCAAGCCCTCAAC
Source organism: Zalophus californianus (assembly GCF_009762305.2). Classification (NCBI taxonomy): domain Eukaryota; kingdom Metazoa; phylum Chordata; class Mammalia; order Carnivora; family Otariidae; genus Zalophus; species Zalophus californianus. The sequence continues at coordinate 112,435,620 of NC_045604.1, read as the reverse complement.
ACCAACTTCAGGCAACCACCGTGCTGCAGGTTTGGGGACGTAGGTTGCCTGTTCTAAAACAATTTTTAAAATTTCAATCGCTTTCTCTTCCATTCCTCCTTGATTTGCGTAGGTCTCCAACGAAATGCTATTCACAGAAGGCCGTCTGACAGCCAACCTTGCCATTTACGTAAGTCAGAGCACCATCTGGATCCCCAGCCCCCGTACAGGCCCACACTGTCACTGCGGTCACCGGCCCGGGAGTCCCCACACTCGGGGGAGAAATGAGTGCTAACAGCCCTCAGCCACTGGGTGGTTCTTACCCCACAGACACAAGACTCCCCCTTTCCGCGGACTTCTGGGCGCCTCCAGGTACCGAAGCAAGGGAGGCGGCGGGGCCTGGGGCGGCTTCTCCATGCACCTCTCACCCTCAGCTTCCTCACTCTGCCCTGTGCACTCGCTCCCTCCACACGCCTGGGTGCGTGCGCACGCGGGGACACCTCTACTCCATTAGGCTGACCCGAATTCACTTTCAAATGAGAGAAAGTAGCAATGACAGAGGAGTGAGATCTCTGCAAGCAGTCTCCCCACATAGGAGAGCGAGCGGGTACCTCTCCCGGCACCTAGCCCACACCCCACTCTATGAGCCGGGTGGAAGGAGAGCGGGAAGTCTGCCAGGATCGTCTGCACGCGGGCCCCTGTGGGCCCCGTGCGCCGGGTCAGCACCGCAGCGGCAGGACCGGGAGACCCACGGAGGCAGCCCTTGCCAAGGCACCGTGCCGTCTCCTACTCTGCCCTCCCTGGCTTCTGCCAGCCAGCCTCGCTCTCCACAGGTAAGGGCCACGACAGCCCCAAGCCAAAGAGCTGCCTGAGCAGCTGGCCTGCTCGCAAGCCCCGAGGCCCAGACTAGCAAGAGCCAGCCATTCCAAAGCCAGACACGCCAGATGGCCCGAGAGCACATGTGAAGGCTTCCTCCTGGGCTGGCAGAACAGCCGCGATCTGGAGCACGTGGTCTTCAACACAGAGTCAGGAACGCTAGACACAAAGTGCGGGCGCGTCTCCCACACCCCTACCACAGGAGCTCCTCCGCCTGCCATCATGTGACTCACTGAGAAGTGCAGAGACACTGCTTTCAGCAGCCACCTGCCCACCACGCCCTCGAGCACGGGCCACCTGGTGGGGCAAGAAAACCAGGCTCCTGCCCTGGAAGGGCCACTAATTCCAAGCCCCAGAACAGGTGTTCCAAGGTGTCAGCCACATGGAGGATGCCACGTGCAGTCTGCAGACAGACGGCCCTCACTGCCCCGACCAACCGAGGAAAGGCAACCGTCCCCCTCACAGTCCCCCAAGCTGTGCGGGGGGGGGGGGGGGGGGGCGCAGGAAGAACCACTGACTAGGGCCCCACTCCTGCCCAAGGGTCTCCACCTCTACCCTCCGCGACCCACCAGCCCAGGGTGGACCCAAGGCAGGTGAAGCGAGGAAGAGCAAGGGATCTGGAACAGTGCCTCCTGGTCACACCTCCACCCCATGCAGACTCTGATCCAGCAGCACCGAATCCCAGGGGGTGGCCACTGACGCCCACCTCCAGCCCAGTGGACACCCCAGCACCTCCCCACGCTGGTGCTCGCCTCTCCCTGCAGCTGGGACGCCACTCTCCCCCCTCCCTGGCTTCCTCCCCATCCTCAGGACTCTGCTGCTGGGTCCCCATGACCCCCGGGGCCTGAAGCCCGAGCAGCCGCAGCAGCATGTACAGTGCGGAGGTACCAGGGACGCCTCAGCAAGCTGTCCCTGAGACGCCCAAAGGCAAACAATGCAGCTGAGGACAAGGAGGGTCCGGGCTTTGCACGGGGAACAGTGTGAGCCCCGCTGAAGAAACACCACAGCAAAGCACAATTACCTGGCCCCGTGCTGAGCGGCATCTGTCCTTTAAAGGATACTTCCACTTGCCTCTAAGAACACAGACCTGTCCTCTTGCTGGGGCTCTGCTTCACGGACACGTGGGCTCCTAGGCACTCAGCGCTCACCCAGCCGGCCACCCTCCAAGCCCCGGCCCCCGGCTCGTGTTGGCAAAATCAGAGCCCATGTTCCCGGGCAGCCACCCAGGCCTGAGCACTGGGGTGTGGCCACCGCCTAACCCTGGACTCTGGCAATTCAACATTGAGAGCCACCTGCTCTGCCCTCGAGAGGACAGGAGCCCTCTAGCTTCAGACACGAAGGACAATGACCGTGAGGAAAGACATCAGCACTCAAGGCCACATGCACTTAACCGGGCGTGATCGCTCCCCACAGCCACAAAGCTGACATTCCGAGGCTGTCGGGTGAGGAAGCCCAGAGCTAATGCTGCCCTAGTAACCCCCCACCCCCCCACCCCACGCCCGCTCCCCGCAGCCTGCACAACACACTGGGCATCCGGAGGCCATGGGGGTTGCTGGGAAAACAGGCAAGGCTACCCCAGAGGAGGCCTCCAGCTCTGCTGCTCACCCTGCAGCCCCTCCCCACGTCCTCCCCACAACCCCTGCAATGCAGCCCCCAGCACCTTCCCCCCTGCCTGGGGATGGGGGGCCTGGGCACGGATGAGGGAAGGCCGGGTCCTCCTGCACCCCGAGGAGGAATTCAGTATAGCTTCCCCAAGTCTGCAGCAACTGGACACGGAGATGCTCCTCTCTCTCCAACATAATCCCCTGAGAACCCAGCAGAGCCTAATTTGTCTAAATCCTTCTGCTATCTGGCTTTAGACTTTTTAAAACCAATTTAAAAGAAGGTACAGAAGTAGAAGAGCCGTATCTACAGAGCTGGAGAAAAGCCCTCCAACGCGCTTCGAGCGCTGAGCAAGAAGTGCAGAACCACAGACGCGCTTCCATCTGGGACCAGCCTCACCATCTGCGGGGCCCGGGGCAAGCACATGCAGGGGACAGCCCCTGAAGAGTTGGGCACAGCTCCTCTGGGAGAGCGCTTCCCTGTTTCCAGTCCCCGCAGGAGAGAGAGGGCACACAGAGACAGAGGGGCCAGCCCACCGTTATGCATCTGGAAGTGCCGCAGCTAGGCCCGCGGGGGAGCCAGCCTATCAGGGATGCTGCTCCCTCCACACCTCGCTGCACACACCCACTCCCAACAGCAGGCGCAGGCCAGTCTAAACCTCACTGGGGAGCCGGGGATGGCCAGGGGCTGCTCCCCAGGGCCCAGAATGGGGCTGTAGCTGAAGGATGGCAGTTGTCAGGAAGCTCTCCGCTACGCTTGTCTTCGGAGTCTCCCTGGAACGCAACAGCCTGAGTAACACCAGGCACCTTGTCAGCACAGCCAAGCAGGCCACAAGAGGCCCCGTCCCAAGTCACAACCACCAGACACAAATGCACAGAAACAAAGCAGTCCTAACACCCTCACGCCTCCCTCGCCGTTTCTTAAATGGCACTGGTGGCCGTCACTCAGCGCTCACAAAGGCTGGCCACTCTCCCAGCCCCCAGAGCCTCTGAAGACAAGCCCCTGCTCTTATTCCACGAGACTGCAAACGGCAGACAGCCAGTAAAGAAATCAAACACGTCGAGGCAGAAAGAAGCTGGGGGCTCAGGCACCAGGAGAACAAGCTGCTACTTGAGGCCAAGAGTAATCACAGGAGCGCCTGCTTCCTCTGTCAGCCCCCACAGGGAGGCCCAGGGCTGTGATGGGCTCCCAAGTCTCTGGCCCCCGTCCGCACACCTCTGGGGGCTGCCAGGGCTGGAACCCAGCACAGCACCGGGGCGCAGGCCTGACGGAGAGCCGAGGGTGGGTGAAGGCGCCTCTCCGGGGCCGAGGCTCCAAGACAACAGCTCTCGGCAGACAAACAAGTGAGCGCAGGAACAACAGGAAGGTTCAAGGCTGAGGCCACAGAGGCGCTAGCATGGGAGGCCAGAAGGTGAAGGCTTGCCCTCCCTCCTCCTCCTCCGGAACCGCAGCAGAAATCAAACCAAGACGGAGAGGCCTGACAGCCCAGCCGCCCGCCCGAGCACCAGCATCGCCTCGTGTACCGACGGACCCAATACCCAGGTGATCAGAGGTGGCGACCATGGGAAGTATGGCCATTAAAGGGTCTGGGTCAGTCGATGAGATGCTCTCTTAGAAGGAATCACGCAGGGCATCTGGGTGGCTCAGTCGTTGGGCGTCTGCCTTCGGCTCAGGTCATGATCCTGGGGTCCTGGGATCGAGTCCCACATCGGGCTCCCTGCTCCGTGGGGAGCCTGCTTCTCCCTCTCCCACTCTCCCTGCTTGTGTTCCCTCTCTCGCTGTCACTGTCAAATAAATAAAATCTTCAATAAAAAAAAAAAAAAGAAGGAATCATGTGTTTGCCCTCAGCCGCCAGGGGAGACTGGCCCCCAAGACTGGTCACCTGGCCAGCTGACAAGTGCTGCTGGGAAGCGTCCCGTCAGCACCTGGTTCCCGTGCTCACTGCAGGTGACCGGTCAGCAGTTTCAGGGGCGCGGCAGCCTCCCTGGTGCCATCAATCCCGTCAAACGTGCACGCTTCCTGACAGGCACTACGCCCTCCCAGCCCGACTGAAACCGAGACAGATTCGGGCACAAACGGACAGGGGAAGGAACCAAATCACAGAGGCACACCCGCCACCAGCAAGCTATTTCCTCCATAAAATGAGGGGCTTGAGCCCAGAGGGCCTCAACATGCATTCTATGCCCATTTAAAAAGGCTCCCCGGTGGGAGCTGCTCCACACGCTGGTTAAAAGCCAACCCACGGGCGGTCCCCACCCTCCTCGCTGCGCCGGGGCTGCACGGTGAGTCTCTGCTGAGACCTCTGAAAGCATACTGCCCACGCTAAGTGATGCCACTGGTGTGCCAGGATGCAAACACATAGAATGTTTCTGGAGGGTCTGGAGGGCAAGTGAGCATCATCTGTCCATTTCAGACACATATCTCTTTTGAGGTTAAAAAAAAAAAAAACCCTACTTCTAAGAATCTGTCCAACCAATAAGGCGCTGCTTCCAATGGAAGCAACCAAAGTGTCCATCACCAGGGGCCTGAGGTCACTCAGAGCTCGTCCACTTTACACAATACCGTACAGCCCTTCCGTTCAGTAGAGAGCTCGGTGCTGGTGCAGAAGGACCGGTAGAAACGGAGTGACAAGATGTGCAGAATCCGGACTCAGCCCTGAGCCAGGAGGCGCACACAGAGCGTGCCACATGAGAATGTACCAGGCGGTGCCCAGACTGGGGATCAGGCGCCCCCCTCTGCGGCAGCCCTGAGCCCCCTTCTCTGACAACTGCCCCCTGGGCACGAGAGCCACATGCCGGGGACCGGGCAGTGGTGACACAGGGTGAGGGAGATGGGGGGCCTGAGGAGCCTAGGGGATGGGCCCCACCCAAAATGAAGGCTTTATAAAGCACGCCTCAGCACCCCCTCCGCAGCCTGCCATCACCCACGGGCGAGCTTCATGGAGGTGGGGTGCACGACTGGCCGTGTGCACACCCAAGCAGCTGCCGTGACGGCCAAAGACACGTGGCCTCTGGCACACTGTCACGACCCCTCCCGCTCCAATCATGTTCCAACCCGAGACGTGGGGAGCCACTCACCTGCAGGCCACTACAGTCAGTTTTGCCTTTGTTAAAACTCCAAATAAAGGGCATCGCACGGCGTGGCCTCCAAGCATCCGGCGTCAGCAGGACTCCGCGTGCGCACAGCAGTCTGGCCCGCCCCTCAGACATGCCACGCTCCGTGAACCCACGCCCTGCTGACAGACACACCCGCTGTCTCCACGCTTCGGCTGTTAGGAATCAGGCCACTGGAAAGATTTAGGAACAGGTCTTTGTGACGTCACATTTCCATTTCTCTTGGCTAAGAACCCAGGATGCAACTGCCGGGTCCTGTCGTTAACATACGGGAAGCTGCCAAACAGTCTCCCAAGTGCCGAGCTGCCCTCCCCTCGCCCCTGCAGCAAACGCATGCCGTCGCTACTCACATGGCCGGGGCATCTCATGGCACCTTCACCTGCACCCCGGAACAACAATGACGCAGAACATGCATCACGTTCTTATTCCCGTGCGCGGACCCTCTTCTGTAAAGTTTTCTATTCAACATTTTCTGCCCAGCTTTTAAAAACTGGCCGTCGTCTTCTTCACTTGTAAGAATTCTTCACAAATCCTGGATACAAATCTTCCGTCAGGCCTATGTACGCACTGCAAATACTTTCTCCCTCCTAGAAGAGGGTCTGCCTCTTCTTTGTCTTAATTGTTCTTTCCAACAGCAAAGGTATTTTTTCATTTTGGGGAACTCTAAGTTACCAATTTTCTGCATTTTTGGGTCATGCTTTTGTATCCTAACCTTCCAGAAGTGTTGGTTTTCACCCCAGGTAGGCGCACGCCCCACTGGTTCAATGCTGGAACGGTAAGACACGAGAATCTGCACCTGACCATACAGACATCCCACTGCATCAGCACCGTTTGCGGAAGACTGACTCTCCTGCTGAATTATCTCGTCATCTTCACGGAAACCAACAAACTCTATATTCTTGAATTATTCCTGAACTTTCTAGTCTTTTCCGTTGACAAATACGTCTATCCTTACGCCATTACCCCACTGCCCCGACCAATACGGTTTATCGCATGTCTTGAAATCAACCTCTGTAAGCCCTTGTTTTTTTTTTTTCAAAAACAAGTCTACAAAATTTCAGAATCGGTCTGTTGGTTTCGACCAAAAGAGCCTGCTGGGACTTTGGCTGGGATTGCACTGGATGTATGGACCAATTTTAGCAAACTGGCATCTCTACAACATGAACTCCTCCAATCCGCGAGCACGGTGTCTCTCTCAGGAAGAACTTACACTTGACAACACACAGATTGTCGTCGAGTTTATCCCCGAGTATTTCACGATTCTGAGGCTACAGTCAGGGGTGTGTACTTCCAGTTGCCGGCCGCCAGTACGCAGAAATTCAGTCCGCCTTCGTGTGTTGTCTTTGTAACCGGGAGCCTGTCCGACTTCCCGGTTCCAAGTGGCTCTTTACAGAGTCCTTGGGACTTCCCATGTGCCTGATCGTCTCGTCTCAAACCAGAGGCACCTTTACTCCCTTCCCACTGCACACCTTCCTTCCTCTCTGCCACGGCCACCGCCGAGGAGTGGGGAGAGGGCATGCAGGCTGCAGGGGCCCCTCCACCCCTACTTTGCTCGGAGGTTTTCATCGTGCAAGGGTGCTGTGCTCTCACCAATGCTTCTGCGTCTATGGAGATGCTCACGTGTGTTCCCCTCTATTAAAACAATCACACGAACCAGTGCTCTGAGGGGAGGCACCCTTATGTTGCTGCAGGTGCTCCCTTCTGCTCCATCTGCGCCCCCCCCCCCGCCCCTGTTAGTCCTTCCCCGGTGCCCCACACAGTCACATCCAGGCTGACACGGACGCAGACAGCACCTTCAAATCCCTCCCTGCCAGGCCGCACTCCCAGGGCAAAGCTGTCCGTACCCGGGCACCCTCTGCGTGCTGCTGCTGAACTCCTCACTCGGCTTTCAAAGCCCTGGGATGAGGACACCCAAGAACCACACCCATGCACCCTCCTCCACACTGCAGCCTCCCCGGGGTGCAGAGCACCCCGCCCAGCCTAGTGCAGCATCCCTCCCACCCAGGACTCTCCAAGTACCAAGGCCCACCTGCCTCCAAGCCAGATGACCTGCGTGCTGGAGACAGGTGTCCAGCAACATCCAGGTAGACAAGCCTGCCTGGCAGGGGAGGAAACAGCCAAGGGCCTTCCCTACTAGTTTACACTGCCTGACCTGCCCCGGCCAACTCCACCCAACTCTCCTGACACCTCTGGGCTCCTCAGGGCCTGAGAAATCCCGAACTGAGAGAAGGGTGACAACAGTCATGCCATGTGAACTTCAGGGAGTTCTGGTCTCTCCATGTGTCAGACCTGCTCTCTGTTCCCAACCTGTGCAAGGCCACAGGGCCCTCCGAGAATCTGCAAAAAGCCACAGCCCTGTGCACAGAGGACAGCCCGTGCGGAGAATAACTGGTCTGAAACACCAGAAACTCAGAGACTGCAAGTATTTAAGGATCATAAAGAGGCTGGTCAAGAACAGGGTAGGTGTGGGACAGCCAACAGGGGGCCGGCCAGCCGCCCCCAGGTGCAGAGGACTGTAAGGCCACAGACCCCTCACACCCCTGCTCCTCTGGGCCACGGCCATAGCACACGAGTCCCACACAGAGCGGCAGAGGACCAGGAAGAGCCTCAGGCTGCAGGAGTGGGGCCAGAAACCCACGGGACCCCACTGCTCTAGAGGTGCAGGGATCAGGATCACGGGGGAAGGGGTGCCACCTAGTGGCGGCAGCCCTCAAAGCCCAGGAGACGTCTGATGCAGGCCAGGGCTGGCAGTCACGACACATGCCAAGTGACATGCCTTCAGTCCCAAAGTGACAGCAACACTTTCGCCTAAAGGCCAAGAGACTCAAGCTCGCCGGGTCAAAAGGCCCTCCCTGCCCCTCCAGCTCCTACTTCGAGGGCATCTGCTGGACTCCAAGCCACGGCCATCTCCCAGAGCTGGCTGATAATGCTTTGGGGGGGCGGGCCCCCAAACTAGGACACACCCACACACGAACACGTTTCCACGGGGAGAGAGCAATGTTCTAGAAAGTCCTTCCACGAACAAATGTGGAAGATGAGGCACAAGCTACCCGCCCAACACACGAGGGCCAAGCTGGGGCCAGACACACATCTAGCCATCGGTCAGTAGGGTCTGAGTCAGCGCTCTTGTCCCCTGCCACACCGAACATGGCCAGGGTGACGGAGGGCACCCATCCTGGACCCGCTGCAGGCCGATCCAGCCACCCAGACAGCAGTCTCAGAGCTCCTGACCAGTGCTCACCCTTCCCTCCCATGCCCCTCCTGCAGGGACCCCAGCTTTTCCCTGTGCCCTATTTCCCTCTGCACGTTTCCCACCCCATATTCAATTTCACCAGATGTGGGCTCCTGCAAGTCACCCTCCCTGCTCAGAAACCTCTAACTGCCCAAAACCTACCAAAAAAGAGGAGAGCCAGACTCCCCCTCACAGCACTCCAGGCCATGCAAGATGCAAGTCCGGCGCCCGGCGGGCTGACCCCACTGGGCCTGGGGAGTCTGCACTTGTACCCAACTCTCCACACGGCTCTGACCACAGGCAACACACAGGTCTCTGACCCACCAACGTTACACGACACACGTGCTCACTTCGGCAGAGCAGAGTGGCCGGAGGCGAAGCCTGCCAAGCAGGGGTTTCCGAAGTGCCCTGGGAGGGACCAGGGACAGGCTGACAAAGCACATGAAAGAAAACCTGCCCCCCTACAGGAGCCCCTCACCAAGGGGTGCCAGCAGACCGGGACCACAAGGATGCTCCACCTGCTTCTCCAGAAGCCTCCGGCTGCTCAGAAGGGACACGAGCGCTGTCCCGCCGCGTGGGAGTGTGCTCATCTTCACACACACAGCAAGGCCCGCACTGCGCTCCCTGCACAGACTTGAAGGGGGCACACTCACCAGGGGCCGGCAGGGACACCAGCTCTGCTCTACACAGTCCCCTCTCCCACCCCCGACCCCTCACGTCTGACAGCCCTCCAACCACCCCCTTCCTCTCCCTCACCCGGGCCTGGCCACCTGTTGAACACACGACACACACACGCACGAGCAGGTGACCAGGTGGTCAGCTCCCTGCACACCAGCCACGCTCAGGGCAGGCCCTCTGGTTGGAAGTGAGACCAAAGGGCTGGAGGAGTAGCTGCATTTCCATCCGGGCCAGAGACGGCGGCCAGCCGTGCCCCAGCCCCGGGCCTGACTGACGTTGAGAGCTTTGTGGCACACGCTGGGCACTCAGACACGCCGGCAGCTGGGCTGATCAGGCACATGTGGGCCACCGGTCTCCGGCACAAGAAAGAAGTCACAGAGGTTTCTCTTCTGACGAGCCTCCCTGGGAGCAGGAGGAAAGCCCTCCGGTGAGTTAGTAAGCGCAGAGAGCAGGAGGAAGCACAGAACACTCAGGCCCCGCTGGGCTGGCCCAACACGAGTCTGGGTCCTGCGGGTGCGGTTCAAGTGCAAATAATGCTGACCGGAACTGCCACAGGTCCCAGAAGCAGCAGCAGGACAGTGTCATCGCAGAACACCTCTCTAAAGAAGGTTCTCGATCTTGGCCCAGTTTCCAAGAGCAGCACGAAACACAACCGAGAGGCTACAGTCTTAAAGTCACACAAGCAGACAAAAAGCTCTTGAAACACCGAAGCTCCAAGGACTCATCCCTAACGATCAATCTTCCGCCAGCCCTCTCCCAGGCTGGACCGACCAGATACTGACAAAGCTGCGGGAAGGGTGAGCCCACGGCGGAGCCCAGAGTCCTGGGGACCGAGGGACAGGGCCCCCAGAAGGACGGGAGGCAGAACGTGCGGGCCTGGGGGCAGGGAGCAGCGGCAGGACGCCTGCCCTGGCCTTCCTCCCCAGCAGAGAACGAGAGGCCGGCTCCCCGCCCGGCAGCCCCCACCACAGCCCCCCTGCATCCAGCCACTCCCCTGCTGGCAACAGCTCGACACAGAGGGGCCCAGGCTGCTGCGGGGGCCTGACGGGCACAATCCTCCACAATGGCGTTTCCCCTTTTCCCCCCAAAACTCAGTTCATCTCGTTTGTATTTGCCTAAAAGGAACGGCCTGCCCCAAAGGCAACCGCTGCCTGAGCATACACAGAGTCCCTTCGCAAAGCCCGACGGCACAGGGCAATCAGGCCCCGGCCAGCACTCGGCCGCCGACCCTACGTGAAGAAGCTGTTCAGATGTCGGCAGCAGAGTCACTTCGGGCCCGTCCCCCCCACGGCGAAAGTACTTCACCCGACGTCAGGGGCCCCGGCAGGAGCCGCCCCGGCAGCCTCGAGCAGGGCGGCTGCTGGCGACGCCGGGGAGGCAGGGCCGTGCGGTCAGTGGTGCCCTCCGCCTACCTGATGCTCAAGCCCGTGGTCTGCTCCAGCCGCTCCCAGCTCTGCAACTTTGCCAGCAGCCTCTGGAAAGACAAGGAGGTGAACGCTAAGAGCGCCGCGACCCCAGCATCTCCCTTCCGAGGCCTCCGCAGCCGCCTGCTGCCCTTCCTCACGCAGCCCCACCTCAGTCCCCGGACCAAAGAGCCTTACGCAAAGGCGACAGCAACGAGGTGGATGTCAGGTCTCCCTGATCCCTCCGAACAGCCTGCTCTTATCTCTGAGCTAAAGGCGGAAGCACTCCGAGTCTGCCCCGGAGCAGACAGCTTACTCCCACCAAGAGCACGCCCGGCCTCACATGTTCGCGGTCCCACGGAGTCAGGGAAGAGTCTCAGCAGGGAAAGCACCGGGGAGCAGGGACAAGGGTGGTAAACAGCCGCACGCGTGGTCCCATAAAAACAGCCCGCGCCCCAGGGCAGACCTGGGCGCTGAAACCACAAGAACCCACCGCCTCTCCCACGTTCCAGGGGCTCCACAGGACGCGGGGCCCCAGGGCAGACGCATTTGGCCCTAGAGCCAAACTACCCCCAGCTGACATGGCCGACTCGGGCCCGGGGCCCCACAGGGAGAACAGGAGAAGGTGGGGACATCACCTGCCTGGCCACACTCCGACCCACACCCCACGTTAGAGTTCCCCCCACCTCTTCCAGAATGTAAGCAATGTGAGGGCAAGGACCATGTGCCTCTGTCTGGCCTCCCCCCAACCCCGCCCGGGCCAAGCACCCTGCTAGCATCCCTGCATTCACTCAGTCACCTGACGGCCCTATCGCGTGCAGGGCGCAGCTGGTTAACGACTCTGTCGCTAGAGCCGATGCTCAGTGACCATCTACCAAGGGCCAGGCGCTGTTCAAGCACAGGACGTGAATTCATTGAGCCCTCCTGACACTGCAAGGCAGACACTGTTCCTCCCCGTTATATAGGACACAGAGAGTATGAGTCACTTGCCCAGGGTCACACAACCACCAAGCAACCACGGCAGGATTTCACGCGAGGCAGTGCGACTCTGGAGACAGAATCTTAACCAATTTCAGAATTGCTGAGAGGAAACACTGCTCTGTCTGGAAGTGCATCTTCAGGCTGAGTTCATACAGAGGCCAGCATCCTAGAGGAGCTTGGCTCCCACCCTGTGAGGCCAAAGGCGGCCCCTCTGTCCAGGTGCAGGCAGCTACCAGCACACCCCCATCAAACAGGAACCAACGGAGGGCCCCGGGGCTTATAGGTGAGACAGAGCTTCTGCACCCCCGCACGCGCACGAGGGAGAAGCGGGATGCTTGCAGCACCAAGTCCTACAGACATCGCCCCACAGAACGCCACTGTGAGTCCAACAGCAGAAGAAATGGAGCCCGGGCACCTGCTCACATCTGCGGGGGGGAACAAGGCTGGTGTCAGGTGTCCCACACCACCTCCTCTGTGACTCACTACCTGTATCAGCTCTCCCATTTCTGCCGGGCGGCTGAGAACAGTACAACACACGCTCTTAGAGCTCCTTCTGGAGGCTCTTGGGAAGAACCCATTTCCAGCCCTCTCCAGCTTCTAGAAGCCCTCCTCCGTCTCCACACCTCAGCAGCAGGGGGGCTGGGTCCTCCCCTCATGATACCTCTCTGATTCCCCCATGCGTCCCCAGCCCACGCGAGGATGCCTGACCACCGGGCCACCGCGCTCCCCGGCCGAGTCTCCCCACCCCAGGCCGGCTCACGAGGGCCCGCACGGAAGGCCGGGCACAGTTCTGGGGCCACTGTTCCGCCCACCCGCAGCCCAGCACTTCCACGTTTCAGGAGGGGAACTGGAACACTGGACTGAAACACCCAGGGTCCCCCGGACAGAGGACACCCACAGGGAACAGCCCACTGTCCCCGGGGCCCCACCTCCTTCTCCAGCTCCAGGACAACCAGACTCTCCCGCGTCTTCTCTTGCCGCCCCAGCCGCCGCCGCAGCCCCTCCAGCTCCTCCCTGAGCAGCCCGTTGGTCTCTCGCATCTCCCTGGCAGGGCCGGAAACACGGCCGTCAACACACCGTCAACACACCGGGGGACGGGAGGGGGCGGGAGGGGGCGGGGGGGGGGGGAGGGCAGCCCGGTGCAGCCGCCCCGCCCTGCCCCACCCCGGGCCCCGCCCCACGCCCCGCCTGCCTCACCGCAGGTAGGCGCTCTCCTCCCGCAGCTGCTTCAGCTCCCTCTCCATCTTGGGCAGCCGCACCAGCTCGGACTTCATATTCTTCACGACTGCGGCATCCTGCTCCTGCAGGGACAGCTTCTGCTCCAGATCCTGAGGGAGGCCAGGGGGCAGAGAGGACGAAGTCGACCACCGCGGCCCGGTCCCGCCCCATACACCAGGGGTGCCCCTGCACGACGTCCTCCGCGTTCGCTTCAGGGGCGCCCCGACGTGGCGCTACAGGCTGGGGCCACACCTCGGTGCCGCACTGCCCTCGGGCGCGGGGCCCCGGCACACACACGCCCGAGCACAGGCAGCCAAGGCTCCCTGAACAAGCACGTCAAACACAGCACTCCTCCCCTGCCAGACCCGCTCCAGCCACACTAGAGCCCGCGTAAGAGATGAGTCTTTTGCGCGTTGCCGACGGCCTTTCCTTCACGACCTGCAGTCTCAAGACACACTGGGGACAGCTGGCATCCGTCAGCGACAAGTCAACAAACAAGCTCAGTGCATGAGACCAGGACCGAGTCAGTCAGTCAACAGACATTAAGAGGCTCAGCTCTGCGCCATGTGCAGGCCAAGCAGCAGGGCCAGGGCAACACAGGACACAGCTAAGTCTGGGAGAAGGGCAGACACTGTGCAGTGCAGGCGAGCCCACTGCGGGAGGGGGGGCCAGCAGGCTGCACAGCCGTGAGGTGCCAGAGCCAGGCGGGCACCACGGCCAGAAAACAGCACGTGGGAGAGCAGAGGCGGGGGGCAGCCAAGAGGCCAAGGCCTGACAAGGAAGCAACGCTGGGGGGAGGTGGGGGGCAGCAGCCCCAGCCCTGAGCACGGCACACACACAGATGAGCGAAAGAATCAACGGTACGTGGGCACAGGGAGCTCACGGTCCCCAGACGCCCGAAGCGTGCCCCAGCTAAAGCGGCTGGATGGCTGAGACCGCCACCAGGACGTCCACCAGACACAGCCTGCGCCTGAGACGGAGTAACGCACCCTGATCCTCTGCTCCTGGTCGGCCCTCGCTTCCTGGCTGGCCTGGAGCTCCTGAACCTTCTGATTCGCCTCCTCACATTTCCTATCGAGAGAAAAGCACATCACGTGCAGACAGAGGTGAGGAGTAAAGCCAGCAGTTGCCCTCACCCGAGAGGCTCTCCAGTGTGGACCCCCAGACCCCAGGGCACTAGGGCCTCGGTCTCTTCGGGTCACACCCCCAGCTCTCTTCCCTCGCCTCCGCTGCGCGCCCCTGGCACAGCCACAGCCAAGGCCCCTCCCGTGGACCCCCCCCCCCACGCCTCCAACCCTACCCAGGAGCGTCCAGAGCTCTCCTAGGACAACACCTGCGAAGGTAAAGGCCTAGATCACAGGGAGAGAATTCCGCCCTCTGACCTTTCAGACTTCCACGCCTACTCAGAAGGCAGCCTCCGCCTGTACGGCCCCTCTGGCCCACACCCCATCCGCCCCAGGGGCACCCCCCACAGCCTTTAAAGCCTCACTTCTGGGGAAGCTCTCTGTGAGCAGGGGTCCCAGCCCCCGGGGAGGGAAGAAATGACTGCTCCCTGCTGTTGTTCTCAGAACATTTAAAACACTCATCATCCTCACTTCAGTGGCCCCTGCGTCTGCTGCCAACAGCCTATGGACGGGGAGGACAGACCCTAAGGACACCTGTAGGTCCTCGGGGCTCGGTGCAGACGGCACGCATGAACACTGGGTGCACAGACCACAGAGGGCACAGGATGACGAGCCCAGGCCTTGCCGTTCACGGTCTCACACACCGATAACCACTGGATGTGCAGCTCGGCACAGGCCCCAGCAGGCGTCAGCCTGACCAGACCCAGGGTGACCCACGGGCAGGCTCACCTGGCAAAGGGGCAGGGCCCCACCCCAGCGCAGCCACTCACTTGTGCTGCAAGGCCAGCTGCTCCTTGAGTTCCTGCTTCTCAGACTCCAGGCTCTTCACCTGCATCTCCTGATTCATCACGCTCCACTGCAACTCGGAGACCTTCGCCTTTAGCGCGCTGATGGTCTGAAGGGGGGGGGGGGGGGCGGAACACGGCTGCTGCTTACGGGCTGTGACACACACACAGAGGTGAGCTCCTGACCCACAAGCCCACGGGCCAAATGGCCCCAAAAGAGCCTGCACCTGCCACCCCCCTCCTGTGGGCAGGGACCAAGCCCTCTTCTCCTTTCCGACCCATGATCTGGGCAGACAAGCCGCCCCTCAACCCAACCCCAGAGTATCCTGGTCTGCAGCCGGCCTCGCGCTTCCCTCAAGCAAATGGGAAAAGACTGGGCCGTGGGGATGGGCTGCCTGCCGAGAGGCCCGTGCCCCATGACATCTGTCACGTGGGGCCCTCACTTGTGCCCAGGGTGCTTGTGCGGCTCCCCGCGCCGCACCTGCCCCGAATGAACCCCCACCATGCCCCCATCCCAGCTAGACACTCCCTGGGAAGCACAGCCACGTCCTGCCAAGAAATGGGGGACAGAGGCCACCTTCAGAACGATGCTACCGGAGCCCGCCGGGGTGGAGGAGCCACGGGATGCCTCGGCCAGAAGGCAAGAATGGGGCCAGACATCCAGCCGCGAGGCAAGCGCAGGCGTGCCCTCAGCCAGAAGGCCGGGGCTGGGGAGGCTGGCCCAGGGCCAAGCCTCTGGCCTCCAGAGGCAGACCTGCTGCCCTTCCATCGGCCCGCACCCTCACCAGATGACCTCCCAGTGACCATCTGGTCACTGCTCTCCCTCTATGGCTTTCCCAGGGGGAAGCCAGCCCACCAATCAGGCCACCAGGGAAGCGCACTCAGAAGGGTCCCTGTAAATTAACCTTCTGGACCAGAGGACAGGGACCCGGTCCAGCAGACGCCCCACAGTGAGGGACACCAGCAGTCCCAGGGCAACCCCTGCCAACAAGGAGGCCTGACTCACTCTCACATGGCCCAGGGGCCCACACCAACCCAGGACCCACATTCCCCAGGGGAGGCTGACACAGGCCGTCCACACCCATACTCCATCCATCTGCTCTGTTACAAGGGTGCCTATCAACCCGGGCATCACAGAAGAATGGAACTACTAAAATACATTTAACTAGGAAAACCACCTTTGAGAAGTCTTCCTGAATCCAATTAATGCACACAGGACCTGGCTCTGGGGAAGCCCGGCGGTCAGCAAGAGGACTTCCCGGTGATGAGCTCACGACCCAGGCACGGTGGAGAGAGTACATGTGGGGGCAGTGATGATGGAGTCACCAGGGAAGGCTTCTCCAAGGAGGTACAAATAACAGAAACAAAATTCAGGGTCCTCCATCCTGACTGGCCGCCACCTTCCCACCCTGGCCCCTCTCTCAGCCTCTTTGCAACCTGTGTGGCAAGGTTCTCCCCCAACCTCGCTCTTCACTGAACAGAGCGCAGGCCCCGCCCTCCCCCACGGGCCCCGCACCAGCCTCCAGAACGCAGCCTAGGCAAGCCAAGGGCCACAGGGGGACTTGTCTTGAGGCCGATCACAGTTCCTCTCCTGCCAACATCCACATCAGATGACAGATGTAGGAACAACCTTAACATGCTCTCCAGCGCTGCCAAGGCAGAAATAACCTGCAGCCTGCTTCCCGAGATCTATCAAGGAGAGAAAAGCACGCAGAGACAGAATACCAATGATCTCGTGCCCTGCTCCCTCCCCGGGCAGTGCTTCATCTTTTTCCTCACTGCACCTGTGATCCGCAGCGCCACAGCAAAGGGACAGGGAAGGTCAGGCGAGTCCAATTTCCACCAGCATCAATGTTTGGGCTCTGTTTCTAAAATCTGTACAACTTTCAGCTGGTAGAGAGAGTAAGGACTACAGTTCATCTATGCGCTTGCTTCAAAGACATTCTCAAATACTCACAGACCTGCTAATAACCAAAGAAATGCAAATCCAGGGGCAACACTACATCTCTGGGAAGGGGGAAAAAAAACCCACAGGTACTTCCAGAAGATACCACCATCCATGACAGGTAAGGCCACAGGGAAACCAAAGCCCTCCACAATGCCACCAGGACAACACAGCAACCAGTAGCAAAAGCCAGACGCTGTCCCCAAAGACCTGAATCCCCATTCCTAGGAATACGTCAAAATCAGTAACAGAAGTCAAACGCTACGTGCGACCTGACGCATGTACGTGCATGTATATACATCTACCAGAATGCACGCACAGAAGTACAGTTTTTAAACGATGCGATGCAGACTCTTCAACCGCTGAAAGTCATAACTACAAAGACTAAGTGTTTGATTCACGAACTGAAGGCCACGGAGTGGAAAAGGAGTTATTTTTACCTGGATTAAGACAATGCAAACCCCGCACACACGTGGCAAGGAGGCAGAGGAAACTGCCCAGCGCCGCGGTGGGGGCACCCCAGGGCGCCCACGCCTCTCCCCCGAGAAACGACACCCCTGGGACAGCGCTCACCTCGCCGGCCGCGGCCAGGCCGTCCTCCTTCTCCCGCAGCTTCTGGCCGGCAGCGTCCAGGCTCTGCTTACACAGCCTATGGCGTTCCAGCTGCTCCTTCATCTTCTCCTCCGCCTCGGCCTCCCGCTCCTGCAGCTGCCGAATGCGCGTCAGGAGCTCCTGGTTGCGATCCACCTCGCGCTGCCGGAGTCGGGAGAGTAAGCGAGAGTGGGGAGGCCCACCCCAGTCCTCCCTCAGGACGGGGACCCCTCCTACACCAGTGCCGGCCACGCAGCAGGCCCTGCTCACACCACCAGAGGCCCCTCCAGGCACGTCCTCTCCCACAGGCCTGCAGAACCACCGTGCGTCTTATGCTGGGAAGGCAGCCCCAGGACTGAGATTCCTCACTCTGATGGACCCGGGTGGTCTCGGGAGACGGCAGTCAGCCACTTAGGGGCTCACCCTCAGCCCAGAAGCAAAGGGACCACCAAGTGGGCACCCGATGCCGCTGACCTCTGGCCTCTCCCTGGGAGGCGGCGCTGCAGAAGGCCCACCAGCACACCCGAGGCAAGCGCTCAGACCAGGCTCTCCAGCCCAGCATCAAGGAGGAGCTAAATGAACACGGAGGGACACGGCCCGCTCGAGGGACCTGCAAGTCTGGCCTTGAAGAGTCGGGGGACCCTTTCACAATGCAGGGCCCCGCGCAACCCACCACAGAGCAGGACATAGCATCTCTATTCAGGCTGCCCATCCCAAGTTCACACAGGCAGTCCCTGCAGGTCCCCAACCAAAGTTTCACCATCTGAGAGGTTCTGAGATCCCCACCCATGGCCAAACTGGCAGTCCCTGAAAAACCATGACAGATGTCCAAGACTCAAAGGGACAATTTGAAAGCCACCGGCTCAGATGGTTCCAGGTCACATTCAACCATGTCTGTGGGTGGGAAGGGAAAGGCCTCTCAGACGGAGGCCAAGCCCAGCGAGCAAATGGGATTAGCTCAGCCCTGCATGCTTTGATTTCCCCAAGAAAAGACTTCCACCAACCGTGAGACAATCCCCCCAACCCATTCCAAAGTATTCTAAGTACCTATAAGGTACCATGGCCTGCACTGCACCCTGGAGACCCAAGGCAGCCAGGACAGGTCTTGCCCTTGATGGACTAATGGCTCAGGAAAATTCCAATAGCTCCATACCCCCTGCCATCTCCCTGAGAGTCAGGGTAGTAGCACCAACACCCCAGTTCCTACGATCTAATGGCCCCTGGTGCCACCTTCAGCCCTAATAATGCACTTCTAAGAGCAGCAAGATTCCCACGGCCTCTCCCTGTCCCTTCCCACTAGTTCCTCCAGGACTGTCCCTCCTAGGACGACCCAGAACATCAGCTAAAGCTCCACCTTAGGAGGAAGCCCTGGGAGCAACACCAGAGCCAATGCCAAGGCCGTGGGACCCACTTGTAGGCCATGTTCCTGGGCTACTAGGCCCACACAGCACACCACAGCCAGAAGCCTGCATACCAGGGTCAAATACATCCATTAGCATCACACCCTTGAAGACATCCACTATTTTTACAGGACTAGGAAAGCATGCAAATATGCCACATAAGGCAAGTATGGGGCCAGACATCCACCCTCGGGGGAAGCGTAGGCAGGTCAGAGACATGCCGGTTCAATGCTTTGCCTAAGTCTTGGCAGCATTTCCACAAATCATGAGCACTTATTGAAAACCCCTGGCAAAGTGCTGTTACTTGAAACAAAAAAAGGGATTTATGCCCTCAGTAAAAACCTAGTACCTTCCCTAGGTAATGGGGGGTTGCATTTGCCCAGTCTGCCCTAGGTAAGCCAGGGACAACAGGAAGTACCCCCAAGACTGGAGACCCTTGCTCTGAGGCCCTCTAACCACGTGAGCAAGATTGGTCTGGCCTGGACCTGAGACCTTTACACAACCCAGTGACTTTCTAAGCCTGTCACCCCTGTGGTACCTCGTACTGCTGCTGGATTTACACCCCAAGTCTTGGGGGCAGGGGGGAGTGGGGGCTGGGGTGGGGCGGCAGGGAGAACAGGCAGCCCAGCAGAGAGGCATGCCCGCAGAGCCAGCACCTCACCGGCAGACATGGCAGACAGCCGTCCCCTGTGCGCTGCCCCCTCAAGGACATGAAGCATAGCTGCTGTCTGCGGCTTAACAAGGCGGTCCCCGGCAACCCAGAGGCAGAGCACCCAGGCTCCCCGCCAGGAGGCTTGCCTGCCTTACGGCCTAGCAGGCACCGCGCACCCGCTCACACCCACCTCATAGCGCCTGGCACTGGTGCTAGCTGCCCGCTCCAGCTCCACTCGAGCTCTCTTGTGGCTCAGCTCCATCTGCATCTTCTCCCGCTCCACCTGGACGACCTGGGACTCGGAACGGATCCGCTCCGCTCGTTCCTCCAGCTGACCAGGTCACACCCAAGGGGAAGAGAACCCTCAGCAGCTGTACCAAATAGGTGAGCGGCTTGTCCGACACTCACACCGAGCACCTGCCTCCAACAAGGCCCATACTCAGCCCTGGGGAAGAAGGATGGATGCTGGGCCCTTCGTTGGAAAATGGGTGGGGAGAGGCGGTAAACAAAGAGGAAATAATAACAGGAAGAGAAAGGTATACTTTAAGATGACAGTGTGCAGGCTTGTTCTAGAGAAGAGGGCATGTTAGTTTCCTATTGCCATGTAGCAAATTACCACAAACTCAGCAGCTAAAATCCCACGTTATCAGTCAGGTTTTATGCACAGAAGGCCGGGCACACATGGCCAGGTTGTCTGATCAGGGTCTCACAGGCTAAAATCAACACTGGTGGCCAGGTTCTAAACTCATCCGGACCTTGGGATCCTCTTTCACACTCACACGGCTGGAGGACTAAGGTCCCGCTTCCTTACTGTCAGCCCCAGGCTGCTGTCAGCTCCTAGAAGCCACCCACATCCCTTGCATGTGGCCCTCTCCACCTCCAAAACCAGCAAGAGAGAATCCCCCATATGCACAATCCCTCCCCAGCTCTGAGTAAGTCAGGCCCACCATCTTCAGGTCGACTGATTTCTTAATTATGTTGGCAAAATCCTGCTGCCACAGAACCACATTAGTGTTTAAGTGGGAGAAAGTGTGGTCCACCAGGGGCCAGGGACTTAAGAGCCATCTTAGAAGTCGGCCTGCCACAGAGGGTAGGTACATAAAGGTGAGGTCAAGCCTTGAAGGGTCTCAGAAGACACACCAAACAGTTTCGCAGAACCACTGACTGTGTTAAGGCATCGTCCTCACATGGACTAGAGCCTGACCGTTCTAGGAATGGCTAGTGACACAGCCGCTGCTGGGCAGTAAAAAGAAATGCAGAACCTCAGGCTGCACCCCAGAGATGTCAAATCAAAAACTTCCTTTTACACATAGCCTCGGGGATTCATATGCACACTGAAGTTTGAGAAGCACTGGGCTAGAGCAAGGGGTTCTCAGTTCCACCAGGGACACGTGGCGACATCTGGAAACACTGCTGTCAAAAGAGGGGGTGGGAGCATGTGTCCGCTACTAGCATCCAGTGGGCAGAGGCCAGGGATGTCCCTTAACATCCCACAAGGCAGAAGCAAGTCCTGCAAAACAAATTCTCCAGCCCCAAATGTCAGCAGTACCAAGGTTGAGAAATCCCAGGCCAGAGGAAAGGCATCTTCTCTACCCACCCCCTCACACACTCTTTGAGGGCCCAAGTCCACACTTTCTTTATCCTCTGACATTTTCTCTCATTTCAGTGCACACCGGCTGAAGTGTGGGGGTTCCGAATTCCACCCTCCATCAAACTCACTGGCCTTCCCAGTCTCGGCGGGCAGCGAGGGCCCAGCCGCTCCAAAGGACGGCCCCCAGCTCCCGTGGGACCTACTGCACAGCGGCCAGGAGCCCTAGAGAGACGGGTCCGTGGCCACATCTTCCTGGCCCACAGACTGCATTTGAAGGAGAGTAACTGAAACATGTTTCTGTTTAAACCAACGCTGACATGGAGCAGAGTTTCCCACAGAAACACGAGCATTAAAAAAAGGGCAAGGGGGCAGGGACTGCCAGACTCTCCAGACCTGTGGGGTCTCAGTTCCCTCACCTGCCTTTGGGGGCAGCTTGGCAGGGCACAAAACCAATGCCAGAAGTGCTGGAATAGCACAGGGCCAGGTCAGGGCCCTGACAGGTCTTGCAGCTACAAGATTCTGACCAGCTCACTCTGCCTATGGGATCCCCCACACGGAGGAGGCCCTCCACAGCACCAGCTCAGTAAGAACTGGGCTTCTGAAATCCTACAGTTCTGACAGACTGGCCAAAAGTTCCCAAACATTTGCATCAACAAAATGACAACACTTCTTTAGACCAAAGTTGCCAATTTCTTATTTTACCAGTGAGCAAGAATCAAAAGCAAGACAAAAAAACAATTACCACCATTATTTCCAAAAAAAGTGCTTTAACACCAAAAACACAAAAGATCCAATTTCGGAATAAAAAGTCTTTGCCAAAAAATGGCAGTGAGCAACTCAGTCCACTAAACGAACAAAAATCATTCAATTATTCAGCAAATGAATGCACACAAACACAGGAGCATTTGTTTAACCACATGTTGCCTGGGCCCCTTCAGGGCTCCCAGAGCCACAGGACACCACCGGCTCTGTCACAGGCCGTTACCGAGGACCGGCCTCAGCTGCATGAGCAGGGGACTGTAACTGCCTGATGCGGCAGTGGTGCGGACTGGCAGGGGCCAGGGCCAGGCTGCACACAGCACCCTCTCCTCATGTGGCCCCAGTGACCCCTGCCCCATGAGACTGACCCCACAAGTTTGTGGAACCTCAAGTTGTCCAGGGGACCTGACCCTTCCTTAATAGTCTATAGTAAGCGTTGCTAAGAATGTGAAATAAGACTTCTTATCGGAAAACTGTAAAAGCCACATCGTGACAGACTGAAGCCAAGATCTGCAAACGGCCCCCCATAGTCTGAGACCAGGACATACTCAATCTTCCTCTCTACTTGGAGACCCCTCCGCACACATGAGCACTCACCTGACCTAACTGGCACCTGAACAGGCCCCACCTAAGGGCAGGTGTCTTCTACCCAGAGACCCCTTCGTGCCACAGGGCACTCACCTGCATGCTCTGCTGGTACTGCATCTGCAGAGAGCTTGGGGCAGAGGCGGAAGCATCCAGTCCAGACCCTGCCTCCACCCGCTGAGAAATGAAGCTGTTCAAAGACCTCAGGGTGGACAGAACGGTGGTGTTTTCCCCCAGGTCATCCATGGCCACTGTGCTTCTGGAGGAAGACAAGGGAGGGGACACCGTGAGCCTCTGCAGGCATCATTAGCTCTACCAGCAGCCCCACTCTCCCAGTGCCCTCTCAGAGCCCTTACGATACCCCAGTGTTCATAACCACATGTTCGCAGTTAGCTGGCAGGCCAAACTCATCTGTAAACTGGGGCTCCTGAGAGCCACCGCGCGCAGCTGCTGTGGGGATGAGTCCAGCAATACGTTGCCATATGGCAGAGGCGCAGCCAGTACCGCAGTTCATCACTCTGCCTGTAACTTCACACAGGACATCTCAGACTCCACAAGGGGCCAACTAGGTCTTTCTGCACGTATTTCACACATCATGAAAGTGGGGTTTCAGAAAGTTACAGAACGGACTGGAACCCAGGTCTGTGTGGTTCTAAAGTCCAGTGTGCCCCACAAGCGTCAGTGCATGGCAGAGCACAAGCAACAGCAAAGAACCGGCATCCCCGGGGCACCCCCTGGGCGTAGGTTAAGCGTCTGCCTTCGGCTCAGGTCATGATCCCAGGGTTCTGGGATACAGCCCCATATCAGGCTCCCTGTTCATGGGATAGTCTGCTTGTCCCGCCCCACCTTGTGCTCTCTCTCTTGCCCTCTAATAAATAATTAAAATATTAAAAACAAAAACAAAAAAAAAGAACCCACATGCCCAAACCTGTACTGACCGTGGCCTGACGCCCGCCCGTGGACAGGAAACATCCCAAGTACAGTTAATGGGCAAAGGCGTGAATTCCCACAGGTGCATGGGTAAAAGGCTGGCCCTAAGTATTAGATTGGAAACACCTCCCCACCAACACTCCAGGGGAAGAAAGTGAGGACTCTCACTCGGAATCCCTGTTGCAGGAGAACAGAGCCCTTCTCCTCTGTGGGCGACATTAGCACCCCGGACAATGCGACTGTGCTTACCTCCTCTCAAACACGCTGTCGATGGAAAACGGATTGCAAGATGGAACAGGACCAGCACTGAGTGCTGAGAGCCTGGCAGATAAAGGCCCAAGCGGCAGGAGACGGCAGAGGCCAGCTCCAGAAGGCAAAGCCCTCCGTCTGCCAAGATCAGATCGGGGCCATACTCTCCATCCCCTAATGGGAAACTTAGCCACTATGTCCTGTTCGGGAGAGGCCATCCCCTGTAAGAACTGCTGTGTGTAATCCACCGGAATGAAGAGCACACACACGTTTCCAACTGCCTGGAACTAAGCCGCTGCACCAGGCATGCGATTAGGCAGCAGCTCAAACTCCATCTCTTTATCCGACAGACTCCAATCTTCTGCAACCCAACCACGGAAACCGAAACCCCGGGAAATCACAACCCCTGGGCTGCGCGTGCAGAGCATGCTGCCTGTGAGCTGCCCTTCTCCGCCCCGGCACAGCACGGGCACTTCTGCAAACTCTGGGCACGTGGGCGGCTCCGCCAGACCCCAGGCGCCGGGTGGGGGTCGGCCGCGCTCCGACCCCCGACCGCTCGCCGCCACCAGTGAAGCCGGCTCGGACCCCGGCTCCGCTCCGACTCCGGCCCCGCTCGAGAATCCGGCTCCGACCCCGGCCCCGCTCCGAGGGACCGAGGGCGGCGAGGAGGAGGCCAGCGGGCAGGGGGAGGGGGCAGCGCCCGCGCCTGGCCCGCCGCCCGCCGCCGCCCACGGCCGCCCACCCGGGAGCCCAGCGCCCGGCAGCTCACCTGAGCCCCGGCCGATCGCCTCCGCCGCTCAGATCTCCCTCCTCTACGCCCGCGCCCGCGTATCGCGAGACCTGCCGCCGCGCTCTCGCGAGACCTGGGCAGAACCGACCGTAAACACCCGGGTCTGTGCACCGGCGAGTCCTGGGAGCTCCGCGCGCGCCCGGGAGCCGCCCGCCCCCCGGAGACCTCGCCCGGAGGACTCTCACCAAAGGCCGTCCCGCGGGCCAGTCGGGGTGCCCGCCTCCCCCAGCGGGACGGACGGCCCCTGGGGCGGTGGCCTCTCACCGTATTGTGTAGAATAGCACCGCCCGACGGTGGCCTCTTCGGGCCAAACTTTCCTGCTCTTGACAACTCCCAAATTTTGCTACAGTATTGGCTTGAGTTAGTACGTCTTTACTTTCCTCTGGGCTCCCTGGAAAAGCAAAATACTCTGCTGCTAGGCTATCCTCCCAGGGCCCTGTGAGCTCCCACAGCCACAGACCCTCGTCCAGTAACGGGGGTCTCCCTCCCTCCTGAACCTCCTCCTCCCTGCCCCCCCTTCCCCGGAGTGGGCACCCGAGGGTCTGCACCACCACCCCCCCGAGGGTCTGGAGGGTCTGCACCACCCCCCCCCCAGGGTCTGAAGGGTCTGCACTGCACTCCAAAGGTCTGCACAACCCCCCCCCCAAGGGTCTGGGAGGTCAACACCCCTCCCCGAGGGTCTGGAGGATCTCCACCGCTCCCGGGGGAGCGTGAAATAGGATGGGGTCAGGGGATGTGCTGGGGGTAGGACAGGGAAGTCCTGGACATAACTGACTACAACCAAAAATAACGTGAAAAAATGCTAAATCCGGCCTCCAGCCCACTTCAGAGTGCTGGACTGAGCCCTCGGGGCCTGGTGGAGATTATGGGTATCTACTAGGCTCTCCCCCAGCCCTATCCTTGGGATTTAATCAGCAATAGGGTCAATACACTCTTCTTGAGGGATGAGCACACCTCCAGGAAATGGCTTTGAAGAAACCAATTTTTATAAAAGCAAACTGAAAAGCATGGAAATCCCTTAAAAATCGTACAATCTATGTCGTTCTGTAAAGCTGCACCGAGTTCCTGGAAGAGAGCAGAAGAAGTAGATGCACACGACACGTGGATGCTCGCTCTGGCCACTGCCAGCCTTGGGGGCCCCCGGGGTTTCAGCAATAAAACAAAGCATGCCAGGCCCCTGCATAATTCATACCAAATGTCTTCCCTAATTGCGGGGAACTCCCGCTACTTCAGGAAGGGATTAACACATCATCCACCAGAGAGATGGAGATTAATCCCCAGGTTGAAAGTTCAGGTTTTCACATGCTACACCGTATAAGCAAAATGACAAGGAGAAGCCTGGGTGCTGCGGTCGGTCGGTCAGGGCGGCAAGGGTGGAGGCTTTCTCTGTTACACGGGAAAGCTCTGTGACATGACAGTTACATCGAGGTTACACCAAGGCCCATGTGCGCCGCCGGCTCCTTCCCACTGTCTTTTCATCCTTTCTCTCCGCCTCACGAATCCCATTCTAGAGACTGTTTCTGATCATACATCCCGGCCAGCGAATATCGTTTTGTTGTATCTTTTTGGCTTAAAACAAAGGCCCCCGACTTGTCCGGCCTGCTGCATCCCGGATCAAACCCTGGGATCACCCCCACCCCCCCGCCCCCCAGCCACACTCCCAGCAAGAGCCCAGATGACACTTGCAGTGAACAAGGCTCGGAAACTGCAGGAAAAACCCTTAGTCCTCCGCAAACTCCTTTCCTCTTTGGTACTGTGTGGCCAAGAGGTACACCTCTGACGAGTCCTTCCTGCTGGCTCTGGGTTTCACCATCCTGGTGTTCCGGAACTGCTCTGTCAGTCGCTTCTGTAACGCCAGGCTTTGACTTCCAGCCCACATTTTGCAGAGGAATGTTCCACCAGGGTGCAGGACATCTGGAGCCAGGTCCAGAAGGGATGAGCACAAGCCAATGAGCCTGTCATGATCCAGGCTCCGGATCCCTGTGGCGTTGGGTGCCATGTCACTCAGAATCACATCTGCTCTCCCTCCAGGAAGCAGTTCTCGGATTCTCTGGAGGATTCTCGGGTCGGTCATATCAGCCGGGCACAGAAAAGTTGCTCCCTCCAGGGGGAATATGTGAAGAAGATCTACCCCAAGCACAAAGCCAACAGGAGCACCGGGATCTAAAGAAGACAGGGTGAGTCCATTATTTACACCCTGAACCGTCCCTCAGAAATACGAATAGAAAAACAGAAATAAAAAGTCAAGACAAAGGACGGGAGCAAACATGAAAGATGTGGACACAAGGCCTTTCCCCTGCTCTATCCATCTACAGAGGCAGTCCTCACTCTGCATGTGAGGAATCTGGGGCCCAGAGAAGAGCGCCTGTCCCAGAGCACAGGCTCCAACTCTGACGTCATGTCATTTCCCGGAGCCTGCTCTCTGTGAGGGGTCTTATCTCTGAGCGGCCTTTCTGACAAACTATAACGGAAAAGGACACGCTAATACATAAAGTACCTCTGCATTAAATCAACATGTCCATTCTGCAGCTTAATCCAATTTCTTTCAATGCAGAAACTACTAGAAACGAGCCAAGAAATGGGGGATACACAGGTGGAAGACAAAGTACGGAACGTGACCCCTCACCCGGGTTTGAGAGGCACCCACGGCACAGTAAAGAGGCCACTGTTTCACTCGCCCCGAGCAGGCCCTGGTGTCCCCCGTCCGGGGAGGGCCCCTGCTCTGCCAGTACCCGCGGGGGGACCAGTTCAGGGTGCATAGGCTTGCTGGTTCCTTCTGCTTAGCAGAGAGGCTGTTCCGTGGTGGGGTAATGTGCATTTTACTCCTAGCTAAAGACTAGAAGTCAGGTATTTTGCAGAGTACATTTTTCAAAAGAGAAAAATACCATTTTCAATCCGGGAAAGGAGGACATCCCACATCTCATTTTACGCACTTGACTTCCTTTCCTTTGATATCCCATGTGTTCTAACCTGGGGGAGGGTCCACTAGAGGCAAATGGCTTTGGATGCCTTTTCCAACTTCTAGGAGGAAAAGAAACCCAATCATTTTATCCACACTCTGCCTCTGCCATGTCCTTCCTACCGGTTAAACTTGGCCATTTTCCTCCTTCTCCTGAAGAGCAATTATGGGGACAGGAAGCACTTGTTAGGTCTATGGATAGGCTCAGGGGTAGGAAAAGGAACTGAAGTCCCTGACACAAATGCCTTCACTTAGGCAGTGCTTACTGAGCTAAAAATATTTTTTTTTTCACCTGTTCTAGAGCCGCTGGGGGCATCCCACCCACAGTAACGAGGCTGGATCTTAGTTGTGAACCCAGGGAGCAGCACTTCCAGCCTCTTTCAGCAGATCAGCAAACTCCTCTGAACCTCATTTTTCATTAGGACAATGGGCACAGAGCCCTCATTCTGCGTGTCGGAGAGAGGTTCTTGTGAATCGGCACATTTCACGTAATGCCAGGGACTGTGGTACCCTCCGACTTTAGGGTAGGAAAGAAAGGGGGAGGGATGCTCAGCACCGCGGGGTGCACACTAGCAGAAGACCTGGGAGCCACGCTGGTGCCCGAGAGGAGGCTACCTGTCAAACAGCACAGCTGTCCTCTGGAGTTCTGCACAAGCATTTAAAAGGACAACGTGGTTTTCTAAATTGAGGGTACAGCCTTCCCTGTTGATTAATCAGGGGAACCGTTTTCACAGAGAAAACCTTTGACGAAATCCTAAAATACAAGACAGCAAAAGCTGAGTCCCTCAGGCTGAGCCAGAGGAAGAACCCAGAGCCCCAGCCACGGGTGCTCCCGGACCAGCCCTAGCGGGACCTCAGGAACACCCAGAGCTTCAAGGACCAGGACCTGGAAACCCCTGCAGTTGATGCAGGTGTGCTGTCGCGGAAAGATGTCAATATATCAGTACGTGGAAAAAAAACAGCTCCATTAAGGCTCCAAATCAGCAAGAAGAATGTGGGTGTGGAATACTAGCGTGTTTTGGGTTTTTTTTTTTTAAAGATTTTATTTATTTATTCATGAGAGACAGAGAGAGAGAAGCAGAGGGAGCAGCAGGCTCCCCGCAGAGCAGGGAGCCCGATGCGGGACTCGATCCCAGGACCCTGGGATCATGACCTGAGCCGAAGGCAGACGCTTAACCATCTGAGCCACCCAGGCGCCCTGGAATGCTAGCGTTTTTGAGAAAGGAAATATACATATGTAGTTATGCGTGCAAAAGCGAATTCTGGAAGGGGGCACGCCAACGCACTGACGGACATACAGACGTGGTGTGACTTGAGGTGCTTTAAGTCTTCACTACAGCTTTCTACCGTGTCCGTCATTTTGAAAACATCAGTGTCCCACTTTCACCCTTCTTACTACCAAACAAGCCACCAAGTGGCTTGACCACCCTGAATCCTCTGGTGGAGGGCAGCTGGCTTGTGCCTCCAGACCCAGGGTGGTCAGAGGCCCTACCTGTGCCCGCAGCATTGACCCTCTGCACAGCCACCTGGCTCCATGCCCCGGGGGCCGCCCCACAGTCTAGCACCCGGAGGCCGGGCCGCAGGATCCGGTGCCTCTCGTCCACCTCCAGGAGCTTGAAGGCACTTCGGCACCGGTAACTCTGCACCTTCGCGGCCTTCACAAATGGGTCCTTCAAATGGCGTGTCAGCCACAGGTGCTCAGCACCGGTCCGACCCTTGGAGTGACTCCCAGCAGTGTGAAACCTTTGACACTGAAGGGCCGCGCCTATCAGCTTCAAGGACCTGCTGGAGAAAAGGGGAGCAAACAGGCTGGCATCACACAGATAGGCAGGCTCCCTGGTTCAACCCACGTGTTTTTAGAGACAGCGCCCGGAGGCCCGAGAGGGGAGGGGACTTGGCAAGGCTACCCAGCCAGAAAGCAGGCGGAATGGGGTGAACTGAGTCCCTCCCCAGATTCGTGTGTGAAAGTCCTAACCCCAGGTACCTCAAAATAGAACTGGTCTTTAAAGAGGTGGTTCAGTTCAATGAGGCCAGATGGGTGGGTCTGAATCCAATATGACCGGTGTCTTCATCAAACACGGGACAGACGTGCACAGGGGAAAGACCACGGGGTGGGGCCACAGGGAGACGGCAGCCATGTACAGGCCAAGGAGAGGGGCCTCGGGAGAAACCAGCCCGGCGGACACCTCGACCTGGGGCTGCCGCCCCCAGCGCTGTGAGGCGGCAGTTTGTGTCGGTCCAGCCGTCTGGCCTGGGGTGCTTTCTCACTGCGCCCAAGCAAGCGAGCACAGCAGGCGTCGCCTTGTAGAAAAGAAGCGTCTTTCGCTCATGGAAGTCTTCTCCAGAAGGAAGACTCAAACATCACCGACGGTCACTCTGCTTGTGTCAACCCACATTTTTCCAGCACTGGTTAACGGTACCGTTAACATTAACAAAGGTATCGTTCCTGCTCGCCCGGTACAACTTTTCCTTGGGCTCTGCAGGACTGCAAGAGAACCCCCCGGGGGCAGACCCTTGCCTTACTCAGCTCCATGTCTGTGGGGGCCAACGCAGGGCCTTACCAGTCACACCGCCTCATACAACTGAACTCTACCTGCGTGAGCAGGTGAAGGACGATTTCCAAGTCTCTTTGGCAAAGTCAAGTTTTTAACAGTTCATT
The DNA here is from genome assembly GCF_009762305.2 of Zalophus californianus. Lineage (NCBI taxonomy): Eukaryota > Metazoa > Chordata > Mammalia > Carnivora > Otariidae > Zalophus > Zalophus californianus. Next base: position 112,405,519 of record NC_045604.1, on the reverse strand, counting down.
GACTGCCGGGAGCTCCCCTTCCACCCCCTCACGAACTCTCAGCACAACCCTACAAACTAAGTTCTGCATCCGTTCTTCTGATGGAAAGAACCTACCATCATCCCCATGCCTCCAGGCCAAAACCCCTTCAACAACCAGAGCATGTTGACAAGATGTGGACACAGCAACTGTATCCGCTGCCTTCAAAGAGCGGAAGGGGTCTCCTGGAAGGAGCACAGAGCTTTCCTGGGCACCAGAACCAACTCCCACGGTTGGGGGAAGGCGGGAAAGCAGGGCCACACGCACTGAGACCTGCAGATTTGCGCAGCTGACCTCCAGCGCCCACCCACGTCTGGGGTTCAGCCACATGGCCACTCGTGGAAGACCCGTGCCACAGCCTTCAGACCTGCTGTGCCCTTGGCAAGCTTCGCCTCCACCTGCAGCGCCCCCTCACCCGTGCCCACTCTTTCCCCGCCCTCCACCTGGCTCCGTGTTGGAAGTCCTCTCCTAGGCGCCGCGTCCGCGCCCTTTTCTCCGCCGAGGGACCCTGGGACGCACCCCCAGCCCCGCCTCCTCCCGCACGCTTGCAGCAGGCGCTCCATAAATGCCGACGGCGCGCACCACCGCGCCCACCTCCCAGCTCACAACCCCACTCACCGAGCCATGGGCGCAGATCCGCTCCGGCCGCCCGCGCCGGAAGTGCCGGCCTCGCTTCCGGCCTGAGGCCACGCCCCCGGAAGCGGTGCCCGGGTTCAGAAAGCGGGCGCGAAACGCGAGCTTGGGGACCCCGCACAGGGGAGCCGGGGAGCGGAGCCCGGGTCAGGTGAGCAGGGAAGAGGGGAAGGGGCGGGGGCGGGGCCGGGGCCTGGTGATGGGGGACCGGGGAGGGAGGAGGGGGGCTCGGCGGACCTGGGAGCGAGGAGGGGAACCGGGGCGGGGGGCTCGACGGACCTGGGGGGGGACCGGAGAGAGGGGGACGGGGCGGGGCCTGGTGATGGGGGACCGGGGAGGGAGAGGGGGGCTCGGCGGACCTGGGAGCGAGGAGGGGAACCGGGGGGGGGGCTCGACGGACCTGGGGGGGGACCGAGAGAGGGGGAAGGGGCGGGGCCTGGTGATGGGGGACCGGGGAGGGAGGAGGGGTGCTCGGCGGACCTGGGAGCGAGGAGGGGAACCGGGGGGGGGCTCGACGGACCTGGGGGGGGACCGGAGAGAGGGGGAAGGGGCGGGGCCTGGTGATGGGGGACCGGGGAGGGAGGAGGGGTGCTCGGCGGACCTGGGAGCGAGGAGGGGAACCGGGGCGGGGGGGCTCGACGGACCTGGGGGGGGGAACGGAGAGAGGGGAAGGGGCGGGGCCTGGTGATGGGGGACCGGGGAGGGAGGAGGGGTGCTCGGCGGACCTGGGAGCGAGGAGGGGAACGGGGGGGGGGGGGGCGGAGAGAGGGGAAGGGGAGGGGAGAGGGGCAGGAGGGGTGCCAGGTGAGCAGAGGTCAGAGGAGACGGATCCCGGACTACCGGGGTCTCAGGGCCTGAGGACCTGAGGTCCCAAGCCCCCCGCGCTGTATAAGACAGGCCTGGTGCTCTGCGAAGGGCGGATATTGTCTCTTAAAGCCCTGATAAGGGGCCTCAGTCTTCAGGTGACTTGACTGGGCCCCATGTGGGCCGTGGGGCTAACAGGTAGGGCTGCCCAGTCTGAGGCAGCCTCCCGGCCCCTGACACTAGGTAGGCTCTCTGAGGACCCAGGCCACTTGCTGCAGCATCTGTGCCCCCGCTGAACCTCAACAGCCGCTAGACCCAGATGGGGGCACTGAGTCTGCCCTTTGACCTTGGGTCCAACTCCACCTGTGAGCTTCCACTTCTTCCTCTGAAAATGGAGAAAGCAAGTCTTAGCTCACTACTTTTTTGAGAAGCATATAGTAAGTGCTTTTTTTTTTCTTTTTTTAAAGATTTTATTTATTTACCCGACAGAGAGAGACACAGCGAGAGAGGGAACACGAGCAGGGGGAATGGGAGAGGGAGAAGCAGGCTTCCCGCCGAGCAGGGAGCCCAATGCGGGGCTCGATCCCAGGAGCCTGGGACCATGACCTGAGCCGAAGGCAGACGCCTAACGACTGAGCCACCCAGGCGCTCCTAGTGAGTGCTTTCTTAAGTGATAGCTGACGCCCCCAGTGTCCTCCCCGTCACCGACACAGTTCACTGGCAAGCCAGGGCTCTCTGGGCATGAACCCGTCAGCCTCATGACCAAGTTCACAGGCATCCGGCCTCAAGCACAGAGACCCACCCCCAACGCCAGGGCCCACATGAAGGTGCCTTGTCTCAGACTCGGGAACTTCCCAGAAGGATCCCTGCTCCTGCTTCTCATCCAGCGTGGTCCCCAGGGTGGGAGACTTGTGTTCATCGGGTCCCAGGCTGCACTAGGGCTGGATGGACAGGGGCCCTGCTCCTGGCCCTCCCCCCACGTCTCCAGCAAGCACCCAGACTTCACCCTGGGAGTTTTCCTCTGGACCATGCTCGCCCATTGGAGCAGGAGGGGGGCCCTTGTGGCTCCCAGGGCAGCAACGGTTGTGAGCAGATGAGCTGTCGCAGGAGGGAGGACCAGCCAGCCCTGCTGAGCGGGCTCTCCGCTGTCAGGAGCTACGCACTCCTTGGAACTCTGTAGGTCTGCTACTGCTGAGGTGCAGAAGGCAGATCCCCACAGGCCAGAAGAAGACCCCACTGGTGAAAAGGCCACGGCCTAAAGCCTGACCCGAGAACCATGGGCTAACCCGTGTGGTTCTGTTGGCGCCCACGGGTGGACTGCCCTCTTGTCTCTGTGCTGAGGCGGGGCAGGCATTGACATGGCCATCTCCTGCCAAGGGCCTGGGCACTGCTGCCACTGGGTTCGCAGAGCCAAGCCCCTCCCTAGCCCAGAAGCTCCCTTGTTCCCTGAGGCGAGCCACGTGTGGCAGGGCTGGGAGATGACATACCAGCCTTCCCCTCCCCGCCTTCCACGGCACGTTCCCATTCCACCTGGCCCCTGGCCTCCACCACACCCCGTCTGCACCCAGGTAGGGCTAAGCCAGCCCTCTTGCCTTCCTCAGGGGGCCCCCAGGGGACCATGGGCACCTCCAGGCTCTACACCCTGGTACTAGTGCTGCAGCCTCAGCGAGTGCTCCTGGGCATGAAGAAGCGAGGCTTTGGGGCCGGCCGCTGGAATGGCTTCGGGGGCAAAGTTCAAGACGGAGAGACCATCGAGGATGGGGCCAAGAGGTGAGGTTGGGGTGGGCCTGACCACACCACCAGCTCCCGAGGGGACAGACTGGAGCTCCTTACGGAGCCCTTGGGCCTCAGTTCCTTCATCTGCAGAATGGGAGTAACACTAACAGCTCCTGCCTCTGGCGAAGGGTGTGGCAGGGTGGGGAGTGCCGGGTATGCGCCTGCTGGGGACGTGGGGGCGGGCGCGGCTTCCGGCTGCGCTTGCGGCTCCTGGCTAAGGGGTGGTCCATCACTGGACGTCTTGGTCTGTTCGGGGAGCCGACGACGAGCGTTTCCGTCTCAGCCTTTTCGAGCACACACACGCTCCGTTAATCCTCAGCACTTCCCAAGGGCAGGAAGCAAAGCCCAGAGAGGTCGAGCGGCTTGTCTGCGATCACACAGCTCCGATTTCAAGCCCTTTGCCCTTCTTTCTCCTCATAGGCAACGAGACTGTGTGTGTAAATGCACAAAGCACTACACAAACCGTCACCACGATTGATGTTATTCCGAAGAACGTCGGCAACCTTATTAAGGCCACTTTCCCTGGGGCAGAGCACAGAGCCCACCTCCGTAGCAGCGAGGTTTCTGGAAGGGAAGAAGGCTGCAGGCCCTACAGGCCGGTGGCTCTCGAGTTCGGGGTTTTTTTTAAACATGACCACCACGTAGGAAATGTCTAGTCTCTGAGGCCGCGGCGCTGTCACTGGATGACGGGGCACGAACACGTTTCCCATCCCGTTGTCCTTCTTTAATCGCTTTAGTCACTAAGCTGGCTTCGTGGTGCACGGCTGGGCCACAGCCCTGTCTGAAAAGCTGTGGCGGTTTGTCCGTGGCGTGCACCTCCCCTTCATGGGCCCGGGACCCAGGGTCGCTGCGATGCCGCCACGTGGGGTCATTGGTTTTGGCAAGTGCAAGGCCGTGTGATGGGTCCTGCCTGGGGAGGGCACAGCTGGGGCAGAGCCCAGTCTGCCAAGACTCTGGCATCCGGCCCTGTGAGCCGCCCCGGCGGGGGGGGGGGGGGGGGGGGCGGGGGCGGGGTGCAGAAGAAACGGCGTGGAATATGGACTAGCAGTGGGTGCCAGTGGTCTGCTCTGCCAACCACCCGAACGTCTTTGTCCTCCTGAGCCCGTTCATTGGGTCCCGATGTCTGGGGCCCTGCTCAGTGTCAGGACACGGGAACAGGTCCCGACCCCAGCCCTGCGGAGCTCCCATCTAGTCTGGCTGCCAGGTTCACAGGGACGGGTGCAGAGAGCAGGTCTAGGGGACAGCCAGGGCTCTGGGGCGTCCAGAATAAAGAGCCAGGGCAGATAACTGGGCAAAAGGAAAACTCCCAAAGGACCTGACGTTTGGTCCAAGCAGGTGGGAGGTGGAACGCAGCATCCGCAGAAGCCCAGAGGCTGAGGGGCAGGGCCGTGCAGAGGTGTGTAGTGTGGGCCTTGTGGGGTACAGACAGCTTCACCTCTGTCTTCTGCCGTCCTGGCGACAAGCAAGCAAACTTGCAGGCCTCTGATTTCCTAGGGCCTGTCCCTCCTGCCCTCTCTATGTTCCGCATTTCCTGAAGGAGACACACACGTAAGACCCTCAGTACTGAGTGCAGTGGTGGCCTTCCCGCAGAGCAGGCTTGGGATCGGGCAGGAAATGCGAGTCGTCGAGATGAGGAAGCACGTGCTCTCTGTCCCCGGGATAGAACTTGAATCCCTCTCAGTCGGCTTCCCACTGCTGCCACAGCCCCTGGCTGTCCCGGTTTGCAGCCATGAGTGGCACTGTCATCAACGGTCCCTGGTGCCGTGTCCGCTCTCCTGGCGGCCGCTCCCCGGGCCGGGGCTGTACAGAGCCCCGTGGTCGAGCTCATGTACGCACCCACAGGAGGCACGGGAGCTCCCTCCAAACCTCAGCAACACGCACTTTCTCTGATCTCTGATTTCAGCCTCTCTGAAGGGACCGATGCCTCGGTGAGGCTGTGTTCGCCCCGAGGGCCGTTGAGCTGGCGTGCCTGCCCCGTGTCTGCAAGCACTTGGATGTCTGGGCTTTGTGAAGTGTCTGCCCAAGTCTTTTACCCATTTTTTAAAAATTGGGTTGCCTGTCTTACTCTTCGGGATCTGTACTTCTTTATACACTTTAACATTCTTACTAATTTTTTTTTAAGATTTTATTTATTTGACAGAGACACAGCGAGAGAGGGAACACAAGCAGGGGGAGTGGGAGAGGGAGAAGCAGGCCCCCCGCCGAGCAGGGAGCCCGATGCGGGGCTCGATCCCAGGACCCCGGGGCCGTGACCCGAGCCGAAGGCAGACGCTTAACGACTGAGGCACCCAGGCGCCCCATTCTTACTGATTTTCTGCTTAAAGTCTCCCGCTAGGACGGTGGATTCATCTGTTTCTCCTTGCAGTTGTTAGTTTTTGCCTCCTGTAGTTTGACTCTATTTTGAGGCACATACGTGTTGAGGATTGTATCGTGGAGAAGCGGCCCCTCTACCGGCACAGGAATACCCTTCTTTACTCCTGATGCCTGAAATTCAGACAGATACTCCTGCTTTCCTTGGATTAGTGTTGGCCTGGTGTGTTTTTCTCCATTTGCGTTTCATCTGTATTTTTTAATCTTTATCGTTTTATACTTCATGCTTGTAATCTTTATACCCAGCGTGGTTCCGTGTAGACAGGTGGTCTAGGTTTTTGATCCCCTCCGACCATCTGTCTTCCACGGGAGCATGTGGACCACCGATGTTCCAAGTGGAGACTCCTGCAGTTGGGTTCATATCTATTCTATTTGTCACCCTTGTTCTGTGTTCCTGTTACTGTCATCCTCTCCTTTTCTCGGTTTTGTGGTTTTAACTGAGCACTTCGTACGAGTCCCTTCTCTCCTTTTTTAGCAGGTCAGCTATTATTTTTTTAACTGTTCTACTACTTGCCCCAGAATTTGCAATACACGTTTGCAGCTAATCCAGGCGCGCTTCCAAACAACACTGCCCCGTCCCATGAGCAGTTTGCCTGCCTCGCGACAGCAGACGTCCCGATTCCAGCCCCCAGCCCTGTATCCTTGCTGTTCACGTTACGTAGGAATGTGCACACACAGGGTATAAGTGAGCGGATACGTCATCGCTGTTACTTTGAACAAACTATTGCCTGTTACATCAGTTAATCTCTCGCTGTGTCTCTCTCTGTCAAATAAATAAAATCTTTAAAAAATATATTAAAACTGTTTCATCTTGGGGCGCCTGGGTGGCTCAGTCGGTTAGGTGTCTGCCTTGGTCGGCCTTCGGCTCGGGTCATGATCCCCACGCCTCAGGATCGAGCCCCGCATCAGGCTCTGCGCTCAGCGTGGAGTGGAGCCTGCTTCTCCCTCTGCTTCTGCCCCTTCCCCTGCTTGTGCTCGCTCTCTTTCTCTCTCCCAAATGAGTAAATAAAATCTTTTAATAAAACAAAACCGTTTCATCTTGCCTTCACTTACTCCTTCCATGCTCTTGTGTTCTCTGTGCAGATGCCAGGTCTGATCTATCACTTTCCTGTTCTCTAAAGAACTTGTTTTCACGTTTGTTATGAGGCAGGTGTGCTGGTAATAGAGTCCCTCAATTTATCTTTGAGAAAGCCTTTATTTCTCCTTCCCTTTTGAAGGGAAGGGGAGTACAGAATTCTAGGTTAGCGTGTTTTGGTTTGTTTTTCTCTGAACCCCAGCTATCTCGCCTCCCTCTTCCTGCCGCCCAGCATCTGAGGAGTTAGATGTAACTCCTACCCTGTTTCTCTGTGGGGCAGGTGCTTTCTTCCTCGGGCTCCTTTCAGGATCTTTTTTCATAAAGATTTTACTTATTTTATTGGAGAGAGAGTATGTGTGAGTAGGGGGAGAGGGAGAATCTCAGGCAGACTCCCCGCTGAGCAAGGAGCCCAACGCGGGGCTTGATCTGCGACCCTGAGATCGCGCCCTAAGCCAAAATCAAGAATCGGACACTCGACCCACTGAGCCACCCAGGGGCCCCTAGATCTTTTATCTTTGATTTATTACACTTTGAAGGTAACGTGTCTGGCATTTGTCATGCTTGGTGTCTGCTGAGCTTCTGGGACCTGTGGTTTGGTGTCTGACACTAATTCAGGAACATTCTCAGTCATGTGTTCTGTCCCCCTCTCCTCCTGCCGGCCTTCCTGTTGCTCACACGTTTCCTGGCCGTCCCACAGCCTTGATGTTTTGTTGAGCTTCTTCTGATCTTTGTTCTCTTTGCTGTTCCGTGCTGGGCCGTTCTGTCGAGACGCCCTCCGGCTCACAGTCTTCCCTCGGCCACGTCCAGTCTCCTGCAAGTATCCTCTCCATGGCCTGCCTCTTCATTCTCAGTGATACTTCGATGAGCAGAAGTTTCATCTTAGTGGGATTCCACATACAGCTTTTTCTTTACATGTAGCGTTTCTACACCCTTCTAAAGAATTCTTTGCCTATCCCAAGCTTAAGGAGACATTGCCGTAAGTTTTCTTCTGGAATGTTCAGGAGTGTTAAAGCGCCCCTGCATCTGGAATGGAGTCTGGGGTAAGATGTAAGGCAGAGGGTCGAGATTGATCCGTCCAGATGTCCGGCTGACACTATCATTTATTGAAGAGATTGCGTCTTCCACTGTCCTGCAGCCCCCTCTGGCGTAATCCCAGGGCAGCCGTGACACAGAGCCTGACGTCTCTTTCCTGTCCCACGTCCCCAGTGGCATCCCGCGACCGGGTGGGTAACTGAAGAAGCTCGGCACAGCTGGCCAGATGCTGTGCCGGGCCCTGGGGTCTGCCCTCCAGACGCTCTCTTGACCACAGAGGCTGCCGGTGGGGTCGTCCCATGGCCCACGGCTCGTCCCGCTGTCCTGACCTCACCGCAGAGCACAGAGCCCTCAGGAAATTGGCGACCTTTTATTGTTGTCAGACTCACGGCCGTATTCCACAGGTGTTCATTATCCTCAGAGGCTCATGATCTTTCACACTCTGGAGGCCTCATCCAGTGAGAGAGGCCGTGGAGGGCGCTTCCTCCCGGCTGCCCCCCTGGGCATCCACGTGGGCGTGTCGTGCTCCTGCAGGCGACATGCTCCCCCTGGAGGACATCCTCCTGTGGCCACGGGGCAGTAATGATTTCTACACTCAGAAGCAGAGGGCGAAGGCATCGTGCTGCAGACATTCTTCATGAAGGCCGGGACAGGCCTTACCTTGAGGTTGAGGGCAGAAGTTCAGCCCCAGAGCCCACACCATCAGAAGGGCCGCACAGCACCACACCGGCTCCTAGTCTTGGGGTCAGCTCTGAGGAGCACTCTCCGGGACCCCCACCTCCTCTCCCCAGGGCCACTGGGGTACCAGGCCGGTGTCTAGGATAGAGCTAGAAGTCAGAACACTCTCCGACAAAGGAGTATTGTGCCCCTGCCCCTATGGGGTGAGAGGAAGAGGCCAGATGGCACATTCTAATCCACTTTAGGAGCAGGCCGAGATGTGTCTCAGGCCCCACAGGCCAGAAGGACGACTGACTCCAGCAGCAGCCCTGGGCTTCTTGCAGGCAAGTGAGTCGGGGTGGCCTCTGCAGGGAGCCTGGCACATGCTTTATCCACCGCACTCCCCTTGTGCCCTTACAGATCCCAGAGCAGGCCACCGGTCTAGAGCTAACACACCCTCCCCACCTGCAGGCTTGGGTGAGCATGTACACACGCACGGTCGTCCCTGGGGGAACAGCATCTGAGCAGCAAGGATGCAGCATTCTTTGCGGGGGAGCTGGGGCTTGTCAGAGTCAGGTTTGGGCTGTAGGCAGGTGGAGGGTCCCATCTCTCTGGCCAGCGTGCCTGATGCCTCCAGCAAGGCCGCAGAGCGCCATGTTTAGAGAACCTCAGAAGCTGAGTGGCTGAACAGAGCCCCCCCACACCCACCCAGACACTCGGCTGCTGTCATTTTGTTTAATTCATGATTCATCCTGTTCTCTGCCATCTGGGGAGCTGAGCATCACACATACAATCCGACACTTTAGCAAAACTGAAACTGTCATCCCTGCTAATTATCCCAGCCTGGGAAGTGAGATTATTGATATTTCGTGCGCTGCTGTGTATTTGGGGAAGATTAACCAAAACTAGTCAAAACATGAAATCACTAGGTGAAGTTTTTCAAAGCAAGCCCCACCAGCCTGCTGCCAGAGTGCTGGCGGAGGCCCTGCGGGGTGCCAGGACATTTAACTGGGGGGTCATTTGCACCCCCAAGTGAACACACACAACCATGTTTTTTAAGGCAAGTCTAATTTTAATGAACCACGTCAGTGAATAAATTCCAGCTTTCAGAACCACTCGGGCCTGGTCTGTCGGCAGCCAGCTCAAGTGACTCCGCTGCGGCCTTCCCGGCAGCTCCGGTGGGTTCCGAGCAGAGGAAGGCATCTGCTGGGATCAGACCACTAAGACCTGACACGTGTGTGTGTGTGTGTGTGTGTGTGTGTGTGTGTGTGTGTGTGTGTAATGAGCAAAGTGGTTTCCCTGGCTCCGAGACCTGACGTGTGTGTGTGTGTGTGTGTGTGTGCGTGTGTGTGTGTGTGTGTGTGTGTGTGTAATGAGCAAAGTGGTTTCCCTGGCTCCGAGACCTGACGTGTGTGTGTGTGTGTGTGTGTGTGTGTGTGTGTGTGTGTGTAATGAGCAAAGTGGTTTCCCTGGCTCCGAGACCTGACGTGTGTGTGTGTGTGTGTGTGTGTGTGTGTGTGTGTGTGTGTAATGAGCAAAGTGGTTTCCCTGGCTTCTCATTCCAGGCACAGGAAGCAATTGTGTGTGTGTGTGTGTGTGTGTGTGTGTAATGAGCAAAGTGGTTTCCCTGGCTTCTCATTCCAGGCACAGGAAGCAATTATGCATTGTGTTCCTAACAGAACTTGGAGATCAAAGCTAAAAAAAAAAAAAAAAATTCTTTACATACACCTATAAATGGTCAGGCATAATTAAAGCACTCAGAGAAACAAAAATACACGTGAGACAGTAGGGAAGCGAGACTCAGGAAGGAACAGACGGAGCTCCGCGGCTGCCGCGGCCCCGGGCAGCGCTGAGCCTCCAGAAAGCGTCGGCCGCGTGAACAACGAGGGGTGGGCCGTCTGGCTGGGCGGCCCTGAGCATACCCGGGGTGCACGCGCGAAGCTGCCGCTCGCCGGCGCCTCGCGACAGCAAGTTGGCCCGTTACCGTCGGTGACCCACGCCAGTTGGGAAACTGGCCGAGCTCCGTGCGGGGTGGGGGGTTGTTCTGCTCCGGCGTGAGACGCGCGGGCATGTGAAGGGATGCGCGGAGGCGGCGGCCCAAAGATCACACGGAAATGGTCACAAGGGCTCCTTCCGGGGAGGCGTCCAGGGGTGCTGGCCGCGTCATCTACCACGGACGTGTGATTTGGGGGCTACTTCGAATCTGACGCCAGCATCAGAACGTCCTGGGCGGGCAGCCTGGTTCTGCTGTCGCGCATACACTTGTGCTCGGGTGGGAAAGGGGTCCCTGGGAGGAGGCCGGAAGCCCCTGTCCTGTGATCAGCCACAGGGGAGCTGGCTGGAGGGTTGGGGCGTCTCCTTGGGAAGCCATGGTTCTCAGCACAGGTGTGAGGAGAGGGGATTCGGGGCTCAGGTCCCCAGAGCCTGCAGCCTGGAGAGAAGCATCCGTGTGGCTGTTGCCATCCTGTGGGAAGAGCAGGAACTGGACAGGGTGGGAGGCCCCCGGCTCCACCGCCCACCCCCGTGACCCCCCAGCAGCTGAACTCGGCCAGGCTGGGCTGCCCCGTGGCTCACGGGCTGTTGAGCTGGGTCGGCCTGTGCGCCCTGAACCAGAACCTCTGAACAGAATCAGTATTTGAAAGGTCCCCAGATGACTGCAAAGTCCCGCCAGGTCACCAGGTGGGGAAGCGCTCCTGCGTTCCCGGCATGCCCACGCGGGCCCCGCTCTTCTGCGCCCCAGAGCCTTGCTGTAAGGGTCACCCGCCCCGCCCGCCCGCAGGGAGCTGCAGGAGGAGAGCGGTCTGACCGTGGACGTGCTTCACAAGGTGGGCCACATCGTGTTTGAGTTCGTGGGCGAGCCTGAGCTGATGGACGTGCACATTTTCTGCACAGACAGTGTCCAGGGGACGCCCGTGGAGAGCGATGGTGAGTCTTGGAGTCCGTCCCTCCCCACCCCGGCGGGCGAGGGGAAGCCAGGCCCGGGTCCCGGGAGGCGGGCACCGCGCCAGCACCTAGCTCTGAGCCTCGTTCCTCTTCCGCAAAGTGACAGTGACACAGCCAGAAGGACTGAGCCCGAGGACGCCCAGTTCCCCACACAGACCTGCCCGGTCATTGCTCACTGACGGGCAGTTTAAGCCCGAGTGGAACATGTGTTCTCTTTCCACCTGCTACAGAAATGCGCCCTCGGTGGTTCCAGCTAGACCAGATCCCCTTCTCGGACATGTGGCCCGATGACAGCTACTGGTTTCCCCTCCTGCTTCAGAAGAAGAAATTCCACGGGTACTTCAAGTTCCAGGACCCCGACACCATCCTGGACTACACACTACGCGAGGTGGACGAGGCGTAGAGGCAGAAGTGCACTGGCACCTGCAGGCCATGGGAGCCGCCTCACCCGGTTCACTGAGCCCCGAGGCAGAGCTGGGGTCTTGGGGGTGGGGTGGGGTGGGGTGCGGTGCAGTGGGCGGAGGTGAAAATAAAGACCTTGTACCTTTTCCACATTCCTCACGGGGCCCCAGCTGGACTGTGACCGCACCCTGGGACAGAGCAGCGCCGAGGGGACAGCTGGAGGGCTGGGTGCTGCCCTGTGCGGTGCCATGGGCTCTTGTTGGGACCCAGTGTGGGCGAACACCTGTACCCTCCTTGCTCACCACCCCTCCATCAAGGGGAAACTGAGGAACAGTCATGGCCCAGGGCTAAAACCCTGGTCTACAGCACTGGAGGCCGTCCCCTACGTGACCCCAAGGGACAGGGTGTTCTTGTCCACATCTCTGACTACCAGAAAAGGGGGAGGCAGAGAATGTACAATTTACTCAATTTTCATAAACAGGTTTAATGGTGGTCGTTCGTGTTTATCGATAAAAACTTTGGAACGTAGGCCATTTGTGAACAATTCCAGTTTACTGGGCATAATAGTAACTGATCCCTACAGCTTTTCTTATAAAGTGCTCCATACATCAAACTGCGTCACCAAGGGAGGAAGGGCCTCGAGGCAGACAGAACCAGCCAGAGTCCTGTGCGCGCATCAGAACTGTGTCTTCCGCTCCGGCTCTGCATCTGCCGGCGACAGCGAGCGAGCGAGCAGGGTCCAGGCTGGAAGGTCCTGGGTGGGGTTCCACTCCAGCCTTGCTGGAGTCCGGGAGCAGGGCTCTGTCCCCCCACGCAGGCCATGGAAGACAAGGAAGACCCTGCAGCTCAGGTACAAGGAGGCTCTGTGCAGAAAAAGGTGGCTTCTGCTGTCCCCAGCTGAGGGCACAGGGAGGACATGACACCCCCACCCCCAGCAAGCCTCTGCATCTGTCTGTTGACCTCCCTGCAGGGCCTGGGAGGGGGAGGGAGGGGATGGACCAGAAACTCCCCTCCAGGCAAGAGCCCCTCCTCGTTTCCAGGCCAAGGGAACATGGAGTCACCAGTAAGTCCTCTCCAGAAAGCACAGGGCAAGTCTCTAGTGCTGGAAGTCTCCTTGGTGACCTGGGTGAGGAGGCCCTCCCGCCTTCGAGCTGCTGCCCAGTGCGTGCGCCCCCAACCCCAGCGCGTGCAGGGCGGGGCCTGCTCTCCACTGTCCTGGGATCGCCTGTCCCTCGCCAGCCACATGCAGGCCATGGGCGGGTGAGCAGCATCGGACAGGGACGAACAGGAGGCTCAGAGGTCACGCTTTGTGGCTCAAGTGCACACAGGGCCGCGGGAGCAGCCCCGTGGGGCAGCACAGACCCGCTCCCAGCGCCCGAGAACCCATCTCTACAGTGGGGGGTGAGAACACAAGCACCACCCAGAAACAAGACACTGACCAAAATGACCCCCAGTGTGCTGGGCTCTGCAGATGCACCGCCCCTTCTCGTCACCCCAGGAAGGCACAAGCCGCGGCCATGGGGCCTCGGGCTGGGGGGGGGGGGGGGGCGCAGCAGGTTTCCCCACACACACACACACACCCCCACGGCTGTTCCAGCGGCACAGGCAGAACCTACACGTGGGGTGGGTCCAAGTCCCGGCCTGACCCGGTCGTCTAGCCAGACCGAAAGGACACTCCCCCAGACCATGGTGTGCATGGTCTCCTCGGGGAAGCACACCTGTCTGTGGGTAGAGAAGTTACCCTCGGTCCCCGTGCTGTGTGCGGATACACAGGTGGACATCAGACCCAGACGCAGCCCCAGGAGTCTGCGCTCCCCCCTGGAAGGCATGAATCTCAGGAATCCTGTAGTACAGTCAGAACCTCCTCCAGCACCGCTCAGGGCCAGGGAGCAGTGAGCTCAAAGGGCTGCAGTCCTCGGAGAAAGCACCCTGCCTATGTTTACACAAAAGGGATTCAGAGCAGGAAGCACCCGGGCCCTAAGCACACAGGAGCCCCAGAGCTCCTGGAACAGAGCCCTCTGGGCCTGCAGGTGCCGGAGGGAGGCTAGAAGGAGGGGTCTGAGTGCCCAAAGTAGGTGAGGTCAGCTTACAGCAGGTCAGCCACGGCAACACGGGCCCTTGATGCAGAGTCCAGCCAGGACACCGCCCCCCACCCGCGCTCCTCTGTCCTTCCAGCCTCCAGGTGCAGTCTGCAGAGAAAGGGGCGTCCAGGCAGCTGAGAGGACGGAGCTGTTGCTGCACTTGGACAAACAGCACCACTTCACCTTGTCTCCGCCATCGCAGACCACCAGGCACACACGGGTCAGAGAGTGAGCGTGCACGCAGGGAGGGACACAGGACACTTTACCCTAGAGGCCAGGCCAGAGGCCCCAAGGCACTCCCTGGGGCTTGTCCCTGGAAATCACCGCCGTCTGTGCACCCAGCGCCGAGTCCCCGCCCCACGCACACTCACACTGCCACCCTAAACCGGCCCAGGACGGCCGGCTGGCCTCCAGGGACGTGCCAGCTACAGCCACCCCTCATCTGACACAGGGACAGTCCTGCCCTCTGTGGGGTCAGCTCATCCAGACCATCCTGACTGCTCTAAGCCCCTGGGGGGGCCCCCTGCACATGCCACCCCCCCCGGCACCTGCTATGTGGAAACCATCCTGCCACCGTGACCTCTGGGAATCAGAGAAAACCATTCCAGGGACCCTCAACTTCTCCTCGCCAGACTCACAGGCACTGTTGCGGGGGGGGGGGGGGGGGTAGGGGGACAGGGGCAGGGGCGGCTGAGCAGATCCCTGTGGCCTCTGGCTTCTGTGGACGCTCAGAGCCCTGGGGTCGTGTCCTCGGCCCTGCTCCCCAGGAGGGCAGCACCCAGACCCTGGCCCCTCCCGGCCCGGGCATCAACCCAACACCAGGGACCCCGTGGTGGGGGGGGAGGCAGCCGCTGTCTGAAGGGAATTAAACAGGAACACACCGTTTGGAAAGAGGTTTTAGTGAGGCCGCCCGGGCTCCCGCCCCAGGCCACTGGCACTACTGAGGAGACACGCCGTCCTCCAGGGGCCTCGGCGGGGTCAGGGAACTGTTGGGTCCCGCGAAGAGGCAGCTGAGCTTGGGCTTCAGGTCGTTCCACACCTTGCTCATCTGGAGGAGAGGGAGCACAACAGGGTGAGAAACCGCCGAGGAGCCCCATGCCACCAGACCGGACCAGGGGGGCAGCTGGCCCTTCCCCTCGCCACATCTCAGCCCCTTCCTCCACAGGGGACACTGAAAGCGGAGGAACGGTGTGCGCCGCACGCGCGCCCGGCAGGTGGGCTCCGCCAGGACCGGCCTCCCGGTGCAGCGGGTCACACAGGACAAGCCGCGCCAGACAGCAAGTGGGGGTAAGACATGCAGCAGCGCTCGCTCCCTCGCACGCTGGTATCCGGCTTGAGGAGCGGACACCAGCGGCACGGGGAGGAGGGCGGCTCGGAGTCAGCCTCCCCAGACCCGAGCCCACCCGCACGGGGCCCCGCGCGGGCCTCCACCAGAGCGGGAGAGGCCCACTCCTCTCTGGCTGACACGTCGGGACGCTCCCCAGGGATGGGGACGCGGCAGTCTCAGATGCTTGTAGCCCATCACCCTCCAGGTCCCATGCCGATCCTGGAGGCCGGGCAGGCGCACAGCACACACCGTCCTTCAGCAACGGAAACTTGCCACAGGGATTAAACACGCCGAGGCTGGAGAGTTCTAACAGGCGCAGAGCCGGGACTGCGGCCCAGGCTTTAGGGACTCTGGCCTGAGCATCCCTAAGGGACCAGGGAGCTACAGGTGGCCACAGGCAGACGCGCCCCCCCCCCCCGCCCCCAGCAGGTGACTGTGCTGCTGGGGCTGCCGCCAGGACTTGACCCAACCCAGCACACACCACGTCAGCAGCCGCCAGCAAAGGCAGAACCACACGGGGACTGTACACGAGTTTCTTCAACCCTAGACACACACCCCCTTCTAGGCTGTCTGGAGAGGGACACGCCTGCCCCCGTTCACGGAAGCGCGAGGAGTCCAAGACAAGCTAGCACTACGCAGCTCTGGGTTCCTGGGGCCAGCAGGCGTCCACGGAGCTTGCCACGTCTCCGGCCAAGCAGAGGGCTTGTTCCCAGCAGTGCAGGAGCCGCCGGCCGGAGGACACGGACCCGGGGTCTGCGCCAACCCCTGCCTTCTCTCACCGACGCCCCACCCTCTCTTCTCTCCATTCCAGGGGACGCTGCACTTTACCCGACTCCAGAATCCCTCCAGGAGAGGAGGAATGCTTCCATCATGGTCTCACGCTGCCCCCCACCCTCCAAGAATCGTGAGGACAACTTTGCCACTGCTGTTCTGCCTACGTGTGAGATAGCAGACGTGAACCCTGCCTGTTTACAGACCCCGTGCTCCCCAGCAATGCCGCAAGGCCGGCTGCAGGAGTGCCAGGCTCCCAGACAGCGAGGGGCTGGCCAACCCACCTCCTTGTGCCCTTGGATCTGTGAGTTGACAAAGGCCCCGAGAATGTGGGAGGTGAGGGGCAGGTAGACGTGGACCAGCTGCATCTCCTGGTGCAGGCAGTACAAGGAGAAGTAGCTCCGAAGCTCCAAGGTCTGGATGGCATTCTCCTGCTGCAGAGAGAGGAGCCGCCCCTTGTACCTGGCCCAGCAGACGCTGCAGAGCGCCACACCAACACACGGCCTCTCCCCGAGCCCGGGGCCTCAAGCCCTTCCCTGCATCAGCACTGAGGAAAATTCCAGGCCACTCACCCCAACCAGGTGCCCCGAGGGCTCTACTCTGGGCACCGCAGGGCCGCCTGCCCACCCCCACCGCCGGCTACACCAGCCCCGGGCAGCGACGCGCCGGAAGCTCAGGGGCCAAGCCCCAGAGTACAGCTCCAGGGTCCAGCCAGGCCAGGCCTGCAGCCCCGGGCCGCCCGCCCCCGCCCCCAGTAGCACCTCGACGATGCGGGACTCCAGCTGCTCTGCGGCGTCGGGCTCGCGGCTCTGCACGGTGGTGCTCAGCATCTGCCTCCTCGTCAGGCTGTACTTGTGCAGTGCACGCTGGTGCTTGTGCAGCACGCCCTTCTCATGCCGTTCACACAGCTCCTGTGCGGGGGGGGGGGGGGGGGGGGGGGGCGTTGCACCTGCGCTCAGCCACCAGCCAGCCGGGACTGGAGCCGTCCCCTCCGGGGGAGGCAGCGGGAGGAGACCGGGAAACAGACACAGGCTTCGAAGTCAGCGCTGTTCACATGCGAGCCCCTCCTCTTTAGAAACCGTTCACACGCACTCCCACGCACTGCACACTCAGGGAGGATTCGTGGAACAGGATGGTTCAGGTGACGGGCCCCGGGTGAAACCAGGAGGGGCTGCAGTGCAAATCGGCACCACCAACCGAAAACCCACATAAACTAGGTCCTATCCACAGAGGAAGACGGACAGGGAACACGGAAGATGGGTCTCCGACTTTTCCGCTGCCCAGTTTCAGGAAGCCCATGTCCCTCCAGCAGCAAAAAGACCCGTCTCCGAAAGGAAGATGCACTGGCATTTCCCTGGAGCCGTGAAATAGCCCCAAGCAGTAATCTTGTGGGAAATACTGGCCACAGAATCACAGCGCTGGGACCTCAAGGGGACCTCGCTACCATCCAACTTAACAGAGAAATCCCTTCTGGGACCTCCTCAAAGTCCCGGGGCCCCTCCTCTGGAGCTCAGCACGAAGCATTCTCTGGCTTCACAGACAATCCAGCCCATCACCGAAGCCGCCACGGTTCAGAAGCCAGCCCTACCCAGAGCTGGAGTCGGACTTCCCAGAACCTCTGCCCACAGAAGAGGCAACCTCCCTCAGTGCTAGGCCAGCCCCTCACGTATGTGTAGGGAGCGAGCATATTTTCTCACACACATGTGCACAGTCACACGTGCACACGCACACACGTGTGGGGACACACGTATACGCACGCGTATATATAAGGTGCTCGTGCATTCACACACATGCACACGTGTGCACACACACACATACATACCACACACGCACACGTGTATGCACGTGTCTACGTGTACACACACACGCACTCATGCACATGCACACACACTCACACCCGCCATTCTCAGACCAAGGGAAGACAGAGGCCTGTCTGCACACCTGCTGGGGCCACAGCCCAGAGCACCGGCAGAACCCAAGGGGAAATAACTCTGGCAAGACTGCCTACGGCCCATCTTCCCTCCACAGCCCTGGCTTCGCAGCTCTTCGTCCACTCCTCTGGAGTCACACCCCTGAAAGATCATGGATCCTTCTCAAAATCTCTGTCCTTGGCCAAGGAGCAGCCAGACTCACTTTATAGGACTGGAGCAAATCCAAGAAGAGGTTCAATTTCTCCACCACGTCATTCTCTTCCTGTTTGCCCTAGAAAACAAGGGTGGGTGACCAACACCGAGCACCACAGGACCCAGAGCCCCGGCCAGGGCCCCCCATACACAGGCCTGAGCTGGCTCTCCCCCCCACAGCCACCAGCCAGCTCTACAGAAGAGCCACCTTCCCACACGAAGGCCCCCCAACATGAGGCAGGGAAGCCACAGAACCCGGCGGCTGGTTGAAAACTACATCCTCAGTCCCCAAGGTCATGTGCCCACACCCTCAGTCCCCAAGGTCATGTGCCCTCTCGTGCTTGTCGCTCCACAGCACTGGGCCCCCCAGCATGCCAAAGCCACGGTGCGGTGGGGCTGGGCTGGCTTCCTGGGACCCCCCTGTTCTAACACCGTGCTCACAGCCACACGTCCTGAAGGGCTCTAGAGCACAGCTCATGTCCCTCAGGCACCGACACCTGCCGAGCACCTTGCCCGGGTGTTTGCTGAACACTTCCTAGGCATTCATCAAGCACCTCTCAGCTGTTTGGTGAGCACCTCACCTCCCCCAGGTGCAGCGTGGGCTCCTCAGAGAAAAGAGCCCTTTTCACAACCTCTAGAGCTCCAGCTACGGCACAGCATGAAAAGCTCACCTCAGGAACCACACATCGGACTGTGTGTGTAGAGGGTGCAGCCAGGAGGCAGAAGATGGGAAGACAGGGGGAGGGGACGAATCTGACCGCGTTACAAGCACTGCCCTGGGAGCCAGGGGCTCCTGCCCGGGTTCTGCCACCAACTCAGGGGACCCGGGACTCATGCCCGCTGAGCTCAGAGGTTCCAGGCTACTCATTCCCACACCCACAGCCAAGACTCGAGCCAATAAGGTCACAGGAAAATAACAGGCATGTTCCAGGTCTTCTAAACCTGGAAGGAAAACACCAGAGGTCCACAGGTGCCCTGCTCCCGCCTGACTGAGCGGAGGGCCACAGGAGGACGGAGGTTCCTCGGTCTAGCAGCAGGTCACGTCACTGGCTAAGTCCCCGTTCTCGTTCAGACCCCAAAGCACCATCCTGTCAGCATGGAAACAACAGCCCCCCCTGAGCCTCCGTTGTCCGGCCAGGATATAGCGACCTGGGGCCCCTAACAGGTATGGGGAGAATAAAACCAGGGCGTGTGGAAACGGAGTGAGGAAAACCAGCCCCTGGATGTCTTTCCTCGCGCAGTGAGAGTGAACAGAACCCCAGCTGTGCTGGATGAAAGTCCTGACGGTCGTTTGATCCAGTTTCACATTAAAACTATATTAATTTCACTTCAACGTGAAAACCACGAGGAATAGTCAGGAAGTGGCACTTCCTCAGACATCACATTTCAAAGCAGCATCCGCCAGCTATCAGAGAATCTCAGAGCTTGGGGGTCAGCTTCAAACTATGAACTTTCACATCAGAAGCCTGAACCCTCTCTCCCACTTCAAAGGCAGAAACACAGCGTCCAAAGCTCAGTCGGAAAACACAGGAGACGACGGAGTCAGGAGTTTCCGTTCTGCGGGACGCCTGGGGATTCACCGTGCACCCCACACGCTCTCCCACCCCTGCCATGAGGCTGCCTGTTGAACTGGGAGCTGTGTGGGCCCAGGAGACCTGGGCCCTGAGAGGGACCAGGACAGCTTCAATTTTAGGTTTCAAAATGAGCTTTGAGGAAAGTCCAACAGGTTCCATGAAAAGTGTCCGAATGACCTCATCCAGCCCTTGCTTCTCACGGACGCGGAACAGGCCCAGGAAGCCACAGAACCCGAGCACAGGCCCAGCACAAGACACTGCCGCCGCACCTCCCACAGCACGGTGCCAGGCCTCCCCGCAGCGGACACGTGGGCACCTGGCAGGCCTGGAGAGGGACTGGGCCCGGCGCCAATTCTGAGAAATGCCAGCAACACCCTACGCTCAGTTTCTAACAGGAACACACAGGCACCGGGACCACAGAGGAAGAAAACCCAGGACTTTCCGTACCAGCCAATGAGATCAAATTTCCTTTTCAGAACTTAGAGACGTCCTGGGCCTCTGAGGGCCCCACCTTGAGCCTGAAAATCCCCCAGCTCCACGGTCAGAGTCCACCACCGTCACCGTGTTCTCCAGCCTGCTACTAAGGAGCTTCGAGCGTCAGACAGGCAGCAAGTCCCTTCACAGGTACACCATTTTAATTTATTTACTACCAGCCTAAAGACCATTTCCCCAAGAACCAGGCCGCAAACACTCACCCTCAAAGTCACATAGGGGTTTTATAGCATCAAAGCACCCAGAAGAGCCTCTCCGTCTGCCAGTAAACTGTGGACCTTCAAATCGATCCCCAAGGACCACAAGGCCCCTGCGCGTGCAGCAGAAGCATTTCCGGAGGCTAACTGGGTCTCTGCGGGGAATGGAGATGGGCTCTCTCGGAGCTCCGGAGCTTACTTACTGTCCTGATAAGTTATCAAGGAACCAAGTACTTGCTGACTAGGATAGCAAAGTGGGAACTACCTGGTCCACACAGAAGCATGCGGGGAAGTCCGAGATTACGTTTTCAAGGACAGATTATAGCTTCTCATCTCAGCAAAATCAACCCTCAAAGGAGCAGCACCCAGTCTGTCATGGGCAACCATCTTCAGAGCGTCAGGGGCTCACAGGGAGCCACTCGGAACAGATGGGGACATGCAGTTCCAACCAAGACCAACACCCATTCACTCCGGACAGAGGACTCCAAAGTCCACGTAAGAAGAGGTCCCTGCGTCCATTAGACAGGGACAGGTGCTCTTCAGAACGGGCACCGAGCACAACAACGTCACTCACCTGCTGGGCAGCTTTGTCAGCAAGCAGTGCAAATTCAACGGACAGGCCTCTCAGCGCCTGTTTAAGGGACCCCCACGTGCTGCTGTTCAGAGAGGCCCAGGAGGGGAGCGGGGTCGTGTCAGACCCCAAAGCACTAAGGGAAAAAGAAACAGAGGAGACAAGACACTCAAGGCCTGGGAGCCAAGCTGGCCATCCAGCATGACATGTCATCCCAGGGCAACCTCTGCCAACGAAGAGCGGTCCCTGGGGACATCTGAGCATCTGTCAGAAAGGCAGGACCTCAGTCCCCGCCCCAGGCCTCCTGAGCCACTTCTGGTCAACAAGCCCCCCAGGGACGGGTGTGCACATGTGGGCCTGCGAGGCAGAATTCTGGGGACTGCGGAGGAGGGTGCGTTCCTGGCTGACCATCCGCTGCCCCTCCACCCAGAGGAGCGTGAACAGTTCGTGCCATCCTTTTCCAGTCTAGTCCTGACAGCAGGGAAAACGCCGTGTGACCTACTGGCACACACTCGTCTGTTTAGGGATCCACCCTTCTTCCCTGCCTAAATTCTCATTTTGTCCTTCTAAATTCCATAACCCATTTCCCCAACCCTCTCCTTCGCCTTCTAACAGTGAAACTGGTCAGAATGGGCGTCGCTATGGTAAAACGCCTTCTGCCACGAAGTCTGCAGATCCCTCCCCCGGCGGGGCACCTGCCTCAGCTCCTTCCCGAATATGAGAAGGTCAGCAGCATTGTCGATGGCCCTCGATGCAATCCGCTCAGCCCGATCGCGAAGCTTGTGGAAGCTGTTGTAGATGTTCCGAATGAGCTCCCGGCTGACGGCTAACTGAGTCTGGATGTCGGCCGGGAGGAAGTCCTGGCAGGGAGGACAGCAAGGCCGCGCATTACTGGCCGTGAAGGGCCTTTTGGAGACAATGCCCAACAGGGCAGGCAAGAAGCCCAGCAACGGAGCAGCTTGTGGGCCCAGACGCCAGGCCATGTGGGGGCCTCACGGGGCCTCCCTTCTTGTCCAAAAAAAAAACAGAAACCAACATCACACATATACCACAAACACTAAGCTGAGTGGCCCCAGGAGATGGCGATTCTAGCGTCCACTGAAAGTGGACCCAACTGGAGGTCCTGCCAGAAGGCACACTCCAGTAACAACCATCAAGCTCAAGGTGACTCTCCGCATGAGGGCAAGTCCTCCGGGAAGCCGCATTTCTCCCCCAAGAGTCACTTTTTACCGGGTTTACTATTAACTACCTATTAACGTGAACTCTTCTTTAACATTAACATTAACTACATAACGCTTACAAGATAGGAAGCTTAGAGAATGGAGTGGGCACATGGGCAGGAGTCCGTATTTCCGTATGGAGAAGCAGTTTAAGAAGGAAAAGGAAAAAGCTACCCAGTAGCCACCTTAATCCTCTTTAGAGAAAGAACAGATTTGCTAAATTTTACAATAAACCAATGCAACACTCCCATCCCCTCTGAAATCCGAGAGGCTAGTGACCCAGCGGGAGTCCACCTGAATCACAAAAAAAGCCTCGGGGATGTGGCAGGACAGCTGGCCGGCTCTGTGGCCAGACCATGTTCAGCCCCCTACGGGTGGGCTACTTGGTGGTCTGGGACCTTGGCAGCCTCTCGGGGCCCGTCTCCCCATCTGCAAAGTTGGCAGGACACCAGCTGTGCGTTTGAGCAGGTGAAAGCAGGTGAAATGAGGAAACCATGCAGCAGGCCTCAGCGTCACCCCCAGCACGCAGTCAGGCATGGGGTCAGGTGGTCACTGCCTGGACTGGAGGGGGCGCGTCACGACGAGCAAAGTACCTTGGCCCGAGGAGCCAGCTTACAGTTCATGAATTCATCTCCAACATACTGAGCTGATTCCTTTAACTTGTTCTGCACGTCCTGCAAAAGGAAACAGAACAGCCAGCTCTACCAAGCTGCAGAACAGTCTGTACGAGACCACGGAAGTCAGCAGGAGGCAGGATGTAGGCCTTCCTCAAAGGGAACGCGTTCCCATTGAAGGGCTGTCACACAGGCATCCCAGAATATCTCGTCACCGTGTCTCCCAGGACTTCTTCCCATTGACTTTAACCTTTAGGGTGGCCTTCCACAGCCAGGAAAGCCTGACTTAACAACACCGGCACTGCAAAACCTCCAGCTCCAGAGGGCAGCTCTCTCTCCAGAAACACAGGAACTCCATCCAGAGCAGAGAGGACCTCCATGCCATAGACGTCACATCCTGGTGGGTCCCACCGCGTGGGGCACAGAGATGAGCTGAGGTGTCCTCCTTCCTTCAGACAGACCCACAGGACCCGGCCCACAGAGCCCCGGGAGGGCCCGTGGGCAGCACACAGGCCTCCTTGGCAAAGCCATGTCCAAGACTGGGACCCACAAAGAGCCATGGGAAATACAGGCAGAGAGCCTAACCTGCAGCTCCTTATGAGTCAAGGAATTCTAGAATTTCAGAGATGCCTTGAGGATCATCTGTCCTAATTTTCTCATTTTACCAGAGGAAACGGAGTCAGGGAGGTCCCAGGGACAACACCCTATCTGTGTGAGGGCAAAGGGTCACACCTCCAGGACAGGGACGCTGCCCAACTCTGTGCCCAGTGTGTGCAGCTCCCAGGCCCCCCGCATTCCTCTCTGGCAGTAAAGATCCCTGTGCTAAAGGAACCTGTGCACCCAGGGTTCAAAGGCCTACACTCCCAGCTAAAGGGCAGAGGATCACAGCAAGCTTTCATGGGGTGCCTGCTTCACGTCCCATAAGAGGGGCGTCAGTGGCAGGTACCCCTGAGCTAGCAGCAGGAAAGCCTTCTCAAGGAGACCCCAGACCCCTCGGTCTGCCTCTGTGGCTCCACAATCTGTGTCCTGCAGTGGGAGAGGGTGGGACTGAGCCCCCCAGGGCCCTGCTCGAGAAGGGGGTTCCCTCGGACAGAAGACGACCCATCTGATTCCACTGGTAAAGTGGCCCTGTTGGAGCCCCTACCTCCACCCCTCTCCCTAGGCAAGCAGGCTGCCCTTGGGACAAGGCAGGGACTTCCTCCCCAACTGGGAACAAGGGCTCTGCCTCGCTCCCCAAGGCTAACGAACACTGCACAACAGCTGACAGACACAGCCGCTTGGTTTCTAACAGAAATTAACATCCACATGGAGACGGTCTCCCAGGACGTGGGTCTATCCTGCAGCTCTGTGAAAAAGACTTCACTCAGTCTTCCAATGGCACGTCATCAATGTGGCCTCATTTGCTTTCGGGGAAACAGCCATTGCAATCTGGGGTCTCCGGCACTTCCGTAACCCTCCCAAGCAAAGCCTTCGGGGCGACGGCGCTCAGAACCTCCAGCTGGACACACCAAATCCTGCCAAGCCAACGCCAAGGATGCCTCCTGACATCACAGCCCCATTATCTGGGAAGGAAGTAAATCTCACTTGGCGCGGTCACGTGGGCAGGAGACTCCATCAGGGCACCGAAGCCGAGGAGAGCAAGACAACAAGCAAATATAAGAATGCCAGGCAGTGTGGGGAACCTCAGGCCCCACCCGCGACAGTGAAGTACTCACAGGGCCACTGAAGGACAGGAACAGCCGGAGGGCCACGTCCTCGGAGAACGGGGGGTGCCGGGCCACCAGGTTAATGAAGCGCCTCAGCGCCCTCCGCCGGGCCTCGATGAACTCCCGGTCGGCTGCGGGCAGAGAGCATGGGGTCAGCAAACAGGCTGGGCAGCAGCCCCACCCCAGCCCCCCGCAAACATGCTCCGCGGTGCGGAAATCTACCGGGAAAGGCATGGGTCCCTTTTGTTTGAACCAACAGTGATCCACCTCGTGCGGACCCCCGACAGGCAAGACGGGCACTGCTCACTGTGAAGGCGCAGGTTGTGCCGCGCTCCCCCCCCCCACCCCGACCCGGCCTTCCTGGGCGTGTCCCTTGCCAGCCAGCCCCCCAGCTTTACCTCCCAGCACTCTCTTGGGCGGCAGGGCCGGCACCATGCGGTAGGGAAACTTCTGCAGCAGCATGTCGTGGAGAACCACGAAGTCATTGTACCGTCTGTACACGGAGGACTTGAAGCGCTGCAAGAGGACGGAGGGCCCTGTGCTCAGACACCAGAAACCTCCCCTGTCCCCCGCCCCCGCCACCAACCAGAGCCCGCGGGAGCGGTGCGGCTCGGTGCCTCACCCTGCCTCACCAGGCTCTGCCGAGGACAAGCCCCGTCCTCCCTGGCGGCGCTCACCCAGCTTCCCACCGCCGCACAGCACGAGCGTCCTGCCCCACCGCCCGTTACTCGGGCTCTCCTGAAGAGACTGGACTTGGGGCAGGAGGCTGCGCCTGCACAGCGGGGCCCACCCCCATTAAAGGCAGCCGATGTGAACGACGCCCTCTTCACTGCGTCCCACGGGCGCCCTCCCGAACACGGTCACGCAGCGCCGGCGCAACAAGCACGACTACCTCCTGGGAGAGCGCCGACCGTCGCGGCAGACCAGACACCGCCCAGAAGGCCGGACAAGCGGACGTCAGACTCAGTGCCACCGTACGCCTGTCACGGACAGACCCGTGGGCTCCGCGAGCACCAGCCCCCACGCGCAGAGGAACCCGACCTGGCTCCGTGTCCGAGCTCACACGACACGCGCGTATGAGCATCGATCCTGGAAATCACACACGCTGTACTGCTTGTAAATAACGCTGCTCAGGGGACAGCAGCCAGTCTGACCCCGACGACCAGACACCCTGGGGAAGCAGAGCTGTACACACAGCACAGGGGGGCCGGCTGCCAGGGGTTCAGGGCAGAGGGATGAACAGGTGGGACGCAGGGGACCTTCAGGGCCGGGAACACTGTGGGACACGTGGCGGTGGATACCAGCTGTCACCGTCCAGACCCACAGAATGTGCGCCCACCCAGAGGGACCCTCGCACCGACTGTGGTCTCTGGGTGACGACATGTCCGCGTGGGATCACCGATCGTGACAAATGCCCCGTCTGGGGGACACTGATCATGGGGCAGCCTGTCCTGGTGGGGGGGAAGCAGGGGGATATGGGAAATCTCGGCTCCTTCCACTCAATTATGCCGTGAACCTCAAACTGCCCCCCAAAATGTAACGTCCATTAAAAAAACTCCATAAGCTCTACAAAGAGAACCACAAAGTCAGGCGGCTGCTCTGCTGGGGACAGCACACGTCGTGCCACATCTGCATCCACCACGGCCTCTGGTTAGCGGGGTGCTGCTGGGGGTGGAGCAGCGCATCCCAGGAGGGAGCCCGGGCAGAGCGGGGACAACAAACTTCCTGAAGAAACGGGGCACCTGAACGACACGGGAAGGGCCAGCTGCCAGCGCCCGTACAGGGGAGGGCAGCCCCCGACGCTTGGAGCCACCACACCCTGGACCGCATCCTGGGCCGCGAGGCCGGAAAGAGGAGACGCGCCCGCGCCGGCTCCAGCCCGCGGAGGGAGGGGCTGCGCCCCCCCGACCCACCCTCCCCTGGGGAGCAGCACCCACAAGCGCACTAGAACAAAGCTGACTCGCCGACTTCGGTCTCTGCAGCTTGAGAACACCTCAAAACAAAAATCCTGTGACTGCCGATTCCCAGAGCACACGCACACGGCCACTCGGTTCAGAAAACGTGCTTCCTCCCCGGGATGACAGAGACTCCTCCAACCGAAGCCCCACAGCAGCAGGACGCTGTCGCGCCCGCGGGGCCCTGCTCCGCCTGCCCTTGTGCGCCCCCCACTGACACAGCGGGACTCCACAGGCCCAAGAATGCTGTCGGCTCATCGATGACTTAATCCTCAGTTTCCAAATAAAAACTACCCCCAGGATCCATTCCAACAGCACCAGGATATAGACAGAGAACGGAGAAAGGGACGGAAGATTACCACTGCGGATGCCTCCCTGTCTCCGCACAGATGCACAGCCGGGTGCCCAGCGCCCCCTCGACTCCGGTATCGGGGGGCCCCTGACAGCGCAGGCAGCGTCCTTAGCGGGGATGAGATGGACACACACCAATCCTGCCCTCCAAACGGGACCCGAAGCCCACACTCCACCCTCAGGGATTTCCCACCACTGCAAAACCACATCAGGCTGGCCCGCTCCCGCAGCGTGTGCCCTGCAGACTGGATGAACTCCTCTGAGCAGCATCCCAGCAGAGGGATGGGGAGGGCAGGCTGAGCTAGCTGGGGGTGTGACTGAGCCAGAACAAGATGTGGGGACACGCAGGCTATGGAAACATCTGTTGGGTGGCTTGGCTCTCGGTGTCCAGTTTTGGATCTTCCCTTTAAGCCCAGCACACGGATTCTCTCTGCGGCCCTTCCCCTCACGCCACCCCCGCCCCGCCTCGTTTCCCAGCAGGCACACACTGTTTGCCCCTTACCTGGCTGGAAACCTCGTATTCCACATGCTTCAGGAAAAGGCCCTTCTTTTCGGGAATGAGCTCCACCTGCACAGTGTCCCTGCCCAGTAGCTCCTGCAGGGTGTATGACAGCAGCAGCGGGTTCCCCTGCGGCATCTGCATTCGACTGGGGTGTGGGTCCCTCCGCTCGCTGACCTGGGGCGTGGGCAAGTCTGGAGAAGGGAAAGCAAATGGCCAATAAAAACAGCTGCTCAGAAAGTGGAGACTGCCACCAGCCGGCCCTCCCTCCACCGTGTGCTCACTCAGCA
Organism: Zalophus californianus; assembly: GCF_009762305.2. NCBI lineage: Eukaryota > Metazoa > Chordata > Mammalia > Carnivora > Otariidae > Zalophus > Zalophus californianus. The sequence goes on along the minus strand of NC_045604.1, from coordinate 112,378,038 downwards.
CCGGACTGTGGCCACGTCAACCCCCGTTCATTCATGCCGCGGAGCTGGCGCTCAGGGGCACCTCCTTCTGCTCCTAACAATCACCACGCCGTGATGTGTCCAGCCGCCTATGAATCAGCAAATACACCCACAGATCCAGGACCAGTCGGATCTAGTTTTCAACTTGGACAGAAAAAAAGTGAACTATTTACAAGTTTCAAGAAAAAGAGCCCTCCTTTTCTCTGGAGTCCAGAAGAAGGTTAGAACCAAAGAAAGAGCCATATAATTTCTCTGTCCCACTGTTTTTACAGTGAACACACATTACTCCGTGTGCCAAAACATTCCAATTCCATGTAGGTAAAAAACCCACATGCTTGCTTAGAGCTAGGATTCCCAATCACACAAGTCAAAGAATCACACCCTCAAACCTCAGCTTCCCTACAGACAAGGAGTCACCCACACCTCACTCACAGAGCAGCAAAAGACAGATCAGAGAGATCACAGGCTAATAAACACGGAAGTCACATTAAAAAGTCGTTTGGTTTTTAGTACAAAAAGTTCTAAAGAAACGAAGTTCTTTTTGGTTAAAAAACATAGTAAAGTTAAGGTACCCCACAGAGGGGGAGGGGGTCTTACTCTAACCAACACTGCTATAAACAACCACAACAAAATGTAGATTTCTTTCCTCTTTTTTCCAAATTTTCTACAACGTGGTTGTATCATTTTTCATAATTTACTTCTTAAAACAACACTTCAAAGTAAGGTTGTGGTTGATATCCTAAACAGAATTAATGACTAAACTATTTTCATCTGAGAAATTACTCAGCATTTTAGAATTTAAAATGTAGTTGCCTTGGGACACCTGGGTGGCTCAGTCAGTTGAGCGTCTGCCTTCGGCTCAGGTCATGATCCCGGGGTCCTGGGATCGAGTCCCGCGTCGGACTCCCTGCTCAGCGGGGAGCCTGCTTCTCCCTCTCCCTCTGCCTGCAGCTCCCCCTGCTTGTGCTTGCTCTCACTTCTCTCTCTCTGACAAATACAGTCTTAAAAAAAATTTTTTTTAATAAATAAGGATATAAAATGTAGTTGCCTTTAATTGACCTTAAAGCTTAAAACAAAATAAACTAAGGCCTTAATGCTTACTTGGGGACCCCAAGGGCCTCATAAAAACTCCACACAAAAACTCAACCTTATGTGCTCTAAAGCAGTAAGCTCCCAAGTGAGGGAGCATACCCTAGGGTGAAAACCATCCACAGGACGAAGAAAACAGAAGCAAATCTAGTCGTATTTTCATCTCTCGTTTTACAATTTACATTCCGGTGACATCACATAACATACATAATACAGTAGTACGACGCACGCACATAACTTACTAAAACTTGTACTGTGTAGATGCATGTGCACACATGTGTACGGTGTACATGAGTGTGAAGTACGTGTGCATATGCGAGCATGTGTGTGCACGAGTGTATATATACAGGATAATGTACATGTGTATAAGTGTAAATGTGCACGTGTGTGTGTGCGTGGGTATATGTGTGCATGAGTGTGACTGTGTATACAGGGAGTGCATACACGTGTGCATGGGGCGTGTACATGTGTATACGTGTAAATGTGCACGTGTGTGTGTACGTGGGTATGTGTGTGTGCATGAGTGTGACTATATGTGTATACAAGGAGTGCGTACACGTGTGCATGGGGTGTGTACATGTGTTTAAGTGTAAATGTGCACGTGTGTGTACGTGGGTGTGTGTGCGTGAGTGTGACCGTATGTGTATAAAGGGAGTGTGTACACGTGTGTGCGTGGAGTGTGTACATGTGTACAAGTGGAAATGGTGCACGTGTGTGTGTGCGTGGGTATGTGTGTGCATGAGTGTGACTATGTGTATACAGGGAGTGCGTACACGTGTGTGCATGAGGTGTGTACATGTGTATTATAAGTGTAAATGTGCACGTGTGTACATGGGTATGTGTGTGCATGAGTGTGACTGTGTATACAGGGAGTGCGTACACGTGTGTATGGGGTGTGTACATGTGTATAAGTGTAAATGTGCACGTGTGTGTACGTGGGTCTATGTATGTGCATGAGTGTGACTATATGTGTATACAGGGAGTGCATACACGTGTGTGTATGGGGTGTGTACATGTGTATAAGTGTAAATGTGCACGTGTATAAGCATGTACGTGTATGTCATGGGTGTGCGCACATGAGTGTGTGTACATGTGTGTATGTGAGTATGTGTGCATAATATTAAGAGTCCCCAATATCTTAATGGCCAAAATGTGGAGACCACAGCTCCAGAAGGTTCTCCCATCCTAATAACCCAGCCCCTTTCTGTGTAAAAATATTCTGATGGCCTTAAACTGTGTTTACCCAGTCTATTTAGGGACCACATGTACTCTCGGTCAACAAGCCAACAAGTGTTTCTCAAGTACCCACTTGAGTACAGTAACGAACAGCTCAGGGTCACTGAGCTCGTTAATAAACATTAAGCACACGGCTACAGATGGTCCCCAAGGCTGGGCACAATCCGTGAGGATCCAAACTCCAGGGCGAATGGGAATCCCATTGTGACGTAACTTTATGAGTACCGTGATAATGAGAGAGGGGGCCCAGACGCGGCGCCTGAGCACCAACTCCAGGGGATGCATCCCAGCTGCTGGGGGGCCTGGCACGCAGAAGAGCCTTAAGGAAAGCTTGCCAAATGACTATCTGCTGCTATTTACTGCATTTTCAGGAGTGAAAAGCAGCATGTCTGGGAAAACAAAGTCTTGTGTAACTAGAGCACAGAATATGTGGAAAGACAGGAAAAAGTGAAGCAAAAGGTAACGGGAAGAATATTTTTATCAGAGAAAAGATATGCAAATACATGTATCTGAGGAGGGACTTATATCTGGAATACATAAAGAACTCTTAGAACACAGTAGAAATAAAGAGACAACCCAATTTAAAAATGGGCAAAGGATTTGCATAGACATTCCTCCAAAGATACACCAGTGGCCAAAAAGCACATAAAAAGGTGCTCAACATCACTGACCGTCATGGAAATGCAAAGCACAGCCAGAGTAAGATATCCCCCACTGTGACAGCTCTAATTTTAAAAAAGGACTAGTGAACATTGGCCAGGACGTGGAAAAGCCTCACACATGCTGGCAGAGGCTGGCCTCAAGAACAGCCTGGCACGTCCTCACAACATGAGGCAGAGCCCCTCTGTGAGCCCACAGTTCCACTCCTATAAGTATACCTGAGACGTGAACACGGGTGTCCACACAGAGACCTGTAGACAAACATCCACGGCAGCATTGTTCATAGGATCCAGAGAGCGGAAAAACCCAAACGCCCACCAACTGTCAGGGAATAAATAAAAGCGGTTTACTCATACAATGGATTATTAGTCGGCCATACAAAGATTCATGCTATAAGATAGATGAACCTTGAAAACATGACGGTAAGTGAAAGAAGCCAGGCACAAGGGAGATGTATGGGATGAATCCGTGCAAACGTACAGAAACAATGCACACGGGTGCCTGCCTAGGGCTGGGGGTGGGGGGCAGTGACGGGAGAACACTGGGAAGTGAGGACTGGAAAATAAGGGGTTTCTCTGGCGGGTGATAAAATGCTCACGGCGAGGGGTGCACCACCCCGTGAACATGCCAACACTGCTATGTTGTGTCCTTTGCATGACTGAAGCGTATGGAACTCAAATGAGAACTACGAATGCCTTACATATAAAAGGTAGGTGACACCGGTAAGTGGCAGAGTAAGAACCTCCAAAATCCTCCCTTCGACAGAAGCAAAAATGGTCAGAACCCACTTTTTCAGAACACCGGAAATTGAAGATGTGTGGCAAGCCAGGGTATATTTATTGATGTGATAATTAGTTAAAATGAGGCCATACTGGGGGCACCCAGGTGGCTCAGTCGGCTAAGCATCTGCCTTTTGCTAGGTAATGATCCCAGAGTCCCAGGATCGAGTCCCATGTCAGGCTCCCTGCTCAGCGGGTAACCTGCTTCTCCCTCTCCCTCTGCCCCTCCTCCCTGCTCTTGCTCGCACTCTCTCCCTCAAACAAATTAATAAAATCTTTTTTTTAAGATTTTTTTATTTATTTATTCATGAGAGATGGGGGGGGGGGGCAGAGGGAGAAGCAGGCTCCCGCTGAGCAGGGAACTCAATGCGGGACCCGATCCCAGGACCCCAGGATCATGACCTGGGCGGAAGGCAGACGCTTAACCATCTGAGCCACCCAAGAGCCCAATTAATAAAATCTTTTATAAAAAAAAAAAAAATCAGGCCATACTGGAGTAGGCAGACCCTCAATCCAGTATGACTGGAGTCCTCATAAGAAGAGGGAGGACCACATGAGGAGCCCAAGACACCCAACACAGGGGTGGGTACACAACCGCAGAGGCAGAGACTGAAGCCACACAGCCACAAGCCAAGGAATGCAGAGGGTGGCCCGCCACAGCCAGACTCTAGAAGCGGCAGGAAGGGACTCTCCGCTATGGGGTTCGGAGAGAAAGCAGCCTTGCCCACACCTGGATCTCAGACTTCCGACCTCCAGGGCTGTGAGACATTACTGCTGTTCCAAGCCATCCAATTTGTGGTGCTTTGTCATGGCAGCCATCCGACACCCACACAAGAAACTTCACAGAATTCGTTCAGAGAGGTCATTAAATAAAGTCAACAATGATAAGCAGCAACACCTTGGGGAGGGAAGAAAATCTGATTTCGGAGTTGCCACACTGTATTATTTAAACTGTCCAGTTTAGGGGCGCCTGGGTGGCTCAGTCGGTTAAGCGGCTGCCTTCGGCTCAGGTCATGATCCCAGGGTCCTGGGATCGAGCCCCATGTCCGGCTCCCTGCTCAGCAGAGAGCCTGCTTCTCCCTCTCCCTCTGCCTGCCACTCTGCCTACTTGTGCTCTCTATCTCTCTGTCAAATAAATAAATAAAATCTTTAAAAAATAAAAAAATAAATAAACTGTCCAGTTTACAACTAAAGTTTGTAAGACATGCAAAGAAACAAGAAAGGATGGCCAAACACGGGGAAAAAAACCACCACCAGAAACCGTCCTCAAGGAGGGCCAGGCATTGGACTCATTCGACAAAGACCTTACATCAGCTGTCTGAAAGAGGTTCCAAGATCTAAGAGGAACCATCTCTAAAGAACCAAGGGAAAGTAGGAGAACCAGGTCTCAGCAACAGAACATATCAATACACAGAAGTTGTACAAGAGAAGTGGATAAAAATTCTGGATTGGAGAAGCTCAATAAATGAAATGAAAAATTCACGAGAGGGAAACAACCGCAGATCTGACTGGCAGATGGGAAGACAGGCCAACAGAGACTGTCTGGTCTGGAGGGGACAGGAAGGAGAGAGGAGGAGGGAGATGGACAGACCCTCAGAGACCTGTGGGGCACCATCAAGTGCACCAACATCATCATCATCATGAGAGGCCCAAAAGGAGAAAGGCTCAGAACAAATATTTGAAGGAACTGCTAAAATCTTCCCAAATTTGATTTTTTAAATCCCAGAACCCAAGAGGTGCCTGGGTGGCTCAGTCAGTTAAGTGTCTAACTCAGGTTTCAGCTCAGGTCATGATCTCGGGGTCGTAAGATCAAGCCCCATGTCAGGCTCCACCCTCAGTGCAGAGTCGGCTTCGGATTCCTTCCCTCTCCCTCCCCCTCTGTCCCTCCCTGCCCCTGTGCATGGGTGCACGCACCCTCCCTCTCTCTCTCTCTCAAATAAATAAAATCTTCTAAAAAAAAAAATCCAAGAACCCCAAAAACTCCCACTAAGATAAACCCAGGAAGATTTACACCTAGACAGATCACAACTGCAGTGTTCAAACCGTCCAGAGACAAACAGAAACTCTTGAAAGCACCAGGAGATCAGCAACTGGTAAAGATGAACAGCTGACTCCCCAGAAGCCTCAGAGGCCACGAGACAGTAGGATGGCACAGAGTGCCGGAGGACAGAACAGTCAACCGTATTCTACATCCAGCCAAACTATCCTTCCAAAACGAAGGAGAAATTAAGACAGCCCCAGAAGACCAAAAACTGTGGATTCACCTTGGCACCCACAGCCCTTCCTTGCAAGAAACAAATCCACATGAAGAAAGAACTACACTGAAAAATAGACAAGGCAGTAGAAACTTATTCCTTACTTATAACTGTTTTCCTGGTTGACTTTAAAGACAACCGTGTTGGGCAATCACCACAAATGTGCTTTAACAGCATATGATTTACAGGGATACAATCTGTAGGATGGTAAGAGAATGGGGAGTGGAAGGGAGCTGTAGAGCAGCGAAGTTTCTACACACAACTGAAATTAAGCTGGTACCATCCAAGCTGGACTAGTACACATTAAGATGTGTAACTCCGAGGGCAACCCCTAAGAAAATAACAGAATCATATAGTGACCAAAACAAGGGAATTTATTTTTAAGATTTTTTTTTTTTTTTTTTTTTTTTTTTTTGACACACAGAGAGAGCACAAGCAGAGGGAGCAGCAAGCAGAGGGAAAGGGAGAAGCAGGCTTCCCACTAAGCAGGGAGCCCGCTGCGGGGCTGGATCCCAGGACTCCGGACCATGACCTGAGCCGAAGGCAGACGCTTAACAACTGAGCCACCCAGGTGCCTTAAAACAAGGGAATTTAAACAGTACACTAGAAAACACCTATCTGATGTAGAACAGGGCAATGTCAGAACAAGGGTGGAGAGATAAAAGTAATGAGGGAAAGATAATTGGAGAGCACCAAGAAGTCTCCATTTAAATTTTTAAGATGGAGTTTTCTCTATCCAGCACATATTAGTTTTGTTCTTTTCCTGATGGTTAAAGTAAGATAAAATCTCTAGACAGAACGTACGCTCAGTAATGATTACCAAACGGTCACATGCTGCCAAAGAATCTGAACTCTGACCATAGGAGAATCTAAAAGTCAGAACAAAAAAAAAATTTTTTTAAAGTCAGAATCTAAAAGGCACATTTTAAACTAAAGACATAGCATGCACTCTTGATGGGTCCCCACCACCTTAAGAAGAGCCCCTCTGTAGAAGTTTCAATCTTAAGAAAGCTATGACCCCAAGTATTGGTTTCCTGAACTAGGGCATCCATGTTTTTAGGAAGGAAAACAGGTCATGTCAGATCAGCTACCTGTCATGTAATGGCCCATTCACCACGGAAAGAGGAGGAACACATAGAGGAAGACTCCGCTTTTCTGCGGGAGTAAATGTCAAGTTCAAGGACAGGACCTGAACACTCTCATGAAATGGAAAACACACTGCGCACCCACTCAGCCCTGACAGGTGACGCAGATGGGGAGACAGGCGGCTAGGCCCAGACTGAAGGGCTAGAAGGGTGGGTTTTGACAACAGACAGACGTGTGCTGACATCTGGTTTCTGAACTCCTCACCACGGGGCCTGGCAGGTGACCACCGAGCTTACCATTTATCACCAGTAAAAAGGCAGTAAGGGCGCCTGCCCCTTACCCTCGATGCACCTCGATGACTGCAACAACCCTTCAGAGGACCCCCTAGCGGTGTTCCCTCCCTGCCCCAACCCTTCTGGCACCAAACTGCTCAACTGAGAGGTTCGGACTCAACCCGGAACCTGTAGGGTCAGAACAAGGCCTGGCCTTGAAACGCCACTCGCTGCCCATGAGCCACTGGGAAGGAAGCTGCTCTCAGTGCCGCGGGCGGAGTCCACCTTGCCCCAGTGGCCCTTGTGGGGAACGACACATCGGAGCTGAAAATAGCCCCTAGAAGTCACTCAGTAATACCCCTGCCTCCCTTCCAGATTCTGGTGTTCGAATCCAAAAAGGTTTTATACATCTGTGGACTAAGATGTAGAACCAACTGCCCATAACAGGTGTCCGGGGCGATGAGCTCCAGGTCGGCCCGCAGATCAAGGCCTCACGTGCGGCAGGGATGAGGCTCCGGACGCCTCACTACTATCAGACAGCCTGGCAGGTGTCAGAGAAAGAGGCATCACTCCCAAGCCAGCCACCAACGCCCCGTGTGACCCCCAGGGCATGCCTCTGCCTCTCTGCAGCGCACAGACGGTACCAGTCAGTGAGCAGTCTTCAAGACCCCTTCAGGTGTGAAATTCTGTGATTCTCCAAGCCAGCAATCCACAAACGAAAAGCAACGAAACGTCAAAGATGGCGATCCTTCCCAACAACACGTTTCCCTTGGAGCCTCTGGGCGGCAGTCCTGCTCCGGGCACACACCCAGAGACATGTAGCACCCCGTGTTCTGACGGCAGCTGTCCGCTAGGGCCGTACTCACTCACCATAGGCCAGAGCTTTGGGAAACCCACAGCATTTGCTCAGTGAGCCGTGCTCTCGTGCACGGCCTTGCTGCATCTAGGCCAGCCTTAGCAAGCACTGACTGCTGCAGAGGTCACGGGCTGGGAGACGGCACAGCCGCACGGGCCAGCCCCTCCCGGGAGGCCGCCCCCTCGGGATGCACACCGATCCACGCGCAGGGGCTGCACAGAGCACGCCCAGGCGTCCCTAACTCCACTCACCCCAGGCACTCCCCAGGGTTCTCACCGCTTGCAGAGAGCCCCTCCCAGCATCAGGGGCTTTTCAAACCACGATAAGTCATTTGTCCTCCAAAGGCAGCCAGGGAAGAAGGTTCCTACTGAGTTTAGTAGGAGGGCGCACCGGGACACATGTTCCGATGGACTCCAAGTTCACGGTTCTCCCACCACACACATCTACCACGACCGCCATCCTCGGCCATCCATTCACCAGAATGTGGGATGACAAGGGCCAGCGAGAGACAGCGTGGTCTCAGGGCTCCAGCCTCCAAGCGGAGTGTGCATCAGAATCACCGGGTGGGCTTGATCAAAGGCTGATGAGTAAGATAACTGTTATTTTAAAAAAAGATACAAAATACGTGCTGGCCAGGATGTGGAGGGACCGGAAGCCCTGTGCCTGGCAGCTGGAAATGTAAAATGCCGTGCTGCATGAAACAGCCTGGCAGCTCCTCACAGAATAAACAGAATCACCGCGTGACCAGCAATCTCACTGCTGGGTCTCTCCCCACAAGAACTGGGAGCAGGGGCTTGAAGAGGTGCTCACTCACCCACATTCATGGCAGCATGATTTCCAGCAGCCGAGAGGTCAAAGCACCCCACGTGTCCACTGACAGATGAACAAAACACGGTCCATGCGCACCGTGGAATAGCATTCAGCCTTAAAAAGGAAGGAACGCTGGCACCTGCCCCAACATGGATGAACCTTGAGGACACGGTGCTCAGTGGAAGAAGCCAGACACAAAAGGACAAACACCGTGGGATCCCATTTATAGGAGGTCCCTGGACTCACCGAAATCACAGACACAGAGAGTGGGTGGTGGGGCCAGGGGCTGGGGGCGGGGCAGAGTTTCAGTTTGGGAAGTTGAGAAAGTTCTGGAGACACATGGTGGTGACAGTTGCACACTAGTGTAAATGTTCTTAACGCCATGAACCACACAACTGAAAACGGTTAAAATTGTAGGTCATGTATGTTTTACAACTGAAAACCCACACAGATTGCTGGGCTCAGCGCCAGAGTCTAGGGTGGAGCCTAAAACCCTGAGTTTCTAACAGGCTCCCAGGTGAAGCTGCTGCTGGTCCAGGGGCCACAGTTTGAGAACCACGGACGCAGGATGAGCAGAGGAAGGAACTCAGTGCTCAGTGCCTTGCCTGGACCCATGGCCCAAATCTGACAAAAATCAGGTAGGTGTTCATAAATGTGGCCACCATGCTTTACTCAGAGAGAGCAGTGACCAATGGCAATCCAGGTGACAACTCTTTCACTAAAATAACAGGAAATGGAACCAGCAGGGGTCCCCGATTTTCAATAGGAACATTCCTTGTCAGTCTCATGAAATAGGTTTCTACCTATGATCAAGAACTGTTCTAAGCTACTCTGTTATTCTAAAATTCAGCTGTTCTCAGGAAACGACCATGGCCTCAGAACTGAGAGCTCAGCAGGTGCATGGCCAGGGAGCGCTGTGAACAACCCCGGGGGGGGGGGGGGCGGGGGTCGGACCCCTAACTCGGAGCTCAGATACACAGAAACTCTCATGGCCTCAGCTTTGCTACCCCTCGGATGTGGCTTTCTCTTACCACCTTATTGTATGTACCATGACGACATTTTTTAAATAAAGAAAACCACTCCAGGGGCACCTGTGTGGCTCAGTCCGTTAAGTGTCCGACTCTTATTTCAGCTCAGGTCATGATCTCAGGGTCGTGAGATTGAGCCCCGCATCCAGCTCCACACTCTGCAGAGGCTGCTTGAGATTCTCTGTCTCCCTCTGCCCCTGCGCCACCCGCCCAAAATAAAGAAAAGAGAAAGAAAACCACTCCCCGCCTACAGCATGCACACATCTGATTCCCCTTGCATATAACTCCCCACCCACAACAGACATACAGGGGATTTTTTTATACACAAAGCATGTTTCCATGTGTGTACATGACCGTGTTTCTCTTTCAAATTTTCTGGAAAAGCAAAAACCTCCTAAGCTCTTAGCCACTCACATAACACAATCACCACAAACACCGTTTTCCTTTCATTCAACCTTTGTTCTTAGGTATTTTATAAATGCGTTTACATTTGTTTTCATTTTGAGATATTTCAAACGTACCTAAAGTACAGAAAAGATCAGAATCCATGTATCCACCATGGAGATTTCACGGAAGATAACCCTGTGCCATATTTTCCTCTGAAAAAATGTTAAATACAGAAAACACGTTACGAAGGCAGCCACCCCCTCCCCCTTTCCTATTTGACAGTGGCCACTGCTCTAGAGCCGACGGACAGCATCTGCAGGCAGGCCTGTGTGCTTTCTCAGCGTCTGTACGCGTCCGTAAAGTGCATGCGAGTTATCATCTTTCACATATACAATAAACATAATCATTCCCTTCGTCTGAGTTTTCTCGTCCTGGAAGACAGCACGTGTACGGAAAAGTGCACATATCAACTCCGCTCAGCTCCATGCACAGCAGTGTGACGGTACCCAGACAAATGGGACACCCAGGCTCCCCACGCTCCCGTTCTCCATCTCAGCCACCCCCCGCCTAAGGGTGACTGCCACCTTCTGGTCCCACACGTGACTTTCGCCTGTTGTCACATAAGTGGAATCAAGCTGTCAGTACCCCGACTCTGCCTGCTTCCACTCAGCATGATGTGTGAGGCCCGCCCGTGTCCCCGCTACAGACCGCACAGTGTGGTCAGGCCACAGTCTACCTCCTGGTTCTGCTGCTAGACACCTGGCCGGTCCCAGGTTTTCCTGGGACACGCAGCGGAGCCAGGAGCGCTTAGCACACGTCGTGTGGTGGGCATGTACGCTCATTTCTGTTGGGTACGGTCCTTACAGTGAGGTCCCTGGGTCCCAGGACTGCACAGGTGTGGCTTGGCCAATACTTCCAGTCTTCCAGAGTGACCGAGCCACATCGCGCTCCCATGAGCAAGAGGTCCGGCTGCCTCACACCCGGGCCACTCAGTATTTCACCCACTTCCCCTCACCGTTCCCATAAGACCTACACTTCTCCCCCACGGCTGCCGGTAAATCACCTTTTCATCTTGATTTTTTACGTAACAACCACTATTCTGTCTTCCGAAAAACTATTACCTGTAGTGATTGCACAATATCTCAGGTATGCAACTAAAAATCAGGGAGCCATTCTCCCGTTAACTGTTCCCTGCTATTGAAAATGCATGAAGAATAGCCTCATTCACAAAACATTCTGCTGTATTTTTTTATTGTCATTACCATCAATTCCTAGAGAATGTTACATTTTTTTTTCCTGCTAATGGACACTTCCCTGGATGGCTTTTACAGACACACATGTTCAGTAAGACTTTCTTCAGAAACCCTCTTTTGAGCCTTGGTGCGGTGACCTTGGTAATCTAATGGATGTACCACAGTGGCATTAAAAAGATAAAACCAGGACACCTGGGTGGCTCCGTCAGTTAAGCGTCCGACTTGGCTTCAGCTCCAGTCATGATCCCAGGGTTCTGGGATCGAGCCCCATGTCGGGCTCCCTGCTCAGTGCAGAATCTGCTTAAGACTCTCTCTCTCCCTCTCCCTCTGCCCCCACTTACACATGCTCGCTCTAAAAAGAGACAGAGAGAAAGAGAGAGAAAACTAAAACTTTAGCTTCCCACCTGTGGATCAGAATGGCAATCATGGAGGGGAATAGATCCTAATGCAAAGTTTCCTCAACTCCACCCCCACCACCCCCCAACACTGTTCTTTTCTCCTTTCTCAGCCGGCAGACACTCTCAGTCCTGCTGCCCCTCCGCTCGCCTCTCAGCCACAGCGGGTACCTGCAGCTTAGAGCCTGCCTGCCGGCTCACGCAGGGGCCGCCCCCTCCCCAGCTACCCACAGACCAACTCCTTCACCTTCAAATCGTGGCACCACCACCACTTTCCTGTGACAGGTACTCAGGGACAACTGCAGCTTGCACTCTCCCCACTCCCCACATGTGCAAGCACGTGTCACTGGCTCAGTACCTCTGAAAACTGTCCATGTCCCACAAGACCATCCACTCCAGGACAGCAGGCCTCCTTCCTTTGTCCACACTTGGTGTCCCACCCAGCACACAGTAAGTGCTCAAGAATCGTTCGCAGTCTCAGTGAAAGGAATCAAAGTCACGTGAGCAAGAAAGCCACATACAGGAATCGAGGCCTGCTCGCTATCTTAGGCAGGCCCACTCCACCCACACCAACAAATCTCATCAAGGTCCCACCAGCGACAGGAACCGTGCCTCAGTGAGCTATGGCGAGAAGTAAAAGCTGGTAACGCAGAGGATGGCTCTCAACAGATGCCACCGTGCTGAGCCCTGAGCAGGGACAGCCTCACACCGGCAGCACCTCCCCACCCCCACCATGGCCTCCCTGCCAATTTTCAGCTATATCCACTCTTCCCCAAAATAACAGAAGGCAAAAACCCGAATTACATAAAGCCATAACGCGCCATATGGGTAGTCAACCTGCACAGCAAGAGAAGAGAGGTTTTCATCTTCCTGCAGTGGTTTAAGTGTTTTTACCTTGAAGCAAAGCAAAAATAAACAATATCTTCAGGTCCTTCCAAGTCCTCTGGTACTTCTTAGCCGAAAATTTCTGAATTGAATCCTCTCCAAAGCTCAGTTCAAACACTCCTGTAACAGTAAAGTGTTTCCAAAGCCCTGTGAAGAGTCTAGTGATCCTACTCTCCGGGCTGAGTCTCCTTGCTGAGCTTCCTCAACATCTCACCCATGAGGGCCTCCCACACCCGAACATTCACCACCTCCCCACCCCAGGTCAGGGAACTCTGGCTCGCCGACGCTGCTGGGCACGGGGGTGGTACACAGCACGTGCCACCTGTGTGTTCCATGTGCGAAGGAACGCCACCGGAACCCTCCCTCACACCATACAGGAGAACTAAAACATTCAGGTCCAGGGTTCATTTTGAAAGCACTAAAACTACAAGGTCTTAGCAAAAACTATAGAACTAGATCTTCCTGACCTTGGGTTAGGCAAAGCCTTCTTAGTCATGACACCAAAAGCTCAAACAACAAAAGAACAAAAGAGATGAACTGGACTTCATCAAAACTAAAGGTTGTCCTGCTGCTAGACACCATTAAGCAAGCAAAAAGACAACCCACAGAATGGGTGGAAACATGGAGGAATCACAGATCTGATAAGGGGTGTGTGTCTAGAATATAAAAAGAAATTCTGAAAACTCATTTTTTTTAAAAGACAAACTACCTAATTTTAAAAATGGATGAAGGATCTGAACACACATTTCTCCAAAAAAGATACACAAAAGGCCAATACGAAAAGATGCCCAACCACAATGAGATTCCATTTCACACCCACTACGAGGCGATAATCAAAAAGACAGGCACCAAAAAAAAAAAAAAAAAAAAAAAGGAGGCAATAACAAGTGTTGGTGAGGACACAGAGAAATTGGGAGGGCCCATACTTGCCGGAAAACAGTCCAGCAATCCCTCCAAGAGTTAAAGAGAGGTTACAATCCGACCCAGTCACTCCACTGCTAGGAATGAAAAATATGTCCACACAAGAACGTGTGCATAAACGTGCACAGCAACATTATTCACAACAGCCAAAACGTGGAAACAGCTCGAATGTCCACCAACTGACGAATGGATAAGTAAAATACAGTCTCAACATAATGCAATGCTACACAGTCATAAAAGGTCACGGCGCGCTGGTCTGCGCTACAACGTGGATAAACCCTGACGCTCAGTGAAGGAAGCCAAGCACGGAAGGACACATACCACAGGCTTCTATTTACATGACATCCCCAGAAGAGGCAAGTCTGTAGGGACAGAAAGATTAACCACCACCTGGGCTATAGGAGGAGAAGGACTGGGGAATGAAGACTGACCATAATGGGTGCAGGGTTCCTCCCAGGGGAGATGAGAATGCCCTAAGACTGATGACGGTGGCGGCTGCACAATTCTGTGAATATACTAAAACCCCTGAACCGGATACTTCAAATGGGAGAATTATGTGCTGTGTGCATGAGAGCTCAGTGAAGCTGTTAAACATGTTTTATGAATTCCCCCTCTTCTCTCCAGCTTGTGAATACAAACTGCTTCTCTACACCAGAGCCGTGCCCGGAACATGGATGGCTTGCAATCTAGAGCAAAGGCGTCTATGAAGAAAGGGAAAAATCATCTACCTGTGAAATCCTCTGGTTGTTCCAGGCACAAGCCCAAAAGTCTAGCTGGCCACAGAAACTTCCAGAGGCCCATGGGGTCCCTGTCGCCCCCATGGCCATGAAGCTACCAGTCAGAACTGGAAGCAGCCACTGAATGCCCAGAAGCAAACAGAGTTGCCCTTAATAAATGTGTCCCCCAACTCCCCTAACTCCTCCCACAAATTCAAAGGCAGGGATAAAACCAGCCATCCGAACAACTGTGTGCAGTACCCCCCACCATTCAAACCAGGGCCATTCCCAATGAAACCTGTTTGTGTCTGGAACCTTACTGAATGCTTTACACAACATCTCCTTAGTCCTAGAAAACCCTGTAAGCGGGTGCTTGGTCCCATCTTACAGATGTGAAAACAAGGCTTAGCTAGCAGCAGAGCCGGCCCGAGGTCACAGAGCTGGCAAACTGAGTCACGGGGCCAGAACCTGCACCAGGCTACGTGATGACGCCCAATCCCGTGTTCCCTCCCTGACTCACCGGGAGAGGAGCAGGAACAGGCACACCCCATGCCCGGGGCCAGAGATCAGATGGTCTCAGTGCACATCCCTGACTCCTGTATGACTATGGGCCAACGGCTCACCTCCCTCACCGCACTCAGTTTTCTCGTCCCTAAGATGGGGACCATACCATCGACATCACTGTCTGGCTGCAAGAATTTTTTTTTAAGAAGGTATGTGGGGCGCCTGGGTGGCTCAGTTGGTTAAGCGACTGCCTTCAGCTCAGGTCATGATCCTGGAGTCCTGGGATCGAGTCCCACATCGGGCTCCCTGCTCGGCGGGGGGTCTGCTTCTCCCTCTGACCCTCTTCCCTCTCGTGCTCTCTCTCTCAAATAAATAAATGAAATCTTTAAAAAAAAAGAAGAAGAAGAAGAAGAAGGTATGTGAAAGCATCTAGCATGGTGCCTGGTGCGCTCAAGCTTTTCTTTTCCCAAGGACCTGCAGACCAGACACAAAGTTTCCAGATCAAACCACAGACCTAAGGAACTGCAGGCCTGGCATGCTCGCTGCCGCAAGCACCGGGTTCTACACCATAACAGCGGCATCTTGCCCTGGTCAAGACCTGAACGACACCTGAGGTTCCGTGCTAATAACCCCGCGTGGCTGGCCCCTGGGATCTCAGGGACACGTGTGAGCCACTCGCACACAGATAGGACATCCTCAGCTGTGAGTGGCTACCCCTTTCCAAGGGGGATTCAAGAGACCAAACCACAGAGGGGAAAAAAAATCACGGGTCTGTTTCCTGAAGACATCACAAAACTGAAGCAGAGTGCCAAAAGCAGTCACCTATCAGATGATTTCCTCTGACTCAAACTGGAGCAAGAAGCACCAGCACAGGGGCCACCAGCTCTCTGCTTCTTCATGAATCTCACCAAACCTGCTTCTGAAAGGGCCCTATTCAAGTTGGGTCTATTCCTCAAAAAACGTCTTCAGTCTCTCACTTTTGGAATGTTTACATGTGGGGAGGCCCGGTGATTTTTTTCCAGAGTTTAAAAGGAATACTATGTTAGCTAATTTGCGGAATCTTGGAATAACTTACAAAGAAGGAGTTCAAAATTCCAAAAAGAATCATGGTCTCTCTTTTAACTAAATTCAATCTGGTTTTGGTTTTTTGTTCTTTCTTTAAACCCTCACCACGGGTCTGGTTGGTTCAGTCTGAAAGTGACTCAGGTTTTCTACGATCTCTTGCCGTAAAAGTGAAAATATTCCAAAATATCCAGCAGAGCTAAGTGCATCTCTATCCCAGTGAAGGCTAAGTAGAGAGCCTGCATTCACAACCAAATGAGGCCCCGCTAGTAAAATTCCAAGCAGTCACTCATATTATAAGCCAGTGAGATACAATTAAATCCATTTGAACAAACCTGATTGGCCTATGGAAGGAATCACAAAAAGTTAGACAAGGTCCCTGCCATCCAGCTGCCTGCAGGGTAGACGACCAGGAATGCCATTAATCAGCCGGAGAAAGGTACGCCCCGGAAATTGGCATGAACAAATTAGGAACTGTGAAGAATGTCACCATAAGAGAACTATGTAGTCAGTCTTGCCCCCACAGCACAATGTGCACTGAATGTGGAGACCTAGTTTTCCATGCAGAGGAGGCTGGACTCTCCTCTGCTGTCTGCAGCCCAAAGACTCCAAAATCAGTTAACTAGGATAATCTGAATATCTTCGTCAGAGGAGGGAACTCAGCCGTGCTTTGCAAAATTTGTTTTTGAGCGCTGTCATATTCCACTCAATGGGAAGAAACACACTCCGTTCGACATGGACCCCCCAGGTCCCCAGAGTGAACTGGGGGGCTCCAGGAACGAGGCGTGGAGCCTAAGCCCACACGCAAGCCACGTGGGTAACAGTTCTCCTGAGAAACCACCGCCGCCCATACACACACCTCCTCTGGTCATCCCATCACACCATATAAAGTGCACCACCTTCCTGAAAAGAAAGGCGACATCGCACAATGAATGGTCTTCTGTGGTATTTCGAGAACGGTCACACAGAACCATCTCGCTGTACGTAAAACCTTTCAGAGGGGGAAAGTTCACAGCCGGGAAGGCTGCTTAAGTGAACCCTGATGAGGCTCCTGAAAGGCAGGCTCACGACGCAGGCCCGTGGGAGACCGGAGCAAGGAGGTGACATCTGCCGCTTCCGAACCAGAGCCACATGCTTCACCTACGTGTGAATCCCACTCTCTGGTCCCAGGCCAGTGACGGGACTGCTGCCGCCTCAGTTTCCCCATCCGTAAAGTGGGGGTGCTAGACTACTTGCTTCACAGGGTTACTGTGAAGGGGATGGCATCTCCTCCGTAAGGCCCCACCAGAGTGTCTGACACACAGGAAGCGCTCTGCAAGGCTTCGCCATCAACACGACCCGTACTCTGCACCGTGAAGAATGCCCTACATGGAAGACCATCCCGGGAGGAGGCAAAACACACCTTCCACCCGTGACCCAGTCCATAGCGGGAAACACGCCACTTCCATAGGTCACAGTGAACCTCTAAACTCTGCAGGGGCTCCAAGAGACTCCCAGCTTCACCGTCTGTCCTAAGGAGCAAGATCAGCGGCACACCTGGGACACCCGAGATAAAGGACTGCACCTCTAGACCTTCCTCAGAAGAGCTACAAATGCGATCTTAAATCTCCCCTTGGTGCAAAAACCCAGCAGTGAGGGGCATTTCTCAGGAGCTGGGAGGTGACCTTGCCGTCCCAAAGACAATTAACAGTGCTAAGTCACGACCATCGCCAGACTCCTTTACAGTAGATGGCTTTGGCCAAGGACATACTTGAACAGCAAGTGAAGTCCCCAGACAGCTCTCCAGCTGTGACACAGGCCAGCAGCCCTAAGGTCTGAGTCCTGAGGGTCCCAGGGGCCACCAAAACAGCTGGACTCACCAGCGCCAATCATATTCAGACACAGACATCACAAACAGTGGAAGCCAGGGCAGGTGGGAGGTTGTCTCCTGCTGATGCAGTTGGACGTTGACACAATAAAACATGTATTTCAGTACAAATGCATTTCCAAAATTAACTAGAGAGTAGAAACCAAGAGAGTTCAAAATGCCTACAAAACTACTTTAAAACAAGACCCCTTGCACCCACCTCTGCTGGGCAAGCCGCATCGTTAGCAGGTGCACTTGACATCTTGGGATCTCGGGGTTTCCCTCCATGTTTTCCACTGTGAAATAGGTTAACACCCACACAGAAAGGGGTGTATGTAACATGTCTATGGACAGTGCAACAAAATTGTATCTCGAACACACAAGCAGGTGGAAAATTAAAAGACCACCAGCACCTGAAACCCCCACTTGCCCTGTATCCCTTATAGGTCAAACCCCCTTTCTCCTACCAGAGCGACCACTGCCTACTTTTCGTGGTATTTTGCTTGCTCTTCATTTATAGTTTTATCACCTAAGGAAGCATCCCCCTACATGACAGAGTTGAATTCTGCATGTTTTTTAACTTGACAGAAATGGGAGTCACCAAAATGTGTGTTTTCTCTGGCTTCTCTGGACACCCTCAGCAGAGGAAGGGGGGACTCAGTTCTGACATTTGCAAAGGTCCCTGAACAGGTCACCTAAGGGCATCTACCAGTTCTCAAAGACGGATAACCGAGTTTACAGAAACTCTGATTCAACTGCAAGGCTGAAACAGCCATCACCTCTAAGGTGGGGAACTAACTTAGTAGGAGACAGACTTTGTGTACCAAGTGCAAGCTGGAGGACAAGTTTGTTTGTTTAACTTTTTTTTTTTTAAAGATTTTATTCACCCACTTGAGAGAGAGAAAGACCGAGAGCACATGAGCATGAGGGGGGTGGTGCAGAGGGAGAAGCAGGCCTCCCGCCAAGCAGGGAGCCCAATATAGGGCTCGATCCCAGGACCCCGGGATCATGACCCGAGCCGAAGACAGACGCTTAACCGACTGAGCCACCCAGGCGCCCCTTGAGGACAAATTTTACCATTGTTTCAATTTAAAAGAATCATCTGAAAAACATATGGCAAGAGTATCTTTTTTTTTAAAGATTTTATTTATTTATTTGACAGAGAGAAACACAGCGAGAGAGGGAACACAAGCAGAGGGAGTGGGAGAGGGAGAAGCAGGCTCCCCGCTGAGCAGAGAGCCCGATGCGGGGCTCAATCCCAGGACCCCAGGACCATGACCCGAGCCGAAGGCAGACGCCTAACCGACTGAGCCACCCAGGCGCCCCGGCAAGAGTATCTTTAACACAGATTGTATGACATTAGTACTTTAGAAGCACAACAGAGAGCTTGATGCATTATCATGCAGGCATTCAACAGACAATGATAAAAGCTACTTTTACCAGTGTAAAAAGAATGTTCAGTGAAAAGAGCAGGCTATAAAGGGTATATACACTGAGAATAGCCACATAAAAAACATATGCATGGGAAAAAGGAAATAGAGTTGACCCTCAAGCACCATGGGGGTTAGGGGCGCCAACCCCACCCCCTGTACTGCTGAAAATCTACATGTAACTTCTGACTCCCCAAAAACTTTACTAACAGTCTGCTGTTGACTGGAAGCCTCACTGATAATAAAAGGTCAATTAATACATATTTTGTATATATATGATATATCTTAACCTTATGACAAAATAAACTGGAAAAAGAAATGTTGAGAAAGTCAGAAAGAAAACACATTTCCAGCACCGCACTGTATTTGCCGCATACAGCTGACACCTTGTCGCTCACAAGTCAAGTGCACACTAACATGCGGTGGTTGTGTTGAAGTGGTGGGATTATGGGTAAGTTCTCCGTTTATAAAATGTTCGAACTTGCAGTTACGTTCTTGTACAACAACATTCTCCTCCAAAAGCCAATTCTCATACAACAGTGCAATTTTACTGGTTTGATTACAACTCACTCGTAAGACTTGTGGTAAACAAACTGTACCGGCACAAATCAGTTAGGAAAGATCCTCGGGAGACCCATGTAAATGGACATCTCGGACAGTACCTAACCCACAAGTCTCTCCGGTCCATACCGAGCTTCCCTGGAATTAATGAGGCATCACATAATTTCCCCTCACCTCTGCTGAGCACACAACCTCCAAACTGGTCAGGAGTCCTCGAAAACCCCCACTGAACACCTGCTCCACAGGCAGAAACAGCCAGTGTGCTCCCCTGCAGCAACCCAGCCAAAAGAAAACGTGAAGTGTGGCATCAGAGTCCCCTGTAAGTCAAACGACTGACAGAACATGCATCTCAGGCCATCCTGGGCCCCCAGCACTACAAGATATTTTAATCCTGACTATTTTAACAAAGAGCCCCTACCCCTGAAGTCTGGTTATGGTTTTTGAGTGATTCTATAATAAAAACACACAGACAGCAAAAACACTGCAGTTCTTCAGAGGGTAACAGGCTCAAGAGTCACGGTCTCCACATACCCTGGGCTCCAGGCATTCCCCTGCGCCTCCCGCCGGCCCTACTCACAGACAGGCCACCCCTTCAGCCTCTGCCCAGCAAGTGGGACGGACAAACATCTCGTTTTTGTGTTGCCTTTTTCTTAGGAAGGAAAAAATAATACCAAAACAGAATTCCCCCACCCGGAACACATTACTTTCTTGCTAACCACAAATTCTGGCAAGATCTGTTCTACACAATAGTGATTCAGTCAGTTCCTCTTTCTTCAAATTGACACATTTTTACCTTGCAAATTGTGTATGTCTATAGGAGAGTTTAAAGACCAATAAAGCAAACTTAAATAGTATTTTCACAGCTATCATTATCAAATTAAAATGTGATATTATCCTTAAAAAAACTTAACAGTAAAAATTCTTTTGAAACATTTAACCTTTTCTACACAGCAGATCTTACTCTAGATCCTGGGAGGTAAAGAAAAATAATAATTTCTGCCTACTGAGAGTTTACAATCAAAATGTGCATAGTGATGGAGAGGAGGATGGACAGGAAGTTTTTTCCTGAATGCAAACATCACTTTGAGGTATAATTTAACCCAAATGCATACATCTTATGTGACAGCTCAATGAATTCTGATGAATGTACACCCAGAGAAAAAGCAGGCAAGGGGTGGTGGCTGGGGCCGAGAGACCAAGGAAATCGCCCAGGCATGCAGAGAAGGTGGGGGCCCCTGTGCAGGAGCTCGGATGATGAGCAGAGCTCAGCCGTAACCCCAGAGAAAACCAGGAGACAATGGCTTGGAGCTTCCTAACCAGATGGAATGTATGGAATGCCATCAAGTTAGCCACTCCAACAGAAGTGAAGCTGATTCTTCCATGTTCTAAAGCCAAGTTTAGGTCCATTGGATTGCAGAAAGTGGGGCCATGATACACAGCAGTCGTTTGTGTGTATTTTTATCAGGGTTATGATGCAACCTCAAAAACTCAAATTACATAGTCAAGCATATATCACATTCATCCCTTGCCATTCTTACTCTACGTCCCAACTGCTGAGCTTAAGAACCTCAAAACAGGACCTGAAATACAATCTCATCCTGCACAGAGAACAGGATGTTCCCATTGGATACTGTGATAGTAATAATTTTAACATAAAATCCCCAAAGGGTCTATGTTCAAAATGAAAAAAGAAACGCAACAAATCTAAAAGGAAAAAGACACACTCCTAAGAAAATGGGCAAGAGATATGAACGGTGAGTCAGTTCAGAGGCCACATAAGATGAAACTATGACAAGAAACTAAACTCCACTAATACTAGAGGAAATGAAGTCCAAACAAAAATGAAACACTTTCTGAATGTCTGTTAAGTCTGAAGAGAGTTTATAAGAATGGTAGTTAGCATCCAGGAGGTTATGAGGAAATGATGTTCTTAATAGGGCACTCGACAGTCATAGGAATAAACTGGTAGGAGTCCCCACAGAGGCTAAGGTGTGGGTGTCTGCTAAAAGAAAAGACATGTACACCCAGGAACCAGCGATGCAAGCCCCAGGGCAGCTACTTGTACAAGGCACAGCAACACGCCCTCCCCCACAAAGCGGTCCACAACCTAAGCCCTGGAAACTGAATTTGTTGTTTCCACAGTAAAGCGGAACTAAGGTAGCAGATGGAATTCAGGTGGCCAACCAGTGGACCTTTAAATAGGCCATGGGTTGTGGATTATCCAGGTGGGGCCAGTGTAGTCCAAGGGTCCTCAAAAGTGGAAGAAGTAGACAAAAAAAGGGGAACGAAAGAAATGACAGCATGAGAAAGACGTGGCCCATGGTTGCTGGAGAAAGGGGACCATCATCAGCCAAGGAATGTGGGAGGTGTCTGCAAGCTAGAAAGGCCAGAAAATGGATTTTCCCCTAGGGCCTCCAGAAGGAACGCAGCCCGGCCCACACCTGATAACTCGCTCAGGGAAACCTATTCTGGACTACTGACCTCCATCCAGATCTGTGAGACGATCAATTTGTGTTGTTTAAGCCACCACGTTTGTAGTCATTTGTTACAGCAGCAGCAGAAAACTAATATATTGCCCTAGGGGAACACGGGCACATGTGTGCGAGGAGGCACGTGTTTCCTAAGTACAGATACGTAAAACTATAAAAACAGGACACAAAATCCGTCCCAAACCGGGTGCCTGGGTGGCTCAGATGGTTAAGCGTCTGCCTTCGGCTCAGGTCATGATCCCGGAGTCCTGGGATCGAGTCCCGCATCGGGCTCCCTGCTCCTTGGGAGCCTGCTTCTCCCTCTGCCTCTCTCTCTCTCTCTCTCTCTCTCTCCCTCTCTGTCTCTCATAAATAAATAAATAAACTCTTTAAAAAAAAAAAAGAATCCGTCCCAACCAGTAACAATGTCACCTCTGGTAAAAAGAGGGTTATGGCAATCAATGTGAGACTTTCACTTAATTGATAATGTTTTACCGTTTTTTAAAGAAAACGTGTTTGTCCACGTATTGCTTAACTGAAAGTTAAATTTTTAGGGAGTTACCATTCACAGATTAAGCTGCAAAGCATTAGAATATGATTCTTAATGCTGAAAACCAGGGAACACAATTTTCTCTGACAATCCCAAAGGCACTACAAAGACCTAGACCTCACAGCCCCCACAATTAATACGAGTGGGTTCTACCTGTGTAGACAGAATACCAGAGAAGACAAACTTCATTCTACGTCCATAAGCAAAAACACTTCCAACAAATCCAAATCAGCGTTGGCTCAAGTGTGAAATAGACACTTATGGTCTATAGACAAGATTCAGTCTCAAAACCTTAGGTTTTCTGATTCCAACCCACCCAACCATGACTCCCACCTGAACGTGCTTCCTTGATACTTGCCCACTTTGGGCAAGTCACTTGCCTCTGTGTTTTATTTTTATCCCAGCGTAAAAAAGGTTTGTTCTCAGGCACCTGGGTGGCTCGGTCAGTTAAGCATCTGCCTTCGGCTTCGGTCGTGATCCCGGGGTCCTGGGATTGAGTCCGGCATCATCGGGCTCCCTGCTCTGCGGGGAGTCTGCTTCTCCCTCTGCCCCTCACCCCGCTCGTTCTCTCTCTCAAATAAAATCTTTAAAAAAAAAAAGTTTGTTCTACCACTTCACCTGCCTCATAGGATAGTCAAAAGGTTTTAAAGGGAATGAAATGACAGGCTACATACCAACAGTCAGTGAACCCCACTTTGAGACTCACCCCCGCTGTAAAACAGCACTCTGTAAACAGAGATGCTACACCGTCCGCATGGTGAGCACACCTAATAAAATCACCACGACCCCAAAGAAGGGCAACTACCATGGTTATTCCCAGCGAAGTCACAGGGAAAGCAAGCTTGAGAGCTGGTGCCATCCATAAAGAGCGGCCAGTGGGTGAGTCCCGCATGACACATCCAACCGCAGTACCCATGCGTGCAGAGACCCCCGAGCCACCACCACATCCAGCAACTGTGAACTGCTTCACAGTCCGAGCGGAAATAAGCAAATGACAGCCTCTCATCCCCAAGAGTGACCAGCCAAGGGGTCCAGGCTGGGGCCCTGGTATCGGTGAGGCCAACTGCCCACGCCGGGCTCAAACATGTGACCTCGAGAACACAATGTTCTAATCAACAGCAAGAGCCATCACATGCTTCCCCTTACACAGCTACAAATGAAATGAAAAATAACTAAAAACCAATTCTGGAGATGGGGGACTTCTTTCTAGACGCAGACTCACCCAGGTGCTTTTGTATCCATGAGTCTAGTCCAATGCCCCCCCCCCCCCCGCCCCGCAGCTTCCTTGCCACTCCCCTCCCTTCTCTCCCTAACGAATAAACACTCTGGGAGCCCCCACAACTCACTGTAAGCACAGCCCCCTGGGGACACCTCGCCAGCCCCGCCCCCCCCAGGCGGAGTCCCTCAGCCTTGTGCCCGTCCCCGACCCGCGCCAAGCAGCAGCAGTAACTCCTACCAACACTGCCCTACAACTGTTCTCCAGTTGAGGGAACTTTTCAAGGGGGAGCATCCTAGAAAGGCCAAGGCTCGCGCACGCTTTTCCGTGCTTACGCTCATCCACTTAGGGCAGAAGCACTGAGAGCGAAGTTACGTCGGGTCTGCGGATGAGAACTCACAAGTCCTGGACCGCGCAATTTCTTGTCCGAGCCCCGCAAGTCCGGCGGCTGCACCCCACGCGGCCCGCCGGGGCGGCACCGCGAGGAGAGGGGTGGGTGGACCGGGGGGGACGGACCTCCGCCCCGGGGGGCCTGCACAGGGAGGCGCGGCCAGGACAAACCTGAGCAGGTGCTCGGGTCCCCGGGCCCGCGGCGCGCTCGTCAGCGTGGCAGGGGCGCGCGGGGCGCCAGAGGGCAGCCAAGGAGCCGAGGGCTGCGGGGGTCACAGGGTGGGGGCCGCGGAGCCGGGGCCGCGGAGCCGGGGCCGCGCGCTGGAGCAGGGGGACCGCCAGCCATACCTGCCGCGGGCGGGTCCGCCTCCTCGTCAGCCTCCGCCTCAGCTGCCGCCGCGACTGGCGCCGCGCCTGCCTCCGCCGACAGCCGGTCCATCACGCCGCCAGTCATGTGAGCGCGCGCCACGTGACTTCCTCCGCGCCGGCCGGCCCGCCTCGCCACGCCCACCTCGGCACGCCCCGCCCGGGCCCGGCCCGGTCACGCCCTCGGCACGCCCCTTGCCCGGCCTCGGCGCGCCTACCCAGGGCCTGCCACGCCCCTTGCCTGACCTCACCACGCCCACCCCAGGCCTGGCACGCCCCTTGTCCGGCCTCGCCCCGCCCCGCCCCGGCCACGCGGCCACCGAAGGACGGGCCCGCGCTCCCGCGTGCGCTCCCGCTCCCCGCCTCGGGCTCGCAGCCGGCGCCGCTCGCCCACTCATTCAGTCGCTCGCTCGGCCGCTTGTCGTCACACTCATCCCCTTGTCCGCTTACTCGGACTTCCGCGTGGGCCGCATCCCGCCCCCGCACCCCGCCCCACAAGTCCCTCGCTCACTCCTCAGCCTTTGCCCTTGGCTGTCGCCCCGCCCCTCGCTTACGCACCCACCCTCCACTCACTCATTTGTTCCCCACTCGCATTCATGCATTCATCCACCCTCCCACCCCCGCTCACTCACTCACTCACCCCCTCACTGGCTCGCTCATTCACTCATCTGTCCACCCCCTTACTCACTCACCCACACCTTCTCATTCACTCCCTCGCTCGCTCACTCATTCATCAGTCCCCCCACTTGCTCACTCACTCACCCACACACTCATTCACCCCTCGTTGGCTGACTTGCTCACTCATTCATCCATCCACCCACTGGCTCACCTGCTCTCTCGCACACCCGCCTTACCCGGTCACCCCCCACACACTGCCCCTCCCCGCCCAGAGGGCAGGCTGCCCAGTGCTGGGAGCTGAGGATACCTGGGTGCATTAGGTGCCTCCCCCAATCTGGAGGACGGAACACCAGAGCAAGTGTCCTGGCTGTTCCAAAGTGAGGCTGTGGGGGCTCAGGGAAGGGATGAAGGGACCCCTGGGTGGGGCGGAGCCTGAGCTGATGCCGGGGATGAGGAGTTAAGCACAGGAGGAGGCAGCGGCCTCTGGTAGGCACAAAGTCTCTGAGGCATCAAGCAGCTGCACACACTGCGGTCCTCCTGGAGCTGAAAGTGTGGGTGCAGAAATGGCAGAAGAGGAAGCTGGGGCACCAGGAAGGGCTCCATCCGGGAGGGCCTCCTTTCTAAAGCAAGGAGCTGGGACCTCCTGATTCTGAGCCGAGGGTTCGGTGTTCTACGAACACCCGCTGGGAGCTGGTTACAGCAATCAAGAGCCCAGACCCCAGTCTGGGTTCTCCCCCAGGAAGTCCTTCTCCTTGCTACAGCTACTGGACCCTGACCAGGTTACCCATGACCACACCCAGGACGACCCTGCGAGCTGACACAGTCAGAGACGCTCTCCCCCACCATACCCCAGCAAGTGCTGGTCCCTGCTACTCACAGGCTTCCCCAAGTCACAGGGGGACACTGCGGATCCTGTGATACACAGCCCCCCTCCAGTGCTGCTTCCTTCCGCCCCCTGGCCTTCCTTTCAGCTGCTCTTGCCTCAACTGATATGCTCAGCACTTTCCCTGACTCCGCATCTCTCTACCCCCCAGACACACACACACTCTCTGCTAACGTCCCTGTATTAGTCAGCACGTATCTCTGTCCCTCACGAGAGGCTACGGTCTTTACTAAATGTCTAAAAGTTCACTGCATTTTCCAGAAACTGTAAAGCACTATATGAGTGCACAGACATTATTCAAGAATGATAACATAAATGTATTATTTTAACACCCTTGACACAACCTCTAGCTCAGCGGTTCTGGGTCTTTGCTGCACTTTCCAATCACCTGGGGAGAGTTCGAATATACTCAGCCTGGAGCTCACCCCCAGAAGTTCTGATTTAATTCATCTGGGATGTGGCCCAGACTTGGAATTTTTTATTTTTTAAAGCTCCCCCAGATGATTCTAATGTGCAGCCCAGGTTGAAAGTTTTATTCCTGCAAACATTGCCTGAGCATTTCCTAGGTACCGAATTTTGGGGCGGAGGGGGTCCCAAGGATACAACAGGATTCTCACAGCAGAGCAAAGAAGCTGTTAGGGCTGGAAACATAGGTGTGTGGGAGGAAAGGGGAACAAGCCGTGGGTTCTGACGTGACCAGTTCTGAATGCCTCCAGAAAAGGGAACTCGGTCCTTACAGGTTGTGGGCCCCATTGTCAGATATTTCCAACTGTTAGAAAGTTCTAGGAAACATGCACTGAAATGTGTCTGCCTGCAACTTCTTTAGATCCTCACCAAAGAAGACTGATCCTTATACCATTTCTGTTTCATTGGGGGAACAGCAAACAGAAAACCAGAATTTCTGACTTTTAAAACCTTTCGATTAATGGCAAGAATCCAATTATATTAAGACTGTCCATCCATTGCTCCAGTCACATTGGCCGCTTTCCATTTAGGAAACTGAGAACTACAGGGGCGCCTGGGTGGCTCAGTTGGTTGGGCGACTGCCTTCGGCTCGGGTCATGATCCTGGAGTCCCGGGATCGAGTCCCGCATCGGGCTCCCTGCTCAGCAAGGAGTTTGCTTCTCCCTCTGACCCTCTTCCCTCTTGTGCTCTCTGTCTCTCATTCTCTCTCTCTCAAATAAATAAATAAAATCTTTAAAAAAAAAACACTGAGAACTACAGAGGCAAACTGACGATTTGGAACACACAGCGGAGTTGGGACTCGGGACTTCACGACGCAGGTGGACTCGCAGAAAGGGGCTGTTATCGGCTGTCCTACCAAAACGCAAGGATTTCCACGTCCTGCTCGGGAGCTTTCAAAAGAGTTGTTAAAATGCTTTGAGTACTGTATCCTCGACTGTCAATCTAGTTGACGTAGATTTGTCGGGATAAGCGACATCATGCTGTGGTATTTCCAAGACCTGAAATAACAAAGGGATTATGCCCACCACGGCCCCTCGGAAACCCAGGACGATGGAGTGGCCACCGTCAGGGATTTCTGCCATGGTGACAGAGGGAAAGCGCCCTGGAGGGTCCAGCATGAACACTGAAATGCTCTGGCCCAGAAGTGACACAACACTCCACTCACAACTCCTTGGCCAGAGCTGGTGACGTGGAGGGTTGACACCACCATGTGCCTAGAGGACAGAAAGCCAGAAATATTTTGCAAACAGCCGTCAATACTAGCCACACTAACCAAACTAGCATTTACTGAATGCCTACCTGCTATGTACCAAGCACTTTTCTATGCGCTTTTTATTTGGAGACTCCCCGAAGCCCCACAATAAATCTACGAAACAGTAGAACGATTGTCTCTGTTTTCCAGACAACTAAGGCAGAAAAGTCCAACACACTGAGATGGCAGAGCCAGTCCACAGAAGAGCCGGGATTTGAACCCAGGCTGTCTGGTGCCGGAGACCACCCTCACAGCCCCTGTGGTAATCCCCGATGCCAAAGAGCCAGCAGTTGGCTCCTCAACACTCTCACTATGGAAATTCCGCTCCCCCCCAGAACCTCTTGTTTGAGGAGGTTTGGGGCACCAGCCTATAAATCATACTGGGGGGAAGGCGAAGGACTCTGAAGGCAGGGAAAATGGTAACAACAGCCCCCAAACATTTATTAAGCCCGAACACGTGGCAGGCACTGCGCCAAGTGCTGAACGAGTATCATCTCGATACTGTGAAGGTCACGAAATCAAATCCTCCAGGGGCACCCGGGTGGCTCAGCTGGTTGAGCATCCCACTCTTGATTTGGGCTCAGGTCATGATCTCAGGGTTGTGAGATGAGTCCTACATCGGGCTCTGTGCTCAGCGCAGAGTCTGCGTATCCATCTCCCTCGGCTCCTCCTCCTTTCTCTCTCTCGCCCTCAAATAAATAAATAAAATCTTTTAAAAAAAAAATCAAATCCTCCTGTGATACTATAGGATACCTTCTCAAGCACCCATCCTAAAATTCCCACCTGAAGTAAAGAGATTTGCTCACATCCTCCATGAACCCTGGGAGGGTTTAAATATGTCAAAAATGTTGGGATCTCTTCGTCGGACTTCGGACAAGCTACTTAACTCTCTTTGGCTTCCGTATGCTCATGTGTAAAGTGGAAATATCAACATTACTTTATTTCAAAGGTTTGTTCCTCAAAGGGTAAGGTTTAAATAAGAGACTTGTTCTGTTAGCCTGATGCAGAAGTACATTCACCCTCCTTCCCCAAACATACAGATGTGCTGGCTAAAATTGCCCCCTTCCCAAGATGTTTTTAATATATGGCTGGTGTCGAAAGCAAGAAAGCGTACCAGATACAGGGAGGACTTTAAGTTATTACAGCAATGAACGAAAGCGGAGGCCAAACAACCCACAGAGCTTCCAGACATGATCACAACCTCAGGAGCCTGGGTTCGACGGCAGAAGAGCAAGGCGTGGGCCCCAGTGAGGATGGGATGTGGACCGGACTTCCCAGAGAAGGTCAGGACTGACGAGGAGCTAAGCTGCCCACCTTTAGAAGCAGCGTGGGAGCTGGCTGTCCACACCAGACCAGGAGTGCAGAAAGGATGGCCCCTGAAGCGACCCCACGCCTAGATATTTACCCGTACGCCCACCAAAAGAGGCTCATTCCTCGAAAGCGCATTCAAATAGCTAAAAACTGGAAATACCCCAAATGTCTGTTAACAACAGCCTGGATGAGCATATTGCCGTGGAGACAGACAACGGCATGGCACCCGGCCACGGAGGAGCACAAAATCCCGGCTCTGGTTCACCCAGGGTGGGCTCTCACAAGCACCTGCAGACATGCAACAGACCCCAGGCGTGGGGGATGGGTAGAGACTGGAAGAATTTCTTAGAGAAGCATGACAGGAAAAGCCTAGATTGCCATGAACAGATTGTCAGCAGACATGTGCATGTTAACAAGTCGGCTAGGGAGGACCGGGGCACAGAAAATCTACATCAGCTTAGATGGTAACACCCAAACTGCCATAAACACACGGCTGGTGGCTTCCCACATGACAGGCACTTCAGGGGAGGCCTCTGAAGGAAGCGAGGAATGAGTTGCTGGGAACCAGCAACCAGGGAGAAGTGGTCCTGCGCAGCTAGACTGCGTCCCCTGGGTACACGGAGAAGAACTCGTCCCGGTGGCCGACGATCGTAAGGTTGGGGACTCCGGTCAGGAGAGTGTGCTCTGGAGAGAAAGCCCAGGGTGTGTGTGTGTGTGTGTGTGTGTGTGTGTGGACCTGGAAAGGGACAAAAGCCACAATCGTCATCACACAGAGCGCTCTTGGAAGAGATTAGGTGTGTGGCATTTCAGCAGGAGCAAAGAATAGAGAGAGAAGACAGAATGAGCCTCTTCTCTAACGGCACGCGGAGAAGGCCCACACGGTTTCTGAACATCCTGTATCAGCAGAAACACCACCAGCCTGGATGGAGAGGGACAGAGGAACATGAAATGAAAGAAAGCTGTCTGCCTCTCAAAACAATGCAGGCAGGAAACAGGCGGAAAACACTCCGCCGCTGCAGACACGCGCTACCCTTCACGAAAAGGGAAGGAAGACTCTGGGTAGAACCGTGAGCCACAGACGACAGTTCCTAGGCCTTGAAACCTGAGTTTGCTCCCCTGGATTTCAAGATTGCTTGGGACTGCAATCCCTCCTTCCTGCCACTGCCTTCCCGTTTAAATGGGAAAGTTTATGCCTATCACACCCTCGTATTTAGGGGATTAGATAGTTTGTCCTCTAGGTGCACTGATGGAGAGGAATTTTGCCTCAGGATGAATCACACACAGACACTCCCTCATATCTGATTGACCTTACGTAGATGAGGAGATTTGGGGACTTGGGAGTCGTGCCCTGCTTATATGACATTGCTACTATATCTGAGGGGTAGTAGAATGGGATGGATGTATTTTGTATATTGGATGGATGTGACTCTTTGGGAACCAGAAGGTGGACTCTGGTTAGACACAGTACCAGCCCCTCAAAGAGCATCTAGTCCCCAGAGCCTGTGACTATATTACCTTACATGGAAAAAGGGACTCTGCCGATGTGTCAAGTTAAGGCTCTTTTTTTTTTTTAGATTTTATTTATTTGAGTTAGAGAGTGAGAGAGAGAGAACATGAGCTTGGGGCAGGGGCAGAGAGCCCAACGTGGGACTCGATCCCAGGATTCTGGGATCATGACCTGAGCTGAAGGCAGACGCTTAACCCACTGAGCCCTCCAGGCGCCCCAAGTTAAGGCTCTTGAGATGGGGAGAGAGTCTCCTGCTTTATCTGGGTGGGTCCGATGTCATTACAAGGAAGGCACCAGGGCCCGCGTTGGGGAGAAGGCCATGGGATGTTGGAGGCAGAGACTGGGGTAAAGCAGTCACGAGCCAAGGAAGGCCAGCAGCCTCTAGAGGCTGGTAGAAACAAAGAATGAATTCTCCACTAGAGCTTCTAGAAAGAACTATTCCTACCAACACCTGGATTTCAACTCCTGTCACGCTTGTGACCACCAGAACTGTTAGACAACACATTTTTACTGCTTCAAGCCACGGAATTTGTGGTGCCTAATGCTGTTGAATTTCATACTTAAAAAAATGGTTAAGGAGGTAAATTTTATGTGTATTTTACCACAATTAAAACATTATTTTCAGGCTGCCCGGGTGGCTCAGTTGGTTAAACCTCCAACTCTTGATCCCAGCTCTGGTCTTGATCTCAGGATCGTGAGTTTAAGCCCCACGTTGGGCTCCACGCTGGGTGTGGAGCCTACTTTAAAAAAATATATTTTCAATTTAAAAAACCACATACACACACATACAGAGAACTTCCTCACAAAGAAAACTCATGGTCCAGATGGCTTTACCAGTGAGTTCCACTGAACTTCTGAGGAAACTATAATACAATGTCATATAAGCAGAGCTTTTGCCAGGAATGGAGTTGTTTTAATTAATTGAAAAATCAGTGTAACTCACTATGTTAGTAGAAGAACCATATGATCATCTCATATGCAGAAAAGAAAAATTGAAGAAAAAATAAATCATGCAAAAAATGCCCCCCAAAATGCAGCGGGAAAATGGACAACATTCAACACCCATTTACGGTTATAACTTCTTCAAGCTGATAAGCACTGTCTTTGAAAATCTAAAGCTGAGTTCATGCTTAACAGTGAAGGGTCAAACATTTTCGCCATGATTAGCAATAAGGCGAGACATTCGCTCTCGCTTCTAGTCAACACTACCTGGGAGTCCTAGGGCACAGACAGGGCAAGAAGAAAACAGCATAAAAACCGGAAAGGAACGTGTATGTGGAACTATCCCGAGAATGCTAAGGAATCTAAAACCACCACCACCCAGAACTAGAGCGAGTGAATTTACCAAGGTGGCAGGACACAACACCAATATACCCAAACAACTGTGTTTCTGTACCCTAGCAACAGACAGATGCAAAATGAAATTTAGAAACAATCCACTTCCCCCAAGGTCTAAACCCATGGAATGTACAACATCCGGAGTGGACCCTAAGGTAAACTATGGACGTTGACTGATCAATAATGAGTCAGGGCAGGTTCACTCTTGGTAGGGAGTGCACCATTCCGGTGAGGGGTGCTGATGACTGGGGGGAGGGGGGCAGGGGGATAAGGGAAATCACTGTACCTCCCTCCTTTTGTGCGTTTTGTTGTGAATCTTCAGCCGCACTAAAAAAAAATCGCCTTAAAAAAAAGAACAACCATTTCCTCAAACTTTTGCTTAAAGATCTGATACCCAAATCAGAGACATTAGAAGAAAATTATCCCGATATACCGCAAGGAAACCACAGATACTATTCCTTCATGAACACAGACACAAAAATCCTTAAAGGGGCGTCTGGCTGGCTCAGTCAGTTAAGTGTTGGACTCTTGATTTCAGCTCAGGTCATGATCCCGGGGTCCTGGGATCGAGCCCCGCATCGGGCTCCCTCCTCGGCGGGAAGCCTGCTTCTCCCTCCCCCCACGCCCCCTGCTTGTGTTCCCTCTCCTGCTGTGTCTCTCTCCGTCAAATAAATAAATAAAATCCTTAAAAATAAATAAATAAAATAAAATAAGTACTCCAAAAATTTTTAAAAATCCTTAACAAAGTATAAACGAATCTAACCTAACACATCTAAAATGGATAACATAGTATGATTGAGAGAAATGCAATTTTGGTTTAACTTTACAAAATCCATTAAGGTAATCCAACTATATATTGTTTTTCTAGGGCTGGCCACAGAGCACCACAATCTGGGGACTTAAAACAACAGAAATTTCCTGTGTCAGAGCCCTGGAGGCTTGAAGTCTGAAACTGGTTAGGGGATAAGACTCCCTTGTCTTCTCCTGCTTCTGGGGTTTGCTGCCGAGCCTTGGAGCTCCTTGGCTTGTAGACACGTCACTCGGATCCCTACCCCTGTTGTCAAATGGCAGTGTCTTCTCCACAGGTGGCCCTGTCTTCCCAGGGTATTTCCTTCTCCCTACAGGGACCCCAGTCACATTGGACGAGGGCCATCCTGACGACCTCATCTCATCACATCTGCAAAGACTCTCTTTCCAAAGAAGGTCACATTCCTAGATACTGAGCATTAGGACTTCTATCCTTCTTTTTGGGGTCACAGTTCAATCCATGATTCCATACTGACAGAACAAAAGAGAAAATCCGTAAACCATTTCAACAGATGCCCAGAAGCATTTGAAAAACATCAGCATCCATTCATGATAAAACTCTCAGCAAATAACCAATAGAAGGGACTTTTCTCAACCTTATAAAGGCATCTTCAGGAACCAAGAGCTAGCCACCCGGGCCAGCATGATAAAATACTGAATGCTTTCAATATTTGAATTAAAATACTGAATGTCTGGGAACAAGACCAACAACATGCACATTCTCATTGCTCACAGCTGACATTGAATCGGAGGTCCAGCCAGTGCACGGTGAAGCAAGAAACAGAAAAAACTGCACATGGCTAGGAGAGAAAATCTGGTCTTAAAAAGATGATGGTGTATATACTGAATTCTGTAGAATCCACAAAGGTCTCTAGAACTTGTAATAAAATTTAGCAAGGTACGACATCAAATATCAGTATCTATTATATTTCTATATGTTAGCCTTGCACAATTGGAAAATAAACTTAAAAAAATACCAAAGGCATAAAAAAAGGAATTATTTAGGGATAAATGTTTAAAGATACAGGCAAA
Organism: Zalophus californianus; assembly: GCF_009762305.2. Taxonomy (NCBI): domain Eukaryota; kingdom Metazoa; phylum Chordata; class Mammalia; order Carnivora; family Otariidae; genus Zalophus; species Zalophus californianus. The sequence goes on along the minus strand of NC_045604.1, from coordinate 112,343,786 downwards.
ACTCCAATGGAAATTATAAAACATCGCTGAGTGTAACTAAAGAAAACCAAAATATTCATATTGACATATGGTTAGGATGGCAATTCTTCCCTAATTGGTCTACAGATGCTCATTCCGACCAGCACAGATAAACAAATTATTGCACAGTCATAAGACAGAATACTGCTCAGCAATAAAAAGGAACAGACTATGGACACAGGCAACAACAAGGATGAATCTCAAAAACATTCTGCTGAGTGAACAAAGCCCAACACAAACTAAATCTATTTTCCCATTTGTCAAAAAGTCTAGAATAGGCAAAACCATATGATGATCCAGGAAAATGGTGGTTCTAATGGTGGTTCCATGCTGTGGAAGAGTGCACGGGGGAATTGTGTGGGCTGATAGAATGTTCTAGCTCTCCATCAGGGTATGAGCTGCACGGGCATGTGTGTTTGTCACAATCCTTTGATCTCTAATACATAAGATATGTGCATTCCCTTTATGTAAATGCCACCTGAATAAAAACTGGTAATAAACCGCCAGCTAAGAATCTCCTATACATGCAAAAGTGCAAAATAATGCATAATGAAATACAGATTATTTGGAATTGATAATGAAAGTCCTACTTATCAGAACTCAAGAGAAGCAGACAAAGCCATGTTTAAAGGGAAACGTATAATCTTAAATGAGCACAAGAAAACATGAAAGACCAAACATTATTAGCTCAAGGGTCACCTCTAGATACTAGAAGAAGAGAGGAAACCCCTCCCCCCCCCCGTTACTTGGGAAAAAAAGGAAGAAAAGAAGAATTTACATTTGCTTCCACTGGGTACTGAGACAGATCACCAGTCTGAGACAACTTTGCTTTTGAAGCTCAAGGTTTTAAGACCCCAGGTTTGGACTATCGCTCCTCAAGAGGGCAGGGGTATGGTTGAACTTCTCAGAGAGAAGCCTCCTCCCCAGCTGGCCCTGGGCCACCTCTGCTGTATCCAGCCAGCTTTCCTTTTAATTCCTCGTTGTGCTGGCAAAGGTTCAAGTTTAATTTTGCTTCCGTCTTGCCCTGGAGATACATATATATATATATATATATATATATATATATATATATATATCTTTATAGATAGATAGCCTTTGGGGTCCCACTTTTAAGGGACAGTGGCTTTCTATTATTTTCCAAAGAGGGCACAGACCCCGGTCTTCAACCTGCCGTGCACCACGAGGCCATTTCGAGGAAGCTCACGGTCACCCAGGCTGGCAAATGTCCTTCATGCTCTTCCTATTGCATGTACAGTGTTACATGCAATTATCTCTTCACTCTCTTCACTGCTTGTAATGAGATCGTTTTTATATTTTATCTAGAATGTACTTGTTTTCAGCAGAATAAATCCAAATACCCCATCTAGCCATATTCTCAAACCAGGGAGGCACAGGGGACACAAGCGATAAAGACAACCATTGATAATTGTTAAGTGTCAGCATGACGAAGGTGTTTGATCAAAGACACCATGACCGAAGGGAAAAGAAGCCACGGGCCGAGAGAAAATACTGGAACGCATATAATAGGTTTAAAGATTATAAACAGAGTTTATAAAGAGCTCATACACTCAATATGAGGCAAAAGATAGGTATGGGTAACTCACTCTGACAAGGAAATCCGAGAGGCCAAAAAACATATTAAAAAGATGTTCAACTTACTACTAATTAGGTATACTGGACATTTGTCATTTTTTTGGCCATTGGGCATTTGGAACCTTTCTTTCTGTGTTTGAGGAACTCCCTCCTCTGAGAGTCTTTTCCCCCAACATCAGGGGCGCCTGGGTGGCTCAGTCGGTTAAGCATCTGACTCTTGGTCCCCGCTCAGGTCTTGATCGCAGGGTCATGAGTTCAAGCCCCGCGTTAGGCTCCATGTTGGGTGTGGAGCCTGCTTAAAAAAAGAAGAAGGTGAGACATCAGATGCACATTTCCCAGCTGCACCCAGCCAGGCTTCCCTCAGGGGCTGTGGGGTTGTGAAGCAGAACAGCCTCCCTGATGGTGGCGGCTCATGGGGGCTGCAGCACCTGCACCCCCACGTCTAAGGGGAGGCGGCGCAGTGGGCTTCCACCAGCATCCGGGGGCTACCGTTTGTGATCTTGAGTGCTGACATCTGTGACTCAGCAACGGGACAGCGTTGCACAGCTATTGGCCGATCCGCACATTTCTGCCTGCCTAGCTTCGAGCCTGCTCTCTCAGCAATCCCAGAGACTTCAGTTGCTTTTAATAATTTCCTTTTCCGCTTTAATCAGAAATTTACTTACATCAGGGAAATGCAAGTTCAAACAACGACGAGATGGGGACCCTCTTCTGCACAGGAGATGAAGAGAAACAGAAATATCTGGACACTGCTGGAGGAAGTGTAAATTGGTACAGACGCTTTGGAGGACAATTTGTGGGTGTCTAATCAAGTGGAATGCAGGTATCTTATGACCCGGAAATTCCACTGCTGGTCACATTCTCTAAAGTATAGCTTTTGTGATGACAAATACAACACTCTTCACTGAGGAGCTATTCATAACACCAGAAAAAAGTAAAAAACCACCCCAAACCCTACTTTGATGTCAATGTGGAATGAATAAAAAATTGCAGTATATTTATACACCGTGTGAACTAGAACAGAAAGTACCAAGACGGAGAGATTTTGAGAAGGGCACAGCATTGCAGAAGGACACGTATAAGTATACTGTTTGTGTTCATTCAAAGACGGAAGGGGCACAGATGAGAACAGGGGACAGGAGGGAATCTGAAGGTCGGTGGATTGTGTCAATGTCAACACCCTGGTTAGGATAGGGCAGTAACATTAGGGGAAACCCCGCGAAATGTATTCTTTCCTAGGGCTGCCTGCAAATCTGCAACTAAGTTAATAAAAATTTAATTCAATGCCAAACAATGTATATATTATTTATAGATACATGATGGCTTCTTTCCAGGAGAGGGGAGCAAATGGAATTTGGGAGAGATAGACGGGACCCATTGAATCTCCCCCCCACCCCGGAAAGAATATTTTTGAGGTAAATACGACAAAATATTAACACTCAGAATCAGCATGTGGGTGAATGAGTGTTTGTATACTACTCTGCACTTCTCTTTGTGTTAAAAAAAAATGCCACCACGATTAAGCAAGGTGACCTTTAGAAGGGGCTGAAGGCAGCGCCTGGCTGGTGGTAGGCGCTCGGTAAGTCTCGGCGCCCCGGAGAATTACTGGTCTACTGGCCAGCGAGCTGCTTGCTTGGCTCCAGAGAAGTATGTTTTCTGTCAATCTGTCAATCTGCGCAGGGGCTGACGCTTCACCACGAGCCCCACTTTCCGTTCCCGCCAGCCCTCCTCGGGAAGGAGCACAAAGAAGGCACGGTGTCCGGTAGAGGCAGGCCCACTCGAAGGAGGGGATGTGGTCCACACGCACAGCAGGGCCTGGCAGCTGGGTTCTGGTCAAGCTGGGCTTGGCTGGGCGGGGCAGAAACGCACCCTCCCCCCGGACGCCCAGATCGTGTTTCGAGGTCAGCTTCTCAACCGAGGGTACCATCAGGATGGGGTGCCGAGGAGACCAACAACGTGCCCGAGGTCCCTGGAGCTGAGCGGGGACGGATTGCTGACCACGCCCCGAACTGGAGCAGGTGCACATCTGAGGCTGGAGGCAGAAGGGGGGCTTGGTCAAGTGAGAAGGGGAAGGCGTTTGGAGGATTTGGGGCCGTATTCGACCTCTCGAGTCCTTCTCTCCCTCCTCACCCCTGTCCCACTCAGTGAGCTTAGGGTCAGCCCCTTTTAGAAGAGATACCCTGGAGAAATGAGCGAGGAGCTCCTCTGGGAGCAAAGCACCTCGGGGCTTCCCAGATGTCAGAAATTTGAAAAGGAGTGGACGGCAGCCCCAGTTCTTCAGCCGCAAAGGGAGGGCCGAGGGCTCCCCCTGCAGGCGAGTGGCTTCTTCTGCGACATCTTCGTCCTTGCCCATACCCGACACACAGCGGGGACCCTGCACACTGCGCCCGCGGAAGACCAAGGCTCAGCATCCTGTTCAAGGGCACCCAGCCGGCAGGCAGGAGGACTGCCCTGGAAATGGTGGTTTCAATAGTCATGTTTTTTAAGAAACATTCTATTGTGGTAAAACCTGTACAACATTAAATGCACCATCTTAACCATTTCCAAGTGTCCACTTCAGTGCCATTAAAGACACTGACACTGCTGAACAGCCATCCCCACCGTCCAGCTCCAGAACGTTCCATCCCCCCCACTGAGACCCTACCCTGCCCCGGCTACACGCTGACCCCCCCGCACCACCATCTACTTTCTGTCTCTGTGACTTTGACGACTCCAGGGACCCCTGAAGAGTGAAATCGTACAGTGTGTCCATCCTTCTCCATCTGGCTCACTTCACTTCACTCAGCATCACATCCTCAAGGTTCATCCGTGTTGGAGCAGGTGCCAGGATTCCTTCCTCTTTAAGACTGAGTAATATTCCACAGTGTGCATATACCACACATTGTTTATCCAACCATGCATCGATGGGCACTCGGCGGGGGGCTCCCCCTTTTGGTTGCGAATAGTGCGGTGAACATGGGGGTGCAAATGTCTGAGTCTCAGTAATTTTTGAATCAACTTACTTTAGAATAGCTTCAGATTTATAAAAACGTCGCAAAGATAATCCAGGGAGTTCTCATAAAATATAAAATAAAATAAAATAAAATAAAATAAAATAAAATAAAATAAAATCTGTGCAAAGCTGGCATTATTGAAACTTTGTATAAACGTGCCATAACAATCTTGGGAGACAGGGAACATGATCACCTATGTTTTACAGATGAAGAACATGAAGGTGATGTCGTCCCAGCCAGACCCCCAGGTCCCTGGTGCATCCCAGGATCTGCGGCTGTACCCAGCTGTACCTTTCTCTGGAAAATCGTTCCCAGCCCATGCCTGAGCTCCTGCTCCCCCTCCCGGTAACCCTCAGCCTAGAGCTGACTGGCGTGGGGTCCACTCTGGCCCTTGGCCTCCAGGTGCAGAGCTCCCGGGGAGCCCGGTGAGGCTGGACCTCGGCTCGCCTCCATCCCCCGCCCTCCTCTGCACCCCTCACTCCTCACCATCTCCCCTGAGAACACTCCCTCATCAGCCACCCGCCCAAGGCTCCCCGCCGAGGCCCTGCTTCTGGGGAAGCTGGTCTATGACATTTAGAGAGGGCTGCTTTCCACAGCTGCTGAGTGAGAAGCTAGCTCGGCCTTCGGATGTCCCCCCCAGAAGCTGCACTCAGGCACTCTCTGCTCCGGCAAACTCAGCTCAAGGGCCGAGACATGAATCTGAGAGCTGACCATACGGTGGGGGCCCCTAAAACAGTAGTCACCCCAGCATGGCAGGACCCAGAGGTAAGGCAGCCCCAGGATGGCAGACCAAGCACGGGGCAGTCCGTTTCGAAGTTCTGCCACATATCCACTCCTTCCATCGAGTTACGGGAGGAGCCACTCCAGATGACATGGGACCGGCAGCCCTGATGACCACTAGACTTTTCTAGAAAGTTCTGAGGACCCATGACAGAGGTCCGAAAATGCAATGGTAGTTCAAACAGTGAAAAAAAAAAAAACAAAACCCATGACTGTATTTATTTTCCATTTTTAAATTTGCTTTTGCTGATTTCGAAAGTTTGGTTTTGATTTAACTGTGTACGTTAAAATGATAATATTTGAATACGTTGGGTTAAATAAAACAATTAAAATAGCTTTTACCTTTTCTTTTTATACTTTTAGGGTAGACAATTCTAGTTACACACATGACATATTCTTACTGGACAGCGCTGATGTATTCTTCGGAAGGAGTGAGCTGGGCCATTTATTCTTTCATTTATTTATTCAGTCGTGTACTCATGTCGACAGACCTCTCCAAACACCTGTTACCTGCTGGGGCCTCCGCCAAGCTCCAGAGCTCCCCAGAAAAGAAATCGCAGCTCTTGTTCTGGATCTTCCTGAGTGACTGAGGTTTTCCCACCGCTTCTATTCCTCACGGAACCCCATGTGCTTCCTCTTGCAAGCTATATTGATACATCAGAGTCCGTTTTCATCCCCATTTTGCAGGTGAGTAAACTGTGGCCCACAGAAGCATAGGGATCCATCCGAGGCCACTCACGGGGTTGGTAGTCGAGCACCTGCTGCTCGTCCTGGTCAGCCCTCGTCTGGGCTCCAGACTCTTGTGACGCCCAGTACTGAGCTGTAGCCTCCTTACCACTGTTTTCTTAAGGAGGCGTCACACCCTACGTGGCGCTTGAACTCACGACCCTGAGATCAAGAGTTGCTTGCATGCTCCATAGACTGAGCCAGCCAGCCACGTCTCCCCATGCTGCAGCCTCTCAGTGATGATATCATTACAAGAATTTCCAAATTTATGCACACTGATGCTGGAAGCTTTCTTCTGAGGTCTTCACGGAGATCAGCTGATTTGGAAAAATTAGACATCATCTTATAAAGCTGAAGACGCCCTACCCTGGTCCCATCCGTTCCAGCCCTAGATGGACACATTCTTCAGGTAAACTCATGCACACGTGTAAGAACGTTCTTCACAACATTGTTTGCAGCACCAAAAAGCTGAATCAACCCAAATTTCCAAGGGCCAGAGGAGGCATAAAGAAGCTAGGATGCGGTCTACAGTGGAACGCTATCCAGCCGTGCAATGAGTGAGCCGTAGCTTTGTACGTGATGATGAATTATTCTCATAAACATAATGGAAAAAAACTGCAAATTCCAGGAAAAGACATATAAATAAGGACCACAAACATGCATTATGTTCTCTAATATATGTGACACACATACGTTACCAGACATGTCTGTATACTGCGTATGCATTCTCACATTTCTGATGTCCTTGCCTTTCTCTGCAGATGTCTACTTTTACTGTATGTGTTATTTTATACTATATGTGGAGTGTATATAATACATAATTTATATATCAGCTTATGTATACTACATATAAATATGTATATACTATGCACCTCACTATATATTGCTCTACATGTTTACTCTGTATGTTTATTATACATAGTATTTTATATACGATTTTAACTTACAAATATATTTAAGTACTACAAATACTCTAATATATAAACTGTGTCATTTATATGATAATCTTACTAGTTTTGTAATAATCATACAAAATTATATAGATAAAATACTACATACGTTATACATATTTTGTCCATATACATCTCCATTATATCATATACGTATCTATATTACAGATCTATAACAACAGACCAGGGTGTGATAAACAGATTTCACTGCCCTCCCCGGACGGTTTTACATGTTTTGCAAACCGGGGTCACCTGTGTGCATGCTGGCCCGGCGCTGGGCCACCCGTGGACTCCCAGTGCTCTGAGCATCTGCGCCTGACGACCACGGGAGAGGCAACTACCTCAGATTCTACCCACTGAAGTTCCGCTTTTAACTGGATAGGAAAATCACAGAGAAAGTGCAGATCTGTTCTAACACCCGGCCTCTCTTCAAATGTACACACAAAGCAATTCTGCAAGCAGAAACTTGGCGAGCATCCTGCTGGTTTTCAGTTTTCCCTCATAAGTCTCTTGTTTAGTTTTTGTGTTCATTTTCTCTTCCCACCACTTAGCTTCCTCGTCCCCAAAGCAGTGGTGCCTGGGTCAGGCACAGGGGGGAGGATGGACTGCAAAGGGGTGCGAGGGGCCTTCTGGGAGGGAAGAGGGACGGAGACCGTGGCCTCCTGGACACGCAGACCTGTCTGAACTCACCCAGCTGCTCTCTCCAGAGGGAAGCTCGCAGATGCACAGGTCAGTGCCCACACGCGATATGTCCCGGGTGATCTGGGGTCGTGCACCTCACAGCACTTCAAACCACAGGACAGGGCTGCCCCTCCACAGAGCAGTGTCAAGAGGGGGAGGCCCGAGCCTCTGCTGGGTGGTGGCTCTTGTCCTCACCCCCTCTGGCACAGAGGTCTCCTTTCCACTGTGTATGAGAGGAACAGGGTCACTCCCTGCAGGCACACATCCAGTAAGTAAGCCGTGGCACTGCCCTCGATGCATTTCCCTAACCCCCGCCCCGCCCCCCTGTGCAGGTGCGTTTCTCACCCAAACCCCACAGCCACGGGACAGCAGGCTGGCTGGGTACGGATCGCCCATATCAGGCCGCCAGAGCGCTGACTACGTGCCAGGTTGTGAAAGACAGTTAGAAGGCAGGCAGGGACAAGGGGCCTCCACCCTAAGAGGAAACCACCATTAAACCTTTTTTTAAAGATCTCATTTATTTATTTAGTAGAGAGAGTGCGTGCACAGGCAAGAGAGAGAAAGAACAAGTGGGGCTGGGGGGCCAAGGAAGAAGCAGTCTCCCCGCTGAGCAGGGAGCCCGATGCAGGGCTCGATCCCAGGACCCTGGGACCATGCCCTGAGCCGAAGGCAGACGCTTAACGACTGAGCCGCCCAGGCGCCTGAGGAAACCACCCTTAAAAGGATTTTACGCCACCCTGGGAGGAGCCCTCCACCCTTTCCCACATGATAGATAGGTGACAAAAACCTGATCCAATGAGAGGCACAGAGAGGGTTAATCAGATTAAAGCAGCCCCTAAAAACCCCTAGACTTAGAAACTCTGGTGACAACCCTCTCGGGTCCCCTCCCTCCTCAACAGCTTCATACTGTCACGTTGCTATCCCTCAATTAACCTTGCTTGGCCGCCCACCCCTCTGGCTGGTCTACCTCCTCATTCTTCCAAGTGGCGGGACGAGAACCGCGGGCACCGACGTAGACAAAAAATCCTGTAACACAGGCACCGGTCTTTCACCAACCCGAAGACGTACACACACAACTCATTCTGTTTTTCCGTATCACAATAAATCGAGAACGGGCCTCCACTCACCTGGGTAACGCGAAACTCAATTTCACTTTTTTTTTTTTTTTTTTTTTTTAAGGAAGGTCCTTCAGGATGCCGAGTTTGGGCCCCGATGCCGACAAAGCGGTCCAGGTGGGTCCCCGGCTGGGAGGTGAGGCGGGACGTCAGTTCCCTCGGGCGCAGCGGGTTCCTGAGACTCTGCCTCCACCCTTCGGAACCTGGTCCGTCGTCTTGGAAAATACTTCTCATTCTCCCTGGCCTCCCTCCGAGTTACCTTCTATTATCACTCTAGCTTCAGGTAAGGAAGCAGGCTCGGGGATGTGAAATGAATCGTCCCACATCGTCTTCCGGGCAAGGCACCCTGGCCTCCATCCAGACCTCTTTCACCCAAGCCCCAGGCTTCCCAAGGGGGGATGTGGCAGATCATTTAGCCCATCAAACTTGTGATTTCATGGGAACTCTAAATTTCACCTATACATGAATTTAAGTTTGTTTGTTTTTGTTTTTGTTTTAGATTTTGTTTTATTTATTTGACAGCGAGAGACACAGCGAGAGAGGGAACCCAAGCAGGGGGGAGTGGGAGAGGGAGAAGCAGGCTTCCCTCCGAGCAGGGAGCCCAATGCGGGGCTCGATCCCAGGACCCTGGGATCGTGACCTGAGCCGAAGGCAGACGCTTAACGACTGAGCCACCCAGGCGCCCCTGAATTTAAGTTTTTAAAATAGTGTTTTGAGGTGTTGAGATAACTTTCAGGGCTCAAGATGCATGGAGCCGCTCCGGCCATCACTTCCGGTCCCTGCAGGTGCTCCAAGGACCCAGTCCCTGCAGTGTCCCCACACACCACCCACCCCGGGCTCCGTCCTTACTTCCTTGTTCCTTCTGACCCCAAACAAGTGTGACTGTGTGGCCCCCCGCCAATCCGAAATATTCTGTTTTTCTCTTCTTGTTCTCTTTAGTCTATAGAAGCTCCCTGCCTTGCTCCGCTTTGCGAAGTGTTAAGTTAGGTTTGCATCACCTCCATCATCTCCTTTAATCCTTTAACAGGTGAAAATGAGAATACTACCTCTGGAAGTCCAGTGGCGGGCCGCACTGCCTCGCAGCCAGCCGGCAGGGAGCTGAGGCCCGTCCCGCACTCTGGCCCCAGACTGCAGGTCTCTCTCTAAGTAAACATTCTTTTGCCTGGTTTGCTGGTAACCATCGTCTATTAACTGTCTCCCTCAAACGAGTCCATTTAACTTGCATGTGGAGAACGCTCACACATCCGAGTTATTCTCTGATTATCCACTTTGTGGTGAAAAAGGAGGTGGATCTCTATGTACGGACATGGAAAGATCTTACGATAAATGAAGTGAAATAAGGTGTATTACGGTGCATTCAGGCTGCTGCCACTTGTGTCAAGAATTGTCAATTAACTATTTAAAAGGCCAGGAAAAGAAGAACAAAGAACAAACTGAAAAGAAATTGTAAAATGGTGGACTTAATCCCAAACGGAACTGTAATTACATTGGATGGAAAAGAGATAAACACTCCCATCAAAAGCAAACGTGAGGGGCGCCTGGGTGGCTCAATTGGTTAAGCGACTGCCTTCGGCTCAGGTCATGATCCTCGAGTCCCGGGATCAAGTCCCACGTTGGGCTCCCTGCTCGGCGGGGAGTCGGCTTCTCCCTCTGACCCTCCCCCCTCTCATGCTCTCTCTCTCTCCTTCTCTCAATAAATAAAAATCTTTAAAAAAAAAAAGCAAACATGAACAGATTGGATTAAAAGAGTAAGGTCCATGGGGCGCCGGGGTCGCTCAGTTGTTAAGTGCCTGCCTTCGGCTCAGGTCATGATCCCAGGGTCCTGGGATCGAGCCCCACATCGGGCTCCCTGCTCTGCGGGGAGCCTGCTTCTCCCTCTCCCACTCCCCCTGCTTGTGTTCCCTCTCTCGCTGTGTCTCTCTGTCAAATAAATAAATAAAATCTTAAAAAAAAAAAAGAGTAAGGTCCTACTATATGCTTTCTGTAAAGCCCTCTTTAAATATCAATGAACACAACAGACAACGAACACAGACTGGGTAGTTAAACAGAAATTTTTTCTCTCAGTTCTGGAGGTGGGACATCTGAAATCAAGGTGTTAGCGGGCCTGTTTCTCCTGGATGCTCCGAGGGGGAAACCACTGTCTGTGCCTCTCCAGCTTCTAGTGGTTGCCCACAACCCTGACTGTTCTTGGCCTCTGCACCCACCACTTCCTCTGTCTCGTTCCTCACATGCTCTTCTCTTTTGCGTTCTGTCCAAGTTTTTTCCATCTCATGAGGACACCGGTCATTGGATTAGGGCTTGCTCAATCCAGTGTGACCTCACTCAACTTGACAACATCTGTGAAGACCCTATTTCCTATAAGGTCACATCCACGGGTCCTGGAGGCTGGGACTGGAGCATGTCTTTTTAGGGGACACAACTGAATCCAAGACACTATGCAAACACTGATCAAAAGCAAGCTGGAAGTTAGCTCGATTTGCATCACACACAACAGACTCTAGAACAGGACATGTTATGGGAAGAAAAAGGAATATTTAAAATGGTAAAGGGGGTCAGTTCATCAAAAAGGCTAATCAACCCTCATCGTGTGTCTGCTCCAGAACACGACAGCCCATAAAGAAGACATGGGACAAGACAAAGGGGAAATAGACAAATCCATCACCAGAAGTGGAGATTCCGACATCTCTCTCTGAGCAATGGTAGAACCAGCACACACAAAATCAGAAAGGTTTTCGAATATTTGAACACCGCAGCCCACCCACTTGACCTGCCACAGAACACTCTATCCAGCAGCAGCGGTACCTTTTCCAAGTGTACGGGGAACCTTCACCAAGGTGGGCCATGCTACGGACATAAAGCAAATCTCAAATTTTAAAAAGGACTGAAATCCTACAAAGTATGTTCTCTGGCCACCCCATCATTACACAAGAAACTAATTTTGGAAACATACCTGGAAAATCCTCACATTTTTGGAAATCAAGGACACATTTCCAAGTAAACCGTGGGTCCGAGAAGAAATCATCACGGAAATTAGAAACACCATTCTCAACAGAAAGCACCACGTAATTGTGTGGGGTACAACTAAAGTAGTGTGTAGAGGGAGAATCACAGCCTTCAAACGTATGTGAGATTCCGACCCTCGTCTCTCCCACTGTTATTTTATAAGGGTCATGAAAGTTCACTTCGTTAATTTTCCTGATCCTTTTGCATTTATTAGCTAAAATTCTTCTTGATAGAACCAACTATTTTACCTTGAAGTATAAGGTAAAATATGAAAGGCAAGACTAATTACTTTTTGCTTGAGTCTTTGGTTTATTTTCAGAGTCATGACACGACGCTCAGCAATATTCATCTGAGATTATACACGATTTTTTATTCTTAGAAGCTCACATGGTCCCGGGTGTGTGGGGGGGGTACTCTTGAAGCTGGCTTCTCAGTCCTTCCCCCCTCCCCAACAATTTACTATAAAATGTGCAAACATTTGAAAAGTTGAAAGAACTTCTCAGGAAACAGTTACAAACCTACAGCCACGACTCTGCAGTGATCACTTTTCTTTGATCGGCATCTCCAACGCTACTACCTTCTCAGAGCCTGTTTTCAGTTCATGGGTCTCCTTCTAGGTCTTTCTCTGGGCACCGTACATATTTCCCTGTCGTGATAGTCTGCTAGGGGCAGCCATAACAGAATACCACTGAGCAGGTCTCACAGTTCTGCAGCCTGGACATCCAAGGTCAAGGTGTGAGCAGGTCTGATTTCTCCGGAGGCCTCTCGGGACATGGGCAGAGGCTGCAGGTCCCACCGCTATTTCTCCTGTCTGACAACCCGGTGCCGATGTCAGCTGGGGAGTTCCGTTGCTCCCGACCCGGGGCCCTGCCACATTCTGCTTGAGTATCCTCAGGACACGCGGTGGTTAGCTTCTTTCAGAGCCAGTGAGCTCAGAGAAGACACTGCGTTCCAGGCAGAGATCTACCATTTTTAGGACGTAGATTTGGAGGGGACATAGCGTCACTCTGCGCCATCCTATTCCGTAGAGTGATTAAGTGCACTTGCCCTGTAGGGGAGCAGGGTCTGGCTTGGAATTGATGAACCCATCACAGATGAACATGGACGCCCACTTCTGGGACGCTTCCATTCCTGAACATTGTCTCTCTTAACACTGTAATTCTAAGATGGCAAGAATCGTGCATTCCTTGCTCACCCCCATACCCTCAATGGAGCACCCCCCACTTGGGCCCCTCACACACTCAGAACTGCTACTGCGGCGCGTCTCAGACCTTTGGGGGTGGTGGGACAGCTGACGGTCTGCGGGCACTCTCTCCAACACGAAGACATGTCTTCTGAAAACACACAGAGGTTGTTTTGCATTGGGGGCACATTCATGTCACCTGTGTTAAAGGGGGCTCTGGGCTGGCTCTGTATGAAGAACATGGGACTCTTGATCTCGGGGTTGTGAGTTCAAGACCCACGTTGGGCATAAAGATTTTGTACATAAATAAATTTTAAATATATATACATATATACATATATTAAGGGGCACCTGGGTGGCTCAGTCGGTTAAGCACCTGCCTTCCACTCAGGTCATGATCTCAGGGTCCTGGATTGAGTCCCGCATCCAGCTCCCTGCTCAGCGGGGAGTCTGCTTCTCCCTCTGTCCCTCCCCCCTGCTTATGCTCTCTCTCTCAAATAAGTAAATAAAATCTTTAAATATATATATATATAGAGAGAAAAAAATTAATAAAAACCATGACAAGGCCCCTCTCGGGGAATCAGTGACGAGCAGTCAGGGGCTCCGCGCTGCACATGCATGCCCCAAAAGCCTTCCCCAAGACATACATAAGCTGCCCAACTGAGGTCAGCCGTTTCCAAGCTTTTCTGTGAATATCTGCTTCCTGTTGGTGGATCTGTCATCTTCAGCACTTTCTACAAGAGAAGAGCTGGCAGAACCCAGTGACGGATGAAAACTGCGGATGCAACTAGAAATTAGGCCAACTCTGACCTCCAGGGGAAACCGGTCTGCCCGCACAGACGGGGAAACTGAGGCAGGGAGGCCACAGAGCTGGAAGCAGGACGGCGAGGCTTCAAACCCAGTGTCAGGCAAGTCGAGAACGTTCTGTTTAAAATAAGCCCCCGCGTTGTTTCGACTGAGGGGAAAATACATCGGACGTTAAATGTAGCTCTGGCTGCTTTTCCGTGCGCAGTGGAGGCGTCCGGAGCACACCGGCGCGGCTGTGCGGTCCTACCCCCCGCACGCCTCAGGACGTCCCGCGTCCCCACCCTGAGCCTCGGGCCCCGGCACACACCGACCCCCACCGGACTCCTTCCCACTGCAGCCCACCCGCTCCTGACGCGCCCCCACCGCACCTGCCAGCTCTGGGCCCGCCCCTCGGCAGCAGGCCCCACCCCGCGGCGGCAGGCCCCGCCCACCCACGCGACCCCCCCCCCCCCCCCCCCCCCCCGCGCGCTCGCGCGTCTGAGGGCGGAGGCCTCCGCGGGCTGAACCACGGTGCCCGTCGGAATGGGGGAAGGCGGCATTGCCGCCGCCGCCGTCGTGGGCTCGGGCGTAAGGGATTCAAGCAACTCGCCTTCATTTTGGTGTGGCGCCGGACAGGCGTCTCCCCAGCAGTGCCGGCCATCTCTGGGCCGCCGGGAGTTCCTTTTCTATTTTGGAATCGTCCATTCTTTTGCCCAGTCAGTAGACGAGTCTAAAAACCCACACGGAGAGGGGGAACTTACCCCTGTGAACGGAAATACCTGTCTGGTGAAAGGCTGAGATCTCACAACCAAGAGCACTCGATGAGCTCGGAGCTTGTTCTCGGGTGTACTGTAGAGCTCTGTGGTCGTGCAATCTCGGTTACTAAGCCGGTCGCTCGCCCCTCCCTCGGCGTCACCAGTGGTTTGCCCCGCGACGCAGCGCCCGCCGGGAAAAGGCAGGGAGTGGCTGCCATGTTGGACGGAACCACCCGGCCGCACGGACGGGGGCACCCGCGGCTCCCCGTGAGTCTGTGGATTGAGCCCTGCAAGTGTGGTGCGGGGCTTCGAGCGCGCGCGTGTGATGGGCGCGCTTCCGTGGTCCCCGGTGCACACGCTTGCGCCCCCGGGGTCCCTCCGGGCGCGCTGCGAGCATCAGGGCGTGGGCGCCCCCCCTCCCCGAGCCCCGTGGGTCGGCCCGCCGCACGCACATGGCCCGGCGGCAGGCGCCGCGCGGTGCGGCCTGGGAGAGTCGGAAGCGCGGCGAGGCCGGGCGAGGCGGCGGCGGCGGCCCCATGCAGGACGCGGAGAACGTGGCGGCGCCCGAGGCGGCCGAGCCCACCGGGCAGCAGCAGCAGCAGCAGCAGCAGGCGGCCGCTGAGCCGCCGCCGGGGGAGGAGCCGCCGCGGCCCGCGGGGCCCGGCGCGCAGGAGGCGGCGGGCGGCGAAGACGCGGAGGCCGGGCGGGAGCCCGACGTGCTGGCCAAGCCGGCCGAACCCGCGGCCGACGGGGAGGAGAGGGCGGCCTTGGCCCCCGGCTCGTCCTTGCCGCCGCCGTCTGAGGAGCCCCCCGCCCCGGCCGCGGGTGAAGCCCCGGCGGAACAGGCCGGGGACGCGGGGGCCGAGGCCCGGTCCGAGGGGGCGGGCGGGGAGGATGGCGGCGCCGACGAGCCCTCCTTCAGCGACCCCGAGGACTTCGTGGACGACGTGAGCGAGGAAGGTGAGGCGGCGCGGGGGTGGGTGGGCGGCAGGGCCGTCCCCGCGCTGCACCTGTCGTCCGGCGCGTAGGGACGGCCTTCTGGGGGCGTTTGGGTCTCCTTTCCTGTTTTGTCTCTCCGAAATAAGGCGGGGGAGGGCGGGCACCTTGGGGACAACTTGGGAGCCTCCCGTGTGCCCTGGAACCAGGAACTTGGAGGGTGGTGATGGGCGGCAGCGCGCAAGCCGGAGCCTCGGCCGTGTGTGGCAGTTAAGGTCGAGCAAAGCGGGACGCTCCACGTGCCGCACTCTCTCGGGTGACAGTTCCTTGTCTGCAGGCCCGGGTGCCCCGAGTGACGAGCCACACCTGTCAGAGGCCTGGGACCAACTTCGTGAGGACACTTTTTGGGGTTGATGCGTGCTGTCCCTTAGAACAGGTTGTGGCAGAGTTGGGTTCCTCTGCCCCTGCTGCATGGGAGCTTCTGCCTCCAGAGAGTTCCTTCGCAGGACTGCTGAGCCTACCGCCACATTCCTGTTTGGTTCTAAGTCCCTACGTGGACCACTGTCCTCCTGTTGGCAGATGATCTTTTCAGAATTTAGTGTTGCTTTGCTTTCCTTTTTACCTTGATTCAGTTTACAGGTGTTATGTCTGCTTTTGCCCTGAGAGCTTGTCTCCTGACGACTTCTGTAGGTGGCCAAGCTCATTTGTTTTTTGTTCCTTTATGTTTTTAGCCGTTTGAACTCTTCGCGCTGTGAGGACATCAGTGGATTCCTCTACATCATAGTAAAATAGAAAGATAAGCCATCTGTGAAGCAGCTCAGGCTACACCAAGAAAATAAGATGTCACGTGAAGATACGGTTTTTTTTTTTTTTTTGAGTGTTGCGTCTGATCACACTGAGTTAGAATCAAAGAATCTCAAGTAAAAAAAACATAGGGAACTACCAGCATCGTCTACTTTTAGGCGTAATAATAAAGAGCTAGCTGTTATTGTCACTATCCTTACGGTCTATTTCATAAGAGACCGTCTGGTGACACGATGGCATGAGCAGCAGGAAAGGCTGCACATCTCGGGAACACTTGGGCTGCTGGTCCAGCTGGGGTTCCCTACCTGCAAGAAAACGTGTTCCCCGTGGTGGGGTAGGTGGCGGAGAATTTACAAGGAGGCAGTGTCACTGGGACCCGCACCACTCTCTCTTGCCCTGATAGCATTCATTTTTACTGCACCAATTTTTCTTATATTTTAAAATCTAAGTTTTGGGTTGAAAGTCCATTTTAAGCCCCTGAGTGTTTAGTCTGCAGTTGTTTTTTTAAAAAGCAGTTGTTTGAGCACAAGATTATTAACTGGGCTGTGTGACAGGATGCTGATGTGGGCACAAGCCAGCCAGGCCAAGTGACTGCCGGGAGGGCCTTTGGGGGCCCTTGTGATCCTGTTAACTTTTTGCCAGAGTGCCCCAAAAGGCCCCTGGTCCTGGGGATCCAAAACTGAGCACATCGCCAGTGTTTTTGAGGCCATCTGGTTGTGGTCAGTAGGCCAAGTACATTTTGTGTTTAATGAGAAGAACTGGCCTGCGGGGTCAGAGAGATGGCCGAAGGTATGGGTGGTGTGAAAGCAGATGGGGTCTCATGAGTCCCCTGGAGGTAACCGCAGCTCCAGCGTGTTCGTCCGGACTCCTGATTCTGAGATGTTAGACTGTTGCCCCGTTGCCTTGTTCCCGCGGTCATGGGTCATCCATTTAAATTTTCAGCTGTCTTTGATGCTCAGCCAGACAAGTGCATGACAAAGTTGGGTCTGTTTGTGTGTATTTGAGAGAGCGAGTAGGTGAGGAGAGGGAGAAGCAGACCCCCTCCCTCCCACCTCCAAACCCTGCTGAACAGGGAGCTCGACATGGGACTCAGTCCCAGGACCCTGTCCCAGGACCCTGAGATCACAACCTGAGCTGAAGGCAGATGCTTAATCAACTGAGCCACCCAGGCGCCCCCATGACGAAGTTCTTAATTCGGGATGGTTTCTTTCGGGGCCTGTCAAGTATTATTTATCTTTACATTTGGTATTTAGTTTTGAGAATTGCTTTTTCCTGTTTCTCCTGGAGCCAGGTTGGGAATCAATTCGGCAAGAGTGACCAGACGCGTGGGCTGGTGATGATGAAGGAAATGTCTCTTCATTGTGCAGTTGCTGTGTTTATTCACTTACCGTATATGGGCACGTTCTTATAAACTATAGACACTTAAAGATTGTGGGAAGGAGTCCACTGTTTGTATAAAAGCTGAGCTTTTTATTGTAAACCTTGTAAATTCAGATCAGGCTAAACAGGCCATTTAATTGTATGGTAAGTGTGCTTTAAAAACAACCCATGGAGCTGACTCCAGCCTCACTGGTTGAAGGTGTCTCCCATTGCTGTGAGTCTGGTTGGCCTCTTTCCTTCTTTTTTCTCTTTGCTTGCTCTCAATTTTAACCTCTTTGAAGTTTAAGAGGTAATTTTTTTAAAGTAATGTTTTTAATATCATTTATGAAAGTATTGAAATTAATTAAAGAGTTTGTAACAGGGCTTGCTTCTTGAAATTAAAGACTTTTCCTTTTTGAAAGCCCTTTTTAACTTTTTACTACGGAAAATTTCTAGTGCAGAAGTGGAGAGAATTCGTCTTGTGGGGATGAAATGCAGCAAGGGATGTTTTCGGACATGTATCCTGTTTAGCATGTTGAAATTCTTAAGAGTAGAATTCAAAGCTTGGAGTAATAATTAGGTTCCAGGACACGTAGTACACAAGTAAAAGCCACCACCATTCCTTAGCTGTTTCAGAGTTACCTCAGACTCTCCTTTGGGCTGTATGTCCTGCTGTAGATTCATCTGACCTTGTGCTTTCATCTGTTTTAGCTCCTCATGTAGTCAGTGCTTTGCAACTTTATAGCTTTCTAGACCAGCTGACTGGGTTGAGGGTTTGTGCAGCATTGATATTAAAAAGATCTCTGATCCTCCATTTGACCGGCGAATGTCCATCTCCAGCAGCGGGTCAGGCAGTTTATTGGTGGTGGAGCCTCACGGTCCGAAGGCCTCGAGGCCAGCAGCAGGCCGCAGGCAAGACTGCGGTGGGCGAGCGCCCAGGTGGCATTGCATCTCCTGGACAGACTGCGCCCCTGCCCCTCCCACACCTGCGGTCCGTGCCCCACATGCTGCTTTTCCTGCTCCTCCCACCCCGTCCTTCTCTTTCAACCAGCCAATGGTCTCACGGAAATGAAGCAAACCTAAGATGTTAAGATTTGGGTTTTATGATCTTAATTTTTAAAGTAGGTGACGTGAACATAATTTTCAGTTTTGTTTTTACATTTTCAGTTTTTGAGTGTAGTTATGAAAATAACGGTTAACACATACTGTTTACTTAGTGTCCCAAGCACACTCCTAAGCATTTGTGGATTTACAGTCCGAATGGCTGGTGCCTTCTAAGCACCCTGTGAGGCGTTTCGTGGAATCAGGACACTGTCGGTAGTAAGGGCATTGCTGTCAGGAGCTTGTGAATTCTCTAATCTCCTCGCTTACAAGGCTCTTGTACGTAGTGTTGGGTCCTGTTGGGTTCGAGCTGTCTGTTTTGTCTTAACCTGAATGGGGGAGAAAGTGCCTGCTGGTGGGTTTGATCCAGGGTGGGTCAGAGAAGGCTCAGCACAGGTGGTTGCTGCCCTGCTTTCCTGGAGAAAGGCCCCGTCCTCTTTGTTGGCATTAAAGTCTTTAAAAAAAAAATTCATTTAAGATCTTGCATTATTTTCAGGAATGAATGGAGATATTGATGGACAAAGGGAGCATTAAGAGTTAAAATCTTCCTAACTTTTAAAAGTTTAAGTTTTGATTCAATTCAGGGCCTTGATTTCTTTTGTTCACAGTGAAAGCGTTTATTCATTTTTTACTTCTTGGAAATTTGTCCAACGTGCTAAACTAATGTATCAGTGTTTTGCTTGGCCCCAAAAAAGTCATTTGTCCAATCTCCCACCCATATAGAACTGCTGGGGGACATTCTTAAGGACCGGCCCCAGGAGGCCGACGGGATCGACTCAGTGATCGTGGTCGACAACGTCCCTCAGGTGGGGCCCGACCGCCTGGAGAAGCTCAAAAACGTCATCCATAAGATCTTTTCCAAGTTTGGGAAAATCACAAATGACTTTTACCCGGAGGAGGATGGAAAGACTAAAGGGTGAGTAGCGGCGGTCGGGTGGCGCCGGAACCCCCGCGGACGCACACAGTGCCCGCCTCACCTGGCGGTTCTGCTCTTTGTTGATCCCCCGCCCTCAGCTGAGGGCTCCAGACGGGCAGCAGGAGATCCGGTGGTTCTTGAATTTGGGTGTTGTGGGTGGGCTGCTGAATTCTTAAGAAATCAGAACTTGGTATTTAAGTCTTCTGCCATCAGAGCCATAATTGACACAGGAGACATCCTGGATAAAAAGGTACCAGCAGATTGAAAGGTGGCAAAATTTCAGGAAAATTTTACGTACGGTATTTTACTGATTCTAAAATGAGCTTTTCGTTTCCCCCCTCTGAAATGGGGATACTTCTTAGAGTCGATGTGAAAGCTGTGTCACTGCTTAATTAGCAGCTTTTCCCCTACTGTTACCTAAAGTAGCGCATCTGTTAAAAATGGTAGCGTGAGATAGCATCCTAGAATTTGCTTTTTAAATTCAGTGCAAGGTTTTGTGTGTTGTAAATGTGACTCTGGTTCCTTCATTTTCTGCTGTGCTGTTCTGTCCTGTCTCGCGGCTATTCTAGGAGCTGACCTTTGGCGTCTCACAGGAGCAGTCTTGCACCCCTCCTACACCTTTAGGACAGGTGTGGGCCTTTACTTGTTACATACTTCGGAGTGGAACTGGCTTGCCTAAGATGCCCATCTGCAGTCCCACGAGACAGCACCAGATTGTGCTCGGGTGGTTGTAACTGTTACCACTCGACCAACAGAACACAAAATTCTGCTGCTCCGCAAGCTTGTGGACTTTTCTCTGTTAGAATTCCATGTCATACTGGTCTCAGAGAGTACAGGCAGCTTGTCTTTTACGGGACTGGAATGAGAAGATGATAACATTTACACTTTTTTAATTTCAGATTTTGAAACTACCTATGATAGCTTTTAAGAAATCATTTTTTAAAAAAACTGCCAAATGCCGGTTATGCTCCTTGCATTTTCTTAGAACTCAGGTGGAAGGATAACCTCTTTCTGACCAGCAGTTGCTTGTGTTGTATGTTTTGTTATAACGAAACATCCTCTGAAAACCTTTATGATTTTGCTTCTTATAAAAGATTTATTTGTGGGGGAGGGGCAGAGGGAGAAGGGAGAAAGAGTCCCAAGCAGACTCCATGCTGACTGCATGGATCCCACGACCCTGAGATCATGACCTGAGCTGAAACCAGGAGTCTGACGCTTAGCTGACTGCACCACCCAGGTGCCCTTAAAATTTTGCTTTTAATACACAATATCAGACTATGCATGTTCTCAGATTTTCTAATAGCTTCATTTGAAAGTTGCCATGCAATACGCTTGTATAGTCTTAAAGTGTATAATCTCGTAAGTTTTGACCGTATATATCTGTGAAACCAGTACCACGGTCAAGATAGTAAACATTTTAATTAGTTAACTGTTGTCTGATTTGTGATTGTGGCATTAGGGACTTTGGATCTTCTGTTTAGGATTTCGTATGTGTTTAAGGAACCACTCTGCCAGTGACTTGACTCTGGGGGACGTGGCAGTTAGATAGGTTACCGGCCTTGATGGTGCTTACAAGTCACATGGACGGGTCTTGGTGTGCTGAGCACAGCCCGCCTGGTCTTACAGTCTGCACTTGCGCTCTGTCTCGATTCAGCTATACGTTCCTAGAATACGCTTCTCCTGCCCACGCCTTGGACGCCGTGAAGAATGCTGATGGCTACAAGCTGGACAAGCAGCACACGTTCAGGGTCAACCTCTTCACAGACTTTGACAAGTAAGTTCCAGCTGGGTGAGAGCCTGGGCCTTCACCAGGCAGGAGAGGCTCCCCACTTCTGGGGGGCCGTGTTGGTGGCCCTTCCGGGGAGCTCTGTTCTCCAGGAACGCTGCCGCCGCGGGACTATTTCCCATCCCAGCCCCTGACACTCCTGGCCAGGAGCACCCCTCACTCACTATTCCCTCCCCTGTCTCCACCCCACCCCAAGGGGACAGGGGTGGCACCACATTGCCTGTGGCCGAGAGCCCCCAGTGTCGCTGCCCCCTTTGTAGTTGTGCTGCGTGTTGCTAATCGGTTCCTTCTTTTCTTCCAGGTATATGACCATCAGTGATGAGTGGGATATCCCAGAGAAACAGCCTTTCAAGGACTTGGTACGTGGGCGGGACCTGTACGAGGACCGGGAAGGCTGGCCAGCCCTGTGGCTTGCGGGGCTGAGCTCCTCAGGAGTCGCTGCCGCCGGCCTGAGTCGGCCAGACCTCCAGGGGCACAAGGCAGGAATACGGCTTCTTGGATGAAAGTTGATGAGACAGACTCTATCCCTTGCCTTTGGTTCTTTTTTCAGGGAAATTTACGTTACTGGCTCGAAGAGGCAGAATGCAGAGATCAGTACAGTGTCATTTTTGAGAGCGGAGACCGTACTTCCATATTCTGGAACGACGTGAAGGATCCTGTTTCTATCGAAGAGAGGGCGGTAGGTATTTGCTGCCACGTGGGGATTCCTCTCTCTCTCCGTGCCAGGGGGACTGGGTACCCGAGCAGGTGGAGCGTCATGTTCTTCCAGACTGCATCCCTGAGAACAATATTCTTCATTCTTCTAGCTTTGAAACAAGCCATTAGACGTGAGGAGGCTTCTTGTGCTTTTCAGTTAAGAGTCAGAGGAGTCGATTCCTTACAGAAGGAGGGGTCTTTGTGCTGGTGTCCTGTGGTCATGTTAACACTGGTCTGACTTTTCCCGCAGAGATGGACGGAGACGTATGTGCGCTGGTCTCCCAAGGGCACCTACTTGGCCACGTTCCATCAGCGAGGCATTGCTCTTTGGGGCGGAGAGAAATTCAAACAAATCCAGAGATTCAGCCATCAGGGGGTTCAGCTCATTGACTTCTCACCTTGTGAGAGGTAAGCGGTGAGGAGAGGCAGGTGGAGTCTGTTCTCACTTCGTGCTGGCCTCTGCGCGTCATTGTACGATTTTGCAGTAATTTCAAACTAACGGAAGTTTCACAAGAGGCGTAGAAGGAGCTCGTGTGTACTCTTTACCGACGTGCCCCGCTTAGCACTATCTGGGGCTTGCTTTATTGTCTGCACAGACACACGTGACTTTGTCTTAAGCCATTGGGAGTGAGTGGAAGCTTTGTGTCTCTGTCCGCCTGTGTGCATTTCTAGGGGCAGGGAAAGCCCTTCCCTTGTCCATGGTGCCGCCCTGACTGCAGGAGATCTAGCGCCCATCTGCTACATCTTAAGTACCATCCGGTTCCCACATTTCCCTCGGTCCAGTAATGGTTTTATAAAACTTCCGTCTCCTCAGTTCCAGGGCTAGTGCATGCTTGTGTCCTGTGCCTCTCATTTCGTTGTGACTGGCACTTCCTCACACATGAGGCGGCAGAGGTTTGGGGAGCAGGTGCAGTACCAGGAACTGGAAGGAGCACTGCCGGGGCCCGGCAGGGTCTTCCTGTCCGCGCGGCCTCGGTGCGCCGCACGCCCTCCCGCACCGCTCTTTGTGCCCCCTGCTCAGGGCTGTCCCCAAGCTGTCCTTGTCGTATCCCCTCCTGTGTCCAGAAGAGTTCGGCCTCCTACCACGTGGTCTTACTTCATCGTGGGTCCTGACAGCCCCTCCTGTTCCCGGGCTCCTGAGACGCGGCTCTCCTGCACCTGCTCTGCTTTTGACTTTTTTGGTATAAAGTTTTTCTAACACCAGGAAAACTTGAGAGGACTTTAGTAACATCTCTCTGCTAAATATCTAGCTTAAAATTTTCTCATTTTGCCGTATTTGTTTCAAAACAGTTGAGGGCAGGGGTGCCTGAGTGGCTCAGTCCGTTAAGCGTCTGCTTTCAGCTCAGGTCGTGATCTCGGAGTCCTGGGATTGAGCCCCACATCTGGCTTCCTGCTCAGCGGGGAGCCTGTTTTTCTCTCTCTGCCCCTCCCTCCTGCTCTGCTCTCTCTCGCTATCTTTTTCTCTCTCGAATAAATAAATAGAATCTTAAAAAAAAAAAAAACAACAACTGTTTGGGGCATTTTGTTACAAGTGCTAGGTTCCTCTAGGAAATAGGCATCGGTCCAAGTGAAGGTGTTCATTCTCTGTGGTCACGATTCTTTCCTCCTGCTCGGCAGCCCTGACCAGTTCCCTCAGCATCTTCTAATGTCCACGCTCGCTCAGATTCCCTCTGTCCCACAGTTTCCATCGTTGGTGGCTAGTTGTTCACACCCGGGTCCAGCCCTAGCGCTCATGTGTGTGGTCCACCTGTCGCCCTGTGCGGCCTGCCCTTGCTGGGTGGTGCTTTGGTGGTGGCTTATGAGGAACACGGGGCTGGGGGGTGGGGGGTGTCTGATCCTTCCTCAGGGCATCACCTAACTGGTTCCTTCCATCCTTGTGTTTCTGTAAACTGCAAGTTCTACATGACGGATGTTTCTTAGTTTTGATAAAGTCGTTTTTCTGGCGTGTATTCTTGGAGGACTCACGAATTCACAAGCGCTTGGCATCTGCTTGGTACAGAACACTTGAGCTGCTCCTTGTGAAGCAGTGTGTTAGAACCCGGTGCGCGTGGAGACTCCTGAGCTCTGTGCGCAGGTGGAGTGTGTGGGGAGGAGCCCCCACGGGCCAGCCACAGGTGCTTCCTCATGCGCACTTGTCATTTGTGTGTGTGACCTCTGTCTGCTTACAGATGGCACCTAGGCCCTCTTACTCATCATGTCCCTGGTGCTCCGCAAGGTGCCTAACACAGGAACCCCTTGGTGAGGCAGCAGTGCGTGCTTTGTCCTGCAAATTAGTGTGAAAAGTCTTATTTTTCAGGGGCGCCTGGGTGGCTCAGTCGTTAAGCATCTGCCTTCGGCTCAGGTCGTGATCCCAGGGTCCTGGGATAGAGTCCTGCATCGGGCTCTCTGCTCAGTGGGAAGCCTGCTTCTCCCTCTCCCCTGCTTGTGTTCTCTGTTGCGCTGTTTATCAAATAAATAAATAAAATCTTAAAAAAAAAGTAACGTAGACCTAGACTTTTAAAGAAAAAAAAAAGAAAAGCCTGTGTTTCAGATAAGCGCCGAATCAGGCTATTTCTGTTGTTCGGCATGGCGGCGTGATATTGTTTAGCAGGTGTACAGGACAGTCTGTAGAGGGAACCTCGTGACTTGGAGGTGACACCAGCCCTCATTGTTAATTAACGCACTGGGATGATAAAGGGCCTGGGGGCCCCTGGACAGGGCCTGGGCTCAGTTTCTGCCTCTCCTGCCTCGTGTTTTGAGAGGCTGGGCCGTGTGTCAGGAAAGTGAGTGGGGGCCCTGGGTATAGACAAGCCCGAGTCGGCAGAGGGAGAAGCCCCAGGCACAGAGGTTGGGCTAGATAGACGTGTGCTGGCTTTTGAGACATATGTGGCTGTTCTTTTTCCCTTTTTGTCCTAACTAAATGTCGATGAAAATCAAGTAGGAGAATTGCACCCCACTCAGCCTAGAGTGCACACATGCAGACTTCGGTTTGGAATTTGTTGGATCTTTCAGTGTCCTGATTTTGTGGAGAAACCTTTTAAGGGGGGGGGTCCTTCAAAGTGCCCTGGAGCCTCAGAGGTGGCCTGCTCCATGGTCGGAGCAGGTTCTGGTGGGCGAGCATTCTCAGGAGCTGGGGTTTGGAGGCTGTGCTGGCTGTAGGAGTCTCGACTGCTTACTCTGGCAGCCCCCCCACCCCCCGCACTGGACCTGGCGCTGTCTGGAGCGGAGTCTCGGTGGGTTCGGGTGCTCACCTCCACACGCAGCATGGTTCTTGGGGAAGGAGGGTGGGATGGTGGGCGGATTATCAACCGTGTCCCCTCTGTGACAGATACCTGGTGACATTCAGCCCTCTGATGGACACCCAGGATGACCCTCAAGCCATCATCATCTGGGACATCCTGACCGGACAGAAGAAGAGGGGTTTTCACTGTGAAAGCTCAGCCCATTGGCCTATCTTTAAGTGAGTCAACTGTGGTGGCCCGCGGAGAGCTTGCGGGGGCCTTTTCTTCTCACGACAGAGCCTGACACTTTTCTTCTTTCTCAGGTGGAGCCACGATGGTAAATTCTTTGCCAGAATGACACTCGACACTCTTAGCATCTATGAAACTCCTGTAAGTGACGTGGTTTCCTCAGTGGGGGCCTCACGTGGCAGGAGCTGCTGGGGGCATGGTGCTTCCCTTGTCCCGTTGGCAAGGGGAAGGGAAGAGCAGTGTTGTGTGTGCAGAACGGGGGGAGCTCTGTGTGCCTCTCCGCGGCTGCCCCTTTCGTGTTGCTGCCCCTGGGTTCCGGCCCCTGATTTGCTTTTGCTCCTGCCAGTGGTCCAGGACAGGAGCAAAGAGAAGTGGCCTTGGAGATGGGTGCTTTGCTGCTGCGGGTGACCTGTTTCCTTGCTGTGTGTCCCCTGCTAGGCTTACTTGCCGGGCTCATTCCAGAAACGCTGGTTTCCTTTTCGTGAAAATGTGGGTGTATTATGGAGACCGTGGTGTGGTTTAACTCCGTTGTCGCCCTTTTTATTCCGCAGTCTATGGGCCTTTTGGACAAGAAGAGCTTGAAGATCTCCGGCATAAAGTAAGTGAGCGTTCTTCCCGGCGGGCGGTAGGAGCTGGGCCCCCTCCTCTAGCGCTTGGATCTTGCTCAGTGGGAGAGGACACGGGGTCCTTGCTCTGGCCACAAGCGTGGCCCAGCAGGCCCCGGCCCGGTACCACTGGCCTCTTGTTGCGACTCTGCCAGCCTCACGGCCCACGTTCCCTTCTGCACGTAGACCCTTCGTGAGGCCACAGGCTCTGTTTGTGTCCTGTTCCTGCCTTGGAACTGACACTCGGGCTGCTTTCTTTGGGGAAGACGGGGGCGGAGGGCGAAGGGCTCCACTTAGTGAGAGGCTTCCGTGAACTCTACTGACCAAGGGGAGGGGGGGCTTAGGTGGCTTTCGGGGAATGGCCCAGGGTAGGCACACTTGGCTTACGTGCCGTCTCAACAGAGAGGTACCAGCCACGCAGGGACACGAGTGGTTCTCCTTCTGTGGTGAGTTCTCGGGCACAGGGGGGCTCACGATACGAGCTATACCAGGAACTGGTTTTCCATCACCGTCACAGGAAAGGTAGTCTTTGTGGTTCATGAGGGCACCGGGCCTTGAGGTCACTGTGGGGCAGAGCCGTTGTCCTCCCGCCGCGGGCTCCTCCGAGCTGTGCTCTTCCCTCAGCGCCCGAGAGAGCACCTGGCGTCGTCTGGGTCCCGCAGCCCAGGCTGTGGCCGTGTGGAGCCCCACCGCCCCTCGCTGGCAGAGCAAGCATGCCGACGCCCTAGGTGGCGGGGGCCAGACGGGCGGCCACCAGCTGTCAGGGAAGCGGGGCTGGTTTCCGGCCGGCGAGCCCGATCTCCGCTGCGCCCCCTTCGCCACAGCGTCCTAGCCAGTGGTCGGCTGACACTGTATTCTCTTCATTCTACAGGGACTTCTCGTGGTCTCCCGGGGGTAACATCATAGCCTTTTGGGTGCCTGAGGACAAAGATATCCCGGCCAGGGTGACCCTGATGCAGCTTCCCACCAGACAAGAGATCAGGGTTAGGAATTTGTTCAACGTGGTGGACTGCAAGCTGCACTGGCAGAAAAATGGGGATTACTTGTGTGTGAAAGTGGATAGGACCCCCAAAGGGACCCAGGTGAGTGGATAGCCCTCCTTCCAGCTCCACGCCTGCCTCCTGCTTGACAGGTATTAACGGGTTATTTGTTTGAATTGGTGGGTCATCGTCAGACCCACCGGTTACTGAAGGCGGTTAGCTGGCCTGTCCTAGCTGAAGCGCTTGTCGCCTTCCGGCTGAGGAGCAGGGTGACCCGTTCCCAAGGTTGCGAGGACGGGTCCAGGCCACCCGCCTGTCTTCTTACTGAGGGTGAAAACAAAAGTGTTTTTCTCTTAACTCCCCGTTTAAGCACAAAGAGGAGCCAGCACCCAGATTGTTTTTGTTTGTTTGCATCATTTCATATCTTATGAAATTGCCTGATCTTTTCTTTCTCGTGGAAGTATTCCTGCTCCCTGAACAAAAGATCCTACTGAGACAGAGTCCGCATGCCATGGTCCACGCCCTCGCAGAGTGCACGGTCTGGTGGCTTTTCAGGACACGCACAGACCTGTGCGGCCCTCGCCACGATCTTAACTCGAGAGTGTTTTCATCACCCAAAAAGGGAAAGCCTGCACCCCAGCGCCCCACTCCCCTGGGCTCCCGACACCTGCTACTCCACCTTCTCTCTCTCTAGCTTCGTCTGTCCGGGACACTTGGTGCGAATGAAGGGATACAGTGCGTGGCCTGTGGTGGCTGGCTTCCCTGACTGAGCACGTTTTCAGGGCTCACCCGAGCTGTGGCAGGTGTCTACACCTCGTTCCGGGTCAGAGCTGAGCTGCGCTCTGCTGGGTAGCTGCGCCAGCTCGCATGCTCCCGCCTATGGGTGGACCCACATGTCATTTCCACCCTCGGGCTGTCCGGGACCATGCAGCCTCCTGGTTTCCGTTTAACACCCGTGTCTGGAAGATCCCTGCAGGGTGCTCCCCTCCCCGTTCCTGGGCCTCGAGAGTGCTACGGAGTTTGGCGGATGAGCTGCGGCGTGTGGCCCTGAGCCTCCGCGCAGGAGTGTGGCGGGAGGGCCGGAGGGGCTCTGCTGTCCTACAGAGACTGCACCCAGGGATGCCTCTGGTGGCGCAGGATGCTGACTTGACCCTGCCGGCCTGAGTCCATCACTTAGACACTCACACGTCTTTACCAACTGCGTGCACATTCTCTTCCGTTCTGTTACGTTCTTGAGGTACGATCTCATGCTCTCAGCTTCCACCATTTCACCCCCTTGTTTTCTCTCCCAAACAGGGCGTGGTCACAAATTTTGAAATTTTCCGAATGAGGGAAAAACAGGTACCCGTCGACGTGGTGGAAATGAAAGGCAAGTTCCTTGTGGTCCCTTGTGGTCTCTTGTGGTCCCTTGTGGTCGCTTGTGGTTGGCGGTCCCTGTGCGCAGCGTGCTCGGCCCGGTGCTCTGCGCTCCCCGCCTGCGCAGGTGGCCCCGGCCCTGACCACGCGTGCTGTCTGCCTCCCGGGCCCGAGCACGCGCGTCTCGATTCAGGCTGCCGTGTGGCTCGCCCGCTCCCTCTTCGCACCCCGGCCCGGCCTGCCCGGCAGAGGAGCAGGGCTCCCATGGTTTCCCACTGAGAGACACGGGGGAATGGGTTTCCTGACGCTTGCAGTGACCGGCAGCAGAAGGGCTTTTCATGTGACAGCCGAGTTCTCGGGTGATGAGAGCTTTATTCTGGGCCTAAAACCATGTAGGCGCTCTGCCGCTGCCTCTCGGTGGGACATGGGGCCTGCATCATCGGTTGGGTTTTGTGTCGTAGTGGGTGTTCTGGTGTGCAAGGGAGAGGAGGACAAAGTGGAGGCGGAGGACAGCGAGAGAGGGTCCAGCCTGGCCGCCCTGCACCGTTAGCCCCTGGAGGGCCGCAGCCCCCTGCACTGGGGACGGTGGTGGGCGCCAGCCAGCAGGCGCACTTCCGCGGCATTCCCGCCGGGCCAGGATGGTCTCACCCAAGTCCCCACACCCTCGATCCTAGGCCCGCTGTGTGGTCTTTTCAATGAACTTAAGAATTTGGGGCATTTTCTCTGGTTGAGTAGTGAAGGCTGTGCAAGAAGGTTGTTTGATCGGGAGCATTATTTCATTAAACGATGGAGGAGTGGCTTATTCTTTTGCTTGATTGCAGAAACCATCATAGCCTTTGCCTGGGAGCCAAATGGGAGTAAGTTTGCCGTGCTCCATGGGGAGGCTCCTCGGATATCCGTTTCCTTCTACCATGTGAAGAACAACGGGAAGATTGAGCTTATTAGTAAGTAGCCTCACCCCGTTGATGGGCACACGGGAGGGAGGGCCCTCTGGAGGGTTGCTCCACATGCATGTTCCGCTGGCTGGGAGCCGCTGCTCAGCCCGTCCAGCAGCTGTGAGGGCCCCTGTGGCTCCAGCTTTGCCCATGGTGGCTGTGTAGGCTGTGGGCCCTTCAAGAGAGGGGTTCTGAGTGGATGCACTCTCCCTCTTGCGGCCACAGCTATCGTCTCTGGGCTGGGGGCTCCCCATCCCCGCTGTGTTCTGCTGTGTCTGCAAGGGGCCGTCCTCGTTCCCTGGCCTCCCTTGGTGACCTGATCCCCCACGCACAGCGGGCTCCTCCAGGGCTCCTGGGTTCTTAGCACAGAGCTCAACGTGCCGTAGGTCTTGTTGTGCAGCGTGGGGTGAACAGTTGCTTACTGCATTGTGTGGGGACTGCAGTGATGGACATGGACCATGTGTCCCTGTACCCAGAGGCTTGGGTGCTAAGCTTGTCCTGAGGGAATGCCAGGAGCTCAGCGGTGTTTGCGGGAGACCGGCTGGCTGGCCATCACGAAACCCAGCTGTGCTGTGAATTCCCTGTGACAGAGGAAATGGTTGGCACCATTTCTGGTTAGAAAGGTTTGTAAATAGTGTAGAAGTGCCTTCCACTTCTGAAGGCTCTGGGTCGCCCACTTGGAATGATGACCGCATGGGTCCTGCTAAGACATTCATGGCTGTTCAGGGACCTCGTAACGGTTTCTGTCCTACCTTCATCTTGGTCTGAGAATCTTGCCCAGCAGGCCACGCCGCCTTTTCCCATCTCCCTATCTCCCCTGGCCCCCGTCTGTGGATCCAATGCAGGGCCATGTCAGGCTGGGGTTCACTTTGTGCCCTTGACTGGAGACCCGAGGTTGCAGCCTGAGCAGTAACTGTCCGCTCTCTGGGGGCCCTGCGGGGACCTCGTCGAATGGAGGCAGTCCTTGTGTGGGGAGACACGGTGGCTTTTTTCCCGCAGTGGGAGAAATGTTTTTATGACCGCGGAGTTTGATAAAGGTGTTTGAGTCACTGGAAGAATGCATTTTGGGCTTTTTTGGGTCACGTGTCTCTGTATTTGGTGGGGGTGTGGGTTCCTCGCCCTCGTGTGGAGACCCCGCAAGTGTGTTTACGGTGACTCCTCTGTCCAGTTTTCCCGGAAGTAAATTGTTTTGAACATGAAGCGTTATTACAAACGGTAACATAGCTTCAGGATGTGTTCTCTCTCTTTTCTTGAAGCGTAGATCATGATTCAAACTGTACTCAGCCCAGGGGTTTTCCAAAATTGTCCTCACAGGCAGCAGGCTGGTGTGGGGTGTGTGTGAGAAAGTTCACCCACAGGGCAGCGTGAGCCTGTCGCCTGTCCTGGCTGCACCCTGCCTTCGGTGCCTTGACAAAGACTTAAACAGACACTTTCTTTGTTTCCAGAAATGTTTGATAAGCAGCAGGCAAATACCATCTTCTGGAGCCCCCAGGGACAGTTCGTCGTGTTGGCTGGCTTGAGGAGGTGGGTTTCTGCTGCCTGATGCTATCTGCTCATGGTGAGCCGCGCTCTGTGGGCCGCTCGGGCCCCATGGGTCACAGCGGTTCCTCGACACCGTGATGGAGCGTGCTTGCATGAAAGGACCGTCCCTGCTTTTTTAGTGGATGGGAATTTATTGTGTTTCCGTCTTGCCCAGACTTGGGTTGAAACCAGGTTGATGAAAGCAGTGCCCCGCGAGTGTTTTCAGTCTGGAAGATGTATGAGTGTTGGGATTTCCTCATGATTGAGCAAGACTGCTTCCTGGCAGGGCAGCGACCCTGGTATGAAACCCGCGTCCTCTTGTGGGAAGGCTGTGAGCAGATAGCCGCGAGCCGGCCTCTGCAGTGTGACCACGAGTGTGGCAGTGTTCACCCTCCCGTGCCCACTGCTCACCCACCGTCCCAGCTGCGCATGGGAGCCTGAGGAGCCCGCACCCGCCTGTGGGTTAGCAGAATGCACTTAGAGTTGCTCGCTTTCCTGACTTCATCGGAGGCGCTTAACTATGTTTCCAGAGGGTTGGCCTCAGATAATCTGGGGCACACACTCCCCACGGCTCCATTCCCAGCAGCCTCAGGAGGTAGAGGGCTCCAGATCACTTCCTCCTCAACGGCAAGGCTCCCGAGTCCGCTCTGAAGCCTCCAAGGCGTGGGATGCCCGGAGGGTGTGCGCACTGACCCTGCTCTGTCTCCCCAGTATGAACGGCGCCTTGGCTTTTGTTGACACGTCGGACTGTACGGTCATGAACATTGCAGAGCACTACATGGCCTCCGACGTGGAGTGGGACCCCACGGGGCGCTACGTTGTCACCTCTGTATCCTGGTGGAGCCATAAGGTACGGGGCCCCTGTGTAGCTGGGTGCAGTGTGCGCCCCGGCTCTGCCGGGCCTGGCGTCCCCTTCTCCCCTCCCGGGTCTCCGTGGGGTGGGCACTGTTAGTCACTCTTACGCTGCCTTGCCCGGCCGCCCCGCAAAGCTCTTCGGCGGCACCCCTGAGCCAGCCAGCTTTTGCACAAGTCAGTTGGCGTTCCTTGATTTCCCTTTCCTGAGTCTGACCACGTCTTAGGCTGGCCTCAGCCTGAGTCCAGGCGCAGGAGCCGGGGAGGTTTTGACTGTGTAGTGTCTCCCCACAGTTGAGAACTCACCCACACTGGTCTCTGTGGCTCATGGCGGGGGGAAACATGGTGCCCGCGTGTGGGGCGCCGTTCACCCGCTCTGCTCCGTGTTTTCCCAGTGCTCGAGGGGCACGAAGTCCCCACGGGCTGTTAGCACTCTCTTTCTTCCTTTTCCTGCGACAGCTCAGCGTCGTGTGGGCAGGGCCTTTTCTCTGGCGCTGCCTGGCGCGTGGTCCTGGTTCATTCGGGTTGGCTGGGTGAGTGAGTGGCACGCGGAGCCACCAGAGAGGGCTGCTCACCCGAGGGTCTGGGCCGCCCCGAGAGGATGTGAAAGTGTGTGTGTGCACACATTTCTTCAGTCTCAAACGTCCGTAAGTTGAAAAACTGAAGCAGTGCCATGCTCCGTAAGTGTGAGAGACTGTGTCCAAAGCCGGTTCCATGTGGCATGTGTGTGCTGGCGTGTCTGCAGCGAGTTCCCTCGCGCGCTGCTCCCGGGCTCCTGGTGAGCTCAGCCAAGCCTTTCTTTCATGTGTAGTCAGGCTTTCTTCCGGATGGGGGTGCTGAGACTCGAACCGGCGCGTGCGCGCGTGCAGAGCTTAAGCCATCAAATCAGGGCGGTTCTGTGTGACGAAGCACGAGCGTGCAGGAGCTCAGACTCTGTCCCCGAGCGCGGGGTCCTGAGAATAGTCTGGATGGGATGAGTGCGTGGACCACACCCGAGCGTGTGCACGGGTTCGAGTGCCGTGTGGCGCTGAAATCCTCCAGACTCAGGGCCAGCGTGAAGTGCCACAGGCTCCCGAAGTGCCGGCAGCAGCGAGAGCGCCAGTGCCGCCTCCGTTGGGAAAGGCGCCCCTGAGCACGGCAGCGCGTCTCCGGACACAGTCCGCCGTGTCCTGGCGGGGCTCCCCGGTGCAGGCCGGTAGAGTGCCCGTGCTGCGGGGCCCGTCCCGGCCAGTGCACAGCTGCGCGCCGCGCTGGATGTCACCTCCTGTCGGTCTCAGGGACCGCGTTCCTCCCGCCGCATGCAGCCGTGCCCCCCCCCCCCCCCCCCCGTGGTCTCCTAGGTGCCGACAGTGCTGCCACGTGCGGGCTCTCGGAGCACGGGGACGAGCGCTTGGTCCGCTGGGCCCTGGGGCGGTACAGGTCCCAGGAGCCCACGTCCTGCCGGGAGCCGTGGCAGTGAGCAGCGCTCGGGCCTCTGCCTCTCGCAGGTGGACAACGCCTACTGGTTGTGGACTTTCCAAGGACGCCTTCTGCAGAAGAACAACAAGGACCGCTTTTGCCAGTTGCTGTGGAGACCTCGGCCCCCCACGCTCCTGAGCCAGGATCAGATAAAGGTCTGGGGCTCCCGGGGCCTGGGCAGCGCGGACGCCCTGGTGGCACTGACAGAAGAGACTTCCCTTTTCTGTCACCATTCGGGGGGGTCTCGCCTGAGGAACGGAAACGGGACGTTTGGGGCACCCTTTGATGAGATGCGAGAGCACCGGGGACCCCACGGGAAGGAATAGTTCCGGCGTCGTAAACGTGGGTTTGCAGGTCATGCCCGGCTGTGTCTGTGCCCTTCTCGGACGCTTGCACGGAGTGGAGGGGATGTAAACCGGGTCGGCGGCGCTGGGAGAGGGTGTCCGTGGGCTGTGCGCGGTAGCGGGACGTGGCCCCCCTGAAACCTGCAGGCCGCCCCTGGTGCGTGCTTGTGCGCGGCCACGTGCTCACGATCCTGAGTAGGCCGTTGCACGTTGACAACTTTGAAGATGCTTTGAACGTTGAAATCTTGAGCGGTTTGTCTTTGTTCTTGTTTTCAGCAAATTAAAAAGGATCTGAAGAAATATTCTAAGATCTTTGAACAGAAAGATCGTCTGAGCCAATCCAAAGCCTCAAAGGTTAGCGTGCTCCCGGGATCGAGGAGAGGGCCAGCGTCAGGCCCGGGGGGACGGTGGCATCTGCCGCAGACGCTTGCTATGCCCCCGCTGTGTGCACAGACTGCTGGGCCCTGGCACACGTCTCCGGGTGGCCAGCCATCCAGATGTGGGGGGTCGGTCCCAGTGAAGGGAAGGAGGAGAGCACGTTTCTCCATTTCTGTCCCGAGACCCTCTCTGAATAGAGGGGTCCTCGCGGCACCCACTGCGGTGGGCGTTCCTGCCGGCCACGGTCCTATCAGCCCCATGACTTGCCCTGACTCCACGCACAGGAACTGGTGGAGAGAAGACGCACCATGATGGAAGATTTCCGAAAATACCGGAAAATGGCCCAAGAACTCTACATGGAGCAGAAGAGTGAACGTCTGGAGTTGCGAGGAGGTAACTATTAGCTGAAGACGCGTGTTTCAGAGTCTGTGTCTGCGGAGACGTTTCACTACCCAATCGCGTGAGTTTTCTAGTCAAGTGTCCGGTGCCGTAAAGAATCTGAAATTGTCGAGGAACCAAGAGTTTCCCCCGGTTGTCTGCAGGGAATCTTGCTGTGTTCATGCCGGGCTCCCGGCTGGTGCGCGTGTGCGTGTGCTGTGTGTGCGTGCGCCGTGTCACCCTTCTCCCCCGCTCACAGGCGTGGACACGGACGAGCTGGACAGCAACGTGGAGGATTGGGAGGAGGAGACCATCGAGTTCTTCGTCACTGAGGAGATCATCCCCTTGGGCAATCAGGAGTGACCGAGCGCCGTGGTAAGACCTTTTCAGATGGGGACCAGCAGGACCCTGACAGGTCGTGTTGTCCCTCGAGTGAGGAAGTTCCCAGGTTCACATCCTCGGGGTCAGTGGGACCCTCGTGCAGGAGCCGCGGAGGGCCCGATGCACACCCTGGCTGTCAGAGCTGGGGCTCTTCCTCTGGGAACGGCAGGGCCTTGAGCCCCGGACTTAGGGCAGGGCGCCTCGCGAGTAGGGTCTGGTTGTGGATAAGACACAGGGCTGGGGAGGAGGAAGGAGGCCGGCCGCGGACCGTCTCTGGGTGTCTGGCTGGGAGAAAGCCTCAGTGTGCCCGGCAGAGCCAGGAGCCGTCAGAACCCGGTTGGTCAGGCGAGGTAGGGCACTTCCTGGGGAGGCGTGCAAGGCCCGAGTCTCGTGCCCGGGGCGGCTGGCGGGAGAGCTTGGCAGCTGGTCAGTGAGGCTCTCCGCGCTGGAGGCTGCTCCCCCGGGCCGTCTGCTCCTGCTCGTCTCGGGCATCATGTTGAAGCGGACACGGGGGGTCCCCTTCTGAGATGGTGTGGTCGGTGGCCCCTTGTCTGAGCGCGCCCTCAGGGCTCGCTGTGGCTGACGTGCCCCTTTGTTGTCAAGGCGCAGAGCGGAGAGTGAACGCCTGCTCCCTCGTTGCAGCGTCCCTGCGTTGCGTGCTGGGCCCCGGTCATCCTGCTGCAGGAAGCGTGCACGATGCCTGAAGTCTCCCCTGTGCTTTGTCTGGCTCCAGACTGTGCGCCCGGACTCCCCCATCTCCACACATTACTGTGCCTTTCACCCCTGGTCTCCACCGCAGGGGAGGATCCAAGGCACCGCTTTCAGTTTTTTCCTGTTTGGGGTTTTTAAAATCACGCCACCGGTGCTGGTTCCTCACACTCGTGCGCCACTGTGGCAGCCCCTCCCGTCCTCCTGAGGTGCACAGCCGAGCGGCCTCCTCTCGAGGACTCGTCCTGCCCTGTGCGCACGGCCCGGCCTGGCTGTGTCCCGGGCACCGCAGGGAAGCAGCGCCCCGTGGTGTCCTGGCGCCGTTCAGGTTGTGCCAGCTTCTCTCAACGGGCTGAGCGTGGAAATAAAAGCAAACCTGTACGAAAACACTGTCTTTCTTCTGTCTTTACACGTACGTAGCTGCCTCGAGGCTGGTGCCTGTGCCCCTGCCCCCGGCTGTGGCGGCGCCCTGGGCTCAGCGCGCCCACTGCTGCTGGCCCCCGAGGCCGACGCGGCAAGGAGGGAGGCCTCCAACCTCGTGTGGTTGTGCGTTTCCAGCTGAGCTCCGTAAAGTGAAATGGCCCTGTCAGTGCAGAGAAGGTGCTTTTCAGCTTTTTTGTGTTTTACGCTCATTTCACCTGCTGGGAGAAACCCCTCTACACTTTTGCTCGGAGCCATACACACTTGACGTTGTCCGTGAGAGCTGCCACTTGAGCCACTGTCGAGTGGTTTTCCGAATACCTTTGCTCCTGAAAAGGGGGCGAACGAGTCCGTGTGACCTCAGCCCGTTATTTACAACGCTTGCGCGTCAACGCATCGGTGCCTTGTCCGCTGCCACACTTCTGTCTGTCCGGGAGCCCGACGCCTGGTGTGGGAAGCAGCGAAGCACGGGATGGGCACGCTGCAGACGCGCGGGCCTGAAATGTTCTGGGATTGGAGGATAAGCTGTCATCCGCGGGGCCCGGGCGCTCCATGACCTGCGGGGGCTGTGCTGGAGGGGTGGTCGGGCAGCCTGCTGCAGCCCGAGCCCGGCTGCGAGGCACACTTGGCACTCCATCCCTGGTTCCAGTCGCCATGCCTAGCTCCCCGTCGACACATGGGGTCCGCTGTCTCTTGCTCGCGCTCACATCCTTTAAACCTTAGCGTGCCAAGTCCTGGGTTTTATGTTTGATGGTAAGAAGGAAGAGGTCCAGGTTTTGGGGTCATTTTCACAGATTTTTAACAGAGCTTTCAAAAAATTTACTTTGGACTGTTTTAAACTTGCTAGTTGTAATTGTTTTATGTAATTTGTTAATAAAAGAATTTCTTGAAAGACGTGTGCTTGTTCTGTTCTGTTCTGCTCGAGAAATGGGTTTCCCGGCCCAGGCAGAATGGCCTGACCGATCCGGCCGGGGTTGGGGTGGCCCCGCACTCTGGCTTCTGGCTGGGGTCTCAGGGTGGACGCAGCCCCCCCTCGCCCCGCCCCGTGTGGACCTGCCATCCTGGTCCTGTCTCCAGAGAAGACTTTTGCCCGCGTGTGGGCTCTCTGGCAGCTTCCTGTGGGTCACAGGCTGGAGGCTTCGTGGAAGGGGGCCGTGGACGTCACGGTGGGCGGCGCTCTCCTCTGTTGCCCTTTGCCTCACGGTGTTTTTGCGCTCAGCACTGACCTGACACCTGGAAGAGAACATGGGCAGGAGGGGACAGCTGTGCTGACCCGGAGGGAGTCACCTGAGCTCGGCCCGCCGCCGCACGCAGCTGCAATCTCCAGGTCGGGTTTCTCAGATGTGAACTTACTGGATCTGGCTTCTGTGGGACTTTTATCAAATGTAGGATCAGCTTGTGCACGCCAGTTGTGGTTCTCATCATGAGGGCGCCCTGTTTCACGACCTGGCAGCGGCTTCCCCGGAGGCTGCTGGGAAAAGCAGGGTGCAGCATGGCCTGCCCGTGCAGACACCTATGGTGAATGCCAGTTGGGCCCGGGGTGTGGCATAGATTGGCAGCCGGCCTGGGAAAGGCAGCTAAAAACCACGTCCTGAGCAGAAACCGGAAGGTCACTTCAAGTTGTTCTAGAAATGCATCTATGGGGAAAAACATTTATAGTCGAGATGAATTTCATTAGATGTTAGTTGGTGGGATTGGCCCCCCTTTGGTGGAAAGGCTCCAAGGCCAAGCCTCGTGGCCCTCAGGCTCACCTGTAGACCAGGTGAGGCAGTCTAGGAGCCCTGGCGTTGCCCTGACAATGGGTGAGAGCGCAGACACAAAGGCTGGGCCGTGGTCTGGAGCCCGACCCCGCGTCCCAAGCACGCACCTGGCTTATGTCCACTGGGGCCTGGGCCACCCAGCTGCTTGGGGCCTCCCGAACCACGTGTGTAGTCCCACACGTGCGGTCCCACGTGTGCAGACAGTTAAGGACTGGCTGGGCTCCTGGGGCCTGCTGATGTCACCAAGGCAGGGCCGGTGGGGGAGGCGGCATAGGCCGGTCGCCTTGCCTGCCAGGAGAGCAGGGAGCACATCATGCCCGCCGGTCCCACGGCCGGCCCCGCTGCTGGCCCTTCCCCGGCCCGGGGCAGCCCAGCCATGAAAGAGGTGGAGCCCAAGGACCAGCAGCTCATGGTGAGCATCTTCCCTCGTGTTCCCGGATGGCCCTACGGCTGTGTGTCCCTGAGGCTGCCTGTCCTGACCCACTCACTGCCCCCGGTGCCGGTTGCTTGGCACAGGTCAGGTCTCGGGGTACTGGTCCCCGTCTAGGGCCCCACTTCTGCTCCCCTTGTTCCTGCCTCTCCCCTGCCCCCCCCCAGCCCTGTGATCTCCCCAACAAGCTCCAGGCCCTGCGAGGGCTGGCCAGACCCGTCTGCTGGGGGGCTTGAAACTTCAGCCCACTTGGTGGTGGGTGGATGAGCTGAGGCCCGGGCCTTGCCCCACACCTGCCGGCTGGTTACCCTGGTTACCAGAGACCCCTGTCGTGAAGCGGGGGGGCCCTGGTACACTGGGAGAATGGGGAGCAGCCTCGGTGGGGCCCCTGGAAGGCAGCTGCCCCGTGTGCTGCCCATAGGTAGCGCTTCGGATCCGCCCACTCAGTGACACAGAACTGGAAGAAGGGGCCACCATCACTGCCCACAAAGTGGGGGACCAGGTGAGGCCGTGGGGGCACGGGCGTGCAACCACGGGGTTGGGACGCTCACCTTCTGCATGCGCTTCACTGACCTGCTCCCTACCTGGCTCAGTGCTCGCAGACCCCCGGTGGAGCTGAGAGAGACAAGGGG
Organism: Zalophus californianus; assembly: GCF_009762305.2. NCBI lineage: Eukaryota > Metazoa > Chordata > Mammalia > Carnivora > Otariidae > Zalophus > Zalophus californianus. The sequence continues at coordinate 112,305,018 of NC_045604.1, read as the reverse complement.
CCGTCCCCACTGAGCTCCCTTTCTAGCCAGCCAGCCACTGGGGAGTTCAGTGTCACAGAGGATCAAGCCGGGCAGAGGCGGTCACTCTCCAAGACCTGGCGCAGCGCCCAGAGGAGGCGGGAGGGAAGAGTCAGGCGAGGGGGGGGGGGGTCGGCTCCAAGGTGGCGGCTGGTGTGGCCGCTCAGAGGACACGGGCAGGAGGGGCAGGTCTCGCTAGGGCCTAGGTCCCCCGACTGAAAAGGGCCCCAGTGCTGAGGGTCACAGTGGGGTCTGCGGTGACCCCTGCTCCTTGGAAAGCCCTGAGATGCTGGCTGAGCGGGGTTGCGGGAGTCATATGGTGGAATGAATGCCAGATGTGGGGTAAGACAGATTTTGTCAGAGGAATTGGATTTTTCCACTTGTTATTAGAAAGGCAGCTCTAAGGAGGGATCGAACGTCGTGTCTAGAAGGTTTGCACTTCCGAGGCGAAGGTCCAGGAGGCTGGGGAGCCCTGAGTGCTGCTCGCCACCGGGCGGGGGTGCCCAGCGCTGACCGGGCAGGTGGGGAGCTCCTGAGGACGCCGTGGGAAGAGGGAACAGAGCGTCTCGGCTGTGCAGGCCCCTCAGGGTGTGCTGGGCAGAGGCTGCAGCGAAATTGTGCTGAGTTCGTAGACCAGTAAGCAACACACGGTGACGGCCGTTATACTGGGGGGACCAGGGTCGCACAGGACAGAGTCTGGCTCAAGGTGTGCAGAGTGTATGTGTTCGTACTGTGGGAGCATCGATCCCGCTGAGGTCGTGCTATAAGGGGCTCAGGGATGCGACAGGGGACCCAGCGGGGCCGGTGTCACGTGGGCCCGGTGACCACCCTCAGCAGAGACTGCCGTGCACGGTCAGAGGAGGGGAGCGCCCTTTCACATAACTCTGAAGGCAGCATAACAATTTGCTGGAATCGACCGTGGTTCTCAGGTTAGTGTCAGTAGTCCCCAGACCTTGGCGCTGGCCCATCTGGGGACCGATGGGTGTCCTCCCAGGGGAGCGCCCCCGCTGTCCCTGGTGCCTCCCGTCCTCCCTGATACCGGAGGTCAGAAGGACCCCTTTTTGTCCTGCCGGCCACAGAGCTGGGAGGTGACCGACCCACACGTGCGAAGTGTCCCCTGCTGGCCCTGGTCCCGGGCAGCTAACCCGTGGGCATGAGGGCTCACGGTGGGAATTTCTCCCGCTTCCCTGGCTTTGGGGATTCGGTGACTTTAGGGAAACAGGACACTTCTGGATGGTGGGGGAAGGAAGCAGCTCTTGTGAGTTGGAGCTTCACGTTTCCCGGGGCTGTGGTCCTTCCGAAGCCTCGGACGTCGTGACCTGGTTGGTCCGCCCAGCAGAGGTGGGGCTGTGTGTGCGAGGGCGACTGCCCGTCCCCAGGCCTCCCCGAGCCCTCGCCGCCCTCCCTCCCCCCACATTCCGTGGCAGGGTCCTTTCAGAGCCCACCTGGGGCCTGGCTCCAAGGCCGTCCGGCGCTGCACTGCACAAAACACAGCTGGGGTTTTAAAAACCGGAGTGAGACTCCCAACATTCGGTTCACTGCTTTAACCTGAGCAACTCAGGGGCCACTACGACATGCAGCGTTGTGCAGACCCCATGTCTGTCGGGTTCGAACCGTTTCCATCTCCCCAGAAGGAGGCCCTGCCCACTCCGAGCTGCCCCCACCCCCCTCCCCGGCCCCGGCCCCCGCTGGTCGGCTTGCCGACCGACCGGGGTCCTGCGGGGCGTGGCCTGCTCTCACCCAACCCGGTGGTTCTGAGGCTCGTTCGTTTCCATTTAACACTGTGTTTCGATGTGACTTCACACTAGGGGCGGTGGGACCCACGTATGCGCTCCCGTGTCGTCGGCAGCCACGTTTCCCACGCAGGGGTGCCCGGCCACGCCTGCTCCATCCTCCTCTCCCTGTGTGTGCGCTCCTTTTCCCTGGGCCGCTCGAGACATCGTGCCCTTCCACACCCAGACATGTCTGTGTTCCTTAAAAACGGGGACATTCTGTGACTCCAGGACAGCGCCCAAAGTCAAGAAGTTAATATCGATATCACCCGAGCTGCACGTGTGTTCACGGTTGGCTGATTTCTCTCAATCGTGTTACTTATAGTAAAGAAAAAAAATATTCTTTTGGGGGACAAGAGCCATTGCCACGGATACTTCTTGGACACTGAGCACATGATCGCTTGTACCCCTTACGGCCGTGGGTTCTTACAGATGGGAGAACAGAGCCCAGGTTGGTGGGGAAACTTGACCAAGGCCTCCCCGCTGGTGGGAGCCCGTTCTGAACCCACCCGGTCCCCCGACATTCTGGCCTGGCGCACAGCACACTCACGTGGTGGGCACTGCATGGATGGGGGCTACCCCCCGGGTCCCTTTCCTGAGAGCCTCTCCACAGCTGGATGGACAGGAGCATGAAGTTTGAAAATGGTTAGCTTATGTCATGGAAAACGTGCTGGCCTGAAGCCGGGGCAGGCCCTGGGGGCTCCGGGCCCCGCCTGACTCCCCAGGAACCTCTGGGCAGCCCTTGCCTCCTGAGGCCTCTATTTCCAAAGCTGTGGATCAAGGGAGGGGTTGGCCAGGTGGCCGGGGGTGGGGGGACACAGGATGGCCAGGCTCTTGGTCTGCCCAGTTGTGCCCCCAAGATTCCCCCGGGGCCCACGCTCCCCACTAGCCCAGGAGCTCCTCCCGGAGTAAACAGAGCTGATTGGTCTCTAATTGCCCTGCCTCCACCCCCCCCCCCCCAGCCCCAGAGGCCCTCCTACAACTTGCTTCATAATTACGTATTTGTGTGAGATGGGAGAGGCCCCGGGGAGGGGGCCACCATGCACTGGCTTGGAGAAGCAGAGAGGGGGCTGCAGAGCTTGGGGGGTAGACACGTGAGGGGCATGGACGCATGCTTGGGCAGCTCGGGGGACGGGGGGCACAGAGCACAGCAGCTCCTGCCGTCCCTTCTTCCTGCCATTCATCAAAGGGCCCCGTCCCTGTTGGGTGGGTGCTGGGGGGCAGAGCTCAGCAGACCCCAGGGGTGCAGGGGCGTGGACAGGAAGCGGAGAGGGTGCCCAGGGCTGGAGGACCCCCGCCTGGCTGAGCACAGAGGCCTGCTGCCCTCCTGGGACACAGACCAAGGACACAGACACCCCCGGTGTCCTCGAGCAAGGGCCAGGCCTGGGGTCCTTCAGGGTGCACGGAGCCCGCCCTGATTCTGGGAGCAGCCGCTCCTCTGACACCTCCCTCCCGCTGCCCTAGATGGTGGTGCTCATGGACCCTGGCGAGGACCCCGAGGACACGCTGCGTGCACACCGGTCGCGGGAGAAGACCTTCATCTTCGACACTGTTTTCGACCAGCATGCATCACAGGTACCCCGCGCCCCACGCCCCCTGCATCCTCCCGCGGGGCTTCACCAGACCCTGGAGCCCCCCTGGGAGGGCTTGGTAGCCAGGTGGTCCCGTCCACGACTTGTCACAGGAGTGTCCCTGCTGAACAAGGAGGTTGGCACGTGGGCCGTCCCAGGGGCAGGTAGTGGGAGGGCCCGGGGTTCACACACATTCTCGTTCGTCCATCAAGACAACAAGGCGGGGTCCCCTCTGCCATGTGGCTGGAGCACACTCCCTGCCCACAGGGGCCCCCATCCAGCGAGGGAGGCGGGTGCCCAGTGAGCTGGGACGTGGAGGAGGGGCGAGCCAGCGGGGCAACGGCAGGGGATGAGGGGCCCAAGCGCAGGCTTCAGCCGGCCCCTTCCTCAGACCGAGAGCAGGAGTTTGGGCCCAGTGTCAGGTCGCACGCACCAGACCCCTGCCTGTGAGAGCCCGGAGGGCCCGGCAGAGCAGGATTTGGACCCGGGCTTCTGGAGGCGGGCTGTCGCACGGCCAGGGTATGGCGCCTGGGGGATGTTTGGCCCCGAGACCCCATCCTGCCCCTGCAGCTGCCCGCTGGGCCCCAGCACGGCTTGTCTCGGACACACCGGCCCTCCCTCCGGACGCAGCCGTAGCTAGAGGACGGATTTGCTCCACGTGAGCGGACTCGCGGCTTTTACCCCTGAGATCTTCCTGGGGCTGCAAGCAGGAGGGGGCTGGCCATCAGCCTCTGTTGAGCAGCGGCTGCCTGCCAGGGGCCGTCCTGGTGTGCACGGCTTTGCCAGCCCCTCAGCAGCCCTCTGCAACACCCTGTGATGTGGTCCGCGTTTTACAGATGGGGAACCCGAGGCTTCTAGCCTGAGGGTTGCAGGCCAGGTCTCGGCTGCTGACGGTGTAAGTCCACAGTTGAGGAAAACAGTTACCCGTGCTCAGGTGCCGCCGTGAGCCGCGTCGCCGGCCGGGGTTACTGGGACAATTCAGGGACACGCCAGGAGCAGGGTCCAGATGGGCGCCCAGGAAGGGCAGTGGAGATGGGACTGTCGTTTCTGTCTGGGCCAGCCACAGCCACACACCTGGAGCTGCCCTTTCTTGAATACCCCTGTAGGCAGGGAGCTCACTACCACACCTGTTGCTAGGCATTGCTGCCTTAGTGGGACTCTGCCGGCCTGAGGCGCTCAGGCCTCGGTCCTCGTGGTTTTGTCCCGTGAGGAGGAGTCCTGATGCTCTTCCCAGACGTGTAAGTCCTGTGCTGCCTTCCAGTCCCAGGCACCGTGTCGGACTTCTCTCGGCTCCTGAGAAGCCCCATCCGCGGCCAGCACCAGACCCATGTCAGGCCCCATGGCGCGAGCTGTCCTGCGCTCTCGTGTGATCTCCCGGACGGCTGTGCTCCGGGGGCCCGGCCCCCTGTCAGCCCCTGGGGCGGCACAGCGGCAGGAAGGAGACGGCAGCCCACGCCGTGTCCAGGCTGGCCCCCGCCTGAGGGTCCCGGCACACACGTGTCCGACTCCGGCCAGGCCGCGCATCCCACTGTCTGTCCTTCCATCCATCCACAGGAAGACGTGTATCGTGCCACCACCCAGCACCTGGTGGAAGGTGTCGTTTCTGGATACAACGCGACGGTGTTTGCCTACGGCCCCTCAGGTACCGCCGAGGGCAGGGCCCCAGGAGGGCGCGGGGCTGGTGGCAGTGGCGCTCTCCCTCCCAGACAAAGCACCTATGGTGCCCCGGCGTGTGCTGCTCTCTCTGCGCCCACGGGCTCCTTCCAGCCTCGTTGCGGCCCCCACGGGCAGGTGGAGCCGCCCCCTTGCCACACGCAGGAAATCTGAGCCTCAGGGGGCTCACCCGGCTGGTAGGAGTGCATGTGGGGTCCGGCCGCACCTGCACCTTGCTGCCCGCGAGGACCCACAGACTTCTCCGCAAGGACGAGCAGCTGGGCTCGACAACGGTCCACAAAGCTGAGCCACCTCTCACGTCCTGAAAACTAGGATCGCCGAGGGAGAGGGCAGTTGGGGAAACAGAGGCAGGGAAGCGCCTGGTCCAGAGGCACAGCCTGTGGATGTCATCCATTCGCTCAGTAGCCGTTAGCGAGCGCCCGCTGTGTGCCAGGCTCTGGCGGAGGAGGGGCCATCCGGTCTTTGGGGAGCAGGGGCGGGGCGAGCAGCATCCCTGTGACAGGCATGAGTCCGGCGACTGTAGGAACGGCTCCCGCGTCTTCCTGAGAGCTAGAGGAGGAGCATGCACCCCGTGGTTGCCCCTCATTCCACCCGTCCGGCCCGCGTCTGTGCTTCGGTCCCGGGTCTCCCGTGTCCACAGTTTCTTCCACATCGGACTCTTGAGGGCTTCCCCCCTGGTTTCCGAAACGGAAAACGAGCGTGTCTGAGTGTGCGGGACCATTTGCCCAAGGTGGCGGAGGTCTGAACCATCTCTGGTGGCGAATGTCCAGGCGGGGTCAGAGCCCGCCTCAGGAGTCCCCGCCCTGGCGGCTGTCTGCCCGCCCACAGGCGCAGGGAAGACCTACACCATGCTGGGCATGGACGCCGAGCCTGGCATCTACCTGCAGACCCTCACCGACCTCTTCCGGGCCATCGAGGAGAGCCGCGACAACGCGGACTGCAGTGTGTCCATGTCTTACCTGGAGGTGAGCCTGCCCCCCAGCCTCGGGGAGACCTCAGCCCTCGGGGCGTCGGAGCCTTCTCAGGAGACCTACATCCTGTGCTGCTTTTGCCCCAAAGCTGCTGCATGTCCCGCTTCTGTCTCTCCTCCCAGATTTATAACGAAGTGATCCGGGATCTCCTGAACCCATCCTCGGGGTTCCTGGACCTGAGGGAGGATTCTCGGGGCAGCATCCAGATCGCAGGCATCATGGAGGTCTCCACCTCGAACGCCCAGGAGGTGAGAGGCACAGGGGCCCACGGAGGGAAGGGGGCCTGGGCCTCGGCGGCCGCGCTCGCCAGAGCTCACAGAGCGGAGCCGGACACACGACGCCGCGCTGTTTCCCGGCTAATGGGGTGCCAGACAGTGCGCTCAGGGCAGACATCACTGATAGACCACCATTCTTCCCCCTGCACCTGAGCCCCTTCCCACGTGGCGCCCCAGCCAGTCCCAGCCCGTCTGAAATCCCCCACAAGCTCTGCGGTCCCAGCACCGCCCGGCAGACGGCAGGTGCCCCGTCGAGGCTCGTCGGCGTGGCTCCCGCCCGGCGGCTTACCCACAAATAGGTTGCAGCCCACCTTCCAACCCCGGCGAGCCCATACGGGGGTCTGTGGTGGAAGGTTCTGGGACCGGCTCTGTGGGGAAGACGTGGGTGATCCAGTGGCCAGGTGTGCCCTGGGTAGAGGAGGGGGAGGGTGGCACAAGTGTGTGCCATCCGCCCTTCCGGCTGGATTGGTTGGCTCGGTCACTTAGTCACTCCGTGCCGCAAACCGGAAATGGCTTGCGCTGGACGAGGTTCTGTTGCGAAGAGCTGCCCAAGAGGGCTCGGGGTCCAGCGCTCCTCCCTGGCCCCGCGTGGATCTGGAGGGCGCGTGTGGCCACCCACCCAACTCCGCCTGTGTCTTCAGATCATGCAGCTCCTCACCAAAGGCAATCGGCAGCGCACACAGGAGCCCACGGCCGCCAACAGGACGTCCTCCCGTTCCCACGCCGTGCTGCAGGTCACCGTACAGCGGCGGAGCCGCGGCACAGACATGCTGGAGGGAGTGCATGTCGGGAGGCTCTTCCTGGTGGACCTGGCGGGCTCGGAGCGGGCATCGCAGGTTCTCTGGCATCCCCCCCGCCCCCTCACACGCCCCCACAGTTACTCACCCCCTCACAGCCCGCCGCGAGCGGGGCCCTGCCCCTCCTCGTCCACCAGCCTCTGCAGCTCCCAGGGCAGCGCCGAGCCGCCTACGGAGTGAGTGGAGTCTCGAGTGTCGAGAGGCGAAGCCCACGGAGCCGGTATTTACAGATTCACAACTGCCACGTGGCAGGCTCTCCTGACGACGATCGGCGCCCAGACCCACCCCCAGGGAGCGCCGAGCGTCTGCGTGAGCTGATAATTACGGCACGGGGAGGCCTGTGCTTGGAGATTCCGGGTCCGCACAGAGGCTGGGGGGGCCCGGAGGGGGGCACGGTGGTGGCGTGCGGTCTCAGGGCCGAGCCTGAGAGGGTCATTAGGAGTTTGGTGGGGTGCAAGGAAGGGCATGTCAGATGGAGGGAACAGCATGTGCAAAGCATGGCTGTTGGGAGGACGGCCCCCAGTGTACTCCAGCCCGACATGGCTGTAGGCCCCGACAGTCCTTCCGAGGGTCCCACCTGCCTGCCCCCAAGCCCTTGGCTCGCCTGTGCTTGGAGGCACCTGTCGCTGGGAGCGGGGGCTGTGCTTTACCTTGTGCTGCCTCAGTGGCCTGAGCGTTCCTTGAGGGTAGGACCTAGCCCAGGACCCGGCACAGAGCGGTGCTGGACAGAGGCGGTGTCTGCACAGTAATGTTATCGCCAAACCTTAGCAGGTGTAATCCCCATAATCTCCCAACACAGGATAAGGTGGGCGGCAGATGCAGGGCCGGGACCCAGGCGGTGCCGCGACTTGGCCGTGCACGAGGTGTTTGGTGCTGCATCCAGGCTTTGGACCCGGGCATCTGGCCCAAATCCCTGCGGTCCACTCCTGTGATAGTTGGCCCCCGGTTTGTGCCAGATGCTCTGCGTCCTTAGGGTTTGACCACTGAGTCGTCTCATCCGTTCACTGCCCTGCGCTCAGTGCTCTGGGACCTGAAGTGAGCGGGGCCAGGGCAGCAACCGGGGGCAGACTGGTCTGAAATACCGTGTGTTCATAGACAACTTGAGGCACAGTAGGGCCAGGAGACCCGGAGATGACTGCCATTGGAAAGATAGTCCTGCTAACAATTCCAAGAGGAGGGGGCTCGGGATTTCACGCAGGGAAGCACCGGGGCTGGTCAGGAGGCAGAGGGAGGCCGCGCTGTGGGCGAGGACCCTCTGCTGGTTTCCCCGGGAAGGAGGGGGCAAGGTGGGGTGAGCAGGCTCAGGTCCGGCTAGTTTGAGTAATTCCAGGGGCCTGGGGCATAATGGCTATTTGTCTGGTCCCTGGCCCTGGGGGATCAGGGCAGGGGGACAGTGGCCCGGAGGCAGGTGGTGGGGGTGTGGGCTCTGGGCTGGCGGTCTGCATTTGAAAGGCTCGTTCTGTATCTCTGGGAATTGGCTAAGACTGGGAGGGGCAGTCCCTCCAGGGTCAGCAAGGACTCCAGATGTCAAACATCAGAGCACGGAGAATAAAGGACACGGCTGACCCACGGACAGATGTGGGTGCAGACAAGTTCACGCAGGGAGAGCCCCGTGTGACAGAGGTCTGGGACTCTGGCCTGTTCTAGCTGAGCCCGGCTGCGTCCACGGGACAAGATGGAGAGGGCTGCAGGGAAAGGGTCCAGGGTCTGGGTCCTTGCTCTTGCTCTGTTCTGACTTGCTGTGTGCCTTTGGGTAAGCCACTGCCCCTCTCTGGGCCTTGGTTTTGGTTTAGTTGTCTATTCAAGTGGCCTACGTGAGCGACTTTTACAATCTGCTTGGCTCTCACGAGCTGTCATTTTTTCATAGAAAATCACTCTTAAAGGACTTTGTTCTAGGGCACGAGGTCTTTGAGAAGGCCCTGAACTCTGTGACACAGACACCAGCATCTACGGTCCTGCCCTGCACTGGCTCCTATGTAATGACCATAGTAGCTGGCATTTACCGCTTGCCTCTGTGGGCCCAGGCCTGAGCAGGCCTGTTGCACATGTTGAGCACTAAATCCTCACCATAACCCTGTGAAGTCGGGAGATTGCCCCTTTTGGCAAATGAGGAAGGTGGGACAGACTGGGAGATCTGTCGGAGATTTGCAAACCACGCTCCAGGTTGGCTCCGAAACCCATGCCCTTAAAGAGAAAAAGATTTGTGTGTATGTGTGTGTGTGTGTGTGTGTGTGTGATTTCCAATGTATTAGAAACACAGCACAGAGAATGTGGAAAATACAGACAAGGGGAAGAAAGTTAGAGACCCTGCCGTGCTTGCACTCAGAGGTGTTCATCCCGAGGGCATTTTGGCTCCTTCGTGCGGCCCCCCGCTGAGGCCTGGGCTCCGGGGACGCTTGGCCGCCATGGAGCCTGGGATCCAGTGGGGAGCGGGCAGGAAGACGTGGGACCCGGCAGAGAGCAAGGCAGCTGCCGGGGAAGTCAAGTGGTGGAGGAAATAGGCTAAGGGACCGGCTGCTGCGGCCCCCACTTCAGAGAGAGAGGCCGGGGTGCCCCTGCAGGAGGGGACACTGAGCCGCGGCCGAAGGACGGCAAAGTTCTGGCATGGGGGGCTGCCGAGGCGAAACCCACACGCCTGTCGGTGTCTCGTGCACCAACAGCCCCCTACCCCAGTTCTCATGTCACTTAACGAGCATGTGGTCACCGTCAGCACGCAGCTCGGCCGCGTCCCCTCCACGCAGAGTCCTGTGTCCTCGGGGCCCCAGCTAGTGTGGTGCGGGCGGTCTGAGCCACTCAGGCCCGGGTGGGATGGGTCGGTGCACCGCCCGACCTCTCCTCTCCCGCCCAGACCCAGAACCGCGGCAAGAGGAGGAAGGAGGGCGCCCACATCAACCGCTCCCTGCTGGCTCTGGGCAACTGCATCAATGCGCTCAGCGAGAAAAGCGGCAGCCGGGCGCAGTACGTGAACTTCCGGGACAGCAAGCTCACGCGCCTGCTGAAGGTATGGCCGCCCGCCTGTGTGGGGCCTCCCTACCAGGAGGGATGACCAGACCTGGGTCTCAGGGCCCCGCCAGGAACCCCTGGAGGCATGAGAACCCTGTAGAAACCATGGCTGGTCACTGCCTGACTCTCGCTCCATCCCCCTGAGTAGGGGCCAGCCCGGGCTTGCATACTCCCAGCCACAGGGAGCTCACTACCTTACTGAGGCCGCCTGTCCCATCCTGGATGGTCAGACAGTGAGACATTCCCCTCTATTCTGAGCTGGACACCGTCCGCTCTATTCCGTAGCAAAGGTGTAGGTGAACAGACAGGCAAAGCAATACGTAAACGTTCCCATGGATTCGGCTTCACGGTCTACTCTGTTCTCCTCGGAGCAGAAGTCTGATGGGGTGGTCCAGGAACAGTTCTCACTTCATCCTAGCCTCTCCTCCCCGAGCACCAAACCCTTGGTCCTGGCATCACCTGCCTTTCTCGGGGTTTGGAGCAGGAACTGCAGAGGGCTGGTCCAGAGGGGCCTGGGACGGGAGGTGGGGGCCCCGTTCCCCTTACCCCCACCTTGGACCTTCTGCTGAGCAGGACGCCCTGGGAGGGAACAGCCGCACGGTGATGATCGCGCACATCAGCCCAGCCAGCACATCCTTCGAGGAGTCTCGGACCACCCTGCTGTACGCCTACAGGGCAAAGAACATCAAGACGCGGGTGAGGCCCCCACTTGCTGAGTTCTCACTCGGCCCTCCCTCTGGAGCCTCTAGCGGAGGGTCCCCTCCACCCTGGGGCTCCTGGCCGTGCTGGGCGTGTGGTGCCTGACCTCTCTGTTTCTCCTTTCTCTTCTCTGATGAGGACACTGGCCTTGGGTTTCAGGCCCCCCGAATCCAGGAGGGTCTCATCTCAAGATCCCTAATTACATCTGGGTTTGGGGTGTTTATTACATGGACTTAACCGTCCTCCAGGAGCACTGTGAGCACTAGATGTCTTCATTCAATTCTTTACCTCCTTCTCCCCGGGAGGTGGGGCCTATTATCAACCCATTCTGCAGCCTGGGCAGGGAAGCGCGGAGAGAGAGAGAAAGCCACTTCTCCAGCCTTCCAACAGCCCGAGCAGAGCTGGGCATTGTGGCGCAGAGCGCCTGGATCCGGAGGCCGCACTGCTGTGCTTGGAGCAGAGGACTCGCATCGGAAGGCTGGACGCGGGCTCAGGGACGCATGCCTAGTGGTCAGCGAGTGGAGGTGTGATCCTCACCAACAAACCTGGGATGAGCCCTTCCCACCGCACGGCTCTGAGCTAGGCGCTAGGACAGCCTCTCTCTTAGTCGAACTTCGAGCTTCGCTGTGGGGCGAGGCAGATGACAAACACGACCTCCCACAGATGAGTATGTCCCTTCCAACTGTGGTCAGTGCTGTAAACGGGAGCCACGGGGTGCTGCAAGGAAGAGTGGCCGAGAATATGGAGTTGAGTGGCTCGGTCAAGGATGCCGGGCCCCGAGTGAGGGAGGGCAGGGTGTGCAGACGCGGGGCGGTCAAGCGCCTCTGTTCGGCCTGAGACCAGCACTTGCACCCTCCAAACCCACCAGAGAGAAACTTGGACCCATGTGCTCTACTTGAAAGCCCCAAAGTACCCATGGAAGGGGACGGGGCGTGCAAACTGGTGCATCCGTCCCGTGGACCACTGTGCAGCTTCAGAGAGAATGGGGTAGACCCATCTGTGCAGACGGATGGCGTCCCGGCCCCAGCGCTGGATGAGGAAAGCAAGTTAGAGAAGAATAGCCCCAGGGGGCACCTGGCGTCCCAGTAGGTGGAGCATGTGACTCTCAATCTCAGGGTCAAGCCTCACGTTGGGCTGGAGCCTCCTTTAAAAACAAAAACAAAAACAAAAACAAAAAACACAACAACATGAAAAAGAAAATAATAGCCCTGGTCTGATATAATTTACGTAAAAAACCAAAGCCAAGCCTATACCAAGAAACTCCCCGTGTGTGTCTCTGCACGTATATACGCACAAAACTGCACAGAGGATGGTCCAGAGGGCACAGATGAAAGTGATCGCGGTGCTCACCCTAGGGGAGGGGTTTTAAAAAACTCTTGACGGATCATTTGAAATTTCTTGGCTGGGGCAAAATATGCATGACATAAAATTTGCCACTTTAACCATTTCTAAGCGTCCAGTTCAGGGGCACCGTTCCCCCCCCCCCCATCCAGCTCCAGAATGTTCCATCCTGTACACGGAGACCCTGTCCCCGTGATGCACGGACCCCCCCCCCACTCCCCCCAGCCCGGGCCCCGCCGTCTGCCCTCTGTGTCTGTGAGTCTGACGACTCTGGGACCTCGTGGGAGTGGGGTCCCCGTGCGTGTCCTTCTGTGTCTGGCTCGTGTCCTCGGGGCTCATCCCCGTGGGGGCAGGGGTCCAGTTCCCTTTGTCTTTAAGGCTAAGTTGTATTGATCTGAGTTTTCCTAACAAAATGTGTCGGCGTCCTTGTAGCATGAATACCTCACGTGGCGGGGCAGTTCCTGCTTGCTCTGACCTTGGCCGTGGGTCCCACCCACCAGGTGAAGCGCAATCTCCTGAATGTGTCCTACCGCATCGCACAGTACACGGACGTCATTTCCGACCTGCGCAGGGAGATTGAGCGCCTCAAATCCAAAATTGAGACGCAGGAGATGGAGAAGACACGTGAACCTGGCGTCCGGGATGCGCGAGGTAGAGCCGAGGTCCCGGGGCCCCTGTGGTTTTGCCGTCCCCTGCCCGGGACGCGTGGCCGTGGCCGTGGCCGTGGGCTTCAGTCCCAGCCCACCACGCGCTGCCTTCCATCTCCTGGCCCGCAGCATGCGGAGCGAGCGGCTGCCTTCCCGGCCTTCTCCTGAGCTCTTCCTTCCTACCTTTCCTCTCCTCTCACCTCCCCACTTTTTTGTTTCTTCCCTCCTCCCAGATCCGTTTTTTTTAAAAACATTATCTTCCGTTCCGGAATAATTTTAGATTTACAAAAAATGTTGCAGATAGTGCAGAGAGTTCTTCACTTCCCCTAATGTCAGCCTCTAAATTTGTATTTATTTACTGAGGCAAAGCTCACACAACTTAAAATTCACCATCTTCACATGCACAGGTCCGTGGCATTCGAGGCTCGTCCACGGTGCTGTGTGGCCACCACCTCCATCTGGTCCCAGAGCATTCCCGCCTCCCCAGAGCAGACCCCATGCCCATCACACAGTTTCTCTCCATTCCCTGCTTCTTCCCAAACCAGCCTTTGGTACGCCTACCTTAGGGGTAGGCATATCATAGCTCTTCCAAAAATTACAAAACGAATCAGTAAGTTAAAAAGGTACCCTTAAAAATGCCGGTAAGAAAGGCATACGTATGTGTGTACATGTACATACGTACCTACATGCGTACGTGTTCTTTTGGCTGATTAAAATAAGCGTTGCCATAATAAATAAAGGACTTTTGAAAACCAATAAGAAAGAACCACCAGTCCAGAACTGAGGGGAGGAAATGAATAGGTGATTCAGAGAATTCCTAGTGGCCAACAAACACAGGGAAAGATTCTTAATTGCGTCAGGAAACAGACACACATTGAAACAATTTTCATTTATCGGATTGGCTAAAGCCACAACGTCAGGTCATAGTAAACGGATGCTATAAAATGCAGGATGTAGATGGCAGCATAAACACTCTTCCTGGGTGTGTGAATTACCCTGTGTCTCTGGGAGGCCGGCTTCGTGGCAAACTGTTCACACAGCGTGTGCATTCTGTGCTCCAGCCCCCTCACCCCTCCAGATCTGCGATGAGGCACGTGCCCTCCAGTGCCCAGGAGGTTGTGGGACCGTAGTGTGCCCCCCGAGGGGGTCCGGATGAGCAAACTGGTGTGTTAGGGAGGGGAGGGCAGGGCAGGCCCGTCTGTGCATCCCGACCCCACGCAGGCATGTGGCTCATGTCTTTTGTTACGGGAATTTCCGGCACTGGTGGAGGAGAAAGGCCACAATGGCAGCCCCCGACCAGAGCCGCCACTCCTCGCCAGGCTCGCTCTGTCCTCCCACACGGCCCCCATCCCATCATCTCGAAGGGTTAGGGTTGGTAGGCATGCATGTTTCTAGCAAGCCCATCGGTGTCATCGGGCCACACCTCAAATGTGGTCTCTTCTATTAAGTGGGCATCCCCACTTAATAGAAGAGAAAAAAAGGAAAACCCTTTTTGTGGTTTTCCTTTTGAGTCTTGCTGAAGAAACTGAGTCATTTGTCCCGTGGATTTGCCGACAGCTCCATGCTCTGAGTTCCTATAAATCAGTAGTTGTATCTAAATGTTGGGAAGAGGGGGCGTTCCCTGAGGCCACTGCTGTCATTTTGATGTGAGCCTGTCTGGATTGTGTTCTGTGCAGCGTCCCTAGAGAGGGATGCGTGGTTTGTGCGCATGTACGCGTGGGGCAGGGGATCGGCTTTGGGCTGTTAGGTAAGTGACACCAGCCTATGGCCGTTGCTCTGTTCCTTGTTTTCCTCACCCAGCGGTGAGTCCTGGGGGACATCCACCTGCGCAGTGGGTCTGCCCCATTCTTTCTAACAGCCACGGAGCATTCCACTAGAGTCTGAGTATCTCATCCTCTTTGATGGGTACTTTGGGGCTTTCTAGCTACTCTGCCTCCTTGGGCACATGGGTGCCCATTTGTCTTAGGTGATTTGGAGAGCTCAGAGTTCTGTTGGAGCAAGAAGGTGGAGGAAGTGTTCCATCAAGAGGGGCTGTTGCTGATGGCAGACTGAGTCCCGTGGGGCCAATGGAGGGCTGGGAGGCCGGTGGGGGTGGAAGATGGGGTTGTTGTAGAGCATTTGCAAAGCTAGGTGGTGACCAGGATGCTTGGGCTTCTTTGGGGCTGGGGGTGAATAGGGAGGCATGCCACAAGGGCCTTCACCCTGATGGCCTCTTAATTATTGGGGCTGGTCCTAGGTGGTCTGTACTGGGGAGGCGGGCAACATCATAAGGGGGTGGTGGTCTCATGGTGAGCCCTGAGGGTGTGACGGGCTTCCCTTGGGTCCTGTGGCAGTGGGACACTGTGTGTATGCCTCTGCCGGGAGCATTATGAGAATGTCCAGGGTACCAAGTACTCCCCCAGAATCGTGTAATGACTACAATGGTCCAGTCTCTGGATGCGTTGCTCATTTTGCCCGTCTCAGATCACTTGGCATTTAAGGAAAAGGTGCCCTTGATCCCTGCCCTCCAGGTCAGGGGAATAGACCATGTGTGGCCAGAGTGGAGCTACCAATGGGACAGTAGGGGAATACCGTCAATTAATCGTGGACAACTATTAGGTAGGGACCTACATGGGAAACAAAAGGACAAAACTAGGTTGCTCTGTGGAACTTACATTCTAGCAGGAAAGAGGTGTCAAATGTATCACAAAACATTTATCAATTATCGATATGCAGAGGACTGTGAAGGAGAAGGCAGGATGTTATCAGAACAAGTGGCAGGTGGACCCAGCTTGAGATTCTGGGAGGGTTTCCATGAGGAAGTGAGGTCTGAACTCAGATGGCTAGCCCAGCCACACCCCTCCTTGGATCCCTGAGACTCAAATCCAGGTAATCTGACCCCAAATCAGGCAAAGAGACCATCTAAACCATCCATCCAATTATCTACCTATCCACCCACCCATCCATCCATCCAACCATCTCTCCATCCATCTCCTCATCCATCCATTATTCATGCACCTATTCATCTGTCCATCCATCCATCCATTTATCATTCATCTACCCATCCACCCATCCATCTCTCCATCCATCCATCCATCCATCCATTATTCACCCACCCATTCATCCATCCATCCATCATCTACTCATCCATTCATCCATCCATCCATCCATGCATTATTCACCCATTCGTTCATCCATCCATTCATCATCTACTCATCCATCCAGCCATCCATCCATCCATCCATCATCTACTCATCCATCCATCCATCCATCCATCCATCATCTACCCATCCATCCATCCATCCATCCATCCATCATCTACCCATCCATCCATCCATCCATCCATCCATCCATCATCTACTCATCCATCCATCCATCCATCCATCCATCCATCCATCATCTACTCATCCATCCATCCATCCATCCATCCATCATCTACCCATCCATCCATCCATCCATCCATCCATCCATCATCTACTCATCCATCCATCCATCCATCCATCCATCATCTACCCATCCATCCATCCATCCATCCATCCATCATCTACTCATCCATCCATCCACCCATCCATCCATCCATCCATCCATTATTCACCCACCCATTCATCCATCCATCCATCATCTACTCATCCATCCATCCATCCATCCATCCATGCATTATTCACCCATTCATTCATCCATCCATTCATCATCTACCCATCCATTCATCCATCATCTATCCATCCATTATTTATTTATTTAAGGGAGAGAGAGCGAGAGAGCAGGAGCAGGGGAGCAGAGGGAGAGGGAGAAGCAGGCTTCTTGAGCAGGGAGCCTGATGCAGGGCTTGATCCCAGGGACTCTGGGATCATGAACTGAGCTGAAGGCAGACGCTTAACCGCTGAGCCACCCAGGCACCCCTACCCACCCATTATTTACCCATCCATTGTCCATCCATCCATCCATCCGTCCATCCATCCATTATTCACCCATCCATTATCCATCCATCCATCCAAACATGTGTATAGAGTTCCTCCCTGGTGCGGACCCGGTATTGGTGGGCAGGCATGGAGTTCAACCCTGGCTTAGGTAGCACTGCTCCTGGGGCAGCTGGCTCTCTTCCTGCCCCCAGTCATGACTCCCCCCCATGATGGAGAGGAGGATAGCCACCTTCAGATGAACAAGATACGGGCGCAGCTCCTTGGGGCCTTCAAGGAGCAGTTGGAGATGCGGCGCAGCCTGGTGGAGCTGGAGAACACCAATATAGAGCTGCACGTTGACACATCGCGCCACCTGCTGACCATTGCAGAGTGAGTGTGCCCACTTACCGTCCCCGTGGGGCAAGGAGGCCAGCCAGAACGCGGGGAGCCACTGGTACGAGTTCCTCTTGTCCAGCTTCTCTCTACTGCCTGCAGGTTGCCAAGGGGAACTTCAGTGAAGGGCTCCCTCTCTTCCCGGGCAGGACTCCTGGCCCAATCCCTCCCTGCTCTCCTGCCCCCGTAGCTAAGCTGGGCCAGGTGGGGGAAGGCTTCTGGGTCCCTGTGATCTCTCCGTCCAAGGCTGGAGTCCAGAGCCAGCCCTGGCAGGTTAGGATCAGCCCCATTTCACAGAAGAGGACGTTGAGGCTCAGAGGGGATGTGGGTTTGCACACCCACCAGGCCAGGACTCTTCTGCCGTTCCACACGTCCTTGCTGTTTGGACCTACTGCGAATAGACTGACCACATGTGGAGGGACTGATCGTGCTGTTTGTCATCTGGAGCGGGACGCGTTTGAGGGGGGAAGGGGCGCTATTTACAGTCACACAGGGAGCAGGTGTGCCCAGCCCTGCCCTGCACAAAATGGGATGCCTGGCTTCCCCTGCTTGCGGTAACTTAACGCCGAGCGCTTTCTTGTCCGGTCCTCCCCACATTTCTCCTCCTCCTGCTGCTGCTTCCTCCTTTCTGTTTATTTTCTGAGTTATACAAACAGTGTGATAGCTGCACCGGGGGAATTCTTACACCAGGAAATGCCCTCCCTCCATGCGTTGCGCCCGGCCCTGCTGCCGCTTCTGTCCTCCCTTCCTGCCGTTCTTCCCCCATGGTGCCCACCGTGCCCCTCTGAGGGGTTGCCCTGAGCGGGGGTCATCATGTCAATCCTCAGAGCCCCGGTGCACTGTTGCCCTCCTACGGCCACGGGAGCCGGGCTCAATGGGGGCGCGTTTGCGTACAGGTGGCCCGAGGTTCCCGGGCAGAGCCGGGCTTGGAGGCAGGGGAATCCTGCGCTTGATCGTCCGGCAATCCTGCTTAATGGTCACTGCCTCTTTATTTCCTTCCAGTTTTTGTTCATGCCTTTTTGTGTTTTACGAGTGTAGAAGCGATGAGGCGGCAGACCCGATTCTGCCCAGGCCCGCGGGTAGGCCCTCCCAGGCGTGGCTTGCACCCTGACCCCCGATCCCTCTGTTGCGGCTGCAGCTGGGAGCGGGAGAAGACCCACCAGCACGCACACAGTGACGGGACTCCAGAGAGGGACGAGGAGCCGGCAGAGACCGACGTGGACGGGGACGAGAGCGAGTCCGCGGAGCCACACGAGGTGGCTCTGGCCAGAGAGGAGGTCAACATGCTTCTCGCCGAGCAGCGGAAAACCGCGGCCATCAAGGTGGGGGAGGGGGCTGCACATGCAGGTCACAGCAGGGGTGTGGCCACAGCGCACCGGGTCGGGCCGCCAGCACCGTACTGCGGACGGGGACGGCTCAGGGAGCCGAGATAAGCTGTTCCGCGTCCCTGGAGGCGGGAGGAGCTGAGCCGGGATGGGACCTGGGCCGACCGCAGAGTCCATGCCCTTCCCGCTAGTGACGGCCACAGGGGGGCGCAGGGGGCAGCAGGGGGCAGCACGCAACAGGGGCGGCCCCGGCTGGAGAGCCACTGGGTCTGCACAGTGGTTCCCGTGCGCAGGTGTCTGTTCAGGCTCGTGGAGGAGGCATCTGATGAGGTCGCGCTGCTGATGGCAGGTGGCACTTACTTCACTTAAAAACCACGTAGCCAAGCTGAGAACTCCTTATGTTGTCGCATCTCCCCGAGCAGTTTGGAACCTCCCTAGCACTTCCTTTTGGAAGTTGCGCCCTCCCAATCTGAGGAGGAAGTGAAAGGCTGGAGCACGTGGTCCTGGGCCACACTGGGGGTGTCATCCCACCTGTGCCTGGTACCGGGACCCAGGGGGTGGGCACGCACGGCTGCTTTGGCTGCAGCACTGGTTTCCTACTGTGCACACAGCAGTGAGGGCTGAGTCCTGGGGTGTGTTCTGAAGTGTCGTGTGTTCATAGACGGTCTGAGGCACAGTAGGGCCGACAGACCAGGAGACGACCGCCGTTGAAAATCTAGTCCTACTCACAATTCCAGAAGGAAGGGGCTCGGGATTTCATGCAGGGGACACACAGGGCCGGTCAGGAGGCAGAGGGAGGCCGCAGCAGGGGTGAGAGCCTCTTCTCGTGGTTTCCCCGGGAAGGAGGGGCGAGGCTGGGTGAGCAGGCTCAGGCCCGGCTAGTTTGAGTAATTCCAAGGGGCTCTGGGGCTGAGGGGCTGTCCTGGGTGTCTGGTCCCTGGGGGATTAGGGCAGGGGGGACAGTGGCCCAGAGCATGAGAGCCCCATTTAGGAGGGGGTTGGGGTGCAGGCTCTGGGTTGGTTGGTCTGCTTTTGAGACATGTGTTTCCTGGGTGGGTGGTTTAGGATCCTCAGGAACGAGCTCGCCTTGGGAGGGGCAGTCCCTCCAGGGTCGGCGAGGCCCCAGGTGTGAAAGCATCAGAACGCAGATGATAAAGGGCGTGGTTAGTGCAGGGTGATGGCCACACGTTTTCGTGAGGCCAGGGTGCGAGGCCGAGCCCCCTGGGACGTGCTGGCTGGGAGCATGGACCGTAGGCGCCCGCCCGAACGCTCCGTCCCCCCACAGGCCGGGCTGGAGCAGCGGCTGGCCAATGCCAAGAGGAAGGCGTTGCAGCTGGAGAAGCTGCTGCCCACACAGGTCATCAGCGAGGACCAGCGGGAGGTTCTGCGGCTGCTGTGCTGGGCGCACGAGCTAGAGCTGGAGAACACCGAGCTGCAGGCCGGCAAGCTCCGCCGGAGGCACCTGCTCTGTCAGAAGGACTTTGTGATCCAGCGTCATCACCAGCACCGGCAGCTCTGCGAGCAACTCATCCGTGACCTGTGGCAGCTGATTCAGGGTGAGGCCGCCCTGCCCCGGCCCCAGAAGGGGGAGGTGGGCACCGCATGCACGTGCTCGGACAAAAGCCTGGTCCCTGGGTGTAGGAGGGGACCCCCGTCGGCCTTTACCCAGCCCTGTCCCCTGCCCTGTCCCCGGCCCTGTCCCCCACCCCCGGCCCCCAGCCCCGGGTGTGAAACACTCTGCGATGTGAGGGAAGGCCAAACACAGTGTCAGAAATCCACTCAGATGCACACACGGGGCACAGACCGTCCATGGGAGAGTGCGGGTAGCCCCCCTCTCTGGAAAATCCTCCTTTATCAGGTTGGAATATCTGCCTTCAAACTTCCAAAAAAAGAAGACACTGTCTTTTGCCCAAGTAGGGATGTCTGGCCCATCTGCGTGCTCTCCCGTGTCCTGCAGATGGCGGCATCCCAGTGCCGGAGGCCCTGGACCGGCGCTTTCGCCGGTACACACGGGAGCTGGGCGAAGGCTCGCTGAACCGTCTGTTGTTGCTGCACTCGGTCATGTCCAGCTCCCTGCAGGTGAGTCGCCCTGGGGCCCCTCCCGCCAGCCCCGTGAGGGGACTGACCCTGATACGGGGGCAGGAAATTCAGGGAGCCCCCAGCCAGGTGCCAGAGCCGGCAGCACCGGGCCGGCCGAGCCAGTGGCCGGGCTTCGGGGAGGTCTCGGGGGCGCCCTGAAGGTTTGCGAGGAGGGTGTTCTGGGGCTGAGCCCGGGGCCAGCGTGCCCTTCACCCCGCAGGCCTGTGCCCCTTGGCAGCTGCAGATTCTGTGTGGGAGACCGGGGGCGGAGGGGAAGGAGGCCAGAGCATGGGGCAGACCGTGGTGCCTCAGGGACCCTGGGAGGGGCGTCTTCTGGGGAACCTCAGTCGGTTTAGCTCTCCTCTGGGGCGTGCCGGCAGTCTCCTGCATGTTGGGGGCATCTGGGGTCGATTCTGGGGGCTCCCCAGGGAAGAGGGCCGGGGGGAGGGCCCTGCATCCAGTCTTCGGAGGACTGCTGTTGTCACCACCTGGACCCCTGCCTGCAGCTAGGGCCTGCTGCCCCTGCCCCCCTGCTTCACCTTCTTAGGGGAGAAAAGAGAGCCCCCCCCCCCAGGCTTCAGGCAGAGCAGGCGAGGGGCAGTAGTCCAGAAGCGTGGCACGGGCGGGGTCCAGGGATCCAAAGGTGTGTAAAGCCGCTTCCCACCCCGGTGAGAGGTCCCGGGTACCCGCAGAACGCGGCCACTGGGGGCTCTCCTTCCTACTCCTGCCGTGTGTCCTGTAGTGCATGTCAGGGTCCCCAGGACCACCCCCAGGCGCACTTCTCTAGACGCTCTCCCAGAACTCAGGAAGGCTGTTTTACCGAAAGCAAGTCCGTCCCCAGGGAGCACGCAGCCCCTGCGCCACCGTCTACTCTCTGTCTTTATGGGTTTGGTGACCCGGTGACCTGATAGTCCTTGTCCATCTGGCATTGGCTTCTTTCACCAAGCACGACGCCCTCCAGATCTGTCCCTGTGGGAGCCGGCCTCACAACATCCTTCCTTTCTAAGGCCGAGGGATGTTCTGCGGTGTGGATGGGCCGCCTTGTGTCTGTCCAGCCGTCTGCCGATGGACGTGGGGCGCTTCCACTGCGTGGCTGTTGGGAGTGATGCTGCCAAGAACATGGGTGTAGCAGCATCTGCTTGAGTCCCTGCTTCCGGTTCTTCGGGTGCATGCCCGGGGGTGGGATTCCCGGGTCACATGGTGACTGTGTGTGGCTTCTCGAGGCTGTGCCCTGGCGCTCCGTGGCACTCGCCCTTTGCACAGAGCATCCTTTCTGTCTCTGTGCCGGGGAGGCACAGCCCGAAGTGAGCCTCTCTGCCTGTCCCCAGGATGGCTCGGTTCTGAACCTATCCCCCCCACCGCCGGACGAGGCTGGCCACGACCAGCCAGACAGGAAGGACCTCCCATGGGGCGCCCAGTTTGAGCTGCCGCGGATGCTGCTGCAGACGGACAGGTACCCACGCCCTCCCCTCTCCCGCCCGGGCATGGCCGTGCCCTTGGCTGGTGGGGTGCAGCCCCAGGGCTCATGGCCCCGAGTGTCCTGTCGGGAAGTCCGGCTACCGTCCCTTCCTTGCAGGGCTGTTTAAGATGAACACACACGTCCCAGGAGGTGCTGGCTGTGCAGGGAGGTTTCGAGGCTGGGGAGCTGGCTGCTAGAAGGGTGGCTTTCACTTTGGGTGTATTTTGTTCCCTCGGCGTCCCACCGTGTCCCACGGCCAATGCTTGTCCGCCCTCCTGCTGACTTTTGTCTTGGTGACTTCCACCACCAGAGCAGAGCCGTAGTCATCACTCACAGACTTGCCCCCAGTTTTCATGTTAGCATTGACCAGGTTGTGTCCCCGTCTTAGCCGCTCGTCTGCCTGATGGAACGTCCCGGGCAGGCGGGCTCAC
Organism: Zalophus californianus; assembly: GCF_009762305.2. Classification (NCBI taxonomy): domain Eukaryota; kingdom Metazoa; phylum Chordata; class Mammalia; order Carnivora; family Otariidae; genus Zalophus; species Zalophus californianus. Next base: position 112,282,685 of record NC_045604.1, on the reverse strand, counting down.
ACCCGGCGCCTACCTCTCACGGTTGTGGAGGCCCGGCGGCCGCCGTGGAGGAACAGCGGGGTGCGTTTCTGGCGAGGAGCCTCTCCCCGGCCTGTGCACACTGTGTCTGTGCCACGTGCTCATGTGCTGGAGAGACCCCTCTCCTCCTCTCTCGAAGGACGCAGTCCTGTGCCCTCAGAACCCCCCCATGCTGACCTCCCGAAGGCCCCTCTCCAGATCAGTCGCGTCGGGGGCTTCAGCACAGGAGCTTTGGGAGGACCCGGTTCAGGTCACACACATCGTGACACGTCCCCCCAGAATGCAGTTCTACAGCTGGGACACCTCCGTCCATGACCACAGTGCAGTTAGCATCCCCAGCAAAACTAGCGACACGTCTTCGGCGTCACCTCTGATCCTTGCTAGGGTCACAGTTCTCCAGTTTGACCCCAAATTCCTGTGCCGCTGGTTTGTCTAACTCACGTGCAGCGAGGGAATGGGGGAATGAAAACAGCAGGGCTCCAGCCTTGGGGTGTGCATGTGTGTGTGTACATGCGTGTGTACATGCGTGCACACGCATGTACATGGGCTTCTTGGTGTGCAGGTACCTTTATTGTGCAAGTGCGTGCATGTGCGTGTTTCAGGGTGCGTGTGTATGTTTGGGAATGTGTGTGCACGTGCGTGTGCATATGAGAACAAAGTGCCCCATCCCCCCAGTCAAGACTAGATGTCTCTTCCACCTGCTCCTTGGCCCACACCTGCCTGAGCTTGCCGCTTGACCCATGGATTAGAGAGGACGGGTGTTGGCCCCACTCTGACACAGGGCTGATCGCAGGTCGGTTGTGAAGTGGGCCCTTCACCTCCAGCCCTCAGTGTACGGAGGAGGGGGTCTGCCCTGAGGCGGCCCAGACTGTGGCAACACAGCGGGCCAAGCCACCTGCAGGCCGTGAGCCAGAGTGCGGGCTCCATGTTCCAGACGGCACGAGAGGAGCTGGGTCTCCCCGCAGCCAGGCTGGGCTGCTGACACCCTGCCCTAACAGGGTCGAGTCCCTGGGACCCTGCCTGTGGGCCGTGGGCAGCCAGCCTTTAGGCCAGGCTGACCGGTGCTTGAGTCCCTGGTCTGCCAGTCACCTGTACCATGATCCTGATCAAGCAGTTGCTGGGGTCAGCATACCTCCGTGCAGGGCGGCATGTGCCTGACGTGGTGGGGACGCACTACGCAGAGCTGCCGTCATGAGGGCAACCCGACGCGAGGGGGTGGAGGAAGGAAGCCGGTCAGCCTGCCTCGCATGTGAGCAGGACTCCCGTACTGGAGTTGGGCCTCTGTCCCCAGACCCCTTCTAGCTTTCCGGTCACTGTCGGTCCTGACAGAATGCTTTTGGCTGCAGGTAACAGATTTCTCAATGAGATTGCTCTAATCAACACAGGTGTGTATTATCTGACGAGAATTGGGAGGATGAGGGGGCTCAGGGCCATGATTTAAATGACTTGATGATGCCCATGTCCCAGACATGTAAATAATGTCTCCCCTTAGAGTCGAAGAGGCTGCCACAGCTCCACAGATCACACCTCCATATAACCACAGCTTAAAGAGGAAGGGAGGGCTGGGCTCTCTTTTTCATCTGGGAGAAAAATCCCTTCCAGAGGCTTCCCCTGTAGATGTCACTAGGTCAGTGGATCACCTGCTCTCTGCTAGGCCAGTTCCCTACAGAGAAGGGAAGAGGGGACCGTGACAGGCTCGGGCTGAGTCTGACCATGTCTCAGGGCGGGCCACGCCGTCACTCTGAGTCACACTGGCGCTCGTTACCCAGCGAGAAGGGGCGGCCGCTGGGCGGGCAAGCAGAGTATCTGCAAACCTCACTACGTGTTCATTGAGCACCTGTGCCAGGCAGTAAGAGGTGAACAAGATGGACGTGCCCCCTGCCCTCGACCTGCTGTCCCTGTGGCTACAATGGGCAGGCCGGCGAGGAGAGGGTGCAGTTTGCTCCCAGACCCCAAGGGGGTTCCCATGGCAATGTCCTGAGTCTGGAGCCGGCATAGGAAACTTTGCTGCCCACGTCCGATGTGGCCTTCGGCGGGAGGGAGCTGGGCGCTCCGACGGCGTGGGGCACCCCGCACCAAGTGCATACATAGTCTTATTCCACAGGTGCCAACAGGGCTGGAGGGGCTCAGCAGCTTGCTAGAGGTTCACCATGAGGAAACGCCAGCCAGGCATGTGTCTCTAGTTTGGAGTCCTGGCCATGGGGTAGGCGGCCCTGCACTCTCCTGATAGCACCCCAGAGGCCTCCGCGGTTCACACGGTGCTTAAACCCCTTGTCATCAGCCTCATGGTGAGCGAGCAGTCTTCCCAGCAGCTCGGCCTATCACCACTTGGATCTCGTAGACGAGAGAGCAGAGGTCAGGGGCGCAAGCCCACTCGTCAGGGAGCCTGGGTGTGACGTGTGATGCTTTGTTCTTACTCTCGCGGACGACCTGCCTCGACAGGAGGCTCCTAGAAAGCCCTGTTCTTGCAGAGTAGACCCATAGGACCGGGGCAAGTTCTGGAAGGTTGTCTGCAGTTCCTCCCCTTCCAACGGCCAAAGTCTTCCACATGCAGGGTCCTGAGCCAAGTCTATGTCTCTGTTCCATCCTCCTCTCCTTGCTGTGTCTTGGATGTGCCAAGCTGGTCCCTGCCCCAGGGCCTTTGCCCGTGCCATCCCCCAGCACTCAGCACAGCTCTTCCACTGCCATTCCTCGGGTCTCAGCTTGGACGTTCCCTCCTGTTCCGTTTCTCCCGTGGCAGATCTAAGGCCAGCTGGGTGTGCGGCAGCCCAGTTCCGGCACTAACCACCCAGAGTTGGTGTAGACCCCACCAGGTAGGGTCTCCGTCCTCTACAAGATTGCCCCCGTGTCACGGAGGCCGGCGGCCCAGCCGGCTGCAGGTGGAGTCCCCGGGCCACCCGCGCTTCTGTCCAGCTGGCCACCACTTCGGGGGTTCCTGCGGCCCCCTCACGTCTGATAAGGACTCAGGGCTCACGCGCCCAGTGTGGCCCCCGACCTTGCCCTGGCCCGACGTGGGCCACAGCGTCCCATGCCTCAGGCTCTGCTTTCCTCGGCTGGACAAAGGGCTGAGGGGCCCCGGCAGCTGGCTCAGCAGATGCGTCTGTGTGTCCCCCGCAGCAGCGGCTGCAGATCGTCGCAAGCCACACCATCGAGAGCGCTGGGCAAGCCTGATTCCCTTCTCCCACCACCGTCCCTCCGCATCCTGCTAACCCCACCAGCTCACGAGGTTTGTGTGCCGCCCTAAGCAGGGCCCGGGCTCTGGGGAGGCCTCCCCTGCCCCCGCAGAGCTGCGGGACTGGGCAGACAGCAGATGGAGGGGCTCCGGGGAGGGGCAGGCTGTGAATATTCACGCCTTTCCTATGAACTATGAACTATCGTTAAGAAGCTGCTAGATTTGTGATTACCAGTGGTAGTGTGAGTGAGCACTCTTACCCTGGGTCACATGCTGGGGATGCCCCCTGTCCTAGTGGGGGTGCTGGGAAGCTCAGGCCCCTGGAAGTAGGCCCATCCATGACTCCAGGTGGTGCGGAGATGCCCTGGGCTCCTCGGCCCTTGGGAGTGCTGACCCGTGGCTCCAGGGTGTCCTGGACCCAGGGACTGGCTTCTTCACGCACCTTCCTTGGCCCTCCTCCCACCCCACTTGCCCCGAGTCACTGGCCCCGAGTCGGTTTCTGGGGCCCAGCGGGGGGCGGGCCAACCGGGGCAGCCTGGTGATGTCTGACCATCGCTGACGCTGGTCCCTACAGCCATCGAGCTCCCCAAGTATGAAGAACTTGGTCTCCAAGATGTGCCCCCCGACTGGCCTGGACCTGGGCCGCTCGCAGATGGCGGCAGAGGCCGGCGGCCCAGCCCTGAGCGCTCAGGCCCTCAAGGAGATGGCCATGAGCACCAAGAGCATCGCTCTCATCGCAGCCACCCGGCGCTCCAAGGCTCAGGACCGTGAGGGTGGCAGTGGCCACTCCTCCCTCCACCTTCCGCAGGAGGTGGCCCTGGACTCCAGGGACCCGAAGGCCACTGTCACCCCGGAGCCGAGCCCAGCAGAGCAGAGGTGGCCCCTCGCCAGCCCAGGCAGGGGTGGTTCTGCAGAGAGGAAGGCCAGGAGGAAGCGGTCACCCTCCCTCACCTGGAGCGTGCAGCCGGTGGGTGGACATTGGCTGGCCTCCTAGCCCAGTCGCGGGGTCGAGCTGGGATGGCAGAGAGGGAGGGTCGGACTGACCCCCACTGTTATGGTGGAGGCAGGAGGGCCCCAGGTGCGGAGGAGGAGGAGAAAGGACACCTGGGCCCCCACCCCTTCTTCATCGGAAGCTGGGTGCGTGCCTGTTTTCAGTAGCCACATCACAGGGCGGGCACCAGCTTCTCATCTCCTGTTCTTCCTAAATGTTCGTTTATAAATTCTCAAGTGCCCACGTGGTATTGGCATTTTTACCCTGAAAAGGTACATTGCTTGGTTCTAGCTCCCGTCAGGCACATAGTAACCGTGTGAGTCGTGAGGCGCTGCCCACCACGCGGTGTCTCTCCTGCAGGAGCCTGGCCCCGGGCCTGGCCTTCCTCTCTGCAGAGAGGTCCCTGCCCGGGCTGGCGAGGGGCTACCTCCGGTCTGCTGGGCTCGGGTCCGGGGTGCGCCTCCACTGCTGGGACTGAGCTCCACGCGCTGTCCATTGTGCGGCCCCTGATGGTCGTCTGCTCCCCATCCCGAGGCCAAGTAGGCCGTCTTTCATTTCTGACCACTTCAGCATCCCTCTGTGGGCAGTGTTCCTTGTTTCTAGTTACCTTTTTGGGACACTGGACCGTGTTGACCTGTGGAAGTCTCCACAACATTTAAGCAGAATCCAGCACACAGCAGAGCGCCACACTGATCACTCCCTGGCCACACTGATCAACTTGCTGACCACATTGATCACTCCCTGAATGCACCGGTCACTCGCTGACCACACGATCAACTTGCTGACCACGCTGAACACTCCCTGGCCACACTGACCAACTTGCTGACCACACTGATCACTCCTTGACCACACTGATCACTCCCTGGCCACACTGACCAGTCACTGACCACTCCCTTGCCACACTGACCACTCCCTGACCACACTGATCACTCTCTGACCACACTGATCACTCCCTGGCCACAGTGAGCACTTTCTGACCACTCCCTGGCCACACTGATCACTCACTAACCACACTGATCACTCGCTGACCACACTGACCACTCCCTGGCCACACTGATCACTCACTGACCACACTGATCACTCACTAACTGCACTGATCACTCTCTGGCCACACTGATCACTCACTAACCACACTGATCACTCGCTGACCACACTGACCACTCCCTGGCCACACTGATCACTCGCTGACCACATTGATGACAATGGTGTGAAGTAATGTTTGCATGGGGGAGAGGGTGGGTTTGGCACAGGTTCTAGTCCATATGGGAATGGTGTTCCCTTGGTGAGGTTTCTTTCCATCCTACTCTTGGTGAAATAAACTGGAGAAAGTTAGCAGGTTCTCTCTGGGCGAGCTGGCTGTGGGCCAGGGGCCTGACAGATGTGGCTCCGCCTCTGCCAGGTGCACAGTGGACACTTGCTGATTCAAGCTGAAACCACTCTGGCAATCAGGCAGTAGGATTGAAGGTAGGACCGTAGCAGGGGTCAGAGGGTGAGCGTACCAGTCAGAGCTCTCCAAACAGAACCAGTAGGGTGTGTGTGTGCGCGTGCATGACACAGATGCTCACACACTCACACATGCATACATACTCTTATACACACTCATGCGGGCACACACACACACACACATTCACATACACAGACACACACACGCATTCACACATGTGCACACACACACATATGCATACACACACACACACAAAGCTTTATTATAAGCAATTGGCTCGTGTATTTATGGAGGCAGACAAATCCCAGAGCCGTGGTTGGCAAGCTGGAGACAGTTTAAGTCCAGAGCCAGGAAAACCCAAAGTCCCATCTCAAGGCAATCAGGCAGGAGGAGTCTCTCTCACTTCCAGGATGGTCAGCCCTTTTGTTCTATCCAGGCCTTCAACTGATTGGTCGAGGCCCACCCACACAGCTGTGGGCGATCTGCTCTACTCAGTCGATCGATTTATTTATTTTTAAAGATTTTATTTATTTATTAGAGAGAGAGAGACAGTGAGAGAGGGAACACAAGCAGGGGGAGTGGGAGAGGGAGAAGCAGGCTTCCCGCGGAGCAGGGAGCCCGATGCGGGGCTCCATTCCAGGACCCCAGGATCATGACCTGAACTGAAGGCAGACGCCCAACGACTGAGCCCCCCAGGCACTCCTCAGTCAATCTATTTAAATGTTAACCATTTAACTCCCCCCCCACCCGTTTTCGGGGGCACTGAGAGTAGAACATGGGAGGGGAGACAACCAACAGCCAGGAGAGGATCATTCATTCATTCACTCATTCATTTCTCTCTGGGGGTTGGAGGAGCGCACTAGCAGTGATCCTGCTTCTGTCCACTGAGGTATGTCTCGTGCCTGCAGCAGACTGCCACATAGTAGGCCTTGATCCGTGCGTGGCTTTGGGTCAAATGCCACTGACATGTTACCTCTTCTGTGCCCACTCTCTATGCCCTGCCCTGCTGTGTGCTTGTCCCTGCAGGTGGTCAAGCCTGTGGCTGAGAGCCAGCCACCCCCGGCCCTCCTGCAGCTGACAAAGTCGTCCGGAAAGAGCTTCTTCCCCGCTGTCCCCATGGCCTCCAAGATAAAACCCAGCCTCAGTGTCCACGCAGGTACCAGATCAGAAAGATAAGATAGCATGTTGGGGCTTCGTCTGCCCCTCCTGCCAAGGGTGAATCTTTGGAAAGTGCGACGTTTTGGGCTGCTATCAGCTGTGTGCGCCTTGCTGTTAGTTTGAGGTCTTCAGGGCCGGGAGTGGGCCAAGGCCACTGGCTTCACGAGACGAAACATTCCCAGGGGCACTCGGCTTCACTTCTGGCCCACCTGGCACCCCAACAGAGTTTGAAGCGGTGGCTCAAAACACGGTGGGCTGCCTGCGTGCGGTCCTTCTTGGTCTGGGTTTGAATTCTGGCTCCTGAGCACAGGATGAGCTCGTGGTGAGAACTTTGGAATGCAGGTAAAATCCTCCGCGAGAGAAGACCGCTGGTGTACTCCCCCGTAAGGTGGCCTCCTCCTGGGTGAGTGGCGGCACAGACACCGGCCCCTGTTGTAGGCTAGCCAGTATGGCTGGCATATCACAGCTGCAGACACAGAGTGGGGGTGTCGGCGCTCCTCCAGGGGTGCCCACAAACTGTGCCTGACAGAGGATGTCGAGACCCAGCTTCTAGAAAGCGTGCCACCACTTGGGATAAATGGCCTGCATCCTGTCTCTTTGAAAATTTTCCCATTAGTCTTTCTAGTGATTCATCTTTATTCTATTTGCAAAAGTATCAGCCCCATCGAGGCTGGGAAAAAACCCACAAGCAGGTCAGTCCTGGCCACGGATGAGCCTGTTTCACTGACCATGTAATCAGAGCTCACGGTGACAGAACGCTTGCTCTGTACCAGGCGCTCGGCGGGTGTCAGCTCACTTGTCCTCACAGCAGCCCTGTCCCCGTGGCACAGAGAAGGAAACTGAGGGACCAAGGTTCAGGGCCCTGCACGAGGTCACACGGCTGGGAGCGGCAGACCCGATCCCTAGTGCTCGACCGGACTTTTATGCCTTCCCTCACGTCTGGTTTCGGTATCAGGGCATGTGTGGGTCAAGGAGGGAGTGCATCCTAGGGCCGTGGCCGCGGACTTTGAGGACCGTGGCAACGTGCTCTGTCTCGCTGGTGGGTGTGCACCTTGCACAACCCGGCTCATATCCGTGCTCTCAAATTCTTCAGAAGTCTCTGATCCTGGGACAGAGTTGGGACCCACCTGTGATTTCTCGGTTCGGCTCCTGGGACGGCCACTGGCGACACAGGCCTGCGATAGCACCGCAAAAGCTTAGAAACTCTTCAAGCGTTCTCCATCCGCATGGGATTTGCCACTTTCAGGAGCTTTTATTAACTCGTCCTCCTGTTTGCATGCTCGTGAACAGTCACACGGTCCCGGAGAGCGCAGTGGCATCAGGCGTGCAGGGCCGGGCGCGTGCCCACCACTGTCCTCCCAGCGGGCGGCCAGGCGCCCCAGGCGCCCGTCCCCAGGCCCTCCCCTGGAGGGGCACCATGGGAACACCTGCTGGGGCAGCTCTGGAGAGGCCTGGCTGTGACCATGTAGCCAAAGCCACTGGGCTCCTGTGAGCTCCCGTCCCCTAGAGACAAGCCCCTTGGAACCTGTCTCTACAGGTGATTTAGAAAGGAGTTTGCTTTGTCCCCCCTCCCCCGTTGTATTATGAAATTGCTAATGGACCCAGAAGTAGGAGCAGCTTCCCCGTGCAGCAGCGGCGTTCTCCACCCACTCTGCTCCTGCACTCCCGAGACGCGTTTCCATCCACTCGAGCGTTGTCTGCTTTCCTGGAGAGGTTTCAAGGAAATCCCAGAGCGTGCCGCGTCCCCCGTGAATCTTTCGAGAGCTTTCCCTCTGCGGTGAGAGAGCGTTTATTGCACATGACAGCTAGACAGTTCAGTGCGCTTCCTTTTTGTCTGTGTGCAAAAGAAACCAGCCTTTTTCAAATAAACCAGAGTGGGTGAGAAAGGGAGGTGCCGAGTCCCGCTTTGTGGGCACCCTAAGCAAAGGCTGGGCCCACCCCACAGGAAACAGAGGTTCCCCTCTACAGCCCTTTGTTTCTGTGGTGGAAGAGTCTGAACCTGTTATAAGCATCATTGGTCCTCCTGGATCTGCAGCCGCTGGTTCAAATGGGTTAACTGAGCCGAAGTGACGTCTCCAGGCCCACGCTGAGTGTTGCTGTTGCAGCCAGGGCTGGCGCTCCCGTGCCCCTCCCGCTGGGCCTGGCTGTCTGCTTGGAGGAGGAACACACGTGTCCTTGGCAGGTGTACAGGGAGGCCCTGCAGGTAGCGGGAGTGGACCAGGGATCCCGTATCGCAGGCGGGGGCCGTGCAGATCCGTGCAGGGAGCCCGAGGATCACCACTGACTGTGTTTGCACAGGCCTGGGCTCCCCTGGGGCAGGCTGCTTGGGCTGAGAGACCCTTGCAGTAGTAGTCTGACTGCTTGTTCGCAGTTTCGGGCGGTGGTGTTGCTGGCCCTGCACTCAGGCCTGAGGTGTGCAGCGTCTGGGTGTGCAGCGTCGAGCCTCAGCCCTGCGGGCATCTGAACGGGGGAAGAACAGCTGTCACCGAGTGGACAGCGGTTGGGTGCCAGGAGGGAGTAAACGTGTCCCCTCATTTATCACTCACGGAAAACCTACCACGTAGGGGCCCATTTCACAGAATGGTAGACACCCCCAGCGAGGAGGGGGCGCCCAGGCCCGGGCCGCACAGGTGCTCCTACACCTTTCTCTCATCCCTGTCCTGGGCCAAGCGCAAGGTGCGTCTTCCCCATGCCCCCTGCTATCTGCCAGCTCATTTGGGGAGCATGAAACCCGCCCTGAAACCTTCCTTAAAAATGGTCGAATCCTCTAAATGAGGAGCCCTTTCTCCCTGATGAGCTGGAACAGCTCAGGACACTCATCCCTAAAGCAGAGACGACAGCCCGGCAGTTCGGTCGCATTGGCTGCCCGGCTCGCTGGGTCTCTGGCCTCCCTCCCTAGTTGCGGCTCCTGACGAGCTTGTGCGCGTCTCCCTGCGCGGGTCAGGGGTGTTCTTCAGGTCCGACTCCCGTTCCTTTAAAAACTGCGGTAAAACTCACACACGAAACTCAGCAGTGTGCAACGCAGTGGCATTTAGTGTATTTACGATGTTGTGCGTCCCCACCACTGGGTGGTTCCAGAACATTCCGTCACCCCAAAAGGAGACCCTGAACCCCACTCTCCCCCCCCAGCCCCTGGCAGCCACTGACGTACGTCCTGTCGCTGCGGGTTGGCCTGTTCTGGCCACTTCCTGCTCACGGACTCCCACGACGTGCGGCTGTGGGTCTGGCTTCTCGTGCGGGGCATCCCTGGGCTGTGGCAGCATCAGAGTTCATGCTCTGTTATGGCCGGTACTAGGTCACATGTTTGTACTGTCGTGAGTGGTTTCCACCTCCCGGCCATCGTGAATCTCTGAGTACAGTGTTTGCTTAAACGTCCGTTTCCGGGTCTTTGGGCTAATACCTGAGAGTGGGTCTGTGCATCACGACGCAATCCTCTGTTGAATCTCCTGGGAAACCACTACCCCGTCTCCAACCAGGGCCGCACTGTGGCGCATCCCCACCAGCAGTCCCGAGTCTCTGTCCCGCTCTGCGGGCTCAGTCCTGTGCCCTCTGCTGTGCCCAGACCTCTCGATTCCCCGTTCCTTCCCTGATTTGCCAGCAGTAGCGGGCCCAGCCCTGGTTAAGCGTCAGGTGCGCTCTGGGCCGGGGTGGGAACGGCCGCCCAAGAACAGAACAGCCCCCTCTTGTGGGGACACGTGTGCCAGGTGGAGGCAGGGGTCGGGAAGAGAACAAAGTGACCAGGGCACACCACAGGGCCAGGAATCCGAGCTCAGGCCGTCAGGTGGCCTCTGCTTGGGGGCGCCCAACCGTGTCTGGGGGAGACACCCTCTCCCTCGCTGCTTCCTCTTCTGTCTGACTGAACTCTGCTCAGTAACCCCGGGAAACCCTCCCCGTGGCTGGGCCATGGCCGGCTCAGAGCAAACAGGGGAAGGAGAGGGAAGGAGAGGGAAGGAGAGCATGGTTGCTGGCGGAGGGAAAGGAACCAAAGCCAGAGCGGGGAACATTCCAGAAAGGCCTGGGCTGTGGGGAGTACAAACAAGGTGGCCTCAGCAAGGAGCCCAGCGGGCACATGGTAGGTACTCAACACGCTGCGTAGATTGCTCATGATCTCCTCTCATCCCCAGGACTCACGGGGTGGCCCCTAAACTAATGTCCTCTTCTCTCCTGTTCACTGTGTAGACGAGAAGATGCCCCCGGTGCCTGAGGTCAGCTTCACCCTCCCCAGCGCCACGTGGCAGAGCGACCCGGGCCTAAGTAAGGCCCCGATCCTGCCCAGGGACGTCCGAGGTCAGTGCCCGCGCCATCCCACAGCTCCCGCGCCCGTGTCTGCCCCCGCCACCCCCCCAGTCTGTCTGTTCCGCTCCCCACGCACCCCTGCCGAGTGTGCAGCGGCCACCTGATGGGACGGCTCGGGTCTAGAACGTGAGCAGAACCACCGCGCCAGCCCGGCGCTTGCATTCAGAAACAATAATGCTTGTTTCGTGTAACTGATGTTCAGAACAACCTCCCAGAAGGGTTGTGCTAATTTTGCACATTCGCCCGCGGCGTTGGGAAAGCGCCAGTTTGACCGTGACCCTGCCAGGCCTGGGCGTTAACCTCGAAACACAGAGGACACATCCCATTCCTCTTCTGCTCCCGTGTCTCAAAGATACATCCCGTGTTAGCATCTGCCCTCATGTTACCCTCACCCCAGCCTGGGAGGTAGGGGCTGCCCGAATCCTTTCGGGGGTGGGACACTCCCTCTGGAAGCTTTTCCCGCCCCCTCCCACCCCGAAACCAACACACAGCTGAGCCATCAGGAAGGACAGATATAAATCATCAATAGGCCTGACGCCCACCCGGGAGGGAAGTTCTTCCTTACGTCTAACCTCAGTCCCTCTTACTGTAGCTTTAACCTGCACCTTCCCGCTACCGTTTCAGAACAGGTCCAGAACTCGTCATTGGGTCCTCCTTTCCAAGGGTTCTTGGGGAAGGGGTCTCAAAGGCGCTCGCTGGCCGTGCCCTTGTGGCCACGGGCGTAGGCCGGATTAAACAGCATGGGGGATGGGAGATGCGCCACGAGGACTCTCCCACCCTAACTGCATGTGTCCCCTGCGGTGGAGAAAGTGGCTGGTGGGGGGGGTGGTCTCGGGGACAGGCCTGTGTCACTAGTGTGTGTGGGGAAGCGGGGCCCTAGGCTGGGGAGGCGCAGTCCCACAGGGCGCAGGCGGAGCTGGAGGAGGGAGGTGTGCCCACGCGGGTCCTGAACCGAGTCTGGCCGGCGGCTCAGGCCAGGACATCCGCACCAGGGACCCGGCCGTGGGGACTCTGGCTTCGTCGGAGTCAGCCTCAGCCATGGACTAGAGTCTCCCCACCCCTCCAGGGTCTACAGATAGTGGAGGTCGGCACCACAGCCCACTGCCCCCCAGCGCCCCCCGCAAGCCCCGGGGCAGCGCCAAGCGACCACGAAGGCCCCAGTGAGGACATGAGCCGGCAGGCCAGGCACGTGAGGGCAGGCCACAGAGGCCTGCCCCGGAGTTGGGTTCGAGAGACAGGACCCTTCGGGGGCAGCCAGCCAGCTTTCTGGGGCTCTCTGTGCTGGCAGCTGCCTCGCCAACCCCCTTCAGAGGGAGGGCCGTGGATGGGATGTCAGAGCCCTTCTGAAGGACGCCTCAGGAGGAGCCTCAGGCCTCATCTGGGTCATTCCCAGTCGTGGGTGCTCGTCCCGGGATCACTCCACCCAGCTGTTTCTGCTCCGGGAGAAAGCTTTCATTCTTCTCCTGATTGGGCGAGGCCCACCCACACTGCCGAGGGGGCCTCTGCCCCGGAGTCTCCTTGCTGATTGGAATGTTAATCTCATCTGAAGCTCGCCTTTCGCAGCACCGAACACCTGGGTGCCATGGCCCGGCCAAGCTGATGCTCACATTAACCCTCACGCCCCGCGAGCCTTGGCCGGCAGAGTGACACCGTCCCGTGCCCGTGTTTGCACAGGCTCCGGAACAAGCCAGCGTGCAGCAGACCCGGTGCCCAACGATCAGGAGCCGGCCGTGGAAGCTGTGAACCCAGGAACCAACGTTCTAACGTTCAGCAGGATAGAAAAGTCCAGGAAGCCCCCAGGACCGTCCCTGGGGCGCCGGGGCGCCACCTTCTCTGGATCTGCTTTTGACACTTGCTGTGGCTTTGAATCCACTGCCCAAGTGACAGGCTCTCAGGGGCACCCCGTGTGGAGGCCGTGGGGACCGGAGCCACCTCCCTGTGGCAGGAGCCACGCCGGGTGAAGCATCCAGTGGAATCGGCGGGTTTGGGGAGTCAGCCTATAGCACATCAGGGCCGGAAGGTGGAGGTGGTGTTGTGGCCTCGCGGCCTGAGTGGGAAGCAGGTTGTCTTGGACTCGTGGGTGCCTGGCGCAGGGTGGACACCCCAACGTGTTGTGCAAACTGCACGGCCGGACGCCACGGTCTGGCTCCCCTCCCGTCCTAAGACCCGCTGTCAAGGAGGACCCGCTGGGGTCTTGTCCTCTCTGGGCCTCCTGGAGGAGTGTGTGGAGGTGGGGAGGTGGTCCCACATTTATCTTTGGGGGCTCTGCTGCCTGCTGTGTACAGATCTGCCGGGGGCCCTCTGATGCCCACCTCCCCTTCCCCGGGGGCAACGCTGAGCCTGGGGGCCCTCTGATGCCCACCGCCCCTTCCCCGGGGGCAATGCTGAGCCTGGGGGCGGGGATGACTTCTGCTTTCCCACCCTGGCCCCAGATCCTGGGTAGGGCAAGAGTTACTGGTTGCCCCCCTATATCTGCTCGCTTTCTTCCAGGATAATAGAAACCCCAATTTTTAGCTAGTCACACGGCTCCCCAAATAAGGACTGTATCTCCCAGCCTCCTTGGCGGCTGCATATGGCTGCGTGACTAAGCTCTTACAGATGGGCTACAAGCCAGAAGCAGCTGCTTCCAAGAACCTTCATCACAAAGGATCATTAGCATGTTCCTCACGCCTCTTTCCTTCTTCACTTCCTCAATCCTACTACCTAGAATTTGAATGTGATGGCTGGAACTCTAGCCACCATTTTGAGGCCTTGAGGACAAAGGCCATGCCCTCAGGAGGATGGAGCTGGCAGCTGGAAGGAGCAGAGATGCCTCTCAGCATTGTTACATCCTACCCCCAGATGTGAACTTGAGAGAGGAATGAGTGTACCTCATCCTAACTGATCGGGGAGGGGAAGCCCAGGCAGTTGCTGGTTGTGGCTGAAGAAGTCCCTGGTACTTTTGTGGAGTGATGTCAACAGATTAGAAACGACAGCATGGCCCCCAGGTTGTTCCTAGGCTGGCGTGAGCGTATAGCAGAAACTCCTGGTCTTTCTACACCCTGCCTTGAGCTGGGCAGGAAAGAGAGCAGTGGACCGGCCCGTGCACCTGAGAAAGGGCTGAGGAGGCACTTACATCGGGGGCCGGGGGTGGGTAGGTAGGGTCCCAGCCTCACGGGGGTGTATTAGTCAGGGTTCTCCAGCAAAATAGAAGTACTAGGGTGTGCGTGTGTGGAAATGTTTAGTTTAGCCGTGGGATTGCACAGGCTTGGCGAGTCCACTGTCTGTGGGGTGGGCCAGCAGGGGGGGCCCGGGGCAGTGCCGTCTGCTCAGGGAAGGTCAGCCTTTTGTTCTATTCGGGCCTTGGGATGATGGGACGAGGCCCACCCACATTATGGAGGACCATCTGCTTTACTCAACGTCCGCTGATTTACATGTTAGTCTCACCCCAAAACACCTCCACAGAAACATCCAGAATAACATTTAACCGCCTGTATGGGCACCCAGCCAGGCAGACATGTGAGATTCGCCATCGTAGGGGGCGACACAGGACCGGGAAGAGCCAGGCCGGAGAGGTTCACACCCTCTCCACGCCAGCCTGTGACAGCCGGGGAGGCCCCCGAGCTCAGGGTCAACCCGGGTGACGGAGGCTGGGGGAGGATCTTGAATTTGGCCCAGTTTGAACCCAGAATGACTGAGGAAAACTGCACAAGCATCTGAGTGTCCCCAGGAGTTGTCTTTGGGCGCATCAGAGTTCAGGTGACTGTAGATTTGCACCTGTGATGTCAAGGTCACACTGTGATCTTGAAAATTATATAAAGGGAGTGATAAAAACGTCCTCCCCTGCCCCGTGCTTTCTCGGAGGTAAGTCCTCTTTAATGATTGGGTGCATGCTCTTCTCGGTTTTCCCCTGAAATAACCCCAATTCAGAAGTGTCTCAGCTTAGGTCCCCACAATGGCAGAGCCTATCACAAACTAGGGCGCAGGTGGCTTCTTTGGGAGGTGACGCTAGGGGGCGGTGGGGGGAAGCCACCAAGGGCGGGCACCACCAGAGCTGCTGCTGGCAGCGGGAGGCGGAGTCGGCCAGGACCCTGCGCTTACAAGCAAGCCTGTGGAATCGACCCCCCAGCACCAGGGGACGGGATCCGGGGGGCACTGGCCCTACATTAGGCTGTGTTCGCAAGTGGCCCGAGCATTCTCGCCCCGCCCCCTGCAGTAGAGGGGCCCCAGGGCAGAGAATGGAAACTCTGGTGCAAAACTCAGAGCAAAGTGCATTTTGGCACTGTCCACAGGCTGCAGCTGAAGGCCAAGGCGAGGCCTGGGGGCCAAAGGCATCCAGGAGACAGAACTCCTTTGCACACACACTCCCTCATGCACTCACGTGCGCACGCACGCACACACACACACACACCCATGCGCGGGTTTCCCGCCTGCCTCCCTGCTGTTGCTCCCACGGTCCTCTCTGCTTGGAAGCCCTCCCCACCCTCCCTGCCAGCCTCTGGTCCTCACCCAGGAGGCCTCCTCTCCTTACCTGCTGGGCCAGGGACTCAGAGCCTCCTCTGTCATGGCACACATGGACCATGTGACAACTGTCTATGCAAGTGTCCCCATCACTGCACTTTCGGCACCTCAGACAAGGCCCTGCCTTCCATCTGTGTCCTCCCTGGCCTGGAGCAGGGGCCTGGGCATGACTGCGGAATGAAGGGGTGAGTGAGTGAGCGAGTGTGGGCAGGCCCTGCGTTCAGAGCTGGAGGTGCAGGGCCAGGGCCCCAGCCTGGGACATCTGTGTGTGCTGGGAGGCCGGGCCCTCTGCAGCCTTGCGTGCTGGGAGGCGTGCAGAGGGGTACGCGTGCAGAGTGGCCATCCAGGGGCTTCGTGGTGCCCATGCTGGGACCCAGCTGAGGCTCAGGAATTCAGGCACTGAAACAAACGACTGTCAAATGGGGGGGGGGCAGTATAAACTTTCCCAGGCCCTAGCCTCGCTGCAGGCCTCTGGGGCTGTCATCGGCCTGTGGCCCGGGGACGTGGAGCACGCTGTGGCTACTCATGACTAGGTGGCTGAGCTGGGCTTTGAACCCAGGGTGTGTGGCCTCTTCCCTTGTCACCCCTGGAAGCCAGGCCAGATATGCTGGGCAGTAGGGAGCCACAGCATGTTCACGAGCAAGGAAGAAACCTGAGTGTGTCTCACTGTTGCATGGAACCTGGCTCTTCGCATGCACCTGCTGGGCGGTGGTGGGCTGAACGCTGATGGACGAGGAATGGGAATGTTAGAGAGTCCTTTAATGTTTGCAAACCGGGTGAGATCCCATGGTATATGCAGTATACATGCACCTGTGGGTCTACACTCACCTGTATGTGCTGGGTGGAAAAGCCATGGAAGGAAATCCTAGAAACGGGTCATAGTGAGGGGCTTGGGGGCATGTGGGCAGCAGACCCCTTTTCACTGCATCCATTTTCTACCCATTTGGATTTTTATCGTGTTCCTGTATGACTTAATGTGAAAAAAAGAAAAGGAATTATTTTAAAAATAGCCACGGTTCTGTTATATGCTGGTGTGGGCAGCTCTCTGAAATACACCGACTGAAAAACAAATAGAGGCTCAGAACAGTATGTATGATATGCTTTTATGTCTATATGATGACAATTACATAACGTAGGCAAATATGGTGGATGTGAATTATTTCTCTAAGAATTCGCAAAACACAGACAGAAACCGGTGCTGCATCTGCAAGGCCCAAGCCACTGATGAGAGCGCGGGTGGGGCTGGGAGGAAGGGTTATAGGACTCAGCCCTCGGAAAGGATTCTTTGTTCTACGGACAGATTCTCCACAAGTTTCTGGGGCTGCTGCGTCCCCAGTTAGAGCCCTGGTCAGCACTGTGTGCGTGCTGCGTGAGTGGCAGGCCAGCCCCGGTCCAGTCCACGGGGCCCCTCCCAGGAAGGGAGGGAGCTTTGTACCGCCCTTGACTTTGTTAAAGCTCTTCCTAGGTTTGCTCGGAGGCTCAGAGGGTCAGCTTTCTCCTCTGCCTGTGACCGGAGGTCCAGGCGGTGCACAGGTACCAGGTGGGTCAGGGAGGGAAACGGAATCCCGGGGGTTCCAAGGCGGGGGGCCGAATGGAGCCCCAGCCGGCACTAAGTGCCGGGGATGCAGCCGCCACTGGGCGGACACATACCCTTGCGGAGCTCACGTTCTAGAGAAGGTGGGGGCAGAGAATGAACAGGAAGCCCTCTGATGAAAACAAGCTACAGGGACAGAGTGCTGGGCGGGCTACTTTAGAGAGGCTGGTCAAGCAAGGCCTGCTGGAGGCAGCACAGTCCAGGTGGGAAGCAGAGCAAGGGCAAAGGCCCTGGGGCAGACGGGTAGTGTTGGCTCTGATAACGCAGCAAACATCAGAAGCTCTGAGCGAGACTCAGGAGGTGCTATGGCCTCAATGTTTGTGTCCCCCCAAAATTCCTATTTTGAAATCCTGACCCCCCAACGATGGTGGTATTAGGAGGTGGTGGGGCCTCTGGGAGGAGGCGCTTGGGTCATGAGGGATGGGCCCCCATGAATGGGACCAGTGCCCTCCCCAGCCCCTCCACCATGTGAGGACACAGCAAGAAGGTACTGGCCACAGATAGGGAGGAGGACCTTCCCCAGAACGTGGCCATGCGGCCCCTTGATTACGGACTTCCAGCCTGCAGGACCGTGAGCAATAAATGTGTGTTGTTTCTAAGCGTCCCGGTCGGCGGGATCTTGTTATAGCAGCAGGAATGGACTGAGATAGGAGAGCAGCAAAGGAGGGCTCCGGGCAGAGGCGTGGGTACTCCAGCAACTTTAATACGAGAACCAGAGGGTCCTATGGAGGACTGGAGCTTTGACAGAGGACGTGTGAAGACTTCTGAATTGCCCCCGCCTGCCTGGAGGGCGGATGCTGTCCCACAGCTTCACCCGGGGTCCTGGCATCCTCTACAGGACAGAGGCTGAAGCTGCAACAGAGGGGACTCTGCTGGAAACATCCCATGTTCAGCACCGTGTAGTTCCAAGGCTTTGCTGCAGGAGGAGAGGAACGTGGGGGAGATGATTCCAGAATCCGGCCTGGAGAGAGATGGGCAAGGAAGAAGCCCCTGCTGGGGAATGGTGGTGGGTTTTCCTGCAGAGGACGATGTAAAATCTGGGCAGCCCAGAGGAGTGAGCTTGCAGGTGTGCAAGCAGGGACAAGCCCCTGATCACACTGGTGACCGAAGCCATCAGGTGGCAGGATGTTTAACCCCTCTCGCGCTTCCTCCTGAGAACGGGTCACGCATTCCCCGAGCTGGCTTGTCCTTTCTGAGCCTGTATGGATTAGCCTGTGTGTGGATCATGAGGGCTTGGGTACAACTCAGCTAGTGGCTTCTCCTCCCTCCAGGGTCCCCAGGCTTCCTGTCCATCCCCCAGGGCAGCCCTTAGCAGGTGGGACTGGGGGTGCAGGGTCTCGCTCCATGAGCCAGAGCCAGGGGCCCCTCACCTTGGCCCTCCAGGGGCCCCCTTTCCTTCCCTCTGGGTGTTCCTGCTGCCCCTCGAGTGAAATGGAGCCTCGGTGGCATCTGTCCCCTACTGGCCGTTCCAGCAACCAGGAGGGTGAAGTGGAAGGCGGTGGAGAGGGTTTGCCAGGACTGGGTTTGGGGTGAGGTGCATCGGGCTTGGCCAGACCTCTGGGGTGCTGGCAGTCACTGACATCACTTCTGATGCTCCCATCTCCAGCCAGCAACCCTTTTCCCTGAGTCCAATAATCAGGCATCCTTCTGTCTCCCTGACAGCTATGTGCTTCCGGCTCAGCACGCACAACACCAAGTTCACAAGGCTTGTGCCCCTGGACGGTTCTCCAGCGTTTGCCACCTCTCTTGGGGGCACATCCTTGACTCCTCCGTCCCTTCCCTCCATCAGCCAGTCCTAAGCCTGCCCTCTCCATTCCACCCCCGTCCTCTCCCCACACCACCACCGGGCAGTGGGACCCCCCAGTGCCTCCGGGCTGGTCTCCCTGCACCGATGCTGTCAGGGGCCAGCTCTCTGCACACACCGTCTCTCTCAGGCATAACCATTGCAGGAGGTGAGGGTTATCATTTCCAGCATTATCCAGGTAGGGACGTGGGGGCTCAGAGAAGCTAGAAGACCCGCCGAGGTGGCACAGGTGCTGGGAAATGGCCCCGCCACCCGGTAGGACATGGAAAAGCAACACTGCCGTGAGCCCGGGGTGGGCAGAGGGCGCATGCGCGCAGGATGCGTCGGCTCTCTGGGATTTTTTCCTCTCGCCTGCAAAGATATCCTCGCACCTCCGCTTTGTTTTTTCATTTCTCACTGATGCTCTCACCGATCCGGCGCCCAGTGAGCACCCAGAATCTCCCCGCTGCTTCTATCAGAGGCAGATAACACTTCCTGGCCCAAGCCGCAGCCACTTCTCTCTTTGTCCTGTGGCGATGCTGGCTATGAAACCAGAAGGAGTTGTCGGCGACATGGGACATCGAGGTAATTCAGACCAAAACACGGAGGCTGAGCCAGACTGTGCCAGCCTGGGGAGGCTGCAACCTTTGCACCGGGGCCCAGGGCCCCGGAAGGCGGGCCACAGCCAACCAAGTTGCTGTGGAGACAGACGGACAGACAGCTGGGGTCCGCCAGCTTGAAGGTGCCCAGGGCCTAGAGGAGGGGGAGATGAATGTCACCTCCAGGGCAGAGCTGGCCTGCTCACAGGCCCCTCATAGCAGGTCCCCCCCCCACCCCACCCCCGGTCGGGGCCCAGGCAGCTGCTGGAGTGCAGGGTAGCTCTGGAGCCCCGACTTTGCTTCTGGTCCTCACTCTGCCACTTACACCGCTGTGTGCCTTTGGCTAGTCGCTTCACCTCTCTGAGCCCCTGCTACCTCATCCACAGCAGGTAAGTAAGAATGGAGGTGCAGAGCTAAGGTTAAGAGTTGGGTTTGGGGTTGGTTTGCTTTGTTCAATTGAGGTGAAACTGACATAAGACAAAAAGCAACCATCTTAAAGTGAACCCTCACGGTGCTCGGCAACCCTGACCTCCATCTGGTTCCGGTGCACTTCATCGCCTCCAAACGGGACCTGGCCGCATTCAGCTCTTGCTCCCTCCTCCCCTCCCTCTCCAGGGAAACACTGGTTCCATCTCAGCACCAGGTCCTGTCAGGTGAGACCCTCACCCCATTTCCCGAGCCTGAGTCCTGGCTCTCACCAAATGGCCTGGAAGCTTTGTTCAAATTCCCAGCGAGGCTTTGCCAGTAAGAGATGGTGGCCCCTGGGCATCTGAATCTCTGTTCAATCCAAACAAACCTTTCACCAACCCTCCCACACGCGGAGCAACTCCTGGGGAAATTCCTTAAAATCCACAACATGCTTTATCCTTGCAAAAGGTCTGAGAAGTCTGGCCGTAATTAAACATTTTAACTTTTATTTCCTGGGCCCACTCTTATTTGATGGGGGAACACTTTTATCTTATTGCAGGGGCGCCCATAACCCCCTCTGTAGGCGGCTGTTTCCAGGCATAGTTGGGGAATTGCTGGCCTAGAGGAAATATTAATCGAGCACCTCTGAATGCAGGGCCCCTGGTTTAAATGATTTCATCTTCATCGTGCACCACTTCTTCATAATTAGGAAAACTTGGCTGGGAAAAAATTACATTTAAGAAGATTTTTTAAATGAAGATATTTAACTTGCACGTCACAACATTTATCCTTTTGTATGGGAAGTTTACGGAAGTTTCGACAAACTTAGCCATGTAACCACCAGCACCGCAATCAAAATCTAGAACAGTGTCATCAGCCCTAAAGCCCCCCCCCCCGCCCCAGTGTCGTCACCCCTCCCTCAACCCCAAGCCCCATAAAAGCCCCAGAAAGCACCTGTCGCTATAGTTTTGCCTCGTCCAGAACGTCATCTAAGTGGAACCACGGGGTATGAGCTGTTCTGAGGTTGGCCATCTGATCGTTTGCTGGTTGAAGGAGTTTTGGGTTGTTTCCGGCTTTAGGCAATTATGAATAAGCCACTAAAAACACTCATGTGCAGCTTTTTGTGCAAATAGAAGTCCTCATCTCTCTTAGGTAAACACCTAGGAGTGCGTTTGCTGGCTTGCGCGGTAGACTTACGTTTTCACTTTTTACAAAACTGCCAAACTGTTTTCCAAGGGGCCGGGCCATTTTGCCTCCCTCCCAGCCATGTAGGAGAGCTGCAGTTGCTCTGCATCTTCATCAGCGCTGGGGATTGTCACATCTTAAAATTTTATTTTAACCATTCTCATAAATATTTAAAAGGGAATAACATTTTAAAACAGTTTATTATTATATAGTTTTTGATAAATACTGTTGTGGGCTAAATTGTGTCCTCACCAAAAAAGGACACGTTGGAGTACTAACTGCTAGAACCTCAAACGTGACCTTATTTGAAGATAGGACCTTGAAGAAGGAAATCAAGTTAAAATAAGGTCATTAGGGTGGGCCCTCATCCAATGTGACTGTGCCCTTACAAAAGAGGAAGTGTGGACACAGAGACAGAGGGAAGTAATGTGAAGAGACAGAGAGGATGGCCAACAAGCCCAAGAGAGAGGCCTGGGACAGACTGCCCCTCGCAGCCTCAGAAGGAAGCAGCCCCTCCGGCTTCCAGCCTCCAGGACTGAGAGAGATTCAATTTCTGCGGATTAAGCCTCCTGGCCTGTGGTGCTTTGCTATGACAGCCTGAGCAAACTAAGACATATACAAAACAAAATAGGTGAAATAAATATCTTAAATTTTGAATCTTGCTAGTAAAATGACTTATCCACCATCCAGCACTAACTTAAGAACTGGAATGTAACCACTACCTTCTCATCTCCCTGTGTGCACCTTCCCCTGTGCCATCCCGCCCTGTGTGCACCTGCCCCATGTGCACCCGCCCTGTGCCATCCTGCCCTGTGCCATCCCACCCTGTGTGCACCTGC
This sequence comes from Zalophus californianus, assembly GCF_009762305.2. Classification (NCBI taxonomy): domain Eukaryota; kingdom Metazoa; phylum Chordata; class Mammalia; order Carnivora; family Otariidae; genus Zalophus; species Zalophus californianus. The sequence goes on along the minus strand of NC_045604.1, from coordinate 112,260,698 downwards.
CCCGTGTGCACCTGCCGCATGCCATCCCACCCTGTATGCACCTGCCCCATGTCATCCCGGGAGCCCTGTGCCATCCCGGGAGCCCGGTGCCATCCCGCCCTGTGTGCACCTGCCCCTGTGCCATCCCGCCATGTGTGCACCTGCCCCATGTACACCTGCCCCTGTGCCATCCTGCCCTGTGCCATCCCGCCCCGTGTGCACCTGCCCCATGTGCACATGCCCCATGTCATCCCGGGCGCCCTGTGCCATCCCGCCCTGTGTGCACCTGCCCCCTGCCGGCACTGTCTGCCTGCTGGAGAGGACCTCTTCCCAGGGAGTGGAATGAAGGGAACTTAGGGAAACTGGAGGCTGTGGAGAGAGACCTGCTGCTTTGATGTGTTAGCTGAGGAGGTGATAGCTGGAGGGGGTAAAGGGTACTGTTTTTTTGTTTTTAAGCTGGGAGAGGCCTGACGGCGGTTAACGCCAACACGACGATCCAATGGAAAGGAGCAGTTGGTGGACTTGTTTGTTAGCTGTCTCCCCCGCTAGAAGAGAGGTTCCGGGAGGGCAGGGCCTTGCTGTGTCTCGGGACCCAGCAGGTGGGGACTCCGTGATGACTGGCCGCTGGGCAAGGAGTGAGGACAGAGCCTCCCCTCGAAAGGCAGTCCGCGGTCCCCTGCGAGGAACCAAAGAAACCATCACGGATTGGAAAAGTTCTGTGGGTGGCTGGCGGAGATGGCTGCACAAATGTGAATGTGCATGAAACACGGTTCTGTGGTGAATTTTGTCATATGCGTATTTTACCCCTATTGAAGAAAACCCATCGATGCTAAGAACAAGGGTCATCTCGCGGAGCGCTTCGCGACCTGCCTGCAAGGTGAAGGCACCACCCTCTGGACGGACCTGGGACAACCTCGGAGAGGTTTGGTCACCCGCCCCAGGCCCCGGCCGAGGAGCGTCGCGATCCTCTGCTAGCGGTCGGGGGGTCGCGAACGAACGGGGCAAACAGCAGGCGCTCCGTAAGTGCAGGCTAGCGGGACCGCGCCGGGCTCCAAGTGGTGTCCCGCGCACCCCTCGCGCGGAGCCGCTGGAGGCGGAGCCAACGCCGCGGCCCGCAGAACTGGATTGGCAGCGGGGGAAGGGGGCGGGCTGCCGGTGCCGGGGGGCGGGGCCGATCGCGGGTCGTAAATACGGCGCCACATGGCACTGGTTGGGGAGGGCGGGGGGGGCGGGGTGCGGAGGGCGCAGGCGCGTTGAGAGCGGGCGCCCCCAGGCCTCCGTGGCCCCTCCGCGGGCCGCCATTTCTCGCGAGACGTGAAGCGGGAGGCGGGGCTCCGGGCGCCGGGGGCGGGGCCGACGGAGGAGGGGCGGCCTCGGGAGTGTCGGCAGACGGCGAGGCGGCCGCGGCGACGGCGACGAGGTGAGGTGAGGTGAGCGGAGGCGCGCGAACTGCGGGCCGCGGGGCGGCGTGCGGGACGGGGCGGCGGGCGGGTCCGGCTCCCTCCCTCAGCCCGCCGGCAGGTCCTCCGCGGCCCCGGGCCGAGCCCCCGTGCCGGCCGCTGTGTGACCTTGGCCCGGCTCGTACCCTCTCTGAGCCCCCGGGCGGCCGGCGCTGGAGGGCGGCGGAGGCGGGTGGGGCGCCCCGCAGGCGCGCTCCCGGTCCTCTTGTGGGGTACCGCGGGAGCGTGGACGCCAGCTCGGCGGTGCTCGGAGCCGGGCCCCACGCCGCAGTGCTCCCAGGGCCCGGCGCTGGGACCCCGGGCCCGGCGGGCGCCCCCACCCCTACACCCCGCCGCTGCGCTCCTGGGGGGCTGCGGGCACCTCCCGCCGGCCTGCGCTGCGCGGCCCCGCCCCGGGGGACCCCAGGGCGGCCGCTGCGGGGCCGTGAGGCCTGGAGGGGTACCCCTCCAGGGACCCTCTGCTCAGAAACAGCAGGGGTGCTTCTCCCGCGCAAGGAAGCCGTGCACTGGCCACTAACAGAGGGACCTCCATCTCCCGCTCGGGCTCCTGGCCACCGGGCATCCTGGCGAGCCGTTGGCGCAAGCCGAGGTTCCGCTGGCGCGGAGCACAACAAGCCACAGTGTGTCCGCAGTTTATTAAATTATTTACTCTGTGCTTGCACTCGGACCGGCTCGGGAGGCCCGGGATGAACGGGGGGCATGCAGACGCACCTCTAAGGGTGCTGCCCCCCAAAGTGTAGGTGCAGGCTGCGGGCGGCGGGGAACCGGCTCAGCGGGCCCTCACCTGCCCCCGCGCAGGACACAGTGCAGCCCTTTCTCCTGGAGCACCTGGCGTGGGGCGTGTGAGTCAGGGCTGCGGTCTCGGGGGAGAAGGAGAGCACACAGGGATGTCAGGACACTGTTTTAAATGGAAGTAGAGTTGAAATACATTGCGTGGGATGAAGGTGTTACAAGGGCGGGTTTGGTACACTTGCATGTTGCAATCTGCGCACAGCAAGAGCGTTAGTCCACACCTAGCGCATGGCTACGGGAAGGCAGCGCTCCTGTGCGTGTAGAACGCATCTGCATGGAATTGCTTGGTGGCTCGTTTTCTTGCAGATTAGTTTATAGGACTTTGGGTTGGTATTTGCAGGCCTACAGTACTGCTCAGTGTTACTGCGTGCGGGCTTCGTCAGTTCAGCAAACACTGAGCCTCTTATTTGCAAGATGTCAAGTTGGACTAGCTGCCGGTGATAAGGTTAGGCTGATTATAATACAGCGTGACTGGTGCGTCTAGGCAATTATTTACAAAGTGTGAAGAAATGGGAAGAGTGAAGCGTATTTCCTGGTGTTGGAGTTTTCCATGGTGGAGACGTTGGATGAATTTGGGGGACTTGAAGGACAAGTGAAGGTTGGAGAGAACATTCCAGGTGGAGGCAGCAGGGCGTGTGGAGACATGGAAGGGAATGGGGCGTTTGGGGGGGCAGCAAGTCCCTGGATTCATTGCCAGAGGGGGTTTGGGGATTGGGGAGGAAGCTAAGGTTTCTTATCAAAGGGCCTTGAATGCTATTCTAGAGTTTGGGCTGCTATGCTGATCTTCAGTGAGGGGGTGGTCAAGGTTTTGGGTGAGATGTGATAGGTCCGTGTTTAAGAAAAGTAGCAGTAGGGACAACAGGGAAGGCGGGTTCAGGGTGTGGGGAGCTGGAGACTGAATTGGGTGCCATTGTAGGGGGAATGGCTTCGGGACGGAAGCCGAGAGAGTGGAGGGAATCATCAGATTAGAGCAAGTAGGAGAACCCACAGCATGTGGCACTCTGTGGGGTGTGGTGAAGGGGAAAGAAAAGAACGCTAGAGTAACCAAGGTTTGTCACTCAAGCTGCTTGAAGGACAGAGCTGGTGCCTGTGATGAAAAGTGCTAGAGTGGATGTGGATGTGCGTTTTAGGCTTGCAGAATTCATGGTGTTTGTGGGCCATCCTGGATGAGACACCTTCTCATAGAGTGTCTGGGGCAGAAGCCTGGGCGATACCAGCCAGGAAGGGATAGGTGCTGGAAGAGAAGCGTGTCTGATGGCCGACACCGGGCCTGCGGTTTATGGCCATGACTGCATATTAGCACAGCTGGGGGGTGATTGTCTTCCAGAAAGGTCTCCAGGCTCAAGTGCAGCTGTGGAGGAGAGACCAGTTAATGATACTGCTGAAGCAGATGCAGGTAGCTTTTCATTTAAAAAAAACCACAACTTACATCTTATTTTCGATTTCTTAATTGTCTCTTTCTCTTCAGAAGCTAGCGGTTGGTTTCCCACCTACTTAGCGTGTGTGTGTGTGGCACTTGCCAGTAGATGGGCCTCGTGATAGCTGACACAGCTGCTCCGTCCTTCCTGCAGTTAATCAAGGTGGCGGTTTCTGTAACTGTTTAGAGAACTTGACAAATATTTCAGAGAGGAGTGGGAAATGCCAGGCATAGTTGGGTAGGGGGAGAGGGGCGATGCTGTGCCTAACACAGGGAGATGCAGTGAGTGGAGTCAGCGGCCTCCAGAACACCACCAGCCGGCACTTAGGCAGGACAGTGGAAGAGTCTGGGGAGTGTGAGTAGCTCAAAAGAAAGGACCTAAAAATAGTGACACCAGGGGGTCCCCGGTAAGGAGGCTCAGGTGGATCCCTCACTAGTAAAGCTCATAATTAACAGCCTCCCCCCTCGGTTCAAAGCTTCCAAGTTCTTTTGGTGCCCTGCCTCTTAAATAGGAACAGATAACCAAGGACGTGTGAAGACACCTCTAATTTGGAAAGTAAAGACCCTAGCACACACTTGTAGGCCGTGGAGGGTGTGCAGGAGGAAGACTGAACAAGCCGACCGACGCTAACATGCGCACTCAGAGAAGAGGAACCACTGCATGCAAGAAACAACAGCGGGCTGCTGTATAAAAAAAAAAAAGTGGGGGAACACTTGAAGAACCAAAAAGAGAACTCTTGGATATAAAAAAAACATAATGGCAGAAATAAAAAACCCAGTTGGTGGGTGAAAGATACAGTTGAGGAGCTGGGGAAGATGAACCTAAAAGCAAAGATGGGAAGTGAGAGAAAAAAAAGGGAAAGACCAGATTAGGAGGCTGACAGCTGACTATTCTGTTTCAGTAAGAAAGAAGAGAAAATAGGGCAAGGCCGTCCACAAAATAATGCAAGAGAATTTCCTAGAACCAAAACTTTGTGTGGAAGGGGCCTCCCAGGCGGCCCGCTCTGCAGGTGAAAAGGCAGGTGTCCTTCGCTCTCCCTGTCTGCTCAGCTCCCAGTGTGCGTCCTTGCAGTGTGGGGAGCAGGTGTGCACAATGAGGGATGCCGAGTTTCCACAGTAACGAGTGAGAGTTTGGGAAACAAGGGATTTATTTGGAAATGCCTGTGAGACCATCGGTTTCAGAATTTGGGTAGTGAGAGTATGGATATAGAGAGAGATGTGCACACCCACTCCAAGGCACATTGTTGTGAAATCTCAGAACTCTGGGACAAGGAAGATTATGCTGGCTTCTAGAAAAAGAATAAAAGCAGGCCACCAGCAGGTCATCACAGAACAGAGCAGAATGCCTTGGGGACCTGTCCGCAGCACCGCTGGAAGGTGGAAGGCAAGAGAGCATGGCTTTCAGAATTCCGAAGGAAACTATCTTCCACCTCGAGCTCTATGCTCAGGCAAAGGAGGGTAGAATAAAGATATTTTCAGACATGCTCCAAAAGTTCACATCCCATGTACTTTAAGGAAGCGACTGACAGACATGCTTTCCCGAAATGAGGTGGTGAGTCTGGAAGGACAGAGCCAGAGGAGATGGGGTTTTCCTGAGAGGTAGGGAGGCCAGCGTGCTCACCTGTCTGGGGCAGATCCCCCGGGGGAGAGTTCTCGGGGAAGGTGAACTTGCCAGGGCACCTGATGCGCTGGGACATCTGGAGAGGAGATGTGGACAGCTGGCCAGGCTGGGGCTGGATTAGTGATGAGTCCATGGAACACAAAGCAAATGAGAGCACAAGACTGTTATTAGTTCCAGGGAAAATAGACCGTTGTGCAGGAAAAGAGAAATAATTAACGGTGTACTGCAAGGCTCGGCTGTGAACAGCCTTTGCACGATGATAATAATTGATGTAAACATCAAATATTGCTCTAATTGAAACGACGATGCGCCTGTCGGGAGATGGTGTGGGGGGGTGTGAGGGGCCGGGGGAGGGAGGAGACACTGTGCTTCCACCTGTCCCGAGGGCAGGCCCCTTCCTAAAGCCAATCCAGTGGTGGCTCAGGAGCCTGCTCCTCAGAGGTGGTGGGGAGCACCCAAGGTTCGGCCAGCAGAGTGGAGGTGGGTAATGGGGAACGGACGGGGGCTGCTGTGCTGTGTGGTGAACTGCCCAGCACGATTTCATCCTTTAACGTATACACGTGTGTGCCGAACGTTGGTAAAGACAGTGACACTGCGCTCCCCGCCCTACCCGAGTCTCGCCCATGTTGGGTGCTGGGCTTGCTCACTCATGGGCCCTTTTCCTCCTCCCAGAGAGTGACTTGTTCATCTCCTCCTCATTGCTGTCAGTGTTCCGTCTCCTGCCTCCTGGTTCCTGTGGAGGCAGGAGATGGACCTGCCGCACTCCAGCCTCCAGAATGTGGAGGCTGCCTTCCGGACCTGTTTTATGTTTTTCTTAACTTATCATAAAGGAATTTTAAAGCATATTGAAAAGTAGAAAGAGCACTATTGTGATCTCTGCATTCCCTGTCACCAAGTTTCAGAAATTATAAAATCAGAGTCAGTTGTGTTTATCTGTTTTCTGTTAGCCTAATAGCTCTTTATTGAGTACCTTCTGTATACCAAGCACTGTTCTAAGCCTTGAGGCCACCTGCCTTCTCAAGTTTATATTTTAGTGCAGACAGACAGTGAACAAGTGAGCCCAAGAACATGTAATATTGGAGGTGATGACACATGCCACAGACCCAGCAGGTCTGGACGATGGGGAGTGACCAGGGAAGGCCTCACCGATGACGTGAGCTCTGAGCAGAGATCAGAAGCAAGTGCGGGGTTGAGCCACCGGATTCCCCAGGTGTGCACGTCTAGGCAGAGGAGAGTGGGTGTGGGCCTGGCAGGGGGAGCCGAGGAATAGCAAGGAGGCCACTGCGGCTGGAGTGGGGCCAGTGAGGGGGGCAGTGGAAGAGATGAGAGTGTGGGGTCCCATCAGGTAGAACTGTAAGGACTGGAAATGGGAAGCTGTCAGACTCCAGTGATTGGAGGGTTTTGAGCAGAGAAGTGACACGGTGTGACTTGTCACGGAATAACCACGGCTGCTGTGTTGGACGTGGTTTGTATGGGCTCGAGCGCAGAGAACAGGTTAGGGACAGCTGTAGCCATGCAGGTGAGAGCTGAGGCCTGCTGGACCAGGATGCAGGTTAGGGACAGCTGTAGCCATGCAGGTGAGAGCTGAGGCCTGCTGGACCAGGGTGCAGGTTAGGGACAGCTGTAGCCATGCAGCTGAGAGCTGAGGCCTGCTGGACCAGGGTGCAGGTTAGGGACAGCTGTAGCCATGCAGGTGAGAGCTGAGGCCTGCTGGACCAGGGTGCAGGTTAGGGACAGCTGTAGCCATGCAGCTGAGAGCTGAGGCCTGCTGGACCAGGATGCAGGTTAGGGACAGCTGTAGTCATGTAGGTGAGAGCTGAGGCCTGCTGGACCAGGATGCAGGTTAGGGACAGCTGTAGCCACGTAGGTGAGAGCTGAGGCCTGCTGGACCAGGGTGCAGGTTAGGGACAGCTGTAGCCATGCAGCTGAGAGCTGAGGCCTGCTGGACCAGGGTGCAGGTTAGGGACAGCTGTAGCCATGTAGGTGAGAGCTGAGGCCTGCTGGACCAGGGTGCAGGTTAGGGACAGCTGTAGCCATGCAGGTGAGAGCTGAGGCCTGCTGGACCAGGGTGCAGGTTAGGGACAGCTGTAGCCATGCAGGTGAGAGCTGAGGCCTGCTGGACCAGGATGCAGGTTAGGGACAGCTGTAGCCATGCAGGTGAGAGCTGAGGCCTGCTGGACCAGGATGCAGGTTAGGGACAGCTGTAGCCATGTAGGTGAGAGCTGAGGCCTGCTGGACCAGGATGCAGGTTAGGGACAGCTGTAGCCATGCAGCTGAGAGCTGAGGCCTGCTGGACCAGGATGCAGGTTAGGGACAGCTGTAGCCATGCAGCTGAGAGCTGAGGCCTGCTGGACCAGGGTGCAGGTTAGGGACAGCTGTAGCCACGCGGCTGAGAGCTGAGGCCTGCTGGACCAGGGTGCAGGTTAGGGACAGCTGTAGCCATGCAGCTGAGAGCTGAGGCCTGCTGGACCAGGGTGCAGGTTAGGGACAGCTGTAGCCACGCGGCTGAGAGCTGAGGCCTGCTGGACCAGGGTGCAGGTTAGGGACAGCTGTAGCCATGCAGCTGAGAGCTGAGGCCTGCTGGACCAGGGTGCAGGTTAGGGACAGCTGTAGCCACGCGGCTGAGAGCTGAGGCCTGCTGGACCAGGGTGCAGGTTAGGGACAGCTGTAGCCATGCAGCTGAGAGCTGAGGCCTGCTGGACCAGGGTGCAGGTTAGGGACAGCTGTAGCCACGCGGCTGAGAGCTGAGGCCTGCTGGACCAGGGTGCAGGTTAGGGACAGCTGTAGCCATGCGGCTGAGAGCTGAGGCCTGCTGGACCAGGGTGCAGGTTAGGGACAGCTGTAGCCATGCAGCTGAGAGCTGAGGCCTGCTGGACCAGGGTGCAGGTTAGGGACAGCTGTAGCCACGCGGCTGAGAGCTGAGGCCTGCTGGACCAGGGTGCAGGTTAGGGACAGCTGTAGCCATGCAGCTGAGAGCTGAGGCCTGCTGGACCAGGGTGCAGGGGCCAGGTGGGCACTAGAGGGACTGGAGGAGGTGAGAGTCTGGTTATATTTCAGAGGTACAGCTCCACGCAGGTTCTTAAACTAATTGTGAAATTTATCATCATTTTTTTCCCTTGAAATAATTTATTTGAATTATCTTAACTCTGAGAAATGAGTGCTCACGTGACTCCAGAGTCAAATACCATGCAGGAAATAACTTGAGTCTTGTGAGGAAGGTAGAAGGTACAAGAGATACGATCCGCCTCTTCTAAGAACTTGAAGTTTGGGAATACAGGACTGGTATGCGTGCCCTAAGAGCCTGTCTACACGGAGCTATCAGTGGGGCTTAGGGACGAGGGGCCAAGAGACCAGTGTGAGTAGATAGCCCTCCGTGCCCTGAGCCCAGCTCCGGGGGGAAGTTACTTTACTTCAAAGGCCAACTTTGGGTTCAATTTTCATTCAGGTCTCCTGCCTTCTGCCTCCCTGAAACCTTCTGTTTCATCAATGTGACCATTTATTACTTCTTTTTATGTGGATACCCTGTCAGATGTAGTTTTCAGGGTTAATGGAATACAAATGAAGTAATTCTGTAAACAGATGAAACCTAGTGCTGGTGGCATCAGGTGAAACTCTGTTTTACCGTGGGGGTTTTAGTCCAGCTCCAAAGAGGCAGACACAGTGCAGAGAGTAAATGTTGAGACCACTCAGGGAAACTTTCCAAATTTCTGTTGACTTCAGTGATGGGAACTGCAGTGATTTCTTTGCTTTATATAATGTGTTTGCAAAGCTGAAAAAGAAGTGGGTAGTTTCTGGTCTTTTTGCCTGTCTCATAAATAAGTAAAACTGGAAACATTCTTGGACTTCTTAATGAAGTCCATGTCACTTAATTTAATGCTCAGAAGTTGGTTATTTGCACAAGAAGAAGCAAATTCTTTCAGAAATAAAGTAATAAAAATTTGAGTGTCTACCAAAACCCAAACAGTTGTGCATGGACTATCTACTGTGGAGGCTGCTGGGGGTAGTGGTTGGGAAGGTGGGGTCTTAAGCCAGTTGCCTGGGCTCAAATGCCGGCTCTCAACAGGTGCTATAGCTCTGTGGACTTGGGCAAGTTGCCTGAATGTTTTGCCCCAATTTTATCACAATTAGTGTAAGGATTAAATAAATTAATATACGTAAGACCTTACGATACCACTTTTGAAAACATGTTAGCCATTGTTATAATTATGATAAAATCAGTTGAAAGAGTAGACACTTTTTGGCTGATAATCAACTATTGGTAGAAACTATGAGTAATAAAAAAATAACATTATATGAATAGAATACAAATATTTGAGGGCCCGAAAAAGTTGGGAAAATAAATAAGGCCAGTGGCCTAGTCCAAAGAGAGTGGCTTAATATTTTACAGAATAGTTCATATGTTATCATGTTCATATTCTCAGTAGCTCTGGTTAGCAGAAAGACTTCGGTCGGTGTTTTGTGGACAAGGAGCTGAGACTCAGACTTGAGGTGATGTCTCAGGCCACTCAGCAGAGACTGGACTGGGCCCCAGAACGCCTTCTGTCTTCCTCCTGATCTGTAAATGTCTGTAGGACTTCCGAGGCTGGTGTTTTCATCCTGTATTGTGGAAACTGGTGAAGGCTAGTTCATGGAGTTCATGTTGGAAAGGTTTAGCTTCTGGAGATGGACTTAATAAGGCTGTTGACATTTTTTATCCTTGAAATAAAATATATTGAGGCATAATTTACATACCGTAAAATGCATACATTTTAAGTGTACAGTTTGACAAATGTGGACAAATATGTCCACCTGTGTAACTACCACTGCCTTCAATACAATAGAACATCTCCTTCGCCTGGCTTCCTCCTGTCCCTTGGCACACTATGGTTTATGTCATTGTTTTTGCCTTTTGAAAACTTCCTGTAAGTGGAATCACATGGAATGTACTCTTCTGTGTCTGGGTTCTTTTGTTCAGCGTAATATCCGAGAGATTCAAACGTGTCGTTGCATGTACTGATTCATGAATCAGTGGCTCATTCTCCTTTATTTCTGGGTAGTTTTCCACTGAATGAGCCCACCACAGTTTGTGTATTCATTCACTTGTTGAAGGACCTCTGGGTTGTTTTTAGTTTGTAGCTGTTTTGGATAAAGCTGCAGTGAGCATTCTTGTACACATCTTCGTGTGGACAGTTATTGCATTCATGGATCAGGTCTTTGGTGCTGTATCTAAAAGGCATCACCACACCCAAGGACATCTAGGTTCTCTCCTATGATCTCCTATGAGTTTTATAGTTTTGCAGTGTACATTTAGGTCCGTGCTCCACTTGGAGTTAATTTTTGTGAAGGCAGTAAGGTCTGTGTCAGAAATCTTTTACGTGTTTATCTTTGCATGCGTGTCCAGTTGTCCAGCACTCATAATTGAGGCAGGCTGACTTTGCTCCATTGGGTTGCTTTTCCTACAGATCAGCTGACTCTATTTATGGGGGTCTATTTCTGGGCTCTCTGTTCTTTTCCATTGATCTTTTTCTCTGTTCTCTTGCCAATACATACTCTTGATTACTGTGGCTTTATGATAAGTCTTGAGGTCGGGGAGTCAGTCCTCCAGCTTTGTTGTTCTTTAGTATTGTGTTGTCTATTCTGGGTCTTTTCCCTCACATATAAACTTTAGAAACTGTTGATAATAACAAAATAACTTCCTGGGATTTTGATTGGGATTTCATTGAATCTATAGATTAAGTTGGGAAGAACTGATACCTTGGCAAACATTGAGTCTTTCTGTTCACACACAGGGAATATCTCTCCATACGTATTATAGGTATTTTGTCAGATTTATACCTAAATATTTTATTTTGGGGAGTTCTAATATAAATGGAATTGTGTATTTCATTTCAAATTCCACCTGTTCATTGCTGATATATAGGAAACTAGTTGACTTTTGTAAATTTGTATTCTGCAAACTTGCTATAATCGCTTGAGCCCTTAAGATTTTGTAAGTGAAAAATCAATAACCTAAGATTTGTATATCATATTTTGATGATCAGTTTGATTGGTCTTTAAATAGAGTCCCTAAGCATTATTGTAGTGTATCTACTTTTATGGTTCTTGTAGAACCTTCTAGGAACTGAAAAATCTGCTTGATGTTTTTTAATACCGACTTTTCTGACTTTTAAAAAGTCTTAGCATAAAAAAAGAATCTGCTCTGTATGCAAAAAGAGTTGATACCAGTTTTATTCATAGTGGTCAAAAAGGGAACTAGCCCCAAAGTCCATCAGTTGGTAAATGGATAAACAAACAGTGGTAGAGCCATATAATGGAATACTACTCGGCCATAAAAAAGGAACTTCCGACGAACATGAGCAGCAACCTGGACAAATCTAAGAAGCATCTTGCAAAGTGAAGAGCCTGCATCCTACATGGTTTCCTGTAGGTACATTGTAAGGAAGGCAGAACCAAGCACAGAAAACAGATTAGTAGTTGCCCAGAGCTAGGTGTTGGGGAAGGAGGAGGGAACTTTTGAGAGTGGTGGAAATGTTCTGGATCTTCATTGTAGTGTATCTTAATAGTGTACATTTGCCAACTTATCAGAGTCTACAGTTAAAAAGACTGAGTTTTACTGTATGTAAATCAGATTTCAATAAACCTGATTAAAAAAGAAAAGAAGCAGAGGTGCCAACATGATTTAATCAGGAAAGAAGGGTCTTTTAAACACATGGTGCTGGAACAGCTGGGTGTCTATGTGGGGAAAAAATTAATCTCAACCCCTCCCTCTGGAGTACTCATATTGGATAGTGACTGAAATTCTCCTCATTTGAAATTCCTTTTCACCATGGCAAATAACTTTATATCCATTTCACACTTTTTTTTAAGATTTATTTTAAATCTTTATGTTTATAAATAAATAAAAAATATATAATTTATGTTTTAAGATTGATTTTTAGAGAGAGAGTGCACACGAGTTGAGGGAGGGGCAGAGGGAGAGAGAGAGAATCTCTAGCAGACTCCATGCTGAGCACGGAGCCTGACTGGGGCTTGATCCCATGACCCTGAGATCGTGACCTGTGCCAGAACCAAGAGTCGGATGCTGAACTGACTGAGCCACCCAGGTGCCCTCTGTTTCTTAACACTTTCTGTTTAGTTCTCACTGGTTCAACCGCTTCTGTCTGTAATGTGTAGTAAACACACATAGCCTCCCAATACAAGTGACAAAGCAAATATATGTATTAGGGTTCTCTAGAGAACAGAATCCATAGGGTGTATGTAAAGAGATTTAAGGAAGTGGCTCATGTGATTATGGAAGCAGAGAAGTTCAGACCCACGGGGGCAGATGGTGTGTTCCAGTCCAGGTCCAAGCCTGAGGGCAGGAGACTTCTGTTCCAGCTCACAGACAGGCAGAGAGGAAATTCTCTCTTCACCTTACTGTTCTGTTCAGGCCTTCAGTAGATTGAGCGAGGCCCACCCACGCTGGGGAGTGCCGTCTGCCTGACTCAGTCTATGGAATCAAATGTCAGAAACACCCTCACAGACACACCCTGAATACTGTGTGACCAGTGAAAGGGACACAGAATCAACCGGCATGTACCTCCTGACCTTTCTGTCCTGTGGTCGTCAGTCCTGCTACGGAAGTGTAGAAAGTGCCCTGACGCAGGTCCTCCCATGGGTCTGGCCATGTGGCCCGCTCTTCCCAATAAGGATGACACACCCCAGAATGTGAGGGAGCTCAACCCCCCGCGGTCTGCCGCAGACCGCCCTATCGTCCCCCTGATTTTTGCCCACTGCGGGTGTGAAGGCCCCTTCAGACCAGCAGCCTCCCATGGGTAGCCGGTGTGGGGCTCCTGTCACCATGTATGTGTGAAGAGGAATGTTTAGCAACCCCACCCCAAGCTAAGAAACAACTCTTTCTGCACAGCCACCTTGTTTTGGGGTTAAACCTAACCTGAAGCCTGATTGTTCACAAGGGCGTTGACGGAGCCCTTGCAGAAAACCAGCCCCCAAGGGTGAAGCTTTTGGATGAGACTTCGCCGTCCATCCTCTTGGCTGGAGGCAGAAGCCTGAGACTGACTCGCAGCAAGCCCGCTGTAAATCATTTCCTCAGCGGAGCCTCTTCGTGCCCTGCTGCTTCAGAAGCTATAAGGCTTCTTATTGACTGCTTTTTGAAGTCGTGGGAGATTCATGTTTGGAAATAATGCCCTTATTTTTTGAATGACTACTACTTTGGGGTCAGTGTTGTTCCCTGACTTGCTTCTGTATCCAAAGGGCTCCCAGCTTCAGTTCTCCGCTGGCTCCCCCCCGCCACCACTGTGCTGCCGCTGTCCCCAGAAGGCAGCCGAGTGTTCCCCCAGAGCCCTCCCTGACTCCCGCTGCCTCCGTGCCTGGACCAGAAACGCGTAGGTCCCGCTACATTTTAAAAAGTAAAGCTTGGTGGTGGTGCTGTGTGGTGGTCTTTTTGTCTCTGCTCTTTGTCTTTGCAACCCGGAGGAGCTGTGGAGCCTGCTTGAAGCAGCACAGTCCCTTCCTTTCGAGGCACTGCTCACACAGGCCCTTTAACACACTCACCCCGCCTTGTCTCCACAACTGCTGTGGGCTTGTTTGAGGTCAGAGAGGGCAGCACCCGGGGCTGCTCTAGTTCCCTGACATTAAAATGACCCGTGCCCTCAGCCTCATCGGCAAGCGCTGCCTCAGGTTGGTGTTGAGGTGCTCAGCACCTCGGTTTGGAAAGGCCTGGAAGGGCTTGCCCCTGAAGCCAGTCTGGTTCTGGGGCAGGACTCCAGGGCGAGACAAGGCTCCCAGGACCAGTCTCACAGGTGAAGAGCCAGGCGCATGGGGTTTGGGGTATCCCAAAGGGAAGACTTGTCTTGTTTACCTGCACCCATCCCCTCATTGTAGGATTCTAAAACTTTAACATTTGTGTGATGAACAAATTGTAGGTAAACCCAGCCCGTTGAGCTTTTGTGCAGGGTTGTGAGGCTAAGCTGTGGCTCTAGGTTTATAGCCTTTGTTACTTACGGCTCTCTCCCCAACTGAAGGAATCCTTGTCTTTGTACATTTTATTTACTTTTATTCATGTGTTTATTTTTTACACACTGTCCTGCATTTTGCTTTATTTATTCAACAATACCTCTTGTCCGTTCCTCCAAGTCCACTGTTGTAGCTCTAATTCATTCTTTTCCAATTTTTCTATTGTGGTAAAACACACGTAACATAAATTTTATCATAACCATTTTTGAGCGTATAGTTCACGTAACATGGAGCACAGTCACATGTTCGACCATCACCACCCTCTGTCTCTAGAATTCATTTCATCTTTCCAAATGGATCCTCTGTCCCCATTGAACACTGACTCCCATCCCCTCCCAGGCCTTGGTAACTTCCAGCCTGTATCTGGGAACATGACTCCTCTGGGGACCTCATATGAGCAGAAGCACACAGCATCTGTCCTTTGTGACTAAGCAGCAGGTCCTGTGGGTTCATCCATGTCGTAGCAGCTGCCAGAGTTTCCTTCCATTTGGAGGCTGCGCGATAGTCCGTTGTATATGTGTGTGCGCCACACTTTGTTACCTATTCATCCTTCCGTGCACACTGGGGTGCACACGGGCGCTTCCACCTGTTGGCTGGTGCGAATCATTCTGCTGTGAACACGGCTGTACAAATACCGCTTTGAGACCCTGCTTTCAGTGCTTTTGCATATAGACCCAGAGGTAGAATTGTTGGATTGTATGGTCATTTTATATGGTAATTCAATTTTTAATATTTTGGGGAGCCTCCATACTGTTTTCTGCAGTGGTGGCACCAGTTTGCATTCCCATTAATAGGGCCAGAGGGTTCCAGTTTCTCCACATCCTGGCCAACGCTTATGTTCTGGTTTTGTTTTTGTTTTGTTGAAGATTTTATTTTTTAAGTAAGCTCTACACCCGGTGTGGGGCTTGAACTCATAACTCCGAGATCAGGAGTTGCACACTCCACTGACTGAGCCAGCCAGGCGCCCCTGTATTATTTTGTTTTGTTTTTGATTGGAGCCATCTGAATGGGTGTGAGGTGGTATTTCACTGTGATCTTGGTTTGCGTTTCCCTGATGATGAGTGATGTGGAACATCTTTTCACGCGCTCATGGGCCATTTGCATGTCTTCAGGGAAATGTCTCTTCAAGTTGTTTGCCTTTTCTTGAATTGGGTTGTTTGATGTTCTTTTCTTTTGAGTATCATGAGTTCTCCATTTATTCTGGATATTAAGCCCTCATTAGATACATGATTTGCAAACATTTTCTTCCTTTCTGTGGGACTCTTCCCTGTGGATAGTGCCCTTTGATGCACAAAAGTTTCCAATTTGCATGAAGTCCGATTGGTTGATTTTTTTCTTTCGTTGTTAATGCCTTAATTTTTTATTGCTGTGTATCTTTTGTAAAAGGAAAAATGTTTTTTTCTCATAGTAAAAAACAATCAGTGCTCAGTATAAACAAAAACAAACGTAAATACAGAAAGCCATGAAGCAGTAAGTCAGAATCACGCAGACGGCTGCTGCCCGGGGACGTTTGCCAGCACTGGGTGGCTGGGGCTGGGTGGTGGCGGTGGGGTCCTCTTGCCTGTGTGCAGCCCAAGCTTACCTGACGGCCAGCCCCTAAGCCGGAACTCTGCCTGCAACGACCCGCGGGCCCACTGAGTGCTCTAGTCTGCACGATGCGAGTTATGAGTCTCCTTATAAATAAGTTAGTTGACTCGCTGTTTACAACATAAGCTGTAGATTCACTGTGAGGATGAGAAGAGCCCCCTGGGGGGCCACCCATGTGACCTGCTGCTGGCCCAGGGCCAGGTGGTGAGAAATTCAGGACCTGAACGGGGCTCCTCACTCCTCAGCTGGAGCACTTCACCGTGCCTAGTCATACTCAAGTAAGTATTTATGGACTAAGAACAAAACTTTAGATACTGAGTGTATTAAAGACTAAAAGATGATAGTGTTTGGTGCTAATATGCCAAATAAGGAAAAAATTAGAGCAACTTCAAACGTCTTCTGGTTAAGAGAAGACGGGCTTTCTTTGAACTTAGAGAACCACGTTCAGGACAGGTAATGAAGAAACGTCAGGTGCGTCTGCTCCACCTCTGCTGGGTTACAGACTCACCCGACGGGAGCGTCGAAGACTAGTTGTAGGCTGACTGCATCTCGCTCGGCTGTGACCTCTGCCCCCAGGACCCGTGCCTCCACATCTGTTGGGTCAGAGAAGCCAGGAAACGCACCCATGTGGGACAGAGATGCACCTGTCGGCACCTGAACTTAAAAGGAAGCACAATCCTTCTAAGCCCCTTCTGTTCACCAGATTGAACCTAGACCAAGAAGAAACTTGCACGTTTGACTTCAGTCCCTGGGGGGAGATGGGAAACTGTGGTGGGGGATGTGTGTGCGCCATGTCTTACCGGGCGGCTGCGTATAAATGCTTCCTACAGCGGGGTACCATCCAGATCCAGAAAAGAAGGAGCTGTTGATCTATGTGACCACGCGGATGAGTCTCAAAGCTCACCTGGTGTGACTCCATTTATAGAACACTCTAGAAAATGCCAACTAACTTATAGTGACAGAAAACAGATGAGTGGCTGGAGGGGAGGGATGAGCTCTGGGGGTCGATGGAGGTGTCACTCTCTGACCATGGTGATGGGGTCGCGAGTGCACACACGCAGCCAAACGCGTCAAACTGTACCCGTGAAGCGTGAAGTCGGGGCAGTCGCTCGTGGGCCACTCAGCCTCACTCAGCAGTTCAGAGGAATGAGGATGTCTAACAGCAGAGCCGCGGGAGCGTGAGCAGGGCTGGACTTTGGGAGTGAGGCTTGAATCTAGATGTTGATGTGACACCTCTGGGCCTCGGTTTCCTCAGCTGTAAGGGGGTCATTCTGCCCGCCCTGAGGCCGTGTGCAGAGAGCCTGAAGGAATGCCAGTGGGTGGCACGCTCCTCCAAGCGCTTTGCACTCGGTGGTAAGGGCCCTTTAAAGGGCAGCTCGTATTAAAAAGATATCATATGTACGTATCATATGATCCATGTCTTTTCCTTGCAATTACACTGAAGTCGTGTGAAATGATTAGTAAAGAGAGTCCGTTTTCACAAACTGCTGTAGACCCTGGCATTTGTCAGTGTGCATGTACTACTTCTTGGCTGAAAAATAAGCAGAGGCATTTATTTGTATATCATGTGTTGTATTTTTAGATTATTCATCATAACCAGATAAGTCCCTTACCTGGTTCTTGGCATTCTCAATACACAAATGACGGCGTGTCCCTGATGCGTGGTGGTGCCTATGCCCACGGACGGGACTTGGGGACTCTGCCCCACCTCCACGGTGCTTGTGAGTCTTGCTCTTAAAACTGGAAGCTGAGCTCTCAGTCATGTGACATTTTCAGTCACCTTTTCCCTTTGCTGCTTTCTCAGCCTTCGGCAAAACTTTTTTTTTTTTTTTTTTTTTGGATGTGGTTTCGTCTTCTCTAGAAACCGTGCAGCCTTTTACATCCTCCAGAGAGGATGGTCTTGAAAACTTCAATGGCACACCCTCAAAGGGAGCTCGCTGACCTCTGGCAGCAGCTGTGTGAGAGACGAGTCACCCCTAATTGTGATGGTTCTCAGGCACAGTAACTGCCTGCATCCCGTGTGATACGTACATGAAGCTGTGTGCTGCCCTGGGCCATGGCAGCATGGGGTCGGCCAGGTTTCTCCGCACCCAGGCTGGGTTGCCTTTCCTGTAGGGGTGCACTGAGAGCGCTGGGGGCTCAGGAAGGACTGATGAAGGTGGCAGTGACCAGAATGTCCTTTTTTCTCTGTCACTTGCCTGTTTCAGCACCTTTCACATAAAACCCACACTACCCTTTGCATGCCGACCTTTGTACCGTGAACATGTGTTACCTTCTCCATTAAAAAAACAAAATGAACTGAGCATAAACAAAAGCCACACGGGTGGAGATTGCTTCCACATTTCGGCCTCATGAAGTTTTAGGTTCATGTAGTGAAAATGCATCAGATCCCAGGTACATAGTTGAACGCATACAAGGAATACAGACTCGGAGAAGTTCGGATAGGGAGAAGTCAGAGAGCATGTGCGATGGGGGACCCTCCCTGGAGCACCCCTAAGACGTGCTCCGTCTTTGTCTGCTCAGATGTCCTCTGATACTGACAGAGCTCCCAGTACATCTTAAAAATGGACATTCTGGGTTTGGGCCACTTTATGGTAGTGCATCCATTCTCTCGTTAAGCTGGACCAGTGTCTGAGTTTTGTCTCCTGAAGCCACACAGGATAAGCCTGCTCCCCTCCTATGGGACAGCCCTCCAGCTAGTGGAGGCCTTGACGCAAATCTCTCCTCTGATAGAGCAGCCCCCATTCCTGCACCTGCTCCCCTCCCACAGGTGCTGTGAGGGAAGAGAACCTGAGAGCCCTCAGAAGCCGGAGGAGAGGCAAGGACCCCACTTACTCTTAACAAGTGGATTAAGACACATGCCCATTGAACGCTTCTACCGAGAGGAGGTGAAGGCCAGAATAGAGGGGTACAGATCTTGAACTTTTCCAGAAACCTCGAACTGTAAGGTCACACTCACTGAACACAGGTATGATGATTTGTCTTTTACCCTCCTCCCTCTGAAAGGGGCTGTTAAGACGGTCCAGGTCTAAAACATGGACCTCAGAACAGAGAGGTAAAGGTGAACGATCTCACTGGAAGGGATTAGCATCTTCCGAGACCCATGAGCGTGGCCAGCATCGTTCCTTAGAGCTGATGTCCCAAGACTGCGCTGGGCACAGGGGCCAGGTGTGGTGGGTCTATACCTGCAGGCGTGTGTGTTCATGCAAATTAGTACCACGTTTACTTTTCTGTCCGCCTCATCTTTTTTGCCTTGTGTCCAGCTCCAAGGTCTCTGTCCTGTATCGCTGAATCTTTTTTACCTAGCAGGACAGCTTGATGTTCATCCCAATCTCAGTGTCCAACTCTGATTTTCAACCCATCTTTCCAGCTTATTTGTTCATCTTTCTGAATCTAGTTTCTACTCTCAGTTGCTGGCAGGGTGGGCCAGCTCTGCTGGTGGCTTGGGGGACTGCCCTCTGGGGGAGAGGTAAGCAGAGTCACACACTGGGCAATCTGGCAGGGGACCAGGGGGTACGCTGACCCTGGCAGGTGGCCTTCAGTGGCTAACCTATGTTGATTAATACTGACAAATGTTTTCCATCCTGGAAATGTTCCATCCCAGTGATGATGGCCTGGTGCGGAGGGGCAGGCTCAGCTCCCCTCACCCCCCGGCATCTCCTTTTGTAAGGGGAGGGGAGTCCAAATGTGAATACCCTGCTTTGCACCATCTTCTTCTGCCTGTTGGTGCCCGGTCGGGGAGGTTGACTCACTGCCCGGCCCTGCTGAACTGCGAGGGTGGGGGTGGTTTTTCCACTGATGCCTGGCCTAAGTAGAGCAGGTGTTTCCAAAAAGATGTTTCTCTTGTTAGGTTACTGTAAGGTTAGGAACAGTTCTCAAGACCCTTCTCAGTCCTCACACCAATAGTAAATGGGGAGTGGGGTCCCAAGACCACCCTCAGGTTGGATAATTCACTGGAAGGACCCGCGGAGCCCTCGGAAAGGTGTTGTACCCACCGTTATGGCTCATCGCAGCAAAGGATTCAAATCACAAGCCAAGGGAAGAGGCGCGGGGGGAGGAGTTGTCCCCTCTCAGCGGAGGTCTGGACAGGGCCGATGCCAGCTTCCATTGATGTGTGACGGCGTGCGTGGAGTACTCCCCCCAAGCCTTCACGTCCACAGTCTCTCCTGGGCCTTTGTCATCAAACAGGTAGACTCCCCACGTGGCTGACCTCAGCCTCCAGCCCCTCTGGAGGTCGGGCTGACGCTGGGACCCAAAGCCCCTCGAGCCCCCAATCACACTCTTAGCCTAAGGCCCCCAGGAAACAAAGACACTCCTGTCAGGCAGAGACCCGTCCCCCCCCCGCCGAGGAGCCGCGGGCAGGAGGGGTCTCTCTGGGCAAGGTTCAGCCCTTTACTGCACCGCTCTTGCCTGTCCTTTCCCTGGGCTCTTCTTCAGAGGCTCTTCTTGGAGCTTTTTCCCTGTGCCTGATGGCTCTTCAGGGTTGGAGGCAGTGCCCTCTGGGAGGTGGGACAGGCTCTTCCTCCTCTTGTTCCTCGAGTAGCCAGGTCCCTGGACTGTCCTTTCCGAGCCTTCCTGTGCCTGTTTGTTGTGTCACATCTCTAGTTGTTGCGTTGTGAGTGGGCAGATCTGTAATGGAGTGGAACCCCGGGAGGCCCTGGGCATGACTGCACATCCTCTCATCCCCGGGCTAGAGTCCTCCCCCGGGGTTACCTGCCACCTCACCAGCGTTCTCTGTCCCAGCACTCGATCGGACACCACATCTTCCCTGTGGTGCCCCTAGCACTTCGCCAAGTACCCGGGACAGAGTTGGTGCTCAGCATATCTGTCAAACGGGATGGGCTCCTCTGGCATTTCTGGTATTGACCTTGACTGTTGTCAAGGACAGCCTTCAGTGGAAGTTGTAAGGGAGCCACAGATCCGTTGTCCGACCTGCATCTCCCCATGCACAAGGGTGGCCGCCTGCCCCTGAGCCAGTGGGCCTGCTGGTGGGCCTGCTGGTCGACCTTGCCAGGGTGCAGCCCCAGCACCTGCTGACATTCACAGCTGCCAATCTGCACCTGCCTCCCTTCACCCTCCCACCACCACCCTTTTCTTTTTGAAGATCAGTCAGCCTTTCCCCATCTCAGCCGTGGGTCTGCCACTGTCTCGCTCCTCTGTGGGGACACCAACAGTGCTCTTAGGGCCTGGAAAGCTCTCGCGTGGGCCCCCTTTCATCTGCCCGGTGGACCCTCCGCTGTCCCCACTCTGCCCTTGAGTGCGCTCCACCCTTTCCACATAGAGGGGGACAGAGACGGTGCACAGTGCCCAGCACACGTCAGCGCACACGGTGGCCTGTCTCTGATGTGGTTATTGGCATTAAATGTGCACAGCGAAAGGTTTTTCTCAGGGGCTGGGACGTCTTTAGCATTTTTATAAGTTGTAGCATGCATTCAGCTTTAAGCTCGTGTTTTGGTTTCGCTGACCACCTCGTCTTCCTCCTCGGCATTTCCTACGCATGAGGCTCTGAGTCCCTGCCTGAGCCTGGTCTGTCAGCGCCCCCTTCTCAGTTCAGTGATAAAGGATCTCCAGCGACCTCACCAGCCACACGCGTCCTTCTGGGCTCCCTGGGCCCCTCGAAGCAGTGTTAGAAGCAGCATGGAGGGGCTGAAGCTCAGCAGGCAGCCTCACAAAGCTTAAGTCGTGGAGGATGGAGGTGTGAGGGGCGGGGGCAGGGACTCGGACCACGATGGGAGGTCTGAGATATCAGCAAGCACCGTCGGTAGGAGTCCCGACTGCAAGAGGACCCTTCGCTGGACTGTGGTCTTTAACGTAGCTCTGTGTTACCTTTCCAGGGTCCTGAGAGCAGTGTCCCGTCTCCATGAAGCTGACGTGACCGCATCCAGGTGAAAGGGCCCCCCGCCCTGTCCATGGACAGAATGACCAAAACCCGGCTCTTCCGCCTGTGGCTGGTCTTGGGGTCCGTCTTCATGGTCCTCCTGATCATCGTGTACTGGGACAATGTGGGCACCGCCCACTTCTACCTGCACACTTCCTTCCCCAGGCCACACCCCCTGGAGCCACTGCCCACCCCCGCGCACGGGGCAGAGAAGGGGTTCACGTCAGACGTGGACACGTTTCTGCAGAAACTCTTCAGTGGCGGCCTGAAGCAGAACGCCCTTTCCGGTAAAAGGACGGAGCAGCCCTCCGTGCCGGCCTCCAGCAGGCCCGTGCTGAGCAACGCGGAGGAGAGCGTGAGGGGCTATGACTGGTCCACCCACGACGCCCAGCAGGGCCCGGACCCGGGGGGGCAGCAGGCCGAGAGGAGGAGCGTGCTCAGGGGGCTCTGTGCCAACGCCAGCTTCGTATTCCCCACCAAGGAGCGCTCCTTTGACGACATTCCTAACTACGAGCTCAACCACCTCATCGTGGACGACCGCCATGGGGTCATCTACTGCTACGTGCCCAAGGTGGCCTGCACCAACTGGAAGCGCGTGATGATCGTGCTGAGCGAGAGCCTCCTGGACCGCGGAGCCCCCTACCGCGACCCCCTGGACATCCCCCGGGAGTATGTCCACAACTCCAGCACCCACCTGACTTTCAACAAATTTTGGCGTCGCTACGGCAAGTTCTCCCGCCACCTGATGAAGATCAAGCTGAAGAAGTACACCAAGTTCCTGTTTGTGCGGGACCCCTTCGTGCGCCTCATCTCGGCCTTCCGCAGCAAGTTCCAGCTGGAGAACGAGGAGTTCTACCGCAAGTTCGCCGTGCCCATGCTCAAGATGTACGCCAACCGCACCGGCCTGCCCGCGTCCGTCAGCGAGGCCTTCAGCGCGGGCCTCAAGGTGTCCTTTGCCAACTTCATCCAGTACCTGCTGGACCCACGTACCGAGAAGCTGACGCCCTTCAACGAGCACTGGAGGCAGGTGCACCGTCTCTGCCACCCCTGCCAGATTGACTACGACTTCGTGGGGAAGCTGGAGACCCTGGACCGGGACGCCGCCCAGCTCCTGCGGCTCCTCAAGGTGGACAAGCTGCTTCACTTCCCCCCGAGTTACCGGAACAGAACTGCCAGTAGCTGGGAGGAGGACTGGTTTGCCACGATCCCCCTGGCCTGGAGGCAGCAGCTTTACAAACTCTACGAGGCCGACTTTGTCCTCTTTGGCTACCCCAAGCCCGAGAACCTTCTTAGAGACTGACGGCATCGGGGCGGGGGGGCAGTCCCGGTCTCCGGGACAAACGGGGCTAGACGAGGGGTCTGCTGTAGCACGACCTTCCTCCAGGGATGGGGCGATGCGTTGCCGCGTATATTTTTTTATGGCTTTGCGTCCCTCCCGGTCTGACCCATGGCGCAGTTCCACAACGCTCCCGTTGACGAGGCAGCTGGAAACACCCGGAATCGACCGTACCCACGCTCCGGTTTTTAAAATCACCTACGATTTTGCAATCTGGACCTACTGTTGACTCCACTGCCTATATTCCTTGAGTACTGTGTTAATATTGTTTTTTAAGATTAATATATTTCAGATATTTAATATGAAAAGTGGAGGAGAGGATGGAGTAAATGTTACGTCTGCTTCTGCCGCCTGCTTCCGTGGTTATTCTGGTAGAGCGACAGGGGCTCGGTCAGGGGCTCTGAGGGACTTGACCTCAGAAACTCGGGTGAAGGCAGGGAATTTTCATGGTCGTCGTCAGCAAAAAGGAGGAGCCTACTCTTGAAATCAGGACTCACCTGTATTTTTAAAAGGGTAGCAGATCCTTCGCAAGCGAAAGCTCTCTGACCGTGTGATATTTCTGAGGAGGGAAATCGGTTAGAGAGGGTCTTCTGCTTGAGACCGTACCTCAGGGCACAGTCACGGAAGCGGGACATTAGTCGCAGCTGTTCCCACGAGGTTATCAGTCATGGACGTAAGGATGTGCCGTCCCAGGGATGGTGTGAGTACGAGTCTGTCCCGAGAATCTGTTCTCTGCCGTCAGCAAGGTGAGGCTGGGGTGGGATTGTCGTCACAGTCTTGGCTGGTCGGCTTCAGCTCCCGCGACCGTCCCCCTTGAGGCTGTGACTGACCCTGGGATCTCATTTGGTGGTCCCGACTCCGTAGCAGGGTCTGTGTGGGCTGGGCCGCGAAGGCTCTTTCTAAGCATCTGGTTCAGACTGACGTGCAGTTTGGGCCGTGACCCTGTAGTTGGTGGGAGGCGTGCAGTTGTTCGCGGTGTGTGGGCCTCAGCTGTGACCTTGTCTCCTTAATCGGTAGCATTTGGTCCTCGCGGCCCTGTCCCCGAGCCGCTAGCCGCACACCGTAGAGTCCTCCCGCTGGTGCTCCATCGTGGGTGCTGTCCTTGCTCTTCTGGCTTCCGGGTGGCACGGAGGTTTGAGCCCATGGCCTCTGGGTGCCCGCCTCACAGGCTCGGGCTCCATGGGGCCAGAAACCACGTTTTCCCTTCTGTAAGTTCCCCTTTCTATAAAACAGTTGGCAGCAAAGATGCTCCAAGTCACGGAGTCCGGTCTTAGAGTCCCTGGAGAACCATCACCGTGCTGGGGACTTCTGGGACGCCTGCTCAGCCTGTAGTTGGCCGTGGCACCGCGAGCACAGGGCTTCAGGTCACCAGGCAGGTGGGGGGGCTCTGCCTTCGGGGAACCCTGTGACCCTATGATGTGAGACGAGAGCAGGGACCCCCGGCCCAAAGGCCTTGAAGAACAAGGCATCAGGAGGTGAGGTGAGGTGAAGGTGGGCATCCTGAGGAAGGCAGCGCTTGAGCCTGAAGGATGGGGTATGGCTTGGACATCCGCGGTAGAGCGCGTGATGTCAGCACGGGTGTGGGGCACGTCTGGAGACAGGTGGGGTACTAACCGCTGGTGTTCCTTGCCAAGCGCCTCCTTCACGTGTCCTTCCACATCCCCTCGGTCCTGTACTCTGGTGAGGACCGTCGCAGCAGAGATCAGTGGAGCCAGGTTTTGGAGCTGGCGAGCTTCCCCACCACCCCCGGGATGCGGATGGGCTGTGAGTGTGGAGTCTGGCAGCCTTGGCTGTCAGGCCCGGGACCTGAGATTTCACCGAGGCAGCAGCGAGCCGTGGTGGAGGTTTGGGGTTGGAGGAACTTGGGTTCTTTGGGGCCAGCGTGCTCCTCCTCGGGGTGAGGGGCGGAGGGGCCAGGAGGCCGGTCAGCAGGCGATGGCAGCCGCCCCGCTCCGAAGGGGCCTGCACAGGGATAGAGGGGTGACGGTATTCCGGAGGGGTTCCCCCCGAGCTGCCGCTGTCCTTCTGGTGTGTGACGAAAGAGAAGTGGGAAGAAGTCAGGAAAGCACAACACAGACCTTTCTGCTGACCTGGTAACATCCCCCCACCGATAGTTTTATCGTGGTCAAATACGCATAACATAAAATTGATCATCTGAACCACTTAAGTGTCTGTTTCAGGGGCACTGAGGGCCGTCACGCTGGTGTGCAGCCCCCACGGCCCTCGGGCTCCAGGACGTCTCATCTCCCCCGAGCGACACCCTGAGCCCATTCCTCCTCCCCCTGCCCCCAGCACCCACTCTCCCGCTCGCTGTGTTTGTGGCTTTGACGACTCCAGGGGCCTCACAGAGCTGGGATCCTACAGTGTCTGTCCCTTGGCCTCAGCCTCATGACCTCGAGGCCCGTCCCTGTGGTAGCAGGTGTCAGCACGTCCCTCCTCGTAAGGCCGCGGGGTGTTCCTCGGCGTGGGTGGGCCACGTTGTGTGCGTCTGTTCGTCCATCAGTGAACACTTGAGCTGCTTCTCCCTCTTGGCTGCTGTGAGCAGCGTTGCCATGAACATGGGTGTGCAAATAACCGGTTCGAGTCACTGCTTTCAGTTCCTTTGGGTCAGTACCCTGAAGGGGATTGCTGAGTCATATCTGACCTGATCACTTTTTATGCACTGAGTCAGTATGGGGAGACACGCAAACAGCATGTCACGGTGCCAGAGGTGAGTTGGGAGGATGTCCTGGGAAAACAAGACAGTATTTGGGATCGTTTCAAATCTTTTTTACGTGTATTAAGTACACTGTGGGTTTCAGTCCTGTGCTGTAATTTTCAGTAACTGGTTTTCATCAAAATGGACCATAATGTTGAAATAACAATTCTGAAACACTTCTTCGGCATGGCGCTTGGCATCTGCCTCTTGTGATAGTTTCTCAGTGAAATGTGCTTATTTCAAGAATGTTCAGACAAATGTCAAAATTCACTGGGTGCTGGGCTCGTTAAGGGCAGGGCCCACCTCTGCATTTCTTTATTCTTGGTTCCACGCACGATTACACTGTAGGTCAGGTTCCGTGGGTGTCGGGGGCGTGTTTGCAGGGACCATGGGAGCAGGTTCCTGCGGCGTCCACACACCCGTCCAGATTCCTGTGCCACCAGCTGGTTCCGACCTGGGGGCCACCTGGGGGACGACTCAGGATGTGATGGCAGAGAAGGTCCTCGTCGGCCATCGGCCTCCTCCTTCCATGGGGGGGGGCCCACCTCATCCCTTTCTGGGGTGCCTCTTATTCTTTGCCATTTCCCTGACCACAGAATTGCGTCCTGTAAAGAAATTAGGCTCTGTATGTTTTTTGTGTGCAGACACTGTAAAAATTTTTTAATTGATGTTGCAATTAGCTAATTTAACCAAAGGATTCCATAGAACTGATTCTTTAACTCTACTTACCTCTCACCTCCAGCCATTACTGACACATTTGCCCACTGTCCTAATTACGCCATGGGCTGTGGTACAGGATCCTCCTCATGTTGTCACTGAGCCCCCAGCACGGCCACCAGGGCACTGTGCCCGTTTACGGTTGGGGAGAGGGATGTGGGATTCGCCCAACGCCCGAGGCATCTGTGTGTGTGTGTGCGTGCGCGCGTGTACGTGTGAGAGAGACACCGTCAGTCCTCGTTCCTCTAAAAATGATGCACATTTCCATGCATCGACGCAGAGTTCCCACCACGGCTTCTGATGCACACTTACGGGGCCTTGCAGTGCTTTCACCCTCTGTTTTGAAGGATTTTCCCCTACTGGAAGAATTTTAAGTCTTCTCGGCAAGGGTCAGGTTCTCGTTTCCTCTTCTTGGTGCGGTTAGTGTGCACCTGGGCACCTGCCCCCCGTGCTACGGTACAGGTGGGGCTTCCACCTGGCTCTGCCGCTGGTGGGGAGCAGTTAGAGGAATGCAGAGGAGCAGTGCCTTCCTCAGGGCGCCCCCCCCCCAGGGCATGGCTGTCCCCAGTGGGTCAGGCGGCAGGGAGCAGCAGGGGAGGCGTTCCCACTCCTGGGTGCGACAGGAGCCTGAGAGCGGGGGAGGCAGAAGCTGTGAGGAGCATGGCTGTCCACATGCCTGTCCCGTGAAGCTCCGTTTCAGAGCACACGTGGAGCCCCCCGGGGTGGCCGAGACCGCCGTCCCATGCTTCTGTTTGCAGCCGAGTCTCTGCACTCAGGCGTGGGCAGGGACAGCCCCGGCCACAGTCGGAGGCCGGGCCCATGGTCACTGCGGAGGGAGGGAGGGAGCGAGCGAAGGGGTGGCGTCCCTGAGCCTGGTTCCGAACCGGCTGGAAGGGCTGCCATCGTCCTCTCTGGGTGTTTGTAAGGTGACCGTGGCTCCTGGAGGTGCTGTGACTGGCCCTGAGTGGCCTTAGAGCTCACTGCTTCTGACCTCCAGCACTTTCCAAGCACCGCAGGGTCTGTGGGGTCCAGAAGGGCAGCTTGCACTGTTCCTGGAGAAATTAGCTGTCCCCTGTTTCAGAAAGGAACGGTGTGTCTTCATTTCCTTCCTGTGCTCTCCTCTCCCCTGGAAGATGCTGGGGCTCCCCTGCCCTCCTCCCAGAGAGGGTGAGGACTGCTGTGTCCATGCGCACCTCCCACAGCCGCCTCGAGGCGGCCGTGGGCATCAGGAACGGCCCAGCTGCCCTCCCCCTGCCCTGCCCTCGTCCCAAGAGGGCTAGAGCCTGGAGTGGAGGACGCAGGCGGGCTGGTCTGGCCCTGCAGGTTGGATGGCTCGTGGACACCCACCCCCGCTCCTGTGGGTCCAGGTGACGTGTGTGTTTGGTGACTGTGCAGGTCCCCTTCTCCCGCGGGCCCTTCAGAGCTGTCCCGGGCACCACCTCGTCTGCACTGTGAGGGGAGCTTGGCTCTGGACCAGCAGTGTGGGCCCGGTTTTGTAACACATAGCACCAGACGGGTTCCCAGCGGCCACACGGACGTCCCCAGAGCCTTCTCCTTCAGTTTCTCTGGGGGGAAGCTCGGTTTCCGGTGGGACTTCTCTCCTCTGTGTGTGCTTTCCTGGTGGACAGCTCGGGGGAGGGGGGTGGTCTCTTCTCCTTTGTGGTCCTGTCCTGCCCGGAGCAGGTTCCCAGATACCGCGCAGACCCCAGGGGGTCCGCTCACCCAAGCAAATTCTCCAGCGGTAATTACTGCCCATTTATTTATAAACTACACATCCTTTTCTGCCCACCCCGTAAAACTGGGGTAGCATAGATGATCAATCTGTTCAGATGAAGGACCCCTTGTGGTAGATGCCTCTTGTTCTTGCCAACACACATTCCTCCTGGTCAAAGAGCCCAACTCTCTCCTTCCCTCCCAGCTGGGAGAGTTGGGTGGGCCATCCCACCCCACACCTGAGCTCTGGTGGAGTGTCCACGTGCTTGACAGAGGCAGGCCTCCACCCGCATGTGGACCCATCAGACCCAGGGCCCGAGGCTGGAAGTCTCTGGAGAGGGGCTTGGCCTATGGTGGGACTCACGGGCTAGAGGGCCGCACAGAGAGTCAGACCACACGGTCAGGGCTGGAGGTTGTGCGCACCTGAAGCTGGGTCCACCTGCACCTCCCCACACCAGTAGGTGTGGGGCCAACACGCTTCCGTTTCCTGAAGCTCCTTTGAGCTGGATTTCTGGCATTTAACATACAGAACCCTGACTCTGACACTGGGTAATCGCTATGTTGACGTCATGAAGTCAGGTTGGAGCTGTTCCGTTAACGAAGAGAAGCCCTGTGACCGCTGAGCATGGGGGTTACAGTTCGTGTAGGTGTGAGCGATTCGCATGATGGAACTTTGTCTTCTTACTCCACCAAGACCCCGGGCCAAGAGGTCCCCTGTTGGGATACTAGTTTAAACCAGCGGAGAGGTTAATTAGGGACCGTGGGCTCTGTCTTCCCTCGGAATCATTTCTTCACGCATCATCCAGAGGAAAGCTAATGGGGAACAGCACCAGGTTTGAACTCATCTCTGTGCGTGTCCTCCGGTGCCTCTGATGTGCGCCAAATGTCGATCGTCAGGCCTGCTGCAGAGGATCCCACTTGGCTGTCCTGGGCGCCATCTGGATGGCATTTGCTCGTGGTGATGGCACTGTCACGCTTGTGTGTCACGGATCTGTGGGGTGACTTTGTGGGTGATGAATGAACCCAAGCTGTCTGCCTGCCTGCTGCACTTTGTGGATTTTAGTGTTGGAGCTTGAAGTCCTGCCTGGAGGCTGGCTGGCAGGCAGGTGGGCCCGTGAGCGTGTGTGTTTGCCAAGGTAGAGCCAAAACATATGGCGCCCCCGGGGAGGGGATGTTTGACCCGAGCTCAGAGTGAGAGCCTGGGTGCCCAAAACTGTCTTGGCACTTAGGGGATTGGGCACCCTTAGGCTGGGTGTGGTTTGGAAGGGGCACAGTGCGGAGCTTTGAAGAGAAGGAAGCTTCGTTGGGGGGCAGGAGGGGGTGCCAGCCCGGACGGTTAGCAGGGGCGCCCACGGCAAAGGGGTCTGCAGGCTGGTCTGTGAGTCACCTTCTTACACTCTGAGCTTCCTTCTGTTTCTGCGTGGTACACATCATCACATGAGTAAAAAGGTTTCTGTACCTTCAAGACTCAAAAGAAGAACAACACTACCCCAGGAGATGTGATCAAAGAAGCCATTTGATAAGGGTCCAGAAAGCAAGCTCTGTTCTCCATCTGGTTCTGGAAATTCTTGGGCTGGGGAGCCCAACGAGACTTCTGGTGCCTCCCATTTCTGCATCCCTGCACCATCACCACCTGACGAGTGGTAATAAGTCTGCTGAAACGCACTTTGAAATTCTCACATGTGCACCCGTGACATGTTGTCTGGACACCTTCCCGAACAGTTGCCCTTTCCGGTGTCGGGGCAATGTTCTGCTTATAATGTTTCAAAGAGCTTCAAAGTGTGGGGGCCTGTGCTCGGCGAGTGCTCTGACCTGTCAGGAGAGATGACCGGGCCGCACTCAGCTCAGAGATTCCCACAGGCCTCAGAGGGCTCAACCCCCGTGTCGTTAAAGGGTCACCTGTACCTGCCCTTATGAGTCTGGCTTCTTTCACTGAGCATCGTGTCCTCGAGCTTCCTCCGTGTCAGAGCACGTGCCGGAGTTGCCTTCCTTTTTAATATTCCAGGGTGCAGATCTGTCCCGCTTTGTTTACCGGTCCATTCACCGGTGGACACGAGAGGCTACACCTCTTGGCCACGTGAATAAGTCTGCTGTGGGCACGGGGGTGCAAATGTCTCTTCAGGACCTGCTTGCAGACCTTTTGGGACTTGGGAGTGGGACTGCTGGGTCACATGGTAATTCCAGATTTAATTATTTGCACAGTTGAATTTCAGCGCTTTGGATTGCCGGAAATGCTTACAGACGATGACATGTGAATGTAGCACACGGTCGGTGTTCCCAGTGTGTGTGCTCCCGTGATCCTGCATGCAGTTCTGGTAATGAAGGCGGAGCTGCCGCCCCCCGGCCCCTGGCACGCCTTGTGCTGCGGCGGTCCCTGTGCCCACTGGTCTGGGTGGGCAGGGACAGTGAGGGAGGCATGGGCCTCCAACCACAGACCAGGGGCCACGAAGAGACATTCCCCCCCTCACCTATCACATCACACGTGGCATGACCCTGCAGAGGAATCGGCACCCTTGCTCTCCGGCTGGGCACAAGCCACCTCTGACCCGCGGCTTGGCAGACCCGTCCTGGGTGATGCTGCCGTCAGGCCAGCAGCACTGGCACCTCGGCCGTCTCCTGGTAAACGGGGAAGTCCCTGCCCTCAAGAAAGCTCCACCAGCTGAAAACCATAAGCAGAGCCGTGTAACTCCGGACCCTCGACTCACCCCCGCTGCCACCTCCAAGCCCAGGGCTCCCCCACGACCCGTGCATTTCCAGGCGTTTCCCTGTGACCCTCACGCCTCCTCTGCACCAGGAGCCAGGGCTGGTGGTGACAGGGACCTGCCCCCATGTGCATACACAGTGGTACCTCACGGGGCCTGCCAGAGCACTGAGGGTGGGAAAGATGAGAAGTCAAGAGACCCCAGGCCCGAGTGTGCGGGGCAAGGTTCCAAAGAACTGTCCCTGCACCGTCCCCGCTTGCCCACCCGCGTCCTGTGGTCACTCTGTGCCCACTCGGACACAGGAAGGGCTTACAAGGCTCGGAAGAGCTGCGGGCCAGGCTGCGGCAGATCCTGATGCAGGCTTTTGGGTGGGCTTCCCCACCCCCACTACTGGAGGACAAGCGTCCGGGGGAGGGAAGCGTCGGGAGAGGGTGCTGGGCCGAGGCTTTGGGAAGGAGCAGTGGAATCCAAGATGCCTCCGAGGCGTGGACGCCGCTGTCTACCGCGTGGACGCCGCTGTCTACCGCGAGGACGCCGCTGTCTACCGCGTGGACGCCGCTGTCTACCGCGAGGACGCCGCTGTCTACCGCGTGGACGCCGCTGTCTACCGCGTGGCGTGTGGGTGCGGAGCAAGTACTTCTGCGCACCTGGTTCAAAAGCCTGAGCTCCTTCCCGGGAGCTTTCCCAGCGGAAACTGCCATTGACAAAGCCTGGGGGCATGAAAACAATCCGGATGAAACCATTTTTGCCCTTTCAGTTGGTTTTCTTCCAGAGTATCTTGCTTCTGGGAGGTTTCCAGAATACTTTGACGTCAGAACTTTGGGGCACAGATTCCCAAAATGGATTTGAAAGTGTCAGGTTTCCAAATAGGTTGGCTTTGACATGGTCCGGGCTTCTGAAAGTTTTGGTTGAAAAACGTTTTGGTTCTAAAATGTTCCAAAACTGTGTCCCCCTGCAGCGCTCTGGGAAGGGGCTGGAGTGGAGCGCTGGGTGAGGAGAGGAAGCGCGTCGGTCCCGGTGGGCGGACCAGGGCGGACAGGGCCATCCCCGCCTTGGCGGGGTCTGTGTGCTTGGTCCTCCATCACGAGGTGGGGGCTCAGCTCACGTCTGGCTCGGGTGAGTGTGTGTGTCCTCAGAAACCAGTTCCTGCCCTTTCCCCCCTTCCAGCCCCGTGGGACATTCTGCTGATGGGTCCTCGGCTCTTTGTGAAGGACCTCATTCGCCCGACCTCAGTCTGCACGCCTGGCTCCTGGGTTCCTGTCCACGGGCGTCGGACTCCAGGGAGAAGCCTGACTGGAGACTGACTATTCCTTTCAAGAAAGGAGACTTGTATGGGAAAAGGTGTCTGAGTGGGAACTCGGGGCTTTGTGCAGAGTTCTTGTGAAGTCAGTGGCTGAGCCAGGACTATTGGTCCCGTTGTCCAGATAGGAAAATCGAGGCCCAGAGAGGCTGCGTAACCTGCTCAGATCCCATCATTACTCCAGGATTCACATGTTCTGACCCCAAACCCCTGCTTTTCCCAAACCTTTCAAAGGCCCCCCCCCTCCCTTAGGAGCCCTACCTGCCATCAGGGCATTTGAACTAGGGCCCTCCCATGGCCCATCCGAGTCTGCATGTGTCAGCCCCAGGGTCTGCGGTGCCAGGCCTGGCCTTTAGAGGAGCCAGCCTAGGCCCAGACCATGTCTGAAAGGGACGGGCATGGCCTCGGGTGCCTTGGCGCTCAACACTGTTGACGGTGGAACATGGGGAGTTGGTGGGAAGGGCGCATAGCTGAGAGCCAGCCTCATGTCCTGGGGTGGAGTGATGTGGGCTACCCAAAGTCTTGGCAGAGAGGCCCAGAACAGAGAGGAGGAGAGAGGAAAAACCCAGCACTTAGGAAAAACATCGCCAGCCCAGGGCGTGGCTGGGACGCGAGCACCGTCACACCCGGGAGCGGCCCCACCCTGGGCGCAGTGCCCGTCCAGGGAGCCAAGAAGATTGCGCCTGAAATGTGTCAATTAATTTTGGGGCCACTTCCCGTCCAGCGGAGCTCATACCACTTGGGCGGCTGCCAGGGAGGGCTGGGCATGCCTGTGTTCAGTGCTGCTGGGTCCTTATCTGCCAAGGATGTCTGAGGCTTCCTGCTCTAACTGTGGCCACGAGCTCCTCCCAGAAGCCCATCCCGATGCCCCTCAAGGGAGGGAACTCATGGACATAACCCAAAGGAATCTGTCCTGGTACAAAGATATCTGTGGAGCATCAGCCCAGCAGGGTCGCGAATGCCCAGCTGCCTCCTCCCCCATTCTTACATCTTCCTGGGCAGCGGGAGCCCTGTGCCCTCAGCCCATGAGAAACCAGACAGCCCTGGCTCCCGTTCCCCGCCCTCTCCTCCCCGAGCTGGGACTGTTTGCTGCCTGGCGGCTGAGGCACACACATGGTGGTGACCTGGCCTGGCCTGGAGATGGGCCCCAGTCCTAGACCATGAGTTCTAGGCTAAGCACAGACAAGAAGGTCCCCATAGAGCCCCCTGGCCCTAGCCTGACGTGCTGGGGGTTTGGGGCTCGGTGCTGGGGCCCACCTTCCCAGGGACCGGCGGCTCCTAGGGCCCCGCCGAGGGCCTCTCTGCTTTTGCTGTCTGCCAGCTTGCTGGCACGCTGTCCAGATGAGCTGGAAGGACCTGAATGTCACCTGGGACAGCGGGGAGGTCGGTGGGCGTCGAGGTGGGCGCCACATCTTCCCATGGAACTGGATGTCTGCTCCTGTGGGCAGGGCCGTGCTCTGTGGGTCGCTTGCCTTGGGCTGGTGTCAGCCCCACCTGGCCAGCTTCCCTCTTCTCTCTTGCCTGCCCGGCTCCTGAAGGCAGCCCAGGACCCCCACTCTGGAGGGACTGAAACCAAGGTGCAGATGGGGACAGACTTGCCAAGGTCGCAGAGAGGGCTGGAGCCAACCACCGGCCAGCCTCCCTGTACCTACTCCCGCCCTCAGGGTGCAGTGACTGCACGGCCCTGTGGCGGCCACACCACGCTGTGGTGGCCGCACTGCCCTGTGGTGACCGCCATGGCTTCTCCTGAGCATGGGGTGTCCTCTGGTGGGAGCACATGGGGGCTGCAGGGGACCAGAGACATTGGAAGGAGGACAGCAGGAGGCCTCCTGCCCAGAGGTCCTAGCCCTTCTCCCCGCTGCACGGCTCCCACTGTGCCAGGCCCACGTGTGTGCAAGGCTGTCCATGGCCCACCATCTGTCTGGCAGAGGCCAGGCTCACTCTGCGCCACCGCCACTGGGTGAGGCTAGCAGCCCCCTCACGGCCTCCCCTTGCCACTTCTAACCCACCCTTGTTCTGACAACACCTTCAGGCCATAAAGGCCACGGGCTTTCTCTAAAGTCGCCTCCCTCTTGCATCTCCCCACCCACCTTCTCTCTCCCTGCGTGGACCCTGTCTGCATCCACATGGGAACCGCAGAAGGTCCACGTGGGAGCACAGAGGTTATTTTGCAGGACTTTCCTGAGAGGTGGCTGTTTGGTGTACCCACTGCCCCCTCAACAGTCATCTGTCGAGAGAATAAACACACTTAACATCTCTACCGGTGAAGGCAATATTTGTGTTGGAGGAGGTCTTGGTGTCACCACGGAGTCCACGGCGGCCTTGCCTTGCACACCCACCATGGCAGGGAGCTCCCTACCTCACTGCCCCTCCTTGGTCGGATAATTGGCCATTTACAATCTTCGACAAATGTTGAGCCAGATCTGCCTCCTCTGAAGTTGGGAGCTGCACAGAACAAAGCGGTGGCCTCGTCCACATGAGATGCATTTAGATCTTGGAAGACCGTGCTGTGTCTTGTGTCCCTCAGTTTTCCCCCAAGAAAGAGTCTCGTGAAGCTGGCAAGAGTGGAAGTCAGAGCCTGGCCACCAACCTGTCACTGCTTCGGGGGAATCAGCAACCCCGCCCCCACTTCTGGAAGAACTTTCTAGACGGGCAAGCAAGAGGTGGCCTTTCTGTCGGGGGTCTGAGCCATCTGAATCTCTCAGCCAGTGGAGATGCTGAAGTCTGCTCTGCTCAGCACATGGGTCGTGTTTTGTGGAAATGTGTTCTGTCTTGTACAAACACCTCGTGTATTATGTAAGAATTGGCCCCTGGAAGCTGATTTCCTAGCCTTTCCTGAGCCCTGTGCACTGGGAGGGTGTGAAGACAGCAGCTGGGCATGCAGCCTGGCCACAAAACTCAGGAGTGTGTGTGTGCGTGCATGTGTGTGCACATGAGTGTGTGTGCATGGTGTGCATCTGTGCATACGTGCATGTGCACACCTGTGTACATGGGGGTGCATGATGCATGTGTGTGCACATGCATGGGTGTGCGTGTGTCTGCATGTGTGCAGGTGCATGCACATGTGAACATGTGTGTGCGCGCGTGTGCACACGTGTGCTGCATCAGTGTGCATGTGTGTGCACGTGCCTGGGTGTGCGTGTGTCTGCATGTGTGCAGGTGCGTGCACATGTGCACACGTGTGTGCACGGGCATGGGTGTGCATGTGTCTGCATGTGTGCAGGTGCATGCACATGTGAGTGTGCATGCATGTGCACACGTGTGCTGCACCAGTGTGCATGTGTGTGCACGTGTGTGGGTGTGCATATATGAACATGTGTGCACACATGTGCATGCATGCTGCGTGTGTGCTTGCATGCTTATGTGGGTGTGTGTGTGCTCCAGCTAGGCAGAGGGAGGAGCAGTTGGGGGACCACCTAGAAGTGCAAGAAAACACAGCCCCAGGTGTCAACTGTGCCTTACATGGGTTGTGATCAGGGGAGCAGAGAGAGAGCAAGCAGATCCTCCCCTCAGGCACGCGGATGGAGGCTTGGGGCAGACTATGTGCCAAGGAGTGTGCAGCAGCGTGAAAAGGCACCCACAGAATGGGAGAAAATGCTTGCAGATCGTAGATCTGATAAGGGAGGAGTATACAGAATATATAGAGACCTGAAGCCCAAGAGAAAAACAACCCCTTTCAGAAATGGGCAAAGGACTGGAATGGACACCTGTCCAGAGAAGACAGGAGCGGTCAGTAGGCACAAGAAAAACTGTTCAACATTGGCAACCCGTCCGGGAACTGCAAACCAAGACCACAGTGAGCCATACCCTGTCCCCCAGCAGGACGGCTGTGGTCAGACTGGCAGGTGCTGGCGAGGGTGTGCAGTCAGGCCCCTGGACCCTTGGGCACCGTGGGCAGGCATGTCCGAGGGTGCTGAGCCCAGCAGCCTGGCGTCCAGGGCTTGGGGAGGTGGGCATCCTCTGAGGCTCAGCCCCTCGGTCGGGGAGAATGTTCATCTCTGGCTTTTCCCGTGCCCAGCCCCCTCTGAATCAACTGGGGGACTCAGCTAGCAGGAACAGGTCGGGGTGCCCGAAGGAGGGCCTTATCCATGCAGGCCTGTCTCTGGAAGCTTGAGGTGTGTGGGGGAAGAGGGGGTCTCAGGGCCGCCCACCAGTCACATTCTCCGGGACGGGGATGTTGTCACCAGGCTGGCCGTGCTCACATTTGGCAGGGACGTTGCCTTGTGTGATGAAGGACAGGTGTCACGGACACCTGGAGTGGAGCCGGTGGGTACGGGACCTCCTGCTCATGGAGGCCACGTGGCCTTGAGGGGTGCCCAGCCCTCCCCACTTCCCCTGACTACAGCCCCTGCCCCTGACCCACAGGTTTGAAGCAGACACGTCTTCATCAACTGGTGACTTGGATCCAAGTTCATTAAAAAAAAAAAAATTGTTTTTCGTATAAAGGAGCACAATTATGGAACAGAATGCAAAATTACTATGAGTTTGTCAGATGCTGGTGATGACGGGATTGGCTGCCCTTTGTCAAGGTTTACTGATCAAATCCTCCAGAGCCCTTTGAGCCATTGTGGTGACTTAAAATTTGGGTTGGGGGAGAACTGCCTTAAAAAGCAAAAAGCAAGGGGTAGAATTAAATTGGATAATGTACTTGACCCAGTATATCCAGAATATTGTCATTCCAACTTGTGAGTCATCTCAGAACTATTTGTGGGATAGTTTATGTTTTGGGGGATTAGGGGTTTTTTGTTCCCGGACGCATCTTACACTTGTAGCGTGTCCCCGGTACAACCGGCATGCTCCACATGCTCAGTGGCCACCGTGATGGGCTGCAGGAGTCTGAGGAGTGAAGTCCGTAGCTATATTCCCATTTTATCTCTGAGGAGACTGAGGCTCAAGGTCACACATCGAGGCCACTGTGGAGCACCTGCTCCGGGATCTTCTCCCTCGCCAGGCCAGGGCCTCCCCGGGGACATTGTCCTGGTCCCTCTGATTTCCCTGGGCGTGATACCAGTGCTTCCACAGGGCCGATGCCCCCTCTCCCGTTGGCCACTGGGGATCCTGCAGCCTTGTGCACAAGGGAACATGAAGAGCAGGGGCCCTCTGAAGAGGGGGGCCAGCAGCCCAGGCGGCCTGGAGCTGGGCCAGCCTGGTCCCCAGCACCTCCCACCAGGGGGCAGCCTCGGGTCAGAAATGCGGATTGGCCGGGGGCTCTTCTGGGGTCTCCAGGGGCACTCCCGCAAGCAAGCCTGCACCGGCCTCGCTGATCAAGTGCTGGGCAGTCACACTTCCGGATGAATCTTTCTGGGATGATGGGCCCAGGGCCTCGAGATGGCTGTGGAGGAGCAGACCAAGCCCTCTGGGCAGAGAGCCTCTGTTGGGGGTGAGTGGGAGGTGCCCAGCCCGGCCCGGAAGCTGGGTTGTGGTCACCAGAGCCCTGGGTGGCCGAGTGAGGATGGCCCACACGGAGGGCAGAGAGCTGGTCACCCCGGCCTCACGGTGGATGACGCCAGGCCCCTTACCCAGAGTGGGAAGCCAGCGGGAGCTAGCGTCGCCCAGGCCAACCCATCCAGTGACGGGGCAGGGCGGGGCTCACGCCCCAGGTTCCGCCACTTGTCATCCCTGAGGAAGGGCACTCTCCGCCCTGGGCTCCTCGTGGGGGGTCCAGGAGAGGTGTGGCTCAGCGTCCCCTAGGCCCTGAGGCCCTGCAGATGTGCCCCCTGGACCACCAGCCCCGAGCCTGTCTTTGGGCCTTCTCTATCCTGGAGGTGGCCCGGGTCATCCTGACACAGAGGGACCCAGACGTTTGCCATGTCCGCGAAGCTGCCTGAGTGTGGCAGGGCCCAGCCCCTCCCCTCCAGCACACTTGTCCACCTGAGGGGCCCCCAGGGGCAGGCGCTGGTGTACCTTCCCACGAGTTGCTGCCTCTGCCTGGGCCTCTGACCCTCAAATCCCATTTTCACACCCCAAGGAGCCTGCTGCTGGAAGCCCCCTTTGAGGGATCCCTTAGATAAAGCAGAGGGTCCTTTTGTTGGGGGACAAAGGCCTGTGCCAGCTTCCTGGGGCAGGGTCCTGCTGCATTTCAGAGCCATGGTCCTGGTGTGGACCCATCATCTCCACTCAAGCAATGTCTTGTCTCTAGAATGTTCTGTCCCTGACTTTCCTGGGGGCTTCTGCCCACTGGCTCCCAGCCTGCTTTGCTTTCTCCCAGCCATGGGTCCTCTCCAGGCCCCTCCTCCAGGCAGCCTTCCCGAACCCCCTCTAAACTCCTGCTGCACTTGAACTTGGAGCATTGGCTCTCCGCGCCCCACCTGAATTGATATTCTGATCGCCTCTTCCCTGGGACATTTGTCGGATTGTCCTTACTTTCCAAGTCAAGGATCACCTATATACAATTCAGTGCAGAAATCCCAAGGGCACAGCCCGATAAGTTTTCACATACGTGTCTCCTGTGTAACCACCACCCAGACCAGGATACAGAACCTTCCCAGCTCGTGGGTGATGGGGATCTCCCCTCCGGGGTCCCCTGCCTCCTTTCCCTCCCCTCTGTGCAGGTCATTCCGCTTGCCTCTCCCTGTAGCTGGGCTCTGAGCATGTTTTCCTCAGATTTGCAGAGACTCCATGCTGCCTACAGAGCCCCTGACATCCTCAGCCTGATTGCGAAGGCCTGCCCAGATACTGCCCACACCAGGCGTCCCCTGCATACACTGTCCACACCGGGCACCACGTCCCACCTCGCTTTCCCGCCTCCACGCCGTCGTCTGTGCCGTCCGCCCACCCCCTTACTTCAAGTTCAGCTCATCATTCGGGAGCAGCTCTCAGAACCAGGGGCTGTCCCTGCCCTCATTGCGACCTGCCCCAGCTGACCATGTGGACCTTTCCTGTCCTCCTGAGACAGCCTTGCTTGTGTCCTTGTGCCTGGAGCGGAGCAAATGCTCCACGAGCACCTGTTGGAAGAACAGATGTGGGGTTTTTGCCTGGATCAGTCAAGGTGACAAGCAACCAAAACTGACTTTAGCAAAATTTAATTAAAAAAAAAATTTTTTTTGATGTCTGGGGTCCAGATGGTGATTGAAGATATGCACCTGCTTTCATGCCCTTTGCAGCTTCCCATGAATGACAGTAATAAGAGATTTTTACAGGCATAAATCTTCAGGTATAAGGAGGACAGCAGAGGACGTGACAGCAGCAAATGTTAGAAACCGGAACAGAGACGACAAATGGTAGTGACATGCCGTCTCGGAGAAGTCAACCCTCAACAGCCGTGGGAAAGCTGAGACCAGCCTGACTTGTCTCCCGGATCCTCAGAGGGGCTGACAAGGAGGTGTTACTGGGACGTGCAGGAAGGGGGCGAGATAGTCCCCAGACGCCCCTCCCCGACCCCATGTGTCCTCTCCCCAGCCCAGCCCTGAGAGGGAGGGAGCGGTGCTGGGAGCTCCTGGGGACCCCAGGCCCCACAGATGGCAGGCGTCCTGGACTGACGGCAGACGGGGACAGACTTCCACGCCACTCAGAAAACGAGCGTCTTTGGGAACGGAGCAGTCCTAGAGGAGAGACCCAGCAAAGACCCTGACAACAGCTCCCTGCCCGGCCGTTTCCTCCAGCCGGCCGGCCCCACCCAGCGTCCCCCAGACGGTGGCTTCCTCCTCTCTCTCTCCCGGTAACTCTCTCTGGGGGGGGGGGGGGGGAATGCCAGCACATGTCAGGACACTCAAGTGGCCCTAAGGAGGGTCACCGGTCAAGGACTCAAGACCCTCACCAATAGCCAGTGGGAAGCGGGGCCTCCTACCCCAGTCGGGCCTTCAGATGTCAGCAGCCCCAACCAACATTTGCCCCCTTGTGAGGGCAACCTCGTGAGAAACCCCAAGCCGGAGCCACCACGTGACGTCACTCTAGAATTCCCGACCCACAGAAACAGATAATCAGTGATCGCTTCTGTGGCTGTTGTTCTAACCTCTTATTTTGAAATAATCACGGGAAGCTGCAAAGACAGCAGAGAGGTCCTGTGTTTTTCTCCAGCGGCTACATCTCATGTGATCATAGTATCAGAGCAAAACCAGGAGGTTGACGTTGTACAACAGGTGTGTGTACTTCTGTGTCCCTGATCACGTGTGTGAATGTGGAGCCACCACCACAACCAAGACCCAGGAACACTCCATCCCCATGCGGAACCCCCTCGTGCCGCCCCTCAGTCGTACAGCCGACCCCAGACCACCATCCCTCATCCTGGCGACCACGAGTCTGGCTTCTGTCTCTGTGGTTTTGTCATTTCGAGAATGTTACCTAAATGAGATCATACCGTCTGTCGCCTTTTGAGGTTAGCGTTTCTCACTTAGTGGCGCCATGATGCCAGGAAAAGGTTCATCCTTTCCATCCCCATGCCACAGGATGCCCCACTGCAGATGCGCTGCTCGTGATTCGCGAGCTCTTGTAGCGGGCGCAGAAGCGTGCTCTGGTCTGCATTTGCCCAGTGGCTGGTGCTGTTTGTCACATCCTCTTCAGTGAAACATCTCTGCATGTTTTTGCCCATTTGGCAGGTTTTGTGAGTTCTTACATACTCCAGATATGAGTCCTTTGTCAGATAATGTGGTTTGCAAATGTTTGCTTCCGGTCTGTAGCTTGTCTTTTCGTCCTTCAGGAGGGTCCTCTGCAAGGCAGCAGGATTCGATTTTGATGAGGATTGGCTTATTGATTTTTTTCTTGTATAGATTGTCATTTTGGTGTCAGTTCTAAGCTCTAGATCCTGAAGATTTTCACCTGTATTATCTTCTGAAAGTTTTATATTTAATGCACGGTCCATTTTGAGTTAGTTTTCTAAATCAGGTGGGTTGTGTGAATTGCAGTTTGCTTTTTGCCTGTGGATATTCAGTTGCTCCAGTATTGTTTACTGAAAAGGCAATCTTCCCTCCACTGAATTGCTCTCGCATTTTTGTCAAAAGTCAGCCACCTATGCAGGGCCTTTCGTGGGTTCTGTACCCCGGCCCATTGGTCACTGTATCTGCCTTCTGCCGATCCCACCCAGTGTTGGTCACTGCCACTCTCTAGTAGGCTTGAATTTGGGTAGACGGGCTATTCTCACTTTTCTTGTTGAAATTTGTGTTACCTCTTCAAGTCCTTTGCCTTTCCCCGTCAATTTTAGCATAATTATGTCTATATTTACAAAAAAGAATATTTCCAGAATTTTTATAGGAATTGCATTAAATCTGTATATCAGTTTGGGGAAAAGTGACATCTTCCCAACGTTGAGCCTTCTAATCCATGAGCATAGTATGTCTTTCCATTTGATTTATTTCTTTCTTCAGAGTTTGCAGTTTTTAGTATAGACATCTGTACACGTTTTATTAAATTCACATCTGTGCGTTTTGGAGTTTTTTTTTTTTTTGAGTGATTGTAAATGGTACTGTTTTTTTTCGTTGTTGTTTGTTTCTTTTAGAGGAAGAGAGAGAAAGTGCATGTGTGTGAGCAGGGGTGGGAGGGAGGGGCAGAGGGAGAGAAAGAATCTCAAGCAGACTCCATGCTCAGCATGGAGCCCGAAGTGGGGCTCGATCTCACGACCCTGAGATTATGACCTGAGCCTAAATGAAGAGTTGGACGCTTAACCAACTGAGCCACCCAGGCACCCCTGGTATTGTACTTTTCACACAACAAAATGATATAACAAACACAGATACAATAATACCACAAAAATAATCAATGTTTACTTTTTTAAAAATGTCTTTGTTGAGATGCAATTAGCACAACATAAAATGTACCTGTTGTACATGACTCCTACCAAATTTACAGGATTGTGCAACCACAGTCCAGTTTCAGAACCTTTCCATCACACCAGAAGCTTCCCCCAGCCCATCTACCGCCCATCTACTGCCCATCTACCGCCCATCTACCGCCCATCTACCGCCCATCTACACCATCTTCCCCCTGCCCCCCTGCTTCCACCCAAGCCCCGGTCATCAAGTCCATAAATCTGCCTTTTCTGAATGTTCACATACATGGAATCCTTCAATATGGAGTCCCCCGCATCCAGCTGCACTCAGCATCATGTTCTTGAGGCTCATCCATGTTGCAGGGATCTGTACCTCATTCTTTTCCTGGTGAACAGCATTCTGTAGTGTGGATGCACTACATTTGGTGCATCCCTTCCCGAGCCGATGGATATTTAGATGGTTTCCAGCTTGGGGCCGTTATGGAAATACCACTACGAACATCCATATACTCAGCGTGTGGATATGTTTTCATTTCTCTTGGGTAGATTCCTGAGGATGGAACTCCCGGGTCGTATGATAAGTTCATGTTTAACTTTTTAAAGAAGCTGCCAGGCTGCTTTCACAAAGTGACCATACTGTGTTATACCAGCAATGCATGAGGGGTTCCAACTGCCCCCCATCGTGCGCTTAATTATTGTCTTTCTTGATTATAACCCTTCCAGTAGGTGTGTCCTGGGATCTCATTGTGGTTTTAATTTACATTTCCTTAATGACTAATGACGTTGAGCATCTTGCTTATATGCTTGTTATCAATTCATGTATCTTCTCTGACCAACTGTTCAGGTGTTCTGCCCATTTTTCCATTAGGTTTTCTTACTGACTTGTGTTTGTTTTCTATATATACATGTGTATATGGACACGAGTCTTTTATCAGATATACACTTTACACATATTTTCCCCCAGTTTATGGCTCATCTGTTCATTTTCTTAATGGTGTCACTTGAAGAGAATTTTTTTTATTTTTGATGAAGTACAGCTTATCGATTTTTCTTTTATGGATTGTGCTTTTTTGATGGTATATCTAACTCAAGGTCATAGAGATGTCCTCTGTTTTCTTACAGAAGTTTTATAGTTTTCGCTGTTACATGGAGCATTTTGAGAGATTTCTTGTGCTTGGTGTAAGGTTTATCCTGTGTTTATAATACCCAATTGTTCCAGTGCCATTTGTTGAAAAGACTATCCTTTCTCCATTGAATTGTCTTGGTACTTCGGTTGAAAATCAACTGCCCATAAATACAAGGGCTCATTTCTGGACTCTCAGTTCTGTTCCACCGATCTGTATGCCTAGCCTTGTGCCGGTACAGTACTGTCTGGATTCCTGTGGTTTTATTCCAGTTTGTAAGCTGTGTAGTGCCGGTCCTCCAGCTTCACTCTTCTCTTTCAAAATTGTTTTGGCAATTGCTCTAGGTCCTTTGAATTCCCATATAAACTTTGGGATCAGCTTCTCAATTCCTACCCAAAAAAACCTACTAGGATTTTGATAAAGATCGTATTGAATCTATAGGTCACTTTGGGGAGAATTGAATATACAATGTCTTTCCATCTACTAAAGTACTACTTGGGTCAGTGACGTTTTGCTCTCTTCGGTGTACAAGCCTCGTCCTTCTTTTGTTATGTTTATTCCTAAGCATTGTGTTATTGTGGATGGAATTATTAATTTTATTTTCGGAACGTTCAT
The DNA here is from genome assembly GCF_009762305.2 of Zalophus californianus. Classification (NCBI taxonomy): domain Eukaryota; kingdom Metazoa; phylum Chordata; class Mammalia; order Carnivora; family Otariidae; genus Zalophus; species Zalophus californianus. The sequence continues at coordinate 112,217,065 of NC_045604.1, read as the reverse complement.
TGCTTGTATACAGAACTATAATTGATTTCTGTATATTAATCTTATATCCTGCTACCTTGCTAACCTGGTTTATTAGTTCTGGTAGCTCTTTGTGGGGATTCCTTAGGATTTTCTACATTAAGGATTATGCCATCTGTGAATAAAGATAGTTTTACTTCTTCTTTTGCAGTCTGGATTTCTTTGGTTTCTTTCTTTTTTTAGTTCATTTTATTTATTCCTTATTCCACTGGCTAGAGTCTTCAGCATAATGTTGAATAACAAGGATAATAGATATCCTTTGTTCCTCAGTCCTAAAAGGGGAAAAATCCAGTCTTTCATCATTAAATACAACAAATAGCTGTAGCTTCTTATAGATGCCTATATCAGTTTGAGGAAATCCTCTTCCATTTCTAGTGTGTTGTGAGTTTTTATTATCAACTGGTGTTAATCTTGATCAGATGATTTTCCTGCATCTATTGACATGATTGTGTGTTTTTCGTCCTTTATTCTATTAATGCACATTATTGGTTCTGAACATTAAGCCAACTTTGCATTCCTGGAATAAATTCCGTCTGGTCATGGTGTAGGATCCTTTTTGCATGTTGCTGGATTCTGTTTGTAATATTTTATTAAGGATTCTTGCATCTGTGTTCCTGAGGACATAGATCTGCGGTTTTCTTGTGATGTCATTGTCTGACTTTAGAATTAGGATAACGTTGCCCTCATGCTTTATCTTGTGATGGATTTGATATTATTTCTTCTCTAAGTATATGGTAGAATTTACCAGTAAGGCCATGTGGGCTAGACTTGCATTTGTGGGAAGATATTAACGTAGCCACCCCAACTCTCACATGGCTGTTCTTTACATATCCATTTACCTTCATCTCCTTCATCTGTTTGTGTCTTTGAATCTAAGGTTTAGGCAGCGTGGAACTGGATCTTGATTTTTCTTAAGCATTTAGAAAATATAGTCTGAAAACCTCTGCCTTTTGATTGGGATGTTTAGACCCCAATTTACCTTTAATGTAATTATTGACATAATACCTATCAACCTAATTCTGTGATCCTCCAACACCAAAAGAGTGTCCTACAGTTCAGTTCTGACACTAACTACCTGGAGTCAGTGCAGACCCCACAGGTGAGGGGCCCCCACTTCAGACATCAGCTGCAAGTCCAGGGTCCCCAGGCTGCCCGCACACCTGTCTGACTTGGCTGCACATTCATTGGCTCCCATGACTTCCCTCAGGGTCAGTAATTCACTAGAATGACTCCTAGAACTCAAGAAAGGATGATACTTAGGATTACAGTCATAATACAAAGAATACAACTCGGGAACAGCCAAATGGAGGAGATGCACAGGGCAAGGGGGGGGTGGGGAAGAGGGGTGCCCAAGGTTCCACACCCCCTCCAGATGCACCACCCTCCCAGCCCATCTATGTCACCACCTGGAAGTTCCAGACCCCCTTGTTTGGATGGGGTTTCACTACTTAGGCTTGGCTGATTAAATCATTGGCCATTAATCATTAAACTCAGTCTTGAGCCCTCTCCCTTCCCTGGAGGCTGAAAGTTCCAACCCTCTAATCTTGGTTGGTTCCTCTGGGGCCCACCCCTCCCAAAGCTGTCCAGGGCACTGCCCCATCTGGCGTCCCCTCATTAACATAAACCCAGGTGTCTGCCACAGGGGCTGATTATGAATAACAGAAGGCATCAGTCAGGAAATTTCAAGTGTTTAGGAGCTCTGTTCCAGCAACAAAGACCAAATATATACACTTGACTATTCCACAGTTAGGTTTACATCTTTAATTTTGCTGTTTACTTTCTATATGTCTCCCGTCTGTTTCCTTCCTCTGTTCCTCCTTCGCTACCTTCTTTCATGTTATGTAAATGTTTTTTAATGTGCTGTTTAAATTTCTGTTGTTTTTTTTTAACTCTGTTAGTTTTTTCTCGTAGTGATTGCTCTGAGGAGTGCATGTGCCTCTTAACACAATCTCCTTCTGATTAATCCTGATTTAATTCCAGGAAAACATGGAAACTTTACTGCCTGTAACTCGGTGTCTCCCCACTGCCCTGTGCTGTTATTGTCAATACAACACTTCAGCGAGATGTGTGCATGTAGTCTGGTGTGTTAATATGTGCAGTTATCCCCAGGGCTTTCCATTTCTCTCCGTGGACTCAAGTGACCACCACGTGTTGTTTCTTTTACAGCCTGGAGGACTTCTTTTAGCTTTTATTGTAAGCCAGGTCTGCTAGCAACATTCCCTTAGACTTTTCACACCTGGAAATGGTTTAACTTCATCTTCATTTTTGATGGATAGTTTTGCTGGATATAGGATTCTGGGTTGGCTTTTTTTTCCCTTTAACACTTCCACCATGTCTTTCCATTGTCTTCACTGTCTTCTCTTGTTTCTGATAAGAAGTGAGCTGCTAAAGCTGTTGTTCCTGAATATGTGAGGGTGGTTTTCCTCTTGCTGTCACATACTTTTCTCCCTGGTTTGATTATGGCCTTGTGGGGGCCTTGAGCCTGTGGGTGCAATAGCTCTGACCTTGCAAATTCCACTCAAGACGCAAGTCTGGGAAGCACATACGTCAAGCAGCCTGTCCTTGCTGATCTGGGCAGTGAGAAGAAGGGTCCAGCCAGAGGACCCTCCAGGTACTTCCAGGGTAACTCCCAGAGATGGGAGGGCAGACTCCAGGATCATCCACACCCCAGGACCACACTGTGCAGGGCAGGGCAGGTCTCCAAAGGGAAGTTGGCTTGTGCTTGGAAAGGGGCAAGTGAAACAGTGTCCCTTCCCACTGGATGGGGAGGAGTTAAGGAAGGTGACAGTGTATAGGGAGAGAATCAGGAGAAGGGCATTAGGGCAGAGTGGTCAGTGGGGGCAAAGGTTTGGAGGCTACACAGTGTGCGAGCAGTATGTGCTCTTGTCTGCCTGGGGACAGGAGCACGGAGGTCGGGAGGGACTGGTGAAGCCACCCCGTTGCCTCACATGGGCTCATGATCCACATCATAGTGATGCTGTCATTTCGCCAATGCTGCCCAGCAAAAGTTGGGCCTCTCTCTCACCCATTGTCTGGTTGAAGCAAGCCCTGACTCAGAGACTCAGAGCCTTATCCAGGGCTGGCCCTGACTCCTAACTCATGTCTTCTCCAGGCCTCGGTTTCCCCACCTACCAAAGCCAGGGTGCACTCACCTTCCCAGGCTGCTGAGAGGCCAGAGCGTGGGAAAGTGCTCAGCTACACGTCCATGGCCAAAGACACGCCAAGGCCATTGTACCAGCCCGGTCTCCTGGGCGGTTGCCACACTCTGGCGCCCCAACAATGCCCGCCTCTGAGTGGAACTGCGGGTGGGCCGTAACCATGGCGAGGGGCCCTGCAAGGCAGCAGCGCCAACTGCCTATCCAGGGTCAGCCCGGCCTGTGGCCCTGGTTACGGCTTTGTCCCGCGGGCTGGAACCGGTCCCGTGCTAGCGGGCTGAGAATGGCTGGCTGTCAGGGAGGGCAGTGCTTACCGAAAAGGAATGGAGCTCTTGGCTGGAGAGGAGTTGAGGTTGAGAGGAAGATGGGGAGCTGTTTCCAGGGTCCTGAAACCACAGCCGGGTTTGGGTCGGAGTGCAGCCTGGGTCACCGCACTCCTGGCAGTGCCTTCCCCGCAGGGCTGTGAGGAGCCTCTCCACCCCCACCACACCCCCCACCCTCTGTGCAGGGCCCCACAAGGTGCAGGAGGCTGCCTCTCCAAGTTCCGGGATGTTCCAGGCAGCTGGCCAGAGTACACGGGGTCCCCTCTGGGCTTCCCCACGCTCTCTCACAGCCTGGCTGTGGCTCGGCCACCGGCTCTGCCTCCTTCCCGTGAAGTGTGGGGCATGAGTGTGGGGCCTCTGCCAGGCCCGGAGCGGCCAGCTCCTCTCCAACCATGGGGATCAGAGTCTCCCCAAAATTTGTGTTTACAAACCCATGTTTGCAAACTTAAGACCTCATTTTTTTTTTAAGTAAGGAGAAAAACAATACAAATGGGACTCTGCATTTATGTATTCTTCCAATTGCAGCCGCCCAAATATCTAGAGGACTCTGGAATCGGATCGCCTGGGTTCAAATCCCAGCTCTGCTCCAGACATGCTGTGTGACCTCAGGCAGATGCATCTCCTCTCTGTATCTGAGTCCCCTCATCTATGAAGACAACCCCGTAGGGCTTTTGTGAGGATAAGCGAGGTCATCACTGAGTGTTTAGAAAGGACACCTGCTCCCCTGAGCCCTCAAGGGCCTGGCCCTGCTCCGAGCCTCCACTGCTCCAGCTCTCCTGAGTTCCCTGGCTGACCTCACCTCTGCCAGGTCTGCCTTTAGCCCCTGAAACCCTCACGAAGAACCCAGCCAGGGAGGGCGAGAGAGCGGAGAGGGAACTGGGTGTGGGAGTGGCCCAGACTCTGGAGGACCTAACTGTCAGAGGCGTTACCACCCACCCCCAAGCTGGGGTCAAGACCCCACCCCACTGGAGGGGCCTCCAGAGGAGGTGGGAGGTTAGGAAGAGCCTCAGGGGGAGGGGGAGAGGCAGGGTGGTGTTTCTTCCCCCACCAGTCATCCTCTCTCCTACTTGGAGCCCCCCACCCCCCCTTCCCTGTTGGTCTGGGCTGCCCTTGCCTCCTATCTGCTCTCCCCACCCATGGGAACCTAAAATAGGGCTGGGGGGCTAAAGCACAATGAGGCCAGCCAGACCCTATCCTACCCCCCTCTGCAAACCAGAGGCACTGCTCCCCAGTAAAAAGCCAGGACCATGCATGATACAGAGAGGGGGTTTGGTCCTCTCTGTAGGACCCCACCCTCCGTGGACCTCCATGGCCTGACAGGCCTTGTCTCCAGGACCCGCCACGCCACCGGCCAGAGGGGACAGCCCCAGGGTCAAGCACCCACACCAGTGCCACCTCGACCTCCTGCAGGAGAACCATCAGGCCCAGAAGACCCAGGGCTGAGGATCCCCCCCAAGTCAGCTGGGGGCTGGTGTGCTGGGCTCCCGTGGTGACATCCATGGTGCACCAAAGCTGGACCTGGGGTGCCCTGCAGAGAAGGGGTGCAAGCAGGGGGTGTCATGCTTCCCTTTTTGCCCCACCCCCACCTCCCGGCAGTCCTGGGGCCATGGAGAGGGCAGAGAGGGAAAGCCTTTGGGTCTCATCCAAGAGGTGTGCTCCCAAGGGGAGAGGACCCACTGCCCCGTTGCAGGGAGGACATGATCCTCTGGCAAGTACTCCTACAATGAGAGCCCTCACGGGCCCTCCCCCATCTTGGCCACCCTACTTGTCCCACTTTGACCTCTGCCCCTGGGTGAGTAGAAGCCACAACCCCTGCCCAAACCCCTCCTTCCAAGCTGTCCCTCCTGCCCAGGGCTCCTCCCCTATCCCAGCTGCGCCCCACAGGTGCCCATGGCCCCCCAGCCCCCCGGGGTCCCATCCCCTTGGGCGGGGCTGCTCATCTCCTGCCGGGGTGGGGGGGGTGTCTCTGTGGCCACCGCTGGGGGTGGGGGCTCAGGTCCTCCTGGCCCACCCTCTGGAGTGGAGGGCTGCTCGGCTTGGTGCTGAAAAGACAGCTCCGGTCAGCGGCCAGAGGATCCGAGGGAGGGAGCTTGGGAGAACCGCTCTACTGGCAGGCCTGCCGCGGTGATGCAGGGTGACCAGTGGCGAGGGGCTAGCTGAGTCCAGCGTCCAGGTCGCACCGCCGCCCCTCGCTGTTGTCCACACCTTGCCCCCCGGCCCCTCTCTGTGTGCCAAGCGTCCCCCGCCCGGCAGCACCAGGCCCCACAGCCCGCAGACTCCTGGAGACGCTACTACCCCATTTCATAGGAGAGGAAAGTAGGCCTCAAAGAAGAGCTACAAAGGGGTAGCGAACGTTCGGGATGCGTGAGCTGGGGTGTCCAGGTGCGGGTCTGAGGTCGGCCACTTGGGTTGAAATGCGTGAAAACCCAGGACGGGGCAGGAGGAAGCCATGGGGCAAAGCGCTAGGCCCTGAATGCAGGGAGCAGCAGAGTCACAGGCGTTCACTGAACGGCATTTCCACTTTCCGTACGTCTGAAACTTTTTGTGACAAAATGTGGGGGGAGAAATGCACACACCCCTCCCCGTCACTGCTCCGAGCAGCCCATGCAGCCAGGTTTCCCGAGCCCTTCGAGATGGTTGACGGTGCACAGTCCGGCGTGTACCTAGCTCTTCTCGTCCCACCGTGGGGCAGGCCTTGCTGCCCGTGGGCTGCTGTCCCCACTGCTGCCGGCGTGGGACCTCCAGCGTGGACACCTGCGGGGCCCCCGGGACAGGCAGCACCCACACCCTGTCACAGGATCGGCCCTCGGCGCCCCAGGTGGTGATAGGCTTTGCCACTCGAGGCCACCGAGGCAGAGGGGAGGTGCACTGGGGGTGTCACTGTAGCCCGAAGCACCTGGCCCTCGTGGCCCCCAGCCCTCCAGGGTCCTGCTCGGCATCAGCCTCCCTCCGCACCCCTACACTCATGGTGGCTGTTCCAAAACCTGCAGGAAGAGACGGGTGAGCCGAGGCCCAGGACACCCGGCGTGGGCATGGAGACATCCAGGGGGCCTGGCAGGGAGCAGCTCTGGCCTGACCCCGCGCTACCCTGGCAGGGAGGGAGCAGAGGGGCTCATGCAGGCCATGTTCTCCTGCTCTTGGGGGTGCTGTGTGCTCCTCAGAGCTGTCCCAGTCCCATCTACAGAATGGGGAACTGAGGCTCAGAGAGGGGGTGACTTGCTCAAGCCCACATAGCGTTTGTGCATTCACTCCATCCTTCAGCCTGGTGCCAGGCCCTGGCACCTGCCGTCAATTAGGCAGGGGGGCTGCTGGCCATTCCTGATGCTCCCCGTCTCCACCTTGGGCCCAGGTTCTCATTCTGGGGAAACAAAGTATGGGTCTTTACCACCTGGATTTGGGGTTGAGGGGAAACCCGTGTCTGGAGTGCCCTCTGCTGGGTGGTCTGTTTCTCATGGGGCCCTGGAGGCTTTAGGAAGGGGCTAGAATATTGGGGTGGGGGGGCAGAAAGGCACTCCCCCACCCTCAGGTGTCCAGGTGAGACAAAGCAGGGTGAAAGTTGGCTTTAGACCAGAGGTCTCGAACTGACTGCCCCTGGGGCAGCTTGCTTAGAGATTGGTGCTGGGTTCAGGGCTCACCATGGAGCCCAGTATTTAAAAACAGAGGTATCAGATGCATTAACTTCAGATCTTTTAAAATCAGAAGATCTGCCCACTCTGCACGCTTTCCTGTGCATAGGAAGAAGGAGCTGAGTGTGATGGGCTATGTACCTTCCTGTTAGCCACAGACCACACTGGTCCCTTTCACCCTGTGCCCACCTGCCTCATTTCGTCACGTGGCCCCGTGGGCATTTGCCCTGTCTTCTTGGCCGTCCAGAGGGCCTGGTACCTTCAGCCAGCCGGTGGCATCAGAAGCCTGTACACCTAACCCTGCAAGGGCCACCGCCTCCTGGCCAAGACAGCTGAGCTTCCCCAGACAGGCCTGGCCCAGTGGACCACCCCCGTGCGTGTGTGCATGCACACGCACACACAACTGGGGGGAATCCGGCCCTCTGAGGGGTTGGCTGTGCTTGCCCGGAGCAGGGGGCTGTCCTGGTGGGCCTCTTCTGACTCCTCTGGCTGGAGCACCCCACCCTGCTGAGGTCTTAGGGTCTCTGAAGGGTATCGAGGAATGTGTGGCCTCCTTCGAAGGAGCCTCCGTTATGGCACAGAGGAGGGACGGACGCGAAGAGCAGATTTAAGCCTCCTCTAGAATTTGCTTCAATCACTACTGTGGTAGGGAGTGAACTGCTTGTCCCTAGAATGGTTTAAGCGGGGTCTGTTTCCGTTTACTCATTTATTTAACAGATATTTATTGGTGCGTAGGATGTGCCAGGCCTTGTCGCAGATGTGAGGACTTCCATGGTGACCTCCCTGGGCGGCCGGCCGTGTCCTGGAGCTGACCGTCGGTGGGGACGGACAACTGGTGCACCTGTGGTGGATGCTAAATCCATGAACCACAGGTGCTAGTTGGGATGAGCAGTGGGAAGGAGCAAGCCAGGCTGAGTGCTGGGGAAGAACGGCAGGGAGGTGCTGGTGCCAAGGCCCTGGGGCAGAGATGGCTCCGCGCGCTCCAGGATGGGAAAGGAGGTGAACAAGCAACAGGATGGATGAAGCCAAAGGTGCAAGGCCTTTGGGCCGTGGCGGGGAGGAGATTGGGCTCGTTCTCATCTCTCGAGTTTAGGGACCAGCTTATTACAGTCGGAGCCCTTATGATTCTGTGGCCCCTGTTGGGGGGTGACGTCTCTAGCTTGTTCAAAGCTCGGAGTGATTCTCTTCAAGTCAGCCATTCAGTAGTTCACTTACTCTTCAGCAAATATCTCCAGAGCCAGCTGTGCTCTGGGGCAGCCGGGGCTGGGGGCTGGGGGCTGGGGGAAGACCTGGCCCCCCACCTCCAGAAGAGGCAGTGTGATGGGGGTGGGGAGGAGAGGCCAGCAGAGGGTGTAAAGCACAGCTGGAGGTCAGGGAGGGCTTCATGGAGGAGGCGTCAGCTGAGGGACCAGCCACGGGACTGCAGTGCTGCGCTGGGACACAGTTCCAGGCCCGCCAGACAGGCACCCACACTGAGTGCTGAGGGCAGGGGCAGTAGCGGCAGGGGCCATCACGAGGTGTACCACCTCTGTGTCAGGACCCTCTGAGCTCATAGCTCCCTGCGCCCCCTCTCACAGAAGGGGAGACTGAGGCCCAGGAATGAATGCATGGGTCCAGTGCCTCTGTGGTCTGAATTGCCCCTTGGCAGCTTGTAACCGGGAACAGGCAAAGGGCTGATTCGAAGCTGACTCAGCTCGGGGCCAGCAATCGAGGGATGGGTATGCGTGGGGTCCGTCAGGCCTGGAATTTTTGGCTCCCTCCCTCATTTACTGAGCCTCTCAAGTTACTTAACCTCTCTGAGCCTGTTTCACATCTGCAGGATGAGTGTTGCTCTCCCTACCTGGCTTGAGTTCTTGGGAGATGTGCGGGCCTGGCCCTTGTGTAGAGCCCAGCAAAACTCAGAGGCAGTGTGTCCGGCTCTGAGCCACAGGCCATCCCCAGGCTTAGTGCCCCCATCCCCGCCCCCGGGAAAAGAAAGGCTGGCCTCGAATTTTGCTTTTTTGCCCTCCCACCTTGCATGGCTATTGGGGAGACAGCACTTCATGACAGGGGCCTTTGGTCTGTAGGGAAACTGAGGCCCACAGAGGGTGAGCCGCCCACTCAGGTCACAGAGCATCAGGGCCTGGCACCAGTCCCCAAGAACAGAAGCAGCCTGGCCAGATCACAGACGCGGGTCGGGACGCCCCTGCCCCACACGGCGTGGGCACCCCCTTCCCAATACCCCAGGCCTTCCCAGGGTACGGGCCAGCCTGCCGGCCCCCAACCTCCCCCAGCCTCCGTCTCATCTGTCATGGACACAAAAGGCCAGGCCTCCCACAGGCGGGGGCAGGGCGGGAAGGGGCTCCTGGGCCAGCTGGGCTGTGGACACCGGCAGGGAAGTGCGTGGAGACAGGAAGGAAGTGCACTGCTGGAGTCTGGGGCCACCATTGTCTCACCTGGGGGTGGGGGTGCTGAGATGGCCCCACCCTGCGGCTGACTCCTGCACCCTAGCCTCAGTTTCCCTGTCTGGAAAACCTCAGGCAGACGCGTGTGTGTCTGGAATTGCAGAGCAGGTGACACGTGCAGCCGGCCATCCAGTGCTTTGCCCGGATCCACTCACGGGCTGAGGGCTCCACTTGTCCCCACAGGCTCCGGAACCAGCCCAAGGTCATACCTCAGGGCAGCAGGGCTGGAACCCAGACCTGGGCTGCAGGCCCCAGAGTCCAGGGCCTTACCTGCTCAGCCCTCCTGTCTGCTACACCCACCTGCCTCTCCCTTCAGGGATCCCTTGTTCAGGCTAAATCCTGGGGAGCCTCATCCTGAGCAGCGACATCCCCACTTTCATCAAGATTGTTGGATAAACATACGATAGGTGGATAGAAGGGTAGACAGACGACTGACTGGTAGATACAGCAGCTGGGTGGAAGCCAGCACTGGGAAGCTGCTAGCTGCACTCCCCGTCCCCAGACGAGATTTTCAGGGCTCCCTCCCTTCCTTTGCGCCCACCCTGCCCCCACTCCTCTCTCTCTCTCTCTCTCTCTCTCTCTCTCTCTCTCACACACACACACACACACACACACACACACACACACACACACACACACACACACACACACACACACACACACACACACACACAGCAGGGCTGGAGCACGTCTCACTTCCAGGTGGGACCAGGAGAAACAGGAAAGACTCCTTCCTTCCACCCAGCAGGAAGCAGGGCCAGGAGGCTTCGGGACCTCCCAGCAGACTGGGACTGGGCAGGATGCTTCCCCAAGGGCTGAGCCAGAGGGGGTGTGCCCAGGGGTCTTGCAAGGGCAGCTGGCCAGGAGCCCCCCATCATCCGATGTCATCTGACACTACTCCCCTTCCAGGGAACGAGGGGAAGGGGGGAGGGGTCAGACCATCCCCAGGGCACACAGGTCTCAGGGGACACCCCACCCCATCTCTGGTGGGGGAGTCTAGGGCTGCATCCATCACCCCGACCTCACCCCCTCCGGTCCCCCCATGGCAGCCGAGCCCCTGCAGCCTGCTCAAACTTTATTGAAGGTAGAGCTAGAATAGGAGGGGCCAGAACCACAGACCACTCCCCTCAGCTCCCTCTGCGTGGGCTCCACTGGACAAGGGATGGTTGATGGCCGAGGCTCCCTCCGGGGACTTCGGGCACAGCTCAGTGGCCCCCATCCCTGCAAGCATCCAAGACACCCGCCTCAGCCCCAGCCCCAGCCCAGACCCCAGCCCGGCCTTGGGGGTGGGATGTGGACAGGGGGCCCTGTTCCCTTGGGCTTGCAGAGGACCAAGCAGGGCCCCCCGCCCCCGGGGCTGCTGGGGCCTGATGGGTCCCCCGCGTGCGGCAGGGGGGCAGAGCTGGAGAGCGGTGGGGCGGGGTGGGGGCAGGTACGTTACCACCAGCTCAGGTCCCTCCTGGCCAGCTCCACCTGGGCCAGGCGGTGGTCACTCAGCACCTGCACCCGGGTGATGGCCGCCAGTGGCCTGTGGCGGTGTGCATACTGCAGCACCTTGTGCTCCTGGGCGTGGACATGGAAGTGCTCCTCATCTGAGCTGACCTCCATCTGGGGACGGGAGGCCGGTGACCCACGGCCTGCCACGGAGCCCGGGTCCCCTCACCGCGCAGAATGCCCCGTCGTGCAGGCCCGCCCCAGTTGGGAGCCCCGAGCCCCGGCCGGACGGACGTCCGCTTCCTCACTGAGGGGTGCACCCACCCGCACCCAGCAGTGAGACTCCCCGCGGTCTTTACCTGTAAACCTCCACAGTATGTAGGGACACAGCGTCCTTCCCATAAAGCAGCGGTAGCTAAGCTCACAGCCCGATAGCCTCACGGGTACCCCAGTCCTGGCCTCCCCCTCCCCCCACGGGCCTCCGCTCCCCCCTTCACCTCAAAGGGCTCCCCCAGCACCAGCCGGAAGACGCTGGACACTTCCTCCTGGCCCCAGCGGCCCCCCTGGAAGGTGTTGCCCACCAGGGTGGCGCTGGAGAACCGGGGCTTGACGTGGAAGGCAATGTCCCCCGCCTCAGACAGGAAGTTGATCTCAAACCTGGGGGGTGTCATGGGGGCTGTGAGACAGCAGGTGCCTGGGGAGTCACCCCGCCCAAGGCTGAGAGGGGGCCCCTGGGGTGGGCAGTGACCCTTACTTGTCCTCTCCAGAGTCAGAGTGTCCCTGGACCAGCAGGCTCCAGCCAGGGGCCAGGCCCCCTGCACAGAAGGCTTCGAACTGCATGCAAAAGAGGGGCAGAGTGTACCCCATTTGTCCAGGGGGCCCCAGCCAATCTCACGCCCAGCTCGGGCTCTTCCCCCAGGACCCTGGCCCTCTGAGCAGCGTTCCCTTCACAGCGGGGCAGTAGGAGTCCCCCACCCCATGCCCTCTCGGCCTGCAGGCCTGGGGAAGGAGCACCGGGGATGCGGGGAGCCCCTGCCTGGGCCTGCTTCCTTCTCACCCACCTGCAGCGCCATCTCGCCAGCTTCTGTGGGCGCGGAGCATGAGCCAGGGCATATAGGCAGGCGGGCAGGCCGGGCCGGGTGCGGAGCCCCACCCCGGGGACAGCCAGCAGGCTGCTCCGCCCCTCCCTGCCCCCCACCCCGCCTCTCCCCCCCCCCCCCCCGACTATCAGCAGGTATGCCATTCAAGCACCAGAGACAGGGTGGCTGGCCCTGGGCCCCTCCCCACCCCCACTTCACTTTCTAGGGTCCTAGGAAAGCACTTCTGCCTCCCACCCCCAACAGCTTCCTCCGGGCATCCAGGGACCCAAACCTTCATCACTGCTCAAGTGGGGGAGGGGGGACGGCAGGCCTACCAACACTGCCTGGGCCTTCTGGGGGCCAAGCCTGTGTCCCCCCCCCAGCCCAGCCCAGCTTCCCCGGCTGCCCTGCTCCAGCCAGCTCAGCTGGCCCCATGGGGCACTGTGCTGGGATTAGGCTGGGGCTGTGGTCAGCGCATTCCTGGGCTCTGGCCGATGGAGTGGGGGAGGGCCTTTCCCACACCCCAACGCCCCTCCTGGCCTGGTGCCTCAGCCCCTCTCAGCTGAGCTGGGGAGGAGGCCAGGCTGGGGTCCCCACCGAGTGTCTAGGGGAGAAGGACAGGGTCTCCCCAGGCTTTCGGGGCAGCTATGGGGCCGCCTGGCTGGACTATCCAGGGAGCTGGCCCAAAAGGGAGCCAGGCTGGGCCCGTGGAGCGCTGGGGCTGCTGCATGCGGTGAGTGTGCGGGGAGTGTGGGCATGTGGTGAGCGCCGGATCCTGTGGCTGCACGAGCAAGTGTCTGTGCACACGTCGTGTGCGAGTGCACGTGTGTGTGCCTCCGGCCCCCCTGCTGTTTCCCTGCCCAGTGCATGTCAGGCCCAGGCCCCGGGGGTAACCCGGCTGCCTGCAACCCCGTCGTTCCCCTAGGCCTCCCCCCGTGTGCGGGGCCGTCTTGGGGAGGGGGGGCATGCTAAGGCCGGGAAGGGACACGGAGATGGCTGGACAGCCCACTGGCGGTGCAGGGCACGGCACGGGCAGGGCTGGCGGGGCCTGCAGGGGGCGGCGCTGAGCAGCGGAGGTGCTGCCCAAGGAGCCTTCCTCGGTGGTATCCTGGCTGCCACGGCTGGCCTACCTTGCAGAGCCCTGTCCCAACCCAGTCTGGCTGTCCTGGGGTTCACAGTCTGCAGACCCCTCGTACCTGCCTCCCACAAGGACCACAGAGAAGGGAGGCCCTGGCACTGTTGGCCAGCAGGAGCTGAAGCCTGGCCCTGCCTCCCCACCTCCCTGTCCTGTCCCCTATCCTTGGGGTGCTGGGACTAGGCAGTCAGGGGTCCAGAGAAGGCTTGAGCTACTAGCCTCTGAGCCTCGGTCTTCCCAGCTGTGCACTGGGCTCAGCAGTCCCGCTGGGCAGTGCTGACCTCTACCCCCTGGGCCTGTCCCCTCGGCGGGGGAGGGTGGCCCAGGCACAGGAAGCTGGGCCACTGTCACCGTACTTTGGGCTCAGCAGGGGCACTGGTGGAGGGGCCTTGGGAGTCAGCTGCCTAGAGCCCTCGCCGGGCATCAGGGGGCCTGCGAGTGGGGCTTGTCCCCCAGACTCCCTGGACAGAAGGCCCAAGTACTCTGCCTGGACAAGGGTGCTGGTCTGGGGTGAGGAGGCCTGAGGGACCCCTGGTTCGGGTAGGCCCGCCCCTGCCTGAGTCTCAGTCTCCCTACCTGGGCAGGTAGCCGAGGGGGCCTCGAGGGGGCGGGGGTTGTGAGCCTGGTCCGTCCGCGGCCAGCCTGGAGTCCTCCAGGAGTCCCGCCTGCATGAAGCAGGCCCTGGGCCTCCACGCACACTGCGGCACTTGCACCTGGCCTGAGCGGACACTTGGCCAGGCTGTGGTCTTGCATGGCCCAGGCTTTGGAACCTCTCCCCCGAGGGGCGGGAGCCAGAAGCAGCCCAAGCTCTCCACGGCAGGGACCCAAAAGGCCCGTATGGGGCCGGGGAAATGAAGAGAGGGGCAGCGAGGCCCCATGTGGCTGGCCCAGCCCTGCAGGCAACCCCTCCCCCCCTAATGTCATGGAGTCTAGGTGGGACCTCAGCCAGGCCCCAGGGGTCGGGGCAGCCGTGGGCAATGCCCCCCCATCCCGCGTTGCCGGCCCTGGAGCAAACCTGCCCATCCGGGCACCGCCCCGCCCCCCTCCTGGATGTGTGGTTTTGCCCTGGGCTGTTGACTGTCATAGGCTGAGAGGGGGGCAGCGGGGTCTCCACCCAGTTAGGCTGAGGATCTTCACCAGCACTCAGACCCTCATCCAGTGGGATGGGGCGTTATCAGGGTTGGCTTCCTGGAGGAGGTAGTACCTCAAGCAGGTCTTGAAGAATGAGAAGAACTTAGAAGGGTGCTGGAGGGCAAGGTAACAGGCCCAGCCCTGGGGGGATGGACTCGGGAAGGATCTGACACACCTTCGGGACAGCTTTCGAGGATCCATGACCTCATCTTTTGGGAGGGCACCCACCTTCCACGGGCATCCTGGAACCAGGCATCCGTGCCCCGGCTGGCTCAGACTGGAGGAGGCCCCCGGAGCCCCTGGGGAGGGTGGCAGTGCGAGAATACGGGTGCCCGTCCAGTGTTCTTCTCAGCTCCCCATCCGCTCTTATCCCGCGGCCCCCCCCCCCCCCGCATGAGCACCCAGCCCCGCCCAGCCGTGAGCGAACCCAGGTCGTTGGGGGTCTTGAGCCAGCCCTCCCCCGACCCCCACACCATCCCCGGCCCACATCTGGAGCCACTCGCTGATGGCAAGGTCAGCACAGAAAGTCTCAGCCCCCACCGGGCAAGGGGCAGCGCTGGAACCGGGACGCACGGCCTCAGGCCGGCTCTCCCCCTGGCCGGGCGCTTGGCGGCCTTTGGCACGTAGCGGCTGTGTCTTTTCCTCCCTGCTGGGGCTGTGGCGTGAGTGTGCATTCTGGGTCAGCAGGGAGACGGAGCCCAGCATGCAGAGTGAGGACAGTCAGGAGGCACCGTGCCACCGTGGCCCAGATGGGGAAACTGAGGCCCCGGAGCCCCAAGGAGCCCCCTCATAGGGCCTGCTAAAGGCTGGGAGGGGCTGATCCGGGGCTGACCAGGACCCAGGGCTCCAGGGCGAGGATAGCAGGGTTCCCCACTCCCTGGTGCCCCCTCGCCTGTCCCTCTGGAATCCCCTACCAGCTATGCCCAGCCATCACCTGCCCCGAGTCCCACTCCGTCTCTCATAAAGCCCTCCTGGCTCTCTCCCTCCTCTGAATCATTCTCTCACTCAGGGCAGAAGTCACTGTACCCCGGGCCATTCACGGAGGCCCTGCTGTGTGCCAGGAGCTGCCTGGTACTCTCCAGGGTCAGGAGGAAGGAGGCAGGTCTGAGCCCGGCCCCTGGGGGCCCTTCTCTCGCTCGGTGTGGACGGAGGCCCCCCGGCCCAGGCCAGGGAGACGTGGGGCCGATCGGGGAGCTCAGCTCATCGCGGCCATGGTGGCTGTTACTTCTACGGTGTGCTTAGTGCCATGCCTGGCACGTGTGCCCCTCGCTGGTGGAGGGAAGCAATCCGCTGCTCACTCACTTGCTCAGCACACGTTTGTTGTGCACCTGCGATGTGGTAGGTCCTGAACAGGTTCACAGACAGACAGACAGACAGACACGGTCTGTGCCCTCGCAGAGCTCCCAGGGTCTGAGGGAGGGCAGCAGGCATTAAATGACAAATCCAGCTTCACGTTATCCAGTTATCAGGTTCTGAGGGGAAATCTGGGGAGTGACAGTTGTGTCCAGGGGGGCATGGCCTGATACCGGCAGGTCAGGGAGACCTCTTGGAGGAGGTGACTTGGAGCTGAGCCCAGAAGAGGAGGGGGTCGCCAGGAGGAGGTGGGGGAAGAGTGTGGCCAGCAAAGGAAACGGCATGTGCAAAGGCCCTGGGGAGGGCGGAGCTGTGGGAGTGTAAAGGCCTGGGATGGGGCTGGGGAAGGCACGCTGCCCCCCCCACCTTTGCTGCCTGGCTGGGGTCCAGCCCTTCCAGCCTCCCCTGCTAGGCGCCACCTTCCCCTCCCCTAATTTGGCCCGGCATTGTTCCTGGCCAAGCCACCCACCCAGTGCCTGGCCATTGTCCGGGTGTCCTGCTTCCCGCCCTTGAGTCTCTTATCACGCAGAGAATCTGCTCGCTTGGGGGCATTTGGGGGCTGCTGAGGCTTTACAGGAGCCAGCGCTAGGCCAGGGCTGCCAGTTCTGACCCCACCCCTCTTGCTGGCATGGGCTTGCCAGCAGCGGCCAAGGGACACTCAGCAGAGTGGCCTGGCCTCCCTCCTGCCGGGACCCGCGGGGCTGCCCCTCCCGCTCCACACCTTTCCCTCCATGCCCTACAAGTCAAAGCACACCCACCTGCTTTTGACAGGCCCCTTTCTGGGCCTCAGTGTCTCCATCTGGGGTCGTGGGATCGTGGGCATGGTCCAGATCCTCGGCCAGGGGACAGAAGCAGGGCTGCCCTTGGCCCAAAGTGGGGGACACGAAGGTGGGGCTCTGGGCAGTCCGGGCCACTGGAGAGGCCACGCTGTGCAGGCGAGGCTGGGGTTTCTCCCTCCCCGACGGGCCTGAGCCTCGGGCAACAAATGGAGGCTGCCGCCCAGACAGAGGCGCTCCTGGAGGGCAGGACCCGTGTCTACCAAGAGCCCCCTGCCCAGACCAGGCCTTAGCCCCCGAGTTCTCACGACCCCCTGGGAGGGGGGGCACTCTCCCCCCATTCTGTTTCATGTCCCATTTTGTAGATGTGACCACTGAGGCTCAAAGGGGAGGTGTATGCGCCCAGGTCCCCGCAGCTGGTCTCCCGGAGCGGGGGGGGTGCTGCTGCTTAACCACAGCCCTGCAGAGGTGGGGCCAGGACTCGGGGGCAGGACAGAGCCTCCCACAGTGAAGCTCTTTGGCTCTGCATGCAGTCCTGCAAGTGTGTGCACGGCTGTTCACGGCCCTGCTGGGGTGAGCGTCTCCATTCCCATTTCACTGACGGGAAGACTGAGAGCACAGTGCCTGTGTCCCTGCTGGGGCGTTGCGGCCAACAACCCTCCAGGGGTCACCAGGGAGCCCAGTCCCAAGGATGTGCCTGAGAGGCCATAAAAGCCCTTGGTGGGCCGCTCAGGAGGCCCGGGGAGAGGGAGCAGGCTCCCCGATGGCCCTGGCCAGGGGAGGTTGGGGCCTGGCTGGCATTGGGGGACCCTCTTGGGTAACACCCGCAGGGAGCGAACCAGGATGGCAGCCATCTCCAAGGGAGCTCAGCTAGGCTGGACAGCCCCCCCAAAGGGCTGTCTGGGTGCTGGGGCCCGAGGCCAGGCACAGGAGCCTGCGGGAGTCCCTGCACAGGGCAGGGGCTGGGGGCCAGCTGTGCGGGGCAGGGCAGAGCTAGGGGTTAGCATCTGGCCTGGAGGGAGTGCCGTGATGGTTTCTCTAGACGGGCACTGGATTCCGTGGCCTCCAGGGATGCAGGCTGCGCCAGGTTTCTAAACATGCAGTAGCAACAGCTGGGATTCGAGGAAGGGAGAGCTGGGAATCCGATTAGATCAGAAAGCTTCAGGGTGGGGATCCTGGGGCTGGGCTGCAGGTGGCCTGAAGATGGGGTGCTGGAGCCTCAGGGACCCCGGGGCCCTCCCCTGGCAGCAGGCGAGAGCCTGGGACACCAGGTGTGGGTTCAAGCCCCCACTGTGTAGAGAGTGCTGCCGTGTGACCTGGAGGTGCAGCCCCTCCCGTGGGGGGGGGTGCGCAGACCACACAGACTCCCACTTACCGCACGGCCTTGTGGCGGGCAAGACAGACATGTGTTGCAGCGGGAGAGATGGGTAATAAGTAGCTCAACAAGTGCATGGAACATTCTAGATGGTGAATGGGCTAGGAAAAAAGTAAAATAGGACAGTAGCACAGAGCTGGGCAGTCCGGTTTGGTAGCTACTCACCACACGTACCCACAGAGCTGCTGAAATGGGTTTACAAGACTCAGTGCAAAATTAAAAAAAAAATCTCATTAATAATTTTTATATTGATGACTTGTTAAATGAAATTACTTTTGGATACAGTGGGTTAAATAAAATATATTACTAAAATTAATTCCACCTGTTTTAAAAACTTTTTTTTTTTTTTTTTTAAGTAGGCTCCACACCCGGCCTGGAGCCCCTTCCGGGGCTTGAACTCACGACCCTGAGATCAAGACCTGAGCTGAGACCAAGAGTTGGATGCTTAACCTACTGAGCCACCCAGGTGTTCCTTACAAAGTTTTTTTAACATGGCCACTAGAAAATGTCAAATCCCATCTGTGGCTTGCATTCCACTTCTATGGAACAGTGCAGGATAGAGAGGGTAGGAGGGGAGGGGTGGGCGCACTGGGGCCAGAGCTGGGAGGGGGCTCTCAGGGGAGGTGACCAATGCCCTGAGAACTCATGGTGAGAAGGACCCAGCCCAGGATACCCGGGAAGAATGAGCCAGGCAGAAGGAACAGCAGGTGCAAAGGTCCTGAGGTGGGAGCAGCCAGCAGGCTGGAGTGTGGGAGCATGGGGCAGGGGTAGCGTGAGGCGAGGTCGTAGAGGTGAGCCGAGGCCACATCTCTGAGACCGACAGGCTGGGGCCACGTGAAGAGCCTCCAGTGTCGCCTCCAGGGCAGGGCCAGCTGGTGGGGAATGAGCTGGTCTGGGTCTGCCCCCACTCTAGAGCCCTCTTGGGCGGGCTCAGCCCCCAACTGCTGCCGCCCTCCCGCCCAGACGACAGGAGGTCGGTGCCCTGTGCTGTGTCCTCACAGCCCGGTGTGGGCCCTGCCGCCACACGACCCCTCCCGCTTGGGCTGACCCCCGTGGGCTTCCAGCACTCCCGCCAAGGCTCTTGGGAAAGGCCCAGGGGAGCCGCCA
The DNA here is from genome assembly GCF_009762305.2 of Zalophus californianus. NCBI lineage: Eukaryota > Metazoa > Chordata > Mammalia > Carnivora > Otariidae > Zalophus > Zalophus californianus. Next base: position 112,198,109 of record NC_045604.1, on the reverse strand, counting down.
GTTCCCAAAATAACCTTACACCAGTTCCAGGACATCTGCGGAGGGGCGGAGTGCCGGAGCCCAGGGCTGCGAGCACCCCTCAGCCCCCGCAGGCTGGGAGCTGGGAATGAGGATGGGGGGGAGGGGGAGAGGGACACAGAGAGAGGCGGGGGGGCGGGGGGGGGCGGTGAGCCCCAGGCCAGCATGCCTCCAGAGGACAGAGGGGCTGCACCCCGGAGTTGGCTTCTGGTGGGTGGGTGGTGCAACAGAAGGTGGGGCTGGGTGGAGGATCAGGGCCAGGCCCCCGCCCCTCCCCCATTTTCCCAGGTGGGAAACGGGGGCAGAGAGGCCCAGCACGTGTCAAAGGATCCCAGCACATGAGCGGCAGGCGAGGACAGGGCTGGCCAGGCGCCTTTCCCTTGGTGGCCTTCACACACTTGGTCACCGCCCTCCCAGCGGGCTGGCCGGCTGACAGAATGTTCTCCCCCGGTGCTGGGTCTCCAGGGGGCTGGGACTGTCCTCCGACCAGCATGGCCAGCAGTGGCCGGGACTGTGGCATTTCCCCAGCCTGAGGAGCCCCATGCTGGGCTAGCACCTGGGGGGGGGGGGAAACTGAGGCAGAGAGGGGCTGCCTGGGGGGCCTGGCCCTCCCTGATGCGGCGTCCAGCCTGGGATTCTGGAAAAAGGAACCAAGGGGTGGTCTTTTGAGATGAAAGGGTCTTTCCTCCGCGTCCCCCAGCCAGGTGTCCGTGATCCACCCATGCATTCAACAGTCACCTCCTGAACGCTTGCCGTGTGCTGGGGGCTGGGGGGCCACAGTGGATGCAGGGAACACAGCCACGTGGGCAGAGGGGAGGTGGGCAGCCCCGGGCAGGTCCGGAGTCTGCATGGTCAGCGCCGGGACTCTGCAGGGTCTGGGGAGCCCCCAGTCCACAACCCCTCGCAGAGAAGAGAGGCGCTTCCTGCTGAAGACCCAGCCGGCGGCTCAGCGGCCCATGGCCTGGCCCCCCGCCCCCTAGCAGGCAATGGTGGAAACTTTGCATCATGTTTCTCAGGATAGAAAATGAAAGCAAAGAAAAACCACTTGCATTTTAGCTCCTGTGGTGAGGAAGGACCTTCCATGGGACGTCCAAGCGAGGGCCAAGGTCAAGAAGGGGGTGCCCGCAAGGTGCCCCAGGGAGCAGTGGAACGTGGGAGGGCAGGCTGGGCTCACGGCGGCCACGCATCTGGCTGGAGGACACCCGCCCTCGGGGAGCAGGGAGCCGTCTTGGGGGAAGGCCAGGGTGGCTGGACAGAGCCCGGGGTGCCTCCGGGGGCAGGAGAGGGCCCAGTGGAGAGGGAAGCCGGGGTGCGTGGCCAGCAGGAGTGGTTTCCAGGGGAGCTGATCTCCCCAGTGGAAGGGTGCAGGAGGGCTCCCAAGAGTCACCCCCCCAACCTTGGCTCAACAGTGGGGGGCCTGGGGCAGGCAGAGGGCAAAGAGTGGGTGGGAGGAAGTGGAGACCCTCCTCCCACATGCCCTTGGCCTCCCCACCCTGGATAGGCTCAGGGCCAGCTTACCAGCTCACTCCGGCCCACGGGGCCACGCTGGTCACCCCCACCCCAGCTCACTCCGGCCATCGGGTCCCCTCTGAGCTCTGACTGTTGCTGCCAGGCTGGGACGGACACGAGATTCTTTCAAAAACATTTCCTTTGCAAAATAATCCTTCGAAATATGTTTTTGGAAACGGACTCCTGATCTGAACAGGAAGAAGTTAATTACAGTCCCTCCCCAGAGGGGCGCGGGGGAGGAAGCCTGGTGGTCAGAAACATGAGTGAGGGCCAGGACGGATGCTCCCCGCACCCCACGCCTGACCTCACGTCCCCTTCCCCACGACCGCTGGGCCTGCCTGCTGCCCCCACCTCACCCCCCATGATGGCCCTCCAAAGGCGCAAGCTCCCCAGCGCACAGATGGGGAGACGGGGCCTAGGGAGGGCCAGGCCTCGGCCAAGGTCAGAGGTTGGAGGCAGAGCAGGGCGGAGCCCCTCCCCTGCGTGGTGTCCACGTGGATGTGGGTGAGCGTGTGTGCGTGCAGGTGTGCGTGTGGGGGTGAGCCAGCGGCGTGCTCCATGGAGGTGGCTGAGGAAGGCATGTGGGGTCTGTGGCGTTGGCTCGGTTGGCTGGGGCGGTGGGGGGGAGCTCTGACTTCCCCACCTGCCAGGCTACCTTCCAAGGTGCAGAGGCACTGGTTGGATCAGGATCCCCGGAGGAAGTGGATGGGGGCTCCCTTCACGCACCTGCCCTCAACACCCCCGACCACCCTCCACACAAGGGCCACCCGGGTGCCCGATAGGCTGCCTCTGGATGGCCCTGGATACCTCTGTCCCTCTCAGCTCCGACGCTCAGTTCTGGGCCGTGTGTCTTACAGGTACAAGGGCTTGTGGTTATCTCGGAAGTTGGGGTGTGTGAACTCCCGCCCAGCCTGGGGGCCCCCCCCAAGCCTACAGCCCTGGGGTCCGTCTGCGTGTAGGTCTAAGCCACGAGCCCCATCCACAGACCAGCCCTCCTGGCACACATCTGCGTGGTTTGTCGTCACCACTAAACAAGAGCACCGTGAACACAGGGTCTTCCAGGCTGGGGGTCACACATGGGGCTGACGGGCTGAAGTCAAGGCATCAGCAGGGTCCTGTTCGTCCTGGAGGCTCTGCTTTCTCCAGCTCCTCGGCGCCGCCCGCGTCCTCGGCTCAGGGCCGGCCACAGGTTCCACGGCCGCAAGAGCACCCCCCCGCCAGGTGTCAGCAGCCGGCAGCACTTGCCCCCAACGCCCCCGCGGAAGACCCCGGTGATTGCACTGGGGGGGCACCCACGGGACCCCGGATACTCTGTCCCTCTCTAGCTTCACCGAGCCACATCCTCAATGCCCCTTTGACCGTGGAGGGTGACATCGTCACAGGTCCCAGGGAGGAGGACCCGGACGTCTTTGCGGGGGGAGGGGGCTCCGTTCTGCCTGCCACATCGTCCTTCCGTGTGTCTGTCCGTCGGCTCATGCATTTCTCCGACCTCCGACCCTCCTGGACATTATTTGCCCATCTGTCTGGTCAGCCGGCTGGCCAGGCCTCATCTTTCCATCCATCAGCCTAACTTCCCTCTCCGCTTTCCATCCCCTGCCCGTCTGTTGGTGCAGCCATCCTTCCGGCCGCGCGGCCGTCTGTCCATAGGGGGCAGGACGCTAAAGGGGGAGGATCAGAGAGTCACAGCGGGTGTGGGGGGCACAGGCTGGGGCCCCGAGCCCTCCCACTCTGCCCAACGCAGTCTTCCTCTTCTTCACAGCTCCTTCCCGAAACCTGCAGCTGTCACCAGCCCCCCCGCCGAGGAGCAGCTTCCTGTGTCCAGAGCAGGGCTCTCTGAGTCCAGGGGGGCGCGGCCCACCCTCCTGGTCTCCGCCCCAGCCCCGTGGAGCCGGGGGCGTTTGCTCCGTGGGCTCAGACCCGGCGTCAGCCCCAGGGGCTGCGGAAGGAGCCACTGCCCTGCTGGACAGACGGCTGCAGGGCCGGGTGGGCCCCACAGACCCGCACGCACGCCCCCTCCGCCCCTCCTGAGCCCAGCGCGGGGGCGAGCCCCGGGTCGGGGGGAGGCTGTGGGAAAGGCCCCGGCAGACCCCTCGCCAGCTTCAGGGCGTCTTGTGGGGGAGTGTAGGTCACCCGGGGCTTGGGGAGAGGGCCCTGGACCGAGCCCAGGATGATTCGATGAGGAAAAAATGCCCCCAAGAGGAGGATCTCGCCTCAACTGCCAAGACAACCACGCTTGTCACAGCCTCATCTCCCTGGTCTCCCCAGCGGGACGAGCAAGGGGACTCCAGGCTCCCCGGCCCCTCAAGGGGGCCCCAAACCAGAGGCTGGGGCCCTCGGCACGTGCACCCTCTCTCTGTCTCCCTGTCTCTGTCTCTCACCGTGGCTGTGTCTCACTGTCTCTGTTTCTCACTATCTCTGTCTCTCACTCTCTGTCTCTCACTGTCTCCATGTCTCACTGTCTCTCTGTCTCACTGTCTCCGTGTCTCTCACTCTCTGTCTCTCATTGTCTCTGTGTCTCGCTCTCTCTCTCTCACTGTCTCTGTGTCTCACTGTCTCCATCTTTTACTGTCTCCCTGTCTCTGTCTCTCACTGTTGCTGTGTCTCACTGTCTCCGTGTCTCACTGTCTCCATCTCTTACTGTCTCACTGTCTCTGTGTCTCACTGTGTCTGTGTCTCACTATCTCTGTCTCTCACTGTCTCTGAGTCTCACTGTCTCTGTGTCTCCCTGTCTCTGTCTCTCAGTGTCTCTGTGTCTCACTGTCTCTGTGTCTCACTGTCTCTGTGTCTCCCTGTCTCTGTCTCTCAGTGTCTCTGTGTCTCACTGTCTCTGTGTCTCACTGTCTCTGTGTCTCCCTGTCTCTGTCTCTCAGTGTCTCTGTGTCTCACTGTCTCGTGTCTCACTATCTCTGTCTCTCACTGTCTCTGTGTCTCACTGTATCTGTGTCTCACTATCTCTGTCTCTCACTGTCTCTGTGTCTCACTATCTCTGTGTCTCACTGTCTCTGTGTCTCCCTGTCTCTGTCTCTCACTCTCTGTCTCTCACTGTCTCTGTGTCTCGCTGTCTCTGTCAGTGTCTCCGTGTCTCACTGTCTCTGTCTTGCAGTCTCTGTGTCTTCATCTCTGGCTCCCTCCATACCCTCTCCACATCTTCCCTCCCCCTGCCATGGAGTGTGATAGCCAAGATTCTGCCCTTGGCCCCCCACATGGCCTCAGGGACCTCTTCCCCAGGATGGCATCCTCGTGGCCAGTAGGAGTGGCCTCAGGGCAGGCAGTGACCCCATGGGTGCCCCCCAGGACCTGCATTCCTCCCTCTGCCTGCCTGGGTGTTGAGGGGTGGCCAGTCTGGGGTCCTACAACAGGATGCGGTGTGGTCAGGGCTATGACTCAGCATTGCCTGTGACTCAGCCAGCAGTCGGGAAGAAGTGCTGAGCGTGTGGGCAGGTGGGGGTGTGTGTGGGCAGGTGGGTGTGCGTGTGGACAGGTGGGTGTGTGTGGACAAGTGGGGGTGTGTGTGGGCAGGTGGGGGTGTGTGTGGGCAGGTGGGGGTGTGTGGGCAGGTGGGTGTGTGTGGACAAGTGGGGGTGTGTGTGGGCAGGTGGGGGTGTGTGTGGGCAGGTGGGGGTGTGTGGGCAGGTGGGTGTGTGTGGACAAGTGGGGGTGTGTGTGGGCAGGTGGGGGTGTGTGTGGGCAGGTGGGTGTGTGTGGACAAGTGGGGGTGTGTGTGGACAAGTGGGGGTGTGTGTGGACAGGTGTGTGTGTGTGTGGACAGGAGGGGTGTGTGTGTGGACAGGTGTGTGTGTGTGTGTGGACAGGAGGGGTGTGTGTGTGCACAGGTGTGTGTGTGTGTGTGGACAGGTGTGTGTGTGTGTGGACAAGTGGGTGTGTGTGTGGACAGGTGGGGGTGTGTGTGTGGATAGGTGTGTGTGTGTGGACAGGTGGGTGTGTGTGTGGGCAGGTGGGGGCGTGTGTGGACAGGTGGGGGGTGTGTGTGGGCAGGTGAGTGTGTGTGTGTGGACAGGTGTGTGTGTGTGGACAAGTGGGTGTGTGTGTGGACAGGTGGGGGTTTGTGTGTGTGGACAGTTGTCTGTGTGTGGACAGGTGGGGTGTGTGTGTGGATAGGTGTGTGTGTGTGGACAGGTGGGTGTGTGTGTGGGCAGGTGGGGGTGTGTGTGTGGACAGGTGGGTGTGCGTGTGGACAGGTGGGGGTGTGTGTGTGGACAGGTGAGGGGGTGTGTGGACAGGTGTGTGTGTGTGGACAGGTGGGGGTGTGTGTGTGGACAGGTGTGTGTGTGTGTGGGCAGGTGGGGGTGTGTGTGGGCAGGTGGGGGTGTGTGTGGACAGGTGGGGGTGTGTGTGGGCAGGTGGGTGTGTGTGTGGACAGGTGTGTGTGTGTGTGTGGACAGGTGGGGGTGTGTGTGTGGACAGGAGGGGTGTGTGTGTGGACAGGTGGGTGTGTGTGTGGGCAGGTGGGTGTGTGCGTGGACAGGTGGGTGTGTGTGTGGACAGGTGGGTGTGCGTGTGGACAGGTGGGGGTGTGCGTGTAGACAGGTGGGGGTGTGCATGTGGACAGGTGTGTGTGTGTGTGTGTGGACAGGTGTGTGTGTGTGGACAGGTGTCTGTGTGGACAGAAGGGGCTGTGTGTGTGGACAGGTGGGGGGGTGTGTGTGGACAGGTGGGTGTGCGTGTGGACAGGTGGGGGTGTGTGTGTGGACAGGTATGTGTGTGTGTGTGGACAGGTGTGTGTGTGTGGACAGGTGTGTGTGTAGACAGGTCGGAGGTGTGTGTGTGGACAGGTGGGTGTGTATGTGTGGACAGGTGGGTGTGTGTGTGGGCAGGTGGGGTTGTGTGTGGACAGGTGTGTGTGTGTGGACAGGTGTGTGTGTGTGCACAGGTGGGGGGGTGTGTGTGGACAGGTGTGTGTGTGTGGACAGGTGTCTGTGTGGACAGGAGGGGCTGTGTGTGTGGACAGGTGGGGGTGTATGTGTGGACAGGTGGGTGTGTGTGTGTGGACAGGTCGGAGGTGTGCGTGTGGACAGGTGTGTGTGTGGACAGGTCGGAGGAGTGTGTGTGGACAGGTGTGTGTGTGGACAGGTGGGTGTGTATGTGTGGACAGGTGGGTGTGCGTGTGGACAGGTGTGTGTGTGGACAGGTCGGAGGTGTGTGTGTGTGGACAGGTGGGTGTGTATGTGTGGACAGGTGGCTGTGTGTGGACAGGAGGGGTGTGGGTTAGTGGCTGAGTGTGTGGATATGTGCCCGGGTAGCTGGGTGTGAGGATTTGGCTGAGACAGATGCTTCACATCCACGGGTCCCAGCAGCGCAGTGGTGGTCATCGGGGCCTCAAGCCCGCCCCACAGCCGCTGGCCAACTCAGTGCCCCTGCAAGCTCCCCACGTGGCCTCCAGTGGCGTGGGCCCCTGGCACGTGGCCTCTGAGAGGCAGGCAGGAACGGGTGTGCCTGCCTCGTGGCCCGGGGCTGCTGGAGGGGCCGGAAGGCAGGCGGGCTGCGCTGGTGGGCATCCCAGAGGTCACTGGGAGCCGGGGCGGGCGGGGCGGGCAGCAGGGCTGCCTCCAGCATCTCTCAGGGCCACGGCAATGCCCGCACCCCTGCCGTGCCCTGCCCCCCCCCCAAGGCCTCCCCCGGACCTGCGTAGCCCTGCATCTGGGGCCCAGCCGGGTCTACACGTGTCATATCGCTGAGAGGTCCGGCTCCATGGAGCCTCCACCAGCATCGCAGACCCGGTGGGGGAAGGAGTCAGGCCACGGGAAAGACCCCTGACCCTGAGCCCCATGCGTGTGCCTGGCTCTGGGCCTCAGCCGCACGCCGGTCAAGAGGGCGCGGATCTCGCACTTCCGTCCCCACCCGCTCCTCTGGCAGCTCTGGGCTCCAATGGCCTGCTCCGCGAGAAGCTGAAGCTTGAGGGCTCCGGCCCTCCCCAGCGCCCGCCCTTTGTGCAGAGCCTGAGGCCCCTTACCCACCGCGTCCTGAAACCCCAGGGAGGCCAGAGGGGCTGCTGATTAATGAGGAAGGGGAGCGACCCGCTCTCCCGTTGCCCAGGCCAGCCCCCAGGGCCCCTGCCCTAGCGTACCTGCAGCTCCCAGGGGAGCAGGGTAGGCCCCTCATCTTGCTCCTGATGCTGCCGCGGCCCCCGCACCTATGAAGCGGTGGGGCCACGGGCTAGTGAACAGGGTCGGGGTGGGTCTCCTCCCCACATTTGGGGCATTCTCCACGTGTGGACTATGGAGGGGGCTGGGGTCCTGAAAAGGAGAGAGCCTGGTGGGTAGGGACGGGGGTAGGGGGGCTGGCAGGGAGGGTCGCAGGCCCCCTCTGTCCCCAGGCTGCTCCTTCTAGGGCCCCTGCCCGTCACACACGCACACGCACGCACGCACACACGCACACACGCGCTATAAGTGCTGGTGCTGGGCTGGGAGGGGCCTGTCAGGAGTAAGCTCTGGGGCGGTCATGGGACCTCCCCAGCTTCTTCCTCCCCGCAAAGAGCAGCCCCGCTCAGCCCCCACCGCCCGGCTGCCCTGCCCATGGCCGGCAATGGGGGCCCACCCAGACCCCGGCCTTTCCATGTGGGCAGCAGGTTGGGTCCTGACTCTCAGAGGCTGGCCCCCACATCCGCGGTCTGGTTCGTGCTCAGATGCCCCCACCCGAGTCCCAATTCTCCTTGTAGTGGAGGGGGGCCCGGGGCCCAGAGAACCACGCCAGCTTCTGGGGGCCGTGGCTGGCAGGCGGGACTAGCGGGGAGGCCGGGCTGTGCTCAGGGTGGGGGCTGCGTCCTGTCTGTCTGTCCATTGTTCCCAGCCAGCGCGGAGGGGAGGGGCTGGGGAAGGGGGGAATGTGGGAGCAGGGGTGGGGCGGGGGAGGGCCAGACCTGTTAACAAGCTTCTTCCCAGCCCCCACCCCTCCTTACCTCCCCGGCCCTTCCCAGGCGGAAAATTCAATTAGTTTCGAGCAACTGCTTTGCTGAAGAGCCAGGGAAGGGGGTCCGTGTGGCGGCTGGGGTGTGCACTGGGGAGACGCGGGAGGCCAGCAGCCTGCTTATGTCTGCGTGTTTCTGCCGAGTCCCTGTCCCCGTGTGCCTCCATCGTGTGGCTGTGTACGTGACTCTGTGTCCCTGGGTCCTTGCGCACCTGCCTCTCTGCCCCGCACAACGTGGCCCTCACAGCCCCCCACGCCCCCACGTGTGCACCGGCATCAGCCCTGACTGCAAGCCCCCTTCCGGGCTCAACTCCAGGCTCCGGATTGTCCTGAATTGATTCCTGGCTGTGGGCAGGGTGGGTGCACACAGAGAGGGAAATACCGCCCCCGCAAACTGCAGCAGGCCACCACCCACTCTCAGGGGTGGTGTGGCCCCTCAGCTCCCCAGGCTGGGTGCCGCCTCCTAATCTAGTCCTCATATACTCTAGCCTTCTGGCCACAGGGCCTTTGCACATACCCGCCCCCCATGCCTGCCGGCTTCCCCTTGAAGAACTCTGCCCCAGCGTGGCTCAGTCTTTGTTTTCACTCTCCGGTCACCCCTGGGCTTCACAGCAAGCAGCCAAAAGACTCCCTCTGCGAGGAAGTGGGGGTAGTCCTGCCCGGGCCTCTCTCTGTCCCTGTGCTTGGAGTCATGCTTGTAGATGTTGGCTGAGTGAGTGAAGTGCCAGGTGCACCCAGAAGTTTAGAAACACACTTCTCTGCCAAACAAACTCCTATGCACCCCTCTATGGCCTGGCTCCCAGCACCCCTTCCTCTGGGATGCGCGGAGTGCTCAGAGGGTCAGTGAGAACAAGGCACTGCAGCTTGGCCCTCTGCCGGGGCCATCTCCGCCTGCCTCTGGGACCTGCTGTCCCCTGGCCCGCGGTCTGCCATCCTGCACCCGGTCACCCTGACCCAGCGAGGACACGGACCCCCTCCTTCCTGCTGTAATCACACTCAGGACGCACTCGGGACCCGTGGGAGAGGATCTGGTCCGTCTGCCTCTTCATGGAAGGCCTCCATGCCACCCAGGGTGCAGGGTAGGGGCCGGGGTGCCCCTCTGACCCAGTCCTTTGTCCTGGCGCCTCTGCCCCCACTGCCCAGCTGGCCTTCCCCCTCGGCCCCCGCTCCCGCTCCACTCCCCAATTCCAGGGTCTCTCTGAGGTTGTGAGGAGTGGAGGGGGGCCACCTGAGCCAGCACACAGTGGGTGCCCAGGACACAGACGGGGCGGAGGTGCACACAGACTCACAGGGAGACCGGGTGGGGGGGGGGAGGCAGCGGCCTGAGTGCCAGGGAGGGGCCTCCGCCTTCCTGAGGGACCCCTCCCAGCGGGTACAGGGCCTACTAGGGAAGGAAGGAGGTTTGGGCAGGCCAGATGCGGGGAGGGACGTGTGCAGGGGAATGTGGGCCGGCCCCTCCTCCCCCCCAGGAGGGACAGAGGCAGATGGCAGCTGGGGGGTTGAGGACAAGGGGAGGCCCAGCCAGCCCAGCCTGTGGCCCCTCCTCAGTAGCTCTGGGGGCACATCCTTCTCAAGTTCCCAGCCCCCCAGCCTGCACCAGCTGTGTGCAGCTGGGGCCTCGTCCTGGGGAAACCCAACACTGATAGGGGGGCGGGGGTGGGGGCCAGGGCGCAGCCTGCTCCCCGGTCACTGTGCATGGCCCCCCCAGCCACTTGTGACCTCCTCATCAGTAGAGGGTGACGTGTGTGCGCACCCGAGCGGGGAGCCTGGGGGCTGACAGCACCCCAGAGAAGGCTGGAGGACGCGGTGTCCAGGGTGGGGGACCGTGAGGGGCAGGAGCAAGAAGCTGCCCAGGCCCTTCACCACCCCGGGCCCATTTTCCCTGGCTTGTCCCTGCCCTGGCCAGGCTCTGGCAGCTCCTTTCTCCCGTGGGAGCCTCCCCACCTCCCGGAGGGGTCAGGGCTGAATCCAGGACTCTGCGTGTGTCCAGGACAAGGGACTGAGGTCTGGGGAGGCAGTCACGTGCCTGATGCCACGCCAAGCAGGCTTTGCCTCTGGAGGCGGGCGCAATCCCTGCCCGAGGCTCTCCATAGCCCCCAGTGCCCACGCCTGCCCCTGCCCCACTTTGCAGACGGGGACACTGACACTCTGCCTGGGCTGTCAGCTGCCCCCAGCCACGCCTGCCCCAGCTCCCCGTGTCCTGCCCGGAGCCAGGATGGTGGAGACGCGCGGCGAGGGGGCTTCCAGAGGGCTGTAATCCCGTGTCAGCAGGGCTTAGACACCTGCCCAGCCTCTCCGCGCCCTCCCCCGGGGCTGCCCGCGCATTCCTGCGCCTCTCGGCTTGCACAGGGCTTCTCCTCCTCAGCCAGAGACTGGGCCTCCTGCTCTGGGGTGGGGGGTGCTGTCTCGGCGCCTGGTCCCTGGCCAGACTTCACTCCCAAGCACAGACAGGTCCCAAGGGCCAGGCCCGTTTGCTGCCCCGCGTCCTGCCGAGGCTACCTCAGCAGATCTCGGGCGCATTTTCTGGGCATGTGTGAGGCCCGGAAACACTCGGTGCTGGGAGCAGCCAGCATGGGGTAGCGGGGGCGAGGCTGGGGAGACGGAGGCCGGAGCACTGTGGAAGGAGCCGGCAGGCAGGGTGCCCCAGGGAGAGGGCAGGGCTCCCTGCGGCCCAGGCCCTGCCTAAGGCGGTTGCGTGGCCAGGGACAGGTCGCCTCTGGGGCCTGGAGTTGAAGCCCGAGGCAGAGCCAGCATGAGGGGGCGGCCTGGCTGTGGGGGTGACTCCAATGCTCTGTCCAGGCTCCCCCCACCCTCCCCTCCCCGGCGCGGGACAGAGGCGGCCACTCTGGCCCACCACCCCACACTGTGGCCCTCGGGCCTGGCTTGGGCCAGCACGACCGCATGGACCACGTGGCTCCAACACCTGCAGGTCTCCCCCTGGGGCCCCATAGCCCCCTGTCCAGTGGGTGTCTGGCTGGGTAACTCTGAGCCCCCTCAAGCCTGGGTGTCCACGCCCAGGACCACGTACACATGAGCCACAAGGACGGAGGCTCCGCTCCACGGGCCCGGCCTGTGCCCGGCAGTGTGGGAATGCAGGGGAGAAGGTGGGGGCCCAGCACCTGCCCGCCGCCCGCCCTGCCAGCCCAGTGGGCCCCCTCCTCCTCCGCTGCCTCCTTTCAGGGTCCGACAGGCCCTTTCATGGCTGACGGATGGCAGGTCTGGATTTCCATGTCAATGGGCCGGGCTCCGCCTGGTAAGCTGGTTAACAAGCCCCCAGCCCCACTGGGGAGGCTGTGCCGGTGTTAACACAGGCCCCTTTCTCCCGGGGCTCCGTGGCCTCGCGGTTGCCATGGTGCCCTGCGTGGCCTTTTGGGCCACGGCTAATCCTTTCTCTGAGGCTTTCATCCTGGCCGCCCCACCCCCAGGCTGGTCGCCGGTAACTGGGCCTTGCCCAGCAAGGCTGGTTTCTCTGTCGGGGTCAGAGGAGGCCATAAATCCAGCCCCAGCCCTTGGGTCCTGGCATTGTCCCCGAGTCTGCAGCCCTCGCCCTCTGGGGACCCCGGTGGCGGGAAGGGACCTTTGCCAAGTGGTCAGCTCCTGTCCTGTGGAGTGGGGATGCCCTGTCCTCTGCTTGTCTGTCTCTGTCCACCCTCGAGCCTGGGGTCCTCATCTCTGTTCTTGCCCCTGCTCCCTCCGTGCTGTTCCAGCCACAGTGCCTTTGCCCCAGCCGTTTGTGCTCTCGTCTGGAACATTCTTCCCCGGGCATCGCCCCACCCGACCCCCTTCAGATCCCCAGCAGACTGCCACCTTCCCCAGGAGGCCACGGGCCCTACGCCTCCCGCTCCTGTCCTGGCTCCGTTTTCCCCTTCGCCTCATGCCTTCCAGCGAGCCGCGAGGACCCCGTGTGCCGCCCTCCTTCCGCCCAGACCACCAGCTCCACAAGGGACGCCGCCGGCCCGTGGCAAGGGCGGGCACTCTGCATGAAAGACTGGACGGCTCTCGGCTCAGAGAAGGGGCATCTGAGCCCCAAGGACACACAGCATCGAGAGGCAGAGGAAGTCCCAAGTCTGGGCTGGTCTGACTCTACGCTTGAGGTTTTCACTGAGCCCAGAATCGCACCACAGAGACCACCTTTCCTTTGTCCTCAGAAGCCAGAATCCCGGAGTCCTGGAATCTCCGGGCTCCATCAGCCTGGCCTCCAGTCCCAGGCGTGGTCCCCACAGCTCCCCCCCTGCTTACATGCATCCAGCGACGGAGAACTCACCACCGGGGGTGTCGCCCGTGAGAAAGTGCCCAGCTGTGGGCTCCGGCTCAGACGGCAGGGAAGCTTAGCTCCAGTGGACGTTGCCTGGGGCTCCTGATCCTGGGGTGAGCATGCCTTGTAGCTGGCACACGGGGAGACTGACCCGTCTCTCCTCCCCATACGGCACAGATGCTGATGCTGGCCATGCTCTTTGGAGCCACTGGATCCACTTTATAGCTGTGAAAACGGTCTTAGGAGGACGAGGCTGGAGCCTCACTTCCGACCCCAAGACCTCCCCCAGGTCCCCTGGCAAAGCGGCAACGGCCAGGCCCCACTGCCTCTGGGGGAGGGACCCACGCTGCCATGACCGATTTCTGAGCCTCAGTGCACCCAGCGGGGTGGACGCAGAGGGCGCTCGTAGGGGCTCGCGGCCCAGGCCGGGCCCACCCACTCCCACCGCCAGGGCCACGGGGGCTGCCCAGATTCCTGCCCTGTGCAGGCCTGGCCCCGGGCAGCCCCCGACGGTGGGAGCCATATGGAGCAGGCCTGAGCCATGCTGGGGGTGGGCGGACAGCGGGGCAGGGATGGGGTGAGTGAGGCCGAAGCGCGGAGGGCACGGAGGTGCATTGTGGGGGGCGCAGTGAGAGAGGCCAGCAGGGGAGGACGGGGCGCGGGGGGCCCGCCAGCCTCCAGGCAGGGACAGGAGAGGCTGCGCCGACCAGGAGGGCAGCCCCCGCCTCACAGGGCAGCAAGGGGCCCCTCCATGTGGGGAGGGACTGCTGGGGTCCTGTGAGAAGGAAGGGAAGTGGAGGTGGGGAGGACCGGCGGGGAAGCCTCTGTCCGCCATGCGCGTGGGCGAGAGCAAGATTCCAGAACTCCCCAGGGAGGCCGAGGAAGATCCAGCCTTGCGGCTGCACCGTTGGGACTATGGCTGTCCCCACCCTGTACTTCCTGCCCCCCTCCTGCCAGGGGCCCTCAGCGGACACGGCATGAGCGTCGGGCCCCTCCTGCCATCTGGGAGACATCACAGCCCAGAGAGGACAGGAGACCTACCCAGCGCCATCCGGCGAGAACCCGGGACCGTCCGCAGAGTGAATGAGTGAGCGCAGGAGTGAATGACGGTCCTGCTGGAGCGCCCTGGCGGAGGGCAAGGCGTGGGCACGGGCAGGCCTTCCCGCTGCCCCGGCGGCTGCAGTGGGGGGCACGCACCAGCGGTGGTGGCGTCCCCTGCCCCCAGTTCGGGCTTGGGGTGGAGGTGGCCAAGACAGCCGTCCTGCAGGGCCGCTCACGGAGGCCGGCAGGGGCCCCTCGGGGGGCACACAGGTCTGCCGCTGTGTGGGCGCCCAGGCCCGGAGCAGTGCCGGTCGGTGCGAGTCGGGGCAGGCCCGCCCACCTGGGAGCAGGCTCAGCTCCGTGCCTGCAGGGCGGGAGGCCCCCTGCCTGTCACTCTGCCTTCCTGTCTTCCTAACCCCCAGCCTTAGCGCCCCCCCCCCCCACAAAGCCTGGCCCACCCGACGGCTCCTTAGCACCAACCAAACCTGGGGGCTTCGTTCTGAGGTTTGCCCTCCCTGCCTCAGTTTCCCAACTGGCATCATGCAGGTCGAGGCAACCCCCTTACGGCGTGGCTGTGGGGACCGAGAGGGAAACCCCATGAGGGGTGCAGGGCCGGTGGGGGGTGTCTCGCTGGAGAACCAGAGCTGGGGAGGCCACGGCTCTGGAATGAGGCAGGTCTGGGCTCAAACTTCTGCTCCTGGTTTAAAAACATCTACCGAGCGTGACTCCATGTCTGGGCCCAGCGACTGGGGCTCTGGGGTCCATGGTGCAGCAGGAAGGGCCGGCAGGGCTGGCAGCCACCGTGGCAACAACCCCGTTGCACGCCAGGCCGTGTGCGGTGGCTCACACGGCCCTCACCACGCCCTGTGGAGCGGGCCCTCTAAGTATTCCAGTTTACAGTGGGGAAACTGAGGCACAGAGCGGTTATGCAACTCACCGGAGGTCACCCGGCTAATACTAAGCAGAGCCAAGATGTAAATGCCTTGTAGCGGGCTCCCAGGCGCGGTAAACACGCGGAGTCTCCTTGAGCAAAGCATCTAGCCCCTCCCAGCCTCAGTTTCCCACACTAACCGGCCGGAGACAGACGGAGGGCAGGTGTAACATAGAAGCGGGAAGTGGCTGCTGGAGCACCTAGTGTGGGCTGTGGGGCCCCCACTTCATCAAGCTTCCCTTCCAGTTCGGGCAAAACGGGGTCTTGACCCGGCAGCTGAGGAGGGCAGGCCCCTCACTGGGGGAGTGTTTTCAGCACCCAACTGGCCAGCCGCAGGCCCCCAACCATGGCAGGCCGGGGGGTGTGGGGCCGGCCCAGGGGGTGGGCCCCGGGGTCCTGGGAAGGGGCAGTGGGGGGTTCGCTGCGGACACAGTGCGGCCCCGCCCCCTGGGAGATGAGGAGCTGGCATCAGAGCCAAGCCGGCCCAGCCACCCCCGCAGCCAGACGGCCACCCCACCTGCCCGCCGGCCTCACCGGTGGCCCCTGGGGAGTGGCCCTCCCTCTGGCTCCACAGAGATGAGGACGGGCAGAGACAGAGGAACCGGCTGTGCGGGACACCTGAGCCCAATGACCAGGCCTCCCAGGGGGCAGCCGCCAGGGGGCTGGGAGGCAGAGCCGCGGCTCGTTCCCACCGCCTGCCCCCTGAGGGCCCGGGAGGAAGCAGGTCAGTCGGTGGTGGGCCAGCTGGAGCTGGGTCTGCCCCCAACCCGCTGCTGCGAGGCACGGAAGACAAGGCTGGGCACCTTCTGGCCTCAGTTTCTGAGTCTGTGACCAGGGGCGCTGTCCCCTCCCGGGGTCCCTGGGAACAAGGCAGGCACGCAGGACCATCTGCACACATGGGCGGCAGAGACCCGGAGCAGGCCCCACGGGCCAGTGCTTGGGGCCAAGGATGCCACCCTCCGCATGGGGGCCCGGGGACCCGGCTTTGGTCCGGGCTGTGTCACCCCCCCGCCGGGTGAGGCCACACCAGGCTTCCACATCGTGTACAAGGTGTGTTGGAGGATCAGGTGAGCCCGTGTCTTGGCACAGGTGAGTGCCAGACGGAAGGCGCCTTCCGGTCGTTGGAGCAATCACGGTGGGGCAAGTACTGGGCCTTGCTGGCCCGGGGCCTGGTGGCCACTTGCCCGCTGCTCATGCCCAGACCTGAGGCTGAGACAGAGATGTGCTTCTAGTGAGAAGGCCCAGCAGAGCACTGGGTGTTGGGGGGTGCTGGCCCCCTATCCTTGTGCCAGGCAGGTGCCTGGGGCCCCCAGAACAGGCCGGGGGCACAGAGGCAGGCCACCTGTCTGTCCGTCCATCCCGTGCAGAGGAGGGGGCCACAGGCTGCCCACTCTCGATGCGGCCACCCCCACGTCCACCGTCAGGCAGGCTCTCTGCCCCTCCTAACTCACCCATGTCAGGGGGGCCCCCATGGCCTGAGGCTGCTCTGATGAAGGGCAGAGGGAAGGTGCGGCCTCCCAGATCACTGGCATTTAGGGTGTATCGGGTTGAATGGTGGCCCCCCCCCCAACAAAGATAGGTTCAAGTCCTACTCTCTAGAACGTGCAAAGGGACCTTCTTTGGAGAAAAGATCTTTGCAGATATAATTAAATCAACGGTCTCAAGATGGGGTCATCCTGGGTTTAGGGCGGGCCCTGAATGCAATGACAGGTGTCTATCTAAGAAGAGGGGAGGACACAGAGGTACAGAGGGAAGGCCAGCAGGGCCAGCAGCTCCCGGGGGCTGGGAAAGGGGCCTCTGGAGGGAACACCCCCTGCCTGCACCTTGATTGCGGACTTCTGGCCTCCAGAACTGAAGGACAGTAAGTATCTATTTTAAGGCAAGTTTGCAGTAATTTGTTACAGCAGCCCCAGGACACTAATGTCGGGGGAAAGGGGGTGTGAAAAGGCTCATCTCCCAAACCCGGGTGGCTGGGGGAGGAGCAGGGGCCCAGCAGGGGGCACGGCTTGGGCCGGCCCTCCCCCAACAGCCTCTGGGGACACGAGTCCCACAGACCCCTGCCCCAACTTGGGTCCACAGCCCATTGGCCCAGGTGAGGCTCACAGCAGACCGGGCCTCCTGGGCCCACAGGACCGGCCTGGAGCTCCTCCCGAAGCCCAACCACGGGTCCCTCCCAACGGCTACCTTCCCACAGACTGGTCCCCCTGATAGGGAGCCTTCTTCCTTCTCTCTCCTCAAGTTCTAGCTCCTCCAGGACAGACATCTCCCTGTGGCCGGCCCAGCCCTCACCCATCCACCCCGGACAGGCCATCCCTAACATGACCTCCGTCTGAGACCCGATCCGTTGCCCACACAGCTCCGGCTCATGGGATATGCCGCATGAATGCCCCATGACAGGTGGGCAGTTGGTCAGGGGGCCTTGGTCGGCCCCAGTGCCTTTGTACCTGCTGTTTCCTCTGGCATCTGCCCACATGTCGCCTCCCCCATTCTCTCCTTGACTGTCCAGCCCAGGCGTGTTCCCTGGTCAGCTCAATCTCCGTCCCTTTCCTATATTTTACCCTGCTGATCCTGATGTGAGCTACATCGGCTCGTTTACTCTCTGTTGGTCCCCAGAATACCATGAACCCAGAGGGTAAGCCTGGGTCTGTCTTGCTCCCGTTCTATCTCCAGGGTCCATCATAAGGCCTGCAGCCTCCATATGCTGCCAGCTACCTGAAGGGGAGGATTTGGAGGCTGCTCAGGAGGACTGTGAAGGTGGGGTGACCTGAGGATTCCCCAGCAGGAGCCCCCAGCTGTCTGCCCAATGCCCGCCTCTTGGCAACCTCAGTATGGGCTACCTCTGGGCCCCTAACCTCTCTCTGTGTGTCTGGAGGGTTTGCCAGGCCTGGCCCCACCTGGAGGATGCACCAGCCCTGAGTCCCAGAACCAGGCTCAGCAGGGCCCAGAGTCGCTGCCCAGATAGAAGGATGCTCTGGAATCAGTGGTCCAGGGAGGGTCTGTGGCTGCCCAAATCAGGAGGGTGCTGGACAGGAGGAAGGTTCCCCAGCATCCTGCCCTCTCTCTCCAGGGCTGGCCGTGTGCCCTTAAGCACACCCTGCCATCTCGCAGCCCCCAGCCCCTCCTGAAGACAATGAGGACATGGGGACTGCATCAGGGAAGTAGGGACTCTGCCCGGGGGTGCCGGGGACCCCAAGAGGGTCTCAGCCTGCCCCTGGGTGCCACACTCAGGCCCGTGGGGCAGGTGGAGGGAGACCCCAGATCTTCAGCTCGCTCTGGGGACAGCAGGAGCCTCAGAGGCCAGGGAAGGCCCTGGAGGAAGTGCTGGGAGAGGGTTGGGATGAACTCTGGGGGAAGCTGACTCAGCCTCCACAAGCCCCACTTCTCCGGCAGCGCCTTCCTGGTGGGGCCAATCTTCCGTCCAAATTGCCGCCACCAGCCGGACAGGAAGTGCGTGGCGGGGCGCGCCCTGGCCTCGGCCTCCCACCTTGGCCGGGCCGCCTCTCTGGGGAACAAGGCTGAGGCCAGCCCAGCTGACTCCCCGTTTCCAGGCCTGCAGCTGTGCCGGAGGGAAGGAGCCGGCTCGGGCCCCAGGGCCCGCTGTGCGTGTGTGTGCACACACTCACCCACGCGTCCTCTGCACACGCTCACGTGTGCTCTCCGGCTCACGCCTGCAGCACCTCACCCCTGCACGCAGGCTTCCCCGCACGTGTGAAGGTGTGCACATAGCCTCACACTGGAGGACTTGAGTCTGGGGCACCGAGACAGTACTCGGGGCCTCTCTCTGCCGGGCTGGCCTCAGCCTTGCAGACTTGCACGGTGGCCCCGATCTGCAGGTCCTCGCGACTGCTGCTGAGGAAGGGGAGGGTGATGGAGAGGCGGCATGCTCAGGCCCGGGCAGCCGGGGGCATGCTACCCGCCCTCCTCATTCCCACACTGGATCCCTCAGGGAAGAAATGCCGGGCCTGGAGGTCAGCTCCTGAAAGTGGCAGCCTGCTGCCCTCTCTCCCTGCCCCACCTCTGCTTTCTCATCACACCAGCAGGGCCTGGACTGTGGCTCTGCCAGCAGAGGACAGCCTTGCAATCTGAGCTGGGAGCTGGGCAGCACTTTGCCAACGGGACTAGAAAGGGGCGGAAGAAAGCCTCCGGAGAGGTGGTGGGCAGCCGGGGAAGCGGGAGGGCCGCCGGGCACATGTGTGCGTGCGGATGGGGCACCGACCCAGGGGAAGCGCCTGAGCTCAGCCCGCGCTCTGCTCACCAGACTGCGCCTTTCCCCAAGCAGGGCACGAGGTGCCTGGCAGGGTCTGAGGACCCAGCCTGCCTGGCCGGAGTCCCCGCTTCCCCAACACCCTGTGGGGACGCGCGGTCATATGTACCTGCACGTGCTCTGGCCCTAGAGGGTGCCGGGTCGACCCCCAGGCCAGGGCTCCTGTGGGCAGGGAGGCGCATCCCTGTCTGGCTCACGGTTCCCCTCGGTTCCCGTGCTGTCACAATGGCCACACAACAGGGCCCCCAGGGATGGAACCTAATCTCGGGCTATTGAAGACCTAAAAGCCATGGCCCCTGCCCCTAGCCCGCAGACGGCCCCGCCCGGGACATCTGATCCACCGCCACCCTCGCCTCAAAGGACACTGTCTCCCCAGGGCCCCCCGCCCCCCTGGCTTGGACAGGGAGGGAAACTGGGTCACCGGGATAGAGTGACAACAGTGGCCGGCAGGGATGACACTGGAGTGGGGGCGAGGGCCAGCCCCTGAGGATGCTCCAGGCCTGAGGAGCTGCCCCAGGGCACCCGGCCCTCGGGGGGCCGGGGAGAGTGCCCTCAGAGCCCCACAGAGGGCCTAAAGTTTGGGGGGAACAGCAGAGATGAGAAACTGCCTGCCTAAGACCAGCACATTGTGTTGGGGATGGAGCTGAGACTGGGGACCCTCCCTTCCCCCACATCGAGAGGGGCCCATAGGCCACCCTGCTCCCCGCCCCTCCTGGAGCAGGCTAGCCAGCCAGCCATGCTGCCCCCCTCCCCACCCTTCCCCCCCCTCCCCTGGGGTATGCCCAGCTCCTGCTTGGTTTCCCGGCCTTCAGTGTCAGGCCTGGCCAGGAGCTACTTCTGGGAGCAGACAGCCAGTCCTTTGCTGGCTGTGGTCCATTCAGCATCACCACCCTGCCTCTGAGCCAAGCACCGCACCCTCCTGCAGACCCCGCCTGGGGGTCCTGGAGCTCGGCGCTGCTGGGGATCCACAGGAGGTTTGAGCCTGCAGATTCTTGCTCTCCGGGGGTGGCTGGAGATGCATGCTCACTGCTGCGTGGCCTTGGGCAGGACCCTGCCTCCTACCTGTGAGATGGCCTTAGCCCTTAATGCCCCTTCGTAGGTCTAGCAAGTTCTTAGCTCTGTTCTGGGTGTGTGCGGGGGGGCTGGGAGGGACCCAGGAATAGATAAGAGGGAGTGAATCTGGGAGGCTTCTCCCAGGAGGTGGCCACTGAGTGGGGAGAGGCTGGGACAGAGGGGCTGAGCCTTCCAGGCGAGGAAGTTGGGGGCTGGTGGGCAGGGAATGCCAGGGGCAGGGCCAGCCCTCCCAGGAGGGGAGCGGGGAGGCAGGGATGCTGTCAGACCAGGAGCCCGTTTCCAGGATTAGGGGGCCAGCCCTCGTGTGCATCCAGGACCGCAGGGCCCACTCCTCAGTGAGCCCGCGGTTCCCGGGCATAGAATAGGCCTAGAATTATGATTCACCTCCCACCTCAGGCGGCCACGGAATCTGGCCTTCAAGATGGTCTAGAGGGCCGGCCGGCTTTAGCCCTGCCTGCTGGACATTGGCCTCATGGAAAAAGCTGCCTAGGAGAAGAAAGGGGCCGCTGGGCTCTCGCTGCCTGATGTCGCTGTCAGGTGCAGTGGCCACCCAGACTGACCCCAGAGCGGCCTGGGGCATGCCTACGCTGCCCGTTCCTGCAACTTCCTGTGGCCATGGGGAGATTTACGGCCTGGGCGGCCTGGAGCCAGGTCCCCCCCCCGACCCTGGGTGCCCCGGGGAGGGTTGGGTGCCAGACAGGACGGTGCTTGGGAGTCCACTTGGGCCTTTTGCTTGTCAGTACTGACCCAAGCATGTTCCAGAACTGGGGTGGGGGCCCCCCAGGCGGACAACCCCCCCCACCGCTGTGTGACCCAGGCCAGCTCACTTCCCTCCCTGAGCCTCAACTTCCTCATTTGCAAAATGAGAGCGGGAGACACGCCCTGCTAAGCCTGTCACCCTGGGCCCCCCTTCCCCTCCACTTTCCTGCCCCCCCAAACCCCCCCCTGCAGTTGGCAGAGCCGGCTGGGGTGCCCTCTCTCCAAGGCCTGGTCGGCACAGGGTGGCACAGCTTAGGGGCTGTGGGAGAGGGGTGGGAGCCTGTGTATTTGAGGGCAGGAGCTTTGGGGAGGCCCCCCAGTGTGGGGGCAGGAGGAGGGGGGCCCCCCCGGGAGCTTAACCTGGCAGGCGCTTCAGCAGTTCCGTCTGCTGCTTCTGTCAATACGAGCCTTCCTGTTTTGGAGATTAAACCTCGGCTGAGCAAACAGCTTTCAAGGAGGCCCCTCCCTGCCACCTTCCCAAACCCAGGCCAGGCCAGAGCTAGAACCACCTGGAGGCTGGGCGGGGGGAGGGGGGGTGACAGGGTCCAGCTCGGCCGTCCCCAACCCCCGGCCCAGGGCCACAGGGCAGGCGGCCCCGCCCAGCCCCCCGCCCCCACTGAGCTCTCCGAGGCCACCGCACCAGATGCCCCCTGTGTCATCCTTCCGCTCCCGGGCTGGCGCTCTGTCCCAACAGCCCTGCCCACGGCATCCTCTGCCCTCACATAACCTCCTGCAGGAGCTGGAGAGCAAGCTGCTCCTTGGGCCCTCACCGCCGGGCACAGGCCTCCCCGGGGGCGGGGGCACCGCAGGAGAGCCACCCCGGGCGCCCCACAGGGGCCCGTGCCACAGGAGCGAGGCCCATCACCTCGCCGGGCGTTCTTCCCCTTGGCCCACCGGACACGGCGGGCTGGGAAGTTCTTTGTCTGGGGCCTGTCTTAGACGGCCCGGAAGCGGCCGCAGCCCCCTCTCTCCTGCCCCGCCAGGGCCCACCTACCCTTGAGGACCCTTGCCCTGCCCTCCTGCAGGACCCCTCCCTGGACTAGCTTTCCTGTTGGGAGCCACGCGAAGAAACGAGGAGCGAAAGCAAAGCCCTGGCCGCAGGACACAAGGCCTGGAGGGATGGACGCCCGTTGTCTCAGCTGGACCTTCTATAAGGCCGCTCGAACCACATCATTTTTGTTCACAGACCCTTGGTGGCTCCCCATGGCCTCCCCCGCCTGACCCGGAGCCTGGACTTGGAGGCTCCTGCTCCCCAGCTTCATGTCCCACCGCTCTGGGAACCACCCTACCACCAAAGTGCACCACCTCTCCAGACCCCTCTGGGCGGCACCCCTCCCCCGCCTTCCCACCCACCTCTGCCTGCTGAGCCTTCGAGCTACCGATCGATGGTCACCCTCTTTCCCTGGAATCCTTGCCTGAAGTGCTCTACTCCCAGCCCCAGCACACAATGGATTACCCCTGGCCCAGGCCCCGGGCACGCTTGAGCTTGACCCATCTTCCAACCCCGACCACGCTCTACCTGTTTGGAGGACACCCGAGAGCCTGAGGAAGACTGTGAGCTCCCTGCGGCCAGGGCCTCTGTCTGAGTCACCCCCTCAACTACCCGAGAGCCGAGCAGAGCCGGGGGTGGAGAAATTGCCCCGTTTCCTGTTGAACGGTTGGGTGAAGTGGACAGATGGACGGACAGATGGACAGGTGGAAGGTAGGTCCCGTGGTGCTGGCTTATCTCTTTGTGGATGTGATGGCCACTCCTGGGCATATAACTTTGCCCAGGCCTCACTTCCAGGGCAGCCGAAAATAGATGTCAATGCCATGTCCTTCTCCACCCCGTGTGTGGGGAGACTTACTCCTGACTCAGCAACAGTCCTGTTGCAGAGAAGGAGCCTGAGGTCAGGGAGCTACGGAGATGAGGCCAGGATCATGCAGTGAGCAGGGCGCCCTCTGAGCCAAGACTCAGAGGCCCACTACCTCCATCCGGTCAGGAGCCCCTCCTTCCACCGCCCCCAGGCTCTGGTCCCGCTGACATGGGCAGGGTCAGGACTGGGGCGAGGGGTCACGCCTGGGGCCTGGCAGGCACCAGGACAGCCACGCCCCACCCCGTGGCCACAGCACAAGCTAGCCATTCTTGGCAAGACAAAGGCTGCCTGGGGCAAAGTGGCTCTGGTATCTCCCCCGTGGGTGCCTGGCCTCTGTAGGATGTCAGTCATGTGTGCTCATGGCCAGGGCCCTGCTTCTGGGGGCTGCAAATCAGATTAGCCCCATCTGGCCCCTGCGCAGAGCCACCAGGAAGAGACGCAGCTGCCCCATGGTCGAAAGACGCCCCCTCCTCGACTGGCTGTGGGGTCAAGGACATGCCTTTTCTATTCTCTGGACCCCCATGTCCAAAATGCAAGATCAGGAGTTTGAGTGAGACCTTTAGAAGCCTTCAGGCAGTGGTGTTTGGAAACGCCCCAATGCAGGGTGGGCACACAGTATATGGTCACTGAGAACTTCAAGGGGCATCAGCCCCTGCCACCCACCACAGCTCTGCCTTCTGGCCTCATCCCCGTTCCAGCCCGGAGTGCAGTGGGCAGCCATGCCTCCTTACCCTGAAACCCACATTCCCCGAGGCTGGGTGCTCGGGGGAAAGAGGCAGCGGTGTTCCCTCGAGCCTCTGTATGTCTAAATATCTACATCTCTCCATCCCTCCACCCATCTGTCCATCCCTCCACCCACCCAGTCTGTTCACCCACCCATCCACCCACCCATCCATCCATCCACCCATTCGTCCATCCATCTGTCCATCTACCCACCCACCCAGTCTGTTCATCCATTCATCCACCCACCCAGTCTGTTCACCCATCCATCCACCCACCCAGTCTGTTCACCCACCCATCCACCCACCCATCCATCCATCCACCCATTCGTCCATCCATCTGTCCATCTACCCACCCACCCAGTCTGTTCATCCATCCATCCATCCATCCATTCGTCCATCCATCCATCCACCATCCATCCATCCACCCACCCATCCATCCATCCATTCGTCCATCCATCTGTCCATCTACCCACCCACCCAGTCTGTTCATCCATCCATCCATCCATCCATCCATCCATCCATCCATCCGTGATCTAACAAATGTTTCTCAAGTACCTAACACGTGCCATGTACTTTTCTAAGCACTGGGGCACAGTCCCAGATGACACAGTGTTTCTGCCCTCATGTAGCCAGCATCTTAGCACCTTCCCAGCCATCCATAGACATCCCTCTGTCTTTTTGTCTTTCCATCTATCTGTCCATTCCCTTTACTCATCTGTTCAGCCAGTGTTTACTGAGCACCTACTTTGGGACAGGCACCAATGAGGATCACGGTGTGGCCGCTGTCCTTACAGGGCTCCCAGGCTAGCTGGGGAGGCAGGCAAGGACATGGGCAGTTATAATCTCATGTGGTCAGCACTAGGATGGGGGTGGATACCACTGGGGCTTCGGGAGGACTTCCTGGAAGAGGTAGCACTTAGCTGACCTTGAAGGGTATCCCCTGAAGCCTTACTCGGCCACCAAGGCCAAGGGCCCTGGCCACTCCGACCACGCCAGGCCCCGGGGTTCAAGCCAAAGGGCCAGGCCACCAGTGGGCCATTGGCTCTCCATGCCTGCAGAGTACCAGCCCGGGGTGGGTAGGGCAGGGCAGGCAGCAGCCACACCCTATTACAAAGTCAAGTGAAGTGCTGAGCTCCACAGAGAGAGGGAACTGGCCCAAGACCACACAAAGCGTGGCCTGGGGGTGAGGGGCTCCGGGCAGAGCTGGCGTGCAGGCGGGCCGGCCGGGGGCTCCATTCACAGCTGCAGGCTGTCTATTCTTCTCGTGGGGGCAGCGCCCGCCCCAGCTGCAGTAATGGGAATCAGCTGCCGCCGCCGCCGGCTGCACCCTCTCCCTCCTGCCATGGGGCCGGCTGCACTGGGCTTCTGAGCCAAGCCCTCTTCGTTACCTTGCCTCTTGCCAGCAGGACTCTTTGTCCAGAAGCTTCGGGGCCTCTGTGGCCAGGCCACTCATTGCCTGCGAGGGGGCTCACGGGCACCCTGGCATCTAGAAGGCTCTGTTACTGCCAGGTACCCTCCCACACCCTCCAGGCAGCACGGGGTGGGGGGTGGGGGGCAGGCACCCTCATGTCCGTCTGTCCGGTGGGGCTCCGCGAGGCCCAGCTTTTCCTGCCATCAGCTCTCATAGAGGCAGAGGCTTCGGTCTCTGGGCTCGGCCGCTGGGTTGGAGAAGGCTTGCTCTGGGAACGTGGAACAGGCCTGCTTCGGATGACTTCCTGCGAGTTAACCAGTCACCCGTTGTGTCTCCGGGATCTTCCCAGAAAAGAGACAGTCCAGACGAAGCCAGCCTCAATGTCCCCAGGAGCTTCTGGAGAAGCAGCTTCCAGAAACTGGTAGGACCGACTCCATCCACAGGAGGCCCCAGGCTGAGCCCCGGCAGGAAAAGCAGGCCCGAACTCAAGTGGGGGCACCATACTGCCTCCGAGCCTGATGGGGGGGGGCAGAGTAGGGCCTCATGGTCATGTGGGCCCCCTTTCCTTGGCCACCTCTCTATACACCTTCAATGGACAGCTCTGAAGCCGTTCAGCCACCTGCTGCCCAGGAGCCCCACGGACCCACGTGCCTGCTTGTGTGACGATTTGCCCATGAGCACCTTGTAAAGTGGACGGCAGTGTTATCCTCGTGCTACGGGAGGAAAACTGAGGCTCACAGCAGGAACATCCCAGGTCTGAGGTCTGGGAGCAGAGAAGGGGCCCCTCTGGGTTTGTAAGGCTGGTGGGCTGGCTCCAGAGGGGTCCCCAGCCCCTGTGCTGTGCTGGGGCCTGCCTGCAGCCCGCGCTCCCAGCCCCCTTCCCCAGGACCCTAAGGCCCCCCAGGAGCTTCCTGGCAACCTGGTCAGCCCTCCCCATCCCCTCTGAGCTCCCCATTTCCTGTCCTGAGCCCAGCACCTCCCCTTCCCCCAGGGCTCGCTGGCTGGCTTTTTGGCTCAGTGGGTCCCTGGTGGGGGGAGCCTTTGGGCCTAGGGCAAGGGCAGGGGAGGAGAGTGCCCTAGGCTTGGGGAAGGGGGAGAGGGGAGCTAAGCCGGCCACCCCCTTACAGTTTTTAGACCTCAAGGAGTCACCACGAAATTCCATTCTCCTGACAGCAAAGAAACTGAATCACTCTTGCCAAAGCCCACGGCCCCCACAAGAATGCTGTAAAGCTTTGTCCGGCTGTTCCCAGACAGGCAGCCACACCCGGGACCCCCCGCTCCCCGAGCCTGGCTGCAGAGAGGCGCAGGAAAGCCCCCCCCCCCAGGCTGGACTGGTCCCGCTCTGTACAGGTGCTCCCTCTCCTCGCTCCCCGCGTGCAAGGCAGCAGTGCACCGAGCTTCACCTTGCTTTCTGTACAATGGGCAGCCTGGAGCCGGGCCACAAGTCAGGGAAAGCAAGGAGTGCCACGTCCTCGGCAGGGCCTTGTCAGGTGGGTGTGTGGGGTACCACGGCGGTGTGCTGCTCCCCCTTGACCTCTCAGAGAACAGTCAGCATCTAGGGGGTACCAAGTATGGATGCCACTGACCTGAATCCCAGGTGCGGCGCACAGCTCATGCAAAGATTTTGGGGCACAATGGTGCTCGGGCTGCTGGGGAATGGGGAGGATTGCAGGGTTCAACAAGAAATGGGGCTGGGAATAGGTAGACACCAGGCCAGGATTTGAACTCAGAGCAATGGGGAGCCATGGAAGATTCTGATTATGTGTGTGTGTGTGTGTGTGTAGGGAGTGGGGTATGATTAGAACCGTCTGGTTGCAGAGTGCAGAATAAAACAGCAGGTAGATGGGCGACAGGGAGACCAGGGTGGAGACTGCCCAAGACGTCCAGAGGAGAGATGAAGGTGGTGGAGGGGCCTCCTTCTAACAATAGCCCAGATCTGAGATAGATGGGAGTTGGTGGTGGGGCAAGGGACATGGGGACTTCAGACTTGAGGCTGGGCTGGGGCTCAGCCTACTGTTTGGGGGCAGCCCATGCAGCCATAGGGAATTTTTCTCCCCTGCCCACCCCCACCCCTCCAGCTGCCTCCAGGCCCTGAGGCTGGGCTGATGGGGGAGGGGTTTATGGCAGGAGGTGACACCACGGGAGACTTATCACTTGGGCACAGCCAGGACCATCTGCTCAGGCATCTGCCTGCCTGAGGTGGTGCCTGCTAATTACCTGGGGTGGGGGGGAGCAGGAAGAGGCCTGGGAACCACTATCCTCCATCACACCCCATGACAGAGGGGCTGGAGGAGGGCCCCAGGACCCTAGGAGCAAATGGGCCACAGCCTCCCTGCTCCCGGGTGGGGTTGGGCAGACATCTACGCAGTAACTCCTTACAGAGCACCTACTACGTTCCAGCCCTGTTCTGCACTTGACCTTTGCGGGGGGCAGACATCTCTACCCAGTAAATCCATACAGAGCACCTACTACGCCCTGTTCTCCTGAACTTGACCTTCAGTGCAGGAAGGGGGACCCATTGCAGGCAGAGGGCTAAGGGCTGTGAGGAGAACTGGCCTGTGGGCAGAGTGAGCGCTGAATGGGCCGCCGGGCCCTGGTGGTCGCAAAGGGCCTCCCGAGGAGGGGATGCCACAGCCGAGAGGGAGGGGAAGGAGGCTCAGCCAAGCGGAGAGCCGCCCCCAGCTGCGCTTCCGGAAGATGCTGAGGGCAGGGAGCTCAGACCCTGATCCCGCGCCAGGGGGCCCCCTGGTCACTTCCGGGCCCCTCGCCCCTCACCCTCACCCCGGCTGCTGGCGCGCATTCCTGCCGCCCCTGCTCGTGCGGTGGGCCGGCCCGGCCCGTGGGAAGGCCTGGGGGTGGGGGCCGCCGTGTGCCGGGGAGGCGGGGCGGGGGCACAGCTGGGCCACATCTGGCCTGAGCGCAGAGGGACCAAATGGGACAGAAAGCAGCCTTTCATCCCGCGAGGGGCGGGGCGACTTCAGTTTCTTCTCGCCACGGGGCGTCCGGAGGACTTCGGGGACCGGCTCCGCACCCCCGCCGCCGGGCTGGAATTCGAGGAAATTAGCTCGGGGCGGGGGCGGGGGTTAGGGCGCTGAAGGTGGAATTTAATACAGGTGCTTTCTCGGTGGAAACACGTGTCCCTGCCCGTGGCTCGGCGGGGGGGAGGGGGGCTCAACAACTCCTCAGCATTAATCACCGCTGCCTTAGGTGCGCTCAGGTCCAGTTAGGCGCCGCCCCCTATTCTTGGCACGCACCACCGCAAGGGGAGGACGCCGGGCTTGGGGCGGGGCAGTGCACCGCAGGATTGCGGAGCCTGAAGCCCCCGTGCCAGAGCACCGGTCACCGCGCCGAGGGCGCGCCCTTCCGCGTGCCAGACGCCCCATGCGGCCCCCGCCGGCGCTGGCCAGCCTGGCTTCCCCTTCGGGGCCACCGGGGCGGGCCGGGCCCAAGGCCCCACGCCCCTCGGCCGCCCGCGGGGGACGACCTGGGCGGGGCGTGCACGTGCTCACAGGGGGCGGGGCGGCAGTGCCCGCCGGGCCTTTCCCAGACCCCCGCCGCGGCCCCACGTGGGCGCTGCGACTCTCGGGGGGCGACCCGCGCGAGGTCCCGCCCCAGGGCCCCGGAGCCAGTGAGAGCGCGGTAGGGGCGGGGCCTCGCGGAGGACCACGCCCCCAGAGGGCGGAGTCCGGCGGGGAGGTTTAAGAGCGCGGCGCGCGGGCAGTGGACAGCTGAACGCGCCGCGGGACCCGGGATCCTCGGCGCCGGTGTGCGGGGCGGGGCAGGGCAGGGCGCACCGGGCAGGGCGCGCCGGCGGCCGCCACCCCACCATGCTCAAGCGATGCGGCCGACGCCTGCTGCTGGCGCTGGCGGGCGCGCTGCTCGCCTGCCTGCTGGTGCTCACGGCCGACCCGCCGCCGCCCCCTGTGCCCGCAGAGCGCGGCCGGCGAGCGCTGCGCAGCCTGGCGGGCCCCGCGGGGGCGGCCCCGGCGCCCGGGCTGGAGGCGGCGGCGGCGGCGGCGGCGGCGGCGGCGCCCGCTGCGCTCGCTCGCGAGGTGCACAGTCTGTCCGAGTACTTCAGCTTACTGACTCGCGCGCGCAGAGACGCGCGCCCACCGCCCGGGGGCGCTCCCCGCCCCGCCGACGGCCACCGGCAGCCGCCGGCCGAGTCGTTGGCGCCCCACGACGTTTTCATCGCGGTCAAGACCACCAGAAAGTTTCACCGCGCGCGCCTCGATCTGCTGCTGGAGACCTGGATCTCGCGCCACAAGGAGATGGTGAGCCCCCACGGCCTGGCCGGGGTAGGGGGGTGCCGTTTTGTGCAGCCGGTGGCAGTATCCGATGGGCGCCAGGCTGCACATCTGTCCAGCTACCGGGACTATGTGGTGGTAGTGACGCCAGTCCATCCCTTTCCAGCCCGGTCTGCCTGATGGGGCCACTCTCCCCGTTGAGTTGTGCAAGTGTCAGAGGGGGACCCGACCCCATCCAACTTCCAGAGCCCTGGATAGTGTGAATCGATCCTACCAGCTGCCATTGCTTGGGGTTGGTGCTCTGTGATGTTTCTCCCCCCCCCCCACCCAAGCATTGGAGTGCATTAATAAGGTGCTGTTGTCCCCAAACCTCCCGAAGGCAGAGTCTTCGTGCGGCATCCACCTGGGCTCAGACCCTGCCCTGGGGAGGAAGACTTTTTCCTGAGTGGTGGAGTAGGGGGTTAGAACCCCCGGTATAGGGCTGGTCCTCTCTCTCATATGAGTCTTTTCTATGGGATGGGGGACAAGTCATTGTTAAAGATAATTTGGAGTTGGGGTATGTGTTGGTGTGCCCTGGAGAATCCATTTCCAAAGAGAGCACTGGGTTTTGGGGATCTTGTGCAGAAACCCTGTCCCTAGAGCGCAGGAGTCTTTGGAGCCTTGAACTTTGTGCTTACTGCACCCTAGTTGAGCATTGGCTTCCTACACATAATAAAGACACACCCCACTTTGAAAATCTCCCTCGAGGCTGCAGCAGAACGGTTGGGTTGGGGCGGGACAGGGCATTGTGGGCTCTGCCAGGGGAGGGGTAGTGAGGGAACAGCCGTGGGCTGGGAGATTCAAGGGACTAAGTGGGCATTTGGGGTGAAGCTGAGGGACCCTTGACCGGGGTGAGGGCTCAGAGAGGACCCCACACCCCTTCCTCCCTGTTTAAATCTCAAGGCCTGGGATCTTCTGGCGTGGCTGAGCCCTGTTTTGGGACAGGGTTCTGGTGAGGTCATGATGGGGTCCGGGGGGTGGGGGTGGGGAAGGGTTCTTTCTGGTTCCAGTGTGGGGAGGGGGCCCTGGGAGCCCCATGGCAGCCTCCTGGGAAAGCAGCAACCCCTTTCCCAGGGGCTCAGCGGGCTGGCGGGAGGGGGCGGCGGGGGCCGTGGGTTTTGTTTGGCGGCCGGGCCGTTAGGATTCCCAGCGCCCGGCGGCTCTCACGCCGGCCGCTTGGGCAAGGTAACAAAGCCCCTTTCTCCAGCGGAGAAAGGCGTCCGGCCTCTTGTGCGCAGCTCTGCGCTCCATGGGAACCGCCACTGGCGTGCTGGCCACTCAGGTTGCTTGGTGATGAGAGGGCCGCCGGGCCCCCCCTCCATCCCTGACTGACAGCCCTTGTGGGGCACCATCCCTGAGCCAGGCACCCTACCCCCCAGGACCCTGCCTCCCTGCTGGGTGACCTTTGGCAGCATTCGGCTCCCGCTGGGCCGCCACCAGCTCCGAGCTCTCGTCTTGGACTTGGGGGGCTTTCTCCAGCAGAGGGGATGCGGTCGAAGGGTCTTGGGTACCAGTCCCAGCCCAGGTGGGTAATCTTGGGCAAGACCTGAGGCCTCTCTGTCCCTCCGTCGCCTCATCTCTGGAAGGGGACTGGCAAAACCTGGAGGCAGAGGGAATGAGCTCAACAGTTACCCAGGGTCGGGGGTGGGGGCCGTCACTCCCCCCGGGCCCTGAGGTCCCCGTTGAAGGGCCACTCAGGTTTCCTTCTTCCTGGCTGAACCCACCCAGGAGAGGCTGCGCATCTGCCCCCAGCATCGGCTCATGTGTCACAGCAAGCCAGAGGCTGCACATCGCGTTGTGGGGGAGGGGGTCCTTGAAACTCTCATGACCCAGGGCCCTCCTCTTCCAGTCCTGTGGATGGTGAATCAGGCCCAGTTTGATGGGGGAGACGCAGAGAAATCAGGGCTTTGGTGGGGGAAACCCAGAGAGGCTGTGCGAGCTGAGAGTGGGCATCTGATCCACGTGGAGGGTTGGAGGACTTCCTGGAGGAGGTGCCATTTGAGTTAGACCGACAGGACCAGCATGGAGCATGTGTAAGAAACTTCCAGCAACTGGAGTGATGGGGGGTGGGGGTTGGTCAGCAGGGGCCACACTGAGACAGTCCTCAAAGTCCAGGATGAGGGGCTGGACCTTCGGCCCCCACGTCCCTCCCCCACCCCTCCCAGGAGTGGGCCAGGCTGCGGCGGCTGCCACCACAGCGGCCACAATTGCTGGGGGAGAGCTTGGCATCCTGTGTTTCTTTGAATCGCAGCTCCAGGAACAATGCCGCTTCCTGTGGGTGTCCCCCCGCCCGCTCTGGGCCAGCCCTGCCGCCCTTGCTGCCCTGCTCTTCCTCCTCCAGCCCCATCGTCGGGGAAGTGGGGAGGAGGCCTGGCCGGGCAGGGGGGAGGGGCTCAGTCCCCGGAAGGCACTTGGGGGCACTTGGGGCTAGGCCGGCACCACGTCTGCCCCAGCGTATGACCACAGGCGGGCGGCTGCCCCTCTCTGGTCCTCAGCGTCCCGGGTCCACTCAGGTAGTGACAGTGCCCACTTCTCAGGGCCGTTAGGGAGACCAAAGAAGGGAGTCAGTGTCCGTGCTTCGCTCTGGGTACAGGTGAGCTCTTGTTGTGCCCATTTGACAGAGGAGGATCCTGAGGCTCTGAACCGCCAGGCAGCGTGTCCCCTCCTCTGCTGATTGCTCTGATGTGGGGAGACGGGAGGCCTGGCACCCTCACACCCCCCACAGCCCCACCCTCCCTTTACTCCTCTCCAGGCCTCCCGCCTTGCTCTCCCCCCAGCTGAACAAAGGTGACTTTAATCTCCGTAGCCTTGGGCTGGGTTTTTAGGGCAGCACCAGAGCGCGGGAGAACAGGCCCCGCTTGATCTCATTAAGAAAGCATTTTCCTTTTAATCCGGAGACGGCAGTGGCGCGTCTGCACTGGCCGGCCTCAGCCTCCCACAGCATTCCTGGGCTGCGATGCTGGGGAGTGGGTGGGGGGCTGGGTGCGAGTCTGTGCGTGCGGGCTGCCTTGGGGTGCCTGCAGGGCTCTGGAAGGAGGGGGTGCGTGTATGGAGAGGGTGTCCGCGGGGCTTGCCCCTTCCCCAGCTCTAAGCCTGTGATCGGCACCTTGTGGCTTCACCTGAGTCTGGGCTCCAGTCTGGGGTCAGGCTCAGCAAGCAGCTGGGGCCGCCCAAAGGAGGGTGGGGACCCCAGCTGGGTCTCCCAGGTTGCTGGATATGTACTGTTCTCTGGGCTTGCACATGCTAGATCCTCCCTTGGACCCATGCAAAGAAACTGAGGTCTGGTGGGCATGGAGGTGGGGGGGGGTCTCCTGCTTCCTGTGCTCAGAGCACCCGCCCCCACCAGGCCCCAGACTTTGCATTCAGCCAGGCCTGGGTGCGCTGGGCGGCACGCGCTGGGCGGGCCGGGCAGAGGAAGGAACATTCCTCCCCGTGTGCTGACGGGCCCAGGCGGGTGCCGGCAGCTCCTGGCTCCGCCCTGGTGCCCCCCCCCCCCACTTCCTCGGAGCGATCCTGGCAGGGGTGGTGCTGTGTTGGCCCAGGTAGAGCCTTGATGTGGCCTTGGGCAAAGCCTGTCTGCCAGCCTGGATTTCCTTGCCTGAGCGGGGGGGGGTACTGATCTGCAGGCTGGCGCACCCGCCGTTTCCCACCTCAACCCTCCTGACCGTCGGAGTTTCCAGAGCACAGTGGTGCCTTCTTAGTCTCAGAGAAGGTGACCTGGCCGGCTAATCGCACCGGCCGGGGCGTGGGGGTCCGGCCTTGAAGGCCCAGCCCCGAGGACTGCAGTGCTGTGGCCGCACCCCTGCCCGGCGGACCTCTCGCCCAGCCCAGTTAACCAGGCCAGCTGTATGGTAATGGGCAGCGCGGCCACTCCCGCTTAACGCGGCCGAGTTAAGGCCAGCCCGGCACCCCTCGTCGTGCGGCCCAGGACAAAGCTGGCGGACAATGCCTGGTGATTCATCCTCCCTCCGGGCCCTTTGTCCGCCAGGGCTTGGCAGCCGCCCAGCAGAGGCCTTTGTCCCTGACTGATTGAGACTTGGCTTCCCAAAGCCGACCTCCTCCGCCTGCCCCCCCCCCCCCCGCAGCCCTCTGCCCCCTCCCGCAGGCTGGGCGCTGTGTCAATAAGGGTGTGTGCCCTGCCAGGTGTGCGGGGCGGGCGAGGAGCTGGTTACCTGGCGGGTGGGCGGGGCGCCCCACCTGGCTCGTGCCGGCACAGCCGCCAGGCGACCTTGGGCCCAGCTGTCGACATGGGGGGGGTGGGGTCTGCAGGAGTCCCAGCCCCGCTTCTATTTAGGCTGGACACTTGAGACCACCTACGTGGGTGCATGTGGGGAAACTGAGGCCCGTGGAAGGGTGGAGAGTGGGTGTGACTGAGCTGTAGCTGCTGAAGCCTCAGGGTGCCCGGCCCTGCACCCCCTCAGTGGCCCGGGGCTGGGGGACACAGAGCCGCCTGTTCAAGGCCACGTTTCTCCTTCCAGACGTTCATTTTCACCGATGGGGACGATGAAGCCCTGGCCAGGCGCACGGGTGAGCCCTGGACGTGGGGAGGCCGGGGGGGGGGGGGGCTCCACTCCTGGAAGGAACTAGCCCCTCCCCCCTCCCCTCCGGAGAGGTCACGGAGGCCACGGGCCAGAGAGAGCAGTTTACTCAACTGGTTTGCTCAATGCCCCGCCCCATCACGGGGGGTGGGGGGGGCACCCAATTCTCATGCAAATGAGGTCCTTTCAGCTCCCAGGGCCCTTTGAGCTGATGTGGCGGCAACAGGTGGCCGGTGCTGGGAAAAAGCCGCCTGAATGGGCAGGGGCGGGCCGGGGCGGGCCGGGGTTGCCCGGAGGGGGTTGGGCTGGGGGGGTGGGGAGCGTGATCACCGGGCGTGAGCCCTGTGCTGGGGAGTGGGCAGCAGGAGGAGGCCGCCGCAGGGCACGGCTTGAACCCCGGGCGCCCTAGGACGGTCACCCGCTCCATTCCGCTCCGCTCTCATGGCGGGAGGCGGGGGTGTTGGTCGCTGACCCCTCGGAGCCGGCTCAGACCCGCTTACAGCCCCCTCCCTTGCTCCCAGGCAACGTGGTCAACACCAACTGCTCAGCTGCCCACAGCCGCCAGGCGCTGTCCTGCAAGATGGCGGTGGAGTACGACCACTTCATCGAATCGGGGAGGAAGTGAGTGTCCCGAGGAGCGCGCCCCGTCCCCTGCGGGTCCCCGCGCTGGCGGTCCACAGCCCTTGACATGTGCGCGCGCTCTCCCGGTGGCTTCTCCGCAGGTGGTTCTGCCACGTGGACGACGACAACTACGTCAACGTCAGGGCTTTGCTGCGGCTGCTGGCGGGCTACCCGCACACGCAGGACGTGTACATCGGCAAGCCCAGCCTGGACAGGCCCATCCAGGCCACAGAGAGGGTCAGCGAGAACAAGATGGTGAGCGCGCCGCCCTCGTGGGCCCGAGCTGGGTGGCCAGGACGCCTGAGGGGTCCCTGGAGCTCGGGGTGAGGGTCTCTCACCACGCTCCCCTCCCGCAGCGCCCTGTCCACTTCTGGTTTGCCACTGGTGGGGCAGGCTTCTGCATCAGCCGTGGGCTGGCCCTGAAGATGAGCCCGTGGGCCAGGTGAGTGCCCTTGGGCCCCAGGGTGAGCCTGCCCTGGGTCCCAAGGCCTTCCCAGCAGTGGGTGTCCCCCACCTCACGTGCACGGGTGGGCTGAGTCACGACCCCACCCCGCACGCACCCCACCGGTCACTGCCATCGGGCAGGACTCCTTCCTCTGCTCGCCCGGTAACCCCGACTCGGAGTTATCTAGCCGGTTGAGAGGAGGGTGCTGTGCGGGGGCTCTGGGAGGGACGGAGCTGCTGACCGGCCAGCTGGTCAGCGTTCTGACCCACATCCTGCTCCGCCGGGGGCGTGTTCCCTTCCTCTCCTCCCGGGTCTGGCTGCTTCATCCCTGGCTGGCTTCTGGCTGGCTGGGTCTGACTGAGCTCCCGGTAGGCCTCCAGCTCCCGCCTTTGCTCATGGGTCGGGCCCTGTCCTCCTGCAGCAGGGGCCATTTCATGAGCACAGCCGAGCGGATCCGCCTGCCGGATGACTGCACCATCGGCTACATCGTGGAGGCC
Organism: Zalophus californianus; assembly: GCF_009762305.2. Classification (NCBI taxonomy): domain Eukaryota; kingdom Metazoa; phylum Chordata; class Mammalia; order Carnivora; family Otariidae; genus Zalophus; species Zalophus californianus. The sequence goes on along the minus strand of NC_045604.1, from coordinate 112,162,958 downwards.
CTGCTGGGTGTGCCCCTCATCCGCAGCGGGCTCTTCCACTCCCACCTGGAGAACCTGCAGCAGGTGCCCGCCTCGGAGCTCCATGAGCAGGTGCACCTCCCAGGCCCAGGAGGGAAGGGGAAAATCCAACCAAACGAAGTGGTATGGTGGGGGGAGGGTGGAGTCACTGATTTAAACAGGGAAGTCAGGAAGGGCCCCACTGTTGGCTGCCCCTCGGGCACCCACCCCCCACACCCCCCACCAGCGGGACCCTGCTCGAATCCTGGGACACCTACTCTGTGCTGTTTGGGGGTTCTCTTGGCCCTGGCCAGGCATTCCGCTAGCCTTTGCTGAGGCCTCCACTCTAGACTTCATTCCTGGGTTGTGCAGAGCAGGAGGGGCGTGGTACAGTGGGACTCACAGGCCTGCCTTCTTGGTCCGAGGGAGGGCAGAAGGCAAGGCTGTCCCCTCTCACAGAACCCAGTGGGCAGCCGCGGCTAAAGCCGGGGACATGGGGGCCTCTCCTGGTCTCAGCCGGGCCCTCCCTTCCCCCCCGACAGGTGACCCTCAGCTACGGCATGTTTGAGAGTAAGCGGAACGCCATCCACATGAAGGGGCCTTTCTCGGTGGAGGCTGACCCGTCCAGGTGAGGAAGCAGGTCCAGATAGAGGCTGGGCCTTACGCTGGGGGTCTGCTGGGGCTAGAGGGGTTCTCGGGGGGGGTCTGCTGGGCCTGGAGGGGTGCCCTGAGGGGGTCTGCTGGGGCTGGAGAGGTACCCTGGGGTGTCTGCTGGGGCTGGGGGGCACCCTAGGGGATTTGCTAGGGCCGGAAGGGTGCCTGGGGGGGCCTGCTGGGGCTGGAGGGGTTCTCTGGGGGGTGTCTGCTGGGGCAACGGCTGGGGCTGGAGGGGTGCCCTGGGGGGGGGGGTCTGCTGGGGCTGGTACGCTGAAGCTGCAGGACTACAGCCCCCCAGGAGCCTTGCTTAGGGTGGACCAGGGCCCCTCTGCTGCTGTGGGTCTGAAGATAGGTGCTCAGCACCCTCTGCCCCCCTGCCCCCCCCCCCACAGACCTGCCCCTACTCTGTCCCCACAGGTTCCGCTCCATCCACTGCCACCTGTACCCGGACACACCGTGGTGTCCCCACAGCGCCGTCTTCTAGCAGCCGTGGTTGAGACCCTGTCCTCGGGCGCCCCTGGTATCCAAAGGGCCCGGGGACCTGTGTTGTGCCGCCCTGGCCTTGGCATTCGAGGCTCCCCCAGGGCTGTGCCTACGTGTGTGTGTGCGCGCATGCGCGCCCGTCCATGGAGCAGGCTGCTGGGCAGTTCTGTTCTGCCGAGAAGCAAGCACAAGGGCCACTTGTCTGCCCCGTGGGGCCGCGGGCTCCAGAGCCCCATCCCAGAGGATGTGTATCAGAGGTCACTCTGAGGGCAGTTTTCTTATTACTGCGGGGTCTTTCGGCAGCGTGGGGATCAGGGGCTGCTCTGCAGGGATATGCAGGTGCCTTTCCCTCCCTGTCGGGTGCGGGCCCTGTGCTGGGGGGGGGGGGCCTCAGAGCCCCCAGCACAGCTGAGCCAGGCTCAGTGCAAGGAAGCTGGGTTTGGGAGGAGCGGCCCGAGCCCCCTTCTCCCGCTGAGCTCTGGACTTAGAGGACTACCAGCCAGCACCTGGTTCGGCGCCCCCCCCCCCCCCCGGAAGCCCCTAGTGGCCATGTGGCTAGGGGAACAGGGGCTCCCCTCCCAGCCCTCCCTCACCAACGTCTCTTTGTCTCCCCGTGCTGGGGAGACAGAGCTGAGCATTTTATCTCCTCTCCGAAGCTGAGAGAACGTCGCCCATAGTGGGCGTGCCTGTAAATATTTGTGACAGTATTTTTTTACTGTGCTTGTTTATCATAAGGGGGTGGGTAAACGGTAGGGTGTTTGTGGGGTTTTTTGGGGGGGTGGGGGGTGGGGTTATTTTATCTTTTCTGTGGATCAGAAAAAGCAGAAGCCAAACTTGAGATAATCTTTGTTGTTTAAACGGAGGAAAATGTCTGCCACTCCACGTATTTATATGTCCCAGCCTCCGGACTGCCCGCGCCCCGTCCTGCACAGGGCCTGTCTCCCGCAGGCCCAGCTTGGCCCACCAGGCCTGTGGAGTGTGTTGTCTTCTGTTTTTCTTTCCGCAAACACATAGCTAGGAAAGTGAACAATAATGGAAAAGTTCTCAGGGAATTGAAGTGTGGTTGCTATGGTGACGCCCTTTGCTGTGAATAAAGGTGCTCTTTGGGGCAACCCCGGGGGGTCCTGGTCTTGCTGGAAGTTGGGCCAGAGACACAGGTCTGTCACAGGTCTGTCGGAGGGGCTCCAGGGGGCCTGGGGGCTTGTTTGCGCTCCTGTGGGGGAGGTGGATTAGAAGGGACTCCCAAGAGCCACTTGCAGGTGCCGGAGAGGCGCGGCCAGCCCAGGGCACCGTGGAAGTGGTCGTGGGGTGGCTGGATCGGCAGGTCTCACCCAGAGGAGCAGCCTGTAGGCTCTGTAGCTCCGGCCTGTGTGGGCCTAGCCTGCCCTGGAGGAGGGAGGGGGCTCGCGGGGGCCCAGCCTGGGACCTCCTTATCTGGCTTCATCCCCATCCCAAACCCACAAGAGGCCATATTGTCCCATTTTGCAGATGGCAAAACTAAGCCTCAGGGCCAGTGACAGCCAAGGTCAGGCAACTGAGCGGGCGGGGGTGGTAAAGAGCTGAAACTCAGAGGCCTGGTGGTCTTGGATCCTGGCCTCCCCTTGGGCCGGGGACCCCACACTCAACCTCGCCTCTGTGAAGGGGCTCCATGCCTGGACTGGTCCTGGCGCTGGGCCCCCAGGCCAGCCGGACGGAGGCTGGACGAGCATTCACACCGATCTTGTTTTCTGCCCGCTCCCTGTGGCTCGCTCTTCATCACATGCAGCCTTGCGGGGGGTGGGGGGGGGCAGCCGGCACTCCCTCTTCCTCACACGGAGCCCCCGCTGCCCCCCGGGTCCTCCACGTTGGCCGCTCTGCTCCACAGTTAACCTTCTCAACATGTCAGAATAAAGACAAGTGTTTGCAAAGCGCCTCCTGTCCCCACCCCTGACCTGCCGATGCCAGGCCCATCCTGGTAACCCCATGCTCACCTAGCACCCCCACGTGCAGCGTGTGGCCCAGGAGGCCCCCCCCTTCCTCACAAGGTTTGCTGGCAGCTCCTCGGGCCTGGGGGCAACTGGCCAGGGCCTGACCCCACCTTGGCTTTGTGGAGCCCTGAGTCAGTGGAGTGGGGTTTGCAGAAGGGCTGGAGGGGCAGCTGTCCCGGGGGTGTGGGCAGGGACGGGGACGGGGGGGGGGGGCATGAGGGGACCTCAGCATCACAGCCTAATCCCTGTCTGGAGGGTACTCTCTCGCGGACATGCTGGGGAAAGGGGGCTGCTCAGGTTCTGGCGGGCAACCACCTGCAGGCAGATGCCAAGGGCCTCCTTCCTGCCCCCCAACACCCTGGGGGGAGTCAGAGGAGCCCCCTGCCCTGGCCCCAGTGTCAACCCAGGGCCCAGCGACTGGCAGGAGCCTCCCCGCAGAGCTGGCGGGGCCCTGGGACACACGTGGCCATGCAGCCCTCGCGGGGACAGGTGGAGCCTGCCCCAGAGCTGGGGACGTACCTGGTCACGTGGTCGTCACAGCTGGTCCAAACTGTCCTGTGTGGGGAGGAGGCCCTGGGAGCTGAGGCCTTCGTCTGAGAACGGGGATACATGTCCTCCGGGGTCTGGGAGGCATCCGGGGGGGCTCAAGCCCTGGGGCCCTTCCCTCTTCTCAAGGAAAAGCTGGGGCGGGGGAGGGGGGAGGTTGGTTCCTCTTCAGAAGGGGAAGCAGGTCCAGCAGGGGCAGATTGCTCCCATCTGCTGCCCTCAGGGGTGTGAGGAAGGGGCCCTCCCCCAAGATGAGTCACACAGGAAAAGTGCTGACCTCCCCCTCCCCCAGGGCAGGACTGAGGAGTGTCCTGCTCTCCCCAAACTGCCCGTCATTTGTGGGTTTGCAAGATAACACTGCGACCATGAGGGCTGCTGGGTGCCCCCCCCCCCCCCCAGCCCCCGGCTTCCGTGGTCCAGGTCCGGGCGGGGCCGGGCCCGCCCCTGCTCAGTTTCAACCCTTCACCTGGGGCCATCCCCGCCCACTGGCCCCAGAGGTGCGTCTGAGCCCGGACAGAAAGGAGGGCTTTCCAGAGGTGGGGTGGGAGAGGTGGCCGTCGGGGCCTCGGCACGGCCCGGCAGAGGTGCGGAGGGGGCACTGCTCAGGGTGCCTGGAAGGCTGGGAGGGAGGACAGGCAGTGGACTGGGTCGCCGTAAGGCTCCGTTCCCTGCTGGGGGCTTCAGCCAGTCCTGCCCCTTCTGGGCCTGGGCTGGGGGTCGGGGGATGACCAGAGCCAGCCCCATCTTTCTGTCAGACCAACGGGCCCGTCCAGCTGCTGCCCACCCCAGCCCCGGCCTGGCCGAACGTTCTTGGGGGTGACCGCTTCCCAAGCCCTTTCTGAGCCCGGCACTCGGTCCATCACTAGGAGGAACCCAGGGGCCTGGGGCGGGGGGAGGGGCTCCTGTCTGAGCCCCCTCACGGTGGTCGAGGTTCTGTCAGCATACTGAGTTAGGGCTGAGAGCTGTGCTACCCCCCTCCACGTGCCCCCTACTGGCCCCGGGGAAGGCTTCTGGGACCCCCAGCCTCAGGGTGCAATCCACCTCGGTCCTTGGGTACCAGCTGGTGGTGAGAGCCGGTGGTTTCTCTCCCTGCCCAAACCCACCTTCCCCAGGACCCCCCAGCACCCCCGGGGCACGCCCCATCCTTGCCCTTCGAAGTTCACATCACGAACCTGGAAGTTCTTACCAGTATGTGGTTCGTGTAGCACGTGTAAGGCCGAGAGGCAAGCTCCAGCCAGCCACCCCGGCCGCCGTCCGGCGCCCTGGCTCTGATGCGGGGCTGCTCGCTGCATGTCCTTGTGGCCCGTCCTGGCGGGGTCTTTGGGTTGTCCCCTCAGCAGAGCCACAGTGAGCCCCAGACCCGCCGCGCCGTGGTCAGGGGGACTGGCAGGGAATGCAGAATGTCCCGAGCTCCTGGACAGGTCCCCCCGCAGTCTCCCGTCCTCTGAGGGCCCAGCGCCCCCTGCTGGACATACCTGGCTCACTCCTGGAGAGACGCTCTTTCCACCACCGACAGACCCTCCTCGTTCCCGGCCTCAGCGGTGGTGGGATCACCACGCCTGCCGCCCACTGTGGGGATCCGCAGACCCCTCCTTCCGGAAAAGGTTGGCTCCTGGCTCACACAGGCTCTCTCCCCCACCCTGCTCCTGCGTCCATTCCTGCATCACTCCCCAGACCTTGCCTGCCCTGCAACCCCACTCTGCCTCCACCTCTTGTCGGTCCAGCTCCCTCCCTCCCATTTCCCGACCCTGCTGGACCCCCAGCCCCCTCACACCTCATGGGCTCGTCCTACCCTGCTCGAAGTCCCGGCTCCACTCAGGCCCGTGAACTCACCTTCACCTCCCTTGGCCTCCTGCTTCCGCGCCCTCTCTCAGCCAAGCCTCTGGTGTCTGACCTCCTGCACCCGCCCTCCGCGCCCGCTCAGCTGGACGCAAACACTGCCCTCCGGGGAGTCTCACCCTGAGTTCCAGATGGAGCCTCGGGCCCTTGGGGAATCTCCTGTCCCCGCTCTGTCCCTCCTCTCTGGCTCTCCCACAGCCCCAGGGTGGGGGGGGGGCTGTACCTTCTTTGCCCCCAGCCCCCACCACTTCCTCTGGCCCCCCTACTTCATGAGACCCCGCCAGCCCCCCTACCCGCTGCCCAAATGCTCTGACCACTAGGCCAGCAGGGGGGGCCACACTCCTGTCTATGGACTTGGGTCCCACCCTTCTTGGTGACTCAGGAAGGCCACTCCACTGACGAGCTACCCCCGTGACCTTCCCCAGGCTCTCCCGAGCCAGCCATCAGACTTCATCCCACCTGCTCTCGTCCAAGCCCCCAGTGGTGTCCAGGTGGCTGAACACACGGGTCACTTCCTGTGCTCGTGGAACCTGGCCATCGGCAGCATGCGACAGGGTCCCTTGTCTCTCCTCCACACTGTCTTCGTGCGGCTCTCAGGATGCCCCCTGTCCTGGACTCTCCCTGCCTTGCTCCTCCCCACTCCCGACCTCAAACACGGGCTCTGCTGTCTCCTCTTTGGCACCCATTCCCTGGGGGACGTCACCCTGGCTCATGGCTTTCAACACAGTACCCAAGACAAACACTCCAGCTGACCGTCGCCGCCCGGTGCTCTCCCCTGACCCCCCACGATTCACTGTCCCCCCTGCTCTCCACATCTCCCCCGGGGGGACCCAATAGACATCTTAGGCTCAACATGTCCAAAAGTGGACCACTGACCCCCTGGTCGCAAACCTGCTTCCTCCCCAGCTGCCCATCTCCGTTTGACACCACAGACCCCCACCTGCCACAGCTCCGTCCAAACCTCACGCCCACCCCCACACAGCGTGCCAGAAAGTACTGTTGGTGTTCCTTCCAGAACCCTGGGCCTCCCCACCACTGCTCGGCTGGCCAGCACCCTGCCTGGGCTGCCCTCAGCTCTGGCCTGCACCGTGGCCAGAGCTTCCTCTCTGCTCTCCTGCTTCTGCCCTGGCTCCCTTCCCAACTCGCCAGCTAAGGCCGTCCTGTTAAAACGAACGAGAGGTGGTGTCGGTCCGCTCGGATGCTCCACGTCTTCCCCTCCTGCAGAGCCAGTCTCCAGGGCCTTATGAACCCCACAGGGCCTTTGAGATCCTCACACCTCTGCTTCCTCTCGGACCACCCTTCCTCTGCTCTCAATTCCAATGACCCTCGCTTCCTTGCGTGAACACACCAGGCGTGAATCTGCCTCAGGACCTTTGCACAGGCTGTCCTCGCTGCCCAGATATCCTCAAGACCAGCTTCCCCTGTGGGGCAGAAGAGAGGCCCCCAAAGATGTCCGCATCATCTCCCTAACCGATGAATATGTTACCTTCATGGCAAAGGGAACTTCGTAGTTAAGAACCTCGAGATGAGGAGATTATTATCCTGAACTATCCAGGTGGTTCCGATGCAATCACAGAGGTCCTTGGGAGAGGGAGGCAGGAGAGTCAGGGTCAGACCGAGGGACCCAAAGGTGCTCCACTGCCGGCTTACAAGATGGAGGGGCTGTGAACCACGGAATGTGGCCGCTTGGAGAACCAGGATGTCACTGTGCCCTCCCTGACATACAGGGAGACTGAGGTCCAAGTGCCTGGGCTCTCCAGCGTTTTGGGTTCCTTGGCCCCATGTCCCCAGTTCACTCTCCTTACCACACGGCACCTCAGAAGCTTCCAATGCGTCCACCCCTCTTCAGAGCTGACCAGTTCTGGTCCCCCTTCCCCTCCCCGCCACGGGTCAAATCGGGGACTGGGGGACCCCAGCGCGCCCCTGCCCACCCCCACACTCACAGCAATGCCACCGGAGAGCCTGGGGTCCTCCACTGGGCCTTGCAGGTGCCTCGCCCACCTGCGCCCCAGGCACGGGAGACCAAGGCTTTCCTGGTCAAAGGGCGCCTCCCCCTAGTTCCATGGGGCTCTGAGCCCCCTGTGCGGAAAGTGAGCTCCCCAGCAACGCTCCAGGGCTCCGCGCTGTAGTATGTGGCACCTTCCGGGGCCCACTTCTCAGATGAGAACAAGAATGACTGTTAACCTTCAAAACAAAGCAGCCAGTTATCTCGGGGGCAAAACGAGCTTCGCTGGGAACGGGCGCCGCAATTCGGAGCCCCGGCCTGCACTCGATGCACAAACGCCACGAGAGTAAAGGGGCGGAGCCTGCCTCTATAGCGGGAAGGGGAGGCGGGGCTGCTCTGGACAGGAGCCCATTGGAGGAGACCCGGGTGGCGGCTTCTCATTGGCCGGGCTGTTGCTGGGCGAGGAGACACCTGTGTCTTGGCTTTGGGTGGGCAATTGGGTGCGTGATTGGAGGCAGGTGGGTCCCTGCTGGCCTCCGAGCGCACACCGGGGCTCCTTTCCTCCTTTTCCCACCACCATCCCGCCTGGGGTGGGGGAAGGGCTCCGGGGAGGCCAGGGACTGGAGATGCCCCCACAGTGGGGCTCAGGAAATGCCCCTCCCGGGCACCCACCATTGCTCCCACGTGGCCCCCTCCATCCCAGACCTGTCCCCTCCCCAGGTGGCCGGAGGGCACTCCGCGCAGGCACCCTGGGCCGCCCCAGGGCATGTCCAGCCTGCAAAGTGAGGCTTTCAGGGTGTCAAGACAACCGCTCCGGCCCCTCCGGCAACCCACTCCCCCACTCCTGGGTCGGCTCCCCGCTCCTACCCCCACCCCCTCCTGCTGCGAACTGCGCTGCCCCCCACCCACCCCCCTTGGCTCCCCAGCACGCGACCACACTGCCCACACACTCGGGTAAGGGCCAAATCAACTCAGAGAAAGAGCCCTGTTTTTTAAAATTTGTTTATTTTAAAACGTGAAACCCAAGCTGAATAGAAACCACAGAAATTACATTGACGAGATTTTTAGTTATCTGCCAAGAAAAATAAAGCCCCCAAAGAAATAAAAATCAAACCCCAAACCCAGTTAAAAAACAAAAACAAAAATAAAAAAACACAGCGACAGCACAGACAGCCATGGCCCTACGGAGGTTGGAGGAAGGTGCCGGAGGAAGATGCTGAGTGGTTCGGGCCCAAGTTCCCCCTTCCCGCTCAGGGCCCTAAATCACACTGGGGGGGGGGGAGGGGGCGAGGGCCAGGAGGGGAACTGGGAGGGTCAGAGTCTTGACAAAATTATATTGAGCGATATGTTATATATAACAAAGTGGCACAGCGCACAACCATTATGGTTAAACAAAAAGTCCCACACAGAAGGCCCTGGCCCCTGCCCGCCCCCCGGCTGGAGCCCAGGGAGGCTACCCACCCCCCGGGGGCTGGGCAGGGGTCCCGGACAGGTAGGGAATGGTGCTTGGGCGGGAATTGCATAGTGAGATGGGGTGGGTGGGCATGGCAGGGGAGCCCCGTGGGCCAGATGCCCCACCTGGACCCCACCTCCTGCTGGCCCAGCCTGGCAGGGCCCGGGAGCCAGCTGGACCCTGTGGGGCTTCAAGGCTCCTCCCTCCCACCGGCCACCCACTTTGTCAAGGGCCACACTCCCCGCCCCCCCCCCCCGGCCCCAGATGCTGCAGGGCTTTTGGGGAGCAAGGCCGGGAAGGGATGTGGAGAGGTCACTGGATGGGTGGTGGTTAGGAAGGGGACCCTGAAAACTCAGAACAGAAAGAAAACCAATGGCAGGACCTGCTCCCCTCCACAGACTGAGGCTGGGGTTTGAACCCCTTCGGATGATTCTCCTTTTCCTTTATTCAACCTCGGTGAGCAGGAGGAGCTCGACGCAGTCACAGACGGGGCACGCGCACGCGCACGCGCCGCACGGTGGGCACTCGCAAGACAGCCGAGGTCCACAGCCCGTCCGGCGGCGCCGGGCTCTCATGCTATGTACATTCACATTGCGGGCGGCCTCCCAGGGCCGCGGGCGGCTGCTTGTGCTTCTGAGCAGTGGCTGAGCGCACGGCAGGCACCCAGGCAGGACGGCTGGGGCCTCCCTCCTGACACTGGGCCAGGACCGCTCTCGCCACTGGAGGAGCCCAGAGGAAAAACTGGGCAGGTCGGCTGTGGGGGCCCAGAATGACGGCCAGGCGGGGCCTAGAGCACACGGGGCCCTGCAGTGAGGTTTGGCCAGGCTCAGGGCCCCGGGGCCCACCTGGGGCACCCCGGTGTTCCAGAAGCCGGGCAGATGTGGCCTGGCCCCCAGCCCACGTGCCCTTTTGGTCCCAGACACCAGCACAGAGAAAGGATGGTGGAGGAAGGGTGGGCGGCATCTCCCCAGGCCTGTCCCAGGGAAGGGCACCGCCCCGCTCTGGAAGGAAGAGCCCACAACGCCGAACGAGGCTGGGTCGGCTACCTGCCTTCTGCTGCAGGACCCCGGCCCGGGCCCTCCCACGCGGCTGCTGCCTGGTGCTCTGTAGCCCCTGGCCTGACCCTCTGTCGCAGGGTGGCCAGGCCAGGGCTGAGACTGGCAGGGGGCTTCCTTCCCATCCTGATCTGGGGGTGGCACACCCTCCACGGCAGGAAACACAGCAAACATTGTACACTAAAGCCAAAGCACCTTAGGGAAGCCTTGTTCCCACTTCACAGGTAGGGAGACTGAGGCCGCACGGACCTCAGTCCTACAGCCCAAGGGACATTCGTCCCCGAGGACACAGTCGTCTGGGGCAGCACCTGCCCAGGGACAGGTCTGCAGGCTCTCAGGCCGCCTGTCGGTCTATAACCTTTCCCCAGCAGCACCCCAAGAAGAAACGGCTACTCCAGCCTGATTCCCAGCCGGCCGGCCTAGGCCTCATCTCTGGCCTGGACTTGGGGTGAGACTTGTTGGCTCTGGGTCGGCCAGGGGTGCCCGCGGAGGCTGGGTGAGGTTAGTGGTTAGTCCCAAGGGGGGGGCGGCAGGGGCCGAGGGCACATTCACAGCCAGCTCGGGTCCAGCCCCCGGCCGGGCTCGGGACGTGTGCCTGTCCTGGACAGAGAGGGAACCGGGAAGGGGAGTGTGCTGCTTGGCCGGCAGCCCCGCCTGCCCTAGGATGACAAATGTGGTTAGTGCAAAAATGAACCAGACGAGCTGCCAAGTCTTGGGGCGGGGGAGAGGGTTTGGCACCAAGAAGGCGGCCAGCACTGGGTGAGCAGCCTGGGCTCGGCGCGGCACTTGCCGTCCCCCTGCCGCCGTGCAGGGCTGGGCTCCACGGGCAGGGTGGGTGCTGGGGGAGAGAGCGGTGCTGGGCAGGAGGCTTCTGGCAACCGGCAGGAGGGGGCCTGTGGTCAGGTGGACTGAGAGAAGGAGCTCCCCGGGAACTTTCTGTGCAGGAGCCTAGCGGTGAGCGCACACGTGCCGAGCCCAGAGCGGGCGCTGCACGGCCTGTGAATGCAAGAAGTGACGCGGGGAAGCCTGGAGGGTGCGGGCGAGCCATCGGAGCTGCGGGCGGGAGAGAGCAGGCTGGGCGCGAGCGGAGGAGAAGACGGGTCCGTGGGTCGGCCTGCTGCGGAGTAAGCGTCAGGGACACAGCACCGAGTCCGGCCCAGAGCGGGGCTCTGCGAATCCCCCTCCTCAGAGGCAGAGGGGCGTGGGGGGGAGCTGGGGGGCCCCGTGTTGGTGGAACCGCTCCCGTGTCCAGGTGCATGACCCAAGGGGAGCCCCTGCAGGAAGGGGAGGGCAGGGGCGAGGGTGCCTGCAGCGGGCCCGGTGGGCGTGCAGAGTGTCCGGCGGGTGGTCACGGGCGGGAGCGGCAGTGCTGGCACGGGGAGGGGGTAGGGCGATTGGCACGTGGGCGGGTGGCCGGCCGGGGCTGTCTAGTGGCCGCTGCCGCTGGAGTCGGGGCGAGGCTGGCTGGTGGCGAGGTATTTGGCTCTCATGCTGGAGGTGTACTGGAGGGAGACAGGGGGGGAGAGGGGGTCAGTGGGGCGCTGGGCGCGGCCACGCGGGCCCTGGCGAGGTGAGCCGGAAGCACCCCTGCGGGCAGGACGGGGCGGCGGTGGCACGGTTGGCGGGGCCCCAGCGGAGGGGCTCCACGAGCAGAGGGCCGGCCCCCGCGCCCCAGGCTCAGGATGGGGACCAGCCGCCTCTTCCAGGGATGGGAGCGCACTCAGGCACTTGGGCACCGGGCCAGGCAGAGCTCTGCCCTACAAAAGGCCAGCATTTGGAGGCTCCCCAGCCGCACCCCACGTGCGCAGGACCTACAGGCCACACGCAGGCTGCCCTCAAGGGCTGGGCTCAGGGGACGCGGGGAGGCTTCCTCCCGCCGCGGGATCCTGATCGAGGAGCCAGGAGGAGAGCATCGTGCAAAGGCGGAATCAGGCTGGGTTCGAGAAAAGGTCAGGGGGTCCCTGATGGCCCACAGGCCCCGGGAACGAGGAGGCCCCACGGCCACTCTGCCCCAGACCCTGCGGACGGGGCGGGGGGGGGGCTCCAAAAGTCCCACAGGCCCCTCAGGCTGGGGGACGCTGCCGCCTGCTCAGGTCGGGAACAAAGCGTGGGCTCCTCCGCCGGCTCCCGGACGCAGGGATGGAAGCAGCGGGGAGAAGGGCACGGACGGCACACCCTCTTCTACCCTCATCCCACCCAAAGCACGAGGCGCTGGGTGCACACGTGTGTGCGGGTGTCCTCGTGAGGCACACACAGGGAGGAGGCGTGTGCTACGAGGGGGTGTGAACAAAGGCCAAGGCGTGTGCCAAGCGTCACCACAGAGGAGGGGAGCGTGGCAGGCTGAGCCCACACCTGAGTGCCCACACCGCCACCCCCAGATGAGGAAGGACACTGTTCCCGGGCCCCGACAGCCCTCCTGGAACTCCTGGGGTGTGGGGAGAAGCTTGTGAGTGCCAGGTCGGGCGGCCAAGACGCTGTGCGGAGGAGGCGCCGTGGCACCCGGGAGCCATGTCATTCCACGGACATGCAGCAGGGGGCGGGGGCAGCACCCCAGACCCTGAAGGAGCCCAAGCAGGCGCGCGCAGACGTGGGGGACGGCTTGCCTGCATGCACCTGTGTGCACCTCCAAACATGCAGGGTGACACCTCAAGGGCCGGGCCTGCTGGCCACACCCCAGGGAGCGAGCTCACCGAGCCTAGGCGCCAGGCGCAGGCACACCCTCGGGCCTGCAGAGATGGTCTCCTTGCTGGGAGGTGACAAGGCCGACTGGGACGGCCTGCAGCTGGGCCAGGAGTGGGGAAGGGGCTGACTGCCCCTGAGGGGAGGGTGGCGGGCCCAAGGCCAGCACAGGGGCTCTGGCTGGGCCGGGGGCTGACGAGTCTACAGGCTTGTGATGACCCAGAGCTGGCCAGCAGGGGCCGAGCTGAGAGAGCCCTGAAGCCGGCCCTGGTGAGGGGGCAGCCGTGAGCGGAGAGCATGAGGTACAGAGGCACGGTGGGCAGGTGGTGCAGGGCGGGCCACCTGGGGGGTCAGTACCTGTCACTCTGAGGGCACGGCCACCACAGCGTTCGGGCACTATCCATGGGCTTAAACTGCCAGCCTGCATGGCTGTCAGAGTCCAGGGCCGCCAGATAGCGCTAGGAGGGCCCGGGGTGGGGGCGGGGGCGCAGGAGAGAGAGAGAGAGAGAGAGAGAGAGCCGCCTGAACGCCAGGCTGCAGGGGGCCGGAGCACAGTGCCGCTGAGGCATGACGGATGGCTTGTGTGCCCACACTGACCCTGGTCCGGGCCTAGGGCACCGCAGGGCTCCTGCCCAGGCACACATTTCTCAAGGCAAGTGGCCCTCGGCTTCTCTGGCCCTGTCCTTTGCAGGCCACCACCTCCAGGAAGGCCCCCGGGGCCCCTGTCAGTCAGCACGCTCCTTCTCTTTGGCACCAAACTGCCCTGTCCCCTCTTTTCTGTCTCATCCCTGAGGCCAGAAGGGACAGCAGCTGGAAGAGCCCGAGGCTGAGTCCTGGGTTGAGCGCAGGAAGTCAATGAGGGAAACGAAAGGAGAGTGGACCAGACTGGGAAAGGAGAAGCCAGGGCCCCTTGGACTCAAGCTGACCCACCAGGCAGCTGGCCCCCGGCTGCCCACTCGGGCCCCAGGGTACCTCCAGGCCAGCCTGTGGGCCCAGTCGGCACTGTGTCCTCGGGCCAGATGGCCACCGGAGAGCCCCGGCTGGGGAGAGCCCTCACCCCGGCGCTGGAGGCTCACAGCCGCTCCCCCTCCCCCCAGGCCTGAGACTTACTGAGGGCGGCGGGGACTCGCGCCCGATGAGGGGGGTGTTCTCACAGCGGGGGTTCTGGAAGTTGGCATTCTGGCTCCTGCACAGTGAGGAGAGAGGGCCGTGAGTGGCGGCCAGCCTCGGCAGGCCCAGCGCCCGTCCAAGGCCGCTCCGGAGCCAGGCACCCCCCTGCTCTGCCACCCACCTCCGACCCCGGGCCTCCTCATCACCGGCCCGCACGCGGCCCGCCCCCAGCCCCAGCCACGGCATCCCTGCACCCTAGACCCAGCCGCCCTCTGACAGAGCGGCCTTACGGGGGCCACGACCCGGGTTTGCCTGGACGACCGCGCCGGCAGCCCCGGCAGCCCCAGGGGGTGGGGAGCGCGCTCTAGCATGACCCCGCGGTCTTGAGCCGCCCCCCGCCCCCAGCTCAGGGCACAGCTCACATGTACTCGGTGACTGGGGCGTTGCTGACGGTGTGGGCCGCGGCTGGGAGGCTGGTCTCACTGCTGTAGCTACTCCCACAGCTGTACAGACTGGGCATGTGCACACGGTAGAGGCTGTCGTGTGTCTGCCTCGGCCCTGGGGCCGCCTCCTCCCCATCCTCGTCGGGGCCTCTGCAGGGAGGGACCCCCAGCCCAGGTTACACCCTGGCCCACGGCAGCCAGCCACGAGGCCCGTGCGGGGCCAGCTCGGAGGCAGACGCACCTCGTGCTGATCCTGGCTTGGTCACGGATGGCCTACGGCACCGTGGGCAAGTCACCCTGGTTTCGTGCCCTGTGAGACAGGGGTGCCAGGGGCCCTGACCCTCAGCCTGTACACAGGGAGGCTGTCTGCCTTCAGGGGAAGGGGGCATGGCCCCTCCTCGGGCGGGGCAGAGAGGGCTGGGGGCCTGGAAATGGAGACGCGCTCTTCCGGCCCGGCAGGTCCCAGCCTGCACTTTACGGGGCCTGAGCCCACAGGGACTGTCTGTCCCAGGAGGCCTGAGCCCAACCTGCTCTGCTGCGCTCCGGCTTTCTGTCCGCTCCGTTCAGGCTGCTGCAGGGTGAGGCAAGGGAGCCAGGGGCCGGGCCTCGGGCGCGCTCCAGGCTCATCATGTCCTGCCTGTTCCCAGATCAGCCTTAGGGCCAGGCTGCCTGGTGGTGACGGCACAGGTCTGCCAGGCCTGGGCTCACGTCCCACCTCCTGACCACCAGCTGGGTGACCTTGAGCAGAGGGCTTCCTCTCTGTGCCCTTGTCAGTGAGACAGGCAGGACAGAGGTAGCAACTGGCTGAGCATCAATGACCAGCCAAACCCAGGGCTAAGCCCTTACACGCAATGGTTAACCTAGTGCCTACCCGACCCCCAGAGGGGTGTGCTCTTACAACTCCCATTTCTCAGTTAGGGAAATGGAGGCCCAGACAGATTCAGTGACTTGCCCATGGTCAGCCGATAAACAGAAATCTGAAATCCAGGCAACACGGTTCGAGGTCTATCCTCTTGACCACTTACCTACAGCTGCCATCTTTATTACCACTGCCACCGTCACCATCACCACCATCATGGTGACCATCACCATCACCACCATCACCATCACCATCAGTATCATCATCACCACCACCACCATTACCATCACCACCACCATCACCACCACCATCACCACCACCACCATCACCACCATCACCACCATCATTACTGCCACCATCACCACCATCACCATCAGTATCGTCATCACCATCATGGTGACCATCACCATCACCATCAGTATCATCATCACCACCACCACCGTTACCATCACCACCACCATCACCACCACCATCATTACCACCATCATCACCACCATCACCACCACCATCACCACCACCACCATCACCACCATCACCATCAGTATCATCATCACCATCATGGTGACCATCACCATCACCACCATCACCATCACCATCAGTATCATCATCACCACCACCACTGTTATCACCACCACCATCACCGTCACCACCATCACCACCACCATCATCACCACCACCATCACCACCATCACCATCACCGTCACCACCACCATCATCACCACCATCACCACCATCACCATCATCATCACCACCATCACCACCATCACCACCATCATCACCATCACCACCATCACCACCACCATCATCACCATCACCACCATCACCACCACCATCATCATCATTATCACCATCATCACCACCACCATCACCACCACTGGCAGCATTACCACAGAAAACAATAGAGCAGAAATCCAGACAGAGGGAAGAAATCTGAGCTGAGCTACCTGTCAGCTGATCTGGGCAACCAAGGTGCAGCCACAGCCCAACGGGAGGGGAGGTGGTGAGTCTGGGAGATGAAGTGTAAGGGCCCGAGCAAGGGAAGGGGCTTGGCTCCTAAATACACCACTCAACTCAGTACTGATCAGGGAGACTGAGGAAGGAGCTGCCAGGACCCCCACTTCAAAGATAAGGACCTAACAGCCCCATGGGAAGTAGGAGCTGCCATCCTGGTCACCCAGCTGAACGGGCCATGGAGGCCACAGACACCTGGGGCCCTCTAGCCCTGCAGAAGCTCCCAGTCCCCACAGCTGGACAGCTGCTCTTTCCATGCACAAGCCCCACACATGTGCACTGAGGGGCAGGGAGACGGAGGAGACATCCCGAGGCCAGCCAGAGGTGTGGAAGGGCGTGGTGCATGGAGCCCGAGCTGGCGGCCGGGACACCTGGCTCCACCCCCCGGCTCTGGCCTCACATGTCACCTGGGCTTGGAGCTCCTGTAGACTTGTTTTCCATCTGTGAAATGGGGCTGCTCACCCCGGACTCGCCAGCCTCCAAGCACCGCAGAGGCTTACAGAGAGCGTCAGGAGGTGAGGAAGCATTTGCTCCTGTCTCTGGGGACGAGGGTATGGGTGTCCAGAAGGCATGTCCCCAAAACATCCTGCCTGAGGTGTGGCCTGAGGTGAGCTCTGAGCCCCTCACCTTTTCTGCTGCCAGGTATGGGGCACGCTGCAGACGATGGAGCTGAACATGAGGGCCGTGACGAAGGAGAAGAGGGCCAGGTAGATGAGGCCCTCAACGCCGTCGTAACAGAAGCCCGTCAGGGCCTGCACGTAGTCCTGAGGCCACAGGGCATGGGGACAGCACGGGGACAGCACGGCCCGCAGAGACCAGGAGAGAGACGGGGAAGGCAGGGTGAGACAAGCCATGCCAGAGCCTCAGCCCAGCCCACCGTTAGCGGCCTGACCACCCCGGCTCCAGACCGGGCTTCGGGCCAGCCACCCATGGGTGATGTCCCCACCCCCCCAGCTGTTCCCTCTGCCCCCCAGACCCCCTTCTGCACCCTCTGCCCCATCCTCCCAGCTGCACCCTTCTGTTCCCAACTCCCCCAGCTGCACCCTGCTCCCCAGCTGCCGTGCCCTGGCTCCAGAGGCTGGTTCTCACCAGATGCAGGCTGCGGCAGTCCACCAGGGCGGTGAGGTGCTGTAGGTTCACCTCTGTGCCGTTCAGCACCTCCTGGACACGGAGCAAGGGGTCCTGGGGAGGGGCATAGCACACAAGGTCAGTACCACGGTCGGGGGTGGGGGGCAAGGCAGGCATAGGTCCTCTGGGAGCCCTCTGGGTGCCCATCCACCCACACTCTGCCATCAAGACCACCCTTGACCCTGGGGTCTTGGCACGGACCCTGAGGACCCTGGGCTTCTAGAAATGATGGCCAGAGTCTGTGTCCTGGCCTTGGAGGGACTGTTGAGCACATGAGTATACAGGGAAAGTGGGACCCATGGATGCCTGTCAAAAGAGAAGAGACAGCAAAGACCCACGTAGCTCCTGATGGGGCCCTGGTTCTCTTAAAAATCTTACTTTAAGGAACAGTTAAAAGGAAAATTTTCATGATATTTTAGATGACAAAACGTCATCCAAATGCTCTGTATAGAGCGAGCCCGGTCCTGCAGTGTGCGTGTGTTTGTGCATGTGCGCGTCCATGCCTGTGTGTGTGTGTGTGTGCGTGTACACGGGGACCTCTCCCCACATCGTGTCCACGGAAAGATGCCTCCCAGAAACCCTTTGGGGTTGACGGGGCTGCCTCTAGACCAGCCGCTGTGTTACAGACCCAACACTGTGTTACGTGGCGCGTGTTCAAAGAGCGCCCTGTGATTCTGAAGCGGATCCCAGGATAACAACTCACCAACAGGGGCTGAATTGTGTCCCCCCAGCAAATTCCTATGTTGCGTTCCTAACCCTAAATACCTCAGAACGGGGCTGTATTTGTCGGCGGGGCCTTCCAGGAGGTAATTAAGGCGAGAGGAAGGTCACGAGGTGGGGGGGGGCCCATCCCACGGGACTGGGGTCCTGTAAGAGGAGGGGGACGGGGCCACACACAGGCCCAGGGGGATGACCACCCGAGGACACGGGGAGAACACATGGGGAGATCTCCATGCCCTGGACAGAGGCCTCAGGAGACGCCAGCCCAGCCCACGCCTGGCCTCGATCTCGCTGACTTCCAGCTTCCAGCACGTGAGGGAGTGAGTCCCTGCTGTCTAAGTCGCCCCAGTACGCGGAGCTCCGCTGCGGCAGCCCCGGCTACCTCCCCACTCACTCGCAAAGTACCCAGAGGAGCCCTGGCCCAAACAGAAATAATAAGAGAAAGTAATTTTAATATGTATGTTTACGTGTCCATCTTTTTTTTAACTCGGATTTTGCGAACAGCTTGTTACAGAAGGTCCAGCGGGTCACGAGAGGAGCCTGAGCCCAGCTGTGCGCATGGACGGCCCCCCACGCTCTGTGGTGGCGCACGCACGGGCAGGACCCCCACGGGCTGGCCCCCCCGGCCCCAGGACGCTGGGCTTGGTCAGGAGTGCAGTAACAGACATGTGGACGAAATGCTCAGGCCCCAGAACACCGCAGGGGAAAAGCCACCGCCCCCCTTCCCCAGTTCCCGGAACACCCCCAAGGGCGGGGGGCAGACCTTACTTTTTTCCTACATCTGTCCCCATTTTCCCTTTTTATTTTTATTTATTTATTTTTTTAAAGATTTTATTTATTTGACAGAGAGACACAGCGAGAGAGGGAACACAAGCAGGGGGAGCGGGAGAGGGAGAAGCAAGCTTCCCGCCGAGCAGGGAGCCCGATGCGGGGCTCGATCCCAGGACCCCGGGACCATGGCCTGAGCTGAAGGCAGACGCTTAACGACTGAGCCACCCAGGCGCCCCCCTTTTTATTTTTTTAATTCGAAGAGTATTACTTTTAAATAAAGAGCAGAATTATTTTTAGAAACCTACCCCAAGCCCCCAGGGCAATGAAGGGCGAGTGGAGGAGAGGAGGAGAAGCCTCTCCACCGAAGGGTGGGAGAGAGGGGTAGACCCCTGGCAGGGTCCCAGCAGGAGGCTGCCTGAGCTGGGGGCGCCGGGGCAGGCGCTGCTCACCGTGCGGCCCACTCACCTTGGTGGCCGGGGACTCCCGGGGGACTGTCTTCAGTAGCTCAGCCACCACGTCCTGCATCTCCACCAGCGCCTTGTGGCTGCCAGACAGCTTCTGCTCCACAGAGAGGCTGGCTGATTCCAGCTGGGGCGGCCCCCCCTCCCCCAGCCCCACGCGCACCCAGCTCAGGCGGGCCCGGGGCGGGGAAGCTGCTCCCTCTTCCCCGTGAGGCTGTCCCCACACACGCAGAGGTAATACAGATTCCAAAAGCACAGTGACTTCAAAGGGGTAGTTCTTCAGGACCCCCGAGGGCCATGCAATCATGTGCAGCGACAGGCAGTGGGCCAAAGCGTTTCCCTCCAAACTCCACCATGACACCTGCCTAGTTATTCCACAGTGGGCCCCGGACCCCTCCCGCGGTGAGGCATCCCTGGGCCCCTCCGCGCCTGCCAGGCGGCTGGCTCTGCCCTGCAGGGTGGCCAGGGGCAACCCAAGAACTGAAAGGAATCCCAGGTATTTGGACGGCATTAAGCAGTCCACCCCAAAAGACTTGCGCCGAGGGCACCAGGGCGCTAACCCCAGGGGCAGTTAGTGATGTCAACATGGCATTCATCCAGCTGCCCCCCAACAGCTCCTCGGGTCCCAGAATCTAATGACGTCTGAGAGGGGCCGAGGGGCTAAGGGGCTGCAGACATCGGGGCTGTGGGACTCAAGACCTGTGCGGCCTCCCAGGGGCAGGAGAAGCCCGAGCACTCACCTGCTGGAAGGGGTTGGTGGCACGGGGCGAGCAGGCCAGGTAGTACTGCAGGATGTCTGCAGAGAGAGGTCCAGGTAGCTGCGTGAGGCCTGCCGCGTGCATGTGCTGTGCGCGTCTGTGTGTGCACAAGCACGTGTGTGCTGGTGTGCATCCGTGTGCACGTGTGTGGGTATACATGCTTGCACATAACTGTGTATCTACATGTAGGTCTGCGTGTGTGCCTGTGTGTGCATTTCTGCACACGTGCGTGAACAGACACGCATGCCCGTGTGTGCACGCGTCTGTATGTTGTCCCTGTGTGTGCTCGAGCACGTGTGCGAGGAGATGTGGCCTGCAGGGAGCCCAGGGCCAGGGCCCAGACCCTTCTGCTACAAGCAGGGTCCTTACAGCATGCACGATCAACTCTTGGGGCGCAGCCCTGTTCCTCCCTTCCCCCTGGGGCAGCAGACGCGGCACCAGGGGTGGGCAAGGAGTCAGAAGAGCCACGGGGATGCATCTGCTCCTGGCTTGCTGGGGCAAGCTGGGATAACAGTTCTTAGGCTGGAGCAGCGCCCCCCAAAGGAGGGGACACGGCCTGGGTGTGGCAGCTGGGGGGGGCCCAGGACTCAGGTGGCCTGCCTGTCTACTCCCCATAAACACGTGTGTCAATTTGGCGTCCAACATTCAAAGATGGGGGTTCACTTACAATTCTGATTCTGAAAACCTCAAAAGACCCGAGCCTGGCTGGAGCTGAGGGGGAACTCAGACCCTGTCTGCCTGGCCCCATGTCCACGAGGCCCTCCGCCCGCAGGCCCGCTTGGCGGGGTCAGGGCCCTTAACCTGAAGCAGCGACACTGCTTTGGAGTCCCAGGCCTCCCTTCTGGGGGCCCCCGGGGCCTGGGGCAAGAGCTGGCACGCACATCAGGCCTGCGCTCCCACCGAGCGTATGAAACCCAGTTCACTTTGGCCACCTGTAAATGGAGCCAGCACGCCGGCCTTGGCACTGCCTGGCCCTGGGAGGGGTGGCCTGTAGCTCGCAGGCAGGGGCTCACGCTCCCTTGAGGCTGGGGGCTGCTCGTGCTTGCTAAGGACCCACGAGTCCTGAGCAGTGAGGAGCCGGGGAGGCCGGGGAGCAGACAACCCTCCCTCCTGGGGGGGCTCCTCAGGCTTAGGTGGAACCTGTTCCTTCAACCAGAGAAGCTAAAAACCAGCCCACGTGCTCACCCCTGTGGCTTTCTCAGGCAAAGAGGGAAGACGGTCCCGTGAGGCCAGGATCTTAAGGCCACTTACAACAGCCCCCTACCCTACTCTCAAGGAAGCCGCAGCACTAGGGCAGCAGGGCAAACCCACAAGCTTGGCTGCACCCGAGCCCCAGAGTCCTACATGCATCTGCCTCCTGCGATGGCCAACGTGCAGCACACTGCGGACTCCCAACCCCAGACCTGCTCCCCACCCACCCCGCCTCGGTGCAGGGCTCCTGAGACCACGGTGGCTCAGGCAGAGAGCAGAGTCCTCGGTTGCTCCCTCCCTACACCGTGCTTCTCCAGGAGCCCCATCCTGCTGCACGTCCCCATCCACCTCTCACCCCGCGGGCTCAAGGCACTCCATCTCCTGCCTGGAGGGGCGCCTCGCTGCCTTCCTGCTTGACCTCCTTGTCGCTCCAACAGCTTTGAAGGAAGCTTTGAAAAGGCAATCCAATCGTGGACCATGTCTCTTCAGGGCTTCCAACCCTCCAACGGATCCCCCAGAATTAAGCCCAAATTCCTGCCCTGCTGGCCTCCCCACCCTCTCCTCTCACAACAGGTCTATTTTCTGCCTCACAAACATATCAAGTTTGTTTCTGCCTCAGGGCCTTGGCACAAGACACACAGCCTCCTCTGGTTCAATTTTAATGCCACCTCCTCAGCAGGCCACGCTGTCTGCTCTGCAGCGGTCTGTCACCACTTGCCCCCCCTGGCCCCGTCACCTGCCTCCACCCTCACCCCACCCCCATCACTGGCCTCACACAGCACCTAGCCTCATATTCTCAGCAGCCCCCAACTCACAGAAGGTGTTCCTATTCACTCACTAGCTTCCTGATCTGTGTGGGTCCTGCCTCCCCCAGACCGAGGGCCCACGAGGGAGGGGATGCCTTGGCCTCGCTCAGTTGGGTCTCCCTAGCCTGGCCACCGGGTTGCCGGCTCAGACACAGCTGCAGACTCACCCCCACTCAGCACCGAGTGCTCCTCCACCATCCTGGTCACATAAGTGTCGGGGTCCACACAGAAGTCACTGGAGCCCTGGGGGGAGGTGCAGGTAAGGAAGAGGGGGTGACCCAGCTAGGTCCCCCATCCTTCAGCTCTCCCGGATAGAGCCTGAGCCCCAGGTCTGCTCTCGGCTCCAGAAGGTAAAATATGAATGTGGGAGGGGCGCCTGGGTGGCTCAGTTGGTTAAGCGACTGCCTTCGGCTCAGGTCATGATCCTGGAGTCCCGGGATCGAGTCCCACGTCAGGCTCCCTGCTCGGCGGGGAGTCTGCTTCTCCCTCTGACCCTCTTTCCTCTCGTGCTGTCTCTCATTCTCTCTTTCTCAAATAAAATCTTTAAAAATATATATATATATATATAAAATACAAATGTGGGGAGGCACTGGCTTGCTGTGTGCCCACAGAAAGGTCCCCACTCCTCGTGGAACCTCGGCGTCCCAGGGGAGAGGCGTGTGACATCTCCTCCCCCCTCCCCATGCCTCAGCCCAACAGACCGGGATCACACATCCCCTCTGCCACTCACCACAGACACGGCCAGCTCCAAGCCCAGTGCGCCCCAGCTGATGACCAGGGCCAGGACCCCCAGTAGGCAGACCCTTGGGGCAAAAGAAAGCCAATCAGCACCCCCCAAAGGCTGGGGTGGCTGCAGGCCAGAGGGCCGGGGCCCTGGGGAACATCTGGGGGTGTGCCCACACAAGGGCTGTGACTCCTCCTTAGCTAGAGCCACCCGAAGGCCAGGCACGGACAGACCTCCCTCCCAGCTGGGGCAGGCCGGGGTGCGGCTCATAGTAGGGCCGGGCGGGGGGGGAGGGTGCTGGTCTTCCTGCTTCCCCCTCCCCCTGGCAGGCAGCGGGTCTTGGCCTTCGCCCGGCTCTCCAGAGTGTGGCCAGAGGGACCTGTTAGCCTGGGCCAGACCCCGTGGGGCCCAAGCCCTGCAGGGTGCTGCCTCGGACCACCCGGCAGGGTTCTGGCTGGCTCCCGCCTCACCTGAAGCCTGACCTCACCTGTCTCCCCGTTCCCTGCAGTCCAGCCCCCCAGCCTCCCTGCTGCTCCTCACACTCTCCCCACTGCAGGCCACGTGCTGACGGTCAGACGTCCCTGGGTCCCCCGGGCTCTGCTCCGGTCTCCCCTCCCCCGCCAGGCCTCCAGGGCACTGCGGACTGCCCTGCCCACCCCGTTCTCCCTTTCCCGCAGCACTGTCACCCACAGTGCCTGGCCCGCGTGGGGGCAGGACACGGCTGTTCAACTGTCCTGGGGGCGGGGGAGGAGAACATCTCACCACTACCCTACAGAAGAGCCATCTCCGTCTTCATCTTTGAGATGAGGAGACGGAGTGTCTGTGTCAGGGGGCCACCCACCCAAGGTGGCCGGCTGAGTGAGCGGCACAGTGGGGCTCTGAATCCAGACCGTCTCCAGGCCAAGGACAGAGCCTCCAGCTTGACCTTCTGGCGTCCCCACGATTAGCTGATCCGCACAGGTCCTCAGGTGTCTCTGGTTACAGTGTGCGGACTCAAGGGGGAGGAGCCCAGCAGGAACCAAGGACCGCCAGGGCAGATGTGCGCACCACTGGGGGCACAGGCCAAGGGCACAGGAGGGCCAGAGTGGGGCCCCACCCTTGGGCAGACCAGTGTCCAGATGCACAGACGGGGAAGGGAGAGCGGGGCTGACTCAGAAGATGGTGCTTTGGGTGCCCTC
The DNA here is from genome assembly GCF_009762305.2 of Zalophus californianus. NCBI lineage: Eukaryota > Metazoa > Chordata > Mammalia > Carnivora > Otariidae > Zalophus > Zalophus californianus. The sequence goes on along the minus strand of NC_045604.1, from coordinate 112,139,177 downwards.
CCCCACTGTCCCCCCTCGCCCCTCAGGCCCACAGACTCACCCAACCAGAATGCCCTTGGAGCTGCGGATGAGGCCGACCAGCACCAGCAGGCAGATGGCCACGTCAAGGAGCAGCAGGCCCAGGTAGCCCAGCCACCTGTGGGCACACAGAGGGTGTGGGTGGCGCCCTGGGATGGGGGTGGTGCTCAGGCAGGGCCCAGCGGACCGGAGGGACACAACCTGGGGCCCAGAGGCACATCCAGGGGCAGTTCAGGAATATGGGGACTACAGGGGCTGGCATCAGCCTTCTTGTAAAAGAGGTCCTGGGGAACTCGGCCCCTCCCACCCCTAAAACCTCAGCCCCGGGGCTCTGCGGCCACCCCTCCCACGGGCACTAGGGGCCAGGTGGGGCGGGCAGAAAAGAGGGCCAGCCGCACCTGTACCAGTCGTAGAGGTCCACCTGCTCCGCCAGCACCTCGAGCGACACGCTGGGGTTCCTCCAGAACGGGATGGCAGCTGTGTAGCCCAGCAGCGTCTGGAGAAGGCCCTGCAGCCGCTGGACTGCACGCAGGGGCTCTGGCCGTGTGGCCAGCTGCCGCTCCAGGCTCTGCAGGCTGGGCTCCGCCGAGCGGTTCAGAGCGGCCGCCGTGTCCCACACCTGTGCCGGGCCGGGGGCCGGTGAGCCCGGGCACAGACCCGCCCCCAGCACATGCCCACCCCTCGGGCACACACGCAGACATTGGGTTTAGGAGCAGGGACAGAGCCCCCCTCCCCATTGGACGGCCACTCACGCGGTCCTGGACCCCTGCCACCGTGCGGTTGGCGTGGCGGAGCGAGTAGGTGGCCCGATGGATGCCGTCACTGGTCTCCCCGTTGCCATAGAACCCCACGGCGATGCCGGCGCTGAGACGGGGGCGGGCGGGAGGCGTGTGAGGGCGCGGCCGGGCCCCTCGCCTGCCCGCCTGCCCGCCTGCCCGCCTGCCCGCCTGCCCGCCGGGAGCTCCCTCCGGCCCCGTCCCGCCCCGCGCTCACCTGCAGACCAGCGTGGCGATGATGACGCACCAGGCGGTGCAGCAGCAGTCGGCGTCCAGGTGCTCCTCGCTCTTGCGCCGTCGGCAGCACAGCCAGAAGGAGTAGAAGAGCAGGAAGAGGAGATCCAGGGCGAGGCAGGCCAGCGCGGCGGCCCCCAGCAGCAGCAGCGCCTGTGCGAGGTGGGGACGCGGCGCTGGAGGAGCGGGCGCGCGCCCGGCTCCGCGCACCTGTAACACCGCGCGCCGGCGCACTCCCCCCGAACCGTCCTCCAGCTCTGGGGACACCTGGGTGCTTGCCTGCGATCCCCCAGACTCCCGTCCTTAACCCTGCACTAGCCACCAGGACCGCACCCAAGCCACACTCGGAGGGGCCGGGCGGGCAGGGCCGTGGGGTCCTCCCAGGGTCCTCCCCCCTCAGCGTGGACCCTGCTCTGGACCTGGCCGCCTTTGCGAGGCCCCGGGCCCTGGGAAGCCAGAAGGGCCCCGAATTCTCCAGCCACAACCCGGGAGTCGCCAGGGTGGAGGATGTGCCCGCGGCAGCCCCCTCCTGGCACCGAGGTCGGCACCCCCCACGGGAAGTGGTTCACTTGATCCAGCAGGGACACCCACTGTGGGCTGGGCCTCCATCTGTTGGAACACGGGCCAGGCCTGCCTCCCCTGGGCACCACGCTCTCCCTATCGCCTGGCCCAGGGCGTCACCTCCGTTCACTGGTAAAGAAACTGGCTTCAGGGAAGATATGGAGGAAGGACCCATGTGCCCACATCATGGCCCCGCTGGGACCTCTACCACGTCCTGTGTTGGGGTGGGGGTGGTGGCCTGACCATGTGCACCGCATGGGGGGTGGTAAAGTGCCACGCAGAAGGCCCAACACACAGCGGCACCCACCCCACGGGGACCATCAGATTTGTGGTGTGGCCGCTGGGCACCCCACAGCTGCCCTCACAGGCACTGCCGCAGAGACACTGGGCCTCAGGGGGACCTGGAAACACCCTCCCTCCCCATGTCTGAACGCTCAGCAACGTGGCTGTCCCTGGAGTGCCCTGGGGGGTGGAACGCCCACCGGCCCCCCACCCCCCCGGCAGGGACCCTTGGGAAGAGAGGCTCAGCCACAGAGGCCCTGGGACCGCTACCTTGCAGCCCTGGCCCCCAGCACGTCTCCCAGGAGATGGTTGCCAGGCAGCGGAGGCAGGATGGCACTCCCCGCCCCCCCCCCCAGGAGCCTGCTGGTCCCAGAGGTCTCCCACCAGGCCCACCATCCCTGGCCAGCCCCCCATACCTGAGGTGGAGCTCTTCCACCTCCCACCTGACCAGGGCCTGCACCTCCAGCCATGCTTCAAAGCAACACTGGTGCCCTGCGGACTGAGGAGCCGGGCGGCACGACGAGGCACAGGGTGGGGGCCCCATCTTGGGGGAGACCAGGGTGGCACCGTGGGGCTGCAGTCACAGGCCACGGCCGTGCCCCGAGGGCTGCCATCCGGGGCTGGCGCCCTCCATTCCTCCTGCAGGCCGGGGGTGCAGCCGCCCACCGCCCCTGCACTGGCAGGAGGCCTGAAGGGCCCTGGCCGCCCCTGCGCACGCGTGGGTGGGGGGAGGGGAGCTGGCCTCGGGCCACCTCCTCAGCCCAAGGCTCCCGGAGGCCAGGGGCGCTCATGTCACAGAGGGTAGGTGCTCCCACGACCCAGGCCGCAGGCAGGGGTCTCCAGGCCAGAGTCGGGCGTGTCATGGGGCCAAGGGCCAGCCAGGGAGGGGCTCGCCTCGCCGGTCCTGGGATCAGGACTGCCCTCACCCTGCCCAGCACCGGATGTCAATAAACACTAGAGCGCTTGCAACAGCACGGTCGAATGGGTTCCCTGGGTCTGCCTCCCACGCACGGGCCGGACATTGACCCGAGGTGCCACAGGCCCTGCCCCCCCCCCCACCTCGTCGGGCAGAGGCAAAGGGCAGAACACAACACGGCCCCTGGGGCCATGGCTCGCTCGGGACATCTGTGCTGACACCGACCAAGGCCACCCTCCAGCCCCCAGTCACCATGGCCTGACACGGCCACCGGGTCTCCGCCCCTGCCCCGCACCCTCAGAGGCCACACCACACCCAGATCGAGCTCCCGTTAAGGCCCTGCTGACCCTGGCTCCCAGGGTTCTAACAGCCTTCCCTCGGCCCTGGCTGGAGCCGGCGTACCCTGCCACCGTGCCACCTCCTCTCCTGCCCGGACCCTCCCCCCCCCCCCCCCCCCCGCCCCGGAGAACAGGGCGGGCTCGGAACGGGTGTTCAAATCCGCACACGGACGCACATCCTCCCGAGGTGGGGGAGCCGGGGCCAGAGGCACAGGGCCCGAGAGCCTACCCGGCCCCTCACAGTGACGACAGGCCCAGTCACTGCCTCAGGGCTGTCAGGACCACCCACTCCCATGTGCCAGATGGGAAAACTGAGGCAAGAGAAGCACGGCCGGCCGAGCAGGCCCCTCACATCTGGAGCCAGGCGGGGCTCACCGCGCCTCTGGGAGCCAAGGCAGGTGCCAGGCCCCACAGGTCCCCGACAGATACTGCTCGCAGCCCCCGGAGCTGCCAGGCTGGTGGGCGGCGGGGGGCGGCACCTGCCGGACGCGAGCTGGGCCACGCAGAGCCAGAGGGCAGGACGGGAGCACGCCGGGACAAGTCTGTGGGTTGACCGTGGCCAGGCGCCTCTCTGAGCCGGCTCGTCCTTGCCCGGAAGGTCAGGGAGGGGCCGCACCCCTGCGGGCAGAAGTTCCCCTTGTACCCTCCTTGAGCCCTCTCCTACAGCTTTGATTTGGTTTGTTTGGTTGTTGTGGGTCTTTTGGGGTTTTCTTTGCTTGAAAACCACACACTTGTACTAACTTTATAATTAAAACGCAGAACCAGAAACCTGTTAGTAGCTCTCTCCAGCTGAGCGTGGGAGGCCCCTGGTCCGAGCCCAGCTCTGCCACGTGACCGTTCCCGCGCAGTCGGGCCCTGCTGCACTCTGCACCCCGGTCTCACCTTTGTGAGGCGATGTGACCGTCCCCTGGCCCCGGGGCTGTCCTGCAGGAGAAGGCCCCCGGCAGCCGAGGTGGGGTGGGCCCCTCTCAGTCTGTGGCGTGGTCACACAGGCCCTGCTGGCGCCCAGTCCCCCAGGAGCCACAGTGGAGGAGAGGCACACCCTGGCTGGCTACCAGGAGGCCCAGAACTGCCTTCAGTTAGACAGAGGCACGCCCCCCCAGCCACCCTAAAACTCAGGCCCACGTGGGGCGGTCCAGCCTGCTGGGAACCAAAGCACCAAGGTTCTAATGCTGCTCAGCCTGGCTCAAAGACATGACCGTGAGTCAGTGACTTCAACTTCCATGCCTCAGTTTCCCCACCTATAGGGTGGAGACAGGAACCTCTGTCTCCTGGCCGGGGTCCGTGAGGACTGCAGGAGCCAGTCCCTGGAGACATTCAGAACAGCACCTCCACGGGGGTCCCCCAGGAAAGGTCAGGGTCTCGAGGGCTGCTGCCCGGTGGGCGGCACGGGGGCAGAAAGTGGACACCTTGGCTGCTGGGGCGGGGGGGGTCCAGGACAAGCTGAGCACGTCCACATCTATGCCCACACGTGCACTCCCGCACCCATGCGTTCCTAGACGTTCACGCCCATATTCACACTCACACGTGCACATGAGCGGTCACCCTGTGGTCTCCCCAGCAGCCTGTGGCTGGAGCTCCTGGGGGTCGTGGGCAGGGAGGGGGGGTCCCAAGCACCTGGGTGTTGGGCCACCTGCTGTGACTGGGAAGAGGGGAAGGCCGCCTCACACACGGCCACCTGCCTGGGGACACAGCCGCCACGGCCACAGGCGCGGAGGACACCACTCCCATCCCAGCCCTGCCTCACGGCGCCTAGTCAAGGAGCAGGGGCTAGGGGATGACCACTGCCCAGGGAGCCCCAGGGCCAGGCTTGACGGTGATCCTGTGTCCTGGGGCTCAGAGCTGGGTACCAAGGGGGTAAGTGACTTTGCAGAGGCTTCCCTGGAGGCAATGACAGGCAGAAGCCCGGGTGCCCCCGCTGCCACCCCCACATCACCCCTGTAACCCTGCCCACTGGGAGCCAGGCGTCCACACACCCAGGGTGCTACCTCGTCCCCTGCTGGTCTGTCTGCCCAGCTCCAGGAAGCCCCCTGACCAGGAGTGGGGTCTGTCTGCCCACACCTTCCCCGGGGAGTGCTGGAAAGGCCTCCTGAGCTCATCAATTTAGCAGGGGCGGTGCTCCCTCTGGCACTCAGACCTGGCCCCCTGGCTCCCCACCCCAAGGTCTGAGCGGCTGGGAGCTTCGTCTCTGGCAGGACGGCGGGCTCCGGGGCCCGGACCACCACAGCTCCCCTCAGCCCCAGGGCAGGTGCCAGCACCCTCCCGGTTCACACAGGGGGGCTCGGCGGCGGTGGCGGGGGGGGGGGGGGCGGTCCAGCCCATCACGGCGAAGCTGCAGAGCCTGTTGCCAGCTGGGTGCCCGAGCCGGGCACGGGGCGCCCAGCGTGACCTCTGGCCCCGTCTCCTCTTCGGCCGGCGTGCCCATGGCAGCCCCGCCTCCCCTGGCCAGGGGCTGGCGTCCCCTTCACTTCCCCTGGGCCCATTCAGAAAGAGAATGGGAAATGTCTGATCAGCATCTGGGCTCTGACCAAATGGAATTTTCCGTCTGTGATGGAAGTGATGTCAGCGCTCGGTCAGGCGAGGCGAGATGCTCAGGCCCGTATCCTGACCGCGGGCCACGGTGCCAGCTGCCAGCCACCTGAAGCGCTAAGAGCACGCTGGGCTCTGTGAGGGCGCCTGCAGTGGGGCCTCGTGTGGCCCTCCCGCCCCTCCAGCTCATTTCTCAGCCCTGGACCACCCCCCCCCCCAAGGCCCCTGCAGCCCCTGCCAGAGGACGGCCCCCGCCCTGGCCTGTGCCCACACACTCTCCTGTGAGCCCCAAGGCCCCCCAAAGCCCCCACCCACTCTGGAAACACCCCACGAGCCAGAGCTTGGGGTCTAGAGCCTCCCCCTGGCCCAGGTCTGAGGTCTCCCGAGGGACCCAAGACCCCAGCCTTGGCAGGCGAGCAGGGGGCAAGACGGGCCCAGGGAAGCAGCTGTTTTCCGTGTGAGCCTAAGCTGGTTCCCTGCACGGGGTCGGGGGGGATCCCTGGCTCAGCCCCAGGCTTGCTGGCAGTTGGGGTACTGGGGGCCCCAACTAGCCCCGGGAGGGGAGGGCCCACAGTGTGCCACCAAACCTTACTAAGAGCTTTGCAGCGGGAGGCTTGGCCCCATCCATGGACGGAGACCACGGTGTGAGGAGCTGAGGACTATGAGCCCGTCCCTTTGACGCCCCACCACTGGCCTGGACACGGCCTGTCAGTGGCCGGGCCCCTGCACCCGACCCATGCACAACGTCAGGCTCAGCTCCAGGGCAGGCCACACCAATGTGCCCGAGGCCAACAGACCAGGGTAGCCACACAGGACCCCGGCTACACACAGGAAGCCCGGTCGCAGCCACATGCAAGCCTGTGCAGGAGCACGTCACATGTGGACCACACGTTGGGACCCCCAGTGGACCATCTCCCCACACACCCCCTCCCTGGAGAGGAGCCTCTGTGCCTGAGGTTCCCCCTCTCACCATGGCATGAGAGGGGCCAGCAAGGCCCCAAAGCCTGCAGAGGTGGGTGCCCCTGCAGAAGGCCGTGGTCGGCAGGCCTGCCCCTCAGCTTGCCCCCGCTCCTCCCTGCACCAGCCCTCCCTTTGAGGCAGCTCGTCCAGCGGCAAAGGGCAAAGCTCCAAAGAGAAGGCAAGTCCAAATTCCTCCAGGGGCCCAGGACCCCACTGCCCCACACCCCAACGTCCTCATGTTGGTCACCCCTGCCTCACTGGAGTGGGGAGGCCCTCGGTCCGGGGCCAGCCTGAGACCAAGCGCATCAGCATGTGTGGCATCCAGACTCAGCACCAGGCCTGACATGGGGACACAGGGCACAAGACACACAGCCCCCGTGGGGCAGGCGTCTCCCAGAATCCCGGCAGTGCAGGCCCCGTAGTCTTGGAGGGCCTGGGAGCCAGGCGGATGACCAGGGGTGCAGAAACACGTGTCAGAGCGCACCATCAGGGCACCATGGGAGGCAGGGGATCCAGGCTGCCCACCTGTGTCCCGAGGGGCACTGGTGGATAGGGCGGGGGCAGACAGGTGCGGTGGGAGGGGAGCAGCATGCCCCTCCACTGCTTCCAGGGGCAGGGGGGCGTCCTACCCCAGCCCCAGAACGGCCAAGGGCCTTCCTCCAGAGGAAGAGACCAGGTTAGGGTGTCCAGGAGGCTGGCGGGATCCCAAACCCCAAGGCACCATCTAGGAACGCACACGTGTGTGTCGGCTGGAGCCCTGGGGCTGGGCTGGGCCGCAGCCCTGGCTCCTCTGTGTCTGGGGTGCCTTGCCGGGAAGGGCTCCCAGCGCACAGGGCTGACCGCTCCCTGACGGCTGGCTCTCGGCCTCAGCAACCACTGTGGCCCAGCCGCACACACGGCTCGCTGGTCCCCCGACCACCTGGGGAGGGGGCGGCACCCACCTTCCAGGCCAGGGGCCTGAGGCCAGAAGGGACACAGAGGCCATGCACGTAAGTGACGCAGGAAGCAGTGTCTGAGCCCACACAGGCCTCCTGAGGAAAGCCCCGGAAAAGGCCCGCCTCACCTCCCGGGCCAGCCTGAGTGGGTGCCGAGGGCCCTGGCCGTGCAGCGGAGCTGGGCGCCAGGCTGGCTGTTCGGCCCGCAGCCCCCCACGCCTCTAACACACTTGGCTGCAGCTCCCAGATGCCGACCAGAAATTAAAAACAGATTTTCCACTGAGCTGGGCTTGGGTTTCACGAATTCCATGACGGTGAGCTCGTGGCCATCCTGGAGAACGCACAGCCAGCGCCCGGCCAAGCAGGAGCCCAGAAGGGGCCCAGCTGTCCGTCCGAGTCCCCCCACGCTGAGGTCTGAGACCTGGAGCACCAGGCTTCACATGGACATGCAGCAGCTGCGCCCCGATGTCCCCACAGGGTACACACCACACTCGCCCTTGTCCTCCAGGAACCACGGGGACAGAGGCGTGGCAAGGCCGGACCTGGGCGGAAGGCCCCGAGGAAGCTCTAGCGGGTCACGCCCCAACCCAGCCCCCACCCGCTGCCCTCTGGGTGCCCGTGCCACACAGGCTTATGGAGTGAACGGTCACACAAGAGCATGGCACAGGGGCTGCCCTCCCCACGGCGAGGGTGTCTGTTTTGGTCCTGGCGTTCGAACACATTTCCCAGCATGACACCCAGAAAAGTCCTCCGCTCCTCCCCAGGCTTGTCTGTAAGCGCCTCTCCACCGGCCACCCCTAGAGACCCAGGCCACAGGCCTCACAGACAGCCCAGAGCCACCAGACGGGCCCTGTCCCATCACTGGGCCAGCCCGAGCCCAGTCCCAGGACACACATCAACCAGGGAGATATGGCTCAGGGGGTGCAGCCTAACCCCAGACTCGGGGGCCAGGGCTGGACCGCACACCAGAACTTCCGTAGCAGCCCTCACGGTAGTCAGGAACCCAGTGGAGTGCACGGGGCCAGAGCAGACAGAACTGGGTGGGGGGCACCGTGGGCCGGTACCCTCCTCAGAGGAAGAAGGCAGTGGCCACTCAGGCTGTGGGCAAGCCGGCCTTACCCCACGCCCTCGGCTAGTACGGGACAGGCCCAACCACCACGGGTGCCTGTGGGACAAAACAGAGCCCCTGTGGTCGACACCTACCCCTCACAGCCCACCTGCCTCTTCTGTGGGGACCCTGGCCTCAGCCAGCTTCCTCTGGGGAGTGGAAGGGGCCTGCCAACTGAGGCCCGAGGGGGGCCGTTTGTGTGTGTGCACGAGCCCATCTGGGCACCTAGCAACCCAACCCCTGGGCAGGGGGGCAGTGGAAAGGGGAGTCTCACGAGGGGCCCCGCACAGCCACTCTCCCACAACCCACCCGCCCCCTGCAGGCCCTGGCGCAGCCTGGGCCCTCCACCTGGTCCTGCTCCTGGGGGCACACCCCATACCCAGGTGCCTTCTCTGCAGCCCTCCTCCTGCCCCTGATATTGGCCTGGAGGCCTGGCCTTGACTGAGACCCACCAAAGTCCGCACAGCCCCATCCAGAGCATGAAGCAGACTCGCTGTCTCGGCAGATGTGTGCCACGGACGCCCCAGGAGCCCTGCTGGGCAGACGGCAGACCCGATTTGGAGGGCATGTGCCATCCCATCTCTGGCAGGGACCCCAGGGCAGGCCCTGGCATTCATGGGCCCCTCCTTAGGACCTTAGCTCAGGGCACCCTCTGGACGGTGGCCCCCACCAATGACAGCGTGAGTGGCTCCCTGCTCTGGGCAACCGGGCCCAGCATGGCCCATCAGAGCCCCACCACACCGAGCTGCCATGGTCTGTCTGTGGGTCTGAGTCCTCACCCTCCCCAAGACCACGAGAAGCTCCGCAGAGCCATGCGAGGGCTGTGTGTGTGTCCTGGCCCAGCACAGGGCTAAGGGCAGGCACTCCTGGGGTTCTGCCACAACTACCACCAGCCTGGTCACATGCCCCAGTCCTGGGGCGGGGGTCATGGGGGGAACTTCCCATATCTGTGACCCAGTCCCTGGGCTGCGGATTTGGTTCCTCTTCCCCAAAGACTCAGCAGAGCTGCCTGGGGGGAGGGGGCCCAGTCCCAACACCCACTGTGCTCCCCAGAACCAGCCCCTGCTGGGGGGCCCAGGAAGTCTCTGCACGGGGGCTGCTGTGTCCACGGAAAGGGAGGGTGGCAGGCTGGACCAGCAGCCACCGATGCTGGCTGGCCAGTGGCCTAGACTCTGCGCCTAGAGCGGCCATGACCCCCACCCCGAGGGCCACTGTGTGGCCGCCCAGAGAAATGCTGGGAAAAAGAACAGCAGGGGCCCCTCTGGCAGCGCAACTGCGGCCCGGGCTAAGAGCCACAGCGCAGCCTGCCCAAAGCCTGCCCAAGGGCCCCTGGCCGGGGCCAAACAGCTCATGTCCCTTCCTGCCCGTCCCCTGCGCAGAGCACTACAGCACTGGGGACACGGGCTCCTCACCACCTCCCCAGACCCTTGAAAACCAGGCAGAAGGATGGGGCCCGATGATGCTGACTCCACAGCAATGCCAAGTTTCCCATGACCTCCCCCACCCACACTGCCACCAAGGTGCAGACCTGGTCACAGAGGTAACCAAAGGCCGCGCCCCCAACCCCCTCCCCCGCCAACAAGGAAACAGTCCATCTGTTCCACAGGGGCTACCCTGTCCCCCCACCCCTGCATCCCCAACGTCCAGCTCCTCAGCTCTGTCCGTGCACGGGGTACTCTAGAAGCTTCCGCCCACTCCTCAGTAAGCTCTGTCTCATTTGGTGTGTTTCTGTCACCTGCAGCCTCAGCATCCTGACTGTCACCATGGGACGCTGACCAAGCGTCAAGAACCAAGGGCCAACAATAGGGTCCAAAAGGCAGTGACAATAAGGGCGCACGGTGTGAATGTAGTTTTAAGTGACACCCACCCCACAGGACTCTGCATGGACAGAATCCAGCCAGAGGGGCTTTTTGGGGGTTTTTTTCACGCTTGTTCCTATTTTCCAAATGTTCCATGAGTGTTTATCAGTTTTGTAAATGAGAAGACAGGCGACCCACACTTTTCTGAACCTCTGGATCAGTGAGGAGGGTGAGAACAGGGCTGGCCCACCCACAGGGCACGGCTGCTATGCCACCACCAGCCTGCAGTCAGGGACGCGACTGAACTTGCTGGAGTCTGTGGTCATAGCTAGGAGACCACTGGCCCCCGACGGTCATAGGACCCAGAGCTCAAAATGCCCTCTAAGCAGACACCAGATCTGGGTTCACGCACCTCCAGGCACAGAGTGCTCACTACATCCCAAGGCAGGACATTCAGACTCCTTTATTTGGGGCTGAGGCTCAGGCTTCTCTCTGCCTCAGGGCCTTTGCATGTGCTCTTCCTGATGCCAGGAACTGTCTTCCCCAAGGTCTATGCGTGGCTACTTCAGTCTTATCTTTAGGGTCTCAGGACGTTCACGGCCTAGCTGACACCCTCCACGGCAGGCCTGGTAGCACCTCCTCCAAGAAGCCTTCCCTGACCACTGAGCTCCTAAAAGCCCTGTCCTGATGCCTCTGGCACCTCATAGCTTCCAGCCCACCCCCACCAACCCCGAGTTGGCAGAGGGAACAAGCACCGATAAGAGAGGCTAAGGGCAAAGGGAGTGAAGTTGACTTCTGTCTCAGGACGCAGGGGTGTGGAGAGGCTTGGGAGGGGGAGTCATGAGGGCTGGTGGGGACTGATGGGGCAGACACCCTGAGGGAAGCCCAGAGAGATGGCTGGTCGCACCCAAGGTCACACAAGTAGGAAGCAACAGAGCTGGTGCCCGGGCCCCCACTCTCCAGCCTGAAGAGGAGGCTCCGGGACCCCTGCCCAAAGCCAGGACAGGCCCTACCATCACCAGAGCAGGCTGGCCTCAGGCCACATCAGGCCCCACACACGGGGCCCAGCCGGCTCCACTCAGCCGTGATGGCCACTAGGGAGTCTCCTCCTTCCTCTGGGCCTGCAATCCTCCTCACTGCCCCCCCCAAAAATGAGAGTCCCCCCCCCCACTGAGCCACCCCTGGTGCGGGGAGCTCTGGGCCCAGCCCCAGGGGAACCAGATCAGCAGCCCCTCCTGCCAGGCAGATGGCGGGTGGGGTAGCACAGAGCAAACTCCAGAAGCTTCTCTGCCTCCTTCCAGTATCTGCCTTCCCACAGATCCCATCGGCCCCCACACAAACCACAGTGGCACCCTCCCTGTAATCTGTCCATTCAGCAAACCTCACGGGCCCCCAAGAGATGGATGCAAAGGCCGTGGGGCACCTCCTCTCCAGGATGGCAGCCTTGGGAACATGGGAACCTGAGACCCTCAGCCCCAAGAGAAATGCCATCCTTGCTCCTGCAGAGGCTCCAAAGTCCCCAGTGGAGGACCAGCCAGGACCCTGGGAGCCCTCAGAATCGCCCTGCGTCGGCTCCTAGCCCCTGCAGGGGGCCGGCAGAGGGGGACCCCGGAGGCCCCCACCCTCCCACGACTGACTCTGGCTCCTACCATCTACTCATTATGTGATTCTGAGCCAATCCCCTCTCTGAGCCTCGGTTTGCTAATCTGTACAATGGAGACGATCATCCTCCTCTCCCAGGCTTGTGTGAGAAAGGGCTGGTGAGAGACAGCCCCACACAGTGTCCCAAAACGGCCTAGCTCATGGGGTTTTCCAGTGGATTTTACCAGGGCTCCCAGCAGTGGATGGTGGGGGCAGGAAATAGCAAAGGCTGGTCTCCTCATGCCACACACACCCCCTCTTCCCTGGACTGAGGCCCCACTCGTCCCCTGGGTAGTCCAGAAGGCAGAAGGCCTCCTCCCCAGTTGGACCCAGCCCACATGGGGGGGTACAGGGCTGCCAGATCCGGTAGCCCAGGTGGGGGCCTGCGTAACAGGCTCCCAGGCCAAGAGGGGGTGCCTGGGTCAGGAGGCTGAGGGCTCTATCACCCACCAGAGGGAAATGGGATGGGAACAGCTGCCCCCCAACCGCAGCGAGGAATACTCCACCAGGGGAGACAGGAAGGGGCTGCAGGCCATGGCTCGCACTGACCCACTGCCCAGCCATGCAGGAAAGGAGCTCTGTCTATTGCAACCAAAAATGGAGCAGGGGCACAGGGCCCTTGCACCCCCCACTGCGACCCCACGAAAGTGGGCCAGCCCAGATTTTGGGATGTGACAATGAAGGATCAGAGAGCTCAAGTGCTCGCCTAAAAGCACCAGCACAGGAGGGCAGGGGCAGGATGTATGTCCAGGCCTGGCTCATTCTACAGCCCCCAGCCAGGAGCGGAGGCGGCGGGGGATGGAGACAGGCTGGTTTCCACGCCGTGAATTATTCAGTGGCTAATTCTGCTCCGCAGAGAGGAGGCAGGAGAGTGAGTCAGAGCCCTCCCACAGCGGAGGAGGGAACAGTACTCACAGAAGCTGGGGGCAGACACCAGGGACCTCTCAGCGGCACAGGGCCCTGCAGGGAGTCAGACTGAGTGGCGGGGGGGGGGGGGGGGGGGGGGCAGCCACCATTCTGGAGGCCTCCACAGGCTGTAGGCATCCGCCCCTCACTCACTCCCCACAACGTATCCCAGGAGCCCCAGAGGGCAGGGGGGGCAAGCAGCCGGCCCAACCGAGGTTGGCAGCATGGCAGGTGCAGCCCGCAGGCCAGCTCTGTGCGGATCCCAGACACCCCAGGTGGCCCCAGGGGCAGCCCCAGAGCTTCCCAACTGATAACTGGCAGAGAACTTCCTAAAGTAAAGCATGGCCCCTGGCCTGCGGGTGCCAGGGAACGGACGTGACAGAGCCAAGACATAAGGAAGGCCCCGGGGAGCACAGAAGGGTGCTGTTCCCACACTGGTCAGCACCCCAAGGCTGGGCTTCTAGAATGTGGGCGTCGAGTTTTATAAAAATCTTGCTGTCTCTGGGCATGCCTGGGCAACCCCTGGCCCCCTTCTAGTCTGCTTGGAAACAGATCAGCAGGGCTGGGGGAGCAGGCCCGTTGGGGAGAAGGCTGCAAAGGCTTCCACTGCTCCCCACTCTGCCCAGGCTCAGCCCCTTTCCAGCCTCCCTGACGGAGGCCCACCTCGGGTTCCTGTGGCCGGGCCTCCCTTCCTCAGGGGCTCCTGGCAGGCCAGGTGTCACTGCACCTGGCCATCCAGCAGGGGGTCACTGCGGGCCAGAGAGGGCTGGCATCTGCCCAGCTCACTCACCCACCAAAATCTTGGCAGGGCATGGGATTCCCCAGCTTGGGGGGGGGAGGAGGGGGGGAGGAATCCCCTCCCGGCTGCACCCTGTGCTCTCAGGTATCAGCTTGGTCTCAGAGCCCGGGGCTCCTCTGGGCTGGGGGCTGTGCAGGGCCCCAGCTCAGGGCTGCCCCAGGTGCTGGGCAGGGGCCTGGGCTGGAGCTGACAGCTGGCAGAGGGGGCTCCAGGGAGGGAAGTGAGGAGGCTGCACATGACCCCAGAAAGGAGGGCCTAAGTGACACCAGAGGAGGAAGCTAGAATCTGCAGGAGGGCCGTGGACCCTCGATGCAGGATGGGGGTCTTTAGACGCTCGTGGAGGGGAGCCCCAGGACGCAGGAGGAGACCCTGGAGAAGAAAGGGGGCTGTGACTCACAAGAAGGCAGAGGCCGTGACCCTCCAGGAGGATGGGGGCGACGGCGACCCTCGGGGAGGGGGACCCCCGAGACCCTCGATTAGGGAGAGGGGTTTCGGGAGTCTTCAGACCTTCGAAAGGAGGGGCCGTGACCCAGGGCCCTGACCCCCGACCCGGGGGGGGGGCGCGTCACCTGCTGGTAGTCGGTGTCCTCGGGCCGGAACTGGCTGCTGGTGGTCTCCCAGCGCAGGTCGAAGTGGGGGAGCCGGTGCAGGAGGTTCACCCACCAGGGCGCCGCGTAGCTGACCCCGGCCATGGCGGGCTGGCCGTCTCGGGCGCGTGCCGCCGCGGGGCTCCCTCGCTGGCCAGGGGGCGAGGGGTTCAGGGGTCCGCCAACCCCCGCCTGGCCGCCCGCATCGCCCGCACACTCCTGGGCCCGGCCCGGCCCGGCTCGGCCCGTCTCGGCAGCGCTCGGCTCCGCTCGGCCGCCCGCGCCCGCCGCCTCTTTGTTCGCCGCCGCCGCCGCCGCCGCCGCCGTCGCCGCCGCCGCCGCCGCCGCAGCAGCCGCCTCCTCGCGCCCCCGCCCGCCGCCCGCCGCCCCGCCCTCGCGCCGCCATTGGCCCGCCGCCCGCCGGCCCCGCCCCATCCCCCAGCCCCGCCCCCCTCCGCCATTGGCCCGCCGACCGCCGGCCCTGCCCCTCTGTCCGCCGGCCCACCGCCCGCTGGCCCCGCCCCCCCGCGCGCCCGCCCCCGGTCCCACCATTGGCTCGCTGGACGAGGCTCCGCCCACCAAGGGGGCCCCTTCCCGCGGCCGAGGGGCGCAGTCTCTCCACCCGCAGGTGGGGGCGGGAGCTGCAACCCTGGGAGCACGTCCACTCGCCTAGCCGTGCTTCTCCGGGCGCTCGCTCGTTGGCTCGACCATTGCACGTTCCTTGAGCTTCTGCGGGGGTCGGCCTGGAGGGGCTGGGCCGGCCTCCCCCGCACGCAGCCTGTGTAGCCCGCAAGCCTGTCTGTCAAATAACGATGGTCTGGACTCACAGCCGGACTTGGTCATCGATGGCTGTGTGATCTTGAACAAGTTACATATGCTCTCTGTTCATCAATGCCCCTGTCTGTGAAAGGGAAGTACAATGAGTCTAAGTGCTCAGGACATCAAAGCGTGACCCAGTAGAGTGTGTAAGGGGGTGGACGCGTAGATCCAGTCCCTGCCTGGCCAACCCTTGTGGGGAAGGTGGCGTCTTCTGTTAAGACAGTGCTCTGTCCTGGCCTCCTTGAGCCTGGAAGTGAAGGCAACGGCCAGGGAGGGCCCAGCGTGGACTTTGGAGCCACATAGCCGCACTTCCTAATAGGCATCATCATGCTTATTAAAGTCGAGCTGGGAGCCCCAAGAACAGAGGAGGCTGGAAATGCTCTAAGTACTTGGCCCCGGCTCGCCCCTCTCTCTGCACCCCAGGGCAGTAGGTTCATATCATCTTGGCTCTGGCTTGTCACCACCCTGCGGCATTATTTCTGGACCTCTTGCATTCTGAGAAACAGGTCCTTCCCTACACCTGGGACTTTGCCACCTACTTTGCTCTGGCTCAGCCAGCTCTGTGGGCAGACGGGCCCCTTCCGGCAGGCTGGGCCGGGCTCTTGCAGATAACTGGGCAGTGGCTTCCCAAAAGGCCTGTCCCTCTGCTCACCTGATTGCCCTGACTTGTCTGTTTTCTTGTAATAAAGCTGGGTGGCCTCACTCAGCCTCCTGCAAAGGCCTGTGGGCATAGGAGAGGCCTTTGCAAAACTGTGGTTTCTACCCTCGGGATTATTTAGGTACCACCCCATTGGGGAATAATGGCCTGGCAGAAAGAGAGAGGTCATATTCTCCATCCCTAAAGGGCATAGTTTCTGATTATAAGCAGCAGGTCACACAGCCACAGACCCCCTGCTTCACCCCGACTCGCATGCCCCCAACACCAGTGTGGCCGGCCCACCAGGGTGCCCTGGAGAGGCATGGAGTCTATGAGCTCTTTTCCGTGTTTCTAGAAGCCTCCAAATATTGTGCATTTTCCGCTGATAAGGCCAGAAATCCTGACCCAAACATAGGAAATGATAACGCAGCTGTACTGAGTTGGCTTGTGTGCCCCCCCCCCCAGAAAAGATATGTCCCTGTCCTAACTCCTGGTGCCTGTGACTGATTTTATCTGGAAATAGGACCGTTGCAAATGTGATCAAGTTTTGAGGTCATACCAGATTAAGGAGGGCCCCAATGCAATGGTGGTGTCTTCATAAGAAGAGGGAATTTGGACACGTCAGCTAGGAGATACAGAGACACAGGGGGAAACACCGTATGAAGACAGGAGCAGAGATGGGGTTCCTGCACCCAGAAGGGCAAAGGGGAAAGGGAGAATACGGGGTCGGGGGGGAAGGGCACAGGAAGGCCTGTCCCCACCCCGCCCTCCGTGGGTCTGGTGGCACTGGCTCGAGTGACAGTGGTATTTCCTGCCTGTCCTAGGTGACTGTGGCCAGACTCTGGCCCCACTCTACAGATGGAGAAAGTGAGGCCCAGGGCCCAACCTTGCTCTGGAGGCGTGAGAATCACCACCCAACCAAGGAACAAAGATTCAGCCTTGTGCTGTTGGCCAGAAATGGAATGACCTGAAGGAGGGTCCTAGTGGGCCTAGAGGTCAGGGAGGACTCAGTCTGCTACTCAGGGCACCGACCAGGGCGCCAAGGGACATACTTTGAGTGACTCAGCAGTGGCTCAGGAGAAGGCAGCGGATGAGGAAACAGCTAGTCGTCTCCCAGCTAGGAAAACAGCTGGGGCATCCCCGGGGGGCGATAAGCTGCTGGGCATCCCATCCCCTCTACCATGGGGGCCCGGGGCCGGGAGCCCCGAAGGCCTCAGCACGGCCGGTCCGTGAAGGCGAGGAAGATAGCGGGCAGTCCCCAGCTGAGCAGCCCGGAGCCAGGCGCCCCTGGAGTGTCTACACCCACCGTGTCCTCCGGCCCAAGGCCAGGTGCCCTCATCACAGAGGGGGAAAGGGCAGGAGAGAGGGGTTTCAAGGCTCAGAAATGAAGACACTTATTCCTCATCCACACAGGTGGGAGACAGATAAGCCTTAGTGTCCTGTATTTGAGACGGGATTAACACCCGTCGCATGTCCTGCGGAGGAGGCGTGGGGGAGGCCGTGTCTGGAGACCGCATCAGGAGCCGGGCTCCCGGGTGCACTCCGTGAGTGGGCACCATTCTGGGGCTCCCAGGACTTCACCTCCAAGCCCTGAATCTCTTCTTTCCCCTGTTCCTAAGTTAACTTTCCCACACGCCCATCTCCGATCCTCTGTGAGGCTTCGCCTTCTCGGGGCTGAAACGGGCAGAGTCATGCGTAGCTCAGGGGCCGGTGAGAAGCCAGTAAGACGACCTCGCATAGCAGCACTGTTCTCGACAGCCGAGAGGCGGAAACCACCCACGTGTCCATCCGCGGGTGGACAGATGGGGTGCAGCCTCCCAGCGGGGTATTCTACCCAGCCATGGAAGGAATGAAGCACAGACTCACTCTACAACGTGGATGAACCTCGAGAACGTGACGCCGAGTGACAGAAGCCAGACCCCAAAGGCCACGTCTCGTGTGATTCCGCTTCTAAGAAACGTCCAGAGTGAGCAAACCCCTAGAAACCGAAAGTGGACGAGTGGTTGCCAGGGGCTGGGGTGGCGGGCATGGGAGGAACGGGGAGTGACTGGTTATGGGTGTTGGGGTTTTTGCTCGGGGTGATGGGGATATTTTGGGAAGAGAGGTGGTGGCTGCACAACATTGTGAATGTACCGAACGCCACTGAACTGCTCACTTAAAAACGGTCAGAATCATTATGCAGATCCTACACACGCACACAATACGACTGCAACCCTCCCGCCCCTCCCGCCCCTCCCGCCCTTCCTTCCTTCCTTCCGGTGAAGTCAAGTTTGTGAGTGAAGGACAGAGACCGGGAAAGCTGCTTGGAAGCATCTGGTAGAGGCATCTGGAAGGGGGTGGGAGGCCAGGCCAGGCCAGAACTCCCCAGGCTCCGTGTCCCAGGCCAGGAAGGTGGCTGGGTTGACGCTCCTGAATGGCTGTCCCAAGACCTGTGGGCGCCAGGAGGAAGGCCAGGCAGGGCCGGGTCCCCAGATGCTGGGGCGGAAGCCAGAACAATGGCGTCCCCCGCGTTTGGACCCCTTCCCGAGAGGTTCACATTTTCCATGGAGATAGCACTCATGAGAACTGGCAGGGAGAAGAGAAAGCCAGCGGCCGGGTTTCCCTGGCGCCTGCTGTGATGTGGCTGGGTGACGCTCCCCTGCATGGCCAGCCCCACGCCCACTCCCTGCAGACACCTGGCTCCTGGGTCCTGGCCCACGGGAAAGCCTCGGGAGCACTGCTTTCAAGGTGGCCCGGTGGAGAGATGCCAGCTGGTGTGGTCCCTGAGGGGTCCACAGAGCGAGCCGAACACAGACCCAGCCAGAGTGAGGAGGTGAGCACCCCTCGCTTGTCTGGAACCACCTCCCTGGCAGCCTTGCCCATCCAGAGAGCCCCGGAACCGATACATCAGCAGGCATGGCCTCTGGCAGCCAGGGATCCCGGCCCACGTCCCAGCATACAAGCCTCGTCTTGCTCAGGGCCTCCTTACTCCGTGCCCAGTGTGCAGCACTGACAGGGCTGGTCTCCCGGCCCCAGGCTGATATGAGAGAAGACTGGCACCCAGATGGAAAGGAATCACGGAGACACCCTCCCCCCGAGGTGGGGCGAATTTCCCCACAGCCCCTCAGCCCAGCCCCTCAGCCCAGCCCGGCAGCGAGGTCTCACTGCAATGAGCATTGTGCCAAGAATCACGGGAGGGACCTGGGGCTCCTCTCGGGCTTGGTCCACCAACTACGAGCCCTTTGGAAACCCGTGTCACCCTCGGGGGCTTTATGCTCGCTAAGCCCTGCGTCCCCGTTTTACAGCCGGAAAGACGGAGGTTCCAAACCGCAACCCTGGCTCATCAACAAGGCAGGAAGCTGCGTTCACTGGCTCTCCTCATGCAAGGAGCGAGATTACATACAGGACACAGCACAGCCATCCGCACAAACACGCCGGGCCGGAGCCAGACGGCTCATCTTTGCAGCCCACGAGGGAACCGTCATCACTCCCCCATGTTACACACAAGGAAACCAAAGCCCAGAACATGAAGCTGCTCGCCCTGAGTCCCAAGCCAGGAACCTGGAGACAGCATTACCCTCGTGGCAGGCACCACGGGGCCACTGGGTAGTGAACAATTTGTCCTGGTCCAAGTTGAGGTCCGGCCTTTGCCTTCAGCTCCAGGGAGATCCTCGGCATGTCTGGAGGCTGTGTCTTTGTTTCGGGCGGGGACTCAGCACATCAGAAAGACCGGCCGTGTGATTTAGGATGGGGGCTTGGGTCACACAGCGTCAATAGACCTGTAACCATGTGGGCAATCGATCCATCCATCCATCCCTCCACCCACCCATCCATCCATCCATCCATCCATCCATCCATCCATCCACCCATCCACTCATCCATCCATCCATCCATCCATCCATCCATCCATCCACCCATCCATCCATCCATCCATCCACTCATCCATCCATCCATCCATCCATCCATCCATCCATCCATCCATCCACCCATCCACTCATCCATCCACCCATCCACTCATCCATCCATCCATCCATCCATCCATCCATCCATCCATCCACCCATCCATCCATCCCCACCCATCCATCCATCCATCCATCCATCCATCCATCCATCCACCCATCCACTCATCCATCCACCCATCCACTCATCCATCCATCCATCCATCCATCCATCCACCCATCCATCCATCCACCCATCCATCCATCCACCCATCCATCCATCCATCCATCCATCCATCCACCCATCCACTCATCCATCCACCCATCCATCCATCCACCCATCCACCCATCCACCCATCCACCCATCCATCCATCCATCCATCCATCCATCCATCCATCCATCCACCCATCCACTCATCCATCCATCCATCCATCCATCCATCCATCCATCCATCCACCCATCCACTCATCCATCCATCCATCCATCCATCCATCTATCCATCCATCCACCCATCCATCCATCCATCCATCCACTCATCCATCCATCCATCCATCCATCCATCCATCCATCCATCCACCCATCCACTCATCCATCCACCCATCCACTCATCCATCCATCCATCCATCCATCCATCCATCCATCCACCCATCCATCCATCCACCCATCCATCCATCCACCCATCCACCCATCCACCCATCCATCCATCCATCCATCCATCCATCCATCCATCCATCCACCCATCCACTCATCCATCCACCCATCCATCCATCCACCCATCCATCCATCCACCCATCCACCCATCCATCCATCCATCCATCCATCCATCCATCCATCCATCCACCCATCCACTCATCCATCCACCCATCCACTCATCCATCCATCCACCCATCCATCCATCCACCCATCCACCCATCCATCCATCCATCCATCCATCCATCCATCCACCCATCCACTCATCCATCCATCCATCCATCCATCCATCCACTCATCCATCCATCCACCCATCCATCCATCCACCCATCCACCCATCCATCCATCCATCCATCCATCCATCCATCCATCCATCCACCCATCCACTCATCCATCCATCCATCCATCCATCCATCCACCCATCCATCCATCCGTCCATCCATCCATCATGCCTACGTAACAGAATCCACACACAAACTGTGGACGCTGGGGCTGGGGTGGGCTCCCCTAGCTGGCCACAGTCCATGCCTTTGGTCACACGTCAAAGCCGGAGGGTCACACACCCCGAGGGCAACAGGAACCTCCCCTGTGGGCCCCTCCTGGACGGCCATCTTGCAGTGCTCCCTTTGGCTGATTTTCATCCTTAGATGTAATGAACCGAAACGGTGAGTCCATGAGTCGTTCTAGGGAGTTCTCGAATCTCTGTGTGGTTTGGGGAGCTCTCCAAACTTGTGACAGTTGAGGTGAGAAACAGTGCCCTCAGACTCCCAGCTGACTCCCCTGTCACACTCGGGTCCCGCTCACCCCCTGCACGAGAGGGATGACCGCCACCCCCGTGTCAGGAGGGGGAAGGAGGGCTCAGGGAATCAGTTACAGACACAAGACGGAAACCCCTGCCTCCTGACATTTCTGGTCTAACTCTGTCTGCCGTGCAGCCCTCCAAGTCATGGATTTTGGAAAGGCCAGCGTATGACTTACTTACGGCTGCAGAACGAGCCACCCCAGAACTCGGTGGTTTAAAACAACCCCGGCCCTGTTTGTTCACGGCTCTGGGGGCCAGCTGCTCGGGGTCAGCTGGGCGGCTCCTGGGCTGCTGTTGCCCAGAGTCCCTTGCAGTCACGGGGGCAGCTCCGCTGGTGCTGGACGGTCTCAGATGGCCTCGTTCGGGGCTGGAGGTTGGCGCTGACTCAGTGGGCCCCACGGCTCCAGCCATGGCTATGGCTGGCTTCCTCCCTGGTGTCTCGGGGAGGCTGGGGAAGATGAGCCCTGAAACACACGCACTTGTATGCTCCTGTCCCATTTAAGAATGCTTCGTTGGCCAGAGCCAGTCACAGCCAAGCCCAGAGACAATGGTCAGGATGGAACCAGGCATGGACACAGGGAGGCGTGGACACAGGGCCGTGGCCATGTCTGTCTTGACTGCTCGGGCTTCCAAATTTCTTCAAGTCCTGGTGCTCTCGAGGGATGTGCTCTGGTTGGCCAGGACACGCCCTTCCTCCCCGGCGGACAAACTGCACGCGAGCCACTGGGACAAGCGGGTGTTTGAGGCTGCAGCACTCGCGGTCTCCTCCTGGCAGCTCAGGAACCTCGTCCCTGTCTCCAGGAGCCGCGGGAAGGGGACTCTGGCTTCAAAGCGGGTGACAAAGGCTGGCCAGGCAGCTGTTGGGAGGATGGACTGTCAATCACACCGTCCCCGTGTTCGGGAGAGAAGACGCCTTTCTGGGACCTTTGGAGCAGGCCAGCAGCGAGGGGAGGGATCGGGGCCTCTCGCCTGGGGCCGTGGGAGGGCTGGGCTCTTCCTTCCCCTTTCCGAGCCCTGCTAGCTCCTCCCAGGCTTGGGCTGTCTGGTGACACTGTTCCCCTTCCAAGAGCTGAGACCCTTCGGCTGGGCAGCCTTCCAAGCCTCGGTTCCCCCCCTCCGCCGCCCCCAGTCTGCAACAGGAGGCCCATCTTGCTTCCCTGCCTGGGTGGGAGCCAGGATTGCCCTGGAAAGGGGATGTTCACAGCTGAAACCCGGCTTCCTCCCCTCGCTGTAAGCTGTTCCCCCACGTGATGCGCCCAAGTGTCCCCTGGGGGCCTGTCAGTCACGCCACAGCCACTGCGTCCTCCCTCGCCTGGGTGGAGGCCAGCCACTGCCTCCCCACGTGGGGGCCCTGGGCGCCCAGACTCCACGTGGGCTCAGACAAACCTCGCTCCCTCATACACGGCCTCCCCGGTCAGGGTGGGGCCCAGGGAGTCGGGCTGAGCCTGCGACGCCCTCCCCAGGGTGGGCTGCCTCTTCTGGGAGGCCCCGGAGACCTCCTGATCGCCTTGGCTCCAGAGGGAAATGTCAGCCCAACCAGGGCCGGCAGAGGACCCGCCTCTTCTGGGCCACCAGGAACTTGGGGCCGAGGGGGCTGCGCTCCTCGCCTGAGCCTGTCCTCACCAGCCCCGGCTGCATGAGGGGCGCAGATCGTGCCATTCCCTGGCCATCTCTCCCTCCCGGAGGGGCAGAGAGGCAGGGGTCAGGACAGGAGCAAGGCGGAGCCTTCCGGAGCCAAGGCCCTTGACGGGTGCACCGTGCCTGTTTCGGGAGCGGACGTCATCATGCTCTCCGAGAGCTGCCCTGGCTGGCACAGGCCCGCTCCGGCCACCTGCTCACCGCCTCCCAGAGACGCGGCCCCTGTTGCTCCCTTGTTTACAGACGGGGAAGCTGAGGTTCAGGTCACCCCCGGTCACCGGCCAGGGTGGTCTGGCTGCAACTCTTGGCCTGGATTCTTGCCTGCAGGCCCAGGACCCCTTTCCTCCCCAGATACCCCAGCTGGCTCTGCAGCATGGGCGGGGCGGATGGGCACATGGACGAGGAGGCCCCACTGGGCTCACCTCCCTGCCTGCCCCCTCTTTCTACTCCAGCAGGGCCCTGGGAACACACCAAGATCACTGAGGAGGGGCTGTGCTGGAAACGAGCTCCCCGCCTGCCAGGCGTCCCCCACCCCCTCCCCGGGGATGCCCCACACTCTGCTCTTTCCTGCGGGGGTGGCTGGCAGGGGCTGGCTTCATGGGGCTCCGGTGGGCACTGGGGGGGGGGGGCGGGCGGAGAACAGTATTCACAGGGCTCCTCACCAGCCCCTGAGCCATTGTGCGCCCTCCCAGCTGCCAGCAGGTCCTTCACCTTCTGAAATGCAAATCGGAGCCTGCTCCCATGCTTCTCAGGGTGAGAGCCGAACCCCTCAGCAGCATGGGCAATGCCCCCCTGCAGCCTCTGCTTCGGCCACCCTGGAGCCCCTTCCATCTCCGGGGTGAGGACTGATGCCTCCCGAGGTGGGAAGCCCCCCCCCCACCCGGCCTCGCCCCTCACTCCCTCCCCTGGACCCCCTGGCTACTGCCCGCTTTGCACTCTGTGCCCCCGGGCCTCTTGCACCTGGACCCTTCGCCACCCCGGTGGGGAGGACTCAGCCAGAGGTCTGCCCGCGCAGGGCCTGGCGCTTGGGCAGGTGGATATTTGCCGGGCACAGGAACTGAGCTCCGCCCAGTCGACAGACGTGCAAACAGATGAACTCTGGTCCTTGAAGGTACACTGTGCCTTCCTCCCTCAGTGCCTGGCGTACCGCAGACTCTGTGAGAACACAGACAAAGGAGGGGCTGAGCCCAGAGAGCTTCCCAGGGCCGTGCGGGCTGGCCCCGGCGGGGCGGCGGGGGGGGGCAGGACACTGCTTGTGCAAGGGGGTCAGCTGGAGGGGGGAGGGGAGGGCAGGGGTCAGGGCCAGACAAGGGGAGGCGTGCCAAGCCGGGGCATGGAGGGAATCCAAGCTGCTACGTGGAACCTCTGTGAGTCGGCTGCGGAGAGAAGGTGTGTGTTTACACTGGTTTTGAACCAAGGCCCGCAGGGCAGTGTGGGGAGGACAGACCCAAGGGCCTGACTCTAGAATCATGGCACCAGGAGGGAGATGAGGAACAGGGAGGAGAGTGCTGGCCATCTTGCTGGATCTTTCCTTCCCTTCTTCCTTAGTAACAGAACCTCCCATTTTTACTGCTCTATGGCCACCTAGAATAAAGACAACACTTTCCAAGCTCCTCGGCAGCTGGATATGCAAGTCGCTACCCTCTGACGAATGGGATACCAGTGCAAGTGTCCTCAAGTGAGGGGACACCCCCTTTCTCCTTGCTTCCGCTGCCTGGAGTGCGAGTTATGGCCGGAGCCCAAGCAGCCATTTTGGGCCCTGAAGCCCTGTGTTTGGGAGTGCGAAGCAACAAGAACGTGGGTCTTTGAAACTCGTGAAGCCGCCATATCTTACTTGCACTGTTTCCCTGGGGCCTTTGGAAACTTCTAATATGTTTGGGTTACTGTTGCTTTGCGTGTTCTCATTCTCCAGCCAGATCTAAACCTAACGAATGTAAGGTTGGGGGACGGGGGAGTGAGAAGAGAGAGCTGAGGCTGCCTTTGAGGTCCTGTTGGCAGGTGGTAGAGTGCTTCGCTCAGCACGCATTAAGCACCTTCTGTGTTTGCTGAGGGAGTATACCGGTGAATGGTATGCCTGCTATCTTCAGGGAGCTCGTGGTCAGACAGACCCCTCGTCTGGGGGCATAGACAGACACTGGAAGAGCTCTGCTGGAGGAAGGAGCTGCTAGGCCCTTTGCGTGTCCACTCTGCACATTTATTGAACACCTACTGTGTACCAGGTGCTATGTTAGGCCTTGGGACCAGCAATGAGCATCACAAACTCAGTGTGGAACTTAGGGAGTCTGATGGGGAATTCAGACAGCAATCCAGTGGTCTCATCACTAAATGACAGAGTAGAACTTGCCATGGGCTACAACGGGGGAATCCTGTGCCCTGAGTGTGAGTGGTTATGCTGGGGGCCACGGGAGTCCTCGATGGGCTTTGTGACACCCCGGGCCATGGGGAGGGCATCTCCGGGGCTCTCTGAGAGTAAAGCCACTTCCCCAGCAAATCTCCTGCTTGTTCCTAGCCACCCCGAACCTTGGCTGTGGCTGACGGCAGATGGGACCTGGCCGAAGCGAGTCTGGGCCCACAGGACAAGGGGGCACAGCCGCGCAGGTGAGGCCAAGGTGGTGGTTTGGGCTGTTGTGCACAGGGACGGACACTGAGAAGAGTGGACAGACGCAGGCCATCTTTAGGAGGTTAAGGCGATAGGAGATTTTGTTGACACGCTGGGGACGGTGATGGGGAGAGGGAGCACCACGGATGGGGAGGAGGAGGGGGTCCCTGGGGGTGTGCCTGCACGGGAGGAGAGACTAATGTCATTTACAAGAATTTTTAAATTGGGGTAAAAAATATAACATAGAATTTACCATCTTCACCATTTTTCAGGGTCGGGGGCATTGAGCACGTTCACATTTGTGCAGCCACGGCCCCGTCCAGCTCCAGGACTTCTGTCCCCGCACACTGAGACCCTGTCCCCGCAACACACTGACCCCCACGCCCGCCCCAGCCTGGGCACCACCGTCTGCTCTGTGTCTGTGGTTTTGAGGACTCCGGGGACCTCGTGTGAGTGGGATTGAGCAGCGTTTGTCCTTCTGCGACTGCCTTGTTCCAACGAGCATCGTGTCCCCCGGGTTCACCCCCCGGGTAGCGTGCGTCCGCTCCTCCTTCCTTTTTCAGGCCGAAGAATAACCCATTGTGTGTGTAGACCGCACCCTGTTGATTCCTCCGACGGTGGACACTAGGGCTGCTCCCACCTCCTGACTGGCGAGCTCTGCTGCAGTGGACGCGGGGGTGCGAGTGCCTCTTCGAGGCCCCGGTTTGAGTTCTTCGGGGTGTGTTCTTTGCTGGATCCCGTGGTGATACTTTTCTGAGGAGATACCAGCCTGTTTTCCAGAGTGGCTAACCCATCTTCCGTTCCCACCGACAGAGCGTGAGGTTATGTTATGTGAGTCTATGTTACGACTTTGGACGTGATTTACTACCACAGCCATCCAGTGGGCGTGAGGTCAGCGGGTGTAATTGTGGACGAGTTGAGGTGGGGGTCTTGGGACGTCCCCAAGGCAATGAGGAGTGGGCGGCTGGGCGGCCAGGGCTGGGGAGTGGCGGGCCGTCGGCCAGGAAGGTATGGGTGCCACCATCCACGCGGCAGTTGATGACAGAGGATGTGGCACATGTGAGTCTGTCGGAGCGGAGGAGAGGGTTTCCACCACGGTGGCTGGTGGGTGGCAGGGGTCTGGGGTGCAGGGGTGTGGGGTCTGGTGGCAGCAGAGGGAAGGGGGGTGGTCAGCAGCGTCACCTGTCACTAGGAGGTCTAAACATCCGTGGGCTTCAGGGTGAAGATGGGACATTGAGGCTGGAGCAGAGAGCCTCCTCTCTGTCCCCAGCAGGAGGAGGAAAGATTAGACGCAGGAGAGAGAAGTCAAAAGTCCACCAGCAGTAACCACATAAGGACAGGGATGCGATCGGGTCACAGATGGAAATGTAGAAGATTCTGGAAGCGTACGCACAGATGGAACCCTTACCCCAGGCCCCCAGAGGCAAAGAAGGAAGGAAGCACAGTTCACAGAATTCTGAGGGACTTTGTCAGGACCTCTCCCGATTTCCAAAGAACTCACTGCAGGATGAAGGAGTGGGTGAGAGACACGCCCCAGAATGTTCCAGAATGCCCTGAGAACCCACACAGCCGCAGGATGCACTTTTTCGGAGCTCCGTGTGCCCTGCTGGGGGACAGTCAGAAGCCGTCCAAGTAGCTCTGGGCAGAGCAACTGCTTTGGATGCAGGGTGAGCCTGAGGGCAGCCTCGGCCCCGCACTGCAGCTCGGAGGAACCGCACAGAGGAGGTGTGGCCGGACCGCGCTCCTTGTCCGAGCAAGTAGGACACACCGCACCACGGCACAAGGGAGGGAGGATATGACCCACGCAGCCTGTGGAGGACGGGCGACCCACGTCGTCAGCAAGCGTCAGGAAAGACCAGGAAATCCCAGCTTGGGTGTCTGGTGTGCGGAACCCGACAGGAGTGTGGACCCCATCACACACGACCAGCGTTGAGTGTGGTGACCAGACAGTCCCTCAGGTTCCCTCTCCTCTGGTAGAATTCAAGTAAAACGAAAGGTGGTATTTAAAAACCAAAAGAGCACGCACTGGTCTCTTTCTAGACTACTGTAAACTTATGTCTGCGTGGCATTTACCCACCTGCCCTTCCTTCCTTCCTTCCATCCATCCATCTACACTTCCCTCTGTGTACAAATGCCGAGAGGCACTGACTCGATGATATTTACTGAACACCAACAGCGGTTCTCTCTCCGCAGAAGGACCGTGGACGCTGCGTGGCTGCTCTATGCTTTTCTTTTACAATAATGTGTTAGATGGGGTGGGGAGGTCAGGTCACAGGGACAATGGGCGGGTTCATTCCGGGATGGTCCAAATGTAAGAGGAGGATTTCCCTCCAAAACACGTCCTTGGGGACTCCCCCTTCAGCTTAAGGGCTTACCAAGTGTCTCATCCCACGGGGCTCTCAGTGATGGCAGCTTGGGCACCATTTGGGAAAGCAGCCCGAGAGCCAGAAGTCGGGGCATCCCGACAGAGCCGGCTAAAAATAGTTAGGAAATGGAACTTTAACTCGGTCGCCGTCACAGGAGGAGGGCCTCACATCTCAAAGGCTGGGTGTCGCTGTGAACCAGCCTTTGGAAAATCACTTCGTGCACATAGTCGTGGCTGCACGGCGCAGAGGGGAGCACCTGCGGCCAGGCAGAAGCCAGCACCTCTGGACACAGATGTCCTCACGTCCTCACACCCAACCTTGACGCTTGGGTAGAAGCGTTTCTGGAGGCTGCATACCCCATATGGATCTTTACGTGGCCGATGATCGACAGCTTGAGCAGGAAAGGACAAGGTGTGTTGGACAAAAGTGTGTCAGGTGACTCACATGGGGTTGTGTCCATGCCGGTGCAAGCACGCCAAACCCCTGAGTGGCTTATTTTATATGTGATTATAAACATGTATGTAGGACCCAAGAACGCACTACTTACTAATGAGCTGGCATTGGACAATTTCATCCACACTTATCAAAAGTGCTTATTTTCAAATCGGTCACACAGACCCCTTTTTTGTGGTCTTCTCTTTGGAAAAATGGAGGCGCCCTGTATAGTTCAGCGTGGCTTGAGTTTAGAGCATGTGTGAATGTGTTTGTTTTGGTATTTTATGTGTTCATGAGTTTTTATATATTCATGTGTTTGTGCATTTATGTGTTTGCCTGCGTGTTTGTGTGAGAGTATGTGTTTGTGGTGTGTCTTTGTGCATTTGTGTGTTTGCCTGTGTTTGTGTGAGAGTATGTGTTTGTGGTGCATCTTTGTATGTGTGTTTCAGTGTGCATGTGTGTGTCTGCCCATGGGTGTTCGCTGAGTGTGGGGGTGGCGTGGCACATTCAGTAGGGATGGCTGGTGGGCAGTAGCCTGGGGCCTGGCGACCGACTACGGGTGAGGAGCGTGGAGGGACGTGGAGACTATGGCCAGGCTTCTGGTTCAGAAAACAAAGTGGCTTGTGATGTTGTCACAGAGACAGCATCACTGGGCTGGGGGCAGGTTAGGGAGCGAAGGTCAACCAAAGCTGGGCCAAGCTGAGCTTGAGGCGTCTGAGGCACATCTGTGCAGATGTCTATCTCAGTATTTGCGGAGTCTGGGCATTGGGGATGGAGCCCTGGGGATGCCTGCATCCAACAGGCGGGGGATGGGGCTGGTCCAGGCGGGGGCGTGGGGCGCAGTGGAGAAAGTGAGTAAGCAGGGAGAGGAGACACAGGGTAGGGGCCACTGCATCGGTGCTGCCCAGAGGGACAGCCCTGACCCCGAGCTGGGGAGAAGGCGGTCTAGGCGGGTGGTGGGGGATGAGGCGGCCGGCCATCGGCAGGGGCAGCCGCTCTGGGGCCCTGACCCCAACCACCCCCGCCCTCCCTGGCTTTCATTCCTTGCCATTCAGGAAGGGGAGGGATGAGGAAGCAAGCGGCCAGGCTGCGCCGCCTGAATGAAAGCCCCAGGGGCCTTGGCACACACTGGACCCTCTCCTCTGAATCCTATGCTGTTCTGGGGCTTAATTAACGAAGAGCTCAGGGGCACCCCTCTCCCTATTCAGAAAGGACTCCATGGAAACTTCTCACAGGTTCCTTCGGCAGGCTCTGGCTAATGGGGCCGCCCCTCCGGGCTGTAACGGACCGGCTGGGTTCCCAGCATGTTAATGGACAGTGCTGGCCCGAGGCCAGCAGCCCGCACCCCAGCCGGCAACGTGGACCTCTTCCTCCTCCTCATTCAATGACTTCAGCTCAGCAGCAGTGCTGAAAGGAACCAGGGATCGGATTTTGACATTTTCCCCCATATTCCCTGGTGACTTTTAAAGAACCCAATATTTAAAGTCATCTTGGCAAGGGCCTGGGGGTGACTTGCCGTAAGAGTCTGTAAGGACTCCTTGTGGGCCAGGCTGTGCGCTGCTTTCAGACTGACAATTCCCAAGAGCCGAAAGCCAGTGGCAGGAATGGGGAGGGGGGCGTGCGCGTGTGTGTGCATAGGTGTATCTGTGTGCGGACCCACATATCCACGTGTTTGTCTACACCTTGCTGGCCGGGGGCCCGAGGCTGGACCTCACTCCACTCTCTTGCCAGCTCCAGCTGAGACCCCCACCCCTGGAGGCGGCCTCTGTGCGGGTGGACCCCAGGCTCTGGGGAGAACGTGCAGGGGAGGGCCCGTGACGGGGGAAGGGGACTGCCACGCCCTGCTCCCTGATGTAGACTCCTTGAGGCCCAGGCCGCTCCTCGACAAAGCGTGACGCCTTCCAAACGAGCCATTTGCCCACAAGACCCACGGTGATGGGGCATGGGGTGGACTCGGGCAAATGCCAGAGGCAGCCAACAAGTCCCTGGAGGGGCTTCCAGCAGATTCCAGGGGGCCCTAAGGGCCCGGCAAGCAGCTGCATGCAAGCAAAGCCGTGTGCAGCAAAATCCTGGGAAGCGACCTCCCCAGAGATCAGCTCTCTTCAGGCACTGGATGTTGCATTCCTGTCGATGATTCCTTCCTGCTCCTCAAGCAAAAGTTGAGTGGAATTCGGGGAGATGCAGTGGGCCGGCAGGGAAGAGGGACGGGGCGAGGCGTGAGAGGGGGCAGCGGCGGGCTGGAGGCAGAACCCTTCTTCCAGCGGGCCCTCGATGCCTGAGCTGGTGCTGCCACCCAAGCAAAGGGCCGGAGGCCCAGGAAAGGCACATTTCTAAACCACACTGGCCGACGGGTTTGCACAGTGTGGGCGACAGTGTCACTCCCCTGGGGGCCATTAGAAGTGGTAGGACTTATGGGTTAACCAGACAAGTACCCGTAAAACCACCGTGATTGACAAAGGCCAGTCATGAGTAGCACAATCTGAAACTGTATCCCGTCCCAAGAGTCATGTATGCATGATGCATAAGCTTGGAATAATTCTAAATAAAAATGCAGAAGACCCCGGGATCCAGCCCTTCCTCTCCTGAGCCACCCGATGGTGCCTGGTTCCCACATGGTTTTTAAGGACACTGACCCGGCCGGGATCCATGCTAGTGAGCTGCTGGGAACTCAGTGAGGTGGGGGCCCGGAGGGGTAGCCCGCCGGACCCCCAGTCCTCAGAGACATCCCTGAGCCCCGTGACAGCAAACCCTGCTCCAAAACCACAGCAGGAGCTTGGAATGAGCTCAGGCGGGTTCTACGGAATTTAAATTGTGTTTAGATCCTGAAGGGTAGTGGGCTTTCTGCAGAGGGTATTTATTTCTTGGAGTCACAGAAAGCCCTGCTGTGTTCACCCTGGTAGACGAGCTAGGTTGGCCTCATGCAGCTGGTCTTCTTGCGGGGACGGAGGTTTTTGGTTGGAAGGGCCGAGAGCATTCGTGAGGAAGACAAAACGGACGCTCTGGGCCAGCACGGCCAGCACACATAGTCAGGGCCGGGCGTCCATTTCACAGAGTCCCTCCTTCGCTCGCAGAGGAACGAGCAAACAAAACCCCAGAAGCCCCATGGAGCTGCCCTGTAACGACCTCCCCAGCCCTGGAGGCCTGCGGGGCTCTTCCCCTCCTTGCTGGGGGGGGGGGGGGCGCCTCCCAGCCCGCATCCCTCTCCTGGGTCGCTCTCTGCAGAGAGAGTGGCAGCAGCGCACCCTGAGAACCTCCTGCCACCTGGCTTGCCCCACGGCACGCGCCTCACGTCTGCCCATGGTTTGGCGAGCTGGTCCCGCCCCGTGGTCTTCCCACTGGCACCTGCTTCCCCCTGCCCTTTCTCCTCAGCCCACGCCTGCTGGGTGGGTATGAACCGAGGGCTGCAGAGGCCACGGCATGGCCTGGACTCTCAATCGCCTGGCACCTTCAGAAATGTCCGTCCCTGGCTGCTGGGCCAGGGTCTCCCCCATGACCTGGGCGACAGGAACAGCATCTTGATGGCCAGGCCAGGTCAGTGCATGCATCCCGGGGAGTGCCTCTGGGGCCCCTGGACAGCCCTGCTCCGGGAGGGTGGGTGGCCGCGGCCTGGAGCCACCCCTCCCTGTGGCCAGGGTGCTGGCACGTGCTCTGCCCCACAGAGACCGACCATGGCCGCGCCAGGTCAGCTGAGTCAGGGCACTTGGAGGGTACTTGGGACGGAGAGGCGGCAGCTTCTCAGAGCCCAGCTACCTACGCAGCCTGACCGCAATCGGTTCTGCACCATGGGTCCCAGCTAACGCGCAGGTGCCGTGACAGCCGGGGCAGAGTGAGCCACGCGGGCCCCTGGACCTCCCCCCAGAAGGGCAGTGACCTGTGCCTCTGGGGTGCTCAGTGCCTTCCTTCTGGATCCCCTTGCCCTCCGTCTTCCCGGGCTTCAGCGGGGACTGGCCCCGGGGTGAGCAGGCACAGCAGGCAGGGGTCCTCGGGGCCCCTCTCCGGCCCTGCCCTGGCCTGTTCTGCCGCCGTGGAGCCCCAGCCCTACGCCCGGGCCCCGCAAGCACGCCGGTGCCTGGGGTTCTCCACGGGGAACTGCAGGGTCCCAGAGCCGCAGGACAGGCCGCCCCTCGGAGGGTGTGCACGATGGACATCGGCTCGAGTCACGGCCTGGAGGTGCCTCGGTGACCAAGCAGCTTTGAGACTGCTTGCTTTTAATAGATCAACAACATAGCACCAAAGGTGCACAGCCAAGTGTACATATTTACAATTCTCGGGGCGTTTCCTTGGAAAACCCCAAGTGCACGGACTGACTTTGCCTTCTCAGCCCTGCCTGATGCCAGGCCACTCTGGTCACGGTGCACACGCCAGCCCGGATGCCGCGTGGGGCTCCCCCTGCCCTTCGCCCAAGCGGGCCTTGTTCTCCAGGCCTGAGGCAGGGATGTCCCTACGACCTGAGCCCCCAAGGCCACCCGCTCCTCAGAGCGAAGAGTGGGCAAGAATGCCCGTAGTTTGAGTGAGGGGCAGGAGGAGATGCGTTGTGGGAGCGCACAGGCTGCGGATCCGCCTTCATCAGCCCCTGGTGCTCACCCGGCCCCTACAGACCCTGAGCTCCGAGCCCAGCACCCAAGCGAAGGGTGGTCCGGTCACTGGGGAGCAGGCCCCACAGACGACACAAGCCAGGGCCAGCAACGAATTCAATCAAGTTACCAATCAGTCCAGTGGGAGAAAAAGAAAAGAGAATTGACGGAGCAGCCCACAGACCAAAGGAAGAAGAAAAGCTAAACGAGCAAGCGTCCTGGCTGAAGTTTTCTTGACCCGCTGTGTGAACAGAACCTAGCTGGGCGGGCCCCGGTGACTCCAGGGGGCCAGGCTGGGCTGGAGAGACCCTCACCCACCCGGGGTGTCGGGGGGGGGAGCGGCGATGCAGAGTGCCCCCTGCCACACACCTAGCTGGTGCTGGAACCAGAAGCTGCCTGACCACCGAGAGGACAGCCCGAGCTTCCCCAAGAAGGACGTCGTGCTTCCCAAGCTGCGACCTCGGAAGGGCTCCAGTGGGCACGCTCAGTCCCAGCAAGAGCAAGCTTTCTAACGTCAGACACACGACCCGGGGGACATGGGCTCTAGAGGCCCTGGAAATGCCACCCAAGCCGGAGGCTTTCCATGTTACCATCAGCAAGGGCTAATCTCGCAAACAAAGGCTGAGACTCAGCTCTGGAGTGGAGCTCTGTGCGGCGGAGGCCGGGCCGCGGAGCCGGGGCGGGAATGCAGCAAGGGCCTGTGGGCTGCCCGCTGCCCCTTCCTCGGGGCCTGGGGACAGCCTGCCCCCCTGCCGGTCTCAAAAGCAAACCTGATGCTGCTTCTTAATTAGAGTTTGGTATTTTTTTAAGGCTTAATCTGCCCAGTGACAAAATCCCACGAGACTGCTTCCTGGGCACGGCAGCTCTTGAGGACAGTGCCCCGGGGAGGTGGGGACGGTGACAGGTGAAGGTCTGTGCGGAGAAGTGCAGGAAGGAGCAGCCCAAGGAGCCCGAGCCCACCTTGGGGCCCTGACATCTTCGTGTCCCGTCATGGGGGTGGGGAGAGCCTGCCCCACGCAAGCCTGTCACGTCCCTCTCTTCCGGAAGGCACGGCCCCAGCGTGTCCAGCTTGACCTACTTACTGGGTGGAGGTCGGAGCACACGGTGCCGGAGATGTTGGTGGGGAGAACGAGATGCTGTTGGGTGGCTCCAGACAGAGCAGCTCTTCCCGGCTCGAGGCCAACGGTGGCCAGGAAGCTGCTACCTGGAGCGTGTGTTTGCAGGGCTCGCGGCTGCCCCCATCCCGGGCACATGCGTCTGTCCAGCTGACCCTGAAAACCAGTGCAGAGATGAAGCAACGGCTTCAGGATTCCTACACGAACAGCCAGACAAGCGGCAAAACCAAACCAAAGAGAAAAGCCAACAAGAGCGCTGAGCTGTGGAGTAGGTAGTTCTTTCCTAACGAGATAAACTACTTTCTGATTCTGGTCACTATGTCCTCTAGAGCGTGCCTGAGCTCCGCGGCAGAGCCGGCACTGCGGGAGGGCCCAGGGCCTACGGCGGGGACGCCTTCCTCGAGGGCAGTGCCAGAGCAACGACAATCTCATCCGAGTCGTCCGAGCTGCCGTCATCCGTAGGCGGAGGCTCCGCGGGCTGTGGCTGAGGGTGCGGTCCTGAGGGAGAAGCCAGCCCTGCAAGGAAGCAGAGGGGGTCGTCACCCCAGTGGCTCAGGACGGGGCAGACCTTCAGAATCCCTGTCACAGTGGCCACAAAGCCACCTCAGCCTCCCAGCTCCGCTCTGAGCATGGCCATTTCCAAAGGCCAACACCTGCAAGCTCGAGTGCGGACTGGGTCTCTCAGGGCTGCCCGCACGGGTAAGAGCCACCTTCCTGAGACTCAGGCCCCCGCGGAGGGGACCAGGCCGTGCCCCCTGAGCGCTGTGAGCTTTCCAACAGACCCTCCCCTGCTTTCCTCAAGCTCAGCCAACTTCCCAAATCCTCAGTCCACGCTGGACGGGGCGCCACCTGCTGACCGCCTGCGCCCTGAGTGCCACCTTGGCAAGTGCGGAAGGCAGGGGGCCGCCTAGCCCCAGGAAGGGCCGCACTGTGACCGCTTGGGGACACGGCAGTCACAGGGCGGCCAGCCGCTCACTGAGGTAAGGAGGCGGAAAACCGTACAGCAGCCCTCAGGCCAAGGACTGGTCAGCTGTCCTCTGGGACTTCCAAGGAAACTATTAAAGCAGAGCCTCAGGACACTAAAACACCCGTTTCCAAGCTTATATTGTTTTTTTCTTTACAAACACTGTCACAGTCGGACCACAAAAGGGCTGGATTCCCACTTTTCCCACAGGCCGCCTGTGGGCAACTGAGAGCGGTGTGTGTGCACGCGGCCCTGCGGCCTTGCCTCTTGGCAGGGGGCGCGGCTGCCCCTCGAACACAACACACGCTCAGCAGGAGGAGGGGGCGGCCTACGTGGACAACAGTCACCAAAGGTGGGGGCGGGCGAAATCAGCACGAAGCTGGTTTCTGGAGGATGTGAGCTCTGGGGAGCCCCGAGGTTCTAGATGACGGCCCCTCAGGCTCGGTGGGCTCTGCACACCTGCACGTCCTCCCGC
Organism: Zalophus californianus; assembly: GCF_009762305.2. Lineage (NCBI taxonomy): Eukaryota > Metazoa > Chordata > Mammalia > Carnivora > Otariidae > Zalophus > Zalophus californianus. Next base: position 112,103,756 of record NC_045604.1, on the reverse strand, counting down.
ACACCTGCGCGTCCTCCCCCACACCTGCACGTCCTCCCCCACACCTGCACGTCCTCCCCCACACCTGCACGTCCTCCCCCACACCTGCACGTCCTCCTCGCACACCTGCACGTCCTCCCCCACACCTGCACGTCCTCCCCACACCTGCACGTCCTCCCCCACACCTGCACGTCCTCCCCCACACCTGCACGTCCTCCCCCACACCTGCGCGTCCTCCCCCACACCTGCGCGTCCTCCTCGCACACCTGCACGTCCTCCCCCACACCTGCGCGTCCTCCCCCACACCTGCGCGTCCTCCCCACACCTGCACGTCTTCCCCCACACCTGCACGTCCTCCCTGCACACCTGCACGTCCTCCCCACACCTGCACGTCCTCCCTGCATACCTGCACGTCCTCCCCACACCTGCACGTCCTCCCCCACACCTGCACGTCCTCCCTGCACACCTGCACGTCCTCCCCACACCTGCACATCCTCCCTGCACACCTGCACGTCCTCCTCGCACACCTGCACGTCCTCCCCCACACCTGCACGTCCTCCCTGCACACCTGCACGTCCTCCCGCACACCTGCGTGTCCTCCCCCACACCTGCACGTCCTCCCCCACACCTGCACGTCCTCCCCACACCTGCACGTCCTCCCCCACACCTGCACGTCCTCCCCACACCTGCACGTCTTCCCCCACACCTGCACGTCCTCCCTGCACACCTGCACGTCCTCCCCACACCTGCACGTCCTCCCTGCACACCTGCACGTCCTCCTCGCACACCTGCACGTCCTCCCCCACACCTGCACGTCCTCCCGCACACCTGCACGTCCTCCCCCACACCTGCACGTCCTCTCTGCACACCTGCACGTCCTCCTCGCACACCTGCACGTCCTCCTGCACACCTGCACGTCCTCCTCGCACACCTGCACGTCCTCCCCCACACCTGCACGTCCTCCCGCACACTGCACGTCCTCCCCCACACCTGCACATCCTCCCGCACACCTGCACGTCCTCTCCGCACACCTGCACGTCCTCCTCGCACACCTGCACGTCCTCCCCCACACCTGCACGTCCTCTCCGCACACCTGCACGTCCTCCCGCACACCTGCACGTCCTCTCCGCACACCTGCACGTCCTCCCCCACACCTGCACGTCCTCCCCACACCTGCACGTCCTCCCCCACACCTGCACGTCCTCCCCCACACCTGCACGTCCTCCTCGCACACCTGCACGTCCTCCCCATCTGCACGTCCTCCCGCACACCTGCACGTCCTCCCCCACATCTGCACGTCCTCCCGCACACCTGCACGTCCTCCCCCACACCTGCACGTCCTCCCCCACACCTGCACGTCCTCCCGCACACCTGCACGTCCTCCTCGCACACCTGCACGTCCTCCCCATCTGCACGTCCTCCCACACACCTGCACGTCCTCCCCCACATCTGCACGTCCTCCCGCACACCTGCATGTCCTCCCCCACACCTGCACGTCCTCCCCCACACCTGCACGTCCTCCCGCACACCTGCACGTCCTCCCCGCACACCTGCACATCCTCCCTGCACACTTGCACGTCCTCCTCGCACACCTGCACATCCTCCCTGCACACCTGCACGTCCTCCCTGCACACCTGCACGTCCTCCCCCACACCTGCGCGTCCTCCTCGCACACCTGCACTTCCTCCTCGCACACCTGCACGTCCTCCCTCCCCACCCCACCCCCCCGCCCCGGTGTTGCTCACGTTTGCTCCTTGAACTCTGTACATGGAGTTTATGGAACAAATACCAAAGTTCACAGTTTGCAAGCTCCGTGAGGCTGGAAAGTGAGTGGTGATCTCCAGGTCAGACATGGCGTCGAACCCTCAGCTGGTGCAGGAGATCCTCCAGGACCCGGCCCCAGAAGGGACGGGGTGGCCAGGCCCCCCATGCCCAGCCACGGCCTCCCTCACTCACCAGAGCCGGGCTGCAGGGCTGCTGGCTTCCCCGGTCCCCACAGCCCCGGCGCCTTGTCCTTGGCCGCCAGCCCGTCCACAGTCTCCCCGCTGCTCGTGTCGCTGCCCTCCTGACCTGAAACAACACATACACTCCAGGCGCCCACCGTGCACAGAGCCAGCAGCAGACATGGACAGGGCTCCATCACCTCCACCTGGGTCTCTACCCCAAAGGGCTTTGGCTCAGAAAACTGCTTCCTTTTGTAGTTTGTCCTGAAATGAGGCACTGCTCCCCACCGGCACCTGCCCTTCTCCATCTGTGCGACCAAAGAGCTCGGGATGGAAAAGTCCTTCCCACGAGTGCTGCATGGTGACCACGTGCCACCCTCACAGATGAGACCTCAAGATGTGTTTCTGGGTCCAACGACAGCGTCAAAGCTCACAACACCACCTCCCTGCTCCTCTCCAGCAGTGTTACTGATAGTGTGAGCGAGCACCACACAGGGAGGTTCCCAACCTGTGTGAGGGGCCGTCGGACTCACGGGGGGCTCCACCTCACTTGCGAGGACCCCATGTCTGCTGGCAGGCAGAGCAGGGACCGGGCCTCACAGCTGAGGTGCAGCACCCCTGCCGGGTCCCGAGATCTCTGCACTGTTTTTGGACCATAATAAGGTAGAAAAGCAAATACAAGCAAAACTTTACTTAAAACCAACAAACAGGAAAAGCACTGGCCCAAGGGGGGGAAACCACGCAGCTCCAGCAGAGCCAAGAATAAAAACCAGAGACACACAAGCCACGAGGCGCCAACCGAGTGGCCTGCAGGTGCCTGGACGCTGCTGTGACCGGCACTGGAGCTTCTCCGTGGCCCGGGGATGTGGGACGAAGCCGTGCGTGGGAGGCTCGGTGGAGGCATGCAGGGGGTCGCACTGGGACGGGCCCCCACACGTGCCCGCACACCCCGAGCTTCCGGGGCAGCGGCCGCTCTTTGCTCGGAGCTCAGAGGGCCCCAGCTGCCCCTTGCATGGAAATTCAAAATGAAATGAAAGTACCAGGAGAAGCAGGGCAGGGCACAGCAGGTGACTGGCAGGGGGTGGCCAGAGTGGGTCTCCTCCTCCTAGAAGCTGCAGTGGTGGTTCTCTGACCAGAGGCACTGGAAAAGAGAGAGAGACCGGCTGCTTGGACTTTACAGGACGCCCCCATCGCCCGAGGCCCCAGCGGGGCTCACAGATGTGCTGGAGGCCAGCAGAGCCGGCACAGGTGGGCTGCAAGGGGCACACGCCGAGGTCAGACCTCAGACACCTTCCTCTCCCCCAGTCTCTCTCTCTCTCTCCCTCTCTCTTTTTTAAAGGTTTTATTTATTTATTTGACAGAGAGACACAGTGAGAGAGGGAACACAAGCAGGGGGAGTGGGAGAGGGAGAAGTAGACTCCCCGCTGAGCAGGGAGCCCGATGCGGGGCTCAATCCCAGGACCCTGGGATCCTGACCTGAGCCGAAGGCAGACGCTTAACAACTGAGCCACCCAGGCGCCCTCTCCCCCAGTCTCTTGTACCTGCTGCCATCCCCGTGGACATGGCCACTGGCCGTGGCTGGCGGCACCGGGAAGGACCCTGACCTGCGTTGCACCCCGGCCGTCCCAGCCCGTCCAGAACCAGGACCGGAAGATTCTGGCTCCTGTGGGCTCTGCATACCTGCACGTCCTCCCTGCACACCTGCATGTCCTCCCACACACCTGCACGTCCTCTCCGCATCCACCCTCTCCTCTGGCAGAGAGGGAGCAGAGACTGAAAAGTGACGGGTGGACTGGGAAAAAGAGGGGAAGCCTGAGCTTCCTGCCCTCGCACCCCGACAGACACTCCCTTCGCCTTGCTGCAGGCTGCAGATCCCACTCTGCCCGAGTCAACCTGGATGGGGTCTGAGTTTCTGCGGCCGCAGCCCCAGCAGGGGAGAATGAGTGTGAGCTGCTGTGCCAAGCACCTGACAACGCCCACGTCCCCCCGAACACTGGGGTTGCATCACATTTTTTTTAAAGGGCGATGCATTAGGACAGGGGAGCCAGCCTACAGACTGGTGGGGACCAGAACCATGTGGTGCTTAAGCCCTTCTGCGGGTTTTCCCCCAGCACGAGCGAGCCGTTCCAGGCAGGAAGGCCCCTACTGAGGGCCAGCACTGGCAGGCTACCCCACCTGCACGCGTGGGAGGAACTCTGCACGGGTGTTTGTGCTCGGGCGACTCGCCAAGGTCCTGGCTCCCACGGCCTGCGCCTGCGCACTATGGGCTGGCCTTGCCGTCCGGCAGCTTCCTGCACCATGTCTGTGGTTGGAGTCTCCCAGCGACACAGAACAGGGGAGCCTGCCAGCTGGATTTACCTGTGCCTGACCCGTGCCAGGTGCGCCCGGAGGACAGACTGCACGGTGGTGATGGCCTCCTGCCCTGGGTCGTCCTCAGCCTGGACGGCAGGGCTCGGAAGGCGTGGTGGCGGGTCCTGCAGGGACACGACAGTGGGGAAGAGAGCCATTTGGGAGCCTCTGCCCACTTCCCGGGTGTGGCAGAGCCCCCGCCTGGCCCCCAGAGAGCCCGGGGAGCGTGGCCCTGTTCCGGGTGGCTCACCTGGTCACTGACTATGTGCTCAGCAGCCTCCTGACGCTCAGACTCTAGAGATTCTTAAAATGAACGTCTTGTCATTTTCGCAGAGGAGGGATGGGTATAGAAAACGCTAATCTTTACTGGGTTTTTGAGCCTCTGTCTTAATTGTGGGGCGGGCACGCTGCCTAATACGTGAGCACCTCAAAGCAACATGGCCCCTGAAGTTAAACCCATCTGGCGCCTGCACCACGGCCCCGCCGGCCCCCCCCGCCCCCTCCCGGACAGTAAAGTGCCAGGCAGGACACGGGCACCGAGATGCCGCGCTGCCCCAGTTAGGAGGCACGAGACGGGACACGTAGAGAGGGCAGTTAGCGCCCCCGCCGCGTCTGGCGCCCAGGGTTACCTGGCCGGGCGGGCTGGGCGAGCCGGGGGCTTCTGAGGCACACGCCTGGCTCGGCAGTAGCTTCACCCGTGTTAGGTGCCCCCTGAAAGCTGCCTGGAGTACCGTAGCCGCCTGGCAGGCACGAGGAGAGAGGGACAGGGAGGTGAATTCCCCTGGAAGGCGGCAGGTGCGGGGGAGGGGGCTCCGGAGGGCAGAGCTCCACCAGCAGAGAAAACGACGTCTCTCGCTGGTGCAGAGCCATGGCCTCTGCCACCCGCCCAGCGCCTCCCGCAGGAGGCACGCCCACCGTCCACACAGACGGAGGCACAGGCGTCCCCTCCCACGGCAAACCGAATCCTCTCTTAAACGCTATGATGTTTAGCGGCTAGTATTTGTCCATAATTTACACACGCAATTATGTTTCCACATTGGGCAGTCCGTCCCATGCCTCGTGCTTTCCATACACATCTTCCAAAACCAAGCAGGGCAGACATGGTCTCAAACTGTCGCCAAGAAATGATCTATCCTCTGACCTTAATCTTAAGTGATTTCTTCACACACACAGATGCTTTGTTAAGTTCTGAGATCAGTGTTCTGGATTTCAGGGGCAGCCCGGCTGGAAACGTCACAGAGTGACAAAGGGGTTGAGCTCTTAGGGAGCTCTTAGTTCTGAGCATCTTAGGGAGCGCCACACGAGCACACTGGGGCCTGACACGTCATGTGTCCAGAGGTCTAGACGCCTCCAGAATCAGGTCACTAAGAGAAACACCTTTGCTTTGCTGTTACTGGAGGCAAGGTGAAGGAGATGTCCTGAACTCGGGGTTCAGAAAGAGGCCCAACAAAGCACGGCAAGAGAACCCTCGTTCAGGCAAATTCGAACAAGCAGGTGCATGTGTAGACCGACCCGGGGGGCTCGCTGCTCGCAGACGACCCAGGCGAGGGCTCGTTACGGGCGACATGGGCCGGGATGACAGCTGCTGACATCATAGCCACCAGAGCCCGGCAGAAACCCAGCCCAGCTGCAGCCTGGGGGCTCTTGTCATCACCTTGCCTGGGGAGGTGAGGACACGCAGGCCCAGGGGGGACCCGGGAGACCAGCAGCAGAACACGACAGTGCATGCCGGCTGGCCGGCTGGGGAACATGCTAGACGGGCTTTCGAGGAGTCCCAAATTCACCCGTTCACCCACTCCTTCCACAGATATTTGCTGAATGCTGACCACGTGGCAGGCACCATCCTAGGAACTGTGGATATAGTGGTGTAAGAACAGAGGTGGTTCCTGCCTCCGTGGAACGTTAAATAAATTGCAATAGGAAACAAGCAATTTAAAACAAGCGAAATATCAAAATGTCAAGTAGGGATGTAAGCTACAAAGAGAGATAAAGCAGGACCTGGGGCTGGAGTGATGGCTGGCACGGGGTATTCAGAGAGAGTGTCTCTGAGGAGGTAATGTTTCCTGCGTGAAGCAAGGGGGCAGGACATGCAGGTGTCCGGAGGAAGAGCCTTCCAGGCAGAGGGAGCAGCGAGTGCAAGGGCCCTGTGGCAGGAGGAAGCTTGGTATTTCCAAGCAGTGCTGAAAAAGCCTCCAGACTGCTAGAGGAGAATGAGCAGGGCTGCGGGGTGGGGTAGCCAGGGAGTGTGGCCTGGAAGGTCTTTAGACAACAGCTTTGGATCATGTTCCGAGTTTGGGAGCGAGTCATGTGCAGTGCTGGGTGTTACTTAACATTTAAAACATGCTGCCCTGGAGGCTGCCTGGGGAACAGGCTGAGGGAGGGTGACAGCAGCAAGGGGCCGTATGGGTGTGCACAGCCGTCGGGGTGCCTAGAGACTCCGTTGGTTCCCAGCGCCCGTCACGACGCGTCCTGCGGCTCACACAGACCTGCTCTCCTCCCGGGTAAGCCGTGCTCCTGTGCACGCCAGTCTTCTGCCCGCAGCCCTTCCCCTCACGTTCCCCAGTCCCTGGGCCAGGCCTTCCCAAGAGCCCTAATGCACGCCTGCCACCCTGACCTGCAGTGACCTGTCTCAACACCTTTCTGAGTCCCGAGGGCCTGCTGGGTTACCCGACCCGAACTGATGACTGAGAAAACTGTTGAAAAAACGATTGTGTAATTGAATGAATCTGAACATGTGAAGTTATCCAAATATTCTTCTGAAGATATCCAAATATCACCCCCGTCTGGTCGATTTCATGAAAACAAGTGCCCGAGACATCCCACCGTGACTTCGCTCTAGTGCAATATGTATTTGAAACAGGTGAAATAAACCTCGCTTACCTCAGTCAGAACAGCCTTTTTTTTCTGAAATAAAGAGACAGATTATGAATTAACATGAGGATGAATTTTTGGCAACACAGCGTTCATGTCCTGATCCTGCCCCTGCCACATCACCATGGATGGAAAGCAGAGCCAGGGTACCAGGGCACCGCCCCCTCCTCGGGAGCCCCAGGAGGCTCCATAGGTCCCTGTCCTCCGCTGCGGGGCAGACAGTGCTGGGGGACCCAGCAGCCATAACCAGACGGCCAGCTGTCTCCGGGTGAGTCACAGTTAAAGACGAGCTGTGTCAGTGGCACCTGCGTCTCCCGATCAGCCCGTGGCAGCTGTCTGTGAGGCAGACTCACGAGCACCGCCGTGTGCGCTTGACTTCAGCCCTGGGTGAGGAAGCCCCGCCCCCAGCCAGAGCTGGGGACACGGCTGCCCTCTGCGGACGGTCACACAGTGGCTGGGCCCCGCCTGCCGGAGAAGCTACAAAGGGGACCCCCATTCACGGGTCTGGGTCACGGGCTCCCAAATCTGACCCATCGTCAGACGCACCCAGGGACCGGAGGAAAAAAGATTCAGCCACACCCAAGGCTGAACCAAAATGTGTATCCTTACAGACGTCAGTGAAGCCCAAGCCCTTCTCTTGCGGAAACCCCAGCACACGGACGGTACACAGCACGTGCCGTGGGGCAAAGCCACGGTCCGTGCAGCACACACCCGCCAGCTCCTCTTCAGTGTTCACCAGAGTGCCTGGCCCACAGCCATTACGGGAGAGGGTGTGTCCCGTGACCGAGTAAGGAAACAGGGGTACGAGTACCGGGGGGACATAAAATGAATGAATGAATGAACGAATGAACGAATATTTAATAATGATAACAATCAAGACTGAAGATCGTGCCGAGCGGCCGGTGAGGACAGTACTGGCGAGGATGTGGGGTGAGCTGCAGAATGAGGAAGTCAACAGTAAGCCTGGAAAGAGCAAAAGTGGAGGGGTGGCAACATGCCGCGACCTGAGACAGATGGGAAAGACGGAAGCGTGTTGGTTGCCTGCAGAAATGGACCCTGAGTGGGGGAGGCATGATGGACCACAGCCGGCTGCAGGTCCTGTCGAGGGCAAACTGCAGCTCGCCTCAATGCGTGGCTGGGTGTGGGGCGCCACCACACCAGCCGGGAGGGCTCCAGGCGGGTCCAGGGCCTTCCTCCTCACGGCCTCAGACACCCCTGTACCCCAAGACGAGTCCAACACATACAGACCAAGAGGACCCCGGACTGAGGTCCCAGGACCCTGATTTCCAATTAAGTGGCCTTTCAAATGCTTTATTCTCAGATGTAGGTATGTGCATTTGATTTTTCTGAGTTCTTGTAACGCAGAATCCTGAAGAAAAGACTCAACTCATGTGTCAAGAAGTCAGCTGTGCCAGTGTGCCTGGATGGCTCAGTCGGTTGAGCGTCTGCCTTCGTCTCGGGTCGTGATCCCGGGGTTCTGGGCTTGGGTCCCGCATCGGGCTCCTTGCTCAGGGGGAAGCCTGCTTCTCCCTCCGCCCGCTGTTTCCCCTGCTTGTGCTCGCTTGCTCTCTCTCAGTCTCTCTCTCTCTGACAGATGGATAAAATCTTAAAAAAAAAAAAAAAAAGAAGTCAGCTGTGCCCAGCTCCTGGAGGGGCGAGCAGTGGAACCCAGTGCAGGTGACTAGCCCTGCCCGGTTGGTGGGGAGCAGTGAGCTGGGGCACTGTTCTTAGAGCACTTTACGTTTTGGCTTTTTAAAATTAGTTAGTTATTTAAATTAGAGAGATGTTTTTTAATTACTTAAGGGAGAGAGCACAGAGCAAGGGGAAGGGCAGAGGGAGAGGGAGGGAGAGAATCTCAAGCAGACTCACCTCTGAGCAGGGAGCCCAATGCGGGGCCCGATCCCACGACCCTGAGATCATGACCTGAGCCAAAATCAAGAGTCGGCTGCTCAACCAACTGAGCCACCCAGGCGCCCCACGTTTTGTCTTTTTAATTAAGCAAGGGACTGACGGGGAGAAGGGTGAAAGATGAAGGGAAAAGCAGCACAGACAAGTGGCTCAGAGATGGCAAGCTCCACCCAGATCTGGGGTGAGGAGGATGGGAAGCTCGGGACACCTTCTTGCGCAGAAAATGAGGTTGTGCCAGCACGATCAAAGGCACAGGAGCCCGACCCGAGCGCTCCCACTGACCAAATGTGGGACACGTTGAACATGAAAAGAAAAACGACTCATTAATCTTAAAAGCAGCAATGCTCCCTCCCCTCAGAGAGAGTGTGGGGAGAAACTCGATGGCCTCCAACCCCCTGCTCTGAAATCAGGGTTTACTTAGTACTTGAAGGAAAACAGCGAAGCTTCTAGCCTGCCTTTTTTGGAAGACCCTGGAGCTACGCCCCGCTGACCAGCCGATAAGGAAAACTGCTTCACAGAAGAGTACCAGCCACTAAGTATCGGGAGGACCTGAAGTCACCCCGCAACCATGTGAAAGATGGGTTGAGTTACAGTGCATGAAGGGTGTAGAGCCACCGGCGAAAGGTGGAGACCAAGGTTCACAGAGGTCACTCTCCCGACAGATTGACGGGATCATTATCAAGGGAAAGGTGTTTGCTTACAACAACAAAAGCGGGCAGCCGCGACATTACCCAGTGCCTGCAGTTAGACACACCGACGGAACTACCTAGTCTCACCTGCGTCTGAAGGGAGACGATGAGCCCAGCACCACCTTTGGGAGTGTGCCCTTGCCAAAAATACCTAACCTAAACCGAGTCAAGCCCGTACACCTGACTTGCCATGTACAGAAAGTAAAGGGGACAGAGGAACAAGTTAAGGGCCACCACAAGGACACAATCGGACAGATGCAGGATGTGGGATGCCCTGCAGGAGACTGGCCTGTGCTCTTCAAGAAGAACTTTAAAGAGAAAAGCAGGTTAGGGCTGATAAACCACACTGAGGCGGTTTATACAACTGAAGAGGAAGCTTTCACTGGATGTGGGTCAAAATCCAACCTTGACTGGATCCGGGGTTGAAAAAGACAGCTGAGTGGCATCCTGGGAAACAGGGGGAGACATGGCTATGAAGGGGACACCAGAGGACACGAGAGAACCTCTGCCACGTTTTGGGGTGTCTGACTGCGTGTGCTGCGGTCAGTGAGACACCCTCATGCTTAGAAGATGCTGGAGATTCACAACGTCTAAGACTTACTCTCACGTGGTTGTGCAAAGAAATGATCCGTATAGAAAAGAAATATGGCTGCACGTTAACTACTGTTGAGTCGAGGTGGGGGCAAGAATCTGTGCAGTACCTTCGTGAATACGAGGAGTTCAACTATTCTAAACATTCTGTACATTCTCGTAAAAAAAGTTGGGAAGAAATAGTTTAACTCTACAGACAATCTTCTGGAACTAAGACCTTATGATATTCAGGCAGGTAGAGAACTCCAGAGTTTTTATTGGTTCAGCCGGGGAGAAAGGGCCCTGTTGTGTTCTGCAGAACCAGGATCTCTTTCTGAGCACATAGCTTGTCCAAGGAGACCGCCACCCTTACCCTGGGAGCTCAGGAGGGGAGCCCCATTCCTCCTCCATGAGACAGCATGGGGTTCCCCCAGGCTCCTCTCTCATCCCCCCACTTCCCCAACCCCCCACCCCTCATCACCCCACTTCCCTTGCCCCGGGCTCCTGGCCCCACTTCCCCCCAAGCATGAAGGCACTCATTACAGATTCACAGCTCCTTGTCTCCCGGGATCTGAGACGCACATGCTCAGCTTTGGTGGGTGGTCTTCCTGTCCCCTAACCTACAGGTGGTGTCCTCTGAGGAGCAGCCACTCAAGGCAGGTTTTTCACAGTCCCAGTAAAATGGACCACAGCCCGACCTGCTACCCCCCAGACAACCCCAGAAGAGGGCTACTCTGGGGGTTTGAATTTCCAGTTGTTTCTGCAATGGATGCACCTGACTGTGGATCCCATGCTCGGGCTGTGCTTGGGGGGACAGGGCAGTGATTCCAGAGTGTGGTCAGGGGCTGCACCCAGAGTGGGTCTTCCTGGGAGCCCGCCACCCCGCCGCTGCGTGCACCCAGTCTGTGAGCTAACAGAGGCTTCTGGACAAGTCGCTGCCGTTTGCCACCTGGAAAACGACCCTCCCCCTCCTCCGAGGATGAGCTGAAAGGGAAACCTCCCCTTCCTTCCCCACAGGACCGAGTCCTTCCACTGCAGCTCCAGGTGCTCGTCTGTCCCTCACCCCCCACGATGTCTGTTCAGGCGCGTCGAGTCCGTCCCGCATTTCCACCCACGCCTGTGGCACCTAGCCCACAGCCCACATGGCACAGGGACGGCCTGCACGGGCTCTCACCTGACGTCGGTACACCTTCCACCGGGTCTGCAGGATCCTGGCCGCCGTGTCCCTTCGCCCCTCGGAGCAGGCAGAGGGGGGCCGGGAGCCCTCCTTGCTTGGATCTGGCTCACAGTCCTGCTGAGAGGGCCTGCTGGTGGGAAGGGAAGGTCGGGGTTCTTCTGGGGTCTGCAAAATTCAAGGTGTAAAGGACGGTTAAGCCGGGCAGGGAAGATGGGGATCAGGTCAGGTTGCAGGATATCGGCATGATACAGATGGAGCCCGTCAGACCAGAATTTTAATGTGGAGGAAAATCTGTTCAGTATGCCATTCGACAAACCAAATCTCTGCAGAAACAACGTGCAGCTAATAAATGGATTGCAGGGCAGTTTTCATCCCCCTCCCCAGACCCGGTGTGTTGACACCACCTGTGGGTCCGACGGGCAGCCCCTTCCATGCTACGACGTACTACCGAGCTCAGTGACACGTGTGTATTATTGCAAGGTCTACCTGCTTTGGGGGCGGTCCTGTGTTTGGTCTTTCTTTTCGTCTAAGACTCTGATAGAAACAGGACCTCTGTGATTAAAGGCAATAGATTTCTAGCTCAGTTTTCACAGTGAAAAGAAGCAAGAATTGCTACTGTGACCATTGAAATAACCCTGATTTCTACCACACTTGAGGGTCCAAATTTATTATCTGCAATGACATGTCTCAATAAAAATCAATACACTGGACTGGGGACTCATCTGGGGATGCGGAGACAGTGATTAAGGATGTCATCCCTTGAGGAAAAGAATGTTCATTGGGGCCCCGTACCGACACGGCCGCCGTGCCTCGCACTGAGTTAGTGGAGGATCCGGATCCCGAATTGCTGGGATTAAGGGAAAGCGGCACGCTTGCGGTAAGGTGCTTGGAGAAGGGGGCCTGAGCCTCGGTGCCAGATCCTCCTAGACGTCAGTGTGAGGCCTGGTGTGGGAGGAGCCTGCCAGCCAGGGCCACCTTCCTGATGGCGGGTGCACGTCAGTGCCCAGGACGGAGACCGGGCTACAGTGACTCCAGCTCCAGAGGACGCCGAAGAAACAATAGGGCTCCCACATGAGTGTCTACGGGAACCCCGAACGGGCCTCTCTGCACAGGGAGGGGTCTCCAGAACAGCGAAATTAAGATAAGCAGAAGAATCTACGTTGGCTTCTGTTGGGTGCCTCCCAGGGGTCAGGATCACAGACAAGTCACAGGTGGGTGAGCCCTGCCGTTTCAGAGCCCGGGGAGCACCCACGTGGGAAGAAAGGGGGCCCCTGCTCGGCTCTGCCGCACACGTGGCAGCCCTGGCCTCCCATCCGCCCGGGGCAGACAGCGGGCGTGGGCTTGCGGGGGAGCAGGGGGCCCTGGAGACGGACAGTTGTGCAGAGCGGCTCGCTCCAGGACGCGGGAAAGCCGCCACAAAAAAGCACCCCACAGAGAACACGACAGGACGCTTTCTTGCACAACAGAAATAGTTTCCAGAGGGATCGGGAAGGACTCACACTGTCGACCCTCACACTTGGTCAGCGGGACGAGCGGCACCACGGCTGCTGTGCAAACTCTGGGGCTCCCGCGAGCACGTGCCACGACCCTGCCTTCCCCTGCCTGCCAGGTAAGCTGCACCCATCGGCTTCTCCAGATTCCCGACTTTCAGTTCTTCCCTGGTTTCCAAGTACACACAGGGTCCTGCAGTCAAAGAGCCCCCCAGTGGAGACTCCAGCAAGTAAGCCTCCGAAGCCAGAAGCCAGCCCCGATTCCTGCACTGCCCTCAGCAGAAACTCAGCCCCAGTGACCGTCTCTGTCAGGTCGCTTGCTGTAAAACAGTAAGTCACCTTCTGAAGCAACAGAACTTTTTGTGTGTGCCAGGCAAAGCCCCACCATCCTGCTGGGCCCCCAGGTATTACCACATCGGTAGCAGACAGACAGAAGCTCGTGCAAAGGGACTGTGGAGAGGCCACCGTGTGTCCTCTACCAGCTCGGCGCTATCTACCACACGTTTGCGTGGTGGCGTCCTGTCGGGGCACACGGTAGCCACAGGATTGTAACACCTCTGTTATCTGTGTTAGTAGATTGCACCTACCACCTGAGAAACCCCATCAACTGGGAAACAGGATTAGCAAGGAGCCACCAGACGTCCAAGTGCAGGTGCCACCGGGCCCGCGGGCGCCAGAGGGCTTGAAAGTGGTGCCACAGGAGCCCCTCACGGCCACACAGGCCACCTCAGCTGCAGCTGCCTCCATGAGGGGACGGGCACAGGAGGGCGGGCGCCCGCCCTGACCTCTTGCCTCGAACCTGCCATTCGCCACACACTCATTCAACACTTGGGAGAGTGCACAGCTCAGTGGCAGGCATGCGGGCCCCGAGCAGGTGCCCCGCTGGAGCGAGCGCTCTCCCCGCCAGGCCGTGTCGACATCACAGCTCGAAGCTTCCATTAAACACACAGGGCGGGGGGGCAGGAGGTCCTCACGCAGCGTCACTCCTCACCCACAAATGGACACCCCCTTGTTGGACAATTAGACTTTCTGCACGTGTGAAGTTTGGGGAAGACCTTCACTCAGCTTCACTATCTAAGACTCCAACGCTCGTTCAAAAAAGTCACTTAACTGACAATTGATCAGGTCAGAACCCCAATTTGTGGACATCAAGGGGAAGATAAAGGGGAACTGGACTGTCACCATCGGAGTCAGGAGAGCTGGGGGACAGACCCCACAGAACCGTCCCGCCCTGGCCAAGAGCCCCGCGGCGCCCACGCAGGAAATCTGAAACCCAGCTGAGCCATACCTCAAGACTCCTCTCCACGGGATCGTCTCTCTCTTGTCTCCTGATTTCCTCCAGTTCTTGACACTTCTTCGTAAGGGTTTGAATTTCCTCTCTACAGTGGGAGGGAAAAGATGACGTCTTACTCGTCATCACGCAGTGGCCCACATCTGTATGTGATGGCAGGGAGGGCCGACTGTGGGGCTGCCAAGGCCACCTCTCCCGCGGTGACGTGCGGCCCCCGCTACCAGCCCCCTGCACCTCCGCCGGCACGGGGTCCCCCACCGCGGGACCATGCTCTGTGGCCTGTGTCAGCAGCCGGGCTGGCAGCTGCGGGGGGACAGGGCCAGAGGACCCCGGGCCGCCACCACCTCTGGCACGTGGGAAGAACCAGGCAGATCCTGATGGCAGGAGTGACACGGGCAGCACCACTTGGGCTTCTCAGCGCACAGTGTGAATGGAAGCAAATACAACTCGCGTCCTCGCTGAGGGGTCAAAGGTGACAGGAGAGGGCGCCTGGGTGGCTCAGTCGGTTAAGCGACTGCCTTCAGCTCAGGTCATGATCCTGGAGTCCCGGGATCGAGTCCCGCATCGGGCTCCCTGCTCGGCGGGGAGTCTGCTTCTCCCTCTGACCCCCCCCCCCCACATGTGCTCTCTCTCATTCTCACTCTCTCTCAAAATAAATAAATAAAATCTTTTTTAAAAAAAAAAAGGTGACAGGAGAACAGCTCTTCCCTGTGCACCTGCCCCTTCTGTCTCCTTCAGTCCCACCTTCCGACAAAACCTAGTCATGGTTCTCCAGAAAATAAATATTCTTATTCGTTCCAGCAATCTGTGTCTTCCTCATTATTCTGAGTGCTGAATATTTCCACCCAGCATTCTTACTTTTGGGGGCATTTCTCACTGAGGTGAAGTTTGTACAACGTAAAAGCCACTAACGTCCAGGATGAAAGTACAGGTTTCCATGAACTCACGGCATCGTGCCACCATCACGAACATCTCCAGAACTCTCCCGTCACCCCGAAGGAGCCCTGTGCCCCTCAGCCGTCCCTCCCGCTTCCCCGCCCCGCACCCCTCTCTGTGACTTTGCCGACGTGTTGGGGTTGTTCAGTGCGTGGCCCTTCCTGTCTGCTTCCTGCACGTGGAGTGATGTGTGGGAGGCTCGCCCACGCTGTCACGTGTGTCAGACCTATAGTCCTTTCTATCCGTTTGCGCGGACATACTTCCGTTTCTTATCTTGCCTCAGCTGATGGGCTTGGGGCTCTTTCCCCTTTTTGGGGCGTGAGCAACGACACTGAAGGTGCGGGAGGCGCCGTCCCGGGAGTCCTGACCCGGGAGGCGGCAGCGAAGGGTGCGTGCAGAGGCAAACCGCAGCCTGCTGGGGAAGAGCCCTTTCCCAGAATTGGGACTTTTACTCTGAAGGACATGAAGAGCAGCCGCAGGGTGTCAGCACTCCGAGTGGCAGACTCGGGCTGGGGCAGCCATGTGAAAACCGCTCCGGAGCCACTCGGAGGGAAGATGAGAAGCGCCTGGAATCCAGTGATCTCACCACCTGTGACTCTGGGAGCACTCACCTCAGAGCCTCCTCTGTCCCTCGCCTCTCCTCCTCGCCTCCCTTCACGTGCTCCAGCTCCTGCTGCAGGTCAGCGTTGGTCTGTAGCAGCTGCTTGACCTCCAACCTGAGCACACAGAACCAGAGACATTTCAGCGTTCGTGAAAACAAAGTTACTCCAGTGATCACAGAGCAGGAAGAACTTTCCGAAAACATCACACACCCAACTTCCTTTCTTATGACAGTGGATGGACACGGGGGCAGATGGACAGAGGCGCTCGTTTACCACCACGCAGAGCCGGGAACAGACCCGACAGGCCTGCCACTCCAGCCGTGGTTCCTCCAGATATTCGTGTTTGCAACTGTTAGGTGCCCAGGACACAGGGGTGAGGAGACGCAGACAAGGTGCAACCCCAGACGAGCTGGAATATTGCATTATCCCAATAGTCACACAGTTGGTACATAATCCCTGAGATGAGTGCTCGGAGGGTCCTGTCCACGCCGCGTGGGGCTGCTGCCTGAGCTGAGCCATCAAGGACGGGGGGGGGGTGACCTAGGACCTCCAACTAAACTGCTTCCCACAGGGCTTTCCTGGGTCCCACAGGTGGCACGTGGCTAAGAACACCACTCCAAGAGGAGACCTCAGTCTGAGCTCAGCTCCACTGCTCACTCTTGTGTGACCTCACTTTTCAAGGTTCCTTAATCTCATGAGTCAGACGAAACACTTTGAGTGTTCCACAGAGTGTCTGTCACTGAGCAAGGGCTCAATAAGTGGAAGCTCCTATCATGCCAGGTGACAGCTGAAAAGATGGTCAAAATGACTAATCCAATTCTGAAAACCTTTCATGAAACACTAATTCTTACAAAGAACCTACCAATTCACATAGGCGCACTTGGATTGGAAGAGTAAGAACAGGTGGAATGTGAAAGGATTTTCCTCTGCTGTAAACAGAAGGCAGCAGAGAACTTAGTAGGCGAGGAGTCCGCTAGGGAGTCCTTCTCAGACCTGAATGTGCACATGAATCGCCAGGGGGCCTCATCAGACACAGAGTCAGATTCAGGAGATCTGGGTCTGACAAGGTTCTGCATCTCTAACCAGCTCCCCAGTGGGTGGGGCCTAGATTCTACATCTCTCACCAGCTCCCTGGTGGGCGGGGTCTAGATTCTGCTTCTCTCACCAGCTCCCTGGTGGGCAAGGCCTAGATTCGGCATCTCTCACCAGCTCCCTGGTGGGCAAGGCCTAGATTCTGCATCTCTCACCAGTTCCCCGGTGGGCGGGGCATAGATTCTGCGTCTCTCACCAGCTCCCAGGTGGGCGGGGCCTAGATTCTGCATCTCTAACCAGATCCCCTGGTGGGCGGGGCCTAAATTCTTCATCTCTAACCAGCACCCAGGAGGGCCTAGATTCTGCATCTCTAAACAGCACCCAGGTGGGCCTAGATTCTGCACTCTAACCAGCTCCCAGGTGGGCGGGGCCTAGATTCTGCATCTCTAATCAGCTCCCAGGTGATGCTGAGGCTACTGGCTCCCCAGGCCATACTCTGAGAGATAAACCCCATCTCAGAAGACACATGGGTTTGGCTTATTCATGACAGAACTGCAACTAGAGAAGCCACAAGTAAACAGTGGAGGAGACAGGCTACAGATCAAGACACTAGAGAACAAACAGTGAATAAGCAAAATCTGGAGACTTTGCCTTTCAAACTCTCAGGGTCACACTGAACACTTGACAGCATTTAGGTCTTATTTGGCATTAGACTGGAAGTCATAAACATATTACTGACTCTTTAAACCACTCTACCTAAGATCTAACTGATGGCCTATCTACTTTACACAAATCAATGAAAGCAAATTCTTCTCTAAAAAATAATTTGGAAATCGCTCTGGAATTCAGCATGAACAGATTTAAATGATACCTCCCCTTCTTTCAGTGATGTAATATGGTCAATTAACGTCTTCTTTTTACCACTAAAGTGACTTCTACTTCACAAACAAGATATAGAAAGTTTCTGAATCACATAAAACTACAGCAGCAATTACTACAAGGAGCTGAGCATTTCCCCCGAATTCACCAGAAGACTCTAGCCACAACCCCCTCCCAGGGGCATGAGCTGCCGGCTGTGCCCCGCAACCTACTCTTTCTCCTGCAGCTGCATCTGCAGGGCGTTCCGCTCGCCTTTCAGGCTCTGCACAGCCCCCCGGAGACGCTCGCTGTCATCCTGCCGGTCGCCTCCCGGCTGCCTGGGCACAGTGGAGCTGGACGCAGAGCGCACCACGGCGTTTGACTTGACCACTTCTGAAGCGTGTAATTTGGGGCTTTCCATCGAACTTATTTTCTAGAGGCAACACAGGCATTTTTTAGACGTTCTTTCTCATTTTACTTTACGGTTATGAAACCCAAGGAAGAGACAAGTGACCGAGGAAAACTTATCCCAAGCACAGGTATGGGATCGCGTATGACCTCACAACCCTGGGACAGCTCCACCTCACAGGAGCCCGTCGGGAGGGGAGCCTTTCGGGGAAGTGAAGAGCACCCCTCCAACAGCGCCCCCTGTGGGAAGAGAAGAGTACCCTGCCAGCAGAGCCCCCCATGGGAAGCAAAGAGCACCCCACCAGCAGAGCCCAGCCTGGTGCAGGCGGGGGGCAAGGTGCCATTCATAAAACAGAACACAGGGCCCACTGGAGGCAAATTCATAAGCTTCTTTCCTTGGTGCTCATTTACCCTAGTATTTCCTTAGGATTTCTGAAATTTCCAATCTCTATGCTTTTAATCCTAAGTGATAATCCAGTTGTGCTGATTAAGAGCTACGGAGCACCTGCAGCTTGCCTGATGCCAGCCCCTGTCCCAGCCAAGAAAGCACCGTCCCGCGGTACTTCTGAGCCACCCCCGGCTGACTCGCTTCCTAATGAGCTTTATTTTCAAAATACCCACAATACATAAAAACTTCTTAGGTGTTTAATGCTGTGTAAATATGTAAAATTATTTTGTTTAATGCTCCCCTCTAGGTTTACTCTGCTCAGCCAAACAAGGGGGCAGCTCTCATGATTTTGCCAGGCTACTCAGAAGATGTTGACACTTCTGACCAACTCCAGTAGAGTCCAGTTGGTTACTGACCAGAGGAGCGAGATCAAATTTGCAAATTCAAATCTCCCCAGTCTTCTGGTAGATGGACAGAGTTTTCTGAGGACCCAGATCCACAGGCTGGTGAGTGACCGTCGGCAGAAAGCCCACACGTACTCATCAGGCTGGGTTTCTGAAAGGCTCTAGGATCACCTGCATCCATCCCCGGTCACACACGGGAGTCGAAAACCACGTGCCACGTGACCATGGTTTTACCCCGTTTGACACCGGGGACAGGAACGGCACAGCTCGTGGGTCTCGTCCAGACCCGCAAGAAGTCTGCACAGGCGCCATCTGGTAGATGGCCGCTAGTCATTCACACTTTCACTCTGAGTGTCCTGTGAGCAAAGGACTCGTCTGTGTCCCCACTTTAGAAGCTGCCTGGCTTCTCCTTGAGCACCGGCTGTGGTCCGAAAGGACAGGTGAGCTGAGAGGCGCACCACTCACTTTTTCCAGCTCTGCGATCCGTCTAAGCAACCGGGGCTTACTCCATTCCACGTAACCTGACGGAGGCAAGGGTTTTAAGAGACATACTTCACACAGCCACCCCGACGGCCCCTTCGGCCCGGACCACCCATCTCAAGCACAGCCTGCGAGTTTCCCTTTCCACAGCCGGCAGCAAAGCCAGGGGACCCCCACCTGGCAGGTGCTTATAAGCCAAAGAGTGCCTCCCTGCGGAGGATTCTGTCCCCCACACCGCAGCGCTGTCCCTAGTGGAGCATCCAGTTCTGATTCTACCTGTCAGGCCTGGCCCCAGCGGTCCAAGATGACCCTTCTCCAGGTCACCCGAGTCCGCTGGGCCACATCCTCCACCCGCCCCCCTCCCCCCAGCACCTCCCTCCGCGGTGCTCCTAGCTCCGCCGGCCACCTCGCCAGCCACCGGCAACTGCGCTGTGGGCTCACCCTCACCGGTCGCCCTCTGCGCACTGCCGAGTCGTGTCGGGGGCTGCACCCCAGGCCCGCCTCTGCTGCACTCACTCACGGGTGCTCTGAATCCCACCCAGGTCCTCTGTTGGCCGGGGACCACCTGCCGAAGCCTCCGCCCTGAACTCACTGATACGTCCTGTCTCCACTTGGACCCCTATTCCACACCCCAGACTGGACCCGTTCCCTTGCCCCAGACCCGCTCCTCTCTGTCACCTCCACCTCAGTAAGGGACACCCATCCTTTCGGTCACTCAGAGAAAAGCCCGGGAGTCTGGCTCCTCCCTTCCCTCAGAGGCTGCACCTGATCTCCCAAAGGTATCTGGAACCCGGCCACCTCTCAGCCCCGCGGTGCCACCCTGCTCCGGGTCGTCAGCAGCCCCTGCGAGGATACCGCAGAAGCCCCGTCTCCCCACAGTCCACTCAGCACAGAAGCTGGTCTTTTCCCCTCGGCCCAAACCCCAGGGGCCTGAGCACGGCCTCCACGGTCCTGTCCTGCACCTAACCCCGTGCCTTCTGTCTCACCGCCACCACCCTCCCACTGCCACCACAGGCTGGGCACGCTGGCTCTGGGGCTGGCTGTCCCTCACCTGTCCCAGCTCTGTCAGCTGCCCTGTCCCTGACAGCCCTACTCACAGGTGCACACCCCACTGCACCTGACACTTGCGGTCTTCCCTCTGCATTTTGCTCCCCGGCACTTGCTACCACCTGACCCGTGACTGGCAGGTTGGCTTCTCGTGCCCTCCAGGACGATGTCACCCCCACGAGGGGTGTCTGCTTCCGTTCCCTACTCTGCCCCACTCCCTGGAAGGGTGCTTGGCACACAGCAAGTGCTCGTTAGATTTTGGAATAAATCTTAACGTCGCCTGGCAGTATGTGTCTGCATTTGTGGCGGCTGAACCAGGGCCTCGGGGGCCGGACAGGACGCTCCCACAGCCTCCGCCCACGTCTTCCCTCAGAGAACACGAGATGCGGCCTCTCCTGGAGCGTCCCTCCGCAGGTGGCTCCAGGGACGGTACCCTTCATGGTGGAGACGGTGGGGGAGTTGCTCAGCACGCGGTCCAGATCTTCCTTCAGGCTCTGGTTCTCTTCCGTGAGCTCCTGGACGCTCCGGGACAAACTCAGGAGGGCACTGCTCACTTTTTTCTGCCTTTTGAGGCCCATTTTCTTCTCCCCTGGAGTCCTGGGAGTAACAAAGCCAAGGGCTAGGTTTGAGTTCCTAAACTGGCTTCATAAATGCCTTAAAAGAGGGGTGCGCACACGGCAGCCTGTCCCTGGCTCAGAGTGGTTTCTGCAGGTATTTGCATCGCATAGGGAACACAGACTTTGAGCCCCCAGGAAGCAAACTGCTATCCCCCAAACTGGATTCCATCCTCATTTGTAAGCCTGTGGAACAAAATACTGTATTTGATACTAGTGATATATTTTAAACCGCATCACTAGAAAGTGTGTGAGAACGCGCTTTCTGTCGTTACATAAATACCTGTAGAATGATTTTGCTCCTTATCCCACAAAGTCTAACATACAGCCAGTCCTCACTGTTCAATTTCTGTATTTGCCAATTTGCCTACTTGCTAAAACTTATTTGTAACCCCTGAATCGATACTTGGGGTGCCTTCGTGGTCGCCCAGGGACACGGGTAGGGGCGGAAAGCCTGAGAGGCGAGTTCCTGGCGGGGTGTAGGGGTGGGGGTGGGCTCTGCCTTCCCCGCAGTCCCCACGTGCCCCCCAAGCGGCACCTCCACCATCTAGTGAGTGCTATTTTCCCACATTTGCGCTTTTGTCAGTGATCTCACGGTTTAAAACAGCCCCCTTCAGCACAATGCTCAGGGGCTGCCCCGCGTTCCTAATCGCGAGAAAGCACATGTGTGCGATGCTGCTCGGGGCATCAGCAGTATCTACTAAATAAGCCGTCTTTAAACCAGAAACACACACAGAAACAGGATAGGTGATGATGTTGTGACCTGAGGCTCGCAGGAACCTACTCTGCATGTCCCCCAGGGGTGATGGCTCCGTATTCAAGCAGGTCTGTGTTGGGGGACACTTCACAGAACATACCTCCTGGGAACAGCAAGGATCAACTGTCCTTTATAGAAAAAGCTTGCCAACCCCAAAAGGGAAAAGGGAAGGCTGTGCCTGGCACAGGGGGAACGCCTGATACACGTTCGCAGCTCAGTGCTAAGGCCAGCGACCTGGCCAAATCTGTGATAATGGAATCTTCGAGATCAGGAAACCCTGATGTCTCTAAGAAACTCCTTTGGGGAAATGAACCTGTATTCTTTGTACTTGGTATTAAAGGTCTTCTTGAAAAGGAAGGCCTGCTTTCAACAACAGTGCTAAGTGTATGTGAAGC
The DNA here is from genome assembly GCF_009762305.2 of Zalophus californianus. Classification (NCBI taxonomy): domain Eukaryota; kingdom Metazoa; phylum Chordata; class Mammalia; order Carnivora; family Otariidae; genus Zalophus; species Zalophus californianus. Next base: position 112,081,568 of record NC_045604.1, on the reverse strand, counting down.
TGTTCCGTAGTAGGAGCTAAGGACTTGATGCGCGGAGAGCTGAACACGCCGTGAGGCCACTGTGAGGGCATGTGTGTAACTGTCCCAAATGGAAACACGTGCACTCGAGCCACGAACACACCACACAGGTGCTGGCTCCAAAGAGAAGGGTAGTGCACGCCCCTCCCACATAATGCCTATGTTACTCTTAGGACAAAACACAAAACATGGCTCCCGAGGACATGATCGTACCTCTTTCCTGCAGTTTCAGAGCTTGCCAAGAGAGTCTGGAGACGATGAATCTGTAAATACCAAATTAAAGCACATTACAGTAGAAAATAAGCATGAAGACATCCCCTGAAGAAAAGCCGTAATCAGAGTCCTGATTTCTGCCTCGTGGCCGCAAGTAACACCGAGTTGCTGGGATTCCCGTGCAAGCTACGGGTCCCCAGGGTGCGGCGGGATGACCGCCCCCACCCCCGGGAGAAGGCCACGCACCTCCTCATAGTAAGTCTCCACGGCAATCCTCATCTCTTCCAAATTAGTGGTCTTCATATCAGTCTGCAGTTTGCTAGAAACCCAAGTTCAGAGTTAACACGGCGTGCTGGCACCCCCAGGGCAGACCAAGGGCAAGAGTGCTTCCCGGAACATCAGCCAAGGAAGGGCTTCGCAAGAGAAGCGGGCTGGGTGGGGAGCCTTGTGCACTTGCGTCGAGACCCACAGGAGGACCCTCTCCCATCCTCAGGACCCCCTCCGTGTTGGACCGGCCACCTCCAGGTGCGGTAACAGACGCCCTAAAGCTATTCCTTACTAAGCAGGAGGCTTTCTGGGAAGAAGCGAAGTGACTGTGAAGGACCCAGTACCCCGGGGTGAGAACAGCTGCTTCTGGGGGTGGGCAGGGGAGCATCACTTCCCTCCCGTAGCACCAGCACCATTCTCCCCGCCCTCAGTATCCCACAGACTTCACATAAAAAGCTCTAGCAGACAAATGAAAGTACAGTTACAGAGTTCAGGATTCTGAAACAGGAGAAATCAGCAAATAATCAAAATGTTCACAGTTGACAGTTTCAGCAAGAAACCCAGCAGGAGGAGGCTGTTGTACACAGGGGAGACCGGGGCAATAGAAGGACTCTCCTCTGCATTACATTGCCGGGGGGATGCGTGCGCAGCCACCCCGGAGCAGCACCAGGACGCCGCGGGAGCAGGGCAGGCAGCTGGCTTCCTAGCACCAAGGGCTGGCATCAAGACCACAGACCCAGGGCACATCATCGGGCGATCCTCAGAAGACCGAGGAGAGAAAGCATTGCTTAAATGCACCAGGGACAGGAAAAGAGATGAAGGGAGGATACCATTCCCGGTGACGTTTGGACAAGGGTTAGTACAAAGAGGAAGCTGGGACAAGGGACACGGGACAGAGGGTGGTGGGGTGGGGACTGAAGCTGCGGTCTGAGCAGACAGAGCAGACACTGGTCCTAGAGACGAGGCAAGGCGAGGGACACGCGTGCTGGCTCCAGCCCGCGGACGGTGGGGCGAGGCCTCGGTGACACTCCAGAACCCGCTGCTCCCACCCCCAGCCCCCGCCAGCGCGTCCGTACTTAATCACGTTGTCTTTCTCCTTGCACTGCTGCTCCAGCTTGAGGATCCTCTGCTTCAGCCCGTTAACAACCTGCCAATTGAACGCCAGCACATCAATTTGACTGCTTCCTCGTCCTCGACCTCCCCCTCCCTCTGGCCACTCAGACTGTCCTGACCCCAGGCTGCCAGCTGACCCGGCAGCACCCAGACATCCTTCCGCCCCCCCTTAATCAATGGCTTCTTTTGTAGTCTCTAGGTGCAGCGAAGAGGGGGCCAACTGTCCCACTGGCTCAGTGCAGGGTGGCACGGGTGGGAGCGGGCAGGGCCAGGAGATGTGCCTGCAGGTGCAGAGCCCTCCGCTCGGCCGCGTTCCACACTTCCGAGACGAGAGGCACCACCAGCACTGGATACAAAGATCCCCAACCCTGACCCGCCCCGGGCAACTGCATCCACAGTATTCCCTTGGGGTGAGCAGAGCAGACAGAGCTCTGAAGGAGCCTCCCCACTGCTCGTCCACCTCATTTCTTCTATTAATGTATCACTCTGGGAGACAGCACCCTTATGTTTCTGGAAGACTATCCTTTTCTTTCTTCTTGAGTAGCCAAACAACTTTTTAATTGGATTTTAAGCAAATTTTCAATCATATTAGTAATACATGAATACATCTTCTTGTAAAAAAAAAATGAAAACATTATAGACGGAACTATGCTCCTTCACCTTATTCCTCCCAACTAAATATTGTTCCCAACTGAATCTGAATTCTCTAGACCTCACTACAGGGATGTGTACCCATCGACAATCTGTCATTCTGTTGTGTTTGCAGAAATGGCATCCTACCACACACAGTCTGCAAGTTGTTATTTTCACAGCACACACGGCCTTGGCGTCTATTCCTTTTGTGCCTACAGATCTCAGTGATTCTTACACAGTACGATCATTTGGTGTAGATACCCATCCCTCTCTCGATGGACATTTAAGCTGCTAATACAAACAAGCCATCAGTAGACATCCAGCCCTCCTCGCTCGTGCACGCGTGCAAACGTCTCTTGAGGGGAGATGGTGACCAGCACAAGTGTCCAATCACAAGATGCAGTGACTCTGAGGGGCGATTTGGCAGCGGGTATGAAAGTAGGAACAGTGCATTCCCGAGGATCTAGATTGTCTTTTAATCAACTTTAATAATAATAATAACAATAAACCCACAGCAGGGCGCCTGGATGGCTCAGTTGGTTGAGCCTCTGACTCTTGGTTTAGGCTCAGGTCATGATCTCAGGGGTGTGAGATTGAGCCCCACGTCCAGGCTCTGCACTCAGCGCAGGAGTCTGCTTGAGATTCTCTCTCTGCCTCTGCCCTGCCCCCTGCTTGCACGTACTCTCTCTCTAAATAAAATCAATAAAAATCTTAAAAAAGTAAAATCCCACAGCGTTAGAATAAAAATGCAAAAAGCCCTTCCTCTACGGTATGCATCATTTACATAATTCTAGATCCTCACCTAAATTAACCACACAGACGTTTCTGAACATAGCCATACTGTTTTATATTCTTTAAAAAATTTCTTCTGAAGGTGTATTTTAATGTAGTGTTATTCTATTTTAACGGTTCTCTTCAGTGTCCCCCTCCAGTTGGGCAGCTATAAACACCCTTGTGTGAAAGGCTTTTTATACTGGATCTTCTCCCGCAGACAGAGCCCAAAGAGAGCAGCACTGGACACACGGCGGGCACGACTTCACGGACCATTCCTCGGCTCGGTCCCGCCGACCCCAAACGCAGTGTCCGGCTCGGAGCACGTCCGTGCGCTCCCAGGCCTGCCGATGCCGGTTCCGATCATCTTACCCGTGGTAGTTCAAGGGAACGTCTTCACTCAAGTGTGCGCCGCGGGCTAGTGGTGGGGACCCAGGCTGATGCTGCCTGGCTGCACAGGGCCTGTGGGCTCACTCCGAACCAACCTGGGGGAATCTCTTAACCTCAGTTTCCGGATTTTAGAACATGGGGATTGGGTCCCTATCACAAAACAATCCAGTGAGATCACGTACGACTACACAAGGTCTAGGAGCTGCTACTCAACTAAGAATGATTTTCTTGCGGAAACACTCGATGTGTTCTAGGCCCTGAAAGTATTTCCTTTGTGCGGTCGCAGGGGCAGAGCCAGGCTTTAAGCACTCACGCGGGGCTGACGGCTTGCTCTCCGTGCAGGCCAGCACCTGTCCTCTCCAGGCTCGGGGCAGAGGACTCTGTTGCACCAATTCACATCCACCCCGCTACCCCGTCACACGGATCCAGTTCCCGCTGTCATCTCAGGGGTTCTGTTATAAATTTTAGGTCACCAAACCCAATAATCACCTCACTAGTGTTATTAATTCCTTGTGTTCAACGATCTCAAAATTGCATCCCTTCCAGTTTTCTTTTTGCATTTCGCCTTTCTAAGTAAAGCTGCTCCCTTGACTCAGGAGGGTTGTGGGGATACACTTCTGTCCACCCGCGGGGGCTTCCCGCCATGGCACTGGTCACAGAATGGTGCTGTTGCCCGTCCCCCGCTTCACTCCATCCTCTACGTGCGGTGTGGCCCCACAGCAGTGGTGGCGTGGAGGCCGTAGGGTTAATCCACTCCCGCTTGGTTTCTGTTTTCACTCAGCGTCACTGGTTCAGCACAATGTGTGCGTCTCGGGTGTGGCGGGGGACGCCCCCCCTGGGACCGCTGTGCCCTATAATGTACCTCCTGCCCCGCGCGGAGCCCGCTCAGCCTCCCCAGCGCCCCCAAGAACGCCCGCAGCATCTTCTTGTAAGCCCTCTGAGTCGGCTCCGTGGAGACTGGGCTTGGGCAGTTCTGGGCCCTCGCTCTCTGTCAATCCTCTCGTACGACTGCGTTAGAGGAGAGGCAACCCTCCAGCGTGGGCTGTTTGGAACTCAGATTTCAGTGGGAGGTTATCTGTGCTGCCGGCGACTGTACTCACCCAGCCGGCATCAGGCCTTTTCTCTGCCAGAGTCCGAACAAAATCCGGGCCCTGCAGTAAGCAGACGGAGAGATGAAGACACGGGCGGCGCGGCCTCTCCCCCCGACAGCCTGAGGAGTGGAGCCTGTGCCTTCCCAGCCCGCGGCCGGGCGCCGCCACGCGGGGCCACAACTTACTCGGGATGGGTCCAACAGCTGCTCTATCTGCCGGTCCTTTCTGCTATTTTCCTCTTCTAGGCGCCGAAGCTTTGTTCTCATGAGATCCACATCACTTTTCTGCATGTGCAATGACTGAAGGGAAACAGAACCACACACACGTACACCCGTGCACACACGTGTGCACACGAACATCCAGGTGAAACACCAGTCGGAGCAGACCTTGCAAATGGCCCGGTGCCCAGTCAGGGCCGTGTGTGTGTCGTGGGGGTAGGACAGCTGCATGTCACGGGAAGGAGTCCTGTGGGCACCGCCGAGTGAGCCTGCGTCTGTCACAGCATGTGTCGCTAGGACTCGTCAAAGGCTAACTAACGTCCACTTAAAATCCTTGTCCTCTGCTAGGGCCCAGGGGATCAGAGCAATGGCCTCACAAGTTTTCACCAATCTGTGGTGAACTGAGGAGAAAAGACCACGCAGTCAATTTCCCACTCAACTGAGCTGATTCGATCCCAAGCTGCCCTGTACTTGGAAACCTCTTCCGTTGCCTCGTTTGGACTTTCATCACCCTTTTATGAAAGGGTGACGGCAGGGTATTTTTCATTTTTGTTTTTCATGTCCTCACTTGAAAAAGCTCTCTCCCAGGCCGTGGAACCCCAGAGCGCGTGAGGCTCAGCAGCACTCACAAGCCACAGGGGGCAGCGCCCACACGGTCAGCCAGTGGTCAACCAGCTTCCAGCATCAGCCCCCAGCTGGACTAGCCAGCTATCCTGGAAACACCCTTCTCCTTTCCGGGCACTTGTGGTGTCCCAGAAGAGAGATGGTGTCTGAACAAAACCACCACGAGTCAGCCGACGCAAAGCATGCACCCGCGGGGGGAGGCCTGGCAGGTTGGCGACGTGCCCGCGGTTGGCCAGTGGCGCTCTGGGGCACAAGACATTCCTGGCACTTGGTGAGGGTTTAATCAATAAGAAGGTTCATGCACAGTCATCGGGAAGGAGAAGAAATCGTATCATGGGAATTCTGCTTCTGAAAATGGGGGGTACACTCACTGTTCCCTGTTCCTCCTGCTCTGTACAGTGAGAAACCTTGGACACTATATGGGAGGCAAACATAAGGAGGCTCAGAAAGGTGGAGAGAAGAAGCAGACTAGCTCGGACCCAACAGACAACCGCAGAGTCCCCCCTTGTGCCTCACATGCCCTCAGTGGAGTACGGGGGAAAGCCAAAGCCTGGATGAGCCCACGGGCACAGACAGGAAAGCCTCCTCTCCCCAGCAGGAAAGGGGAGCCTCACCAGGCAGAAAACTTACAGACAATAACGGCTCCACCTCGGGCAGACCCTGCAGAACGGAGCATGGCCCCATCCCTGCCAGCGAGGACTGAGTGCGGAGCCCAGCCCCCACCCCCACCAGGCCCTAGCAAGACGCCCTGCCCCCTCCTTGCTGGGGGAGAGGGGTGGTCAGAGGAGGCCTGGGGGGGGGGGGGTAAGGTCTTTACTGTCCAGGGGTAATGAGGCCACACAAATAAAATGGAAGACTTAAATCCTAATATACCAAAAATTACATTAAATATAAATGATCTAAACAAACCACCTGGAAGACAAAAACCGGCAAAGTAGATTAAAGAAACATGACCAATTGTGTTGATTTTCACGTAGTGAGATAGGAGACAGAAATAGAAGGATGGAAAAAGAGACACCACTGCAACATTGACCAGTGAAAGCGGGAGTGGGTCCATAGTATCAAACAAAGCAGATGTCAGAGAACAGACACGGGTGTCACACGGTGACCCTAAGGGCTAATCCACCGAGGACACAGCAACCCTAAACGCACATACACCCAACCAGTGACAAAACTGGAGGGTAGGGCAGACCCACGGGCACAGTGGGCCTTCAACACCCTTCCCTCAGCGATGAGCAAGCAGCTGGACAGAGAGCCAGCAGGGGTGCAGGGGAGCTCACCCTGCCACCCCACACGGGCTGACGGCCTGTACACGACACCCTGCCTGGCAGCAGCACACACACTCTCTACCCAGGCCCATAGCACAGATGTGAAGACACTGCCCGGGCCACGCGGCCAACCTGGACACACAAGAAATCAAACTACACGAGGTGTGTCTTGTGGCCGCAATGAGTCAGACTACAAGTCAGCAACAAAAACAACATGAAAATCTTTACACTCTCAGACTTAACGACACAATTCCAAATAATCATGGGCCAAAGGGTCTTCAGGGAATTAGCACATCAAAAAAGTATAACATCAAACTTCGAAGGATACAGCTGGACCAGGGCGGGGTGGAAGGAGCCCCTGGTATGGGCCACCCTGGAAGGCTCCCAGGGCAGGATGCTGAGTGGAAAATGGCAATCTCAAGAACTCACATACTGTGTAATTCCATGTACAGAACATCGTCAGGATGCCAAAATTATAGAGATGGGGAGAAACGTCAGTGGTCACCAGGAGTTAGGAATGGTGAGCGGGGAGGGAGACAGGTGTGACTACAAAGGGGCAGCTTGAGGGACAGCCTGGGGGCAGCACGTATGTTGACCAAGGTGGCAGGTACATGACTATACACATGTGGTAACATGGCACAGAACTGGACATGCACACGGCGCCCGCGTCCACGTCCTAGTTTTGATACTGTGCTGACAGGTGGGGGAGATTGGTGCAGGGGACTGTGCTACCTCTGCCACTGCCTGGGATGGTCTACACCCCGGGACCCTGGCTGAGTGCCGGGTTCCCTGGCTCCCTGGGATGGTCTACACCCTGGGACCCTGGCTGAGGGCCGCGCTCCCTGGGACGGTCTACACCCCCAGTCCCTGGCTGAGTGCCAGGCTCCCTGGCTCCCTGGGACGGTCTACAGCCCCGGACCCTGGCTGAGGGCCAGGCTCCCTGGGACGGTCTACACCCCGGGACCTTGGCTGAGTGCTGGGCGTGGGGTGGAATACTCGCACAGGTACTTTGCTGAACTTTTCGTAGCTACCCTGTGAAACTGCACCTTTATGGTCCCCATTTTTCAACAGGAAACTGAGGCAAAATTTGCCATAGAAAAACGACTCTGATGCTCAAGATCCCAGAGCCACGGAGTCATGGAAGTGAAATTCTCCTCTCTCTGCATTTAGAAGCCTAGGCTGATTTTTTCCAGATGCCTGTGATGGTAAGTTTGAATAAAGTCAGTATAATTTTACCTAGAAGGGATCCACTTCTAGCCCTAAGAAGATCCAAGAGTGCTACTGCAGTGATGATGCAGAGTTCAAAATAAGGGTTCTCCCCACCATACCGCTGATAAGCAGTTGTCCAACATTTGCTTGCAATTTCTGAGGACAAGGGAGTATGGGGACACGGGCGGCACCTTCACTGCTGGGCCACTCCCACGGTAGCACAGTCTCTTGGTTCTACCTGACATCCGAGCATCCGGTCTGGCCCGACACAAAAGGACTGTGTCTCATACACAATGGCCCAGACCAGCCTGCTCCTTGCAGGCTCCTCACTATATAGCTGTGCCCTGGGGGTGCTGGTTACCCACACCCTGTTTAACCTCTGGTGCCCAGACGGGCCGTGGTCCCCCCGATACGGTTCGGCTGGAGGGGACAGTGGGGCTAGAAAGAGACTAAGGTTATGGAAGGGAGTGATCCCTGGCCTGTTCTCTAGGGGCACGAGAATGCGTAAGGGCGGGAAAGAACAGTGTGGCCGTCGTGGTTATGGTGAGGGTGACGCAGATGACGGTGATTCATCTCAGTGCAGTTCGCACTTCAGGGACTGGGAGATGGCACAGGGCAGTAAAAGCAGCCTTGGTCTTGGGAGGCAGATGGCCTTGGTGGAAGTCTTCATTCTGCTACTGGTTGACCTTGGACAGACTACTACCTTGTCTGAGTCTCAAGGTCATCACCGGCTAACCGCGTGCGCTCCCTCAGACTCCTGTGGAACTCCATCGAGTGAGGGCACGTGGAACGTCCGGGTCACACAGAAGACACACACACACGGGAGGCTCCTGATAACGACACCAGTGACCTTACCCGACGCCAAATCTCTGTGCGGAGGGACTGTGAGGTCAAGCCCGTGTTTCCCCTGACTCCCTGCCATGCTGCGGGAGCAGAGCAGAGATGGCACTGACACACGGGGGAGGCTTCTCCCGCAGCTGGTGTGACGTGGGCCACCCCACTTCCAAGGCACCAGGCCCAGCTTCGAACTCGGGCGTCCCTTCGAAGCTCATGTTCTTTCCGTGCAGACATGTCAGCACCGACCCTGACTGTCCCAGCTGTCCTTGCAGAAGGCTCTCGCTATCCAAAACCAGCAAGGGACAGACAGAAACATTACCTTCTTCAGCTCAATGATCTCATCATACATGTCTTCCTTCTCTCTGTAGACCAGGGTCCCGGGAACATGACCTGGAGGGCAACACGCAAATGTCTGAAAAGATCATCTCAACAGCAGAAAGAATTCTTGGCTGTACCTTAAGGAAAACCTGGAAGTTGATAAAATTACCCCTTTTAAAAAAGGAGGATTTTAAAAAAAAGGAGCAAAAATACTTCAACATTTTTAGCCTGACCACAATACTTCCCCCAAATTAAGGAGACCAAAACTGATAGCCATACAGAAAGATAAAGCGGGAGGAAACGGAAAGGTGTGAACACAGGGCTTACTTGCAGGAAAAGGAAAGAAGGGGTCAAAGGAGAAGTGGTATGTTCAGATTTTAAAGAACAAACAAAAAGACAAAGAAACAATACCCCTTCCCATGTCCAAACAGTGAAGCATACTCTGGTTTCAGCGTGATACCCAATATACTGAGACTCTAAAACATTCAAGCCTAAAGTAGAACTCGGGAGCCAGCCAACACAGGAAGGGGGTCAGCTCGGGGTCACAGCGACAAGGGCCCGCCGCGCTCCCGGCGGAGGTCTGCAAGGACAGCAGGAAGAGCCAGGCAGGAAACGTGGCTGAAGACCAGGCAGGAAGACAGACACAGGCAACAGAGCCAGCTTTTCTGGTGAGACGTGGGCTTTTCCTCATTCGCAATTGTTATTTCTAAGATTGTGTATCCAAAAGATTTCAGTATGACTCCGAGTTTAGGGAGGCAGGCCCCATGGGAGCCTGGGAAGATGCCACTGTCCACATTAGGAAAGCTACTTTCTAGAAGGGCAGAGTGGACCTGCAGGACCCCTGTCCTCTCTCCATGACCTCGTAGGGACGGAGCCAGCACAGGAAGCCCCAATCTCACTGAGTCAAAGCAAATCCCACACTCTCCCTCCTGCTTTTCCTTACGTGTGGCCTTGTCACCATCACCATGCTCACCATTGCTGGCAGAACGCCTGAGATGTGACCTCTTCATTCTTAAAGCTTCTGTCAGATAGTCGGGCGTGCTGCTGGGGGGGTTGGTCCGTGCATGCTCCAAGGTCAGGTCTGACTTCAGGGGTTGGGTCAGACTTCCTGGTTTGAACGTGCATGGATTTAACACGACAGGTACACACAAACACAACGGGAGGTTTTGCCTCTAATAATCAATCTTCCTGGGCGGAAGAAAGCTTAAGTCAACCAGCAGATAGCGGCAATCAGTGCTTTGCTGGTAAATGTTCAACAAGCAGCTCTCAAGAGACAAAGGAAGCCCAGATTTGTAGCATCTGCCTATTTCCCTGGTATGAATATTCCCACCACGTCCAATTTCAAGCTGTCAGTCTGCCATAGACCAGCTCACAAAATTCCTAGAAATGGAACCATTGGCTCGTGCAAGCCGGTAGGAGTTGTCTCCAACATGCCGGGCCAGCCGTGCTGAGACATCTTAAGACTCAAAGGGACACGGTGTCACACACGCAAACCGTCAGAAACTACACTGCACATCACGGAAAGGTTACGAGGCTCGACGTCTTTGAGAAGATTAACAATGCCATTCAAATAAGTCATATCACAAACTCTATCTTAAATCACCACCCGCAATTCCTAAAACTCTCCTGTGGAGCAAGGTCTCTGTCGGAGCAACCACGTACCTTGATTTGAGCTTCCCAGCCACAGCTTCTGTGGGGTTAAGGACATTCTGTTACCAAGAGGCATGCTTGCTACTGTCCTCAAAGATCTCCAGGACGCCACTTTTCTCGGCTTAGAGTAATAAGGTGACTCTAGAAAGTCAACATACAGTTTCAGAGGTGCAAGAGATCAATGCCCCCTCAACATAAGTGTCTTAGAGAGACAAAAACAGTACCATAGAATATTCACAAGACTATTGTGACAAAAGTAAAAAACACAGTCATGATATGTATATAGACTTACATTTAAAAAAAAATTTGTTATAAAGACATAACGTAATGGGAAATTTATCTAAAAATGCAAATCCATAATTCCACCAATATTTGATGTTTTACAACGCGTGTGTAGCTCGACACTGTCGCGGTTATAGTCAACACAATTTTGTGTCCTTTATACTCGACACTGTAAAATACTTTTCATTTTGCTACACAGTGACATAAGCAATATCAAGAACTTAATATATTAAAAAATCTAGAAGAAATGAGAAAAAAATTACCTTTCCAGGACATTTTTGATTTTGTTATCAAAACAAGGGAAATATTTTAAAGTCCTTTTTTAATCTGGAATTTCATCTTTTTAATTATGGAAGATATAGCAAATTTATGTGAAAACTTACTCATAAAACATGCTGATAATTAGCAAAGAAATGTCTGTCTAGAGCAGGTCCTAAAAACCTAAGTCTAATATATTTAATTTTTTAAAAAATTTCTATGTTTTTTCCATGGCTTCAAAATTTATGAGAAATGTCCCATTATTATTTAGAACAGGAGGATAAAGACTCACTAGACCCAGATGCATTTTTGCTCACCCGGACAGCTGAAGGCCTTCCAAACTTTGTCCATTTAAGTGCTCACTTTAAAGTAAATTCGCAACCAGGGAAACAGCTCCCCAAGTAACATTTCCCTCCTAAATGTATGTGATTCATCAATGAATTGTAAGAATTCCCCAGGAAACGTGCACGCACACAGACCAAAGCAGGAAAGGCAGAAGGAAACGGGCCGGGAAGCACGTTGGTGAGCAGGGCGGCAAGCACCCAGCCCCCGCGCTCTGGAAGCTACAAACCCATGTGGAGCTGGCTTAGGCATTACAGAGCCACACTTGTGACGTGAACAGGACACGCAGTCACTGCTGGCATGGCCCAGGAATCCAGACAGAAGCACAACTCCTCAACACATGCTCCAAAAGCCGTGAGGGAAGGGGGCCTCGGAGCTGAGACCTGGCCAGCCAGAGTGAGAGGCAATGCCAGTCCAGGCAGAGAAGCACGAGAGCGCGGGAGACAGGACATGCAGGTCAGTGGGGAGCAGGGCACCCATGATCAGTGCCAGTGCAAGACGAGACTCCCCGCCAGGCTGCCAGGAGAAAGCGTGGGGAGATGCGGGGCCGCTGAGGTTCAGCAGCCCCCTCAAATTATGATTTGGGGGTTCTCACCATTGTAACTTACATGAAACACAATTCAGATGTTTACAGAAATCAAGATAAAAACGATTTGATTATTACTGTTTTAAACACTCGAAATGCTGACTTTCGGTAAGAATAATGAAAGACGTTGTGATCTTTACCTTCGTCACCTTGTAGCCACGAAGGACTTAAAACAAAATGGTTCTAAAACTAGAAGGTTTAAAACACAAACACCACACTTTTACATCAATTCTCAGTTTCCTCCATGGAAGGAGAGCAAGGACATCAAAAATCCAAACTGATAGATGCTTTCTCTCTAATGTTTATATTTCTTTGTAATAGAAAACACTCTTTCCTTGGCAGGAATTATCCTTCTAATTATGTTTTTCTTGGGCTAATATGAAAGTCCGTTAGTATTCTCTGAGTGCGTCATACACGTGACACGGTGTGTTTGAAATGTACACGCATGTAAGGAACATAGATACATGTGTAATAAAGTCAGGGATGGCCTCAGGTTTTTGGCGAGCAAAAGGAAGCCAATCCAGGATTTAAACTTTGTCATAAAGACATTCCTAAGCATAAAATTCACATGTGGCTCACCACACTCTAGAGCAATGTCAGAATGGCGGAGAATGAGAGGCTGGCTGGCTGTCTAAACGGACCCCATGCACCACAGACTGAACGTTTGTGCCCCCCCCCAAGTCCTATGCTGAAACCTAACCCCTACTGTGATCGCATGAGCGGGTGAGGCCTGCAGGAGATGGTTAGCTTATGACGGACGAGGGCCTTCATGATGGGATTAGTGCCCCCATAAAAGGGACCCCACAGAGCTCCCTCATCCCCTCCCCCATGGGAGATACCATCCAGCGGTGGCTGTCCGCAGCACAGTCACCAGAACCCTACCAAGACTTGGTCGGGTCTTGGACTTCCAGCCTCGAGGACTGTGAGAAGTAACTATCTGTTGTTCAGAAGGCGCCCAGCTCAGCTCAGCTCAGCAGCCCGGGCAGAAGAGGACCCACCCCTGCAGCCTCGTGCCCGAAGGGCAGCCGCCTGCTTATCTATGGCCAAGGATGGTGTTTCCCGGACAGAGCTGCCACCCCTGCTGAGAACAGGGAGCACAGAAGCACCTGGCGGAGGCAGCCAGGGTGAGTCCACAGGAAACCACACCTGCTCAGTGTGCCGACAGCAGCTCTGACTCAGGAGGGGATGAGGTCCTCTGGCCGCGGCAGCGTTCCCAAGACACAAGCGGGTCCAAAGGGCGGGGAATGAGCACAAGAGGCCAGAAACACGGCATCTGCCGGGGGCTCAAGGGACAGTGACTCAGGAGCCTCAGCCCCTCGAGGGCCTCCTCAAACGGGGACCACTGGGGCCACGGGGTAAGGTGGGGACCCCAAGAGCGCCAGCTCGCAAGACTCTAACACAAAACGGAGCCTAGCGGTGGAAGTGTTGCATTTCAATGACCCCAAGTGTTTGAGGAAGACATTCGTAATCTTTCTCCCAAGACGCCAGGGAAGGACAGCTTCTGAGAACCATTTTCTGTGTTTAACTGCAGAAATCTGAGAGATGAGGGGCCCGGTCATACTTACTCGGTGATGTGGGTGGAGGTTTGTGGAAACTTTTCCTTTTTGCTTTCTGAAAGAAAGATAAACGAGGTAAAGCACACTGAGCCTTCCAGAGCAGCCCAGCGGCCCCAGTGGTGGAAGCATGGGTGTGTTCGGGATGGCTCGGAGCGGGTGCAAGGGCAGTGAGAAGGAGATTAACTCAGCAGAGACCTGAGCGCAGTCTGAGCCAAGGAAAAAGCCCATGGCACAGTGGGGCGACCCCAGGAAAGGTGATCGGTGCCACGCCCTGGCTGAGCCAGGTCCCTGGAAGCCCTGGCGACACTACATAAGCACAGACTGAAGATACCCCACAAATGGTGTATCTTCGACCACCCCACTGTCCTCATGCCAGCACCTGGAGCACCAGGCTGTGCCCTTCCACGACGGCGGATTTGGCAAGAAGAAACCCTCGTGAATAAGGCGACTGCAAATCCCCCTGCGGAGGGAAGGTGCAGCAGAGGAATGACCCTGTCGTAATTCCGTCTCCGGGGACAACCCAGATGCCAGTGAGTTCTCCTACCCACTACTTATATGCCCGGGTAAATGACACGTCTTCCACGCCTGTGTTCCTCAACTGCTTCCCACTAGACAGAGAATGCCCCTCACTTCTCTTTCGGTGGAAACAAGGAGTTCTATGTTGTGCATTTTACCCAGCAGACGGGCTGGATCCCTACTTCAGGGAGCATCTTGGGCCCCTGTCCTCAGTGGTGTTGAGGGGGGCATCCCTCACGCTGCAGGGGTCCCTCATGGCAGACAAGGGGCCCGAGAGGCTCCCCTGAGTGCACAGAGCTGTTGGTGGAATGGGGATCTGCTGGTGCCACGTGCCCTCAGGGCTCTGTGTTGAGGTCCGTCGATAACTCTGCCTGCTGGAGACATGCTCCCCGGGCTCGTCTTTCACCATGTGGCTGGAAGGCTTCATTCTCTACCCAGCACAGCTTCCCACATGAACACAGAGAGGCCAAGCTGGAGGCTGGTTTGCCTGGGGACTGTGCTGTCCACTCACCCTTCAAGCGAGCTCCTGCATCCCAGGGACCCCGGAGGCCATCAGGCCAGGACATCATGCAGTGCCAGGGCTGCGGCTGCCAAAGGGTCTCCTATCTCCTCCCAGAGCCCTCTCCTTCCCCTCACGTGTCGGGACTGGGGGCCAGGGGGGCCGGGGGGTTGTAGCCAAAACCAGACCCAGGATAGGAGCTTACCATCTGCCTCAAATATACTCTACTCAGGACTAACACCTGGATACAAGTCTTAAAATTATAACCACAGTTGTTTACAACCAATGAAGGGCTCCAAACTCTTCAGGTGCTGAGTAGCACGTGGAGTTTATATTCAGCTCTAAACTCAACATTTGTGGGGAATGACCTGGTGCATGTGTTTCAGTAACATGAGCAAGGGCAAAGGCACCAGGGCGGGGATGAGCGGCTGCCCCCCGACCACACTCACCGTCTCAAAGTCAGAGTCAAAGGTAATTGCAGATAGACCGTCATCTCCCTGGAAGAAGAGATGCAAACACTGAAATTTTAGGGCACCTGCTTGGCTCCCCACGGTTACACACACAAGGTGGAAAGAGCCACAACTACGGAGGCAGAGACTCAAGAAACCCAGTCCAAGTAAGCAGGTGGCACCAGACGGCTCAGCCCAGCAGAACGGAGGGGTGGGGGACACAGCAGAATCTCTGCCTGCAGGGCTGCTCCACGTCTGTCCACCTAGTGACACCATTTGCACAGAATCGCTGGGTACTGTTGCTAAAGAAACAGTTCAGGTTAAAAGGACTTCGTATTCCACGTGGTTTAAATGTGCTCTCATTCACCTTCACATCAAAGCACGAGGAGTCTGTGGATCCTGATCAGAACAAGTTGAAGTTATTTCTAAAAAAACACACTCATTAATACATGCGTTATTTGGACTCATAAAGCTTCCTGCCCTGGCCCTGCGGGGAGGGGATAAAATCTAGTATACACCTAATTCCAGAACTAGGATGTCGCTTCTCAAGAGAAGAGTGTTTCCATGTAATTCACCGACTCGAGTTTAAATCCTAAAAAAAGAGAAAGGAGGAACAAAATTTAAATCCTTTCGGACTGTTGTGTTGCTAATTTACGAAGCTGCTGCTGGAGTTAGGACCGCACGCCCCTCCTGTGAACCGATGATCTGTGCCGGGCTGCTGGGGTCAGCGTACTTCAGCAAGCCGTCCATGCTGTGGTGGAACCCACTTCCTAGCCCAGCAGGACTTTTTTTTTTTTAAAGATTTTATTTATTTATTTATTTATTTGAGAGAGAGAGAGAGAGAGCACACATGAGAGGGGGGAGGGTCAGAGGGAGAGGCAGACTCCCTGCTGAGCAGGGAGCCTGATGCAGGACTCGATCCTGGGACTCCAGATCATGACCTGAGCCGGAGGCAGTCGCCTTACCAACTGAGCCACCCAGGCGCCCTCCCAGCAGGACTTTGCTGCCTTCTGAAAAGCACACAGATCCTCTGCAGGGCTGAGGATCAGCACTTAAACAACAATGCTGCTAGCAGCTTGAAGGTCCGCTGGAAACAGGGGCAGCATCCCGTGCCAGCTCTCCGAAACAGAGTCTGGACTAGGGGTGCGGCGTGACATGGGGCCGGGGAAGGAAGCGTGCTCCAATAAGCAGGATCTTTTACCAGCCACGGACTTAGGTTTTCAATGTCCCTGAACAGGTGACGTTTTCAGGGGTAAATAGCACATGCCGATTAGAGAGAGTTTTCCCTGAGCAAAGTGTATGAAATACAACGTGCAACATTTAGGAAGGGAAAGCAGGGGAAGGCAAGACCAGAGGAGCGACTGTGGCAACCGCGTCCGGGTGCCCTGGCTTTGCAAAGGACGCACCTGCCAACGGCCGGTGTGAACCTGCTGGAAACTACAGAGGAGCAGCAAAAGGTTTCTCTTGTGGACACTCGTCATTATTACTTGTACTGAATAAAACCCTGAAAACTGTGATGACCTGAAGGCTCAATGAGGGAATGATGTTATGTGTGTGGTGGATAAAACCAAGTGACTTCCCTCTTCAACAGGTGTGCTCGCCCACCACGCCTTCTCCCCAGCCAGTCCGCCCCCACGGGTCACCACCTGCGCCCTGCCAGCCATGTCTGGAACTGCGGAGCTGCCACAGACCCGCCCCTTAGTCGGCAGGAGAGAGACCACAGACTGTTAAAAACAGCGAACACGCTGATGGCCAGTTCCCTGAGCACGATCCATGCCGCCACAGGCTGGCGGGCTACACTGCCCCCGACTGTTGTGAGGCGGGAACCCAGGGGCTGCAGGCAGGCCAGGCGGATGGGCGGGCGGGCAGAGAGTCCCGCGGAGCCCTGGAACAGCCTCAGGCCTGTGTGCCAGCTGTGTGACGTGGGTCACGCCATGGACCCTCTCCACCTCAGCTTCCTGGACCACAGAGGACCCGTTCCTCTACCAGATTTTTAAAAGCACCGGAAGTCTACATACAGTGGGGGAGAAGACATGGCGTGTCTATATGAGATGCAGGGGCCTATGGGGACTCAGTACATGGTGACAGTGGGGAAGGGTTGCACTATCTGGGAGCCGTCTTCCCGAATGGTGGGGTGAGGAGCTCAGGCAACTGTCTCTTCAACAACCATTGAACATAGAAAGTTACAAAACAATTGTTTGAGGTTTCTGGAAATTGACCTAAAAGCATGCAACAATAGAGGCATACAACAATTCATTCAAGAAAATCTACTAAATGTGGGGAAGGATAGTGGGAGTCTGGGGTACCCCTCGCCCCCCAAACTCCATCCCACAGAAACTAGTTCAGAGAGACCCGCCCTAGGTGGGTGCAGGCAGGATGGTGGGGAATGGTGGGGGGCGGTTCTGAGAAGTAGGGTGTAAGCTCTGCCTCAGATGTAGCAGGCTAGGAAATCTGGGTCCCGGACGCCCCAATGCTGGTTTGCTTGTAGGGCAGAGGTTCCACGCAGGGAAGGTCAGGCCCAGAAGGCCAGCACCCCCTCCTGGAGTAGGGGTGTCACTCCAGGAGAGACACACGTCCATCCCTGAGGCACAGAGGTCCTGCCCAGAGGAAGAGGCAGGCTAACAGTTGAGCCCGAGGGGACTGGCTTTATTTGTAGCGGGTAGTGGAGCATCCCCCATGCCTCCCTGATTCCAGTGCCAAGTTGAAGACCACGGTGACGTGGTGGGGAGCAATTATAAAGCCCTCCCAGCTCTGTGATCATCGCAGCAGAAAGCTAACCAGCAGAGCAAGAGGAACTGTAACAGGCCCAGGAGAGCCTTCCTGGGGTCATGGTCAAGTCCGAGGCTCAGGGAGGCTGCCTGCAAGCATCAGACTGCACCCACCAGGTGCAGGCTCAGGGTGGACTTGGAAACATTCTCTACACCGGACCAAGATCAACCAAGGGGCACAAGCTCACGGGCGCTAGGGGCCTTAGCACAACCCTGAACCAAACAATGGTTCAACAAGAAACTCCCATGCAAGAGCAGCTCCCAGGAAGCCAGGCTTAAAGGTAAAATCACACATCTCTGAAGTCTGGGGGGCCACGTGCGCGGCTCAGCTGCCCTCTCAGGGGAGATGGAGAGGAGAGACCCAAGCTGCTAGTCCTTGGCTGCAGGTGGGCAAAACCCTAAACTCCTGCCGTGTGACTGCAGCCTCCAGGCCACACACCACAGACACACGTGCATGCACACACACACCACACATGCACACGCACCACAGATGCACACGAGCGTGAGTGCACACCTGCAGGCACGCACCACACACACCACATGCACACGCGCGTGCACACACGCAGGCACACACGCACTCACGCCACGGATGCATTGTGCATGCACACACACCAAACTCGCACATACACATACACGCAGCGGTGAAGGGCAAAGATCTGACAGGCCAAGGGGCTTACCTATAACCTTTGAGCAGAAAGTGGCTTCTGCTGACCCAAGGGTGACCCTGAGGTAGTTAGGCTAGAAGATGCACACAAGAAAGAATCTGAGCAGGGAATCAGAGGCTGCACAGTGTAGGGAGATCAACTGCAGGGTCAGTCAAGTCACTCAGCAGAGAGATGAACCACCAAGCAAACCGCATCAGTCCCATGGGGAGGAGGAATCAATACCCAGAGCTGCTGTAACATTCTAGTAACATTTAGTTACTAGATGTATTTAGTTACATGCCGTAACATTTAGTCTAGCTTCCAGCAGGAAACTAAGAGACGCAGAGAGAAACAGGAAAGTGTGAGTGATAGAAGGGGAAAAAGCAGAAACAGAAGCTTTTGAAGGGGCCCATATGATGGACTTAGCAGACAAAGTCTTCAGAGCAGCCGTCATAAATATGTGCAAGCTGTGCTGCTGTGAGGCTGCAGGAGGGTCGGGAGGCAGGAGGGCACAGGGATCGTACAAGAGGTTAGAGGGGGGCCAGGGGGCCACCTGAGTAGTAAAGCACGTGACACAGAACGTTACACGTAGTGAATGCCTAATAAATGCTCTTACTGTCTTATTCTAGAATCTCTGAGCCCTTTCACAAGTGTTGACTCTTAAATCACTGGTGGTTCCACTCAGGCTCCAGGTCACCCCTGTGGCTCTGTATACAGCCACGTAGCCCCACTCAGTCTCCATGGATACAGCCACTGCGCAGTGAGCCCCCTGGCACAGAGTAAGAGCTCTGGGAAGTTCACCAGCCAGCCCGGAGGCAGCTGCAGTCCACTTGGGGGAACGGACAGACTGCACAGTGCCTGCTCTCAAGAGGTTCTTATCTAATTTCAAACAGATCCAAGCTCAGCAGAAAGCCACACGTTAGCCTGGACCAAGGGCGGACAGTCTCCTAAGTGCTGAGAGAGCTTCACACCAGTTCCTCCACGACGGAGTTCCCTGAGACCAAGGCACTGGGGCTCACCTGGTTTTGTGTCCTCAGAGCCTCACGTGGAAAGGCCTTAACAAATGCTAAGTGTGTAAGAATGTTTACAGCCACACTGTTCCTAGTAGAGAAAAAGTGCCAACGAGAGAGGAAAAGCAGGGAAGCGGATAAAGTAGGGGTAGCCACAGCTCAGACTTTTTAAATCATGCTCTTGAAAACGTGTGGCTGTGGGGAAAATGTTAACAACAAATTAAATGGTAAAGGTCACAAAACAATTTAAATATGATCTTAAATTTTTTTAAACGCTGTGTGGGAAGAGCTGCATTGAGGAAAGATCGAAAGGAAATACACCAAACATTAACGTGCTCTTGTTGGATCACGTGTGGTTAGATCACGGGTAAATTGACTTTCTACATTTTCTCTAGTGCTCACGATTCTCACAATCACGACCTAAGAAGTCACTTTCTAAAGATGAAGGAGCAGTGAGCGAATCCCGGGTAGGTGGGCCAGCCTTCCAGGTGAGGCAGGACTTGGTGTCCTGAGGGACGCTCTGCACTGGTTGAGCTCTGTGTAGCCCTGCCCAGCACAGCCTTCTCCGTGAGAAGGAAGCAAAGTGAGCAAAATGCCCTCTGTCTGGAACCCTCCAAAAGCTTCTCACGGTCCGGGAAATAAAGTCAAAACTCCCTGTATGGCCTGAGAGGCTGTCCACTGTCAGGCCCGCTCCCACCTTCCCCTACGAGGTCCCAGCAAGCTTTCTTTCAGGCCCTGGAACACATCCCACCTTCCCACCCCAGGACCTTAGTGCTTGCTGGCCCCTCTGCACTCAGACCTCCTTCCGGTCAGGGACATCCAGGGCGTCTTGGGCACCTGCCCAGGCACGCAGCCTAAAGCAGTCCTCTGCAACCCATCGCGGCCACATGGGCCTGTTTCACGTTCTGCACAGGCCATGTTAATGCGGTTTACTGCCTCGTTCTCCACCCCCCCCCCCCGAATGCCGCTCATTAATCCACGTTGACACCTCCAGCGAAGAGCAGGGGCGCCAAAAATACTCGGAAAAGGCACGAGCTGACAGCACGCTCGCCCTCACCCAAGGGAGGAAGCTTGGAGGCACCTCCTCAGGGAAGCCTTTTCCAACCGGCGCTGGGCAGGGCGCTGTTCCCGGGGCCCGGGGGCCCGGGGCTTCCCCAACCCTCACCCCCCGCACATCCGGATGGCTCGGGCCGGCCGCCCCGGCCGCTGCCCCCCGCCCCAGAGGCACGGGTGGGCTGGCACTTACAGAGTGGGCTCCGTTGCCCCGCGGATCGCGGTCGCAGGCTCGGCACAGGCCGGGGCCTCGCAGGCGCCGCGCGCCGAGGGCGCAGCGTCCGGGAGGGCTTCCTGGAAACGGCGGCCTGTGCAAGGGCGGGCGGGGTCCAGGGGCGGCTGGAGGCCGGGTGGGGGGCGGGGACGCCCGGCCGGCTGCACGCGGGCGGGGGCCCGAGGGCCGCTCTTATGCGGTAACAATAATGGTTGCTGTCACCCGGCGGCCGCCGGCCGTGCGCCCCTTCCTCCGGTCCGCGCCCGGCCCCGAGAGCCGGAGAGTTGGAGGGAACGAGGAGGCCCCCCGCGCTTACCGTCTCCGAGGCCGGCTCCGCGGTGCCCAGCGACATGGCGGCGGCGCTGCCCGGCCGCTCCTCGGCGCTGCGGGCGCGGCTGTCGGGCTGGGCTGCTGCGCCGGCCGCCCGTAGCCTCCGGGCCCGCCAGCCCGCGCGCCAGCCGCGACCCCGCTGCCATGGTAACCGCGCCGCCTGCGGAGCCCCGGATGTGGCCGGCGCCGGCGAGTCCGGCCGACCGTGCGCGTGCGCTGAGAAACCCGCGGGCCGACCCGCAGAGCGCGGGGAGGTGGCGGAGAGCCGGGCCGTGCTGGAAGTTGCGGGTCGCGCTTAACGGTTCTGGAGTCCGTCCCCCACCTTCTCTCGTGGAGGCTCCTCGATAAGCCTGTGCGTTAGTCACCAGAGCAGGATGCTAGTATTTGTTAGGTTAACGCTGAAAGGGACAAGGGGCTTGTGCAATGTCCCAGGCTGCTCGTTCTGGACACCTGGCATTCAGAAAGTTATCCTCCCGGATAACTTAGGCTTTTGGGTTCTGATGTAGCCCCAGAACAACAAAAAATAATCAGTTTGCACGGCACTCAGTGTGCATCATGAAGATCTTTAGGGGCACTGGAGTACAAAGCTTATTTAAATTATTATTAGCAAGTAGGATGTGCTCTTGCCCCTTCATACAGGTCTCCAAGGGCACCTACTCTGTCCCCTCACCCTGGGTTTTTTTTTTTCCCCCCAGCCACGTGACATTATCCACAAAAGCATTCCATGTCTAGAACGTAAGCTCTCTGGGGCAGGGGCTTTGTTTAGTTCACAGCCGTACCTCCATCCCTTGGAAGGGTCTGGCTCAGGCAGGTGCTCAATTAATATATATTTGGCGTCCAAGGAGTCGTGTAACTTCTCTGCGCCACTGTTTCCTCAAATACAAAGTGGAGAAAAGTGTTGTGAGGCTCAAATGAGTCAATATCTGTAAAGTGCTTAGTTGCCCGTTCCAGGACGAGTGCAATGTGACAGACTTCGTTTGATGGGGTGAATGAATGAATCCCCACACCACTGTAGTGTGGTGTGGCAGAATTGCCTGACAGGTTATTACTGCGCTTAGTTCTGTCACCAACACCTACTACAGGTTCATGGCCCTCTTGTCTTCTGCATCCTCACCTGCACAACAAAGAGGGTGAGCCACAAGGTGGTTCAGAGGCTGTTGCAGGAGAAACGGAGCTGATTATCTCAAGGACTCTCATTTATTTCCTCGAGGTATTGCCCACAAGGCGGACAAGAGCTTTTGCTCGCTAAACTACCTTTGCACTTGTACCTCTTACTCCACTCCTGGGGCTCCACAATGCCCCTGCTCTTCTCTTTGTGTTTTTTTGTTGTTGTTGTTGGCCAAACCTGTTCTGACCTCAACTCACTTGCCAACAAAAGTCTGAGCTGAGGCTATGTGCAATGCTTCTGTATTCCACTTGGAGTGTATATTAATGAGTCTCACCAGGGAAGTTTTAATGCATTGGTTTATGGTGTGTGGCATCAGATCCTGCTGGGATTGTAATCTCACATACAGCATATATGTACCATGTAACTTATCTGAAGTGTGAACAATTACATTTTCTGAACCAGGTGTCTTCAAAAGTTTCAGGTACGAAATGGTAGACCTGTATAGTATTCAGCTGTGGAGCAAGACTGCCTGGGTTCAGATCCAGGCCATGCCAGCCCACTAGCTCTACGACCTTAGGAGTTAGCCTCTCTACCCTTCAGTTTGCTTGTCTGAGGGGATGGTAATAATACCCACCCTCCTTGAAGTGGTGAATCACCCAGGCTTATATTAAGTGAAGCACTTAGCACAGTGCTACTATAAGATATTTTCCCCCCACAACTGCTCAACCATGCAAATATTAGTATCCCCATTTTACAATGAGGGATCACAATTCGGGGAAGAGAACTGTGCAGTTCAAACCTTTTCACCCAAATAGTTCTAAGGGGCGGGGTGTCCGGAGTGATCACCCATCAAGGTCAATGTTTTTTAAAGTTCTTTTTTTTTTTAGATTTTATTTATTCATTTGACAGAGAGAGAGCACACAAGTAGGCAGAGCGCAGGCACAGGGAGAGGGAGGAGGCTCCCCACTGAGCAGAGAGCCAATGCAGGACCCCATCCCAGGACCCTGGGATCATGACCTGAGCCAAAGGCAGACGCTTAATTGACTGCGCCACCCAGATGCCCCTTAAAGTTCTTTTTTAGCTTAGTACCCCTAAGAATTCAGCTTTCTACATTCTAATATGTACCTACTGGTTCCCCAAAAAACTTGCTGAAACACTGACGCTATGGGAAGATGAGGCTTGTTTTGTTGCTGTTGTTGTTGGAGCCCAACACAGGACTTGAACTCACAACTCTGAGATCAAGAGTCGGGGGCTTAACCACTGAGCTACCCAGGCGCCCCAAGATGAGGCTTGTTTTTGTCCAGTGGCTTTGAGGACTCTGGCACACAGCTGACGGGCCCTGAGGACCTAGTTTTGAGGCCAAAGGACCAGGGACTTAACCTTAAAGATGAGGATGCCCCTTTCCGGTTGTGCATCCCTCCCACCTGCCCGCCCACACACTTGGTCCCCTGAGCTCTCGAAGCCACGCCTTTTCCGGCCTTGGCCCCACCCCTTCCTCCGGAGAAGGCCCGCCTTCTGGGCGCAATGCCCGCTGGGTCCTCGGGCACGTACCACCGGCGTCTCTGTGAGGGTGATGGGTCGGTGCTACCGGTTGGGCGCCGGCCTGTGTCAGCGCCCCTACGTGTGGGCCCCCAGGGCTCCCGGAGTGGCCTTCCGGGCACTTTGAGGGTTTCCCGCGGCCGCCGTCCCTGTGCGCGTCCCCGTCGGACCCGGCAAGTGGCGCGGTCCGGGGTGGGGCCTGCGGCGGCCGAGGGACGCGCCGCAGGTGAGCAGCGCGCACCGGGAAGGATCTGGGCCGCGGCAGCGGGCCCGAGGAGTCCGAACGGAGGACCAGGGATCCGGGGGCAGCCTGGGGCCGGCTGGACTGCAGCCGCCGCCTCGTGCGTCCTCCCCTGGGCCCTTCGGCCGGCCGGGGCCGCGGCGGCTCCCTCAGCGAGGGCTCCCTCGTCAGGGAGCTAGCCTCACCGGGGACGGACAGACAGACCCACTCCCGACTGCGACAGAATCCCTGCCCACCCCAGCCTCCCGAGGGAGCGCGCCCTGACCGCAGGACCGAGGGGCTCCGGGTCCCCTCCCCGGCAGGCCTCGCAGGTGCACGTCCCGGCGCGGGAGGGACTGACAGTGGATGGAGCGCCTCCCCCTCCCCGCGCTACTAGCGGCAGGGGTGTAGGATGCGGACGCACTGAGCCCGGGAGAGACGCTCTGCCCCCACGCGCGTGGCTGGCGCCAGAACGCGCACACACACCCCTAACTGGCCCACGCGCTGTCCGGGTGAGCGTCGTGCTGCTCCCCTCCCACCGGAGTCCAAGGTTGGCAGGCTCTGAGCTCCTAAGGCCCCTTTCCAGCCCGGGAGACGCGAACTCAGGGCCTTGCTTGCTCCTGACCGCCTCCCAGTACCACCGAAGCTGAGGTTCTGCATCCATCCTGGCATGCGGTCTTTCAGCGCCTGGCCCAAGCAGACACGGGGGCTGCTTGTGGCTAGGGTGGGTGGGACCTGGCCCTGACGTTTTCTTTGCAGGAATCGCCAGCCTCACCATGGACCCAGAGTGCTCCCAACTCCTCCCGGCTCTCTGTGCCGTTCTGGCAGACCCCAGGCAGCCCATGGCAGATGACACCTGTTTGGAGAAGCTGCTGGACTGGTTTAAAACAATAACTGAAGCTGGTAAGGGGGAGGGTGCTGCTGCTGACTGTCTCCTGGAGGCCAGAGGGTGCGGGGGACTCCCCTGTGCAGGGGGAAGGGGTGACCCCCTGGTTCCTTTCCTTCCCATCCTAGAGAGTCCCTCTGGCTAGTTAGGGACACATCAAGCTAAAGCCTGAGGGAACGAGCAGGGGACAGCTTGATCCTGAAGTTCTTATCTGCTTCCAGCCCTGATTCAGGCCTCTTCTTGTTCAGTTCAGGCTAGATGGCTGCAGAGGAACTTATTTTGTTGTTACTGTTGCGTTTATTTGTTTCAAGAAATCACTTTTTGTTATTCTGAAACTAATACGTGTTCTTTAGATAAACCTTGAACAACATGAAGGAGTAAAGAAAAAAATTAAACCACCATCAACTTTTTAATTTCTTCTCAGCCCTTTTTCCTAACACATCATAAAGCTGCGTTTTTCTTTTTAATTTTATTTATTGAGAGAGAGAGAGAGAGGGGACACTGGTGCAAGTGGGGGGAGGGGCAGAGGGAGAGAGAGAGAGAGAATCTGAGCAGACTCCCCACTGAGCGTGGAGCCCCACTAGGGGCTTGATCCCACAACCCTGAGATCATGACCTGAGCTGAAATCAAGAGTCAGACGGTTAACCGACTGAGCCACTCAGGCGCCCCAGAGCTGCATTTGTCTTATAAAAATGAAGTCACACCATAGATATAACATGGTGTCTTGCTTTTTCTCTGTTACCATTATGGTGGGAGTTTTCTCTGTCGAATGTGTTGATTGTATGGACTCCATGCTGTGTGAACGGACTGTAATTTATATAATCACACCCATATTATTAGATGTCTTTGTTTCTGATGTTCCTTAGTATAAATAACGTTGGCTTCTTATGTAAATCTTTTCACGTAGACAATCGATCTCTTGGCTGGTAGTGACCTTAGGATAGAGCCCATGTCGTTAATTTCTGCGGTTAGTTCATTTGGTTTATCCTGCTCTTTTCCTCTCCTTCGACTTGAACGTCTCGGTCTCTCTTCTCTAATACACACACGTAAGGCTGCACACTTCTCTGGAGGCTGCGTCCTGCTCGTTTTACTTTGAGGTGCTTTTGTCATTGTTTTGAGATATTTCACACTCTTCATTGTGATTTTTTTCTCCTTCACGCACAAGCGATTTAGAGGGGTATCTTTTAGCTTCACAATGTGGGGTTTTCATGTCTTATTATCATTGACTTTAACTTATTTTATCAGACTTAGAAAATACATATATTTTGATTTCTTTGTATCCGTCCAGGTTTTTACTGTGGCAGAGCGCAATTTTTTCTTGCTGCGTTTCTGGTATTTGTAGAGTCCTCACTTGCGGCCTGGGTTGTAGTCAAATTGTAAAACTTACTTTTAGATCGGTTTCTTTGAGACATAATTTACATACCAGGGAATTGACCCGAAGTGTACAACTGATTGGTTTTCAGTTCACACACAGGGGGTACAAGCATGCCGCAGTGTGATCTTGCAGCACGGTCCTCCCTTTAAAGGAAGCGGGGTGCTGCCCGCAGTTCACCTCTCCCCCGGCCAGCCTGTATTCCGTCGGCCTCAGCGCTCTGCACACTGCAGGCCCGCGGTGTCCTTACGCATTGGTTTGCTGGATTGTTTTTGAGATGGGAAGACCCTACCCTGGGATTGTGGATTCAACAGTTTTTCCTTGAAGTTCCATTTTGTATTTTCATTTACAAATCTCGAAGCTAGATAGGTCCGTGTAGGCGTAGACCGTTCCACCTTTGCACAGCGACTTTCTTCCGAAAGCACCGGTGATGCTTTTTGCTTTCAAGTCCGGTTTGTCGGCTGTTCCTCTTGCTGCAGCCGCTCTTCGAAGGCGGGAAGCTGCGCGCTGCGCCCTCACCGCTGTGCTCCCAGCCCTTCTGCCCCGTCCTGCTTCCTGCTTCCTGCTTCCTGCTTCCTCAGTTCTGGCTTGTTCTCAATTTAGTATGAGCAACTCTTGAACAGACGATCTGCTTCATTTGTCAAGTTTACTGTTCTGTTCGAACCTATGTTCTTTAGTATTTTTTTCAGAGCTTCCCATGCCGTGTCTTTGTTCCTTTTTCCTCCTCTTTTGCCCTCCATTGGATTGATAAAGCTTTTGTTTCTAAAATTTTTTCCTTTTCTGGTTTTGAAGTCATGCATTCCACTTATGTTCTTTAGTGGTTACCTTCACAGAAACAGGATTTTAAAAGTCAAAGTTAAAAAAAAAAGTCAAAAGTTAACTAGATTCTCTATCCGTTCCACCAACAGGAGGATCTCAGAGCACTTTAACTCCAGCCCAGCACAATTTTCATGTTATTATTGTCTAGAATTTTGATTGCATCTGTTTTTTGGTTTTTTTTTTTCAGATTTTTATTTATTCATTTGAGACAGATACAGAGAGAGAGCACAAGCAGGGAGAGAGGCAGAGGGAGAAACAGACTCCCCACTGAGCCGGGAGCCCGACATGGGGCTCGATCCCAGGACCTGGAGATCATGACCTGGGCCGAAGGCAGACGCTTAACCGTCTGAGCCACCCAGGCGCCCCTCTTGTTTTAAAACCCATCAAAACTTGTTTAATTTTTACAGTTGGTGCTTTTTTAGATTCACTGACGTGTTTCTTGGTTTCTCAGATTCATGCTTCTCTCTTCTTCATGCTGTTCTTTTTCCTTCTCACTGTACCACGTTCATTGGTGGTTGTGTCCACGAGGGCCTCTCAACGGGAAACTCTGCCAGCCTGTGCCCCACATTTCCCTCTGCCCACCCGGGTGCCTTTGAACCGCGGCGTTGCGGGGTATAGACCTCTTTGGTACCACATCTGGAAAAGGATGGCTGTTCCGTTCTACTTCCTTGCGTGTAGGACTCTTGGTGTAAGAAAAAGCATCCACTTGAGAGGTTAAGTGGTCTCCTGCTTTAATTTGCATTTCTTTTGTTGTAGTCAGCAGCAACGGAAGGCCTGTTCTGGTTTGCTGGGCCCTTGTGTTTCCTGTCCTGTCCCTTACCTGATGTGGAGGTGATGCCGGTTTGTGCCCTCCCATGGAGTTTGGGTCGTGACTCCTTTGTTGTGGTTGTTGCAAATATTTTCTTCCAGTGAGATTCCTAAACTTAACAGTGGGAGAGAAAGAGATCTGGGAATTGCCAGAAGAATGGTCCTTTGGGGGAGGCCTGGCTGGCTCAGTTGGAAGAGTGTGCGACTCTTGATCTCAGGGTTGTGAGTTCGAGCCCCATGTTGAGTGTAGAGATGACTTAAATAAATAAAACTTGAAAGGGGGGAGCCCCTGGGTGGTATAGTTGGTTAAGCGTCCGACTCTTTATTTTGGTTCAGGTCATGATCTCAGGGTCATGGGATCAAGCAGTTAGGCTCCATGCTCAAGAGGGGAGTCTGCTTGGCATTCTCTCTCTCCCTCTGCTCCTCCCCCACCCATGTATGCATGCGTACGCATGTGCTGTGTTTCTGTCTCAAATAAATAAATCTTTAAAAACAAAAAAGAACGGTCCTTTAGGGCAAGCTGCATCACTGTGCCCCAGTGACCCCCTCCCTGGCTGGGCCTGCCCCCAGGGTCCAGTCTCTTGTTGTTACAGGGGAACCCCTGCCTGGTGGAGCTGCTGTGCCACATGCTGAAACCCCAGGACCTGAGTTCCAGAGTCCTCGCCTTCTCACTTCGCCTCGCGGGGGTACTGGCAGCCCAGGAAGATTGCTTCCAGTATCTTCAGGTGAGCCTGGGTCCTCCTACCTGAGTGCCCTGCCGAGAAGTACATGGCTCACTTCTCTGCAGGTGCACAAAACAGTGGCGGCCTCCATGGCCCCTCGGTCTCTGAAGTGCGCTGCCCCATGTTGTGACTTGTACCACCAGCTTTTTATTCCTGAGTGTGATCCTTCTTTGAAAAACTGGCCAGGAATGATGTTGGAGTAAAAGGGTCAGATTTTTGGAATCAGAGCTGGGGTTGACTCAGCCTTCTGAGCCTTGGTTTCCCCCTGTGACAGGAGAGTTGTATGTGTCACATGGAACCGTCACGACGGTTAAGCAAGACCGTTGGTTTCCCAGTCAGCCCTGCTGGATGAATGAATGAGTGACTCGAGAATTTCTCCATAGTATTAAGGCATGGAGCTTGGAGAGGCCCCCCAGAGCCGTGCGTCTTACAGCTTTGCACACCCCTGCACGGGCACAGCTGGGTTGGTTAGGTGATGCCCAATGGGAGCATGTCTGGCCCTGCGATGGCATCTCTTGGCACCTCTCGGAGCCTCACCAGCTCTCAGGAAGGCACATCAACTTTCTCGGACCCAGTGTGTGCAGGGCCCTGGGAAGGCCATGGTGTGATGCAGTCGCTTGAAGAGAGGACAGTAGTGGGGAGGCATGTGTCCTCTCAGCAGCTTCGGGATGCCGTTCATGGGCGCCCCTCAGTCCTGCAGTGCACACGCCCCAGAGGTGCAGCCCGGCACAGCTTTGCTGTGGACCGACTTTCCAGGATGTTCTCTGGCAGCTCGCTATGCCAAAGTGTGTTTTGGGGCCTAAGTTTGTGCTTGCCGTTCTCCTGGGATACACATGCTCATGCACGGCTACCCGTGGTACTTTGCGGTTTGTAAAGCTCTTCAGGTTTGCAGGATCACTTTGATTTTATCCTGGTGGCTGTGGCCAGGCAGCAGACCAGCGGGCTTCATTTCGCAGATGAGGAGACAGGGGAGGCCTCATGTAGGAGCCCTGCGGAAGTGGCAGCGCCCACACTAGACCTGCAGGAGTCTGCCGCTGGCTGCCTGCAGGGCCGAGGGGCCTGGGCCAGGGATGGGCTCTCCGCTGCAAAGAGAGGCTGCTCTCCCCCACCACTGCTGTCCCCTCCCCGGGGCCCGTGGCACTGGGTGGCCTCCTGTTCCCTTCCCGGCTGCCCCTGCACAGATTCCTGGGAGGTCCCACAGCCCCACGGGCCCCTCCTCAGCCACAGCTGCTCTGCAGTCTCAGTGTCTAGGCAGGGGACATGCAGACGGACTGAGCAAGGCAGGGGCTGAGCCTCTGTACCCGCCCCATTGGCGAGGGGCTTTCACTTTGGGAGGGTCCCCCTTCGGTGACAAAGGCTCCCACAGGGGGCCTTCCCTGTGAACCACCAGCCATGGCGCCCCTCAGGGGCCCGTGGCTGCTGTAGAGTTAGACTCCTATCCTGAGCAGTCGGAGTCTGTGTCCGAGGTCTCGCTGTCCCTGGTCCTGGAGTCTGAGATGATCGGAGGGGTCCCTTGCACCTTGAGGGTCGGGCCGTAGCCAAACAGGATGCCCTGTGGCTTGGCCTGGGCACGACACAGGCTCTGACTGCCCTTGCTGTGGCACAGATGGGCTCGGAGCGAATGGCCGCACCAGCAAGCAGCAGCCTCGGTAAGAGGCAGCATCGGGTTTCCCACACACTGTGTTGAAACCCAGTAGTGAACGAGAATCTTACACCCTGGCAGGAAGTGTAGGACAAGGCACGATCGGACCGTGGGCGTCCCTAAGCCGGTGGAGCTTGAGTGGGGAGTTAGCCACTGCCAGCTGGGGTGGGGGGGGTCGCAGCCGGGTTGTAAAGTGTTCGAACAGGTGCGAGGAGTAGGGTGGCCGGACACAGGTCTGCTGGGGCATCCAGAGTAGGGGATACCCGGAGGAGGGTGGGTGCCCTGGTGGACCCCACAGCCCCAGCTCAGGAGTTCAGTAGGCTGTGGAGACCATCGGGGTCCTGGAGCCCAATGTCCTCGTCAGAGGTGGACTTTTGGAGGTAAAACTCATGGTACTGTTTTGGGGGGAGGACTTCTGAAGTAAACAACTAACAGGATTGATGAACTTTTATTTAAAACTAGTTCTTTTCCCAAAGCTGCCCCCTGGCAGGCAGACGTGGCCGTGCTGGGGGCCTCTGGGGCCGGCACTGGTGGTCACCTGGCACCTCCCAGAAGCGCAGCTGCCTGTGGGCTCCTCGTGTTGGCAGCGAGTGAGAAAGTCCCAGAGAATTGCCTTAACCCTTGAACGACAGAAAAACCGTCTCTGATCCACCTATCTCCTGGGACCGGGCCCAGCTCACACTTCCTTCTCTGCTTCCCAGCAGGGGGAGTTGCTGCCCAAGCTCTTTGGGGAGGCGGGACCCCTAGGAGGAGCCGCCTGGACCTCCCCCACCGTGCGCAGCGGCTGGATCCAGGGTCTGCGCTCCCTGGCGCAGCACCCCAGTGCCCTGCACTTCCTGGCCGACTGCGGTGAGTGCCCCTGCCTGCTCCGCCCTCGGCCTGTGGCCCTGCCGCATCTGTGGGGACCCGGGACATCATGGCACCTTGCTAGCCGCGTCTGTGTGTCTGAAAGTGGCTGTAATGTCACGCTGCTGTAAGGAGCACATGGGGGAACGGGGCGGGGGGCCTCGAGGTCACGGCAGTGTCCTTGGCTCACAGGGTAGATCCAGCAGTGGGGGTGACTTTGAAATTAATTAGGATCAAAAGCCTCCTTGCAAGGATCTAACGCTGCTGCCCCTGGAGCTTTCCCATGCAGGCTGCCCGACCTCTGAACAGAGGGGAGGCGGGGGCCCTAGTGGTGCCGGCTCTGAAGTCTGGCCATGAGAGCCGCTCAGTGGTTTTAGCATCTCTGCCCTCTCCCTCGGATTCTGTCCCAGCTGAAGCCCGTTTTCTTCTCTCCCTGCCCTGTCCCCTACCCCAGGTGCCGTTGACACCATCTTCTCCCTGCAGGAAGATTCCAGCCTGTTTGTGGCCTCGGCAGCCGGGCAGCTCCTGGTGCACATCCTGGGCTTGTCTATGCCGGGCCCAGCTGGGGGGCCCCCCAGCCTGCAGGCTGGTGATTGGCCGGCGTGTGCTCAGAAGATCGTGGGTCACATCGAAGAGTCCCTGCGCGCCACAGCTACCCCACAGATCACACAGGCTCTAAACGTCCTGACCACCACATTCGGGCACTGCCACGACCCTTGGACGCAAGTTCTGTGGGTGCGGCTGAGTCCGCTCGTGGCCGGTCTGCTGGAGAAAGACCCCGTCCCGGCTGCACACTCGCTCGTGGATCTTCTCCTCAGTGTGGCCCGGTCAGTTCCTCTGGGGTGTAGCCGGGGATGGGCCGGAGTTGGGGGTGCTGTTTCTCTTGGGAAGTCTTAAGGTAGCTGTTAGATCTGGGGCCACATCTTGTGGGCTCCCGCAGGGCACCAACCAGGGGCAGGGGAATGCCAGAGGGGGTCTGAAAGCCCGCACGCCTAGGAAGGACTCTGTCTCAGCTGGACATACCCAGTCCAGGGCTGTGGCAGTCGGGCACTACGAGGGCTTTGGTGGGCAGGACAGAGAACTGATTTACTTTCTGGGCTTCTCTGCAGCTCTCCTGGGCTGAGTTCTTCCAGCTGCGGCCTATGGGAGACTCTGGCTCGAACTCTGAGCCATCTGAGCCCCACCCAAGCAGGGCCGTTGGCGTTAGGGATCCTGAAACTGCAGGACTGGTAAGGATTGGGGCTTATGTCGTGTGAGGACAGGCAGAGAGGTCTCGGGCATGGCCCTCATGGTCAGGGAACTTTTGGGGAGCTCCTGAAACCAGAGAAGAGTCAGAGGCGGCCATCAGGGATGTAGTTGGGCCATAGTCTGGTTACTGCCAAGGCCTTGCCGGAGGCTGTGGCATCCACGTGCTGTAGAGACAGAGTAATGTTTTCAAACAAAAGCTTTGTAGGCTCCCCAAAGAGAAAACAGACTCGGGGCTGCTTCGCTCAGAGCAGGGCTAGATTTGTACCCAGGATCCGCTTGCTCAGCTGCCCTCTGCCCCCCTCCCCAGTGGCCTTAGCACATCGCCGGGGTGGATTCTAGGGGCCCTGGGATGATAGAGGGGGACCTAGTAGGCAGGAGTCGTCAGACAGCTTCCCGCAGGGAGAGGGCAGGATGCATGGCTCCAAAAAGATGGGAAGAACGAGGGCGTCTTTCCAGGGTTCTGGGCAGATGAGACGTGGTCATGTTGGTCCAGGTTGGGGGTGGACGTCGCCACAGGACCCACTCCCCAGAGGGGGGCTGGGGGTACAGTGCAAGCCTGGCTCTGGGCTCCAGGCTTTCCAGATGTTCAGGGAGAGGTAGTAGTCTGACGGGGAGGGCCGGGCAGCCGGCCCGGAGGGAGAATTCTGTGCTAGCTTAGCCTCCCACCTGACCCTGAACGCAAGAACGCTGGAGATGAAGCCCCGGGAACGCTCCCAGGAGGTGGGCCTCCCATCCCCCTGGCCCTCAGTAGGCACCGTCCATTGGAGCAGGTGTGGCCCATCCTTCGAGGGGCTGCTCCTGGGGCCTGGGGAGGTGCTTTCTAGCAGCTTCCGTGGAGTCCCCTGCTGGCAGCCTGCGTGCTGGTGGCCTGAGTGCTGGTCACAGTGCTTGCAAAGAAGCTGTCTCTCAAGAGGGTGTCTGGATCACCAGCACTGGCCTCTTTGCCCCAGACTTGCTGGGGATGTTAGCGGGGCAGCCGGCTCAGCCCAGGGTCGGGAAGCGGCACTCACTGTGTCCTCTGTGCTTAGTCCACAGGCACTGAGGGCCCAGGCCTTTGCTGTCCTCCTCCAGCCTCTGGCCTGTGTCCTTAAAGCCACGGCTCAGGACCCCGGACCCTCTGGTATGCTGCTTCCCTAAGGGTGGGCAGGTGCAGGAGGGCAGGCCACTGGGGTCCGGGGCGTGTCCTTGGTGTTGGGGCAAGTCAGTGGGCAGCAGGGTACCCAGCTCGCCACCCCTGCTGAGAGTGCAGGGGCCTGGGTAGGGGCTGTTGTCACAGGCCTGACTGCTCCTCATCTTGCGTCCCTACCGTGGGATGAACGGGGCAGCATCACCCCTGGTGGGCGTCATCCAGGTGGCCCGAGTAGCTGGGTGGTTACGTGGGCCTGCACCACATGGTGGTTCCCGACCCAGAATAGGCACACCGGCTGTCCCCCTGGATGCGTCTAGATTCTGTGACCAGGGTGATGGGGGGGTTGGCCTCCCCTGCCGTGACTGATCTTGCTTCAGCCTCGCGGTGTGCCGAGGATTAGCGAAGGGGACCCACGTGTGCCTAGTAGCCCCGTGTTGAGCATAGGGACCAGTGTCCTGAGCAGCGGGACTGGCCCAGGAACAGGCTGTGGGGAGAGCTGGGCTCCATGGCTCAGGAGCCCCGTAGGCAGGTTCAGAGAGCCCAGTTCTGGCCAGCCCATGTCACCGTGGGCGCGTCACCAGCCTCCGGTCCTGGTCCAGCATGCGGTGGCAGCTGCAGGGTGGGTGGCCGGCAGCGAGGCCTGCAGCAGCATGTGGCAGGTGCCCGCTGATTGGGCGCGGCCTCTGGCTTGGCCCGCAGGCGTGCTGGACGGTATCGTGGGTGACTCCATGACGGCGGACATGCTCCTCCCCTCCAAGGCGGCCTGTGTGGGGCTCCTGTGCCGGACCCTGGCCCACCTGGAGCTGCTGCTGCCCCTGGTGAGTGCGGCCCGGGCCCGAGTCTGCAGCGGCAGGGGGACTGGGGGCCTGCACTGACTGCCCCCTCTCTCCCAGCCCCAGCGCCCCTGCCCCTGGCCTCAGGCGCCCCTGCTGGGGGCCGCGGTGACCCTCCTGCAGCTGTGCGGGGGCTCAGCAAGGCCCACCTCTGATGCGGGGCGCCACCTCTGTGGACTCCTGCTGGGGTGCGTGCGGGTCCAGCGGGCGGCCCTCGATTTCCTGGGGACGCTGTCGGAGGGGACAGGTAAGGCAGAGCGCCCCCGCGGGCCCCGCTTGCCTGCTGCGCCGGGGCCGCCATCCTCTGTGCGTCCTCTCTGGGGGCGCGGGTGGGATTCGGCTGGCCGTGGGTCCTGTCCCCTGCTTTCCTCGGACTGACGCGCTCTTGTGCTGGGGAGGCTCTTGGAGGGGAAGGCTGGGTGCTTCCTCCATGTCTGTCTCAGGCCCCCGAGAGCTGGTGACGCAGGTGTTCGCTGTCCTTCTGGAATATCTCAGGAGCCCAGACTCCAGCCCCACGGTACAGGCACGGGGTGCAGGGGGAGAGAGGGGAGGAGGGGGAAACGTGTGGGGAGGACCCCTGCAGGCCTCTGCGGGACCGGAGGTGCTGCTTTTTTTTTTTTTAGATTGATGTAGGTAGAGAGCAGGGAGAGGGCAGAGGGAGAGGGAGAGAATTTCAAGCAGACTCTGTGCTGAGCGCAGAGCCCGACGCGGGGGGCTCCATCTCACGACCCTGAGATCATGGCCTGAGCTGAAACCAAGAGTCGGACGCTTAGCCAACTGAGCCACCCAGGTGCCCCCAGACTCTCTTTCTAAATTGAGGGGCAGCCGGCGGCTCGGGGTTTGACCCAGGGCCTAGTGGTGGTGAGGACTGAGCACCAGGGGAGCTGAGCCACGGAGAGCAGGGAATTCTCTATGAGAGTGGGGACTGGATCCAGACGGGCCCTGCACTTGGGATCCAAACTCTTTGTCAGCATTCTCTGCAAACATGCTCCTTGTCATGGCCCCATGGTGGCTGGGCTCTGGTGGGTGCAGGGTGAACGCCCCCTGCCATCGAGCAGGCAGTTAGAGGTTGGGACAGCAGGCCTGGTGGCTGCCTGCGCCTTTGAGGAAAGAGGGCCTGGAGAGTCTGTCCAGTGGTGGGGTTCCTGACGGGAGCTGTCTCCTCCTCCTGTCTCGTGACCCGGGATGTCAGCTCTGCCACTGCCTGGTGCTTCTGCCTCCCAAAAACGAAACCCAGGGCTGCCTTCTCCCTGCCCCCGGGGCCCCATCTTGTGTCACAGAGCAGGGACAGGAGCACCGGGTGGCGGACAGGGGCAGGCAGGCCAGCTCCCCCCTCACTGCTCCTGGCCCTGCAGCCTTGCTTTGCCTGCTCCAGGTTCTGAAGAAGGCCTTCCAGGCCACATTCAGGTGGCTCCTGAGCTCACCCAAGACCCCTGGCTGCTGGGATCTGGATCCCCATGCCCTGCTGTTCCTGAGAGGTAATCCGGGCCCTTCCCAGCTAAACCGAGGGAGTCCCAGGGGTGAGCAGTTGGGAGCAGGGCGGGCCTGGCCTGGGCCCCTCTGAGCTGCCCCTCCTGCCCCAGACCTGCTCCCTGTGCTGCAGAAGCGTCTGTGCAGCCCCTGCTGGGAGGTGAGGGACTCCGGCCTCGAGTTTCTGACCCAGATGACCAGACACTGGGGAGGTGAGTGCTGGGCGGGAGGGGGCCTGGCCTCGACACACCGGTTGTCTCTCGGTGGCTTTGGGAAGCAGATCACCGAGCCTGCCCTTGGAGAAGTGAGGGAGGAGGCTGCGGGCTCTGGCCTTGGTCACAGCCGGTTGTGGCCGCTTGGA
Source organism: Zalophus californianus (assembly GCF_009762305.2). Lineage (NCBI taxonomy): Eukaryota > Metazoa > Chordata > Mammalia > Carnivora > Otariidae > Zalophus > Zalophus californianus. The sequence continues at coordinate 112,045,439 of NC_045604.1, read as the reverse complement.
CCCCCAGGGCAGGCCGGCTTCAGACACGCGCTCCTCGCTTCGGAGGTACCCAAGCTCACCGAGCAGCTCCTACGGGATCCTGAGAGTTACGTCCGTGCCAGCGCAGTAACTGCCATGGGGCAGCTCTCCAGCCAGGGGTTGTGTGTCCCCGCCGCCGGCCCCGAGCACCCAGGGGGCCAGCAGGTAGGAGCCGGTGGGGCCCCAGGTAGCCCACACCTGGCGGCTGTCTTGATGCCCAGGGCCTAGTGGGTTGGCCACCCAGGGTCAGGCAGTCTGGGGCCAGGGTTCTGTCAGGGATGTTTCCTGAATCCCCGGCTCTTCTTCCAAGCGGCCCTGTCATTTGGATGTGGTCACCGCTGTTTGATGCACGAGCAGATGGAGGGCTGAGGGGAAGAGCAGGTTTTGCCCCGGACCTGCATGGCCGGGGGTTCTCTTTGGGGCGGGGGTTCTGTGCCCGGCCGCGGGGGCCCTGCCTGCCCCTCTCCCCTCCCACGGCCTCTCTGTCCTCCAGAAGAGCCTGCTCGCGGAGCTGCTGCACATCCTCTCCACGGACTCAGAGGGATTCCCGCGGAGGGCCGTCATGCAGGTCTTCACCCAGTGGCTCAGGGACAGCCATGCTGACGTGGCAGGGGACACGGAACAGTTTGTGGCTGGGGTGCTCCAGGTAGCCAGCCAGGATCTGGACTGGGAGGTCCGGGCTCAGGGCCTGGAGCTGGCGCTGGTGTTCCTGGAGCAGACGCTGGGCCAGCCCCGCTCCCACTGTCCCTGTGCCGTGACCCCGGCCGTGGCGGCCCCCGTCGGCCCGCTGGCCCAGGCCCTGCAGCCGCTCTGCCGAGTGCGGCTCTTTGAGTTCGCCTTTCGTGCCTTGTTTGACTGTGACCGACCCGTGGCTCAGAAGTCCTGTGATCTTCTCCTCTTCCTGAGGGCCAAGACGGCTTCCTCCGGCAGCCTGCAGGAGTCCCGGAGCAGCCCCCATGTGGCCTCCGTGGAGGCCGCCCTGCAGAGGTGGCAGGCGGGCGATCAGGCCCAGCCCCTGGGGGACCTGGAGCCCGAGGTCGTGCTGGCCGTGCTGAGGTCTCTGGACCTGGAGGGCCTTCAGGGGGCTCTGGCCGAGAGCAGCGACCATGTGGAGAAGAGCCCTCAGTCGCTCCTGCAGGACATGCTGGCCACGGTGGGCGTCCTGGGGGGGAATGAGGCCGACTGCTACTAAGGCAGCCCACTGGCGACATGCCCGGGCTCCCCCTCCCCTGTGCCACGTCCCTGCCTTGGGACCCTGTTGTCCTGAGAGCTCTGGCCAGCCGGGCAGCACGAGGGACCTTTTGGGGAGACCGGGACCAGGTGGGACCGACCAGGTTGACGAGTCCGTCTTGTTGTAAGAAGAAAGAAGTGGCTTATTTTTTACTCAAAATAAATGGCGTTTGGCAGTGCCGCTGGGTTAACCTGTGTTCTGACTGCCGCGGGGGTAGGTCCCGGGCCCAGTGGGGCTTTGGAGAAGCATCTGAGGAGGGATTTCTCTGCTGGACAACCACGTGCTTCGCGGGTATGTGTTGGGGGGTCTCGACCCACTGTGCCCCAGCGATGCCCAGACGTCAGAGAGACAGGAGCTTGGGCTGGAGAGTGTCTGGCCCTGGACTGTAGCCCCTGGTGATAGTGACCCCGGGTCGGACCAAGGCCGGGTCTCCAGCTTCTGAACCCCCAGGATCACCATACGCTCGTAGTGACTGAAAGCCTGCTGGTCTCAGCTGACCAGACGGGGAGAGCTGCTGGTGATAACGTCGGGGGGAGTTGGGGCCCGGGTCAGTGACCAGGCGGCCGTGTGGCTACACCCGGGCCAGCTCTGCCGTCCCCGGGCCGTGGGACCCTGGGCACGTTGCTCCCTCTTGGAACCTGTTTTCTCCTCTGTGAAACGGAGATTGTCCCCTTTGCCTCCCACAGGTAAGTGTCCTGGAGTTCTGAAGCAGCTGATATGGTCAAAGAAGAAATCTCGAGAAATTTAGAAACATTTTTAAATAAAAGTGAAAATACAACTTCGGGGAGTTCGTGGGATTACGCGGTGCTCCGAGGGAGGGCACAGCATTGAGTGCAGAGATGAGGGGCGTCTCAAACCAACAGGCTCTACCTTCCATAACTAGAAAAAGAACAGATTAAATCTAAGGCAGAAAGGAAAGAATAGTAAAAACTGGACTCGAGATCAGTGAAATTGAAAATAGGAAATGAGTGGAGAAAATCGTCTAAGCCAAAAGCTGATTCTGTGACGAGATGAGTAAGTAAGGTTGATAAGCTGACTATGGAAGAGGGTACAAATTAGGAGCCCCCGAAGGGAAAGTGGGGAGCTCACTGCAGGCCTCGCAGACACTGAAAACCTCCAGGAATAATGAAGGGGTCCTGCAAGCAGGTTCGGGCCCACAGACTTGACCTAGATGAGATGGGCCAATCCCTTGAAAGACACAATCTTGCCAAAACACACAGGAAGAAATACAGGATCTCAATAGGCCTGTTTCTGTTAAGGAAATGGGGTCAATGATCCGTAACTTTCTGAAACAGAGCACGGGGCCCAGATGGGTGTGCTGGTGAGCTCCAGCCGACACTCGAGGCAGTGAGCGCTCTGCCGTCTTCCAGAGCGCTCGTTCTGTGAGGCGTCACCCTGACGCCCAAATCAGAGATGCGCCAGGAAAGCGCTGGAGACCAGGATGCCACGAACAGAGATGGTAGGCAACGTCGACGCACCGGCAGGACGAATCCGACAAGGTAGAAAAAGCCCGACACTGCCACCCAGTGGGACTCATCCCAGGTGGGCAAGGCTGGGTCAGCCATCCCGTCCACCGGCTAAAGGAGAAAAAGCAGATGCGGAAAAAGCGTCTGATAAACCCTGTCCTGCCCCGTCCTGCCCGCAGAGGTGAAGGCCCCACAGCCTCTGCCTCCATCACAGAGACTTCTGGAGGGAGAGAGGTGTGTGGGGGGGGACCTGCTCTGGGAAGCTGCTGTGCGAGGCCGCTGGGGCTGTCCCGGCGCGGGCCCGGTGGATTCGGCCCGCCAGCCGCACCCGCGGTCACGTCCTGGCCCCGCCACTCACGGGCTGCTGTGTCCTGGGCGGGTCCCCTGCCTCCGCTGAGTTCCGTGTGGGCCGCACCGGGCAGTGGAGAGCCGACGGGGGGATGTGGTGTGTGGCTCTGTGGCTCAAAGACGGCGGTTGATACGTGTTAGCTCCTCACTTTACTCCGTCTTTAACTGCTGTGCCCCCGAGCTCGTGTGGATTGGCCTGCTCTCCTGCTCTGCCCACCTCCTTCCCCTGGCTTCACACACCACCCTCACGCTCCTGCCCAGACTTCTCTATGAGCCCTGGACCTGCACGCCCACTGCCCACGGGTCAGCTGCCCTGGGACGGGGCAAGGACACTGCACCCATCGTAACACTTTCCTGCGTCCGCTGCCTCTCTTGTGGGTTCCGGAGGCCGCCTTGTCATGGGTCTCCTTCCCCCCCAGGCTTCCCTCCCTCCAGTCTGTTCTCCCTGGCTGCCAGAGTGACCTGTCTAAACCTGGTCATTTTCCCTTCCCTGCCTAGAACCTGCCATGGCTCCCCGTTGCCAGCAGGCTGCACACAAGATCCTTTGGGCCAGGTGCCCATCAGCCTGTCCAGCAGGATCCCTTGCAGAGCCCTACCTTATTCTCCTGGAGAATCACTCACGGGAGACTATGTGAGTCACGGGCCGTGGCTAGATCTCTGGCCCTCTGTCAGGGTCAGCTTCAGCAGGCGGTCGGCGGCGGGCCTGGGAGCCCGCACATATAGCCAGCACCGCGGGAGAGCCGAGCGAGGCCCATCCCTGTTTGGGCTGTTCCTAAGATGTCATCCTGTCCCCATCCTTCTGGGGGTACGCTGACACCAAGTGTAGGCTCCGAGCTGGCGGCTGCTTCTTCCAGCATGTGGAGGTCCACGGAGCACGCTCCACTGTCCCCGACTCCCACTGCCCTGGCCAAGAGCTCACTGCCCGCCTCACTGCAGTTCCTGAAGGTAACCCGTCTTTTCTCTGCGGCTGCTCTTACCATTTGTCTTCTTGTCTTTGGGTTTCTGCAATTTTACTATTGTGTAGGTGGGGGGGGGGGGTTGTTGTTGTCGAATTCTTGGGATTCACTGGGATTCTTGAATCTGGATATTTTTCCATCAGCTCTGGCAAATTCTCACCCGTGCTTTCAGATGTCCCTGCTCCGTATTGTCTCGCTTCTCCTAGAACGCCAGTAAACATCTGCAATCGTGTTTGATTTCTCTGTGTTCCATTCTCTCTGTGCTTTTTGAGAATTTGTCATCACTCCGTGTAGCTTCTGCCGTGTGCTGGTACTTTCGAGCTTGCTCTGTGTGTCTTTGAACACAACAGGCTGTTACTGTGTGGCCTGTGTCTACACTAGTCGTGGTGACACCAGCTGCTTATCAGGCACTTAAGAGGTCATGGCTGGGATACCGAGTTCCCTCACTGCTCACAGAGTGTTCCTCTGCAGGGCAGCTTTCCTCCCGGCGCTGAAAGGGGACCCAGGCCCCTCTGTTCTGGTCCTAAGGCTCCTGAGGGTTTGGGTCCATGCCAGGTGTGCAAAAATGAGAGGAGAGCACGAAGGATCCAACAGCAGCGGCTTCGTGGGCAGGGTGCGGAAGGCACACGTCACTACGCATGTTCCCTGGCCCGGGCTTCAGTCCCGTGGCCATGCCCAACAGCGCCGCACTCTGGGGGGCGTGGGGAGGCCGAGCATGGTCGGGGGAGAGTGACTGGTGCCAGCCAGCCAGGATCTGCCACAACGTGTGACAGTCCCAGGATCCAGGTCTGTCTCGGTGCCTGCCCATGGCACCTCATTTCCGCCTGTTGTTGGCTGCTAACCGTGCGCTCCCCACTGGCTTTCCACCTGGAGGCCTAGGATGAAGGGGAGCTCTCCTAGGGAGGAGCTCAGTGGGGACCAACCCCAGCGCACGCTCACGGCTTGAACCTGGGAGCTCCGCCCCGCTGACGTGGCCCTGGGTCTGGAGTGGGCTCTGGGACTTTGAGGAACTGTGGTCCTCTTGCTGTTACTTCTTCCTGCACGAGGTCACTCTGGTGCGCCTCCCTGGGGTTCCCAGCAGGATCAGGGGGCAGGTGCAACTCTGATCCGTTCCCACCCGAAGAGCGTAGCCCTTCAGGTTTTCAGTTTAGGGTGAAGTGGGTCTTCGTGGGCAGAACTGGCTCTGACTTCTGCCCTCTGACCCCATGAGTGCACCCAACAGGTCTTGGCAGGTGTTGACAGATGCTCTCTGGACACAAGGGTGCCAGCCAATCAGAATGGACGTTGGCTGGTGTGTCCAATCACGGTGCAGCAGCTGACCGCGAGCACTGTTGCTATGCAGATTTCTCTTCCCAGGGAGAGCAGGCTAGATTATCTGGGCCACCCATGTCACTGCAAACAGGGAGATCGTGGGCCCTAACACCACCTGGAGGAGCACGGAAGTGCTCACGGGAGAGTGGGGAAATTGCACTCTCAGACACAAGCCCTCCGGGGGACTCAGCTCAGGGAAGGAGGGCAGATGCCCGGTGGGGCCGGAGCTCTGAGACGCAGTTCCCGCTGAACAGAGACTGAAAAAAGTCACGGCATCTCTGACCCACTAGCATGTGGTTACCCAGGAAGTGTAAGGTTTCCACACAGGTGTCCACGGAGAGGAAAACTTAGAGAATGAAAGGTCTGATCCAGCCGGGTCCTGTGACCACCTGGGAGCTGGGACTAATAAAGCCGCCCTCTGTGTGCTGCTGGCTCCTGGGAGGCAGAGGTGGGCCTCACACATGTGTCTCCATCGCTAGGTTCTAGCACTGGGCTGGCGCATAGTAGGGCTGTGTACTGCCCACACACTCTGGTCTGGTCCTCAGCATCTGGGGGGCGGGCGGTGAGGGTGCTCAGCATGTGCTGACTGCATGAGATTGGGTGGCTGGTGGCCAGGGCCCTTGGAAAAGTGTGTATCAGTTAGCTACTGCTGTGTGACAATTCCTTTCTAGCCAGTGACTTAAAACAACAGCATTTGGTTGTGTCTGAAAGGTCTGGGGGGCCAGCCAGGCACTGCTGCTTCTCTGGGCTTGCCCTCCTGCATCTGGGCTCAGCTAGGGACTTGGCCGGGGGCTGGCTGTTCCGGGGAGGTCTCAACGGGGATGGCTCAGGCCCCCTTTGTCCTCGCACCTTCCAGCAGGCCAGCCGGGCTTGCTCTCATGCTGTTGCTCCAGCCCAGAGAGAACAGGCAGAGGGGGCCTGAGCTCAGCACTGGTACAGTGTCACTCCTGTCACCTTTTAGTGGCCAAAGCAAGTCACGAGACAGGCTCAGATGCGAAGGGCACACAGATGGTTCTGGGAGGGATGGAGAATTGGGGATGCCTTTGGGGTCGATCTTCTGCAGAGGGGGAGCCCTGAACCCTCGCCCCATTGAGCCAGCCTCTAAGAGCAGGGGAGGCTGGGCCTTTCTGCTCCCAGAGCTACTGACCCGCCTGGGATGGGCCTTCGGTGGGCCAGTGGGGACAATAGTCCAGCCTCAGGGCACGACCCCAAGTCCTTTGTGAGCCAGGCCCATGCCCAGGCACGGCAGCCAGCACGGGAAGTTTGTTGAATGACTGAATGACCGAGTCAGCTCCCGTAGTATGTAGCAAAAGGAAATCCTGAACTTCCTTCTCCGGGTGCAAGCCTAGTCTGGGGCTGGTGGGGGGGGGCATCTCTACTCAGGGGAGCATGCCCCCTGTGCCTGCCTGGGAGCCCGAGGCCAGAGACCTCGGGCCTCGTCCCCTCCGTGGAGACTGTGTTCCCTGCACTTGTCTGTTCCTGTCAGAGCCAAGATGTGTCGCCATGGAAACCGCCTGGCAAACACGCCGGCAGGCAGAGGCGGCAAACAGCAGCTCGGGCGCCTGTTGCAGTGAGGGTGGTGGGGATGGCATGAGCGAGCGAGCACGCCTGGCTGTGTGTGTGCGACCCGTGTGTGGGGGGGCAGTGAGGGCTCGGGGCAGCGTGCGGGGAGGGCTGTGGCCCGGGCATGCACTGTGCACGCGTGCAAATGGAGGCAGGTGTGTCCACACGCGGGCAGGGCGCGTGCAGGGGTGGGGGCTGACGTGCTGCGATGCATGGCAGCGCATCCACCTGGTCTGAGCGCTCAGTAGGAGCCAGGCGTCGCGCTGGATGCGGGCGGGAACGCGACAGATGTGGCCGCAGCGCCCCGCCCATGGCACGCCATTCCAGGCCGAGGACAGCCGCTGAGCAGGTAGGCGCGTGTCAGGAGGGCTTCTGTGAAGAAGTCGCCGTCGGGCTAAGCGTGGAGTGGATGTCGTCCCAGCCAAGCGGGGATGGGGGCTCCGGGTAGAAGACCCTGCCCGGCCAGGGCCTGGAGGTGGGCTGGGTGGGGAGGGCAGCAAGGGGTGGTGACCGGAGCGCCTGGGGCCCTGCACGGGTGGGAAACCGGGTGGGGGTTGCAGGATGCCTTCTAGGCAGAGGGACCCCGGAGGGTGAAAGAGGGTGGTGTCTGGGACGCACAGAGCCGGGGGTAAGTGTGGGACATGGCGGGCCAGGTGGCCACCTCAGGGGCTCCGGGGGAAGGCTGGGCTTTAAGAACAAGGGGAGTCCTTGAGAGGCTTCGTGGGGCTCAGGGCTTCATCCAGCTGCGGGTGTGTGGCTTGGAGGGGGCCCCAGGGAGGCCTGAGCCGTCATACAGGTGAGGCCGGGCAGCCTGGCCGGGGCGGGGGGGTGGTCCGGAGATGGTCTGGAGGTTGACCAGAGGCTCCCTGGTGACGGGGGCGGTGAGGGAGCGTCTACTGGGATGGGAAACGCTGGGGGAAGTGGGCACAGGGGGAAGGCTTGGGTGTGCACCTGAAGGTGAAGTGCGTGCGGCCCCCAGGCCTGCCCCAGGAACGCGCAGAACACGCTCGGAGCTCAGACAGGCCGGACCCCACCGCTGCCCGGGGCCCCAGCTCCAGCAGCTCCGGCCCCTCCGGGCGGGGCGGGGTATGCAGCACCCGGAAGAACGCAGCCCCGGGTGGGACTTCCTGGCACTCAGGGAGCGCGCCCGTGTCCTTGGCATCCACCCCCAGCCGCTGTAGCTCTGGGGCCGGGTTGCAGGTGTGGATGTAGCGGGGGCTCACGGCCTCGCGGGGAACGAGGGCCCCGCAGCAGGACCGACTCGCTCCGCAGCCCTCCCTGCTCTGGCTGGTGAGAGATGCAGGCTGGGTGCCTCAGGAAGGCCCTGTGACACCGGCTCCCCACACCCCCGCAGCCTGGTCGTGTCGGGCTGATTCTGGCCCCACTTGGGACCCCTCCCCTGCCACCCTCCCTGACTGAGCCCCTCCTCCTGGGCTTGCTTGGAGAAGCTTCTGGACCATGGGGTCCGAGGAACTGAAACCGGCCACAAAGCTGGCCCCCTCCCCCCAGGTAGGGCTCGGTGTGGCCAGGCCTCCCTCCTCACCGGCCTGCTCAGAGCCGCCCACCCGCCTGGGGTCTGCTCCCCCTGGACTTCGGGCCTCCCCAGGCTCCCCCTTCAGGGCGGGGGTGGGGGGCAGGCACACCTGCCAAGTAGGCTGGAGGACATCCCAAATCCTGACCACGTGGCCTCACGTGGGCCTCCTGGCAAGTCACCAGACCCTAAACTTCGAGGCACCGTGTGCAGCAGAGATGCGTGGAACTGAGCGGTGTGTGCCCAGGCTGCCTTGGGGTCAGACGCCTGCTGGAGTATGGAGCATGGCCCATGTTCCTGCCCCGTCAGCGCTGATGGCCCCCCGAGCTGCACGAGGCTGCTGATTCTGGTTGGGGAAATGGGGCTGGCGGGGAGAACGGCCCGTCTGTCCGGAGCACCACCCCCCCCCCCACCGCCCCCACTGTCACGCTGGGCACGGGGCCGTCTCCGTCCTGGGAGCACCTGCCCTGCTCCGGGCCCCAAGGGTGGAGCTGTTGCGGCTGCTGGGGCCCGGACCAGGGGCTGTGTGGTCCCTGGAGCCCAGGGGGCCACCTCCAGAGTCCAGGTGACCCTGACAGGGACCAATGTCGCCAGGGCATGGGGGCTGCCTTCCCTGGAGGGGGCGTGTGCTCCAGCCGCGTGCCCACCGGGTTTCTCTGTGTCTCTGAGAAGAGTGCGGACTCTCTCCGGTGCCCTGACCACCCCAAACCAGGAGAGGCATGAGGATGCGCCAGAGGGAGACAGACTCGGGCGGAGGGGACATTGGTCAGAGCAGTCCCCCCGGGCCCCCACTCCCCCCGCAGGCTTGGCCGAGCCCGTGGGGAGCGGTCCTCAGTGTGTGGCCCCAGCCAGCCTGGCTGCCCTCTGCGGGGCGCAAGGGCTTTCTGAGCCTGCGTCGGAGGGGATACTAATCCGGAGCTTGGAGGGTGGCCCCCCGGGCTGGGCCCTTCTGGCAGCCCCAGCCTTGCTCGGCCCCTCACGCCCACCTGTGCCACCTCCAACCCCAGGGGCTTCTGTCCTACCCCCCCACCATGCCTGAGAGGGCCCTCGGTCAGCCCCGAGCTGGAGGTGAGGGGCCGCGGCTCCAGGAGCTGGGAGTCCCTGGGCGCCCAGTGTGGGCTGGTACAGGGTGGGCGTTCGGGCGGGCGGTTCCAGTCTGGCAGGTGGTTGGGGGGACGTTAGCTTTGCCTTGCGTTTCTCCAGCGAACGCAGCTCGGCTCCAGGAGCTGCTGGGCCGGGAGGCCTGGGGAAGCTGAGGCACGCGCAGGGAGGCCCTGAATCCATGTCCCTGCCCCATTCGAGATGACCCCAAGTCCCGTAGGCCAGCGCGAGATCCTCCCACGGCCTGGGCCTGATGTTCAAACCTGAGCATCACCTGCCTCCCCGGCGCTGCTCCCAGGTGACATAGTGAAAGACATGGACGCCCCTGCCGGGGCCATCGGTCCCTTGCCTTTGTTCCAGGGCCCTTGACCACCCCCCGCCCCCCATGTAGCCCTGCTGCCCTTCTTGAGCCCTTCACCTCCCCTCCAGGACGTGCCTTTCCCCCGAGGCCCCGCCCACTCTGAGCTAGAGTCTCTCCGGCTGGCGGGACCCCCCTCTGCCCCAGAGCCCAGCACCCCTCATCCCCGTCATGTGGCACAAGCTCCGCAGACCCGTCCTCGGCGCCTCCGTCTCCGGTCTCCGCGGGGCTCTGTCCGCCTTCGCCGTGCCTGGTGTCCTGGGACAGAACAGCCCAGACGGGCCTGGCCTCCGGCCCCCCAGCGCCGCGCCCGGTGCACCGCAGCTGTGTAAGCGTTTGCTCAGAGGCTCTCGGGAGGGTCCTTCCCGCCGCCTTCAGCTCCTGCTGGCCCTGGCGTGCCGCGCTTGTGCTCAGAGCCTCCACCGCAGCCTCCGGGGTCGCCTAGCCTTCGCCCAGGGTCTTCTACGCTCTGTCACCGAGACGGACACCTGCCACTCTGATCCAGGGTGATCTCATCTCGAAATTCTTACCTTAATTCCTCCTACAAAGACCCTTACTCCCAGTGAGATCCCACTCTGAGGCCGCAGGTGGGTCTCTAGCCAACCCGCTCCCAGGAAGCAGGTGCAGTGAGGTGAGGGAGCTTCCCCAGACCTCACATCTGTCCAGGCCAGAGGATGGGCAGTGAGCACGGAGGTGGGAACGGTACCCTTTTGACTATGTGGCTGAAAAGACAGGGGACCCCCACGTCACTGCCTGTTTCTAGAATTGGCTCTAACGAGGTGACGTCACGGGCGAGGTCTGGGGTCTGAGGCCAATGTGCCCCGGGGGCAGCGCGGAGGGGGCCGGTGGGGAGGCGGGTGTCCACGGAGCCGCTCTCGGGTTCCCGGGTCTCTGACCCCCCACAGGCAGAAACCGGACACCCTCCCTGCACCGCACGTCCAGCGTGTCGCCCGTGAGCCAGACTCTGTGCAGATTTATCCCAAGGGGGAGAGAATCGGATACGCGTGCCGCAGAGATGCATGGAAATGAGATTAGCACAGATTATACACACGTAAAATAGTGAGGAAACTGGGGGAAAAAACACAGAACACCCCGACCCAGGTGAATCATCCACGAAACACAGCGCACACCAGGTGGGGACGCCGGCTGCTGGTTGTTGTCAGGGAAGGCGCTTCGCGTGCAGCCGCCCGCGGGACGGGACGTGTGGCGTAAACCCCTGAAAAGCAGATTTAGACACGGAGAGAAAAATCATTTGCAGGACGTCGGGCAGAAAGTTGAGAGATGACCTCTCAACGGTCTTCTTTGTTTTCCTTCATTTCTCAGAATTTTCCAAATCTGCTACAATGGACGTTTGTTGTCACATCCTTTCTTACGGTTTAAGCAACAAACTCCCATGATGACCAATCCCTCAGCCATCCGTGGGGGTACTTGTCTCCCCGGCGGGTGGGCGGCCGGCCCGGGAGGGCCTGGGAAGCCAGCGGCCCCGAGCAGGGCAGCACCGGGCTCAAAGGGAGCCCTCACCATAGAGGTTTCCGGAAGGAAAAGGGCCGCTTGGGGGGAGAAATTGGAGCCGGAGCGGTAAGGCCAGCCTTCGGACGGGGGCTCCTCTCTGCACGCGGGGCCCGCTCCCCGCTCGGGGTTGTGGCGCGGGGGCCCTGGGCGGAGCGGGGTGCCGCTCTCGTGGCTGCTGGCTGTGGGGGCCCATCGGCAGCCGGGCCGCCCTGGACGCGGGAGAGGAGGTGGCCCTGGCTCGGGGTGTGTGCCTTGAGAAGGGAGCCCCCCGGCCGGCTCCCCCTGACACCAGCCCCAGCTACCCACCTCACCTGTTCCCTGTGCTTTCGGGGTCCCAAGCCAGAGCCCAGCGCCGTCGGGACTCAGAAGAGCGGCTGCTTGAAGTGGCGGGTGTGTCTGGGCCCCCCACATGGGAGGCCGGGCTGCACTGCCCAGTGTGCCCTGTTGGACTGCTCCCGTGCTTCCCTGGGGGACGCACGCGCGGGGCCGCATGACCAGACTCTGGTCCGGGGCGTCCGTGTGCGGTCGGGGGGGCCGCTGATAACCTGGGGCTGTGGGGCTGGGGCTCCTCCTGGGAGGAGCGCCAGGGAGGGGCCTCCGGGCTCCCGGGTCTCTCTTGGTTTGGGGAGCTCAAGGGGCACTGCATTCGCAGCCGAGAGAGGAGTGGGGTCCTGGGGGCCGTGTGGGGGCCCAGGCGTCCCCTGAAGCCAGAAGGGAACCTCGCCGTGTGGGAATGTCGTGCCCCGGCTGTCCCCGGGGTCCTTCCCCAGCTGTGCAGAGGCCCCCACCACACCTCCGGTGTCCAGGCTGGGGCGGGCTCGGAGCGCTGAGGGCACAGCTGCTCCTGTGAGCGCCAGGAGAGCAGTTCTCCCTCGTTGTTAATGGGATGCCAGCATCTGCTGTGGGCTCTCTGCACGGTTGATGGGACCGTCACCAGGGGCGAGGGCACCTCCTGCCCCCACAGCCCAGACTGCAGCCCTGGCCCCTGCCCCAACATTCTCCCCGACCGCATTCTAGAACATTCTCCGTCTGCACTCCTGAGCTCCTGTGGTCGCTCATTCCTCCCGTCACACCACATTCCCTGAAAGAACGGTAGGGGCCCCCGTTTGCCCGCCTGCCAGTTACCCTCAGCCCTTACCACCACTCGACAGGACAGCTTCGTCCAGGGGGGGCCCCAGAAACCTGAGAGCCCCGCGCAGAGGGCGCCTCCCAGTCCTCCCTCCCCGATGCCCCTCCTGGGTGCCCTCCTGGGTGCCTCTCTCTGGGCCACTGCAGCGCCACCCCGCCCCCACCACAGTGCTTCTCCCTGGTCCGTCCTGCACACGTGGCCACGAAGGGGTGCGGGTGAGGGTGTCGGGAGAGGTGCGTGTCCACAGCACACCGGCCTGTGGTCCGAACCCAGGGTCCCCCCCATCTCCCCTCACCGTGGCCAAGGCGTCCTAAACAGGTCTCAGACTTCGTACCCCCAGAACTCTGGTTTTTTCCTGTTAGCAGTTCTCGTTGTGAGATCTGGCACACTTGCGAAGGAATCATGAACCCCATCTTCCTAATCTGAGTGTGGAGCACGGCCCTGTGGCCAAGCATGCGGAAGCTCCCGGGACTCCAGGCCAGGGTGGGGTGCTCCTTCCTGCTCAGAGGGGTGCCGACGGGTGGGGTGATGGGGGCCAGGCCGGAGCCCAGGAGGGCACAGGGTGGCTCATGGCCAGAGCAGGCCCCGGTTCCCGAGGAGGTGGGCTGCCTTGGGAGCTTCTGCTGCCCACACCCACCCATTCTGGGGATATCTTAGGGCTCCCCAGCCCGATGCTTCCGGGACAGGTGGCCTGAGGGCCGCCGAGGGTCAGCCAGGTGACATGGCCCCAAACCATGGGCTGCGTCTGTGCCCTCGGCGTCCCGGGCTCGGGGGTGCCGACGGGCCCGGAGGGTCGGACCGAGACTTCACTCCCTCCCAGTCCGGCTCAGGGGTGGTGCCGACTGAGGTTTGAGGGAATATGTGACCGCAGTTGGACACGAACGGAAGAGCTAGAGTCGGTTACGCTTTTATTTGACGGTATAAAGTGTTTCTCCACCCAGCAAATACCGACCACCTGCTATGTCCCAGGCACTGACGCAGATTTCAGGGACAGACCGCTCGTGTCCCCGCGTGGATTTATGACACAGAGGGAGGGATGGTGAGCAGGGAAACCGGGTTCAGCCTCACACAGTCGTACGAACTACAAACTGGACCAGGGTGAGCCGGGGAGCGCGGGAGGGGTCTGTGCACCGTGCGTGGTCAGGGAGGCCTCTGCAGGGCTGCGTGAGCCAGAGAGCAGGCGCGAAGGCCACATGGGGAAGAATGTTCCAGATGAGAACACAGAGACCCAGGAGGAAGACCACAGTGACCACGCCGGGTGACGTCTGGAGCCGCGTGAGGTCAGGACGAGAACTGGGGTTTGGGACGAGACGATGCGATGCACCTTTGGAGCCACACGGACCTCGGTTTCTGTCTCTGGGACCACTTACGGGACCACTTACTCCCTGAGCCTCCGTTTCCCCAACTGCAAAATGGGATGGCAGTGCTTTCTGCCCTGCTGGGTTGGCGTAAGCATTACCCGAGCTGACCGCATCATCCGGCCCCTGGTCCGGCGCCTGGAGGACCCGCGCCCCCGAGGGACGTTCAGCGCGTCCTGTGCTGCTGCAGGGGTGCACGTGCTGAGTTCCGAGGGACTGTCACAGAGGCCCTGTCTGGCCGGCGCTCTGCAGGTGACATAGCTGGGGGGCAGCCCCGCGGACCAGGACCTTTGGCGTCTCCGTCTTGCAGGTAAGGAAAGAGCTCAGATGGGAAAGGACTTTCGCTGGCCTGGTAGCCCGAGGAGCGAGTCTTCGGCGGCCCCGCCGCGCTCTGGAGACACGCAGCGAAGCTCGGGCAAGCACCGATCCAGGGACAGCAGAAGGGACCTCTCCTCCGCCTGCGTCAAGACCTGCCCAGCCCCGCGGGAGTGGCCTGTGGCCGTGGCCTCCCGGGAACCGCACACCGAAACCCAGTTCCCGAGGGGGAGACGTGGCCCGTGGGAGCGGCGGGACCACGGCGCTGAGGGTGCCCCTCTCCTGGGAACGCGCGGGGCCGGAGACCAGGCCGCCCTCCCTTTCACCTCCCAGGACGAAGGGCACCTGGGCTGCAGGCGCGGGCCGGTCTCCGGGGAATCACGGTGCTCACGCTCCCAACGCAGCGCCCCGGGGTGCAGCGAGCGGGGCTCCGCCACCAGGACCTGTCACTTTCCCTGCCTGCTCTCCATTTTTCGTCCATAAAATGGGGACAATAGAGCTCAGGCTCGTTGAGAGGCTGAAATGAGGGAATACGTGCAAGGGCACTCAGTGCCTGGAACAGAAAAATCCTGAAAAATCATTCCATTCTTTCAGGCGACCGCCAAATGAAGGGGGAGTCTCAGGGGGCATGATGACAGAACTGGGTGTGTGTCATATGCTGGAGTTGTACCCCCACATTACTGGGGTACCTGATGCCTGAGTGCACGCTTACCTGCCTCCCCTGGGGCCTTCCCTGGGTCTCGCCGGCTTACCTCTCACCTGTTGGGCTTTAGGAGCTCAGGCCCCTCCCCCACCCTCTCCCAGGTGTTTCTGGGAGCGGCACGGTGTCCCGGGGGTGCTCTGCAAGAACTCAGCAGAGGTCAGTAGCCGTGCCTGGGGCCCGGAGCTCCTGCCGGCCTTCTGCCCGCTGGTGCCTGGAGCCGTGGCTCAGACCGCAGCAGGGCGCAGCCTCCGCTCCCGCCTGGCGGCCCCATCGCACTTTCCACCCCGTCCCACCTCAGTCGGTCCCTGCCCCGGTGCTGACGTCATGCCGGGACCTCCTCGACTTTCGTGGCCCACGACAAGTGCCCTCGCTGCCCTCGGCCGTGCGGCTCGTGCCGGTTCCCGAGGGCGCGGGGCTGCGAGGTAGGGATGCGGCGGCACGGAGGCCACGAGCAGCACGCGGGGGGGGGGGGGGGGGAGGAGATGGTGCGGTGGGGAGGCTGGGGGCGCAGAGACGCAGCGGGACCAGGAGGGGACTGCCACGCGGGGTGGCCGCGCAGGTGGCACCGGACCCAGGGCGCAGCGTCCCGGCCGGAGTGCCCTGGTGGCGCTGCAGCGCGGGTCCGGTCGTGCAAGCCCTGAGGACGCCCTGGCGGCAGTCGTACCCCCTCCACCCCGCTTGGCCCGCGGGGAAACGGAGCCCCCCCCCCCCGCCCCGTCCCCCGGGGCAGGAGGTGGGAAGCGTGCGGGGACAGCACGCCAGGGCGGGTTGGTGCAGGGCTGTGCTCCGTGCTCTGCGCCCGGGGCCGGACTTGCCAGCCAGCCCTGCAGAGGGGATGCCCTGCCGTGCAGGGGGTCGGGGGAGGGACGGGGCCGTCCGCGCCCCAGGACAGGGCGGCCCTGGGGGAGTAGCAGCGCTCAGGGGGAGGGTGGAAAGTGGGCATGGAGCCCCCCACCGTGGGGTGGGAGGTACCCCGAGAACCTGACCCCACGCAGCGCTCCTCCGCCACCTGCTCATCAGGAGGGGCCTCAGGGACCCCTGTGCTGCTGGACAGGGAGGCTCGGCTGGCTGCTACACCCCCCAGGAAAGCAAGGCAGCAGGAGGGACGCGGGGTGTGGGGTTGTTCAGAGATGCCGAGGTTAAACGCGCTGCTGGCATCCGGCATCCAGACAGGGAGGATCACAGGGAAGGGAAGGGTGTCGGACTCCAAGCGAGGGCTCAGGGCTCGCCGGTGAAGGTAGCTGCGACAGGAGACCCAGGTCTGACACGCGGACCTTCGCCCCTGTGGTCTAAGCCCCGGGTTCCCTCTGAGCAGCGTGACGCCCCAACCCATCACCACCCCTTCTGCGTGGAGCTGCTCTAGACGCCCCGAAGGCTCGCCCCCAGCTCGTGAATGGCTCGTTGCAGCTGCTGGGATGTTTGCAAGGCGTACTCAGAGTAACAAGAGTAACAAGTATTCAGAGTAACGAGCGGTAAATGTTGGCAGCTGTAGCCCATGTGAGCCAAAGCTCCTGGGGGTCCCCGTGGTCTGTCTGCATGAGAGGCCCCAGGGGGGGTCACGGGCTGCACGCGGGGACTGGCCAGCCTCCTTCGGGACCGCCGGCCGTGTCTCCCCGTCCTCTGGCGCCTGGGTCCGTGCCCGCAGCTCCTGGACGCGCACCCTCTGGGCCCTTCCCATGCCAGGGGACTCAGTTCCGTGAGGACGGCTGAAATGAGTCTGAGGTTCACTGTTGGGGTCAGAGTCACACCTGGGACAGACGTGGCAGGGCCCTTGGGTGTCCGGTACGAAGAAGGCATTCTGCATTTCGTGGGGCCGTGCCTGAGCTAGGGGCGTCCGGGGGCCGTGAAGCCCAGAGCGGAGTGTGGGGGGCATGCGGGAGAGCGTGCTGCCACGCAAGCCCCTTCAGGGGTGGGAGGAGGGCCTGGGAATGAGGCCCAGAGTGAGGGGCACGGTATCGGGAGGCAGGAGAGCCGCCTCTGAATCCTTGGAGCTGTGCATCCCTGGGGCAGCTGTCTTCCCCTCTCTGGCCTCAGTCTCCTCGGCTTATGAGGTGGGTGAACACTGGTAGCTACATTTCAGGTAGTTGCGGGTTCAGATGAGGTGTCAGGTCAAAAACCGAGCTTGGGGTTCACAGGACGGAGGCCCTGTGCGGGGGGCCGGGGAGTGGGCTTGGCGGGGGGTGGTTGTCGACTGGGGCTGGCTCAAGCTACCTGTGACACAGCTCCTCCTGAGTGTCCAGAAGAGCCGGGCTGCCCCGAGAACTAGTTTGTGGGGGTGCTCTCAACGACGGAACGATCCTGAGCCGGCTGGGACACTGGGGGAACGATTTAGGGGTAACCGCTGGTGGGAAAGCGTCACAGTCTGGCTGGGTGCCCCGAGGACAGGCGCTTGCGAGCAGAAGGCCTGGGGAGAGGCAAGGGCGCGGGAGCGGGGTCCCTGGACCCGCGTCCACAAATAAGCTGTGAGTGCGCATGGTGTCCGGTGCTCAAGGCAGTCACCCCCCCATCCCCCGCCTGGGGTGGCGTCTCCTCCCTCCTGCTTGGTCCAGCCACGCGCCGAGCAAGGTGGGCAGGTGCTGCCAAGCCCACTGTGCCTGGGGGACACTGAGGCACAACGGGGTTAAAGGTCAGAGGGCCGCGTTCATTCCAGAGCCCAGCTGGTGTTCAGGCACTCCCTCATCAGGGGTCTCCTCAGCATTCTGTGCCGGCCCCCCAGGTCCTGGACGGCCAGGAGCTCACAGCCCGCCCGGAAAGCTGGCTGGAGGGTCCAGCATCCACGCAGCACCGTGCCTGGTGCACCGGGGAGGAGGTGGGCGACGCGCACACGCGGACCCCCACCCTGTGCCCCCCAGGGGGAGGCCAGAGCTCTAGGCACAGCCCTACCCACACCCGTCTCCCCGACCCCCTCCCGCCATGCCGGGCTCCACGCTGCCCCTGAAGCCAGTTTCGGGGCCTTTGCACCTGCTCCTTCACTTGGGACACTTGCCCCAGACCCTCCAGCGGCCCCTTCCAGGCTGCTCGGACCTGGTCTTCTCAGTGGGCCCCCACCAGCTCTGCCTTTTCTCCCCGGGGCCATTTCTCCCCTTCCCACACCCCCTACCTACACGGTGTGCACTTTTACTGCCTTGTATCGTCTGTGTTACGTCGCTAGAATTTAAGCTCCCAAAGTCCAGGGACCCACGCCTGTTTGGTCCCGGGGAGTCGGTCAAGCTCCATGAATGGCCAGGTGCTCACGGACTGTCCACTGAGCCAAGGAAGGAGGGAAGGTGCTCCTGTGTGCCCTGTGCTGGGCCCTCCCTGGCCGCCTCCGGAATGGCAGGTGTCCCTCGGGTCCTTCTGGCCCCATGGAGAGCCTGCCCGCGAGGGCCCTTCCGCAGGCCGTGTGATTTGGTCCGTGTGTTCATACATCTACAGCCAGGTGTCTATACCCTGTTGCAAATCGCCAGTGTTGTGCTGGAGTCTGGCGGGGAAGGCGGGGACCCCCCGCCACTCCGGGTGATGGGGCCCTGTGCAGGTGTGTTCCCGTCCTTCCTCTGACTCTTCCCGGCTGGGTGGCTCTGGGGACAGTTTTAACCTGGCTGCACCCTCTTAGAAATGTGGGTAGCGACTCTCCCACCTCCCTGAGGGCTCAAGCCGAGAAGCCCCACCCAGGATTTAGCGGCCAGTTGTATTTGCTGCTGACCACCTAGCGCTTGGGGGTCATTGGCAAGCCCGTTCTGGAAAGCAGTTTGGTCGTACAGACTAAGATCCCTTAAACACATGGTGTCTTCTGGGAATCTCTCCTGAGGACACAGAAACTCAGACCTATGTACCAAGATGTTCATCATGGTGTTTTTGGGGCAGCCAGGAAAAAACAGCCTTTTTTTTTTTTTTTTTTTTACACGTAGGCTCCATGCCCAGTGTGGAGCCCAATGTGGGGCTCAAACTCACGACCCTGAGATCAAGGGTTGGACGCTTAGCCAACTGAGGCAGCCAGGTGCCCCCTAAAATGGCATTTTTTTAACAGAATGTCTAAGGACTTGGGAAAATGCTCATCATATGCGGAATCAGAAGCATGTGCATGGAATCAGGCCTCACGTCTATAGAACATACGTGTGCCGCTGTCTTTGACGGGCCCTCAGTGAGCACTCTGTCCTGGCCGGCCCCCGCACCCCGGCGGTCACTCTGGAAAATCGGTCAGGGTGTCCACACGTCCACGCTGAGGGAAACCTGGGAATCCTAGAGGGCGTCTGGTGTGTACGTGTGTATACTTGCGTGTGTTTACACAGATGTCTCTACACACACGCGCATACGTGTGTACCTAGAAATTTGTTTTCCAGACGAACGTTTTAAGTCGGGGCTAGCCAAAGGGGGTGTGGGCTCATTTCTCCATTCTTCCCACAAAAACAAGGCCCGTTCCTGTTTCGGGGTTTTGCATCGCTGGCTTGACTTTCTGAATTAAGAGTCGGCCAAGCGCCGTCCTCTGCCGCGTTCTGATCCCCCTTGTGCTCTGCTCTGTTATTCGTGCGTCTTTCTCTGGCTTCCTCCCTCGTCACCTCCCCCTGCTCGGCGAGGCTCCCCCTGCCCGCGGTGCGCGCCTCTGGACGGAGACGGAGCCCGTCGCCCCCCGGGAGCGTGGTAGTGTTTCGGGGTGCATGTGGTGGGGAGGGGGCGTCGTCCGCGATGAGCGCGGACGTGCCAGTCCGCGCGCCAACTCGGCGGACTCCAATCTGTGAACGGACTTTGTCCCGTCCTCCCGGCCCATCTGTCTTCCCCGGCGTCTCCTCTCCCCGCCCGGTCTGTTCCAGCCCTTAAAGCGCTCTTTGTTGCTCGGCCACATCGCCCTATTTATAGCTTTCCGTGGTTGGCACGTGTGCCCGTGCCTCGCGTGTGCGGGAGGCCTCTGGGCCGGGCGCTGTGCGGGCTCCTGGCTGGCCCGGCGACTTGGGGAGCAGGCTTCCGTCCTCGGGCACACGGGGACCGGCCAGGAAGGCCTGTAGTGGGGATAAGGAGGTGCTGCGGGGCCCCAGGCCATGGGGTGCACAAAGGGACAGTTAGAGCTGGTTTCCTTCTTGGGGGGCCCTTCCCCGGGCGCCCCCCCATCTGAGGGCGGGTGGGGTGGGGGAGTGGGCGCTGGGGCTCCAGGCTCCCCGCTGCGGGGCTGGAGCAGGAGATGCTGTCCTGCCCTCCCTGGCCGGGTTGGGGCGGGGGGGGGGGCCGTGTCCACCGTCCGCCTGAGCGAACAGGCCCTGCGTGCTCAGCGGTGCCCGTCCCCCTCCCCCAGGGTGCTGCCACGCCGGGACGCGTCCCTGCCGCCCCTTGCTGCTGCTGAGGACCCCCCGCGCCGGGCGTCCTTCGGAGGGGAGCCTTCCGCTGTTCCCATCGGCCTGCAGGAAGGTTCCGGAAGAGCCAGTGGCTGTCCCCGGGGGAGGGGGGTTTCATGGGCAACAGCAGGGGCTCCCCGGAGAGGAGGCCAGGCCCGCCATGCTGCAGTGCAGGCCAGCCCAGGAGTTCTGCTTCGGCCCGCGGGCCCTGAAGGAGGCGCTGGTCTCCACTGACCCCGCCCTGCAGGAGCACTATGTGTCTGCCTTCACCCCTGCCGAGAGGCTCTTCCTGGCCGAGGCCTACAACCCCCGGAGGACCCTCTTCTGCACGCTGCTCATCCGCACAGCCTTCGACTGGCTCCTCAGCCGTCCCGAGGCCCCCGAGGACTTCCAGACCTTCCACGCCTCCCTGCCGTCCCGGAGGCAGAGCCCTGCCCGCAAGCACATCTACCTGCAGCCCATAGGTACCAGGCCGCGGGGGGGCGGGGGGGGGGGGGACGTGCCCGCGGGGGGGGGGGGGCGTCCTGGAGCCGGCAGGGCCCTGCGGGGAACCTGACTCTAAATCTAGGCACAAGCAGGGAGGCTGTGCCCGCCCAGGCCCCAGGCAGGCCCTGACGGGAACGGGGACAGCCCTGGTGGGGGTGGGCGTGGGGGTGGGGGCAGGGAGCCCTGCTGGGCTCAGAAGCTCCACACCTCCCACTCCCCAGCTCAGACAGCTGTCAGAATGCCCCAGGCCGTGGGGCCCTCTGTGCCCGTGTCACCGCCCGCGGCACGCAGGTGTGACCTCGCCCAGGTGTGCCGTCCCAGGCCCTGTGCTGGGTGCCTTCCAGAGACCGGGTCCCCCCCCCCTGCCCCGTGGGGGCTGAGATTAGGACCAGCCCGTGTCACAGGCACAGAAACAGGCCGGGAGAGGTCACTCGGCCCCTGTCACCCAGACCTGGTGATGCGTGGGGGTGGGACGTGAGCGCGGCTGGCCTGTTTGACCCCGAGGCCATGCTGCGGAGGCTGGCTGGGCGCGTGAGGGACTCCGGGTTCTCCTGCTGCTGGCCGGGTGCTGGAGAGGAGGGGGGCCGGGCGGTCTGCGTGCTGCGGGCAGGGGCTCCCTCCTCGGCAGAGAGGGGACGTGGGGCAGGTGTGGCTTTGCAGAGGAGGAACCGGCCGGAGCTGGGGGGAGAACCTGTGTGTCCCGCCAGCCCTGGGGACCAGAGGCCTGCAGGCACCCCTCGTTTTCCATCTCCCTGCGGCCAGTCCGCCCTCTCTGCCTAGAGACGCTGCCTCCACCCAGCCCCTAAACCATGCACTTTGCTCCGTGTCCCCCGCTAGCGGCTCCCCAGGGCTTCCCAAGCTTTCCTGAGCCGATCACAGGCGCCTCGTTAACATGTGGCTTTGGTTCTGAGGTGGCCCGGGGCTCTGCATTTCCAACCAGCCCGGCCCAGGCCCTCCTGGCTGCCACCCTCTGTGCCCCTCTGTCCTCCTAAAATACAGCCTGGTTGTGGCTCCCCCCCAGGGGCGCCTCACCTGCCCGCCGGGCCTCTGCACCCTCCCTGTGTCCCACTCTGCTCCTGCCAGGCCGGCTCTTGGCAGCATTAACCCCGAGGGAGGGGCCCCGCTGCTCCCCCCCCCCCGCCAGCCTCAGGGACTGTGGCACCTGATGAGGCCCTGCCACCCCTCCCGGAGCTCCCCGCCCTCCAGACTTGTGTCACCTGCATCTTTCATCTGGGTGTTGGCCTTTCCTCCATTTTTCTCCTTTGTTTTTTTTTAAAAATGTCTGTGTGCCTGACTCTGCAAAGGCAGGTCCATGTCAGCCTCGTTGGCCCAGTGGCTGGCTTGGCCCGGGGCGCTGGGTGCTGGTGGGGGTGCCGGATGCTGGTGGAGGTGCTGGTGGGGGCCCTGGGGCACTGGGGGCGGCGCTGGGTGGGGGTGCTGGGCGCAGGCCGGTGGGGGCCACGTGGCTGACGCGCTGCCCCGCCCCCAGATCTGAGTGAGGGGCCGGCGGGCAGCGCTCTGCTGGAGCACCTGAGGAACTGCACGGAGGCCTTTTTCTTAGGCTTGCAGGTCAGGTGCCTGCCTTCGGTGGCGGCCGCGTCCATCCACTGCTGCTCGCGTCCCAGCCAGGACTCAGACAGACTCCAGCTCCACACAGGTGGGTGAGCGCACGGGGCGCGGCCTCTGCCACTTGGCATGGGGCCCTTTCCGGGGGCCCTTGCCATCTGCGTGTCTTGTTATTCTTCACTGTTAGCTGGACATCATTTTTTTAAATTTAAGGGGAAAGTAGTTTTTTTTTTTTTTAAAGATTTTTATTTATTTGAGAGAGAGAATGAGAGAGAGAGAGAGCACATGAGAAGAGGGAGGGTCAGAGGGAGAAGCAGACCCCCGGCC
This sequence comes from Zalophus californianus, assembly GCF_009762305.2. Taxonomy (NCBI): domain Eukaryota; kingdom Metazoa; phylum Chordata; class Mammalia; order Carnivora; family Otariidae; genus Zalophus; species Zalophus californianus. The sequence continues at coordinate 112,022,857 of NC_045604.1, read as the reverse complement.
GAGCAGGGAGCCCGATGCGGGACTCGATCCCGGGACTCCGGGATCATGACCTGAGCCGAAGGCAGTCAGTCGCTTAACCGACTGAGCCACCCAGGCGCCCTGTTAGCTGGACATCTTAATGGGAAAGGTAGTTTAACTTTTAGAAGATCTTGTGGCTGGGGGTGATGTGATTTGCTCTAGGGAGGATTCTGGATTTCCTCTGCCAGGCAGCTGTTCTGGGCCACCCGTGGCCCTGGGAGTCCAGCCTGCAGCACCCCCTCATCCCAGAAGCAGCCCAGCCTTAGCTGTCCATTCCAATCCTCTCTCCGGTTCTAATTTCCCATCAGATCTTGATTTTTTTTAAAGTCCTTTTTACTGAGGCATAATTCACGTGTAGTGAAATCCTCCCTTTCATAACAGCTCTGTGAGCCTTGACGAACACACCCGTGACCCAGTCGCCACTGTAATCAGACGTAGAAAAGCTTGCTTCGCTCCCCCAGACGTGTGCGGTGTCCCCTGCGGCCAACGCTGCCCCATCTAGGATGCTTTAAGGAGCTTTTTTTGTATTTCACCCAGCTTGTCTGGTTATCTCCAGCAGGAGGGCTGGCTGCAGTCCCCAGCGTGCGCCATGGGGAGCTGATAGCATGGAGTTTTTTTTGGGGGGGGGGGAGACAGGGAGTTCTTGCCTGGGGCAGGTGCCATCCTGATGGCGGCTGTTCCTTCCTGGGTCCCAGGCTTCATGTTTGGCCACTGAGACCCTCTCCCAGTCCTAGACCTGCCTTTGTCCCCTGCCTACAGGACACTGCCCTGTTCCAGGCCCGGTCCCTGACGGCTGTGTCTCTGCCCACCGCCATAGCACCTTCAGATCTCTCTGACCCTCTCTCTCTCCTTCCAAGGACGCTAATGATTACATTGAGCCCATCCGGATAATCCAGAATAACTTCCCATTTTAAGGCCTTCAATTTAATCACGTCCACGGCATCCCTCCTGCTGTGAGGCAGCACATTCGCGGGGCCTGGGCACTAGGGTGCAGGCGTCTCTGGGGCCATGGTCCCATCCTGTGGCCGCAGGGGCACTGTCCCCTGAACACTGGCCCCATTGGTCAAGTGGCCTTCTTGGTGTCCCCACTTGGATGTCTCCGGGCCTCTCAACTACCCCGTCCCCACCAGCTCTGCCGAGTTTTGGAAATGCAGACCCTGAGGTCCTGCCCGCGAGGCCCGGGCCTGCGGCCCACGCTCCATGTCATGCAGCGTGGCTGCTAGGACTTCCCGGTCTTGGACGACAAGCTGCTTGTGCAATGTGGCGAGCTTGCACCTGACTTTGGGAGGGGCTGGCCGTGGGCAGAGGAAGAGGGATGACAGGATTTCCTGGCCGGAGCCTGGGGCTGGCAGACGGGGGCCCAGCAGCCTCCTCAGCGCCCCTCGGGCCCTCTCCCCTCGCAGACGGCATCCTGTCTTTCCTGAAGAACAGCAAGCCGGGTGATGCGCTGTGCGTGCTGGGCCTCACGCTGTCCGACCTGTACCCATGCGAGGCCTGGAGCTTCACCTTTGGCAAGTTCCTTCCAGGCCACGGTGAGCCAGGGGCCCGGCAACCCTGCCTCAGCCTGCACTTGGCGGGGGGGCCCTCCACCCTGGGGCGGCGAGCGCACGCGCGCGCCAACCCTCCCCGGGAGGATGACACACCAGCTGGAAGCCGCTGTCCCTGAACGCGCATCCCCGCGTCCTGCCTCCTCTCGAGCGGGGACCTCGCGGCCACCTTCACAGGGGCGCGCTGGCAGGGCCAGGCCCCCGGGCCCCGTGCACCCCGAGGGCAGGGCTAGTTTTGCTCCTGGGCTCCCCATGAGCGGCTGCCCTGGCGTGTCTGCCTCTCCCCAGAAGTAGGCGTCTGCAGCTTTGCCCGGTTCTCGGGGGATCTCCTGCAGTCAGGGCCCAGCGCCGCTGACCCAGCCCTGGTCGAGGCAGCTGCAGACGGCCCCGAGACTCCCGTGCGGGACGGAGGCCAGAGCGTGGGCTTCAGCGCCCTGGGGATGGTCCAGTGCTGCAAGGTGGGCAGGGAGGCCAGGGCGTGGGGTCAGTGCACGGCGGGGAGGAGGAGATGGGGCAGCAAGAGGGAGGAAGACCTGGGGGCTTGGGCGAGTCCTAGGAATATGGGGAGGATGTGCGATCAGACAGAAGGGCGCGAGTGCTCCGTCCAGCCCTCACGACGGGGGTCAGGCTTCAGAGAGGGCAGACAGCAAGGCCCAGAGCTGACCAGACCTTCGCCTGAGCTCACCCAGCTGGGAAGGGGCAGCGTTGGGATGTGAACTGGGGTCTTCCTGCTGCCCAGGCTCCCGTGCTGGGTGGCCCCTGGGGGCTGCTGCACCGGAGACGTCAGTCTGTGCCCTGTGCCGTCGGGAGCGGGGGCCGCCCAAAGCGTCGGGGGCTTGGCTGGTGGTCGGGTGCACGGCCGCAAGGGCAGTGGTGCTGTGTGGGCTCCCTCAGGTCACGTGCCATGAGCTCTGCCACCTCCTGGGCCTGGGGAACTGTCGTTGGCTGCGCTGCCTCATGCAGGGGGCGCTCAGCCTGGACGAGGCCCTGCGGCGGCCCCTGGACCTCTGTCCCATCTGCCTGAGGAAGCTGCAGCACGTCCTGGGCTTCAAGCTCGTCGAGAGGTACAAGGTGAGGGGTGCTCCCGGGGCAGCAACCCCGCACCGCCCGGCACCCGCCCAGTCCGGCCTCGCGCACGGGGTCAGAGGCCAGAGGGCCGAGTCGGGTCCTGGGTGCGAGAACCCCAGGCCGAGTGAACAGACCTGTGTGCCAACCTCTCGGCATCCTGCTGGTGCTGGGCAGCATGTCATGGTCCTAGCTGGGCGCCTGGCCCATGGTCCGCACCCAGTCATGGTGGCCGTGGCCATGGCCATCAGGTTGGACGGGGTGCAGGAGGGACAAGGGGCAGACGGCTTTTCTTTCTCAGGCCATGATCTCTGAGCGCCTGTCCTAGCGCTTTTGGCATCTGCTCAGACGCCCTCCTGCGTCCCCGCGGCAGGCTCTGCCCTGCCCCCCCCTGCAGCCGCCCCCTCCCCCCCAGCCTGCCCCCGAGCTCACCCGGAGGAAGGGCTGGCCCCTGGGGAGGAGGCTCACGCACAGCTCGGGAGGCGGCCAGGCCGAGCTCGCGGCGCGATGCTGCCCTCTGCTGTCGCCTTGAGGTGCTGCCCGCAGCAGGGGTCCCCAGGCCGCTCCGAGGCCCGGGGAGATGTGCCAGCCGCTGCCCGGGGCGGGGGAAGGAACCTCATCCTCGGGGAGGAGGGCTTGGCAAACTCAAACTTTATTCTGAGTCCGAGTCCAACAGCAGGTGGATGTGTATTAAGGCCTATCAACCAAGTCACTCGGGCTGGATTTTAGTTTCCAGCCCAACGCCGTGGTTGAGGCTCTGGGACGCACCCCCTTCCTCTTGGAGGCCGGCGCCTGGGCCGTAAGAGGTGGCGTTCTGGTGAAGGGCAGGGTGCCAGACTCCGTGGGGGACAGGTTCTGAGCCCGCCCCTCGGGAGGGGAGGGCCTGCATGTCTCACAGGCTCAGGGGGGGTGCTGCTGGGCGGGGACCCCACTTTGAGGACCGCTGAGCTAGCAGGCTGGGCGTGTCCAGGTCCCAGAGCCGCCTCCCCGCGCGGATCCTTTCTGAGTGACTCTGGGGAACGCGCTGTTGAGGAAGGGGGCAGCCCAGCCGGAGGGGGGGCCTCACACGCTGCCCCGCGGAGGGCGCGGGGGGAGTGGCCGATGGCGGTCCGCGGGAGGGGGGAGCTGGGATGCGCTGTGAGGTGTACGGGAAGGGGGCCCGTTCCGGTCTGTGAAAAGCACGCGCATCCTCACTTGCGTTCCTCCTGGGGGTCGTGGGCACCTGCCCCAACTTTCGTGGCTTCTGTGCTCCCCCCTTCCACGCACGCCCCTGACCAGGAAGGGAGCCTGTCCCAGAACCTCACCCACGTGACTGGAGGGGCTCGGAGGAGGGCGACAGGGGCCCCGGAGCCCGGGTCTGTCCCTGGTCGGTCCCTGGACGCTCCAGCAGTGACCGAGCGCTGATGGAAGACTGGGGACGGTCCCTGCTGTCCCTTTGTCCTGGTCAGCGAGGCGCAGGGGCGACGCTGGGGGCAGCGCTGGGAAGGGGTGTCCACGGTGCAGACGCCAGAGACCTGAGAGCAGAGGTCAGAGGGAAAAGAAGTAAAACCAGGTGGAGAGGGAGGAGTTTGGGGAGTATTTATTGCTTCATACAGTTTGAGTTAAGTTGAAGTTTGGGCGTGTACCGCTCCTATGTGCACGTGGGCCTGGGGGGCCCGGGCTAGTGGGGGGGCAGGGGGTCCCCTGGCAAGGGTTAAGGTCTTGGGACAGTGCCTGGGCTAAAGTGACGGCACCCAGAAAACCCAGCCTCGTCTCTCCCTCCCAGAGACTTCACGCCTGGACGCAAGCTGGGACACGGGCGCGGCCCAGCCCGGACGCAGGGCTGCCGTCGGCGGTGGAGGACACCCTCCCCGGCAGCGCCGACTCGGGCCTGAGCTGTGGGAGCGCGTCGGAGCCGGGCAGCAGCCTGTCGGAGCCCCTGACCCCCGACGCGTGGAGCCGCAGCTTCCCCGGGGGGCCGGAGCTGGAGCCCGAGGAGGGGCTGGGCTCGCTGGCCGTCCCCGAGAGCCCGCCGCCGCTCGGACCCCCGCAGGAGGCCATCGAGGAGCACGGGCGGTGGCTGGCGCTGTGCATCCAGGCCCTGGAGCGCGAGGTGACGGAGGACGAACTGGTGCAGGTGGACGGGGCCGTGGATGCCCTGGCCGGGTGGGAGATGTTCACGGGGCAGCTCCCAGCCCCCAGGCCGGGCCTGCCCTGCGGCCGAGACGGCACGCGGCTGCGCAGGGTCCTGGGGGGCACGTTCTCCTCCCTGCGGAGGAAACTGAGCACACGCAAACTGTCCAAGGCGGGATCATCCCCCTGTCGCTGGAGGGCGGAGGAGAATTAACGCGGGAGCCCATCTGTCCAGCGCCGTGTTCCCCGGGGGCCTGGAGGAGAGCTCTCCAGGGCAGCAGAGGAAGGTCAGCTGCGGGCCTGCGTCTTGCCCCCGGGTCCCAGGTCCCACCTGGATGGCACCAGGGGCTCTGGGCGTCCCTTGCCTGCACGGCTGGAACAGAGGCCACCGGGGGCAGGGGCTGCCTGGGGCTGGAGCCGGTCTACATGCCCAGGGGAAGCGAGGGCCTGGCGGTTCTGTCAACCCTGCGTGGGTAGGGGCACGGTGACAGGCCCTCTGTGTCCCCCGCCCCCTGCAGTGGTGAGAACAGTGCGGTCTGCAGACAAGGGCAGCCTGTGGGGTTCCCGGTCCCGGCACTTACAGCATCGTTCATGACCTCTGGGTCGTCACGGACTTTTCCGACTCCTTCCAACGCGGGCCATGCTAAGGCAGCCAGCCTGTCCGGGGTGTGCGTGTCCCTTCGATTCTGTCACCCCGTGTTTCCTGCAGCTGAAGCTCCAGCGTGCACACTCGGCTGCCTGCTCTGTCCTTGCTCTCGAACGTCCCCCGTGGCTGCAGGGAGAGAAGCTGCCGGTGCCAACAGCAGTGTTCCTGCAGCGTCGAGTGTGGTCATGGCTGCTTCTCCCTCCTGGAAAGAGGCAAGAATAGGGGTGCTCATACATTCCGGGGCTAGCTTACAATTTGGGGGCTAAGGAAAAGAGTGCAAAGCATACTCCAGATTTAGGGTCACCCCCCCCATCCAGCAAGCAGGCCTGAGGCTTCCTGTCAGCGGACACCAGGCAGGAGTGCAGGGTCCCAGGCCCGCGGGGTGCAGGTGCGGGCTCCAGGGCTGGGTCCCGGCTTCCGCAAGCATCACCGTGACCAGGAGGTCATGGAGGGAAAGGGGGGAAGCTGACGGAGGTCTGCACGCGGGGATCTGTCGCTGCGAACACAGCCCCCACCCTTCGTGCCTTAGAGCCCCGACCCTCTGCTCCGAGCTCAGCTCAGGCGTTTGGCCTGGGGCCAGAGCCAGTGGGAAGGTCGGCCTCACGGAGGGCTGGCTGCCGGGGCTGGGGCCGCACAGCCAGGAAGGTGACGGGACCCCCGGGAGCGTCTCAGAGCCTCGCTGCCACCGTACCCCAGCACGGCTGTCACCCAGGTCCACGGGGAGGGGCCCTGGGTGCCCCCTTCCAGGCAGAGCAGGGGCGAGGGGAAACCTGCCCTGTGAGCACAGCTTGGATCGGCCATCCTGCCACCTCCGTCAGGTTACCTGTTTCCCAGTTTCCTTCCGTCTTCTGCAAAAGGTGGGTCCCAGGCGCCGGAGAAGCTAGGACGCCCTGGCTCGGGCGCGGGGAGGCGGTGCTCAGGCAGGGCCTGTGCCTTGGGGGCAGCCACCCCGTCCACTCTGCCTCCTGGCTGCACCCGGACAGCAGTTTGAAAGATAGCTGCTGGGGCATCGTTTTGAGAATCAAACTTTGAGGAACAGAGGTTCTTTCCAGCATCAAATAGGCTGGCGGGGGTGGGGGGGGAAGCAGTTTGGGATGGTTCCCAGGGACGGCGGCTCTGGCAGAGGATGGAATGCCCACCGTCTGCCCCAGCGTGGTCCCGGGTCCCAGGCCCCGGCCCGGCCACGCACCTCACCCAAGCAACGGGCCCGGGCTTTTGTTAATAAACATACACAGTGTATCGCCTTCGAGCTCTGTATCGGTCACTGGGCCCCGTAAGTCCCACGTGGCCCCAAGGGCGTGAACGGACCTATAGCTACTCTGGGGTCACGACATCACGTGTATGGCAGCTCGTGTGTGTGTGTGGGGGGGTGGGGACGGGGGCAGGAACCTACGTACCTTCCAAAGCAGCTCAACACTCATCCCAACGGTCCTTCTGAAGGCGGGTGGGGGGCAGCCCCCTCCCGGCAGCTCCACTGCGGCCCCCGCAGGGCCAGGACCTGGTCAGGAGGCGGGAGGTGGGGCTGTTCACACAATCTCACGGGACAGTGGATTCAGCCCTTCCCGGAGGAGTGAACTCTCCAGAAGGGCTTAAAAATAACCCCAAACACGCCCTGCCTTAGCCAAGCAGCTATGTTGAAGTTAAGAGTCCAAATTTAGATTCCATCAAGGTCAAAAGAGCAGCTACACCATTCCAGGGGTGCACACATGCACCCACACCCAAAGTCCAAGCTGTGGCCTCGAGAAGCTACTCTCAGACCCCACAGGCAGGGGCGGCCATGAGACCCAAATCCACCCAGGAAGGGACAGGCCCTTTGAAGGAGTCTGTCTAGGCACCGGGGATCTGCTCACGTCCCTCGTCCCTGTGGCTGGGGATTTGCCCGAGGCTGCAGGGCAGCAGGGCTGAGGTGCAGACTGGCCCCTTGGCGTTGCGGCTCTTTCTGAGGAAGCACGCAGGGTAAGTCTGAGCAGGAAGGGGAGTCGGGGCCCTGGTTCTGAGGTTCCTGGGAGGCCCTGGCAGCTACAGCATGTTGCTGGACGGACTCCCTGGAGGTCGGGGTGTGGCGTGGGTTGGGGGGGGCCGGCATGCTGGGGCGAGGGCCAGCTTACACAGAGCCTGAGTCCCTGGGGCTCTGTGGATTGTTTGTCCAGAGAGGGCGAGTCCCCAGCGGAGTGGGAGTACCCGGGTACTGGGAAGACCGGGGGGGGGGGGGTGGTGGGGCCGGGGCGGTGTCATGGCTTCACCCGGTGGCTCCCGAACCAGAGCTGGGGCCGCGGAGGCCACCACAGGCCGGGACGACTCCAGGTCACGGTGGGGCAGCTATACGCGGACAGGAACCCGGTTTCACGGACGCCCGAGGAAAGAGCAAACATGAGGCCCTCAGAGAGAAAGCTAACGCTGCAAGGTAACTAGGAGTCGCGGGCCGTGCTGCCGTCCAGAGGCAAGGCTTGGAGAGCCGCCGGGTTATCGGGCAGGACGGGCCGAGACGGCTCGCACAGCCCTTCCCAGCACCTGGGTCCACGAGAACCCAGAATAACTGCTATTTTTGAACTTGCTTCTTGGGCACAGACGCAAATGAAAACAAGCTAGTCAAGGGTTTATTTAAAAAAGCCATTTCCAAGAACCGCGCTGGGGCCACGACGCGCTCAGTCTCCGCCCCCCCCCCCGCCATGCCCAGGGTGACCCGCGGACTCGCTCATCGGAGGTGGCTGAAGGCCACAGCCTGCACCCCAGTGGGATCTGCCACCGGCCTCCACCTCCTGCCTCTGAAATGACCCCAGGCGCCCAAAGAACGAACCAGAAACGCAATCAATCAGGTTCCCCGTGAAGCCGACCCAAGTGGCTGCTACCCGAGCATCTTCACACACTTGTGAGGCACTGAAACTGGGCCAGGCCCCGTGTCCCCCGCTCCAGCGCTGTCCCCTCCCTCCTGGCCTGCTCTCTGGCTAGACTGCAGCCTAAATGTCACCTGTCAACCGCGGCCACTGCGGAACCTTCTAGGTCCCACCGGCATGCTGAGCACCGTGTCGTGTTCCTCCTGGCACTCGGCTCCCCCGCGCTTGTAAGGCTGGGTCGCGGGTCTCTCACTCGCCTGAGGTCTGCTCGCCACCAGCTCCCAGCCCTCGTGGTACGTGTGGGGACGCACTTGCCTGCCCCTGGAACAGGTGGCCGATAGAGCAGAGGGCTTCCGGGCTGCAGGATCCGGTCTGGGGCTGACATCCCTTTCCTTTCCGTCATTTGGACTTTTAGCAACGAACGCTGATTCGCTGTTTCTTGCCACACTGGCTCGAGTAAGAGCAGAACGTCAGAGGGAGCGTACCTGGCCCTTCCGCGTGGACAGGCCTTCCACCGTGAGCCCTCAGGCCGGCTTGGTGCCCTCCTCCCTCGGCCTGCCTGGGGAATGCTCCTGGGGGCTGCACAGGACAGGCACGGGAGTCACAAGCTGGGGGACAGGGCTGGGAGCACCGTGCAGGGCCCGAGTGTGCAGGAAGGGGCTTCTCTGAGAGAAGCCGAGCATCACCGGCAGGACCTGCAGGGGCTCCGTCCGCCTGCCCGAAGTGTGAAGCACGAAAGAGACAGGGAGGGGGAAACATCCCCACAGCAGCTCTTTCCTCTGAAATGGCATCGGGCCTCAGCCCTACTCCAGCCACGTCCCTCAGGAATGAGCTGGGCGCTTCCCCCGAACGTCCCCCTGGAGAGGCAGTTCCGGGGAGGTGGGGACGGCGGCATCCTGGCCGTCAGTCCAGCACCACTGGGGGCCCCGCCCAGCTACCTCCCATCCCCTCTGCCCTGGGGCCTGCCCTCCTGCAGGCCTCCCTCATGGCCCCCGCTGTATCCTGAACCCAGGAACTGCCGGCACAACCGGATTAAACTACTAGATTGGCATCATCCGTATTTACAGAAGTCCCACAGCCAAGGGGAAATTTGCCCGAGCGTAGGCATCTCAGTACTAAGATTCCCGAGGACTTCGACGTGCAGAGTAAGTTCTGCACAGTTCAAACTTTCTGGACCGCTTATGCATTACGTTTTCATTCTGAAAATTAATCAATGCTGTCAATGCACGTGAAGAAAAAGCCCGGAGGGAGGGGGAGACATCCAGCTGCAAACAAGAGCTTCTACCCTCTGAACCGAGCAGGGGCTCCTTCCTGCGGGGACGCAGGTGCCCGCCGGACCCGCTCAGCTTGCAGGTGCCCAGGGCGCCGGGCGGGGGAACGCTCTGGCCCCTCGCCCGCGCACACAACCACGCGGCGCATGTCCCCGAGGCACCGCTACACTCACGTCCCTGCCAGGAGGGCTAGGAATCCTACTTATCACACCGGCTCATTCCCTGTTTCCATGCGTTCTGGGCTCAAGGTTGTACCTCTCAAGGGACAAGGTGGGGTGGCTGTAATTTCTATTCATACTAACACTACCAACGGCACATTCCCGCCTCGAGGCCGGGGGCTCCACACTGTCGCCCGGCTGCTTGCTCACCTTTGATCCACGCTGCAGGCCCACACTTGTAAGGGTGCGTGGCCAGGTGCCGTGGAACATTACTGGCAGTACGGGGTGCGGCACGGAGAGGATGAGAGGCAAGCAGGGACAGGCTCACAGAGGCAGAGGACGGGAAGGGCCCAGGTTCGAGGCTGTGAGCACCTACTCCTCTCACCTTCCCGCTGGCGGCCACACGCACACGAGACCCAGCGGGAGGCCTCAGCTTCTGGAACGGCGTCCGGCCCACGAACCATGCACTCCAGGGTCCACGGTCACCTGTGTTCTCCCATCTTAGAGAGGTCACACGCCGTGGCCGTGGGAGCTGGCGTTTGACGGGATGCAACATGCCAGGAAAGCAAGGGCAATTTAAGGCGAACCGTAGTACATTCATCAAAATCACTCACCACTGTGGCCATACAGAGTGTTTTTACCCTTCCCGGTAGAGATTCTCACCTGGTACACGGCATTCATAAACAGAGGCCTCCCGGCAGCCCCGTGGGCAGGCTTGGCTCTGCGTGAACTTCCAGGGCGCTGCCCGTGGCGGAGCGGGCTCCAAGCTCGGTTTCCACAGAGAACACTGAAGTGTGATGCCACGGCAGCCCTGCCCTTCGCAGGGTCCTCTGTGCACTCAGCCCTGGGCAAGGCTGCAGCGCGGAGGCCACGTGGTGGGGCAGGAAAGGCGCGCAGGGCGCAGGTTGGGCATGGAACACCGTATTGGGTCAGAGGATAACCTCCCAATTTTAGTCGTTTGAATGGAGTTTAGAAAAAGGCTATTTGGAAGAGGTCCAAAGGTGATGCTTTGATTCTAGAGATGCACAGAAAGATCAATTTTAAATTCCTTCATAAGCAGGCTTGTTGAAGAGTCTAGCAAGAGCTCAGCTCCAAACAGGACAGATAGTGGGGAAACGGCCAAAGTCGCATGGGCTGCTCGTGAGTGCTCGCGGAAGCACGCCCCCACCCCCCACCCGCCGCCCCCAGACCACAGCCAGGGCTCTGCTCACCCGTCTGCGTTGGGTCTGGGAAAGGTGTCCCGGCTCGCCCACACCACGTGGCCGACTCTCAGGGCAGGTCCCAGGTCCCCTGGGGGAAGAGGGCATCAAGCTCTTCCCCGCCCTGCAGCGGACATCAGGGCAGCCTTACCGGATGGTGCGTGGTCCACACAGGCCCTTGGGGAATGCTGTTCCCGCAGGGAAACTCCACCATGGCTGTGGATGGCTGGGACTATGTTTACTTGGGGGAAATACGTCAACTTTTAAAAACACAAAATAAAGTACATTCACAGTTAATAAAAAGGCCTCGAAGTGACATGCCTGAACAACGGCCCCTTGTTGTCGCAGAGCAAGGGCCGCTGGAGAAGGGCCGCCCGCCCCGCGGCACGGCGTGTCCGGCTCATCAGCGAGCTGGCGAGCCCACGCCCGGGCCTGATAGCAACTTCGGGCTCATTCAGGAACCCCCGAGTCTCTGCTCTAGTGTTTCACTTGGGTTCACGTTACTAAGACATAAAACAGAAAACCCTCTGAAGAGGAAAAGCTACCTTCTATATGCAGCTTGAAAATGGAGAACCTCATTTTCCAGTTGAGCCACATTCACGGTCAGCCAGGGGCAAGGTCTTCAGGTCCCTCCTGCTAAGATGCCCAAAATGACATTCTGAGCTGTTTTGCTGCCTAGTGGTAAGATCCGAGGAGGGTGAGCCGCCACAGGGCAGGGTCAGACCCCCAAAGGGCCCCCTGCTGCCCGCCGTCCCAGCTGTCCTGACCTCCAGTCAGCAAGGAGAGCCTGCCGCCCTCTGTGCCGTCCTTCTGGGCTGGAAACCCACAGCCCGAGGGCCCACCCCATTCCCACCCCATTCCCACCCCCGCCATACAGGGACACCAGCCCCTGGGAACGTCCACCTGCCCAGATACTTGAGAACCCGCTTGTTCCTGCTGGCATCCTGCTTTTCCTGTTGGAATGCGGGATTACAGCTTTCGGATGGCTCAGAACCTCCCGGGGGCCAGCTCCGCGATCTCTAATCAGGCAAAGCCCAGAGCTTACAGAATGCAGCTCCAGGCCCAGCAGCTCCAGGCCCGGCTCAGAGGTGTTACCACCGCCAGGGCTGTCAGACCGGCTGCAGACACGCGCTCTCCTCCAAGGAGGGAAGCCCGGCGAGAGAAGGGGCCCCCGGGAGTCACCTGAAGAGAACAGCCGCTGCGTTGAGATCAATCCAGCTATTTTAACACCCCATCCGAACACCACGGAGTGAGCAGCCTTCAAGTTCGAGAGCCCTGACGTCCTTCCCCAGCAGACGGTGGGGCTCAGACCGTGCAGCGGGACTGTGGAGACAGCAGGGGCTTCTTGGCGGCCCAGCCCCCCCCCCCCCCCCCACTCACAGCCACCGCCTGAGCTTCGGCCCACACCCGCCCCCCAAGCTCGGGTGCCAACCAGCACATAGGGTGCCCGTGAGCGCGGTGACGTGGCACATGCAGCTGGGGAACCATCTTCAGGAACCAAGCAAGCTCCTTTCCTGAGGGGACCCGACACCTTTCTTGTCAGGGCCCAGCTGTGCCTTATGAATGACACTAGAGCCCAATGTCCCCAAACCAGGGCTGTCAGGCCCCCGAGCTGCAGGCCCAGCCCTCAAACAGGACCGGCGGCTCCGATGCCAAGTCAGTGACACACAGAACCACACACACCAGCTCCCTCAACTTGCAGGGGCTGTTCCAGAACGAGGCCGCTAAGGCACATCCGACATCCCTTACGGAGAAGATGGGACCAAAAGATTGGAGACTGCCCAACGTTGGGAAAGGCTCGGCCAGAACTCACTCTCCAAAGGAAACCCACCTCTGTTTCCTGGAGGCGGGCTGCTGGTCCCAGCAAGGGGCAGAGCTGGTGACCTTGAGTGAGATGGTGAAGCAGCATTCTCACCGAGCTGAGCACAGACTCCAGCCTGGGAGAAACCCCCCAGGAGCTCCACCCACTTAGGTGGCCCCTCTGCCCTGGCTGCACGGTGAGGTCGCTAGGAGCCTGGGAATCCGCTTAGACCATGTTCCTACTGGAGGGCCCTGCCCGGGCGGCTTGGGCCAGGACCTCCGCAAAGCTCCTTGGGGGGGATCGGACTGTGGCGCCAGCGTGGAGAATCACCATTCCGTCCGGTGTTCACACGCCTTGAAACCGGAACCCACAGAGCTCAGCCCATAGCCCTCGGGTAACGCAGAGCACGCAGCATGTCTATCACTGGTGTTTCTCTGGATGGGTTTCTGCCCTTCCCACACGTAAATGTACACCGTGGTGCCCCACCCAGGCCATGGCCGCTGGACAGCACCCATGTGCCTCCCTCTGGAAAAGACTGCAGTGTGAAGAGAACCTCGGGGTCAGGACAGCAGACTCCCCACCTGCCCCTGCCCCTCCCTCTGGCGTCCTCTGGTGGTGGGGCTCAGGACGCGTCAAGGGTCTAGCAGCAGGTCCTTCTCGAGCTCTCAGACCTCAGAGCCACACTCGGGGCCTCCCTCACTCACGCGACGTGAGGGCTGCACACGCACGTGCATTCACACATGCATGCACACACCCGTCTCTATGTACAAGATGCTTTTATTGGCTTTGAAGTTGTGTTTCCGGTGCTTTCATGGAAAGCAGGACTTGAGACAGTTCTGTGTGTCGGGCTCCATGCAGCACACTTTCAGGATTAAAGGCCGACGATCGGATAGTGAACCTTCAAGTACAGTTAGGATTGATGGTGTTGGGCTCTGAATTTTGGGGACTAAAAATCTGACTTAATGGTTGGGCTTGAATGCGGAGGACAGAGCTTAATGAACACCCAGAGCAAAGGTGGTCATCACCACACTGGACCCTCCAACCAAGGCCCGCGGGGTGCGAAGTAGGAGCCGCGAACCAGCTGTGTGGGCCGCGCGCGTCCTGGGGGAGCACCTTTATCCCACAAGTCCTACTGAGTCCATGTGCGCCTGCCCCCAGAACGCCCAAGCCAGGCAGTCCTAACTAATGGTCTTGTGTTGAGAGTATTTTTGGATCTCGGAGTTAAAATAACCGGACTTATTTTTCTTTTATCCAAGAAGTAAAAAACGTTACAAGAATACAGATCCTGGAGATCTCTGTACATCACAAGGCTGAACACAAAGTCTTTGAGACCATTTCTCTACAAATAGAAGAGTAGTTCAGGGAAAAGCCTACATGTGTCCTTCTATGTAAACAGTAGAACTATGAAGAAAGATCTTATTTTGAGGAAGTTTATTGTTACATTTTTGCAATAATAGATGAGGCACGACTATCTCCTGCTTCTCCAACAACTCAATAAAAAAGACAATAATCAAGGATAACAGTGAAATTAAAATAAAAAAAAATACAAAAGCCGAAGGTTTTGGAGACAAAAAACAACTACAGTCTATGTGTGGGGAAGCTGTGAATGGTTTTAGTTGAGCCTTGCAAAAAGTTTCTTTCCCCGATTCTGATGAAGCCCAGAACTTCGAGCCGGGGCCTTCAGACCCCACCCCCCCGTCCGCCCAGGGACCCAGGCAGCGGCGCCTGCCCAGCTCCCCATGCAGCTCAGCGCGCAGCCCCCACCTCTCCTGCTCCGCGGGTTAAAGGGGCCGGAGCACGGTGCACATGGCGGGCGGAGCCCAGCCCACAGCGCGGGCAGCGTTCGGGGCCAGGGTGATGGCTCCTCCATCAGTAAGTGGCAGCTGGTGAGGCCCCGAGAGTGACTCGTGAGAGAGGCCCGCCGCCCTGGGGACCGGGCTGGAAGGACCCCAGACCACCCTGAGGGAGCCTGCCAAGAGTGCTCCTTTTCCTTTAAGCCATGGTCATCGGCACTGACCCTGGGTCACATCCTTCAGTTTATGAGGAGCCCCAGGAAGCAGTACACAAACAGCAATGTTTTTTTCCCAGCCAAAAAAACCAAAACTCCAACATACACGGACACAAAGCCTCGAGCACCAAAAGAGAAAGAATTTCATGTTGTTGCCTCATTACGAACACTGATAGCAAGGATGACTCAGAAGCAGGTTGTGCTCCCTCTCCTTCTGGATCAGCATCTGCCACAAGATTCTTGTTTATCTTGCTGGAAAGGAGCCAGGAGGGAGATGCGAAAGGGACACGGGATCGGGAAGAGGGCGGCCTTGGGACAGGGGCCTCACTTGTGTTACTCCGCCACAGTAATGGTCTGGTGCCAGTTAGAGGAAGCTCTTTTTGTTCCCTTTTCAAGGCTGGGGAAAGTCCCAACACACCAGACAGACCGTCCTAGGAGAGGAACGCACAGCGGGACCAGCTTGGGATGCAGTGTGCTGAGAGCCAGGGAGAGACACCTGCACAAAGGTAAGTGGGCAAGGGCACAGAGAGGGACATCTGTTCTCCCGTGTCCACATTCACGGGCCTGGGCAGCTTCTCCCGGACAAGGGCTATGTCCGGTAGTGTTTGCTGGTGACATGTGTACACAAATGGAAGCAAGAGACCTCAGTAAGAATCAAGACTCCCAGCAGAGCTGCAAGCGGGGACCAGCTGTCCAAAGGCATCGGGGTGGTGGCAGTCTGCAGAAACTCTGAGAGTCTGGGCTTTCTGAAAGGTCAGCTGCGGCATTCACAGAGGCTGTGCTAGGAATCCTGCCAGTGTTCAGAAGCCCCGAAGGGAAGAGGAAGCGCTCTAGCACCTTCTGAAAGAAGGGAAGGCGGATACAGCCCAGTGCAGGTGTCAGAAGAGGACTTGAAAGAAGAGTGACCTGCGAGGCCAGGGGAGGGAGGGCGGGTGCGTGTAACAGGCACGCCCAGCGCCGGCACACCGGCCGTGGGGCGTTAAGGCAAGCCCATGCCCACCCTCTAAAGCTGGGGGCCCCTGGCCAGATCATGGGTGCCTGGACCAGGGTCTCTGAAGGAACCGGCACTAGGGTTTTACAAGGCAACGCGTGCGCTTTGGGAGGTGACGCAGAGACACCTGATCTCCCGCAAACCACCATGAGGCAAAGCTCTCAGGTTCGTCTGTCTCACGGAAGACACACAAGTTAGCGGGAAAAGCCATCTGCAAGGGCGGCTCTTTGTGCTGTCATTACTGAGTGTGCGTGTGCAGGCGTGTGCACACCCGCCACCAACACTCCACCCTCAGTTAAACTGTGTCAGAGAAGGAATACAGTTTCTGGAAAGAGAGAGAAAGCTGTGTTACTAGGTATTACGCATGAATACCAAAGTGACCCCTTGGATTCTCAGTAGTTTGACTACGCCCCGGGTTCAGTAGCTAACGTCCGAGTGTCCGTGTCCCCGGGCCTGGAGCGCGGCGGCATGGCCAGCGTGGCCGGTGTGGCGGCACGGATCCGAGGAGCCCCCCGCAGGCCCGGCTGTGGTGGACGACGGCGAGGGGCGTCCTCCCTCACTGCAGCATGATGTCCTTCAGATTCTCCTGCAGGATGGTGTCCTTCACAGCATGGAACACGAAGCGGATGTTCTCCGTGTCTATGGCGGTGGTAAAGTGGTGAAACAGCGGCTTGCTGCGGTTCCGTCTCTTCCGGTCGAAGCACTGCACCAGGTAGCGCTGCACATCCTCCAGCCTGTGCGGGTCACCCTTGAAGTCGGGGAAGTGCTTCTTGATGCTCACGGTCTTGACCTTCTCCACCAGGAGGTCCATCTTGTTGAGGAAGAGGATTATGGAGACGTTGAAGAAGAGCTTGTTGTTGACTATGGTCTCAAAGATGTTCATGGACTCCACCAGCCGGTTGGTGCGCCTGTCCTCCATGAGCACCTGGTCGTACTCGCTGGAAGACACCATGAACAGGATCGACGTGATCCCGTCAAAGCACTGGAACCACTTCTGGCGCTGGGACCGCTGGCCGCCCACGTCCACCATCTTAAAAGGGATTTTTTTAATAACGAAGTCATGTTCCACAATGCCCTTCGTGGCTTTCCGCGCCAGCAGGATGTCCTGCTTGCTGGGAAAGTAATTCTGTAAAATACAGGAGAAGGGAAAAGTTTAGCAGGAGAAGAACACAGGAAAATGAGAATCAGGAGTGATGCACTTGGGTGAGAAGCTGAACCGAACACCAAAAGCCACTTTCATCTGTACCATCAGACGCTGGCCATGGAACGGAGGTGAAGGCAATAAGGGCTTGTTTTAAGCGAGCAGAGGCCCCCTGGCTCGAGGCAGGTTGCTGGAACCCCGGGGTCTGTTTCTGCCCATGGCCACCTCTGTCCTCTCCTGACTTCTAGAGCATGCGCCTTCTCAAACCTTACTGTGAACTAATTTAATCTAGGTTGGCGATGCTAGTTAGGTTTAGGCTGCAATCTACGTAATACGTCATTCTGGGAAGTCTTCCGCAACCATGGTGCTGCCCGTTTAAAACCCTCCACGACCGCTGAGCACAATCATGTGGGCAGGGGCCCTGCCAGAAACCAAACAGGGACGATGAGGCCTCTGGGTCCAGAGCCTGCTCACACGGGAGCAGGGGCAGAGAGCTAACACTGCAGGGGGGGACAGCAACCCGCGTGAGAGGCCCCCCTGCAGGAACGATCCAGCTACTTCACCACATAAACGGGGAGAAAAGGAAAGACGGGGAGAAGCCTACAGAGTAGAAGACATCTGAGTGACATGGCCCAACTGCGAAGGACGGGCCTTACGAGGGCGTGGATTCCAACTGCCAAACAAGCAGCGCACACGGGAAAACACGGACATGAGACACGCGGGCAGATCCCCGAGTAGACCGGACGGCAGTCGATACGGAGGAATGCTGCGGATGTCTTAGGAGCAACAGTGGTGTCGCGGGCAGGATCCCATTACTGTGGAACGATGCGAGGATGCGTGTGCTCCTGGCGGGGGGCGGCCCGGGGGCTCATCCAACGATTTGCCCTTGTGTGTGTGTTTCCCATCAATAAAACGTTAAAGGAAATCCTCCGTTCACTAAAGAATCCCTGTGTCCTCTGCGGTAGTCCGAGCGAGAACATGAGGAGGAGGGAATGCTCACGCCACGCACGGACATTCCCTCCACACTGACCCAGAGTCGGGAGCTGAGTGAGGGCAAGACATGACAGCCCTGCCCACAGTCATTGGATGCGGGGCGCAGGGCGCCCAAGGATGGTGCGCACACCTGCAGGCTGGGGGCCGCCCTGGCCTCCACGCACACACTTCCTAACCCTGGCTCACGGTTCTCAGGGGCGGGGGGTGGGGTCTGTACTCACCAGTTGGCCGATCCGGTCCAAGTTATCCAGAAAGTACTTCACCGATTCACCCTGTCACAGAGGAAAAACACGCACAACTCAGTTTTGGTGGAGAACCCTGATTTGGCCACTAGGAGATAACAGAATCACATGAGTGTTGTTTCCCCTCTGTATAAATGGGAAGGCAAAGAGACTAAGAGCACACAGGCATTTTCAAAAATTAAAAACACGGTTGAAAACATTTTTAAATGCAGTTTCTCTAGAATTCAGATTCAGACTGTGTTTTCAAAGTACCCTGGGTGAGTCTGGTGACGGGCAGGGTGCTGCGGGCTAACCCTTCCTTTCCAGACACGCACACTGGCCTGCTCCAGAGCCAGAAGCTTACGTTAGGGCCCTGTGAGCAGTCCTGCTTGGACAGAGATGGCCCAGGGCACTGTGGACGTGGTCTCTAGAGAGGGCAAATCTTCAACGACAGGCCTGTGACCACATACTTTCCAGTTTCCGGAAACGGGCCTAACATTCCACTGCTGCCCCCGTCTGTACGACCTGATTCGCAGCCTCGAACGAGAACCTTCAGTTTGGATTCCTGCGGTGGAACAGTGAGCCCATCACTGCCTGGACGTTCTCTGCCCTGAACGCCCATACAGAGACCGTTCTCCAGTGAACGTGCACCTTACGGTCACCCTGGGCCCCGTTTGAGGAGAAGCGTTTAGAGGGTGTTCAAACACTGATGGAAAGGAGCGGAACAGAGGAAGGGGTGAGCGCACAGCTACGGCAATTTTCCCTCAAGAAGCAGAAGGCAGACGAGTCCTCGCGCCCCGCACACAGGGAGGACGCAGCTTCCCACAGGCACCACCGGATGGCGCGTGGTGGCTCGGGCTCCCTTATGCGGGCCTGGGGACAGTCCCGCCAGGGAAGCCCACGTCCGCCTGCATTCACACAGAAGGGTGCAGGCGGCAGGCTGACACCCTAGACCGTCATGGAGGAGACCATCGGAAAGGTGAGGGATTACGGCTCAAGCCTGTGACTTTATATAGAACAGTAAAGGAAACCGATGAAAATGGCAAGGGCAGTGCCCTGACCGCTGGAGTTCTCCCCCAGTCTGCCTCCAACAGGCCCCAAGAAGACAGTAAGGAGTCAGCTTGCTTCAATGGGAGTCATATGTCCCGTTTTACGTCCCTCCAGCCTTTTGGAGGATTGACAAGGCAGCAGTTTTAAGGGGGATGGAAACACGCATCACACACACTCTAGCACAGAGGAGGATTCGCACATGCAGTTCTCCCAAACGTCAGGGTGTGGTGGGTGCAGTCTGCTCTCTGCTCTAGGGACACACAAGCAGGAGAGATGGCACCTGGGGCTCCAGGATGGACACCCCGCTCCCTGGCACCCCGCCTCTGCCACTCTGCCAGCTGTACCCTTCGGTGTCTGTCCCCTTTGGACACCAGCTTGGGTGTGGGGACAGCCATCTCCACAGGGTGAGGCAGCTGGTCCAAGAAGGGGCCGCAGAGAAACCCACCTGATCCGTGACTTCCCCCACAACCACGTCTCTCTCAGCCCCCCTGCCTCCCACTTGGGGACTCTGGAGGTGCAAGGAGAGCCGATGGATGCCGGCAGTGTCTGCGCACCGGGAGGCCAGCTGGTGGCAGCCCCTCACAGCCTGGGCCACCCTGGGTCACTCTGAGGCATGCGGTGGCACCGGGAGAAAAGAAAGCGGGGTTTGGTGTGGTTGGGCAAAAAGTCAGGGCAACGCCGATGCCCCGGCCAACATCCCGTCACCACAGCATGACAACTCTCCTGGGGAAACACTGACACATGTGTGCTCACCCCAACGGTACAGGTGTGAAAGGAAAAGTGCCCCAGAGGACACAATGAAGGATGAGCTAAGTATTAAAAAAGCGAGAAAGCTGTTATGTCCCAGTTTGAATGGAAAGATCCCTAGTGAGCCTGAAGTCAGGGTCACCCCACCTGCTCTCCAAATGTTAGCACCCTTTCACTCCTTCAGAGGTACAAGATTTATCTGGGGCTCTCTGCCACTGCGTGCATGCTTGGGGGGGGCTGGTGCACGAGGAGGGGGAGCCCAGTCTCATGCCAGGCCTGCCTCTTCTTGGCACTAACTTGTGGGTCCCTGCGGTAGCTGCCCTGGGACTGTCTGTCCACAGAGCTCTCCCGTCAAGGCAAGGAGGAAAGAGGAGAATCAGCTCGTTTGGACCAGCAAGGAGTCACTGAGCTCCACACTCCGTGGCCCCTCCAGGCTGAGTGGGAACCATGGTTTGGATGCTGTGGTTTACCGCCAGGGACTGAGGGGTATGCCATCGGATTCGACATGCAGTCTACGGAACGATCATTTGCACGGGCTTCACGGTTCCCAGAGCACCAGTTCCTTACAACGTCCAGGTTTAAATTCTGACAGATTTCCAACACTGGGGAAAGGAGTCATGTCTTGGGAGAAATGGCAAGTGGCAGGAACTAAGGAGCCACCACAGAATGAACCACTTAGCACCCGCTGCAGACTGTGCCACCCGCCCCCATCATGTGCTGAAACCTAGGCCCCAGGGCCATGGCATCAGGGCTTTGCAGGGTGGAGCCCTCGTGAACAGGGTCAGCGCCCTAATAAAAGAGACCCCAGAGCTCTGGCCCCGCCTCCAATCTCGTGAGGACACAGCAAGAAGACACCATCCATGAACCAGGAGGGGGCTCTCACCACACCCCGAGTCTGCGGGCACCTTGACCTTGGGCTTTCCAGCTTCCAGAATATTTCTCACAATCACAGGTTAGGTATGTTTATCGGCAGACCAAACAGACAAAGATGGCACCTTTACAAAAAGAGGATCACGTGTGGCCACACAGTCCCGGGGTCCTCTTGATGGCCACTGCAGTCTCATGGTCTGACGAGAAAGAGTACATGAGAAATGGGCTTTTTATAACCCTCCTTGGTCAGAAAATCTAAGTCACTTCTTTAATAATACCATGGATCCATGGAGTAGACGAGACAAAAATTTGTTAGGATGTGCTCAGAGGCTACTAGGCACAGGCTTGACATCAGACTGCTTTCCTGACCCAATTCCCAAGAAATGTGCATTTTTATTACCAGCAGCTGGACGAGTGTGGGGGGTGCTGGTGGTGGAGAAGGGGGGCTGATCAGTTTCAAGCAGCAGCGGGTCTTTTTGGGGTGCTTGCAGTTGTGCCACAGACAGGCAAATGTGGCTGGAAGACAGTAGGCAGGGCCTGGACATATCACACCCATAAAGACAATGAGCTTTTAGGCAAATGGACTCTATTCTTCATGACATCTTCCCTGGGAGCACCTATCACCCACACCTGCTGCAGACAAATCACACATAGCGGGCTCGCTGCTGCTTTGAAGCTTCTGTCCCCATCACCAGACACACCCCTGCACACCCGTCCGTCCATGTGCTGGCGGTCCCTGCATTATGAACCAGCCCTGTCAGTGGACATCGGCTGACCTCATGCACCTCATGCAGCTAATTCAAGACCGCAACTGAATAGACTCGGCTCTTTCAACACCGCATAAGACCAGGCCGTCAAGATCAATCCTCCAGGGGCGCCTGGGTGGCTCAGTCATTAAGCAAGCGTCTGCCTTCGGCTCAGGTCATGATCCCGGGGTCCTGGGATCAAGCCCCGCATCGGGCTCCCTGCTCAGTGGGAAGCCTGCTTCTCCCTCTCCCACTCGCCCTGCTTATGTTCCCTCTCTCGCTGTGTCTCTCTCTGTCAAATAAATAAAAATAAAAATCTTAAGAAAAAAAAAAAGGATCAATATTCCAGGTTGACTGGTCACACCCGTTTTCCTGCCAGCGATGAGACCCGTTCTCCCACACCCTCGGTTCAGTTCCTGGTACTTCCTGCCAGTGCCGCGGGCTGACGGGTGTGCAGGGACGGCGGTTACAAAGAGAAACAGGAACCTGCACTTGGGGCCAGTGCCTTTTCAGTTTGAAATCCTATCTCTGCACACATGAGCTGTTCCTATAGTTCCTGGACCCAGTGAGGTTGATATTGGTATTCTAAAATGGGGTTAGTCACATGGGACGGAGACACAGGGCTTGTCAATGGTGAGCTAGAGGACTCAGAAGTTTACTTCACTCGTTTAAACATATTACGAAGACAAATTTTAAAACTGTATATTAGAAACAACAACAAAGTATTCCAAAGGTCAGATTTTCATTACTTACAAATATCATATTTAAGACATAACTTTGGCTTTATAGAGATGCTAACCAGTGTTTGAATAGAGAACTACAAATACTTAAAAAAAATTATGTAACTCCCCACAGGAAACCCTTCACTTGGATTCAGGCTTTGCCAATACCTATGACATTTCACTGGGGTCTTGTGAGAGTAAATGATATCACAGCTGTGAAAGTATTCTGGAAAAAGATAAAGCATCATATTAATATACACCATAGACATAGAGATTCTCAAATTTTAATCTGGGTGCCTATAAATTGTTGCTAATTTGTAATCCTAAAATATTAGGTACAAGATTCACTGTAGCACCTCTACAATATCAAAAGCCCGGGAAGAACCCAAGTGTCTACAGACGGAAGGCCGGCTGGACAAAGCATGTCATCTTCACGTGGGGGGTCAGAGGCGGTGTGGAGAGCGGATGGCTGACACACGGGTACGTGAAAGAAGCCAGGGGCATGACAGAGTCTCCCTGTGTAAGAAGCGGTGGGGAATTAAAGCAGTCGCTATTTGCGTATATTTAAGACAGGAGACACAGAATGATAAACCAGTGACAGATAAAAATGATGAAGTACAGGGGAGAGAAGGACGGGGGAGGAGACACACGGGCAGAAGCTAGACGTCTCAGAATGCATTCTGACTTTGGAACCATGCAGATATCTTGCATAGTTAAAAACAAAATTTATTTAAAATATCAACCCCTCAAAATGGAAACCAAACTGCAACAAGTGAACCTAACAGCGTGTCAAGTGGGGGCAGAGCCCAGGCCCCCGGCGGCCGAGCACTTCTGCCCCCGAACGTGCAGGTGTGGAGGGAGCTGGCCTGAGGCTGGCTCACGCTGGCAGTCCTTGTCTTACGGGGTGTCCCTGTGCTTGTGACGTCCCCCACCCCAGTTCCCGGGGACAGCTGCTCCTTCCCAACCGTGATTAAGACCCCAGGAAAAGGTCCACCGTGAGCGCTTTAAAGTGCCAGGCCTCTCTCATCTGGGATTTTTCTTTTCTCCAACTGAGGTCAAATTCACATAACATAAAATTAACGATTTAAAGGTGTATATAGGGTGCCTGGCTGGCTCAGTCAGTGGAGCGACTCAATCTCGGGGTTGTGGGTTCGAGCCCCACACTGGGTGTAGAGATTACTGAAATCAATAAAACCTAAAAAAATAAAATCCTGAAAAGCAAGTGTCTACAACACAGTGGCATGTAGCGTCTTCGCGGTGATATGCAACCGCCAGCTCTACCTTGTTTGAAGACGCTGTTGTCACCCCTGAAGGCAGCAGGTACTCTGCTTGTTCTGCTTGGCACCCCTCGCTCACAGCTCACCCATGACGCAGCAGCTGTGAGTGCCCCCGTTCTCTAGCTGAATACCCCCTGCACAGGCGCACCGTCGTGTTCACCCACTGCCCAGTGGGCGGGCATCCGGACGGCCTCCAGCACTTGGCTACGGCTAGGAACATTCACACAGAAGTTTTCATTTGAACACCCGTTTTCAATCCTTTTGGGCATATATTCCACCTAGTAGTGGAATTTCTGTGTCATATGGCAATTCTAGGTTTAATTTTTTGAGGAACCACCACACTGTGTTCCACGGCAACCACCCCCAGTCGCATCTACACCAGCAAAGGTGAGAAGGCTTCCCACCCCCCCGACCCTCGCTAGCCTGCGGCCACGCTCGTACATGTGAAGCGGCATTTCACTGGGGTCTTGTCTGGGTTTAAGGCGGCGCTGTCCGTACATGAGGAACTCTGCGCGTGTATGAAGAGCTGCTAGGCTCATCCCTGAAACAGTTCTGCAAGGTTAGTTGTATGAATTATAGACTCAGCCTTGACAATCACAGATTTATTTATTTAAGATTTTATTTATTTGAGAGAGAGAATGAGAGAGAGAGCATGGGGGGGGGGAAGGTCAGAGGGAGAAGGAGACCCCCCGCTGAGCAGGGAGCCCGATGCGGGACTCGATCCCGGGACTCCAGGATCATGACCTGAGCCGAAGGCAGTCGCCCAACCAACTGAGCCACCCAGGCGCCTGACAACCACAGATTTAGATTCTCCATTTCTATCACAGGGACCACCACAGAAAATGAGCTAGAAAGAAATTCCAGAGCATGATTTTAGACATTATCTTCCTCCAGATAAGAAAGCACCGACATCAGAGGGTGAGGGAGGCTGGGAGTAGGGGTGGGAAGGGAGAGGGCTTAGCGAGTTCCTAAAGGTTTCCACTGCAGAATCCCACCTTTCTGATCCCACATGTAAAGAACCTCCAAGTTGTCACTCCAGTCCTCACAACAAGACAAAAGCTGAGGAAGCTGAAAACCAAGAACCCTTCTTAGATTCGTCCCAGATTTGATGTTACAGGGCAAACCACTGCCCCCCCACCTTGGAGAGGCAGGTGAATACAGAGACTTACAGCTTACTGGGGACAGAAAACGCGGCTGGAGCCAGCAACTGATACATTATGCCTGACTTTCACCAGAAAATGACAGTGCCCGCTAAAAGGCAAAAATCACAGCCTGAAGAGATGAAGCAAGCATCGGAGCCAGACTCTGGTATGGCAGAGGTTTTGCAATTAACAGACTAGGAATTTAAAATAATTATGATTTATATGCTAAGGGTTCTAGTGGAAAAAGTGCACAACATTCAAGAACAGATGGGAAATGCAAGCAGGGAGAGGGAAACTTCTTCCATGAAGCACATGGAAACCAAGAAGAAATCACAAAATACATTAGAAAATATTTGGGGGGGGGCCTGGGTGGCTCAGTAGGCTAAGTGTCTGACTTCGGCTCAGATCATTATCTCAGGGTCCTGTGATAGAGCCCTGCATCGGGCTCTGTGCTCAGGGGGGAGTCTACTTGAGGATTCTCTCTCTCCCTCTGTCCATACCCCTGTGCTCTCTCAAATAAACAAATAAAATCTTAAAAAAAAAAATACTTTCAGATGTAATTAATGTATTATTTAGGGGAGAAATCTGTACCTCTAAATTTAGTGATCTATAAAGTGAATCACTACACTGTACACCTAAAACTAATATAAAACTGTATGTTAACTATACTGCAATTAAAATAAAAAATATTTATGTTAGAAAAGAAAAATGATCCAAAATCACTGAAGTTTCTTTCTCAAAAAGCCTAAAAGGGAAGAGCAAAGAAAACCCAAGGGGAGTAGAAGGAAGGAAATAAAAAAGACCACATATCACTGAAATAGGAAATGGATGGATGCACAATGAAAAAAATTAATGGGGCCAAAAGTTGGCTCTTCAAAAAGGCCAACAAAATGTGTAACATACTAGCCAGAGTAATCCAGTAAGAACAAGGGGAATCACTAGCACCGGCAATGAAAGAGGAATTACACTACGGACCCTACAGACATGACAGAGATATTAAGAGAACGTTATGAATAACTTCATGCTAACGAACTGGATTTCTTCAATGAAATGGACAAAACTCTTTAAAGATTTCAATTTACCAACAGTGAAACCTGAATAGACCTATGTTTACTTTTAAAAAACATGAATGTTAAAAAAAATAAAACATGAATTTGTTATAAAAAATGTTCCCAAAAAGAAAACCCGAGGCCCAGTGGTTTCATTGGTGAATTCTATCAAACACTCAAAGAGGTAACACTAATCTTATGCAAACTTTTAAAGAAAACCAAAGAGGAAGAATACCTGCTAATGCCTTTTATGAGGCCAGCACAACCCTGATACCAGACCAGAAAGCAAAACTCCAGATCAAAGCCTTCTTGTACAGACACAGTATTCTTCACAAAACCTCAGCAAGTTGTGGTATTGCGATTTATGGTAAGAAATGCATATTTGGTCTTCATCCCCTGGCAGGCAGGGCTCCTAAAAGCCTTGGGATTTTCCTAAATGATAAAGAGATAAAGGTATCTTTTATAATTCATAACAAACCCCTTTCAACCTCACCTGTGTTTACGTTAATGAGGTGACTTTTGGAAAGCTCTCAAGGATAGGGGCTGGTCCCCAGAGGAACCAACCATGATTAGAAGGTTGGAACTTTCAGCCCCACCCCTGACCACTGGGGAGGGGTGAGAGGCTGGAAGTTGAATCAATCACCAATGGACAATGATTAATCAATCATGCCTATATAATGAAGCCTCCATAAAAATCTCTAAAGTATAGGATTTGGAGAGCTTCTAGGTTGCTCAACAAAAATGTTTCCATTTTTGGGGGGTGGTGCACCCCAAACTCCAAAAGGACAAAAGCTCCTATGCTCAGGACCCTTCTGGAATGGCATTGCCCTGTGTATCTCTTTGTCTAGCTGTTCATTTGTATCCTTTAATATCCTTTGTAATAAACAGGTAATCTAGGAAGTAAACAACTGGAATATAAAATTTGAAAAAAAGCAATTCCACTTAGCACTAAGGAACACAATATATTTAGGAACAGTTTTTTTTGTTTTGTTTTGCTACAGATTTTGTAGTTTGACATAATTATAGATGCACAGAAGGTTGTAAAGATAGTAGAGGTCTGTGCACATCCCCCCATTTCCCTCGATGATTACATCTCATGTTAGTACAGTACCATATCAAAACTAGGGAACTGACGTGGGTACAATGTGTGTGTTCAGCTCTACCCACTTCATCACATCTGTAAATTTGTTTAACTACCGTCCCTTCCACAACCGAGGGAGAGATGTGATCTGTGAGCACGGAGAGCTCCCCCCAGACATCCCTACAGTCACCCACCCTCCTTCCTGCCGCCCCTAACCCCTGGCAGCCGCTAACGTCACTGCCACTCTTTAGTCAGTCACTGATCCGATTGCTGTCTGTGTAGTGTCACCTTTTCTAGAATGTACCTTAAATGGAATCATACAGCAAGTGACCTTTTGAAACTGGCTTTTTCAGTCAGCAGAAATGCCTTGAGATCCAACCAGTTGTGTGTATCAACAGTTTGTTCCTTTTTACTGCTGAGTAGTCTCCAATGACAGGGATGCACTGTGGCTTCTTCCACCTTTCACCCATTTGGAGACGCTGTGGCTGTGGCTATTACAAGTAAAGCTGCCGTCAACAGTCATGTATGGGTGCTGTGTGGACAGAGTTTCCATTTCTCTGGGATAAGTGCTTAGGAGATGGCTGGGTCACATAGTTAAGTACATATTTAGGGTTTAGAAGAAAATCCCAGGCTGTCAACCAGGACAGCTGCACCATCTTACATCCCCGCCAGCAACGTGGGAGAGACCTGGTTTCTCCACATCCTCACCACCTTTGTTTGGTATGGCTATGTTGCTTTTCTGACTTCTATTATGTACCTCAGCATGGTTTTGCATTTCCCCTAGTCTGCAATGTCCCAGTGGCTGGTGATGCTGAGCATCTTTCCACATGCTTATTTGCCATGTGCACATCCTCTTGGGGGAGATCTCTTGATATCTTTTGCCCACTTTCTAGTTGGATTGTTTTATTATTGTTGAGTTTCA
The DNA here is from genome assembly GCF_009762305.2 of Zalophus californianus. Lineage (NCBI taxonomy): Eukaryota > Metazoa > Chordata > Mammalia > Carnivora > Otariidae > Zalophus > Zalophus californianus. The sequence continues at coordinate 111,995,246 of NC_045604.1, read as the reverse complement.
AGAACTCTTTATGTATTCTAAAGAAGGGTCCTTGGTTGGATGTGTGGTTGGCAAATATTTTCTGTCTGTAGTCTTTTAAGGGGGTCTTTTTGCAGAGCAAAAGTTGTCATTTTGAAAAAATCAAAATTGACTTTTTTTCAAAAATGATTTTTTTCTCTTACGGGTTTTGCATTCGGGGTCATATCTAAGAATACTTCACCCAGCCTCAGGTCCCAGAGTTGCTACTATGTTCTCAAAACTTTCTATTTTACATTTAAGTCTATGCTCCAGTCTACGTCGCGCCTAAGATCCTGAGATTTAGTCATGGTTCTTTTCCTCTCTTTTTTGGTCTATGGATATCCATCTGCTCCAGCACCACCCGTGAGAGGCTAGCCTTCCTTTGTTGGACTGCTTCTGCACCTGTGCCAAAATCGGTTGGGCATACTTGGCATGGCGCTAGCTTTGGGTCTGTTCTGCTGACCCATGTGCCCCTCTCTCTGCCAATACCACTGTGGGGATTACCACATACCACTACGCTCGTGCCTCTCCATACAAATTTTGGAATAATCATATTTATATTTACAGACAGTCTGGCTGAGATTTTAGTAGGAACAGAAATCTGTATATGAATGTGGGGAGAACAGACACTGTCCCTCTGGTGAGTCTCCTAATCCAGGAGTATGATCCATCTTCTCCATCTGTTCAGATCTTCTGATTTCTTTAATGAGTGTCCTGTCATTTTTAATCCTACAAGTCCCGTATGTGTTTTGCTAAATTTACATCAAAGCATTTCCCCTTTTTTTGAGCACTTGTTAATGGTATTGGCGTTTTAAATTTCCATTTCCATGTGCTTGTTGCTAGCATACAGAAATAACGTTCACTTTTTACATGTATCCTGTAGCCTTGCTGAATTGACTTAACTAGTTCTGTGACTTTTTGGGTGGTTCCTTGGCATTTTCTATATCATCTGCCAATAGGAACTTTTTGGATATGTGTGCCCCAGGTTTCCTTTCTTATATTTGCTGCCTTATTGCAGGAGCTAAAATGGATTTTTTAAAAAAGGTTAAAAACCTCTTCTTTGGAAACTGTAGAAGACTGGCGCAAAAAATTCAAGACCTAAGTGACTGGAGAGATGTGCCCTGTTCATGAATTTCAGAAGCCTCAATATTGTTAAGATGCCAGTTCTTCCCAAATTGATCTAGAGACTCGGTACAATGCCAATTAAAATCCCAGCAGGCTTTTTTTTTTGGCAGAAAATGACAAGCTCATTTTAAAAACATATTTTTAAAAAGTGACCTAGAGTAACTTAATTTTATGAAAGGGACCATGTCTTTACAATGCCTGATCTCAAGACTCTTCTATGAAGTGGGGGTCAGAGTGGGACTCTGGCGAAAGGCAAGGCGTTCAGACAACCGAGCAGAAACGAGAGTCTGGGAACAGGACCCCCTGCAGACGCCAAGTGGGTTTTGACAGTTGCCAAGGCAACTCGAGTGGGGGAAAGGAACATCGTTTCAAAAAATGGTGCTAGAAAGACTGGTGATCTGTATGGGGCAGAAAAAGGAACACAGATCCTTATCTATATCATTATAGATGAAAATGATGAGACGAAAATTAACTCAAACTGTGTTCACAGACCTAAATGTAAAAACAACAATTAAAACTACAGACTTCAAAAAAAAAAAAAACAAAAAACCCCACATAGGTGAAAATCTTTGCACTGCTGGGTTAGGAAAAGACGCCTGTGCAGGCAGAAGGGTCAGATGCGCCTCAACCACTTGTGCCCATGTACAATCTCTCCCTTGAGCAGGGGCAGAGCCCGTGGAGAGCAGGCGGCAGCACTCCCGGACTGGGCTACTCGGAGCTGAGCCAGGGAGATGATCCTGGGTCGGCGTGATCTAAGCAGGCGAGCCTTTTCCAAGAGGCACCAAGCTGTGAGCGGAGGGGCCCCGTGGCACGGAACCCAGGGCTGCGCCTGGGAGACCAGAGCAGCTACCGGCCGATGACACAGAACGGCGCTGTCACACAGCTGCAAGGAAATGAGTTCTGCCAATGACAGGAGAGCTGGAAAAGGCCATCGGTGAGATCACAGCCCCACGGACCCCTTCATCTCAGCCTAGAGATTGCGAGAGCGGACCCAGTGAACTCCAGGCACCAGGACTCCTGACCCGCGTGCACTGTGAGCCCGTGCATCCGTGTGGTGGTTTTACCTGGCTACATCGTAACAATTAGGTACCTGGCAACGGGACTAGGAAAGAAAGGGTCACCTTCACTTGTACGTCCTTAGCTTACCAGGTGTCTTGGCACTTTGGTACCGAATGCTTGTGGGTGAACGAAGACATGGCTTTTTTTCAAAGCAGTCTTCTTCTAGTGCTAGCTTAGACGTTATTTCCTCAGATAACTCGGTGGGTTGCTGACTTGTGTTTGGTGTCTAGGATCGATCTAGAGAAACTTGCCCCCACACTGGAACGGCAGTAAGGAATGATTTACCCTCCTCCTTATAATGGAGCCTCCTGATTCCAAAGACAGAAGCTCTAAAACCTAGTGAGTGTCTAAAAATCTCTTGCTTAGGCATTAGTCATTTGTTAACTCAAAACAAAGGGGATGAGTCAGAATCTCGTTTCTTCAGGTTCTTTATGGAAAGCCCCTGCACTTTTACTGACTTACTCAAGTCAAACAAAGGAAACCCCTCCCCCAAACGCAGTATCTCCCAATCTATCACTATTTACCGTATTAGAAATTAGAACCTGACAGATTTTAAAAATACTGGAACAGACAAGCATAAGTCTAGTTAGCCATCAGAGTGATGACATTGTCACATGCCATGTGGTTTCTGGAAAAGTCCACTGGCCACTCCTGAGTGAATGAGAGTGAAAAAGACACAGGATAACTCAGTATTATTCTGAAAGTTGTATTGGTCTTGAGGAGCTCCTGACAAGGTCTCAGGACCACCAGACCACACTCTGAGAACCACTGCCCTAGAGACCTCCATATGTGCACCAGAATGCTCCCAGCGGCAGGATCATCAAAGCCAAAGCTGGAAAAACCCAAAGTGCACCCCAAGTTCAATGGATACTAACTGGCAGCATCTTCTAGAACAGCACAGGAGAATGAACAAGAGGGAACTATTACCATGAGCATCAACATATTATGGTGAATCTCAAAATATTATGGTGAATGAAAAAATCCAAGTCACAGTAAAATAATTACACTATTCTTGATTTACATGATGCTTAAAAACTGGCAAAACTAAACCTAACAATAATTACAGTAGCTTAATACACATAAAGTGCTGACTATGTGCCCGGTGCTGATCTAAGTGCTATACACTTACTAACTCAATCCTCAAAACAATGCTTGTGGAAGGTATTACTGTTATTCCCATTTTACAGATGATAAAGCTGAGGCACAGAGGGGTTAAAACCAGGCCAGTTATAAGGTTCCTTAGTACTGCTTAGGGATACTTCGGTGGTAAATATACAGATAAAAGGAATGACGAGCCCAAATCTGAGCAACAGTTATGGCGGGTACGGCGGTGTATTCAATGGCAAGAGAGCGCACGGTGGACAGTAAATTACCACCAATGTTCTTCATCTGAGCGGCAGCTACAGACATTTGGCTTATTATATTTAAACTGTGTATATGTTTTCAGACCCTCTTCTGTATTCATACAGGATAGGAGAAATACTTACACATTTTACAATTTTAAAAAAGGAGGGGGGAGGGGGAGAGAGAGAGAGAAACGTAGTGAAGGGCGTCCCGGAACCACCCTGGGGCCGGCGTCTCCCTTCAAGCCGGCTCTCAGGAGACTGTGAACATCTCACTGGGGCTGTCCTGTAGCACTTTTCCCAGATCCCCCGGTGGAGGCTGCTTGCTTCCCACCCGCCCCTTCTCCTGCCACCAGGCTGTCACGGGACTATGAACACAATAGCAACATAAATACTCCATTTAAAAAGTGCTAAACAGACTAGACAAGCACCTGGCACTTCAAGGTTGAGGAAGTAAGAGGTGAACAAGGAAAGAGGCGCTGAGCGAGGCAGAGTGTGCTCCTGACCCGCTGCCCGCTCCGTCCTCTGCCTCGGGGAAGAAATGGAAACGTTGACAGAGGATTAAAAAGGTAGTCATTGGGAATTATTTAGGACTTCCAAGTACGGGAGAGATCACTTTTAGCAAACCAATTACCTAGGCCTGTTTCTAAGCAGTGCTGCCTTTGTGAGTCCATGCCTCATCTTCTCCCAAAGGTTTGACCAGCCCTGGAACACCGGGTGGGCCCATCACTGGTCATGGGCCGATCCGAGTCACCAATCCTGCTGCCCCTTCCCAGACACGAGGGCAAGCACACCAGAGTCTGCAGTGCCCTTCCAGCCATCTGGACGACACCAAGGTTCTCCTCCCCTCGGGGCACGGGGTGTTCTTTATCCCAAACCCCAGGACGCAGGGCCCCCGGGACAGAGGCCCCCCGAGGACGCAGGGCCAGCTGAGCTCTCAGGACGCCTCCTCCCAGAACCCGTGCAGGTCCCCTGGGCAGCCATCACACAGCCCGCGATTCCCACGAGAACCCCTTGGAAAGCCTGTGGCTGTCCCTTTAAGCCTCCCACCCCGCCCCCATGTCCCTCTCCCCTCCTTCTGCAGGCAGCTCATCCAGGGAGCTAAGTTTAGCTCCCACCACTTCCAGTCTTCCCTCCAGGGACATCCTCTGCTGGTGGGGTCACCCCAGCAGCACCGCTTTCCAGAGGCCCCAGACGCTTGCTTCGCTGGATGCATCAAGGGGCCTGACGAAGAAGAGCAGCCCGGTCCCGGGAGGACAGGGACCCCCCCACACAACAGTTTTGGGGGGTGGGGGTGGCACTCTTCTGCCTGGACTCTCCCTCACCCCAGTGCATTCTGTCCTCCTCGGTCGGGACAAGGGTGGCCTGGTCAATCCTCACACTCAGTGACTCACTTGGGGCCAGCCTGTTTTGGGCCCGAAACAAGAAAATCTAAACGGAGCCACCATACAATGCGCACCTCACAAACCCCGATCCATTTCCTCTGCCACCTGGACCTCGGCCGCGGAGTCCTTTACGACTCAGGCTCATGGAAGAAAACCCGGTCTGCATGGGAGTTCACGGGAGGTTCACGTCCCAGCCTGCTGCGCCCCCCCATCACTCAGAACCAGAACCCCGACCCAGACCTTTCTCCAGGCCGGGACAGAGGCACATGGGACAGAGGCTCCAATGGGAGCTACAAGACACACACGGTTCCAAGGATGGCTGATGTGGAGACAGAATTTGAGAAGTTACAGAGGGAAAAGAAGAGTAAAGAAAACCCAGGAAACATTTTTTTTTTAAGCAATCTCTACACCCAACACAGGGCCTGAACTCACAACCCCCAGACCAAGAGTTGCTGGCTCCACACACTGAGCTGGCCAGGCCCCCCAGTAAACATTATTAACCAGATGTGATCTGGACTCCATGCTTTTTGAAAGAGGAAACTGAAAGGGATCTTCTGTAGCCACTGGAACTGACTTCATCACCCTCCAGAACCACTGTTAGCTAATCTATGTCATCTCTAAGATAGAAACAACCCCCACTTCACAGCGTACGTGCTTCCAAAACCAGCCCCTCCACCCTAAACTCAAATATATTTTCACTTGATGTACAATTTGGCAACTCTTGGTCCTTCTTTCACATATACTTGAATTTGCTAACAAAACAAAACAATCTCATGAATAGTTGCCAAAATGGGCTACTGGGAAACAGAAAGATGATCGGCACTGCTGTAATAAAAATGTGAACCAGGGCGCCTGGGTGGCTCAGATGGTTAAGCGTCTGCCTTCGGCTCAGGTCATGATCCCGGGGTCCTGGGATCGAGTCCCGCATCGGGCTCCCTGCTCAGTGGGAAGCCTGCTTCTCCCTCTGCCTCTCTCTCTCTCTCTCTCTCTCTCTGTCTCTGCCTCTCATGAATAAATAAATAAAAAAATCTAAAAAAAAAAAAAAACGTGAACCAAAAGCAACTAAAAATGTTGCCTTCGTACTTTCGGTTGTGCTTAGTGCCAAACAGCTCTTTAGATCACAACTTTGATTTCGGCTCCCAGCCACATTGTCCCATTGGTAGTACCAACCAGTGCCAGAGCCTAAGAACAACGCAGCCAGTCCAGCTGCCCAGCAGTCTAGCTGTGAGCAGGGCCTGCAAATGACCCTTCACAAACACCACAAACACCACAGCCTCATCCTCATTCCTCCACAATGACCACCTCTCCCGTCAGTCCCCAGCAAAAAATTTGACAGCAGAGAAATCTCTGAAATAAGACATGCCAAAAATACTGACTCTAAACAACAAAAGCTCTGACTCTGGGGTTGAGGAGGTTGACATGGGTTTCCTCTCTAGGAGGAGTTACAAGGGTCTAGCAGGTGCCGGGCTAGGAGATGCTGCACAGACCCTCAAGGTATGAAAGATGGCTGATGGGGTACGTGGCTACGTCACCACACCACTCGCTCAGCCCGATAACGGCACCACCAGCAGCTCCTTGGGGCCAGGCACCTGACAGGCATTATCTCATTTAATCCAAACACAGTCTAGTCATTTCCATTTTCCTACTCGGAGAAACCAAAGCTTAGAAGTTCAGTTGCCCAAGGCTGAAACAGCTGCTCAGCCCCAAAGGTCAAGGTCATAAGCAGCCCACGTGCAGAGTGTGTAACGTGCGAGCAGTGTAACTGACCACCAAGGACCACACGCCAAGCTCCGTATTTAAGAGTTAAGTCCGAACGTGCTTCCGAAAAATTAAATTAAAAAATCGAATGAGGACAGTAATGTCATCCGTCATATGACCTGTCAGGAAGACAGAGCTCAGAACGGCAAGACAATGAGAGGATAAACCATCTAGACGGGGCAGGGCTTTGAAGCCAACCGCTTCCCCCTTGACAGTGGAGGAGAGCCAAAGCCAAGGGGTCAGGGTGCTCTTCAGTGGGATGTTTACCCAGCCTTATCCTCCCCCACCTCGGGCTGAACAAAAGGGAAAGAGAAGTGCTCAAAGTAGCCTTCCCTCTGCCAAAAACTGACTCATCTGCAATGCTCCAGCCTGGCTCTCTGGAGCAAAAGGCCAGCTCTGCTCGTGGAACCAACCAGAGCTGTGGCTGGCCGGGAGGGGAGGGAGCCAGGGGCAGGAGGCCAGAGGCAGGGATGCCCCAGACGCTCCGGCCTCTGAGCCAGTGTCCGGCTCCTCATAAAGAGCCCTTGTGCTTTATGTCCTCACCACCAGGGCTGAAGGCTGAGGGTTCCGGTGCTCTGGGACCGCAGGACCACTGACTCAGCACCCACCCCTGCGCAAATACTCTGAAGTCCTCTCTCCTTCCAGAATCACTGAAAACTTCTCTGCTGACAAAGTCCGCAGGATTCATGAGACCCCTTCCCCACCACAAAAGCCCAAGGAAGCACACAGAGAAGTATAAACGCCAAAGGTGACTCACAGGAGAACCCGATGCCCCACAGCATGTGGGGGGAGCTGAGGGAGACCCAGACAGACAGTGTCTTGTGGTGCAAATATTGGCGTGTACTCGGCAAAGTTTACGTGCTTCATCTGGCGGACGACGCTCATAGCTCCGGCACAGGTAGCCCACAAAGGGTTTCTTCCTTTGGCTGCGCCAGCTGTCTGAGTAAACACTTGGTCAGAAAAAGCTCCCCGAACTCCCTCACCCCGACAACAGGGCAGTTCTGCCGAGGGGGATGAAGCTCCCATACGTGTGCACAAACGTTTTTTGACTCTGCATAGTCCTATGATCTAAAGCTAGCTCAAAACAAAAAAGAATTATTCCAAGGTCCAAAATACCTGGAGAGAGCCACGCAAAGATTTACATTTTCTAGATAACGCATCATAAAGAAGATTCTGGAAGCAGGCACCTACTGGTTATTGTGTGAACTATCAGATCATGCCTGGGTACTTAAACATCAGGAACCTTCACTAACTGCTCTTAATTAACCTAAAAAAAAAAACACATTAGTGAACCTCTCTACCCTAGAAAAGATTACCTTACAAAACAAAATGAGCAAAATCATCTTTATTTAGGTTCTGGTTTGTCACTAAGGGAGACAGTTCAGTACAAGATGCGCCTGTCAAAACCACCTGTAAAAGCAACGTTCAGGTCAAGGCAAAAGAAAGTTTACGTAATTACTTTTGTGGAACAGATCTGCTCAGCAATTTGGAGATTAGACCTCAGTCACTAACTAAAGGTCCTGATCAATTCCCCCTTTTTTTCCCCCCTCTGCAGTGGAAAATTGGATGTGAAATAAACATCCAGTCCACTTTCTGCCTTTAAGGATCAGCACCAGCTAGGGGCGCCTGGGTGGCTCAGTGGGTTAAGCATCTGCCTTCGGCTCCGGTCATGATCATCTCAGGGTCCCGGGATGGAGTCCTGCATGGGGCTCCCTGCTCAGCGGGGAATCTGCAACTCCCTCTCTCCCTCTCACACACACTCTCAAAAAAAAAAAAAAAAAACACCAGCCAGAGGCAAATGAGAATTTGGACCTCACGAGCAAAGTGCCACCTTACCGGAGTATGCTCTCACGGAACGCCCACAAATGTGCATAAACCCCAATTCAGGCTACTTTTGGGGTACCTCCTTAGAACAACATCAGGGATTTGTCCAGGAACAGAGCCAAAGGAAACACAAGCCACCCACAGCCTGAGCAGCAGGAACCTTCTGGACAAAGGGGACATTTGAAAGGTGTCAATAAATTGCTTCTCAAAGCAACATGTTTTCCACCTCAAATGGAGAATTTTGCTTGATATTTACGAAAAATGTTTTTAAACTCAGTAAATAAAGGAGTGAATTGTAGGGTTATTTCACAAAATCTTGCTTCGTAAAGCTCAGGGAAGACACAGTATTTTATCACATTCTGCACTGAAATTAGTGAACGATGTTCTTTATAAACACAGAACATTCATGGAGAAGACAAAGTATAGATTTATATAAAAAAAAAAAAATCCCCACACCCCCCAAACCAGAAAAGCAGTTCTGGTGATCAGCCTCAGCTGAGGCTGAAAGGAACATTAATGACGGGGTAAGGGGAAAACTCACTGTTCGATCCTGACCCTCACGCTCCGCTGAGTTTACTTGGGAAGGCTAACTCACTCCTTTCTTTCACTAAAAGGATCAAACTCACCCTCAAGAGATCCTGAATTCTTACTGTAAAAATCACCTCCGAAGAGCAAAACTTCATCTCTCTTGGAGGCACCTTTAATACAGATTTTTTTTTAAAAACCTAAGAATGTTCATAACGGCATCCTTCTTAGCAGCCAGAGAATGGAAAACAGCTCACATGTCCATCACACATGGGTGAAGAGATAAAACGTGGTTTATCCACATCATGGAATACTAGTCAGTGATGAAAATAAGGAAGCACCGACCCAGGCTGCAGCAGGAAGGAACCTCAAACACACCATGCAGAAGGAAGGAAGGAAGCCGGACACTGAAGGCCAAATACTGCATGACTCCATTCATATGAAATATCCAGAAAATCGACAGAGGCAGGGTGGACAGGAGGCTGCGTAGGGCTCTGGGCTGGGGTTATGAGGACACAGGCGCGAGGGACCTGACTGGGTGAGGGAAATGTCCTACAACTCATGGTAGTTAAATCTGCTAAAAGTTACTCAATAATACACTTAGAAAAAGCTGCCTAAAAAGAAAAAAAGTTTCCATAAAACCAAGTTATTAACTCAAGAATGCCTCTGTTTTGCTCATACTGAGAATTAATCATCTCCATTTAATAACTCCTAAGTAGTTCAGGTCTGAGAACTATTTCAGAAGCTCAAAATTTTCGTGGCAGGTAAAGCTCCAATTATAAAGTTGGCTATGGGGCTGTTTTCATCTTTATTAAACCACCGGTATTTAACAAAACAGCAGCAGGAACTTAAACTGACCCTGAATGTCAATGAAAAGGATCTCAAGTTAGTAACCCTACGCGGAGTGACAGGCTTCTGCCTATTCCCCTCGAAGGGCTGTGCCCAGCCCGGGAAGTGGGCCGCAGGCACAGTGGGTCCTGGGAGCATGGCTACACTCTGCAGCTCTCCCTGTGCGCATACAGTTTTGGCCTCATAGAATCCCCTAAAAGAGAAAGGCAGAAGCCAGGTCTTTTGGTTTGGTATAGCTGCTAGTCTGGGGATTCCTTCCCAAAGTGCATCCTCTCTGACAGCACTCACGTCCCTAAAGAGTGTCTGCACAGGAGGCAACTCTCCTCCTGCAGGACAGGTGCGGGCACACGCGGCCCAGGAGCCTGGCGGGCTGTGTTTTATGCATTCTTCTCACATTTATTTACCGTCATTTATTTATTTACTGTGCCTTCTTTTAAATATGATGGGGGAAAAAGCCCTTTTTACAATGTGTCCTTGTGAAAAAAGGGGGCAAAATCATTACCTTTATAATTCACTAAAACCATTTTGGCACCTGATGGGAACTATGTCAGGACATGTGTCTTACAACTTTGAGGTAGAGAGATGGCAAAGATTAAGAAAAAAAAAAAGCATTCAGAAAAAAACTGTATGAGAAAGAAGGTGGGGGAGGGAGGGAGGAAGGGAGGGAGGGGGGAAGGGGAGAGCGAGGGGGGGGGGAAGGGGAGAGGGAGGGAGGGAGGGAGGGAGAGAGAGGAGGGAGGGAGCCATTCTGCAGCCGGTGAGGCAGAGGGCAGTTCTCAGAATACCTCTTGTGACTTTTCTGTAAGTTCAAAATGATCTCAAAGAGTTAAAAGAAATATAACCGGAGATCTTTTGTACTTGTGAGAACACGAAGCATGAAGCGTGAATGCTGTCGGAGGAAGGTGGCTAACAATTACTTCAAAAAGCCAGCCAAGTCAATGCCTACCCAGTCTGTTTCAAGAAATTCTCTCATCGAAATGAAGACGGTGCCGTGTCTGCAGAAGGGCTGCCTTAGGGACTTCCAGCAAATCGTGTCTGCCGGTCGTGTATTTAACTGTTGCATAAAGATGCTGTAGGAGGAGTCCAGAGCTCTGCTGCAAAGGTCTCTGTGCCTTTTCTAGAAGTCTCCCAAGGCTGCTGCACTGGCCTCTTCACCGGTTTATTATTGAGATGTGCATCTGACATTCCTGGAGATCTGCTGACCCGATCACAGTTGAGATTCTGTATGAAGTTCATTCCGTCGATTATCGGAATCCTCCAAACCACGGAGCTCCGCCTTTATTTAGATTTCAGGCTTCTCTCTGTTGCCACTGGGTATCAGGTTGTACTTTGTTTCTAACATATCAATTAGTTACTTTCTCTACCATAGTTTAGGGATCCACAATCATGCTTTTACTTGACTTAATGCTAAAGAATTTCCTCTCATTCAAATATTTTGCTAAAATTGTAACTTTAAAAAAAGTTCACAAAAAATGTATAAGACTTCAACTCTAATATTCTTAGTTGAGGGAAAGAAACCCAAAACATTTCTAACGCAGAGCCTATCAGCTAGTTTAATCAAAGCCAGGGTCCACCCTCCGAGCTGGGGCTGCACATGAATGTGTCAGCATCTCTTGGCTCCTCTGCAAGCCTGAGGGGAGCTGGTTTTTTCGCCTCAGCTGGTTACCAGGCAGCATCTGAAGTACCTCTCATTTCTCACAGCACGTGCCAATGAATCCTGACGGGAATGCAGAGATTAATTACAGCTGGACTTGCTTTGCCCAATCCTCTTAGTGAATGGAGGCCCTGGAGATTTAAGGAAGCATTCAGTATTTAAAATGCTTCTGTCCAGGCTGAGTGCAGGAAGTGTTGATGTAGGGCTACTGCATTTTGTGTGGTGACAAAGGAACAATCTGTATCCTGAAAAAAATGGGGATCCTTCCTAAAGGGAAACGAAGCCCAACCCCTGGGGCCCCAATTAAGTTTTCCCAAAATTTTCACCCTTGACATTTATAATCACTTTTGGGGAAAGTAACATTAATTTTGCCAGGCTGATGGCAAAAGTCAAAACAAGAAGACTTTGTTGAATGAATGAATGGGCCGGGAATGAATAGTGGGTACTCTCTAAACTCAAGAACTCACTTCTGGATTTCATGACTCAAATATTCAGTTAAAGGTGAAGAAAATCACCACTTACAAGCAGGGAGGTCTGCATCCGGTGTTTATCCCCAGCAACATATCTTGTATGTTGCATATTACCACACACACACATCTACTTTTTTTTTTTTTTTAGAATTGTGGTGAAAACACATAAAATAAACCATCTTAACTGTATTTAAGTGTACAGTTCAGGAGTGTTAAGTCTATTCACATAGTCGTGAAACAGATCTCCAGAATGTTTTCATTGTGAAAATCTAAAACTCTTCACTACCAACAACAGCTCCCTGCCATGCTCGCCCCCCAGGCCCCCAGGACCGCTCTTCCACTCTCTGGCTTTATGAATCTACCTTACGTACCTTTGGTGAACCTCGATGCTCTTTCCCATTGCAGTTGGGCTGTTTCTACAATCGCACCCACAGTGAGGGTATAAGCGTTCCAAATTCCCCCAGTCCTCACCAACACCTGTTAACTCCTGGGTTTTTGATAGTAGCCATCTTAATGGGTGTGAGGTGATGTCTCATTACGGTTTTATTATTTCTTTGATGATTACTGATGTTGAGCATCTTTTCATGTAGTGTTGGCCATTTTTGTATGAAAGATCCATTTGAATCCTTTTGTCTATTTTTTAATAGGGTGATTTTGTTGTTGAGTTGTAGTTTTTTAAAAATATATTCTGGATATGAACTCATCAGATATGTGACTTGCAAACATTTTCTCCCATTCCATCGGTTGTTTTCTCGTTCTGTTATGTCCTCCAATGCACAAAGGTTTTTAAGTTTGATATAGTTCTCTTGGTCTGTTCTTGCTTTGGCTGCCTGTGCTATCAGTGTCCTATTCAAGAAGTCACTGCCAAGTCCAGTATCATGAAGTTTTCCCCTAATTTTCTTCTAAGAGTTTTATTGTCTAGTCTTAGGGTTAGGTCTGTAATCCATTTGGAGCTAATTTTTGTATGTGGTATAAGGGCCCATATTTGTAAAAATACAATTTTTTATATAGCATTCCACTGAATAAATGTGCAACAATCTGTTTGACCCTATCAATAGCCATTTGGCATATTTCCAGTGTTTTGCTATTGCAAACAATGACGACACAAATATCCTTTACTTCAGCCCCTCACACACAAGAGCGAATATCTCCTAGTTTTTAAGGAGTAAATTAACTTTTGGCCAGCTTGTTTCAAATTTCATGTTTTACCTCTTCACTACTTCATGGGTATTGCAATCCCTTACCTTGAAACCATCTGGACTAGATAGATGTATTCTGGAATTCAGAAATTTTCAGATTTGGGGAAGTAATATGGTTCATATGCTCTACATTACAAAATGTCCCCAGATGGGACCTCCGGTAGCACCTTATAATCAAACATGCTAATACTTGTGTAGTAATATACGTATGTATGTAACTAACACACATACACACACACACACACACACACACACGGGAATATTTAAGACCAGTGGGGAGGTAGACTATAAATAAATGCCCGAAGGTAAGTGAGGTTAGGCTTTGCCAACAAGCAAGTGCAGGTCAGGTGAGATTGGGTTTTGCCACACTTAGTGGCTAAGGAATTGCTAATTCGATTCTGTATCTTTCAGCTTCACTGTCATTGAGTTTAACCTAATGAAGGTGAGGAACCTTCCATTTTAGGTCCTGCCTTAGCAGGCTAAGGTTTTCCTATTATTTCCCTGGTGCAGGGAACTCAGTGAAACACTAACTACATTGAGGACTGCTCAGAATGGAAATGTCCAAGAGTCCTCTGAGATCTGCCCTTAAAAATCATGGACAGAAGACACAGGGAAAAAAAGATTAGAATGAAGCCAAATGCTAATAGTGATCATTTCTTTTCTCTTCCACAATTGTTATAATTATAGACATTAAAAAAATTCATTTATTCATTATGGGGCGCCTGAGTGGCTCAGTCAGTTAAGCGTCTGCCTTCAGCTCAGGTCATAATCCCAGGGAACTGGCATGGAACCCCAGTTGGGCTCTCTGCTCAGCAGGGGGCCTGCTTCTCCCTCTCCTGCTTGCCCTGCTTGTGCTCTCTCTCTCCCTCTGTCAAATACATAAAATCTTTAAAAAATTCATTCATTTATAAAACTAGGTAACCAATGAATACATACAGGTAAAAAAATTTTAAACACAGATAAAAGAGCATTCATACTCATCCCACAAGTTAACTACTATTATCAGTTTGGTACATACTCTTCCAGACCTTTGTCTCTAAATTCAATGCCCAGATGTAGGCATAGAAATTTATAGTTTTAGTCTTTGTTTAGCTTTCCATAAATGGGATCAAATGCTACATATCATTTTTCAACTTAGATTCTATCATGTCTTAGAGTGATGTGAATCTTCACTCCTTCTAACCACCACCCAGGATCCTGAAGGATGACACACGCCATGTACTGAGACTTAGGACTACTGGGGGACGTTTCTACAGTTAAAGTCTCTGCTATCACCATCAATACCACAGCAACTGTCCTCATAGTGCCCTCCTGGGACACGTGTGACTGTAAGCTCCGTTCCTGCACACAGAACTGCCGGCACAAAGCCATCTGCATTTGTAACAGCTCTGGCAAGTTGCCCTGCCAAAAGGTTCTACCAATTTATATCCCAATGAACAAGTTGCCCTGCCAAAAGGTTCTACCAATTTATATCCCAATGAACAAATATATCCCAATGAACAAATAGATAGAAGGTATCCATTTTCCCATGGCCTCGCCACACTGGATATTAGCAATATAATTTTTTTTTTTCCCTACCTACAATTTGTGGGTGAAAAGTGATCTTTCATGACTTTTTAAGTCTGGGTTTTTTCGGGGGAGGGAGGATTAGGCACTTTTCACACTTATAAAAAGCACTTTATAGTAAAATGTCATAAAAATAGACCGTTGTAACATGCAGAGGTAGGATCCAGTTCCGACTATAAACTGACTTAGCATTATGAGGAAAATGGACTATATGCTCGACATTATTAAGACGCACAGATAGCCATGCATAAATCTAAAATGCATGACTTTACTCAAGTTCACTGCCATATTATAAATAGGATAACCATATGCCCCAGTTTGCCCTGGAGCACCCCATTTCAAGCTTATTGTCCTGGTAAAATTATTAGCAGTGTTGGGGTTTTTTTTTTCCCCCACTCACAACATGCCCTGATTTGGGTCATCAAATTCCATGCTTGCATAAATTTTACATGTAGATACACTGCGGCTCAGTAGTCACTAGAACCCCATCAGGTTTGAAAGAGTTCAGGTGTGACATCACATTCAGCAAGGCTGGTTATAGGGCAATGCAGGTCCCCTGGAATCGGCCTCACTTGTTAGTTTGAGACCTTGCTAAGTTCCTGAAAGCTAATGGGAAGTGCGCCTCTAACTCTGTTTCTCCATGCAGAATTATTACAAATCAGAATTACGACACCCATTTGCTCCGTAACTGTTTCCTGCTTAAATGCCAAGCTGTTATGTAGCATTTTGGCAGTGTTTTAAGATCGTATGAACACAGATCTTGTGAGCATTAGGCTCTGATGACTTCCTGTCACAGCAATCTCAGGAGGAATAAAATTAGGGAATGAAATTATTAAAATCAAAGGAAAGAGCCTGACGTACAGAGCTCAGGAATCTCCAACACACAAACTGCATTTCATTCAGCTCTCCAGACAAACAAAACAACATCCCGTGTGCCTGAAGTTGCAGAACAACAACCAAGTCTATTGTTGACTATGGATAAACTGAATTGCACAAGGTAGGCATACTGCTTTATCATCTACTGTTTCTCTATCCCTCACTTATCCTGTCATTTCTCCTAATAAAGTATAACGTTTGGGACACATGGTTTGTCTTTCTTTTCCATTAAAGGAAAAGAAAAAAAAAAGTCCAGATAATTAAACTTTTCTAACGGGTGCCAATAGTTTCAACTTCTGCACCACACTTTCCACTTGAAGGACACACGTTCTGTGGCAGCTGTTGTGATGTCACATTGGTCCAGGAGAAGAAGCATTAAAGCAGCTTGCCTAGGAAACACATCCGGCCGACTACGCTCACTGGCATATTTTCTACAACAGACATAAACTCAGAAAGTACTAAATAAATCCCAGTCTTCAAACAATTACACTTAAATGTTCTATTTAAATCACCAGCTACGACACGGCCTCCTTCCGGGGCCAGTTACCAGGATCAGTCTAGTCTATAGAGGAGAGGCCAGCCGAGGGGAGCACTCAGGGCCCTCAGATGACCCCAACCCTGTGGTGAAAGGAAGAAACATCTGGAACAACAGCACAGACGAAGGGAGATAGCTCTGTCCTGGGAGCTCTTGAAGAAAGGCGGTCTCTTCCTTCCCCTCCCCAACCATCAAGGCAGAGAGATCCCAGGCCTTGCTGAACTGAGTACGTAAACAAAGACAGTGACGTTCAAAGAAGGCTCTGTTCAATGAGTGACTTTCATAAGGCACCAGGAAAAGAAGCCACTTAAAACCAGACCCGGTGAATGAAGAGCATTATCTTTTTTTTTTTTTTCTTTAAAAGGGCCTGAGGTATAATTGACAAGCTCAGAACTGCACATACGCCAAGTGTGCGATGTGCTAGCTTGTGGCATGCACATACCTGGGACTGTTGTGGCAACTCACGGTGACGAACGCACCTCCTACCCCAGGTTTCCGAGTGTCCCTTCTTTCCCACACTCCCTTCCTGGCCCCAGGCAACACTGACCTGCTTCTGACACTGTGTACTAGCCTGTACGTTCTAGAATTCTACATCAATAAAATCAGATAGCGTGTATCCGTGTTTGTCTGGCTCCTTCACTCAGCATAATTTGCCCCGCTGTTGCGGGTTTGCACTGTCTGTTCCTTTTACTGAGTGGCAGCCGCGTAGATGGGTAGGCCCTTCATCTGTTACCCGTTCATTTGTTGACGGGCAAGTTAGCAGTTTGCAGCTACTGCAAATAAAGCCGCTCTCAGCATCTATGTACGAGTCTTTGTGGGGACATATATTTGCATTTCTGTTCAATAAACACCTAAAAGTAGAATGGCTTGCTCACAGAAGTGTAGGTTTAACTTTTAATAAAGTGCCTCACGCTTTTCCAAGGCAGCAGTTCCGTTTTACGTTCCCGCCAGCAGCCTTGGAGAGCTCCAACTCCTCCCCATCACCCCTCTGTAGGGTCAGCCCTTCTAACAGGGTGCAGCGGGACCTGCATGTACGCACTGACTCAATCTTTTAACGTGTTTAAATTTGCCATCTTAATCACTGTTCAGATCTTTTGTCCACTAAAAAAATTCTGGGTCATTTATTCTATTATTGAGTTTTATTTTTTATTTTTTAAAAAGATTTTATTTTTTGACAGAGAGGGAGACAGTGAGAGAGGGAACACAAGCAGAGGGAGTGGGAGAGGGAGAAGCAGGCTTCCTGCCGAGCAGGGAGCCCGATGCGGGGCTCGATCCCAGGACCCTGGGATCGTGACCTGAGCCGAAGGCAGACGCTTAACGACTGAGCCACCCAGGCGCCCCTTATTATTGAGTTTTAAACAGTTCTTTAGATATTCTAGATACAAATCTTTTACCAGATATATAACTGCAAATAATTAATTTTCATTCTCTTAAAAGTGTCTTGCAAATGCAGATTTTAATTGTTGGGACTTGATTTGATTTTAGTTAAACATGTTATGGTAAAAAATAAAATATAAATTTTGGATTCTCTATTCCATTCCATGGACCCATTTGTCTATCCTATGCCAATCCTATGCTGTCTTAATTACGTAGATTTATAGTGAGTCTTGGAATCAGGTAGTATGGTATTCTTCGTTATTCTTTTTCAAAGTTGTGGCTACTCTAGGTTCTTTGCATTTCCATATAAATTTCAGAATCAAATTGTCAATTTCTACAAAAAGCCCATTGCGATTTTGTTGAACCTACAGATCAATTAGGGGAGAACAGATATATTGACATATCAAGTCTTCTGACTCCTGTACAAGGTATATCCGTTTATATATTTAGATCTTCTATTTATTATTTATCTATACATCTATTTATTTAGATCTCAGCTATGTTTTTGTAATTTTTCAATAGACTGCAAGATTCTGCTCATCTTTTATTAAACAATGCAAAGTATGTCATAGATTTTATGCTACTGTAAAGGCTATTTTTATGCCAATTTTTGATTATTCATTGCTAATACATAAAAATACATTTTTCAAAAAGACTGAAATTGAGAAGAAGGTACAGAGATTTCCCAAAAACCTCCAGCCCCCACACATGTACAACCTCCCTGATCAACATCACTCACCAGAATGGAACTTTTTTTTTTTTTTAAACCAAAAAATGAGCCTGCACTGACACATCATAATCACCCAAAGTCCATAGTTTACCTGGGGGTCCATTCTTGGCGGTGCACATCGGATGGGTCTGGGCAAAAGTATAATGAGATGTTTCTACTGTTTTACAAAATCCTCTGGCCTATGCATTCATCAACCCCTACCCTGTGCCAGCCACAACCACTGATGTGTTTCCTATTTTTGCCTTTTCCAGAGTGTCATATAGATGGAATCCTGCAGTAGGGAACCTGTTCAGATTGGCTTCTTTCACTAAGTAGTATGCATTTAAGGTTCTTCCATGTCTTATCATGGCTTCATAGCTCATTTCTTATTTTTTATTATTAAAAAAATTTTTTTTGCGCCAGCTGTGGGCACAGTGAGTGCCAAGCTTGCCTTGGACACTGGGTTCTTTTCTCCCCTCTTCCTCCCTCCCTCTTTCCTGGAAGGCTCAGAAGCTTATTTCTTTTTAGAGCGGAATAATATTCCACTGTCTGAATGGACTAGAGTTTATTAATGCATTCGCCTACAGAAGGACATCTTAGTTGTTTCTAAGTTTGGTACTTATGAAAAAAGCTGCTATAAATATTCATGTGCAGGTTTTTGTGTGGATGTACATTTTCAGTTCCTTTGGGTAAACACCTCAGAGCATGACTGCTGAATCATATGCTAAGATTATGTCTAATTTTGTAAGAAACCACCAAAGTGTCTTCCAGAGTGCCTGTACCATTTTGCATTCCCACCAGCAATGTTTGAGAATTCCTGTTGCTCCACATCCTTGACAGCTTTTGGTGCTGTCAGCATTCTGGATTCGGGCCATTCTCATAGGTGCATGGTGGTAGCTCACTGTTTTAACTTTCATTTCCCTGATGACAAACAATGTGGAACATCTTTCCATGTGTGTACTTGCCATCTGTTTATCTCGTCTGTTAAGGTCTTTGGCCCATTTTTTAATCAGGTTGTTTTCTTACTGTTGAGTTTTAAGAGTTCTTTGTGTTTAACATGCCTTTATCAGATATGTATTTTGCAAACACTTTCTAACAGTCTGTGTGGTTCATCTTCTTATTCACTTGACATTGTGTTTTGTGGAGAATAAGTTTTTAATTTTAATGAAGTCCAGCATAGCTATTCTTTCTTTTATGGATCAGGTCTTTGGTGTCGTCACTAAAAGGCATCACCACCACACCCAAGGTCATCTAAGTTTTCTCCTATGATCTTCCAGGAGTTTTAAGTTTTGCATTTACATTCAGGTTTGTGATCATTCTTGAGTTTGTGATGGGAATAAGGTCTGTGTCTAGATTCTTTCTCTCTTCTTTTTTTTTTTTTTGACATGTGAATGTCCAGTTGTTCAAGCGCCATTTGTTGAAAAGACGACCTTTGCTCCACTGTACTGCCTTTCCTCTTCTGTCAAAGAGCAGTTGACTATATTTATGTGGATCTATTTCTGGGCTATTTTGTTCTATTGATCTATTTCTCTGTTCTTTTGCCAATACCACACTGTCTTGATTACTGTAGCTTTATAGTAAGTCTCAAAGTGGGTAGCATCACACTTCCAAATTTTTTGTTCTCCTTGAATATTGGGTTGGCTATTCTGGGTTTCTTGCCTCTCTATATAAACATTAGGATCAGTTTATCAATATCCATAAAATAATGTGGTGGGATTTTTACTGGGATTACAATGAAGCTGTACATCAAACTGGGAAGAACTCACATCTTGAAAATATTAAGTCTTCCTATCCACAGACACGGAATATCTACTTAGCTCTTTGATCTTGTTCATCTACATTTTTTAGTTTTCCTCATACAGATCTTGTACATATTTTGATATCAGGATTATACCTAAGTATTTCATTTTTAGGGTGCTAAGATAAGTGATACTGCATTTTAAATTTAAAATTCCATTTGTTCGGGGCGCCTGGGTGGCTCAGTCATTAAGCGTCTGCCTTTGGCTCAGGTCATGATCCCAGGGTCCTAGGATCGAGCCCCGCATTGGGCTCCCTGCTCAGTGGGAAATCTGCTTCTCCCTCTCCCACTCCCTGTGCTTGTGTTCCCTCTCTTGCTGTCTCTGTCAAAAAAATAAAGTAAAATCTTAAAAAAAAAAAAAGTCCATTTGTTCATTGTTGGCATCTAGGAAAGTGACGGACTTTTGCATATTAACCTTGCATCTTACAGCCATGTTATAAATGCTTAGTAGTTCTGGGATTTTTTTGTCAATTCTTTTGGATTTTCTACACAGATGATCATGTCATCTGCAAACAAAGACAGTTTTAGGTCTTCTTTCTTAGTATGTATTCTTTTTATTTCCCTTCCTTGCCTACTGCAATAGCATGGACTTCTGGTATGATGTTGGTAAGGAGTGGTGATGGGGCATTCACGCTTTGTACTTGATCTTTATGGGAAAGCTTAGTTTCTCACTATTAAATGTGATGTTAGCTATAGGTTTTTTGAAGATAGTCCTTATCAAGTTGGGAAAGTTCCCTTCTATTCCTAGTTTACTGAGGGTTTTTATTGGAATGGGTATTAATTTTATCAAATCCCTTTTCTGTAGTTATTGATATGATCACGTGATTTTTATTCTTTAGTCTGTTGATATGATGGATTACATTAATTGATTTTTGGATGTTGAACCAGGCTTGTACACTTGATATACATCCCACTTGGTCATATTTTTATACTTTTTCTGGATTTGATTTGCTATTTTGTTGGGGATTTTTGTACCTATATTCATGAGAGATACTGTTCTCTCTAGTTTTTTCTTGGAATGTCTTCATCTGGTTTTGGTATTAGTGTAATGCAGGTCTAACGGAATGAATTAGGAAATATCCCTTCTATTTATATCCTCTGAAAGAAATTGTGGAGAACTGGTAAATTTCTTTCTTGAATGCCTGATAGAATTCAGCAGTGAACCCATCTGGGCCCAGTGCTTTTGATTTGGAAAAGTTATTAATTATTGATTCAATTTCTTTAATAGATGTAAGCCTATGCAGATCGTCTACTTCTTTGTGTGTGAGTTTTGGCAGATTGTGTCTTTCAAGGAATTGGGTCATTTCATCTAGATTATCGTATCTGTGGAAATATAGTTGCTCGTAGTATTCCTTTATTATCCACTCAGTTTCCATGGGATCTGTAGTGATGTCCTCACTTCCATTTCTGACATTAGTAACTTGTGTTCACTCTTTTTCTTAGATGGCCTGGTTAGAGGATTATCGATTTTATTGATCTTTTCAAAGAAACAGCTTTTAGTTTTGTTGATTTTGTCTACTGATTTCCTGTTTTCAATTTCATTAATTTCTGCTGTAATTCTTCTGATCACTTTGGACTTACTTTGTTCAAGTAAGTAAACTTACTTACTTGAGTAAGTAAGTACTCAAGTACTTACTTGAGTACCTGAGTACTCAAGGAGCTCACTTTTTCTCGTTTCTTAAGGTGGAAATTTAGACTATTGATTTTAGATCTTTTTTTCTTTACTAAAAATGCATTCGATGCCATAAATTTCCCTATAAGCACTGCTTTTGCTGCATCTCACAAATTTTGATTAAGTTGTGTTTTCATTTAGTTCAAAATTTAAGAAAATTTCTCTTGAAATTTCTTGACTCATGTGTTATTTAGAAGTGTGTTGTTTAATCTCCAAGTATTTTGGGATTTCTCAGGAATTTTTCTGTTACTGACTTCTAGTTTAATTCCATTGTGCCCTGAGAACAGACACTGTAAGGTGGATTATTTTCTGTGTTTTATGGTCCAGAATGCAGTCTATCTTGCTTAATGTTCCATGTGAGCCTGGGAAGAATGTGAATTCTGCTGTTGTTGGATGAGGTAGTCTTCGAGGTCATTATCATCCAGCTGACTGACAGTGTTAAGTTCAGCTGTGTCCTTACTGATTTTCTGCCAGCTCAATCTGTCCATTTCAGAGAGGGAGTGTTGAAGTCTCCATGATAATGGACTCATCTATTTTTCCTTGCAATTTTATCAATTTTTGTCTCATGTGGTTTGATGCTATGCTGTTAGGAGCATCATGCTAAGAATTCTTATGTCTTCTTGGAGAACCGACCCCTTTATCATAATGTAATGCTCTTCTTTATTCCTAGTAACTTTCCTTATTCTGAAGTCTGCTTTGTGTGAAATTAATGTAGCTATCCCTGCTTTCTTTTGACTAGTGTTAGCATGGTATATATTTTTTCCATCTATTTACTTTTATTCACTATGTGCCTTTATATTTAAAGTGGGTTTTTTGGGGGGTGGGTAGACTCTAGTTGGGTTGTTTTTTGTTTCACTCTGACAATCTCTGTCTCCTAATTGGTACACTTAGACCACTGACATTCAGAGTTATAATAATCAATATAGGTGGATTGATACCTATTAGTTACTGTTTTCTACTTGTTACCTTTGTTCATTGTTCCTGCTTTTGTCTTCCACTACATTTTCTGCTTTTTGCGTATAACTGTTTCTTTCCCTTCAATTTTTATTGTGGTGAAACACATAAAATTTATCATCTTAGCCATTTTTAAGGATACACTTCAGGAGTATTAAATATGTTCAAAATGTTGTACAACCATCACCATCATCGTCCATAACTTTTAATCTCATAAAGCAGAAACTCTATGGCCATTAACAATGACTCCCCATTTTTCCCTGCTCCCAGCCCCTGGCAACCACCATTTACTTTTTCTATATGATTTTAAATACTCTAAGTACCTCATATAAGGAGAATCATACAGTTTTTCTCTTTTTGTGGACTGGCTTATATCACTTAGTGTAGTATCTTCAGGGTACATCCATGCTATCACATGTGACAGGGCTTCCTTCCTTTTCCAGGCTGAATAATATTCCACTGTATGTATATATTACATTTTGCCTATTCATTTAACCTTAGTAGACTCCTGGGGTGCTTTCATGTTTTAGCTCTTGTGAATAAGCTGCTATGAACATGGGTGTGCAAATATCTCTTCAAGACCTTGCTTTTAATTCTTTTGTGTATACCCAGAAATGGAATTGCTGGATCATATGGTAATCCTATTTTTAATTTTTTGATGAACTGCCATACTGTTTTCCACAGTGGCCACACCATTTACAATCCAAATCCCAACAATGCACAAGGATTATGATTTCTCCACATCCTTGCCAGAAACTTGTTCTTCTCTATTATTTTTATTGTAGTAACCCTAATGGTTATTTGGCGGTTATCTTACTGTAGTTTTGATTTGTATTTCTCTAATAATCAGTGATGGTGAGCGTCTTCTCTTATGCTTCTTGTCCCTTTGTACATCTTCTTTGGAGAAATGTCCATTCAAGTCTAATGCCCATTTTTTGAATTGGGTAGTTGTTTTTTTGTGGTTGAGTTTTGAGAATTCTCAGTATAGTCTGGATATTAACCTCTCTTACCACTTATATAACTTACAAATATTTTCTCCCATTCTGTGGGTTGCTCTCTTATTATGTTGATGTCCTTTGATGCACAAAATTTTACATTTTTCATGTAGAATTCAAATTGTCTATTTTTTCTTTTGTTTCCTCTACCTTTGGTATCACATCCCAGAAATGACTGCCAAATCTCATGTCATAAAGTTTTGCCTTATGTTTTCTCCTAAGACTTTATAGTGTTAGGCCTTACATTTAGGTCTATAATACATTTTAACTTTTGTATGCAGTGTTAGGTAAGGGTCTAACTTCATTCTTTCACACGTGGGTTTCCAGTTTTTCCAGAACCATTCATTAAAAAGACGGTCCTTTCCCTAATGAGTGTTACTGGCACCCCTGTCAAAAATCATTTGAACACAGCACAAGGATTTACTTCTGGGTTTTCTATTGTATCCCATTGATTGATATGTCTGTCTTTATGCAGGTACCACACGATTTCCATTAGTATAACTTTGTAGCAAGTTCTAAAATCAGGAAGCGTGAGTATTCCATTTGTTCTTTTTCAAGACTGTTTTAGCTCTTTCAGGTCCCTTGAGATTTTATGAGTTTCACAAAGAGTATTTATTTATTATTATTATTTTTTTAAGTCAGCTCCCTGCCCAACATGGGGTTTGAACTCACAACCCTGAGAATGAGTCACATGCTCTACTGACTAAGCCAGCTAGATGCCCCCTCTCTTTTATTACTAATAGAAAAACATCATTAGAGGGGCGCCTGAGTGGCTCAGTCGTTAAGCGTCTGCCTTCGGCTCAGGTCATGATCCCAGGGTCCTGGGATTGAGCCCCGCATCGGGTTCCGTGCTCAGCGGGAAGCCTGCTTCTCCCTCTGCCACTCCCCCTGCCTGTGTTCCCTCTCTCGCTGTATTTCTCTCTGTCAAATCAATAAATAAAATCTTAAAAAGAAAAACATCATTAGGATTTTGACAGGGATTGTACTGAAACTGTAGATCTCTTTGGGTAGTACTGACCTTTTTTTTTTAAAGATTCTATTGATTTAATTGAGAGAGAGAGAGAGAAAGCATGAGAGGAGGGAAGGGCAGAGGAAGAAAGAGAAGCAGACTCCCTACTTATGCAGGGACCCCAACGCAGGGCTCAATCCCAGGACCACAGGATCGTGACCTGAGCTGAAGGCGGACACTTCACTGACCGAGCCCTGTATTGACATTTTAAAATATGAAATTTTGCAGTCCATGAACATGAGCTGTTTCCATTTACGTCTTCTTTAATTTTTTTCAGCATTATTTGTAGTTTTCATTTCGTAAGTCTTTTCCTTTCTTGGTTAATTCTATTTTTTTGATGATACTGTAAATGGAATTGTTTTCATAATTCACTTTTCAGATTGTTCAATGTTAGTGTACAAAAACGCAAATGATTTTTGCACGTTCACTTTGTATCTTGCTACTTTGCTGGATTAATTAGCTCTAACAGGATTTTTGTGGAATCTTTAGAGTTTTCTATATATAAAGTTATGTCATCTATGAACACAGATAATTTTACTCTTCCTTTCCAATCTGGATGCCTTTCCTTTTTCTTGCCTACTGCTCTGGCTACAACTTCTGGTACTTCATTGAATAGAAGTAGTGAAAGTAGGCAGCCTTGTCTTGTTCCTGATCTTAAGAGGAAAGGCTTTCAAGTCTCTCATCACTTAGTATGATGTTAGTGGTGGGTTTTTCATATGGCTTATCATATGGAAGTAATTTCCATTCATTCATAACTTGCTGACTGTGTTTACCCAAGGGTACTGAATGTTGTCAAATGCTTTTTCCACATTGAGAATATCCTGGGTTCTTTCATCCTTCATTCTGTTAACATGGGGTATTACAATGATCGGTTTTCATATGTTGAACCATCCTTGCATTCCCAGAATAAATTGCACTTGGTCATGGTATACAATCCTTTTACTATGCCACTGAATTCGGTTTGCTAGTGTTTTGTTGAGGATTTTTGCATTTATATTTGTAAGGGATATTGGTCTTCTTATAGTCTTTGGCTTTAGTATCAGGGTAATGATGGCTTCACAGAATGAGTTAGGAAGTGTTCCCCTCTCCTCTCATTTTTGGGGGAAAAGTTTGAGAAGGATTGGTATTAGTTCTTTTTAAAATGTTTGGTAGAATTCACCGGTGAAGGTATCAGGCCCAGCGCCTTTCTCTGTTAGGAGATTTCTGATTATGGATTCAATATCCTTACTGGTCATAGGTCCATTCAGATTTTCTATTTCTACATAATTTAGTCTGGATAGGTTTTGTTTCTAGGAATTTGTCTCACTTCATCTAGGTTGTCAAATTTGTTAAGCACATAACTGTTCACAGTTCTCCCTTATAACCCTTTCTATTTCTATAGAATCAGTGGTAAGTCCCCATTTTCATTTCTGATTTTAGAACTTGAATCTTTTTGTCTTAGTCCATCTCACTAAAAGTTTGTTGACTGTGTTGATCTTTTTGAAAAACCACCTTTTGCTTGCACTGATTTTCTTTATTGTTTTTCTGTTCTCTATTTCATCTATCTCTGCTCTAATCTTTTATTTCTCCCCTTCGCTAGCTTTGGGTTTAGTTTGTTCTTCTTTTTCTAGTTCCTTCAGTTGTAAAATTAGGTTGATTTGAGATCTTTTTTGTTTTTATACTGTCAGCATTTATGGCTATAAATTTCCCCTTTAGTGTGGCTTTTAACACCCTGTAAATCTTGGTATGTTGTGTTTTTGTTTTCATTCATTTCTAAGTATTTTCTAATTTCCCTTGTGATTTCTTCTTTGACCCACTGGTTAAGAGTATGCTGTTCAATCTCCACAGATTGGTGAATTTTTCAGTTTTACTTCTATTATTGATTTCTAACTTCATCCTGTTGTGATTAAAGAAGATTATTTTTATGATATCTTTTTAATATTACTGGGATTTATTTGCAGTCTAAGTTAGTGGTCTCTCCTGGAAAATGTCCCATGTGCACTTGAGAAGAGTGTGTGGTCTGTCGTTATTGGGTGGCTGGTATAGGTCTGTTAGAGCTGATTGTTCATTGTGCTGTTTACTTCCTTTATTTCCATCCTTATCTTCTGTCCAGTTCTTCTGTTCATGACTGAGAGTGGGGTGTTGAAGTCCATGGCTGTTATTGTACAACTGTCTACTTCTCCCTTTGTCACTTTTTGCTTCATGTATTTTGATGGTCTGTCATTACGTACATACATGTTAATAACTTGTATTTTCTTGTTGTATTGAATCTTTTATTAATATACAAGCCTTTGTTTCTTGCAACCTTTTTTTGATTTTAAAGTCGATTCTGTTGGATATTAGTATAGCCACTGTACTCTCTTTTGCTTTTCCTATCCTTTCACTTTCAATCTATCTGTGTCTTTGGGTTTAAAGTGAATCTTTTGCAGGCAGGAAACAGTTGGACCATGTGTTTTCATCCATTCTTCCAGTCTCTGTCATTTGATTGCAGAGTTTAATCAATGTGCGCTTAAAATAATTACTGGTAGGAAGGGCCTTACATTTGTCATTTTGCTATTTGTTTTCTATACACCTTGTAGCTTTTATATTCATTTCCTGAATTACTATTTTCTTTTGTGTTTAGTTGAAAGTAGTGATTTTTAAAAAATTTGAGAGAGAGCGCACACGTGTGTGAGCAGGGAGGGGGCAGGGGAGGGAAAGAGAATCTCAAGCAGACTCCCTGCTGAGTGTGGAGCCCAATGTGGGGCCTGATCTCATGACTCTGAGATCCTGACCTGAGCTGAAATCAAGAGTTGGATGCTTAACCAACTGAGCTGCTCAGGCGCCGTGAAAGTAGTGAAAGATTTAAATTCCTTTCTCATTTCCCTTTATGTATAAAAAAGAATGAACTACCAATAATGTAACAACACAGACAAATCTTGGTCATTACACTGAACAATTAAGTCAGATTTAAGGGCATAAATTATTCCAGTTAAATGGACTTCAAAAACAGGTAAAACACTATGGTGATAAAAATCCCAGTGGTATCACTGGGAGGAATGGTATCAACTGGGAAGAAGCAGGAGGAACTTTCTGGGACGCTGAAATTTTTTTTTTTTTGTTTTAGACTAGGTGGTGGTTATAGGTGGTAAAATTCATTGAGCTGTATACACTTAAGATTTCTTCATTTACATACATCAATTATTTTTCAGTCAGTAAGCAAGTGAGAGACCTCTACATGGTCACTAGAATAAGTACATGAAAAGGACAAAGAACACCAAGGGCTGGTAAGGAGGGGAAGTGGCTGGATTTGAACTCTGCTGGTGGAGCAGAAATTGATACTCAGTTGGTTAGGCGGCTGCCTTCGGCTCAGGTCATGATCCTGGAGTCCCGGGATCGAGTCCCGCATCGGGCTCCCTGCTCAGCGGGGAGTCTGCTTCTCCCTCTGACCCTCCCCTCTCTCATGTGCTCTCTCATTCTCTCAAATAAATAAAAGCTTTAAAAAAAAAAAGAAATTGATACAAATGTTGTGAAAAAGCTACAACTGAACGTATGCATGTCCTTTGTCCCAGTGACTCCACTTCCAGATATACCTGACAGCAATGCCTACATCTCTTCATCAAAAGACATGTGCTAGAATATTCATAGTAACACGCTCTGTCAAAATCCCAAGTGCCCATCAACAGGAGAGTGCGTATTAAATTGCACTATATTCACATAAGAGAATCCTGTACACCAATGAGAATGGAGGATTTACAACCCATTCCACAACGCGGATGAATCTCATGAAACATGATGCTAAAGGAAAGAAGCCAGTTACAGGAAGAGTAAATACTGTATGGTGCTATATGTACTAAATACAAAACCAGCCAAAACTCTTCTATGCTGTTGAACGTCAGCTTATTTCTGGAGAGTGAGGTAGTGACTCAAGAAAAGGGATCTTGGGGTGCTGGTAATTTTGTACCCTGATTTGGGTGCTGGTTACATGGATGTGTTTAGTTTGTGAAAACTGAGTTTATATACACATACTTTTTATATATAATGTATATGCAAAGATGTGTGTATACACGCATGCATGTATATATTCATGTATAACAAATTCTCCAACAAAAGTATTTTAAAAATGAAGCAGGGAAAAATAACAGGCAGTGATGGGTGGAATCGTGATGTTAATCAAGAAAATCAGAGAAAACTTCACTAAGAAGGTAACATTTGAATCAGCCTTTCTAAGATGTAGGAGGAAGAGTATGCCAGGCAGAGAGAACACCAAGTGCAAAGTCCCTGAGGTCAGACTGTGCTCAGAATGTTGAAGGAAGAGCAAGAAGACCTTTATGCTTGGAGCGGAATGAATGAGAGAAGGAGCAGGAGGTGGGAGTGTGGGGAAACGGGACTCCACATCATTAATTCATCCAACGTCTTAATTATGTAAGGTGCAGGTAAAGCACAAAGTTTAAGAATGTAAGTCAACATCTGTTACTGAATATTTCTTTCAGACGTAGATTTGTCTTCCTTTTTACACAAACCACTTTCAAAGATGAATAAAACCAAACAAGTATAAAACAAAAATATGCATAAAGCCTCATCTATTAGCTGTTTCCTTAAAAAAAAAAAAAACAATGTTGCACATACTTATGAAACAAAATGTGTTTGAAGAGCCAACTTAACACCTGGGGTTTGGTTTATGATAGGTTCATGCATAGTGGCTGGCCTGGTTAAGCACCCACTATATGGGAATCACTATTAATATCACAATCAATAATAATAATATTCTAAAAACAGTGTGAATTGTATAATTCAGTTTAGGGACATCCCTCTTTCAAGTTTGCTGGTAACTTTTTTTTTTTTAAGATTTTATTTATTTATTTGACAGAGACACAGCGAGAGAGGGAACACAAGCAGGGGGAGTGGGAGAGGGAGAAGCAGGCTTCCCGCCGAGCAGGGAGCCCGATGCGGGGCTCGATCCCAGGACCCTGGGATCATGACCTGAGCCGAAGGCAGACACTTAATGACTGAGCCACCCAGGCGCCCCAGCAACATACTTTCCTTATAGAATTTGAACTTTTCATTATATTATGAATTACTTAACATTTTTAAAGTGTTTGAATAGATAATATATGCATATAGTACAAAATCTGCAAAGTTTAAAAAACAGGGTTGGGGGAGCCCTGGAGAAATAGGTCTCCCAGCTACTAAGGTCTTAGGCTTGATCAAGTTACCCCTTTCCTGGAATTGATACACTGCTTTTTCCTTATTTTACAACCTTGTTTTGGGTTAAACACCACGATATAAGTTGGCTGGAATGAGCTATCAGCCAGCCAGAATGGTCTTGGGAGACTAGGATTTCAGTATGAAGTTTTGGACAAAAAAGAGCAGCAGGTCAAGAATAACAGAGAGGGCGCCTGGGTGGCTCAGTTGGTTAAGCGACTGCCTTCGGCTCAGGTCATGATCCTGGAGTCCCGGGATCAAGTCCTGCATCGGGCTCCCTGCGCAGCAGGGAGTCTGCTTCACCCTCTGACCCTCTCCCCTCTCATGCTCTCTCATTGAATCTCTCAAATAAATAAATAAAATCTTAAAAAAAAATAACAGAGAAAAGGAAAAATAACCTGGAAATGAAGCCTGATTCCCACTCCCCCGTTTTAGTCAGAACTCGGGAGGACCACTGTGCCCCGTGTATCTGCCAGTGCCATTAATAAATGCAGCAGAATCACGTGGGGCAGTGCCGGCCACCCCCCAG
This sequence comes from Zalophus californianus, assembly GCF_009762305.2. Lineage (NCBI taxonomy): Eukaryota > Metazoa > Chordata > Mammalia > Carnivora > Otariidae > Zalophus > Zalophus californianus. The sequence goes on along the minus strand of NC_045604.1, from coordinate 111,964,875 downwards.
TCTTTCTCTGGCTACGGCATCCTTCTGCAATCCTGTAGTGCCCATGATAGCAGCAAAGGGAAGGGACAGGTCACCCATGGACTAAAACAGGGTGCACGAGGCTATCCTGCAAGGAGAGCTACAGGAGAACATACCTGAAATCTGTGAATCAGAGAGCATGAAAAGGAGAGAGGAGAGAAAGGCGGCCAATGATGAGCAAGGTGACAACAGAGCCGGGGTCGGGACACCAGTACCCAACACTCACATCGGGAGCACAACCAGGTGGGAGAAGAGGGAGGCTGTGGGTTGTCGACACTTGGGAACATGGGTCACTGCAGAGTCACCGATTTCCTGTGCTCAGGCAAAACCAGGACACCAGAACTCCAAGGACAGTCACATTGGGCATCACATCATACCTCCTGGGAAGTACAAATGCAGAAAGAGGCTCTGGAGAATTTGCTAAAATGCCCAGAATGATGCAAAATACCCATGCAGTGGGCCTCGGCCAAACCGAGGTTCTTTTATGTCAAATATCACATAAGGGATGAAATCAAAGCCTCATGAGACAAGTTCCAATCAGAACTGCCCATCCCGGGGTACCGTGTCACGGCACCAGAGCACCCATCCCCACCACCAGCTTGGTCTTCGGGAACTTTACAATCAAGCTGGCTCAGGGAAAGAGCATATGCCAAACTGGGAATAAACATTAACTTGGCTTCAAGACCTGAAACCCCATTTACTGAGCAAAGGTTTCGGTAATCAGTTTTGTTACCACCACCCCAGAGTAAGGGCGGAGGAGGAAGGCAAAAGCACGAGATTCATTGTCTTGGGCTCTCAGGGGTGAGTGCGTCTCAGAGCTACCCTCCCATGAACACACCCGCATTCTGAATGTCCTACATTTGATTCCCTGAGCAAATGCGAACCTCGCTCTCTCCTTTCTCTCCCTGAATTCTGCTTTCCTCAAAATTCAGGGGGCTGGGGTCTCCTTGAAAATAAAAATTTTGATGCCATCTAATACTCTGGGCTCAAAACTCTTGGAAAGGGAGGAAGACAATCCTATTTTAATTAGAAAGGCATCCTTTTTCCAATGCATAAAAATAACACAGATCTAGCCATGCAGCCACACACATAAAACATGTCTTCTTATAGAAATGCAGAAACACAAAGGCCTGAAGTAAGCTGAGGAAGAGAGGCTGGTTAACTAACTTTGGAAAAGGCAGCAGGGAAGAGGGAACAAGGGCAGGGTCACCACTGTGGGCTGAATATTTGTGTCTCCCCGCTGACCCCCCAGTGTGACGGGACTGGGAGGTGGGGCCTTTGGGAGGTAAATGGGCTTACCCGGAGGTCTTGAGGGAGGAGAGCCGTGATGGGATTAGTGCTCTCCCTCCTAAGAGGAAAAGGAGTCCAGAGCTTGCTCTGAGTGCACACCAAGATGAGGGTCCTCGCCAAGAACCAGATCTGCAGGCACCCCGATTTTGGACCCCCAGCCTGCAGAACCGTGAGAAAGAGATGCCCACTATTTGTGTCACCCCGCCTGTGGTGTTCAGTTACAGCAGCTCGAGCTAAGATGGACAGCTGTGGAATCTGCCTGCCCAGGTCTGAAAGGCTCACAGATAACACCTTGGCTTTATTTCTAAACCTTGAACTTACGGGCAGCAAGTGCTGCTATACAAGCTTGTGGGGCGCTCCAGGTGACCCCAGCAAAGGTGTTTTCCAGTATCAGAAGATGAGGGCCGATCCAATCTCTTGACCTATTTGTTAAGTGGTCAGCCGTCCCCACCCACAAGGAATCCCCGAGGAACTGCTCACACACAAACTAGACTTGCCCAAGACTCACCCGGGATACACCTGCTCAGCTGTTAATAGTGACCCTCTAGAAAGCCTTACTGGCTTATAACAAAGAAAAGGCGCATTTTACCACACTTAAGAAAAAAAGGAAGAAAGAAAAAAAAGGCATAACAAGTGAATAAATCCATCATTTCATCTGGCTTTAATGCAAGATTCTCAGAAAAGCTCCCCAAAGGACAGCAAGAACAGGGCCTCTTTCACTACAGCAACCGAGTTTGTCAGTCTCATGACTACTTAACATGGCAGCGGCCTCTTTCCTCCCGTGTCCTTGAATGACGGCTTTCGTTAGAAACCCACCTGGTGCCGGTCTGTCTCTGTGACACTGATCGGCCGACAGGCGTCTGTGCGCGTCTCCGCACACAGGGAGACGCAGGTGCCTGCTGCAGGCATCCGAGCCCTGGTGCTCGGGTGAAGGAGGGAGGAGAAGCCTCCGTCTGCAGCCCATGGCCCAGTACTCAGTACAGAAGAAATCCTAAATCAGCAAATTGGTTTCCCGGACAGACGCGCCTCGCCAACACGATGCTAGGTGTTTTCACCGCCCAGAGCAGATCTAAGAGGAGGCGTGCTACCTTCTCTGACAGCTGAGGAACCGAAGCTCCCGCACCGGGCGGGGGTCTGAGAGCCCAGGGCCCTGCCCAGTCCTCGGGCTCACTCAGCATGCACTTGAGTGGACCCCATTTCTTGAAATCTGCTCAAAGGAAGTGGGGGGCGGGGAGGGAAGGAGGGGAGGAGCCATCCTTTGAAACTTTCAGATTAACAAACAGCACGTTTCAGTTAACCAGAATTAGTCAGACCTTAAACCTTCTTTCAGGAACAATGCAAAAGATTTATGAAATCGTTGTCTGCAGTCATTAATTTTTACAATTCATTTTAAAATGTTTTCGTGGCTTTTTCTGATTATAAAAATAATGTTTTTCTACCATGATTAAAAATAATTTTTAAAATACACATTTTTGCAATTATAGACATAAAAAGTACAACTGGAGTAGTTCAGGGGATATATTTGAGGTTTTAATTTTCTGGGCATCAGTGTATACACATATACATATACACAGTGTATACACATACTCATGAGTATGTACCTGTGTGTGTACTTTTTTCTCCTTTCTTATACATGTACTCCTTCTCGGTCTGTTTTCACTTGCTGTCGGGGACCTGTTTCCATGCTGAGTACAAGCCTCTCTTTTAGCTTCTCTACCAGCTGTACAGCATCTGATCCATGGTCAGCAGCCTCATTGGTGGTCAGCCAATCCCTCCCGGAGAGTATTCAGGCTAGTTCCTCTTTGTTTTAGCATTTATGAGCAATACATTCAACATTCTCTACACATAATCTTTGCATATTCATCTAAGTATATTTTCCCTTTCAAATCCTTATTACTATGAACGATGGCACACCATAAGATTAGCTCATAAGAGAGAAAGGTCCAGCTGAACTCAAACCCTGCGACCACTATGGTCAGTGTGAACCAGGAACAGCACTCCAGAAGGGCCCTCGTACAGCGCCCACCCTGACCTGTAAACTGACCACCGTCTGGATGCTGGCAACATTTCCTAAACCCTCCCTGTAGTTTTGTCACCTGCATGGGCACTCAACAAGGGGGCTGCATTGCACTGTAATCCTACGGTAATATGCCTTCATGCTGGCCTTCTTTGGTTCAACATCACGATACCTATTGACAGGAGCGGTCCTTTGTCCATTTTTGCTGCAGTACTCAGGAATAAAAAAGTAACTTATTTACCCATTTGACTGCTGAGGAGCATATGGACTGTTCCAATTACGAATAATACTGCCATATGAACATGTACACACACACCCTTCTGTATACCCAGGAGTGGGACTACTGAGCCACAGGGAATGTAGATCTTAAACTTGAGCTAATAATACCGATCTGTTTTCTAAACAATGTATACAATTTATATACTCACCAGCACTAGGGCTAATGAGAGTTCCTATTACTCTACATCATTGCCAATTCTTGGGATTGTCAAATGTTTTAATTTTGCAAATCTGGTGAGCATACAGTATCATTTCATTGTTTCAAAAATTAAGGGGCGCCTGGGTGGCTCAGTCAGTGAAGCATCTGCCTTCGGCTCGGGTCATGATCCCAAGGTTCTGGGATCGAGCCCCACTTCGGGCTCTCTCTCAGCAGGGAGTCTGCTTCTCCCTCCCCCTTGGTCCCTCCCCCGTCCCCCGCTTGTGTGCACTCTCTCTCAAATAAATAAAATCGGGGTGCGTGGGTGGCTCAGTCGGTTAGGTGTCTCCCTTCAGCTCAGGTCATGATCTCAGGGTCCTGGGATCGAGCCCTGCATCAGGCTCCCTGCTTGGCGGGAAGCCTGCTTCTCCCTCTCCCACTCCCCCTGCCTGTGTTCCCTCTCTTGCTGTTTCTCTGTCAAAAAAAAAAAAAAAAATCTTTAAAATAAATAAATAAAATCCTTTAAAAAATGTCTGTTAAGTCTTTAACCCTTTTCTATGGAATTGCCTATTTCTTGTGGATTTGTGGAAGTTCTTTAAGCATTCTGGACACTTTTCCTTTGTTCAGTTATAGATGACGAACATGTTCTCCACCCCCACAGCTGGTGGGGTCTTTGGATGAGAAGGAAGTTCTTAATTTGATGGTAGTCAAATTACTAATCTTTTCTTTTTCTTTTTCTTTTTTTTAAGAGAGAGAGCACACATGTGAGCTGTAGCGGGGGGGGGGGGCGGTCAGGAGGGGGAGGAGAGAGGGGGAGAATCTCAAGTAGACTCCCTGGCTCAGCATGGAGCCTGACACAGGGCTCGATCTCACAACACTGAGGATCATGACCTGAGCCAAAATCAAGAGTCAGACACTTAACCGACCTAGTCACCCAGGCACCCCTGCAATTGCACTTTTAATCAGTTAAATTCTTCCCTGTACCAAGATCATACAGGTTGTTCTATACTATCTCCTAAAAAATACGTAGTTTTGCTTTTCATATTTAGGTCTCTAATCCATTTGAAATTGGGTGTGTGTGCACAGGGTCCAATTTCATTGTTCTTCACATAGTTCCACCGATTTACTTATCTTATTCTGCTGTACCAATTCCCCACTGTATTGGTTATTAACTTTTTTTTTTTTAAACTACAAATCTCAGTGTTAGATTTATTAGAGGGGTTAGCAAACTTTTTTTTTTCCTGTAAAGGTCCAGATGGTAAATATTTTAGGCTTTGTGAACCACATATAGTCATTTTATTGCATAGTCTTCTTTTTCTCTAAGTTTTAAAAAATGTAAAAAACATTCTTAGCTGGGGGTCCAAACAAAAACACACTGCATGAAAGTTAGCCTGTGGGCCGTAGTTTGCTGACCTTCATGAAGAGGAAGTCCCTCCTACTTTATTTTTCTTTAAAAGTAGCTTGACATAATTAGTCCTCAGGGGAGTGCAAGTCAAAACCACAATGAGAAAAAGAAAAGAAAGCTGGAAGACTTACACTTCCTAATTTCAAAACTTACTACAAAGTTACAGTAATCAAAATAGTGTGTTACTGGCATAGGATAAACATACAGACCATTAGAATAGGAAATAAACCCAACATGTATGACCAACTGATTTTCATCCAGGGGGCCAAGACTGCTCGATGGGGAAAGGACAGATGTTCACCAGGGACCACTGGATGTCCATGTGCAAAAGAATGAAGGTGGACCCCTACCTCACTCCATATACAAAAATTAACTCAAAAATGGATCAACAATCAGAATGTAGGAGGACAACCTAAATATAAAGAGAAAACATAGGGGCAAATCTTTCTAATCTTGGGTTTGGTCATGATTTCTTAAGATCTGACACCAAAAGCATGACCAACAAAAGAAAAAAATAATAGATAAATTAATCTTCACTCTTCCTTATGTTTCAAACCCTCCATCTGGAATCCCTTGCCTTCTACTTGAAGTGGAATCTTTGGTATTGGGGATAATAAACTCTTTATCTGAAAATGTCTCTGTTCTACCTTCCTTTTACAGATTTCTAGATTAGTGGTTATACTCTCTCACACACCACCACCACCTCAAAGCATCACTCACTCTTTATGGTTTCTGTCGTAGCTTTTGGGAAGAAAGCTGCCAAACTGTCCCTCCTTGAAAGTTCATCTCTACCATTTTCTGTAGCTGCTTTTAAGATTTTTCTGTCTTTGGCTTCTGCAGTTTTGTTGTGATAGGTCTGGTTATAGGTGTGTGGGTTTTTTTTTTTTTTTTTTAAGATTTTATTTATTTGAGAAAGAGAATGAGAGAGAAAGAGCACATGAGAGGGGGAGGGTCAGAGGGAGAAGAAGACTCCCCGCCGAGCAGGGAGCTCGATGTGGGACTCGATCCCGGGACTCCAGGATCATGACCTGAGCCGAAGGCAGTCGCTCAACCAACTGAGCCACCCAGGCGCCACCCCCCCCCCTTTTTTTTTAATTAATCTTGCTTGGGACTCATTGGGATTCTTCACTGTGATCTGTTGTTTTACCAGCCATTATTTCTTCAGATAGTGCCTTTACTCCAGCCTTCTTCCTGTAACTCTTGCTGAAATGTACGTTAGACCTTCTCCCACTAGGCTCCGTGCCTCTCAACCGAGCTTTCTTATTTCCCTGTTTCTTTCTGTTCTACGTTCTTGAAATTTGCTTCCTGTATTTCTTCTACTTTATTAATATTCTTTTATTGGCCTCAAACTACTGCCTAACACATCCATTGACTTTTAATGTTGGTGTTTGTATTGTCCAATTCTAGAAGTTCTTTTAAAATATGTTAAGTCACTTTCAATAGTTTCCAGGTTTTTTTCCTGAAGATATTTTCTGACTTTTATTTCCTTAAACACATTAAGTATCGTTGTTTTACTTTATTTTTTTTAAGTAGGCTCCACACCCAGCATGGAGCCCAACACGGGACTTGAACTCACAACCCTGAGATCAAGACCTGGGCTGAGACCAAGAGCCAGACGCTTTACTGACTGAGCCCCCAGGCGCCCTGAGTATAGTTGTTTTAAAATCTGTATTTGGTGAGCCCAACATCTAAACACTGTCGGTCAGATTCTGCTGTCCTCTCTTCCGGTTCCAGGGCCTTGTTTCCTTGTGATTCTGGCTATCTCCGGGACGCTCCCCGCAACCCCTGTCCTTAGAAGTATTTCTGGGGAGTTCCAAGGGTTAGGATGAGAGGGTGTTTTCCAGAGAGGTCCCCATTTGCTTCTACCAGGTACTGAGGCACACCACCCTGTCTGGTATCACTTTAAAGTAAACTCACAGCACTGGGGCTTCCTGGACCGCCTTATGGAGCTGAGCGCCAAGTCTTCAAGGGAGCTTGCCTACAGTTTCCTTTCCCTCTCCCCTCCCTGCCCTGGCTCAGCAGCCAGGTAATGCTCTCCACTTTCCCCATTTTTGGGGTTTGCTTTTGGCTCCTCCCCCGGCCCCCTTCCGAGGTCCCAGCTCACTACAGAGGAGTTTCCTGTCAGATTCCTCAACTCTGGCAATCTTAAGTCTCTACCTCCTTCTGAGACCCTGAAAAGTCGATGAAACACCGCAGTTCAGGCTCCCGGTTTAGATCACCGAACGTCTCAGGACAACAGCTGCCAGGGCTCCGCTCACCTCTGCAGGTCCCACGCTCTCAGGGGTTGGCCTGGCAGGTCCTTATGATCTTCTCGGCAGTTAGAGGCTTCCATAAAGTCATTTTCAACATCCTATCTGGCATTTTAAGTTATCTTCGGCAGAAGTCTCTGGATAACTAGTCTGCAGTAATTAGAAGCCAGAAATCTCACAGTTCCTGCTTCAGAGTAAATTCCTTGGAAGATGAATTACTGCAGAGGATGTGACACTCTGACACACACACTGAGAAATCGAACCACGTGCTCTCCTGCCACCTACAGATGACAGTACCTATTTCCCAGGACCTCAATCAGCCCAAGGAATTCTTCAGAATCGCCACCAGTCTGACTGACAAAAAGTTACTTCATGGGGCGCCTGGGAGGCTCAGTCGGTGAAGTGTCCGACTCTTGGTTTCGGTTCAGGCCATGATCTCGGGGTCGTGGGATCCAGCCCCATGTCAGGCTCCGTGCTCAGTGGGGAGTCCGCTTGAGATTCCCTCTCCCTCTGCCCCGCCCGCCTGCACGTGTGCTTTTTTTTTTTTTTAACGATTTTTATTTATTTATTTGACAGAGAGAAACACAGCGAGAGAGGGAACACAAGCAGGGGGAGTGGGAGAGGGAGAAGCAGGCTTCCCGCCGAGCAGGGAGCCCGATGCGGGGCTTGATCCTAGGACCCTGGGATCATGACCTGAGCCGAAGGCAGACGCTTAACGACTGAGCCACCGAGGCACCCCTCTCTCAAATAATCTTAAAAAGAAAAGTGACTTCATTATCGCTTTAATTTGCACTTGCACGGTTAGCACTGAGGATGTTACCTCCTCTGCGGAGTCTTCGTGTGCCGGTTCATAAGAGTTCATGTTGTTTCGTACACTCTCAACACGTTAAAAAAAAGCTTTGCTATATGTTGCGATTTTCCTCTAATTTGTCATTTCCCTTTTAACTTTCTTTGTGCTGATGTCTGCCACGCAAAAGTGAAAATGTTTACTCAGTGAAATCCATTATTCTTTCTCTTGGGGTTTCTGGCCTCGTTATCACACAGAATATTCTGTTATTAATCCCATCAAAGTCACATTTCAGACGTCGCAGGTTCGGTTCCAGACCACTGCAATAAATTGCACAGCAGAATAAAGCTGGTCAAATGAATTTTTTGATTTCCCACTACACACAGAAACTACGTTTAAGCTACACTGGAGTCTGTTAAGTGTGCGGCAGCATTATGCCCAGAAACGCCTTAAGAAATGCCTGATGGCTAAGGAATGCTAACATCACCTGAGCTTTCAGGGAGTCATAGTCTTTTTTGCTGGTGGAGGGTCTTGCCTCGTCGTTGATGGCTGCTCACTGATCAGGGTGGTGGCTGCTGAAGGCTGGGGTGGCCGTGCCAAGTTCTTAAAATCAGACAGCACTGACGTTTGCGGCCCTGATGGACTCTTCCTTTCATGAGGGATTTCTCTGTAGCGTGGGATGCTGCTGGACAGCATTCTACCCATAGAACTTTCAAAACTGGAGTCAATCCCCTCCAACCGTGCTGCTGCTTTATCAACTAAGTTTATGCAATATTCTAAATCCTCTGTTGTCATTTCAAAAATCCTCAGAGCATCCTTATCAGGAGTAGATGCTATCTCAAGAAACCACTTTTTTTGCTCATCCATAAGAAGCAACTCCTCATTATTTCAAGTGTTGCAATTCAGTCCCATCTTCAAGCTCCACTTCTGGGTCTCCTGCTATTTCCATAAACCTTTAATTTGTAAAGAACACACCACCTGCAGAGCGCAACAAAAGGAGGTATGCCTGCAGATGCCGCATTTCCACCTGGACCATTATGTCACCAGCTTACAAAGCCTCCAGAGGTAGAGCTTTAGAGTAACAGTATTCACAGGGATCTATGGTAAAATGCTTAACACTTTGTATCTTTCCCCCAAAGGAGCAGGTTTTGGAAGTCTGTAAGTATATAATACTAGTCATGATTAATGAAATGAAGGGGAAAGGCCAACACCATGAGCAGGAACACGTAAGTTTCTCACTGACCCCCGATCCAAGAATAGCACAACTCTGTTTCCTGCTTCTGTGTCCTCCGGCAAGAGCCACCTGGAGGAAAGCTCAGCGTGCCCCGCCCCCTCCAGCACTGGGATCAGGACCCAGACGGGCCTTCAAAGGCTGGAGCTACTTGGGGTTCTCTGCACTGTAATCCCGGCCAGGCCATTCATTAGCTGTGTCACCACAGGCAAATTCCTTCAACACCCAGGCCTCCAACCATCTCAGTATCAAATAGGAGGATTTGGTTCGAGAATTTCATGTCCCTCTGACATGAACAGTTGGTTTTAAGAAGACTGAATTTTCCCCTGTGAATCACACTATTAATAAGTTAACTTAGGGTGCGCCTGGGTGGCTCAGTCGGTTAAGCGTCTGCCTTAGGCTCAGGTCATAATCCCAGGGTCCTGGGATCAAGCGCCCCGCATCGGGCTCCCTGCTCAGCGGGGAGCCTGCTTCTCCCTCTCCCTCCTCCCCCCCCCCCGCTTGTGCTCTGACAAATAAATGAATAAAATCTTTAAAAAAAAGAAAGTTAACTTAGTTTGAAAGGTTACACACACACACACACACACACACACACACACACACACACACACGGTACCAAACCGAAACTAATTTCTAGTCTCCTAGGACCTGAAATAGTACTCCACTTTCTCTAGAAATTACTCACTAATCTCTACCATTCCTGAGCTGTTCTTCTAAGACACAGATGACGATTCTTTGTATATGTGTACATTCATATGCGTCTGTGTCTGTGTATCTGGCTGCATTTGTAGTTCCTGTGACGCCTCCAGACCAGGAAGAGCTACCCACAAATAAACGGGCACACTATGGATGCATGCAGCAAGCTGGATGCATCTGGAGAGGTCAGCCTCCAAAGGTTCCCACGTGCTATGACTGCATTCATGCAAGCTGATAAACTTTAGGGATGGAGAACAAATCAGCGGTTGCCAGGGGAAGGGGTGGTGGAGGAAGGGAGACGTGTGACTACGAAGGAGCAGCACGAGGGTGATCTCTGCAGTGATGGAGTTCATTCCATGTCCTGACTCCAGGGGTGGTTACCCCGGACACAGAGCCGCGCACGCGCACACACACATGCACACACACACACACACGCTGCACCAATGTCAATTTCATGGTTTTCTTATTATACTAGAGTCATGTAAGATCTACCCACAGGGGAAAATGGGCCAAGGACGCCAAGGACCTCTCTGTACTATCTTTGCAACTTCCCGTGAATTTATGATTATTTCAAAATATAAAGTTTAAAAAAAAAAAGGTGTGATACCAAAATGAACACCTAGTAATAGACTAGTATAAATCAACGGAAACTTGTTCCCAAAAGAAAAAAGGAAGTAAAGGGTATCACTGGCAACTCACAGAATTACTATAAATGGCTAATGCATGCAAGAAAAGAACTAATAACCATGGAATTGTTCCACTTTTCAGCTGGTAAAAATTTAAGAGGAATAAAACTAGCATGGCTGGGATAAACCCAGGACTGCAGAGGGGACAGGGAGGTCCTCTGCTGCAGGGCATGAGAAGGTAGGCATGGTAGCAGCATGAGAAAGGGGCTGTTTGCTGACCTCAGCATTTGCTAATTAGAGCCCAATTCCACACTAATGGAACACCTGGGAACCCCACTGCTCCCCCAGCAGGACAGGAGCGGCTGATGCTTCACCTGGGGGTGTGTGGGTCTCTAAACTGCTGTAACCTGCCCTCCACTGCTGAGATCCTCACTCTTGGCACTCCTGATCTTGAGACCTCAGGAAATGAAGGGTGACTGACCTTCACAGAAAGACCGGGACGTGCAGTCTGACACGTGTCCCTGGCAGCGAGCATGGACGGCCGGACGCGTTTGGACACAGACACCACGAGCACAGGGTTCACTTGTGTGGGCTCCAGGGGCTGGTCCAGACACACAGGTGGCCAGGAAGTCACTCACAAAGAGAAAGGGACTCTCCAACAGTGGTCTCAATATAACATATAAAATAAATTACTGGGCTCAGTATCAGCCACAGGGCTAATGCCAAGGGAATCCTTAAGCTGGATGGGCAGTGAGACCAGAGGACCTCCAAATTCCTCTCCAGTTCTAAGACACAGACCTGACCACTTCTCATAGCTTCCACCATGATCATTCTGATCTGAGCCACCACCCTGTCACCTAGATTATTGTAAAAGCCTCCAAACAGGTCTCCCTGTTTCTATTATTGAAACAGCTGCCAAAACAATCCTGTTAAAATGTAAATCAAACCACATAAATACCTCTGCTCTGGGAACCCATCCCCTCTTACCCTGCCTGCTCACTGGGCTCTGGAACACAAAGCTTGACCCCACCCCAGGGCCTTTGCACTGGTCACTCTCCCAGCGAGGAAACTCTCCCCTTCCCCTGACACCTACAAGGCCTGCTCTCCCACCTCCTTCAGGGTTCTCAAATGCCACTCGGGGAAGCTACAGGAGTCCAGGCTCCCAGCCCAGACACAGATGCTTCAACAATGTGGCCCAGGTGCCTCTGCCATGTTCTGTATTATCACTTCCACTGTGGGCTTGTGCTGACCACCCAGGTTCTTGGCACGGGTCAGCAGCCTACGGGGAGATGGAGGGGCTGGGGCAGACCTGCCCAGTCATTTTAAGAGCAAGACTCAGAACAGAGTCCCAAGGCTACACCGGACCATGGAGAGAATAGAATACGTAGCCTGGCTCTGGGGTAGTACTCTCAACTTGATTACCATGATGGAAAGGAGCACAAATGTGGGGAGAACCAACACTATGCTACAGAACCCCCACCCTGTGATCATCCTATTCATCGAAGCAGGCTCCCCTCTCCCCCCACTCTCCCAGTTCCCTCATGTTTTCCTCTAACACACACAATACATGTCCTTGGGGGGGGGGGGGCGCGCGCACACACACACACACACACCTGCTAATTTATCGACTGGCTCCTCTTATCAGAAAGTCAGCTCCTTATGTTGTTTGTCTGCCATTTCCCCAGGACGCAGGTGGCTGCTCCACAAATATTTGCTGAAGGAATGAACTCCATAGAATTCAGAAGGACACACAAGATGGAAAGCACAGTTGCGAGGTATCTCCATTAGCCAGTAGAGGATACTTCAGAATGTTCTATTATGTGCTATTACGAGACCGTCTCCTCACCCAACAAAGGAAAGTGAAAATAACTTAGGCTCCCCACTGAGTACTAACCCCCCCACCCCCAATCATCTTAGAGGCAGAAAGGTCCCAGAGGGTCTCTGGCAGAGGCTGCTGGCTGCCGGCCCGGCCCGGGGCCCTTCTGGGCTTCTGCCTCAGTAACACCAGGCCAGAAGGGCCCACAGGCAGCAGCCTCCCCTGTAGGTGTGGCCATGGGACTCGGCTCGCAGAGGAGATTTACGAGGACGCAGCTGGTGGTACTTGCAGGAAGTCGCCCTAAAAGGAAGAAGGTGGGCCGCTCCTTCGCAGCCTCCTCCCGCTGTCTGGCTGGGGCACAAGCTGAGGAAAGGAGCCCCAGAGCAGGACCCTGGGAAGGACCTGGAGAGAGGCCCGCACCCCCACCCCTGGACTGGCTGTCCTGGATGTTGTTCACCAGAGAAGGGGAGACAGGCCCTCCCGTTCGGGGTTTTCTGCCACCACATGTCACAGCAGCAGTGGATGCCCAGGAGCACTGGCATCGCTGGGAAGCAGGAAGAGTCCGAAATGCCCCAAACTGTACCACGAGAAACACCTCGCTCTAAAGGCACTCTGCTCACCGCACCTGCTGGGGGTTTTCCTGTCTCCCTCTAGTCTAAAACCTCCGATTACAGCATTTAGAAGAATCACGACCATAGGGTATCCTGATAGCAGAGAGACGAAGACAAAGCGAAGGAGTCCAGTGAATGGCAGGTGCCTGGGCGGCACTCAGGCAGGCCGAGACACAGCCAGATGAGCAACGGGGCCTCCCCAGACGCGGTGGAACACGTCTGTGTTCTCCCCAAACAGCCCGCAGACACAACCTGTCACCTGCCAGGCATGCTGCGACCTCAGGTCTTATTCCTAATCCACCAGCTTCTGGGGAACCCTTCCCGTGTGGCTCAAAACAACAGCCACGCCATCACGGAGGGCAGTTGTTCCTAGAAGGATGGAGCTGGGTGTAGAAAACTGTGCTGTTGGGATCAGGCCCTTTGATTCACGTGCACTCAAGGAGAGCTACAAAAAGTGACTGTAGCTACAGATGGCCTCATCTTCCGCTTAGCCTCGCTCTCGGGAGTCTCAGAGGCCCACTAAGAAAGCTCAGGAACATGAACCTGTGGTGTCCAGCCTTTTGAAAAGGGACTGGTTCATTCTTTTCTCCGATGATATAACTACCACCCGGCCCAACGGATGTTTCAGGAACGCAAAGGAGAACTGGGGCACTACTTTATCTCGGAGCTTTCCCAATGAGGCATTCCAAGCCCGAGAACCTGTAAACCATGTTCCTGTGGCCCTTAATAAGCACACATCACTGGGGTGAGGGACGGGAGGAGCAGGCGACCAGGCAAAGCCAACCCAGACCGTGCCTAGCAATCAACCCGGAGTAATTCTGAAGCCCCAGGCGCCACCAAATTGGGAGTCTGACACGTGGATTTTATGTCAGGTGCTAGGCTGACAATTCCAGTGATTCTTTTTATAGTCAGCATGCTACTCCCTAAGCCACAGGGCCATTCCCCCCCTCTTTTTTTTTTAAAGATTTTTATTTATTTATTTATTTGACAGAGACAGAGAGAAACACAGCGAGAGGGGGAACACAAGCAGGGGGCATGGGAGAGGGAGAAGCAGACTCCCCACCAAGCAGGGAGACTGATGCGGGGCTCGATCCCAGGACCCTGGGATCATGACCTGAGCCGAAGGCAGACGCTTAACGACTGAGCCACCCAGGCGCCCCCATCTCCCCTCTTAAAACGTCACACTCAGCGGCTTCTAAGGAGGCAGCATCCACACACACAACTGTGACGAACCAGCGTCCTCCACATCTAGAATTCAGCCTGAACACCCAGCCTTTCCTAGCAATCTCTGGTAAGGTTACAGGGACTCAATTCCCTGAAATGTAAATCATTCTGTGTAATAAGCAGAAACAAAAATCATTCTGTGTAATAAGCAGAATCATCTGATTCCCAGGAATCAAGAAACCCTGTGCAGTCCACATACACTTGCTCCTCTGAACTGAGCCTTCAGTCCCATCTTCCAAAGCAAGAGAAGGAAGGCAGTTTCAAGAAAGCACAAGGCCCTGCCCCTTGGAAATAAGAACTAAAGGGCTGTAAAAAGTTCATTCTACCTCATTTTTACAAATCTCCTCCAAAACACCCCCCCTGACTGCTACCTGCCAGTAGCAGTCCCATTTTCTCCCTTTAACCCTAGTGTAGCCTCATTTGTACTTCTTGGCACATTTTACTGCTATCATTTGTTTGCATACCAGCTTTCAGAATAAGTGGGACTTGACTTCAGCAAAAGGCCTGGCACACAGAAAGGGCCGAAAGTACACGGGCCGCGCGCCCAGCGAGGAGGACTACGACGTGCAGACCCAGGGGCCCCATCCGTGCAGGAGTTATGCACAGAAGACCGCGGGCACACCTAGGCTGTACCGTTCTGATGATCGAGACCCTAAATTCAAAGGTATAATAGAAAACAGACCAACTGTGGAAATATTATCCATATTTGGTATTACAAACAGATTAATTAGTTCATAATTTGCAAGACACGTTTAAAAATCCAAACTTCTCTTTTATTAGAGAAAGGCCATAGAAGTAGACAATACTTATATTCGTTACACCTATGAGAAAAACGTTTCGGTTTAGTGTCTTGCTATGTCTTCCTTAAATGCGGTTTGAAAGATAAGGTCTAACATAGTCCGGTTATCTTCCTGCCTTTTTTCTGAGCTGCAGAGGTTGTATCGAATTCTGCATATGAATGGCGGCCGACACCCACGAACACACAGAAGGGCACAGCCGTCTCCTCTCCGGAGCCGGAAGACTCCCGCCCTGCACACCCACCCTACTCACCACAAGGAGAAAGGGCCCTCACAAGGCAGTCACCAGACTTGGCCTTTCTTCCTCCCCTTTTTGTTTCTGCCTCTGCCTAGAATGGTAAAGTAAAACCCGGAGGGCAGAGGGAACAGGAAAAAAATCTCACACCTGGCTGACAACAATTCTCAAAGCTGCTGGATCTCTCCACTGAGAGACGGTCAAAGGCTGGTCACCAGGGGAGGAGAGAAAAAGCAAAAAACAAGTTGATGAAGCATCACCCTGGAAAGGTTCTGACACGAAGAGAAAGATCCACAGAGAAGAGAGGTCAGGGATGGGCTGCAGATGGGGCAGGGGAGGGCTGATCATGCTGCGTGATGATGCTTGCACCCCTCACGGCTGGCCGTAACTGCAAGCCTCGACAACGAGGACTAGGAAGGCCTACTGCCCACCTATTTTAAGAAAATGCTCTAATTTTTTAAAATAAAAGGAAACCTATAGAAAAGTATCAAGTACGAGAATAACAAACACCCACGTACCTACTACCCAATGAACCAAACCCACTGTCACTGTTGCCCTTGGTGAGGACAGTCCTGAAGGGTACCCAGCCCCCTGGAATGTACACCTCCCAGGCACCGGGTCTTCAGAGAGCCCGGCTGTGGGGGGCACAAGACAGAAACAGAGACACCGATATCCACCTTCTGGCAGCCTTACCTGAACTCCACACCAAGGTTAGGTCTAGATTAAAGGCTCTCGGGGACAGACTCATGGTTGGTCTTATCGCTGCTGTATCCCCAGCACACTACACAGTGTCCAGCATACAGAAGGTGCTCCATAAATGTTGGATGAATGAATGAATGGAGAAACAAGCAGACTGGCTTCTGAGGCTCGAGTTCATCGTGGCGATAATTAAGAGGACATGGCCTTGAGCAAACCATAACCTCTCCAGCTTATTTCCCGGTCTGTACCAACCCAAGGCCTTGGTACTCAGCTGGGAAGTCCCTTCTGGCTTGAGGACACAGCATGTAATGGAACCAGCAAACAGAAGTCTGGCAAAACTGCCCAGCACAGCCCGCCCCCCAGGCCGAATGCTTATTCAACACGAGTTGTAAATCATCGGCTCTGGAGGTTTACTCTGGCTTCTTCAGTAAATTCTCAATTGGTGGTAGCAGTTTCCACATTCTCTCCTAGAACATATCGGTTTACAGGGAGAAAGACTTCAACCCCAAATTCACACTTAGATGTTGTATTCCCTGGTTGTTTCTGACATTCCCCCTTCAGAAGATTAAGATTTTTTTCCAGGACAGCCACACCCTCTCAATTCTTTTGACTCTCCCACCTTAATTTTTAAAGTTAACTTGAAAAAGACCACGAAGATGAGAAAGGGTTATAAAAATGTCACCTGTAAGATCTGCCAGTGGATATTAAAACGAGTGGGCCAAAGCTTGAGAAACAGGATATCTGCATTGTCTCCAAATACTTAACAGTAACGAGAACGAGTGTAACCCTACAGCGGAGACCCTGCAAGCCCGGCCTCACGGCAACAGGAGCCGAACCCCTGAAAGGATGCTCTGAGTGGGTACATCATCCCTTCTGTGGTTTTCCTGCCAAAAAACGCATCATCTCATTCTAACAATGAGGAAATACCAGAGAAACCCAAATAGAGACACCACAAAATAACTGGCCAGTGCTCCCTAAGTGTTGAGGTCACGGAAACCAAGAAAGGATGGAGGTCGGTCTCAGATTGGAGACTAAGGAGAGTGACGACTAAGGCTGTGCGGGGTCCCGAGCCGGATCTGGGGACATGGGAAAGCTCCTCGAGGGAAAACGATGGAACCAGATTAGGGTCTGTAGCTTCATTCATGGTGCGGCTCCAACACCCATCTCGGGGCGCTGACAGCCGGACTCCGTCTCTTTAAGAGGTCAGCCTCAGCAGAGACAGGGTGAAAAGCATATGGAAACCGGACGGAAAGAATGACCAGGCAGACCATCCGCAGGACCCTCCGGTACAAATCACTCCTTAAAAAAAACTGGTAAAATCATGAATAGGCATAGCTCAGAAAACACGCATAGCCGATGAATATCATCAGGGAGATTTCAATGAAACCATAAGAAGATACTACTACAATTTTTAAAGTTGGGTAACCCTCAGTATCAGCAAGGATGAGAGCAACAGGGACTCTCTACGACCACTCCAGAAAATGATCGGGCAGATCTTGTCCATCTGGAGGTCTATGTGCCCAATGACCAGGCGGTCTTGCTCACACGGAACATGTCCCGAAGAAACCGCTGCACACTATGTCGGGAGACACACAAGAAGGGCCACAGCACAGAGGGAACAGACCCCCTTACTCCTGCCATGAACAGGAAGGGACCCCAGCCACATGAATCAATCTCAAACCTGTAGGTCACAGGAGAATACATACAGTTTATATACCATTTATATCAAGTTTGAAAATAGAGAAAACTTGAAAAGTACATATTATGGCAAAACTCTAAGAAAGGAGGGGACTGATGGCTCCAAACTCAGGGTCCCAGCTCCCAGGGGCAGAAGGCGTGGGAGTCCCAGGTGCTCAGAGCCCCTGGGCGTGGGCGGACACCGCTGTGCCAGTAGCAGCAGAAACCAGATACTCCGTCTGTGGCGAATGAAGGACAGTGAGGAAAAAGCCAAAATGCCAACAGGCATATCTTAAATGAATCTAAATGACAGAGACGACCAGGCATTTTGAAGGGAAGAATCCAAAATGAGCAATTGGGAAGATTCAGATTAGCTTCCAAGGTGCCGATCTGGACACAGTCACGACTGGCCAGGAGCCAAACGGTACAAGCTGGAAACTGGCTCTCAGGAGACAGTAGTTTCCTACTACTATGAATAAGGCCTAAACACTTCGAGCTCTGTCAGTTACACTGAATTTTAGTATTTTAAGAATCCTTTGTACTCCTTGAACAAAACATTGACTCAGCCAGACTGAATTCACGTTGCCCCCTTAAACCATTTAATAGCTTTATTTGCTTCCGTTATGTTTTTGTTGTTGTTGAATGTTAGGATTTACAGCAACGCACAGCTGGCTGGTACTTTGACAGTTTTTAAGGAACTTCTACTGAAGGTCCAATCAGCCACGTAAAACACAACCGTGCCGCCTGGGGGCCGGCGCACCACTCACCAGCTGGAACTCGCTCCTCCGGCTGAAAGCCTCCCTGATGCCGGAGTCCCTCCAGAGAGCGCTCAGCGCAGGGACGTACAGCTGGAAGGTGGCGGGCTCCACAGGCAGCCCTGCCTTGTTCTCAAAGGCCAGGAGGAACATGCCGTGCTTCTCATTTTCCGAATACTGCCACGGAATGCCAAGCTTGTCTCGTGCATCAACAAGAACCCTTGAGCCCTGCGAGATAAAAGACACAGAAAGGGTTTAATTGTGCTTCCAAGACGACATCACAACAGAGAGCCTCTGCACGGGCATCGACTGTCATCAAGCAGAAAACTCCCAGGCCATCCACCAGGATCTGTCTCTTGGTTCGCTTCGTCAAGGCACCCAGGTCTCAACTTGCTGAAACCTGGCAGCTCCTCGACACCAGGAGGACACAGTGCCTCTTTCAGCTTAAAGAGTGGCCAGCAGTTGGGAGACAGGACAAAACCGAAATGCATCACAAGCCGAGTGGCCTGCCCGTCCCCCCAAAACAGGAGCTGGGGGGGGGGCACATTCTCGATTTAATGCCATCACTGCTAGTGATAATGAGAAACTTTTCATTATTTTTTTTAAGATTTTATTTATTTATTTTGAGAGAGAACATGAGTGAGAGAGAGAGAGAGAGCAGGAGCAGTGGGAGCAACAGACGGAGAGGGAGAAGCAGGCTTCCGCTGAGCAGGGAGCCCGATGCGGGACCCCATCCCAGGACCCTGAGCCGAAGGCAGATGCTTCACCAACTGAGCCCCCCAGGTGCCCCTGTTTTCATTTTTTCTTAGCTCCTCACTGTTAAAGTACTTCCGGCCCCTTTCTTACCTCACAGACTCGCCTTAAGTACAGGAACAGAAGCATCCAGACCGCAGGAGATCTGGTCCTACCGGGAAGTAGGTCCAGTTCATCGCTCTTAGGCTAGTGCTTCCAAATTAGCAATACTGTACCTACGCCAGTTTCTACGTTCTGAGGCGACCCAGTGAATACTGCGGTGGGCGAAGAGCAGCAGGGGCCTGTCTGGAAAAGCCTTCACGGGCTCAGACCCCAAACAACTGGGAGCAGTAATTCACCCCCTGGCAGAGAAAAGCCCAGGACCTCACTGCCCACGTGGCATTTGCTTTACAAAAAAAAAAAAATAACAGCTTTATTGGCTCTAAGTCACATAACATACAATTCCCCCATTTAAAGTGTACAACTCAGTGGTTTTTAGTTAGCAGTTACCCTAAAAAGTTTCACTTCCAACACGTGGGTCAGAGCAGACTCCTCAGGTCTCTACCTTCCTTGTATGTCCACTGCGGCATCAGCTCGGTGCCTATGACTTCCATTTCCGCCTGAAACCACTGAGTCAAATGGTAACGGGGACCAGAAAGAATGGCTAGGATCTCTCCTCCAGGCCTAGCAGAGCGGGACTGCTGGTGAGAGGTGTTCCTGTGAGTTCCCTCCTCGGGACCCACACACGTGCCATCAGTAACCAGGCCCGTTTGTAGTGATCCACAAACACGAGTTCAATGCTTACTCCGGGAAAAGCACAAGCTAGGCACTGCAGGTAAACAAAATGTTTATGAAGCAGAGTCTGAGCTCCAGAAACTCAGAATCTAACTAGAGAGAAAGACCTAGGAATTAAAAAAAATTAACACCCATTCATGATATAAACACCCAGAAAACCAGGAATAGAGAACTTCCTTAACTTAACGAACACTGACAGAAACCTACAGCTGAATCCTTTCCTCCAAAACTGGGAACAAGACAAGGATGCCCACTCTCAGCAGTGCCAATCAACATGGTATTGGGAGTTCTAGCCGGTACGGTAAGATGACGAATAGAAATATAAGATGTAAAGATCAGAGAGAGAGAAAATAAAACTAAGCCTACTTTTGGAAGAAATGAAATGATGATCTATGTAGAAAATCCCAAGGAACCTACCAAAAAAGCCTCCTAGAATTCAAGTGAACTCATTCAGCAAGGTCACTGGACGTAAAAATCAACCCACAGAAGTCAACTGTTTACTAACAATGAACATGTGGAAACTGAAATTTAAAATGCAATATTATTAGCAATCACTAAAAGAGTATAAATCTTATAAAACATGTACAGGACTTGTATGCTGAAAACAAAACGATGAAAGAAATCAAAGTAAACCTATTAAATGGAGGAACATACCATGTTCATGGATTGGAAGCTTTAAAATAGTAATGACATCAATTCTCTCTAAATCGATATGTAAGTTTAACACAATTTCTATAAAATCCCAGCAAGATCTTTTATAGGTATAGATATGGTGTGTGTTGTGTGTGTGTGTGTGTGTGTATATGTGTGTGTATGCATGTGTGTGTGTATATAGTTAGTGATTCTAAAATTTATGGAAAGGTGCTAGATGAGCTAAAACAATTTAGAGAAACTAAGTGAAAGGAATCACTCAATTTCAACACTTACTATACAGCTATAATAATCAAGACTGTGTGTATTTAGTGAAGGAACAGACACCTAGGTCAACTGAACATAGGCAAGAACCCAAAGATGCTCCCACACAAATATGGCCCGCTGATTTTTATAAAGATCCAAAAGCAATTACACAGAGGAAGAATACCCTTTTCAACAAATGACGCTGGAGAATTAACTCAAAACATAAAACTATAGGGGTGTCTGGGTGGCTCAGTTGTTAAGCATCTGCCTTCGGCTCAGGTCATGGTCCCAGGGTCCTGGGATCGAGCCCCACATCGGACTCTCTGTTCGGCAGGAAGCCTGCTTCTCCCTCTCCCACTCCCCCCGTTTGTGTTCCCTCTCTCGCTCTCTGTCAAATGAATAGATAGAATCTTTAAAAAAAAAAAAAAAGCATAAAACTACAGCATAGGAGAAAATGGTCAGTATCTACAGCTTGGTAAACAGTTTTTAGAACACGAAATGCCTGATTTATAAAAGAAAGATATCAATAAACTGGATTTCATAAAAATCAAAACTCTGTTCTGCAGAAGACTCTTAAGAGGCTGAAAAAAAAAAAAAAACCCCACCACATCTCTAACAAAGGACTTCTATCTAGAATATATAAAGAACACTCAAAACTCAACAGCTAGAAAAAAAATACAGTTAGAAAATGGGCAGAACCTATGAAGAGATGTTTCACCAGAGAGCACACACAGACAGCAAGTAAGCAGGTGAGGGCGAAGCAGGTTAAGACTTCGGCAAAGTACCACTACCCACTATTAAAACAGCTAAAACAAAACCAGTGAGGACACTAAATGGGGGTGAGGATGCAGAAATATTTGCTGTCTCATGCATCGTTGGGGGTGCGAGAGGGCACAGCCACTCTGGAAAACAGTTTTCTAGTTTCTTAAACAATTAAACATATACTTACCATACAATCCAGAAATCTCACTCCTGGGTGTTGAACCCAGAGAAATGGGAATTTATGTCCTCACAAAATCCTGTGCAAGAATGCCCAGAGCAGCTTTATTCCCAACAACCCCGAAGTCCCTCAAAAGAGAAATGGTTACACTCTGTGAGGGCCTCTGTACTATGGAATAGGACTCGGCAGTAAAAGGGAATGAACACAGTTGATTCATGCAACAACCTGGGTGGATCTCAAAATTATGCAGAGTAAAAAAGGCAATCTCAAAAGGTCACATACTATGTGGTTCCATTTATAGAATATTCTTGAAGTGGCAAAGTTATAAAGATAGGACACAAATTAGCAGCTGCCAGGGACTGGGGATGGCAGGGGAAGCAGGGGGGCGGGTGACTGTGCCAGGGCAGCTATAGGGTCTTGGAGGTGATGGAGCTGAGCTGTGTTGGCTACACAGACCCTCACGTGAGAGAGCTAGTCACAGAATCTCTCCCTCCCTCCCCCGCACCCCTACACACGCACACACACAGCAGCAGCATCAATTTCCTGGTGGTGAGCTTGCACCGCAGTTCTAGAAAAGGTAACCACTAGGGGAAACTGTGTGATACCTCTCCCTGTCATCTTTGCAAGTTCCTGAGAACCTATAATTATTTCAAAATAAAAAGTTTTTTAAGAAGTTAACCAGCAGCCGAGACAATAAATGCTCCAATTTCGTGGCGTGGAAAGGGAAGGTTTACGAGGGGCCAGTAGGGAAAGCGCGATGGATGGGTCTCCAAGTGAGCTTTTGAAGTGCAGGTCAATGTCAGCAAGTGGCAACAGTGGGTTAGAACCCACCCAGTGGGGAAACAGGACTTGAATAAATCCTTAGCTCTCCTGCCTCTGGGCTCCAAGCACCCCATTCCTGCCTCTGGGTCCTTCACATCTCCCCACTTTCTCTGACAACTTCACACCAAACTCCCATCTGCCCAAAAGGACGAGAGCCCAAGAAAACAAAGATATTTCATATTCTCCACATGCTGCACAACAACAACAAAAAATACCTGCATACAGAGGAGGTAGAAGAGATCGCTCCGGTAAGATTCTTGGCACAGGGTCACAGCACCTTTGTGCAAATCAGACAAAGCCGTCCTGGCACATGAGGCGCCTCGCCTGGCAAAGGAGCTGGGTCAGGATCTCAGCCCAGCCCCAGCCCCAAGTCAGGTAACCAACCCACCTACCATTCCTGATGGCCCAGCCTGCACAAGTCACACTCAGCAAATTCTGTCTGACACACCAGGTATCTTGTCAGTGCCCTTTTCACGCATGAAAAAAGTTCAGCCTCACAAGGAGCACCTCCTCCCTCACAAGGGAAATTGAACCTCTGCTCCCTGGGGAGTTTCGTTTTTATATGTCGGAGATGAAGGCAGGGAATCAAAACGGACTTGGAAGACTGAGTGATCATTTCCAAGCCTGCTTTCAACACTGCACAGACCAGGCCTTCCCTAATTATTGGGGTGAACACAAGTTTGGCTTAAAAAACCTTGGTCTATCCAAAAGCAGCCTGTGTTCCCTGCACACGCTGCCACCCAAGCAAGCTTGGAACCGGCCCAAATTAACTGCTCCCAAACACGAAGAAAAGGCTCCTTATTTCTCTTTTTAAAAATCCAGGGAAATTGACAAAACTGCTGATGAACTTTGAATTATACCAGTTAGCTACGGTCTGTTTTCTGTACCCTAGTCCCTTCATTTGGAAGAAAAAAAGCATCAAGAAAAGAGAGGTCCCTCTTGCTTTTTACAATTTATCCTAGTGAAAAACTACTCTCTGCCAACTTTGTTCTGAACACCCAAAAAATCGAGATAAAGGAGAGGTTTCTGCCTAAAATTGGAGCCTTCTTGGGGCACCTGGGTGGCTCAGTTGTTAAGCGTCTGCCTTCGGCTCGGGTCGTGGTCCCGGGGTCCTGGGATGGAGCCCCGTGTCGGGCTCCCTGCTCCACGGGAAGCCTGCTTCTCCCTCTCCCACTCCCCCTGCTTGTGTTCCCTCTCTCACTGTGTCTCTCTGTCAAATAAATAAATAAAATCTTAAAAAAAAAATTGGAGTCTTCTTTTTCTTGCTTTCTCGAGAGAGCATGAAGTCTTTGGAAATATTCTATTTACTATACTTTGGCAGAACTGATAGCTACACGGGTTCACCACCATTATACAGAGCTGCTGCTGTCTTAGAAGAAAGATACTACTATACAGCAGGCATATTACAAAACACCTTGCCTCATTCTTTTGTAATGAAAGACCTATTTCCTGAAACACAAAGCCCAGAAAATCCTAAAATCCATATACGCTCAGAAGACAAAGAAAAAAAATTATGGCAGAAGACAATTTGCTTGTCTCACTAATGGCTTTAAGGAGAGCTCTTCTTTCAGTAACAATGTTACGGAAGTATTAATTTTTTGAGAACCATAGGTCTTATTCAGTTACCCAAATATGAACAGTTTAAGTCTTAAGCAGTTCGGTGACTTCATCTCGATACTATGTAACACTTCAGACTGTTCAAAGAGCACATTTTTAAGACAACTTATAAATCCAGCAATTTAAACTTCTAGTCAAAGAAGAGATTCCCTGTCTGCTGGGGATGTAGATTTGGGGGGGTTTTCAGTTTTACTGGATGGAGACCAAAACTTGCAAATCCTGTTATCTCATTTCAAAATAAATGTTGTTAGTTTAGCCCCTAATCAAACCAAATCTTTGCAGTCATTCCTTACTAAAATCTTCCCACAGTAAATACTAAAGCCGAGATAGATCCAAAATGCCAGTAGATCAAATTAGCTTTTTCTACAGAATGAAACAGTGACATTAAGAAAATGTTAAGGTTTAGAACGTTCGCCCAATCAGATAACAGCATATCTATTGGAAAGCTCTTTTTTTTTTATATTATTATTTTTTTAAACCCACTAGGGCCGAGTTGTTTGCCTCTGGCCACCATCCAAATAAAAGAAATGCTGCCAGAAATGTAAACAGGATACATTTCTTTAAGTTAATGAGTCCAGCAAGCGAAGGCAGACAGCTCCTCTCAGTTTCTCTCTGAAACCCAAGTGGAAGAGAGCTTCTAACTGGGAGGTCAGGGACAAGTGAGAAGGGGAAGCAGCAAGCAGACAGCCTGGTCCTCAGAGCGCCACTACTTTCAGGACAGGAACGCTGGCCTCCTGGGCCAGTCCCCTCCCCCACTGTGCCTCCCCACCACCAGGACAGGCTCCGCAGTTCTACACTGAGACGCCCCTCAGGCAAAGACCAGTGCCAGGGGAGGGGGGACCACAAAGGTGGTAAACGTGGCGCCTGCCCCGAGAGCTCTCAGGACACAGAAGCAGCACAGAGCACGGAGTGCGCAGGCTATAATCAGAGGCGGGGGAGGGTGGTGGGGCGGGGAGAGGAGGGGGCGGAAGCCAGCCGGCGGCAAGGGGGCAGCAAGGCGGCGAGCTGCGAAGGAGGGATTTACTCTGCGGGAGCAGGAAAGGATCGGGGGTCTGGAAAGGAGCGGCTGCCTGCAGACTCGGGAGGGGGGCAGTGCAGGTGTGGGGGGAGCAACCTCCCCCCCCCCCGAGAAAGATGAGAGGTAATAGCCAGAGAAAGAAGTTACCAAACGTGGATAGCGGGGCAAGCAGAGAGAGTACACAACCAGACCACCAACCAGCTCTCCAGAGCTGAGTCCGGAGGACTGTTTGGCTCGGGAGGGGGTAGATCTGGGGAAGTTTAAGACAAATTAAATTTAACCAGACAGCAGGAAATCCAAGGCAACACTTCGAGGAAATGGAACCAGAAAAACTCTGGTATCAGGAAATGTACAGGAGAAGCAAACTGTCAATCCTGAGCTTTTTCCAGGTACCTGGGAAAGGCTGGTGCTCCTTAAAGCTAAAAAAAAAAATAAACAAGGAATTCAACATCAGTTCAGAATTCCTCAGATCTCCTCAAATGGAATGTGAAAATCTATGCTGAATGTCAGAACTCAAGAGCCAGCAGGCTGCAGACTTCTGAAGTCACCTCCCGGAGCCACGCAGGGAGCAACTTTTCCTCTTCTCTTTCAAGTGGCAGGCTCTAAACCCTGGAATCCGCTTGGACTAAACATCCACTAAATGTTCTAAAGACAAGCACTGGCGCAAGGGGGAATGAAGCCTTCCTGTTGAAGTACAGTAAATAATAAAGACATTCGAGAATAAACACTAAATATCATTCCAAGGGGGGGAAACATCCCATAAACACTACACATAGGTAACACAGCTCAGTGTGCTAATTCAGTGTTTTCAAAATTCAAGTCAGGATCCACACAGTGAAACCATGTAGTGAGCTTTTAAAAAATGAAATAGAACATAATGGTAAATATCTGAATAACCTGTAAATAGCAGCAGCAAGTGATTTATAGAAATTCTGTGTTAGGGGCACCTGGGTGGCTCAGTTGGTTAAGCGTTCAGGCCCCAAGTGGGGCTCCATGCTGGGTGTGGAGCCTACTTAAAAAAAAAAAAAATTCTGCTTTAAAGCAAGATCTGAATACACAGGGAGAGCTATGTACACAGACGGATGTGTCTATATATTTCCAGGCACCCGCACATGCAACTACACTGGGTAAAATGTATTTTCTACCATGCACTGTGCTCAGAGAGCCACCGGGCCAGATTTTCACAGGGTCTGCTCTGGGGTGGGCCCTCTCTTGTGCCTCTACCATTTCAAAGTTAACAGGACTGAGCTGAGGCTCAGAACTCCAAACAGTAATGAGCTGGGTTCGGGGAAGAATGGATAACAGAGTGGAAAGAGGTTGAGGAAGGTGGTGTGAGAAAATCAGGCCACTAGATTGCATTTGAGGAAACACAACCTTGGCTGATCTCTCAGGGTCATCTTCAGCAGCAAGGTAAGGTCCAGGAACACATCTCATGATATTTTCGACCCTGCAGACATCGGTCACGACAGGCAGTTAACATGGGCTGCAGAAAGACCACCTCTTGACTTGTCCTGAGGTCGGGTGTGTGATGCACACACAGAAGCCAGTCCTTGAATAACAGCCTCTGCGTCCAGCCTGATCAAGCTCAGGGCCTTGCATATTGTGGGAAACAACAGCACAGAGGTCACAAAAATGCTATCCTTTCCACAAATCCCTTCCATTCTTATCAAGGTGTCCAACGAGCAGATGCAGACATGCACAAAAGTCATGCTCTCTCAGCAATCCAGAGGCTGTCTCAGGGATGCTACAATAACATGTTACCATCGCTCACACTAAAGTACTTGCCATGTGAACAATACTGTGTCAAGTGCTTAACATCCACTAGCTCATTTCCACTTTGTAACACTGTAAGGTGAGCAGTATTGTGCCCATTTTACAGATGAGAAAAACTGAAGCTCAATCACACAGTCAGTTAAATGTGATTCTGTGGTTCTACCGCTATTGTTTTTTTTTTTTTAAAGATTTTATTTATTTATTTGAGAGAGAGAGAGAATGAGAGATAGAAAGCACGAGAGGGAATAGGGTCAGAGGGAGAAGCAGACTCCCCGCTGAGCAGGAAGCCCGATGCGGGACTCGATCCCGGGACTCCAGGATCATGACCTGAGCCGAAGGCAGTTGCTTAACCAACTGAGCCACCCAGGCGCCCTACCGCTATTGTTTTTTTACCTATATTCTATTCCTTTATGGGTTTATCAGGGAAGTGAAGGCACAAAGAAAGGCAGGAGGCAGAAGATGTCTGTCTGCTTCCTGTCTTTCACACAGCTGACAGCAGGCCCAAGACTACAACCAGATCTGAGTTGACCTTTGAGGACCCGACATTTCTGGTATTCTCTATAAGATTTTTAAAAAAACAGTTATTAAAATCTAGAAGCATGGGATATGCTTACACCTGACTAAGTTAGAGAAAATTTAGTGAGTTCAGATCATACTTTAATCTCCGAATAGCAAAAACCTTTCACTCATGTAAACGACCTTAGCAGCACAGAATTAGAACATTCGACGGCTGCTCCATCCAACACAGACGTCCTTAGCACCCGTGACTGAGTGGTGGATGAGTGGCCAGTCTGAATTGAGATGTGTTCTAAACACATACTGGCTCTCAAAGACTTATGAAAAATAAATGTAAATATCTTTTAGTTTTTAATATTGATCACACATTGAAATAATGTTTTGATATTTTGGGTTATCAAAATATATTAATTTTATTTTACCTTTCTTAGTGTAGCTAGTTTAAAGTACACTGAATCACTATGTGGGAACATTTCTTAAGATGGAATTTGTTCTTTCTGATTACAAAAATATTTTGAGCATAGAGAACAGAGGAAACATAGAAATGCACTAAGAAGAAAATTAAGTCCTCAAGAATATTATTGTTGTTAATGCAGAATGTTATTGGTCTTGTTCTTTATAGAATTCTCCTTGTGTATGTATGTATAAACATCTTATAAATCTTCAAAAACATTTCTAGCAATATATCATAAACATTTCCCCATGTCATTAACTATTTCAAAACCTCAGGATTTGTAACTGCTGTGTAGTAATCCCACCTATGCGGAGAGCTATAATTAAACTGATCCTCTGTTGCTGAACATCTGAGTTGTTTCCAAAGCATGGAAAGTATGAACAACAAGGCCGGAAGTTCCCCGGACGGGCACATCTGCACATATCTGACTACTGTCTTGTGACAGATTCCTCAAAGTTGCGTGATGAAATTGCTGGCTCAAAAAGTATGCACACATTTTTGAGGCTTCTGATAAGTATTACTAAACTGCTCTCCAGAAAGGCTGTACCAATGTACACATTTATAGCTGGTAACTTTTCATTTTCCTAAAACTGTTTTTTTGATTGGTTTGGCTTTGCTAAAATTGTCCTACAATAATATTTAACCAGTCACATCCTCAAACCATAGCTCCAAGGGAAATCCCAAACATTACCAATTGAAGATGAAGCAAATTTATGGGGTGCCTGAGTGGCTCAGTTGGTTGACCATCTGGCTCTTGATTTCAACTCAGGACATCATCTTAGGGTCATGAGATCCAGGCTGCACATGGGCTGTGTGCTGAGTACGGTCTGCTTGAGATTCTCTCTCTCCCTGTGCCCCTCCACCCACTCATGATCTCTAAAATAAATAAACCTTTAAAAAAAAAATGAAGCAAATTTAGTGTGTGTGTGTGTGTGTGTGTGTGCACGCACACGCACACACACACACATACATACTCACAACCCAAAGTCAGGAAAAAATAGAAAATTAAGTATTTGGCTTCTATACTTCAAATAAGCTTTTATAGAAGCATTTTTCCTCTAAGTCCTATTAATAATAAAACAGGAATAATAAGCCAAATAAATGATGAGTAAAAGTGAGTTAATTAAAAAAGAGATAAAATCATGAAGTAACCGTTAATAAACATGTGTGAATTTCTAAAATCTCTTGCTTCTAGTCAGAGAATGAAGATCAGCCAGTACTTTCAGTAAAGCATCTTGCATGAAGGCAAGAGAGAAGATGTAAACCTTTAACCTGAGATCTTAGAAGTTTCCCCATCAGGAGAGCCTTGAATTTGATAGGAGAGTTAAGGTCAATTCTTATCTGTACAGACAAAAATCCCTTGAAATAGCGAGGCATTAAGATAAAGTACAAGGGGCAGAAAAATCGCCTGGACAGCAAGCACACCAGCCCGCTGACGGTTTTCATTCCTGTCTCCAAAGCTATCCGATGGCAAGTCTGAGGCTGGTTACAAGACTAACTGGAGAAAAGAAGGTAAAATTACTACCGCAGAACATAAACAGCACCAAAAATGCATGTGAACCTGTCAACAAATCCAAGACCAGCATGAGGCGGACTCCCGCTAAACCACTGAGACCCCTTCGGGTCAAGTTTCAGGCGTACACATACCTGGGCAGAGAAGCGACAGGGGGAGGCAGCTCCTGGTGCATCAGGAGCTCCTGGAACATCGCAGAGCCGGCTTCCTGGCCCCCCGGAGGAGCTACGGTTAAACAAGGTCAAAGCACCTTCGAGCCCTATTAGTCAGCCCCCTTCCTGCAGTCTGGTGCTCTAGCTGCTACACGGAGGCCCTGCTCTTGGGGCCTCCACGATTTTCACTATGTATTTCGTGAATCTATGCATACGTTTCCTACTGACTCACACCCCCCCACTTCTTCAGATACAGAAGCGGCACTAACGTGCAGTGGGGTGCAGCACCGCACACAGAGCAGCATAGCTCAGCTGCATGTTTGGCAGCACGTGCTTTCGACAACCCTTACACCCAAGGGGAAGTTCCCTCAGGGCCCTCTGCAGGTCACATCTGCATGCGTCCCTTCCAGTCTATCTTCAAAAAAAGTCAGTTCATGGCACTTTGTTCAAACCCTACAAGAACCCCTGTCTCATCAGAGTAAGAGCCCACGTCCTTATAAAGGCCTAGAAGGTCCCACATGACCTGACCCTGTTGTTTCTCTAACCTCACTTCCTCCTCATCTCTCCCTTTGGCTCCACTACAATCACTTGGCCTCTCTGCTTTTGCCTCAGGGCCTTTGCACTTCCGGTTCCTGATGCTTGAAACCCTTTGGCCCCAGATATCCCTAGACTGCCTTAGATAATGCACTCCCTCAGCTCCTTTGACTCTATATTCAAAGATCAGCCTCTTAGCAAGGCCTTCCATTGGTCATCTCATCTATAACTGTGACCTTCTGCCACCCCAAGCCCACCTCTCCTGCCCCTTCCCTACTTTCTCGCTCTCTTTAGCACTGACCAGTAGCTGGCTAATGGACCCTATGGTTTACTCATTCATCTTGTGTATTATCTTTCTCCTCCCACTGGACCGGAATGCCCCTGAGGGCAGGATCCTTGGTCTGTTTTGTTCACTCCCATATTCCCATTCCCGGGGCCTGGCACACAGTAGGTGGTCTATTTGTTGAGAGGACAAATGTCTGAATTTCAGGTTCTTCATCTGCTAAATAAGGATAACCATCCTTTCTACCTCTGAGGGTACAGCGAGGAATACCTGAGGCAATGTTATCTGTATACTAACTAGATCTGTCTTGTACCTAAACGGATCAAATAGCACACAAACCAAATGTCAACCATTTCAATTTACTTCTCACCGGAAACCTTACCCCACCTGAGGAATCATTACTGAGATTAATAAGTTAATATTGGCTCATATATTACCCGAGAGTAATTTAGTTGTATAATGGGTCTGGAAATTCCTTTAAAAACTATCTCCTTTCTACACATCCAAGATAAAAAGCCAGTTTACAGGGAAAGTTCAACCAAAGAGACAGCTTAATTTACTGTAGCAAGTAAATTAAAACTGCAGCATGACAAAGTTTAAATTGAAGAAATGCCCCACATCTGTGTATCACCTCTTTCCCAAATATACAAATGCTTTTATGATTAGTAAGATACAAATAATTATTTAAAAGCATAATGCACTTGGAGCAGCCTTCCAGGGTCAGACCTGCTCCTGACCAGCAGACCGAGTCCAGCGGTCCCTGGAAAGACAATAAGAACAAACAGGGAAGCAGGGCTCCAGGGAAGATGCCCTTCAACAGGGGATACTGAGGCCCGCAGCTCAGTCCTTTCAGACAGTATGCACAGAGGGCCAGAAGCAATAAAGATGTTCGCATAGTCAGGTGAGGAGACTTCCCCTTCCAACAGCAAAATTAGCTGAGAATGGGGCCAGGAACAAAGAGCTGGCGGAAGCCCCAGCCTGAGGTCCCCGGGCCAGGCAGCGATGTCAGACCCAGAAAGGAAGTCCCGGCTCCTACTCGGGGTTACAGTTGGCTCTGCAGCCGGCAGGGAGCGCTCTCCATCACACCAGCCCTGCAGCACGGCGACTGTGGCCAGAGGCGCAGCTGCAGGTGTCAGGCCAGTTTGCTCGGAAGACAAAGAGCGACCAAGCTGCTGCAACTCTGGTGAATCCACGGTGGCACAGGGAATCCCAAGACAGATGAAATCGTTAGCATGTTTAAAAGGGATCAGAGAATACACTTGCTGCTTGTTACTCAGACTGATTTCATTAATGACCAGTAAAGTAACCCAGAGAAGAAACCACAAAGTAAAATCGGTGTACCTGGAAGAAGACTGCCCATACCCACAGGCCGGAGAGCTGTGAAGAAGGGCGGTAAAACGAGGATTATTTCTACCGAACAGCGAGCTCCCCATGAGCAACGCCTGACCCCCTTCCATTGGGCAGTCTTAAGGGAGCACCTGCGGGGCCAGCACTAGGCATCGTGCTGGTTTCAGATGCTCAGCCAAGTGCTCTTGCAGCACACGTGGGAAGCAGGGGCTCCCCCCAAATAGATTCTGCTGACTATTTAAACATATAGCCCCACAGGCCACAGCAAGCACCCATGTCCACTTCTTAAAAAGCACCATCCAGAGGGCGCCTGGGTGGCTCAGTTGGTTAAGCATCTGACTCTTGGTTTCGGCTCAGGTTGTGATCTCAGGGTCCTGGGATTGAGCCCCCGCACCCGCCACGTCAGGTTCTGTGCTCAGATGCAGGTCTGCTTCCCCTCTCCCTCTGCCCCCCACCCCCCGCTCACACTCATTCTCTCAAATAAATAAATTTAAAAAAAAGCACCCTCCATAAAGAACCAGGTAAAAAGTCACATACTGCTTCCATCCATATAAAACCAAAGGAAATCTGACATTTAGCACAGAAAGCATTAGTTATTCAGCGGTTGGAGGCAACCTCCCAGAAAGATTCCCTAGAAATGCCACACTACAGCCATGGGAGAGGGTAGTCCCAGAGGTTTCCAAGTGTTAAACACAACCAGCATTTCAGACCGTTCTTCACCAGAAACCTGCAGACTAAGTTAATCCTTGTGTTACTAATTCCATGGGAAAAAAAAAAAAAACAAAAAAAACAAAACTATTTTTAGTTTTCAAGTAAGTAAGAATATCTCCTTAAGGACACACATCTGCTTTTCCTCAAAATTATGATCAATCATTCAGGCAGTGTTTTCCTTAGCTTTCTTTTTCTTTTAAAGCTGCTAGGACACCAACATAGGCTTTAGACCTCCATAATTTGCTAAAACTGGGTGACTTCACACTCCCCTTCGGACACACCAGATTTCCCTGACTGCACTGCTGAAGCCACATGAACACATAAATGTTCATGGTGAACTTCCAAGTCCACCTAGATAACATGTGGGGTGGGGAGCACAGAAAAAGAAAGGCAACCCACCACAAAACCTGCACCTTCCACGAAGGATAACGCTGGTAAACAATTACAGTTACTCAGCATCTGTAGATGGATTCAAGGACAAATACAGTTGGCTCCTACAAAAGTGTGGGTTAGGGGTGCCGACCTTGTCCCCTTACACAGTTGAAACCCCATGTGTAACTCTGACTCCCCCAAAACTTGACTACTAACAGCCTACCGTTTGACCAGAGCCTTGGGAGAAATGAACAGTTATCACACAGTTTCCATGTTCTGTGTGCTCCATACCATATTCTTACAATACAGTGAGCTGCAGGAAATATTAAGAAAATCATAAAGAAGGAAAAATACATGTACCGTGTTGTATTTATTAAAAAAAACCCCACAAAACCATGTATAAGTGGACCCGTATAGCCTAAACCTGTGTTATTCAAGGGTCAACTGCACATACACATCAGAAGTGAGTGACCTTTAAAATGTAATTACTTCATCTCCCACAAGAAGAGGTTACGGTTTCAAAATTGTAAATATATACCAGTGTTGATGAAACGGAATGCTCTTTCTCAGCAGGATGAGGTTTTTGACAGGAGGACAGATGCTCCCAGTACCAACCCCTTCAGGTAGCCCCTCCCACGCATTCTGCTGCCTCGGCCCCCTTCCCCCTGCAGAGGACACAGAGTGCCCAGCGGGTGCCACTTGCTACAGGGGTTACAGCCACTAAGGACAGACACTTGCTGTCCCTGCAAGAGAAGCACACCTCGTACCAAGAGACCGACCATATCTGCAGCCCCTCGAGAGGAAGATGCTGGGGACGCAAGGACAGTCATTCCGGGAGAGCACGAAGGTGGGGAAAACCGACCAAGCCGGGAAGGTGGGGCAGAGCAGGGCGCCAGGGAACAACAAGATGAAAAGGCAAGCAACCGAGCACTGTGAGGTGTAAGCGCAGAACTGGAAAAGCAGGAGACGCTGGGATTAGTCACGAGACTGGGATTTGAGGCCACGGCTATGTCTGCCCGCCTGCAGACTCGTGGACAAGCTGGGAGCAGCTCCGGAAGCGGCTCCTGGCTCCAGCCGGCTCTGGCTGGGTGCCGCTCGGAGGCAGGCGCAGCCCCAGGCCGTGGTGGCAGCCGCGGTGGCCCTCGGCGTGTGTGCGCCCGGCCCAGCGGCGGCTGTCCAGTTTGCGTCCACTGTGCTGCTTCACTCAAGTCAACTTCTGTCTCTACGAATCCCATAACCGCAAGTAAGGACAGCTAAAGACACTAGAATGAAGACCCCTCAGTGCTGGCTCACAAACCTAGTTGGGGTCACAGACCAAGACTCTCAGGGGAGTTCTTTTGCAAGCATAAAGTCTTTATTCCAGAGTCACCTTCTCAGTGAGGCCTTACCCAACTCTCCTATTTAAAACCACAGCCCCCACCACAAAACTCCTTATTTCCTTTTCCTGCTTTTTTCATGGCACAGAATTTCACAGCACTTCAAAGTTAGAAGGACCTCTAAAAGGTGCTGCAACAAATCACCCTCCGGCTAGAATTCCTTCTAAAGATCAGCTTTCTGTCCATAAATGGCTACCAGCCTATGACAGAAAAAGGGTTCCTGAGTTATCCCACAAACCCCGTAAACACCTTCCTGTGCTGTGCGCACCCACCCCCCCACCTTTCCCTCTCCCCCAGTGCCCCGGTGCCCTGAAATGGCTTGTGCGCACCCACCAGGCCACATATTCTCAGCACAGCGCCTGTGAGGCATGTGCCATTTTATTTCTACCACCGAACACACAGTAGGCACGCTACACCACATGCGGGTGATGAGTTCATTTCTATCCTGTGGCGGGCAGCCCCTTCGGTCCAGTTCTGGTCATCTTCAAAGCCACCAGGTGCCAGCACCGCGGCAGGTACCCGGGATACAGCAGAGATAAGACAGACGGGCCACTGCCCTCCTGCAGCTCATGCTGAGGGCAAGGGCAGAGACGAATCACAAGGCAACAGAAACAGAAGCAATCCCTGCATCCCAGCCCTGGGAGGGGGCGAACGCTCTCCAGGCAGTAATGGATCTGCAGAGAGAATGGGGAAGGAGGCCACTGTCAGGAGGGCTGTCGGGGAAGGCTGTTAAGGTGACGAGCTGACCCTGAGGACAGGAAGCAGCCAGCCATGCAGTAAGTGGCAGGCTGAGCTTTCCTAGTGGAAGGGAAGCAAGGCCCCGAGCTTAGTGTTTTGAAAAACTGAAACCAAACACCCAAGGGGCTGGAGCGTGGCTGGCGAGGAGGGGGGTGGGAGAATGCAGTGGAGCCTGGTAGGTGCAGGAATCCGCAGGCAGCCGAGGTGCGGGGTGTTGGCAGTTTTCCTGGACTATGGTTTGAAAATATTAGAAACCGTAACTTAGGACTAAGAAATGTAATGCTAGTGTCATTTCACCAAACAATCTTAAAAATATGCCAAGATGGATTCAGAAATAGCCCATTTGGGAGCTTGGCTCTTCGGGTTATCAGTTTATCCATCCACATGCACAGAGGCACTTTCAGATTTTCCCACAACCAGTCAAGAAGACAACAGAACAGAGGGTTCTTCTTTATACACTCTCATTACATAGCAGTGGATCAGGGCAGAGCAGAGACTTTAGGGAATGGTTTTCTTGTATTTGCTGGCAAACTGAAAGCTCTAGCACCACCTTTATTCTGCGGCATCTGAGGCTCCATATTCTCTGGAGCTGAGCTTTAGTGAGCAGCCTGCAGTTGTCTGAATCTCAGGGGAAAACACAAACCTTGAGGCACCACAAATGGGTCTATATTGCACTATCATGATACCAAAGAATATAAAGAATGTTCCTCCCTAGGCCACCCTGGGCTGAGCACCACCCAGAGCCAAGGGAACGCCGTCCCGCCTGCAAGCAGAAACAGGGAGCGGCAGGGACTCCTGGTCCTAGTTCAGAACTACACACTCTCAGCCCACTCACGTGGGGTGGGGCAGGTCTGCAGACTGAGGCTTGCAGGCCAAATCCATCCTGTCTTCTGATTTTATCTGACCTGTGAGCTAAGAATGGTTCTTAGACTTGAATATGTGCATTTGATTCGATGGTAGGAACACTAACTTTGAACCCCAATTAAATGCAATGTTATTCCCCCGCAAAATAATTCTATTTGTATATACTATGTATTACATAACACTGTGCTCTACATAACAATTCTTATTACGTATTGGACTTTATCAGCAAAAAAATTACTGAAATTCATTTTCTTTATTACATGGATATCTTCATAATAGACTTGATATGGACTCCTGGCTCACAAAGCCTAAAATGTCTACTCTCTTTACAGAGAACGTTTGCTGACTCCTAGGACTTTTGCTTCTTGCCTGCAAGGTGGGTGTATCTGATGTTACAAACCCCCAAGAATGGATTTTCAGGGTTCTCTCTCTACAGACCAGTACTTCTCAGGCCTGGCTGCTGGGAGAGTCACCTAGGGACTTTTAAACATCCTGGCGCCCAGGCTGAACCCCAGACCCAAAGAATCGGAGTCTGGCAGTGGAGTCTGAGCTGGGCACTTCCAGAAGGGCCTCCTACCACTGTGACCTCTATGGACTTGAACTAGGAGGGGAAACAGGCTTGCAGGGGGGAGGAAAAAGAGCGATTTCATGTTTCTGGGCATTCCTAATCTAGGTCATGACTATCTTTGAATCGATTCTTCTTGTATTAATCGTGTTCTCTATTTTCTGTATTCATGATGCCCTTACATCTCTGGGGCTTGTAATCCTGGAGGGATGGCCCCTCCCAGGGCCGGCTAACTCCCTTTCATAGGCAAACCAACCAGTGCAGGGCCCAGGAGGCAAGACCCCTCTGGCCCAAACATCCAGGGCCAGGTACTGGACAAACAGGGACCACCCCTGTCAACTATCTCCCCATCAGCTGCTCACCCTGCTCTGCTCACTCTTTCCCATGAAAGTACCACTGAGGCTCCGGGCCATGCTTTTCCTTCTCCCTCTGCTTCCTGACTGACTCTGGTGCTTCCCGAGGGCCCTGAGGGGTGGGTAGTGCCCCTTTGCTGAAGATCTGTCAGTACGAACTTCTTCCTTCACGACCGCTATCTCCGTGTCCACGTGTCTTACCATTCCCGATTAAAACAAATGTGGGTGAATTTTCTACTGCTCCTCTAGCTCATGTACTTGACAAGTCCTTAATACTTTGTCCACTCAAACACATACACAGGGAATTTTTCACTTATCTGAAATAAGGACTAGTTTTCCAGTTCATTTAATAGCTTCGCTAAGACTTTCCCCGAGAAGCGGCATTTGACAACTCCATAAAGCTGCGGGTGCACAGAACTGACCTGGCAAGTCCACATCTAAGCACATGCTCTGGGGAAACTGTGGCCACAGTGCACTGCAGCCACGGACGAGGACATGCGGGACAGCTCGGCCGGCTGCAGGGAAAACGGAAAACCACCTTGCTACACGTTAGTAGGGAATGGATTACAAATTACATACTTAGCATGATGGTTAAAGTAACAAACTAGATCTGTATGTACCAACATGGACGGAATGCAAACATATTGCTGAGCAAACCAATTTTTAAAAATAATATATTCAAGATGCCACATATATAAATTCTTTAAGATTTAGAGTGCGTGCACATGCATGTGCACATACACATGCACGTGCGCATACATATGCACATGCGCGTGAGGGAGAGGGGCAGAGGCAAAGGGAGAGAATTCCAAGCAGACTCTGAGCTGAGTGTGGAGCCCGATGTGGGGCTCGATCCCACAACCCTGAGATCGTGACCTGAGCCGAAATCAAGAATTGCTTAAATCAACTGAGCCACCCAGGTGCCCCTTTATAAATTTTTTTTTAAGATTTTATTTATTTATGGGCGCCTGGGTGGCTCAGTTGGTTAAGCGACTGCCTTTGGCTCAGGTCATGATCCTGGAGTCCCGGGATCGAGTCCCGCATCGGGCTCCCTGCTCGGCGGGGAGTCTGCTTCTCCCTCTGACTCTCTTCCCTCTCGTGCTCTCATTCTCTCTCTCTCAAATAAATAAAATCTTAAAAAAAAAGATTTTATTTATTTATTTGACAGAGAGATACAGCGAGAGAAGGAACACAAGCAGGGGGAGCAGTAGAGGCAGAGGGAGAAGCAGGCTCCCCACAGAGCAGGGAGCCCGATGTGGGGCTCGATCTCAGGATCCTGGGATCATGACCTGAGCCGAAGGCAAACGTTTAACCGACTGAGCCATCCAGGCACCCCTCCTTTATAAATTCTTAAAAACACATGAAATATATATACTGATTACGGCTATATACACAGGTACTAAAAGCATCAAAACATAGACTGAATATAACCAAACTCGTGCTAGTGACTGCCTCTGGGGAGAAAGGGAGCAGCAGGTAGTAGTAATGCTCAGAATGAAGCCGGCACTCACTGAACCCCAACGAGGTCCAGGGGCCAGTCTGGCAGGCATTAACTCACTTGATTCTTAGGGAAACCAGGAGACAGCTACCATTATTATCCCCATTTCACAGATGGAAAGACGGAGGCAAGCAAGATGACAAAACCCCACATCCGCTCCCAACCTAACTGAACTACCAATGTTAGTATGCAGGGACTCCTGAGGTCCTCCAAGTGATCTCCCCACCTGTACTCTGGATCACACTCCTGTTTGGTACACAGAGTGATCCTTTCACAAACACAAGTCAGATCATTTTGGTTCTCTACTGAAAACTTTCCAGGAGCTTCCCATCACACTTGGTTTTAAGTGTGAAATCCTTAGTGCAGCCTCCAAGACGGTGTTCCCCATCCCTGCCACTGCTGACCCCACTCCACCTACACTGACCTGTCTGTCCAATCCCAGGGCACACCCCAGCCTCTGGGCTTCTGCAGTCACTGTTCCCCCTGCCTGGAGCACTCTCCCCACAGACGGCGGTGGGGTCGGCTTCCTCTGTGAGTCTTTGTCAGCTGTGTGGCATCCAGACCTGCTCCCACAAATCAGTTATGCTCGCCTGGTTAACTGACCACCATGGCTTCGACCTTATAACTTCTGCAGCCACATTCTAATTAACACAGACAAAACTCCATGGGAATCCCGCACATTCTACAAAATGTTATTTAAGTGAAAGACGTGAACCAATGATTTTCTGATTAATGTTCTGCTTAGTTGTAGGCTTAAAATTTTTTGTGAAGATTCTTAGATTATCAACGTTCTACAAAGACAGGCTGAGAAAGCAAAGCAGCCGGATCACTTTGGCTTTATTTCGGGAGACTCCTTCTTTCAACAGTGGGAAACCTGCTGCTTCCTGTGCTCAGGTGCCCAAAGGTTTTCCCCTTCCCCCGCCCCCGCCCTGCAGAAAGATCACGTGAATGAACTAATCCACTAGCATTCCTTTCAGTAGTAAATACAACTGTGAGAAAATGGATGTCAGCCCCCAACTGACTGCAGAGAGAAACTAGACCCACGTGTTTTCAGTTACATGGAATAATGACTAGAGAATCGCTTTATCGGCTACTCACGCAACTCCCAATCTGTGCGCAGGACTCTATATGAGGAAACAAGGCTGAAACTCCCCGCGAACTCACTGGGTGGCCCAGAGCAAAGCGACTCACCACTGAACACTCCCCAGTGGGTAATGGTGGCGCCTCCGGCCATCCTACCCCATGCATCCTGTCCCATTTCCACTGCACCTTAGCAAGAGAGTTCAACGCAAGACCAGGCAGGTGATTCTTCTTCCCTTTCCTTCCCTGCCAGCACAGGGCTAGTTCCAGGAAATACACGGATAGTCCTGACCTTCATGTTACTAAAACATGAAAAATATTTTAGGAGATTATCAAAATTAAAATTTGATTTTTGTGTTCTCTCAGACTTCTTTCCTCTAGAAGCACTTATTTGTATGTCCAACAAATATATGATGCCTACTATATGCCTGCACCATGCTGGGCCTCAGGGATATGTGGTGCATGAGGTCAGGTCCCTGCACATCCCCCAGGACGGGTATTCCAGGATGCGCCCACTAGAATCAGGTAAAAATGTAATACAGGCACACAAACGGAAAAAATTCAGATTGACATGACCATTTCTTAACAAATCTAGCTTAAAAAATGTTAGAATGTTACCTACCTCGACTTTCCTATGTTCTGTTTTTATAACTTTTTAGCTAAATTTGCAAATTCTGAATTTGCTGGACACTACTTTTTCTTTGAGATGTTCTATTCTGCATGCTTTTTGTCTGTGTCACCTCCCATGTGTCTCAGAACTCAAAGACAACCCTCCTGTCTGAGCCAGCATCCGTAGGTATCCCATAACCAGGAGTGGTAATTCTGAATAATGGGGACCTTAGATCTGCACACTTGTACCTCCCAAACCTAAGACCTATATTAAGGGAGTCCCTTTCTCAAGCCCTACTAAAGATAAAGACAGTGACTTGCAAAGAAGCTGGCCACAATTAACATCCTCGACGCCCCCACCCCCAAGATGGTCTGCTAAAACCACTTCTAAAAGCACTGGATTTATCATCAGAGTTCCTCATGCCCGTTCCCTGACCTCACGCTTACCAGAATTCAATATGGTTTAAGAGATTAGCAACAATAAGCCTTTCAGGAACACTACAGTGACCAACCACCACTACACTACGCCTTGAAACAAGTAATTTTAATTCTCCGTGACTCTTCATACATATTTGTAATGATAAGAAGTCCGGTCTGAGGCATCTGTGGCAGGCTTTGAGGGAAGGGCTCTTCCACACTTGCCGGTTTGAACGGTCCGGAGCCAGCCCCCAGCACAGAGGGCCCCTCCTCCCCACCACACACACCACGCCTGCCGTTAAACCCAAGGGCCCTGTTTTTCTGCAACTGCAGGGACAAGACTATTTATAGAACGGGCCACTGATCTCACTGAAGTATCGATAGCAGGAAGGGCAAGCTGGGTCCCGGATCTACAGTTTCTGTGAGCTCAAAAGGGAGAACTTTCTGATGGGGCAGAACGAGCGCCAGGGGAGGGTAACAGGAATGGAGAATGTGAGGAGGACAGGAGAGAGGAAAGAATTAGACATTCTTGGTCTTTCAATCACACCGATAACAAACCTCTGCAGATTTAGAAAAAGAAAGCCATTTTGGAAGAGGCCCAGTCCTTCCTCAGAAGAACTGGAACAATTCAACCAATAAGCACTTAGAAGAATCTGCTACAAGGTGGAGTACAGAGAAAGTCAAAAGGACATCCTGAACCTCAAAGGATCCTGAATTCTAGTTGGACAGACACACAAAATTAACTAAAAAGATAAAAAACTTAAAAAGCATGTTGTAGACACAATAAAGTGCAAAATATAGGTTAATATCTATAAAGAGCAATGCAAATGAATGATCTTGATGGAATAAAGGCTCGCAGTAAAACTGCATAGAAAAAGACAGTTGTTTCAACTTTTTGTTCTTGATAAAATTAATACATGTGCTTACATAAGTAAGCAAAAATAAGAATAAATCCCCTTTATTTTTTTATTATTTTTTAAAAGATTTTATTTCTTTGACAGAGAGAGAGACAGCGAAAGCAGGAACACAAGCAGGGGGAGTGGGAGAGGGAGAAGCAGGCTTCCCGCGGAGCAGGGAGCCCAGTGCGGGGCTCGATCCCAGGACCCTGGGACCAGACCTGAGCCAAAGGCAGACATCTAACCGACCAAGCCAACCAGGTGCCCCAATAAATCCCCTTTAATGAGAGGTAACTACTCACTCCATTTTGGTGAATATAAATCATGCCCCCTCCCCGCAGCATTTATTTATTTTTTTACACGCAAACTTTGGACCTTGAAGAATAATAGCTCACTCCTTTTTCAGTTAAACGTATCACAAGCATGTTTTCATGTCTCAAACATATTATTTTCAGTATCAGTACCTTCAAACCATTCCCAGAACCTGGTCATTTCTCACCATTTCTACCCCTCACACCCCGGCCTCCCCCTCCCGAGTGACAGCAATCACTGACCCTGAATGTCCAACTCCGATTGATCGGGTCACTCCTCTGGGGAAAACTGTCACATGGAGCCCGTGTCTCTCAGACATAAAGCCAGAGTCCCTCCGAGGGCCTGCAAGGCCCCACTGGATCTACGCCCCTTCTCAGCTCCCTTCCCCTTCTGGGGCAAGCTGACACCCAGTTTCCAGGCACCAGCCTCTAGGCATATTCTCTGTGGGAAGCGCTCTCCCCACGTCCCCCTGCTAGCTCCCGGCCGCCTCCCACTGCCCAAATGTCACCTCTGACAGCAGGCTCTCTCCAGGCCACTCTCCGCCTCCTCCCTCCCTCTGCTCTTCTTCCTCTTCCCATGGCACCTCACACCTTCTAATGTTCTAGAAAATTAACACTGATTATGTTGGCCGCCTATTTCCCACACTAGAGAAGAAGCTCTAGAGGATGGGGATTTTCTTTCCACTGATGCATCCTGAGCACCTAACACATAGGGATGGTCAATAAATAGGAGTGAAATGACTTTGCAATGGCTGTGTGGTACCCAGTGCACACTATCACTGAACCAAGTACCCCTAACTGCTGGCAGGTAGGTGTTCTGGGGTGTCAGTGTTATGAATCACCACTGTGGCACAGACCCTCACTGTTCTAAGTGTGGTGCGGACCAGCAGCAGCCTGGACCCCACCTGGGAGCTTACCAGAAAGGCCGCGTCACAGTCCCTCTCTCTCCCGGGCCTACTGAATGGGACTCTGCATTTTCACAAGACGGCCGGTGGCTGCATGCACAGGGAAGGGCCCAGACAAGGGCAGGTGAGCAGGCACCCAGAGTGCACCCCAGAGGGAGGCTCCTGTCTTAGGTCACACAGAGTGACGCCCTGGCCTCGGGTGGTACACAAGCCCGTGACCATCTTTAATCATGGGCCAGCCCTCCAAAGAAAGGTTACTGTACGCCCTAAATCAATCCAGGTTACCAGCAGGAAACAAACAGCATACTCAGACTGGGGATTAATTACAAAGGTGTGAGGGGCACTGGAAAAAAACGTGGGGGGAGCAAATGCCCTGGTCTCATGCTCTTCCCTCCCCACCCCTCATCTGCGGCCAGATCACCACAGACCAAAATCTTGGCTTGAGAGATCATGCACCACCAGGTGGTCTATGTGAAATTGAAATACAAACCTAAGGCTGTGGGAGGATGGCTCTTGGCCAAGCAGAAGCCAGAGAGCACCAAACCTGTGCAGGTCAGCCCCGCAGGGCAGAGAGCTGAGCCGAAAGGGTGGAGGGGCCCAGAGAGGCTGCCGGACGTGAACTCCCACCTGCAGCTCAGGAGGAGGCCTTTCCCTTTTCCCAGAATCGGTGTGTCCCCCTTTTATAGGGAAATATACAGAAGCCAAGCAGTTCTGGCTTAGAAGTTGTGGGGTCTAAATGGAGATTAAGGATTACTATAATTTCTGAAGCAGAAACACAGCCTTCTGAAAACAGGCTGAGAGGGCTCACGCTGACAGTCATGTGAAGGGTATGAAAGAACAGGTATACAAAGCAGACAAACCAGCAAAACGGCTGTTGGGGGAAATGCAGGCACACTGGCAATCAAGACAGTGGAGAAGAACACGCCTTGGAAGTATTTTTGTCCCAATTTTAGGTCCTCAACATCCTCTTTAAAATAATAATAATAATAAAAAAAAACTCTTTACAGTCTCTTCCTATTTCCAATTCTTTGGCATCACAATGGCAAAAATAAGTAGCTTTCGAATATACATATATATATGATTATAAAAATACGATGA
The DNA here is from genome assembly GCF_009762305.2 of Zalophus californianus. Classification (NCBI taxonomy): domain Eukaryota; kingdom Metazoa; phylum Chordata; class Mammalia; order Carnivora; family Otariidae; genus Zalophus; species Zalophus californianus. The sequence continues at coordinate 111,921,141 of NC_045604.1, read as the reverse complement.
CTCCTCACATAGGTTTAAGTAGGAAGTGAAAGTCAGGAAGTTAAAGAGAAGAGTCTTAAAAGCAGAGCAAAACAGACACATGAAAAGATCCTCAGTGCCACCGAGAAACGCAAATCAAAACCCCAAGTGGCGTCATACACAAGGCGGACACCAGCCGTGCTGGCGAGAAGACGGAGCCCCGGGCGCACGGGACGGAACGTAACAGGGCGCAGCCGCTGCTCCTCCAAGTGCTGGCGTATGTGTTCCAGCGATCCCACTCCTAGGTGGGCACCCGAGAGAAACAAAAACACGTTCACACAAAACACGCCCACACGTGAACGTCCACAGCAGCGTTATCCACAGGAGCCCAGAGTGGGAAATGACCCACACGTCCGCGCGCTCAGGCCTGGAGGAGCCGAACGCGGTCCACTCGCCCAGTGGAATGCCCCCCAGCCAGGAGAAGGCAGGGCCGGCGCACGCTGCCGTGCGGATGGGCCCGCTAACATTATGCGGAAGGGAATGAGAAAACAGTCACAGGCTGGGAGAAAATCATGGCAATGCACGTCTGATGATGGACCAGTGTTCAAAATATACAAAGACCTCTTAAAATTCCAGAATCAGAAAACAACCCAAATAATGGGCAAAAGACCTGAACCTCACCAGAGAGACGGCAAACGAGCCCATAACAAATACTCCACATCTTATGTCCTGCAAATTAAAACAAGATGCCACCCTACACCTGTTAGAATGGCTAAAATCCAGAACATTGACAACACCAGAGGCTGGTGAGGGTAAGGAGCAAGAGGAATTATTTTGCGAGTAGAAATATGCCTGCTGGAAACGCATAATGGTACAGCCACTCTAGAAGACTGGTTTTTTTGTTTTTTTTTTTTTTTTTACAAAATTGAACCCTGACCAGCAATCACATTCCTTGGCACTTATGCAAATGAATTGAAAATTTTTTATCTACACAAAAACCTGCACACAAGTGTTTATAGCAGCTTTCTTCATAATTGCCAAAACTTGGGAGCAGCTAAGATATCCTTCAACAGGTAAATGGATAAACAAACCGTGGTCCACCCAGACAGTGGAATATTATTCAGCACTAAAAAGAAATGAGCTACCAAGCCATGAAAAGACATGGACGAATGTTAAATGTATATTGCTAAATGGTAGAAGCCAACCTGAAAAGGCTTCATACTATATGATGTTCTGGAAAGGGCAAAACTATGGTGAAAGATCAGTGGTCACATGGGGTGCCTGGGTGGCTCAGTCGGTTAAGCATCTGCCTTCGGCTCAGGTCATGATCCAAGGTCCTGGGATCGAGCCCCACATTGGGCTCCCTGCTCGGCGGGCAGTCTGCTTCTCCCTCTCCCTCTAATCCTTCCCCCTGCTCATGCTCTCTCTCTCATGCTCTTGCTCTCAAATAAAATCTTTTTTTTTTTTAAAGATTATTTATTTTGAGAGTGAGCATGAGAGAGAGAGAGAGAGAGAGCGCACATGAGAGGGGGGAGGGTCAGAGGGAGAAGCAGACTCCCTGCTGAGCAGGGAGCCCGATGCGGGACTCGATCCTGGGACTCCAGGATCATGACCTGAGCCGAAGGCAGTCGCTTAACCGACTGAGCCACCCAGGCGCCCTCAAAATCTTAAAAAAAAAAAAAAAAAAATCAGTGGTCACCAAGGGTTGGCGGGGAAGGGAGGGAGGATGAATAGGTAGGACACAGGGGATTTTTAGGGTAGCAAAACTATTCTGTGTGACTCTGTGACGGTGGATACATTTGTCAAAATCCACAAACCTGTAGCCACCAAGAGTGAGCATGAATGTAACTATGGACTTTAGTTAATGATAATGTATTGACACTGGTTCATCAATACTAACAATGTACCATACTGATGCAGAATGTTAACAACAGAGAGACTCTGGGGAGGGGAGGGATGAGGTGTGTGGGAAGTCTGTGCCTTCCACTCAGTTTTTCTGTAAACCTAAAACTGTTCTTAACAAGGCTTATTGGGGCACCTGGGTGGCTCAGTTGGTTAAGAATCTGCCTTTGGCTCAAGTCATGATCCCAGGGTCCCAGGATCAAGTCCCACATCGGGCTCCCTGCTCTGTGGGGAGTCTGCTTCTCTCTCTACCCCTCCCCCCAGCTCGTGATTTCCCTCTAATAAATACTTTAAAAAAAAGGCTTATTAACTTAAAGTGTTAAGTGAAAAGAAACTAGACATAAAAGGCTACATTTTTTTTTTAAAGATTTTATTTATTTATTTGACAGAGAGAGACACAGCAAGAGAGTGAACACAAGCAGGGGGAGTGGGAGAGGGAGAAGCAGGCTTCCCGCCGAGCGGGGAGCCCGATGCGGGGCTCAATCCCAGGACCCTGGGACCATGACCCGAGCCGAAGACAGACGCTTAACAACTGAGCCACCCCGGCGCCCCTGAACTGTTCACTTTAAAATGTTAATTTTATGTTATGTGATTTTGACCTCAATCATGAAAAAAGCAGAGCAAAAATAAAAAGGTCATGTCAAAGCAACTTTGCCGGTCAGGTTTTCGATGTCTGACCGAAATTCAAACACTGCTGTCCTGATTTAAAGCACCCAAACTGAGAGCATAGCCAGCAGATGGACTCCATCAGAGGCCGCCCAGGGCGCGAGTGCAGGACCCCGGGCAGAGGACCGTGGAGCAACGGGTCAGGAGTTAGGTTCTGCGAGTCACGTTCGAGATGCCCATCGCGCACTCGGTGGAGGCGTCGAGGCAGTGGTATGAGAGGGTCCAGAAACCAAGGGGACAGTCAGGGCTAAATGTGTAAGCTTGGAAATTACCAGCAGATGGAAGAATATCAGAGGACTAAGGACATCCTCTTTTATCATATCCTGTAAATACTACTTCCCAGTTTGTTCGACTTTACTCTCTTTTCTGCCAAGCAGAATTTAAGAAATTGTTATGGAGTCAAAAAGATCCATCCCCCGTCCTTTTTGTCTGGTCTTTGGTGTCATAATCTGAAAGGCCTTCCTACCCATCTACATTTTATTCTAGAATTTTGATTTTGATGCTTTTGCCTTTAATCATATAGAGTTAGGGTATTAGAAAGGGATCTAACTTTGTTTTCCTAGATGATTAGCCATTTCCACAGCACCATTTCTTCAACCATCCCTCATTCCCCACTGTTCTGAAAGCCTTGCTTCACGATATTCTAAAGGCCCTGGTGCAGGTGGGTCGGTCTGGGATTCGAGTCTACCTCACCAGTCCACTGCCTATTCCTGAGCCAGCACGACCCTGCTTTAATCATGGCGGCTTTACCCCACTTCAACATTTCTCATGGTAACTGCTCCAAACACACGGCGTTTTTTCCCCAGAATTCATTCAACATGCAAATCTCAGAATCATTCTGCCAAGTTCTAAGAAAAATAAATTGGGGTTTGACTGGTATTGTGTTCAATTTGTAATCTGGCATTATTACAATATCAAGAATTTCTACTCACAAAAAATAATTTTTCCCAGTCTTCACTTTCTTCAGTACAGTTTTACGGCTTTCATCATATAGATTTTACTCACTTCTTGCTTATTCCTAGTATTTTATCCTAGCTTGCTGTTGTGAATGGGGTATGTTTTTTTAAATTTTATTTTATTTAAATTCAAGTAATTAACATAGAGTGTATTATTAGTTTCTGAGGTAGAGTTCAGTGATTCATCAGTTGCTTATCACACCCAGGGCTCATTCCATCATGTATCCTCCTTAATGTCCATCACCCAGTGACCCCAGCCCCCCACCCCCCTCCCCCTCCAGCAACCTTCAGTTTGTTTCCTCATGTTGAGTCTCTTATGGTTTGTCTCCCTCTGATTTTGTCTTATTTTATTTTTCCCTCCCTTCCCCAGGATATTTTTCTATTTTAGGAAAGTACATGGGCACACATGTTCAAACACTGGATTTATTTTGTATCCAGCCACTTCTGGAACTATGTTTAATTCCAACAACATTCTGGGTGATATTTACCACTTATAATGCTAATTTTGTCCCTTCCTTTCTAGTCGATATGCGTAATTTCTTTTTTTTTTATTTAACTGACTAGAAACTCCACAACATCTCTGAATTAGATTAGCACCTGGCACCCTTGACTTGTTCCACTCTGCAGTAAGAATGTTTCTGTGCAGGGAAGATCTTTCCTCCAGACAACACCCCTACAGACTCTCTAATCGTGACCTATCTGTGATTCTATCTGTTGAGTACTCAATGGCCTCCTCTTGGATCATGTTGTTTATACAAAATAGGTTAGATGACGGATTAATGTCAAAACTACTTGGGGGAAAAAGTCATAATCAAGGAAACAATTACCTGAGTATTAATTATAAAAACAGTACAAAAGAAAATATTCACAGGTATCCAGGTATGTCACAGGTATGTTTTGTGTGTCCAAACAACAGTGGACAGTTTTTTGTTTTTAGAAGGCTCAAGACTTGTCTTTTAGTCTACCTCAAAAACACCTACATTTAAAACTTACATCCTTTATTTTTAAGAATGTTATTGATTTTAAAAATTAATGGAAGACTAGAAAAAGGCATTTACGTTGTCAGAGAGTTTTACTTTGTACCAGATAGAGAAGAGAGAGCTCAGGCACCGTGGTGGCTCTTTTCTTGAAGTTACTGAGCATTAAGAAACAAGTTTCCAATTAAAAAAAAATGTTGAAAAGAAATGCTAAAGATGCTGTGGTCTCCTTGGTAAATATTTACACATTCTGAAAATATTCAAGATTACAAAAATTCTAAAGTAAGATTCAAACCACAAATTAAAACACCTACAATTAAAAATGGAGACGTCCTTGCAGCTGCAGAGAGCTGACACAGGGGAAAAAGGACTTTAATCACTACTGGACTGTTTGTTATATACACTATACTTATTATAGTTATATTAATTATATTAATCACATAGAATATATTCCTAAGGACACATACTGTAAAATTGCTATTACAAGGCACGCTCTAAAATAATGTTTACTGTAGAAAACACATTTTAAAAAATAAATTCATAATTGCTTCACAGAAGTAAACAGGTGGCATTTTGTTACCCTCTGGTATTTTTTCCTGGTTCGGATACACAGACTTGTACAAGAGATCATAGTGCATGAAGTGCTGTGGTGGGTGTGTGTGCCCGAATTTCACGTGGTGTCCCATGAGAGATCTGGGGGTGCTTACGCTCACCTGTGACAGCTGTCAGACTGCGCTGGAGTCTGCAGACCTACTACTACTGTCCTAGTACAGGGAACTACACACTACCGCTGCGAAGGTTACCACGGCTTCAGCAATACGCCCACTTTTAGGTCAACACAGTCCACTCTCACCAACTCCCACAGGCAAAGTCATGTGTTACAAAGGGCCAAGCAGCAGTTTTCTCACCTGAAGTGTGGCCCCTACCCCGCCCTTCACCTGTGATTAGGAAGCTGCCAGTTAACAGGAGAACTGTGTGACAGAAGGTCTAAGAACCGTGAGGCCACACACATGCAGAAGTAGTCAGTACTGTTGAATGGCACCACGGAGGCAGGTGGAGAAAGGCCAGAGTTGCTACCAAGCTCTGTGGGTGCCTGCCCCCGAGTCCTCCCACTCCCGTTAGGCGTGCGCACTAGGTTCACCGCCAGGAAAGCAACACGAACGCAGCTCTTCCTGCTCTCGAGGACCTCAGCTTAGCAGGTGCCCCAAGAAGTAAGTTTCCCCCTGCTCAGACAGATCCTTCCTCACAGACCCACAGACCCACACCCGGACGGCCCACTCTCTGCTGCGCAGTCTGAAGGGCTCACAGGGGACACAGAGACGGGTAGGAGCGGGGTCTGCTGGCAGTCCTCGCCCGGAATGGCTCACAGTTGGGAGAGACGAGAGAACGGCGCGGCCTTTGTCCGCCTTGGCGGGCACAGGGGGCACAGGGACAAGAGCAGGAAGGCCTCCCTGGACGTGGGGTTTAGGGGCGTGTCTCCCTGCAGACGCCTGCAGCGCTCTGGCTGGCGCTCCAATGCCCCTTCCCCAACTGGGGGAGATCAGTGGTGGCGGGACTGGACCTGTCCCCGCGTCCTGACGCTTCCGTGCAGGCCCTTCCTGCGTCTGACTTAGGAGACCTAGAATGGCGTGTGTGAATTTTCAGGGTCTCGCTAACGCTGCAGTTGTCCCTTTTTCCTCACGTTATTGTTTATCAGACCCCTGGGCTCTGGTCCTCTATGATAAATGCTTTCACAGCACACCTTCTTTTCCAGACTTGGGTTTTCACCTGCCTTTGGCCTGCCACTCCCGCCCCCCTTTGGATACAGGATGGAGAGTGGCCACGCCCAGTCTCTCCACCAACCTGTTCTTCGCAGAAGGACTCTGGGGCAGTTTCCCAGATAGCATTTCTACCTCATCTGTCTTCCCAGACCAGAGCTGAATGTCGCAGACAGATGCTGCTTTTAATCTGTGTCAGAGAGAAAGGAGGGGAAGGAAGCTGGAACCCCGTCTGGGGCGCAGAGGGCTTTCTCCTGAAATCCTACGAAATGTCCTGTCCAAGCTCACTTCCCGTCTCCTGAGCTTTGGCTCAGCACAGATTCTGCCTTTGCCAAGGTCCCTTTGCTTCTTGGTGCTTTCCCTAACTTTTCCCAGGGCTCCATTCCAAACTGTGGGTCTGCTTCTCTCCAAACTGGAGGGGACTAGTGAGGACGTCTGGGGTTGCACTGACCCACCTTCATCCCTCAACATTACTGTTGGGGGTTGGGGCTGAGGCCAAGAGATGAACTACACGGCCTGAGAATCATCTTTTTGCCTTTGGCTGCAGTGTTTTTGAAACATTAGGTTGGACCATATGAAACCGCCATTTTTGTAGGTCACAAATCAGAATTTCATACAGTTCAACCTACCTGTGTAATAAGGCCTCTTTCCCTTTCTTGATTACTCCTGAATTTTTTCATATTCACATGTAAGATTATTTTTAAATAGATACACACATATGTGTATATGTACACACACATCCCTTCAGGTAACGGGAGAAGGTCCTGTGAACCTGCTCCAACCTCACATCCTGCCCCAGAAAGGTCATTTCACAAGAGAATCAAGGCAGTCTCCTGCTCACCAACTCTGCGACTGCTGCCCACTCCCACCGGAACCACCTTGGCCAAGGCGGCCCAGCCAGATCTGACCAGGTTCTCTTCCACCTTGTACCCAGCACTTCGAGAGTGCTTTCTTTCGATTCCTTAACAGCCAGCTTCTTTCTTGCCTTCCTGCCTCAGGGCATCTGCTCCCATGCTCTTTAATTCCTCTGCCTGAATTCTTTTCTCCCAGCTCACTGCAGAGCTGGTGCCTTCCTGCCTTCCGGATTCATGTGCTTCCAGCCTCAAATCACAGAGTCCCCAACTCAAAGTACATGGATTATGAAGACACAGTGCGGGGCTAATGGCAGCTCTACCCATAGGGGGAAGGAGAACTCGGTTTTGTTCTTAGTTATTTCTGCAGTATGCAGGGAATCTGTTGAATAAATAAAAGAAGTCGAAAGCTACCACGTAGAAGGAAGGTTTGTCGCTTGTGGGGCTCCACAGAACATTATGTCAAATGGTTCCATGCGTTTCAGGGCCACCTGTAACAACTCAGTGTCGAGAAGCAGGGCCAGAAGGGAGGGGCAGCCCGGGTGAGCTCCCCGGCATAAGAGCTGCTTAAGGAAGCGCTGAAGTGCCCCCGTGAGGGACACAGTGGGGAGGGCAGAAACTTAGGGACTCCGAGGTCCTGTCAAGCCCTTAACGTTTCCACAAACTGGTGAGCAGTTAGCACTCTCTGGCATGGCTGGACAGACACAGGGGGGACCGCCCCTATGGCTAAGCCCCCGAAACAGGAATGCTAGCTCCCTGTGAGCAGGGTGGCTCCAGAGGAGGGACCCTTGAGAGCCAGAGACCAGCACATCCTCCCTTCTCCAAAACTCACTGGTCCAGCTGCTCCCTCCTCCTCCTCCCGTGAGCACAGGAGGCTGGGGAGGGAAGGCAAGAAAGTACTGGAGCTGAAACCCCCCCCAAACCAAAGTAAAACCCTCAACCTGACTTTACAGGATTACTGAGGACCAAAGGAGGTAAGAGAGAAGGGGCCTCAAACACAAAAACCAAAGCTCCTGATTCAAAGAGAAGGTATTCTTCCTTCTAGGGCCCATCCTCACGGCTTCTGCAGCATCTCCCACATAAACACACACTTCACCAGGATCTGTCAGCTCAGCTTCCAAGATGATCACTTTTAACAAGACATCTGCTCGAAGTAGGACATTCTGGTGGTGCTGGCATGTTTGTTTAAAAACACAATCATACTTCTTTATACTTCTATCAATATGTACTGATAAGGTAAAGAGCCAATCTTCCATCTCTCAATCCTGACCAGCTAACCTCTCAGGGAAGGTTTCCTTTCCCACGTGGCTCCACACCCAGACTTTTCAACCTACAGGTCTCTAATCGAGTCGTCAGAGTCCTAGGGGAAAACCCTCCCTTCCCCATCCTGAAACAAGAATTATGGAGCTTCATTTCCTTGAGAAAACATCTAAGTGGCTGCAAATATAGAGTCTGGGGTCATCCCAAGTGCCAACAACTGCAGATACAGAACTGGTATCGATGGAAAACACAGATTAAACATCGTGTGTTATGAAAATTCCAAAAAGAGGGGCGCCTGGGTGGCTCAGTCGATTAAGCGTCTGCCTTTGGTTCAGGTCATGATCCCAGGGTCCTGGGATGGAGCCCCGCATCGGGCTCCCTGCTCAGTGGGGAGTCTGCTTCTCCCTCTGCCTCTGCCCCTTGCCCGTTCACGCACTCACTCTCTCGCTCTTGTTCTTGCTCTTTCACTCTCCCAAATAAAAAAAAATCTTAAAGATAAAATAAAAACTCCAAAAACAAACTTCTGAAGCAGCTACTTCCTTTCACCTGTAACAGAAACCAGCAGCAAGGTGAGAGTTTAAATAATCACTCCCTCTCCTTCCTTGGTAAACGTCAAGTCTTTCGCCAGGAATGCTGTGTAACTTGTCCACAAAGATGAGCACCATCTTATTCTGAAAAGGTCGGTACTCGGCACCACACAGGGCACCACACAGAGCTCCACAGCTGCCGTGGACCAGTGCCCCTGGACCAGCGCCCAGCACTGAACTGCCTGTTACAGGTTTCTCAGCAGCCCGGTTTCTGATCTGTCCCAGACACGAGTGCCGATGAATCTCATCACACATCCTGCAGACAATTTTGATGGCCTCCTTTAGCTAGGCTGGGACTCCCACCCTTCCAGTGACTTAACCAGCGATGTCCCCTCTCCTGCCCTGCCCTCCCCTGTGCTTCCTGCCCCCACAAGCCAACTGGGCAGGTAAGCACTGTAAAAGGACTCACCGCCGTGTACACAGCACAGCAAAGGGCCTGGCTCTGAAAGTCAGGAGCAGGTCTTGCTGCAGCCCTGACATCTATCCTGGCCTTCCCTGGGTACAGCAAAGGGAAGCTCCCTTTGACTGCCCCAAATACGCACTCAAGGGCTGGATGGAACACATACCACGCACAATCCCCAGAACCTTCCACCAAGGCAATGACAATATTAACACTGCACAGGACACAGATTCTGAATCATTGTTCTGGTGGCTTTGTTTCTGCTCAACTCAGTTTCAGGAACTGACTCCCTAAGGCCTGGGTTCACTGGCTAACACCAGTCAATATTCATTAAGATCAGTCTTCCCTGCTGAGTCTTGATGTAACGGAGCCATTAGGCAAAGCTGGTGCCATGGTTTTAGGCTAGACAGTAAAACAGATGCCCAAGTTCAGAGAGAGGTGCTGTCTACTTAGTCTCTGCTGAAGAGAACAGGGGTGGGGAACACTTTCTTGGCATCCCGGACAACTGCAGGGCTGCTCTCCAGCTCCTTTCTACCCACTTGCAAATATTCCCAAGAGTTAACTCTTCCTTTTCTGTCCTATAGACACGGCACTTCCAGAGCACAAGTTCCAGATGGACCCAGCATGCCGAACCAAGGCAGAAGTACTGGCTTCCTGACACATACTGCAGAACGCTAACTGGGTTTCCTTTCCATACCCCAATGTGCCTGGGCCCACCTGAACGTGTACCCCAATGGACAGAGACAAACCTCTTCATGCACAAAAGAATCATTCAAAAAAGCTAACCACGTGGTCAGCAACTATTCTTCATATTCTGTTCACTCGAAGGGCCATCAGGTAAAACTAAGCAGCTGCTCTGTCCAGCGCACTGGGCAGAGGCGAAGAGGACCACTAATTGTTGAAATATAAACTACAAGAGTTAGCACAGGAAATAAAGCCACGTGTCTTGAAGGGAGGGCACCACCCTCCGGGTGATGCAAGTCAAATGCCAGGTCCATCACACATTAGCTTTGTTGGTTTGAAGATCGCCCTGTAATTACATCTCCAGATAAGCCTTAAGTACGAATCTTCAGTTCCATTTACAAGCGATAAGATCCATGTCCTCGACTACGTAATAACAGAAAATAATTATGAGCTGTCAACAGAACACCATCTAACATCAAGCACAGCTATATTTCAGATCTCACATGACAGACAACTGAGGGTCAAAACTACTCCCCTAAAATCGGTTCGGTTAAAATAACCAACATGTCAGCCTGCAAGCTGGAGAGGAACACCAACCGTCCGTGTGCCATGAATCCCCAACAAGGGCCAGAGGGGCCTCTGGATTTTGTGAACCAAAGGAAAAAGAGATTTTTTTTTCTTGGTATTATCAAAGGACCAACCATGTGTGTCCAGGTGTAAAAGTAAATTTACTTACTTAAATGCAATTAGCCAACAAGGCAGTAAAATCCCAACTGTTCTCCCAGACCATGGAAGTGCATTTACGCTCCTGCTCTCACGCAAACCCACTGTAGCATCAAGCACAAAGGGGTTCTGAACCCAAGAAATAAAGACTTTGCAGGCCAGGGGTTTCAAAGTGCTTAAAAATACAGAACAGCAGGGCGCCTGGGTGGCTCAGTCATTAAGTGTCTGCCTTCAGCTCAGATCATGATCCCAGGGTCCTGGGATTGAGCCCCGCATCAGGCTCCCTGCTACGCAGGAAGCCTGCTTCTCCCTCTCGCACTCCCCCTGCTTGTGCTCTCTCTTTCGCTATCGCTCTCTGTGTCAAATAAAATCTTAACAACAACAACAAAAAAATACAGAACAGCAGTGGAGGCTTCTTCAAAGTCCTATTCACCTTTGCAAAAAGTAATGACACAGCAAGCAATCCTAAAAAAGTTTACTTACAGAAATTTACCATAATCAGATATTCCACCACAAAATTTCTTAACCTGCAGTCCACAGAGTGTAAGTAGGCCCACTTTGAGGCTTAGGATGGCAAGGGACCCCTTTAAACTATGTGCATGTGTACGAACTTTCTAGGGAGAAGGTCCATGGCTTTTAGATAAAGAGTATCCTGACCAAGGCCTCTACCACCCATTGCATGATGACCGGTCTTCCGCACTAGAAAGTTCTGTCTGGCTCCTACACTCCTTCTTACTACTCCATACTATTAGAATTCTCTGACCTAACTGGTAGAAAACGGGGCATTGAGATAGTCTCATGTGTATGTTCCTCTCCACCTGCTAAAAAGCCATGGAGCCTTCAGGGGCTGGCTCAAATCACACTTCCTTCATAGGCTTTTCCAGGTAGCTCAGTCAGAATTAATCTTCCCTATTCTCACCAAGCCACCTGTCTCCTTTTACAATGGCATTTAACACGATCTACATTCAGACTTTATATTAAAGAGTGCAACTGTCCTCCCAGCTAGCCAGAGCACCTGAAGGGTAGACACTGGGCAGGATACACCATTAACTAACCCCTTCCCCACCAGCGCCGAGCACATCACCTTGGGTATATGGTCAAAAAGCATTTGTTGAATTTTTTTGTTTCAGTGTCAACAGGAGACCACTAATTCTAACAATCCCACTCTTCACAAGGTTTCTAAATCATCCCCACAAGGATACACTCACACAACTGTGTGTATGGTACTGGGATTTCCTGTCCATGGGACAGATGCTAACTTTTCAAATGGCTTACATCGTATCTACTTCCAATGGGATGTGGGATTTGGTCCTCACAATTGGCTCCTCAAAGTATGGATGGGGGGGCGGTGGAGACCCTGGGAGATAAAGCCAAGCTGGTCTGAAGCCTTCCACACAAATGCCGAGGCCCCTGCCATCACCAGAGGCATTATCACACAGGTTCTGAAACAAGACATACACAAACTTCAGGGACAGCCTACACAGAGAGGGAGAGACTAGCATCTTTAAGATTATATAAAAGAAAAGAACGAATAAGTAGTCTAAGTGGGACTGTTTACAGAGGTCAAAGCAACGAATAGATTCAAATAATCCCTGCAGAGGGTAGCATGAGGTGACGAAGTTAAAGAAATGACAGGTTCAAATTCAGGCACAACTGTGGTCCTGAAGGAGGAGTCCTGGACCTGGAATCAAAAGGGATGATGGGAACTTCTGGTTCTGCCAAGACGGAGCAGCCCCATTCCTCCTGGGCCTCTCCCTTACTAGTAAGGACGCTCTGGACAGAACACAACAAGCAAGCGCAGGAAAGACAGTGGAGACAAGAAGGCAGGCTGCCTGGGACTTCAGGACCTGAGCAACCACGTGACAGGGAGTCCCAGGTATCCACGCTGCCGACCTGTCCGGGACAGGGCGCCGCCCAGCCTCCAAGCTGCAACAGCCAAAAGGTGCAGATGGAAAGAGCTCTGAGAAAAGCTTCCCGGCAGAAGGGCTGGGAAAAGGGTAGTCTTAACAACAGAAAACTGTTTGGGCAACACCTACTCCATTCTAGCCAAATACCAACAGAAAAACTGCACATATCACCCACTGAGGTTTCAGCAGGGTTGAAAGAAAAGCTGATCTCCTAGTTCCCTTTCCTGCCCTGCAGAACCAAGAAGTATCAGGTGGCCTAGGTAATGTTGGCAGGGCCAAGCAAGGCTCTCTTCTCCTAACCCCGCCTGGAAATGTGGGAGGTGCTCCAATTCCCCGACCAGCGTGGCGTCAGTGGGGAGAGGAGCCTCCACCCTGACTCAAGTCCCAAAGGGCAGGAAAAGGGGGTGGGAGGCTGGGCTGGTTGCCACTCTGCTGCTCCTAATACTCCCCGGGATCAGCCAGGGCAGGGGCAACTGAGGTCACATCCCACTCAACAAGGCAACAGAGGCTCAGGGACCTAGAAGTCAGTAATAAGAGCCACTGACCCTCCTATCACCAGAGTCTCAGAGGGAGGGGACAAAGAGTGGGGCTGAAAAGTATTTGAAGAAATAATGGCCGGAAACTTCCCAAGTTTGGCAAAAGACACAAATGTACAGATTTGAGAAACTGAGCAAACCCTAAACATAATAAACTGAAAGAAACCTATATCCAGACAAATCATAGTTCAACTCTGGAAACTGAAGGACAAGTGAGCAATCTTAAAAGCAACTAGCGAGACAGGACACATTTACTTTCAGAGAAAAAGCAACTCAAATGACAGTGGATTTCTCATCTGAAACCAGGGAGGCAAGAATAAGGCACATTTTTCAAGTACAAGAATGTGTCAACTGTGAATTCTATAACTGGCAAAGAGATCTCAATGACGAAGGGGATATAAAGACATTCTTGGATGTAGGAAAGCTGAATTTGTTGTAAGCAAGGCCACCCATAAGAATGGCTAAAGGAAGTTCTCTGAACGGAAAGGAAAGGGTAATAGAAGGCTCAGAACCTCAGCGGAAAAAAAGACCATCAGAGCAGGTAAAAATAGGGATAAATATAACAAACCATCCTACTTCTCACAATTTTCTTAAATCATATTTGATGACTGACATAAAACCATCTGATGTGGGACTCAAAGTATAATAATAAACACTTAAAACTGTGTATTTAAGAAGTGGGGAGGGTAAAGGATCTAAATGGAAGCTCCCACACTTCACCCACAGCTGTAAAACACTGACGCCAGGGCACTGGGGTAAGCTCTGCATGTGTATTATAAACCCAGAGCAACCGAGAAAGGTAAACAAAGCTTTAATTGATATACTCAAAGATCAACCACCAATTGATCAAGACGGAATCCTAAAACATGTTTAAATAACCCACAGTAAAGTAAAAGAAACAGAAAAATAACAAAATGGGAAATTTAGGCCCTAACATATCAATTACCTTGCCTTAAATGTAAATGGCCTAAATATGCATATTAATAAAGATTGACAGAAAAAAATATGATGTAACAATATGCTGTCTACAAGAAACTCATTTCACAGCAACAATGTGGGTAGGTTTAAGGGATTGGAAGATACACAACATGAAAACATTCATTTTTTTAAAAAAGGGTGGCTATACTAAAATATCTGATAAAGTAGACCTCAGAGCAAAGAAAATTACTGGAGACAAAGAAGGGCATTACATAATGACAAAAGAATCAATCCACCAGGAAGTCATAATAATCCTAGATGTTTATACACCACACAACACAGTCTCTAAATGCATGAAACAAAAATTGATACGAGAAATAGACAAATCCACAGTTATAGTTGGGAGACCTCAACACCTCACTCTCAGCAACTGACAGAAATACTAAACAGAAAATCAGTACGAATACAGAACTCAACACCACCATCAACACCAGTACCTGTCATGTGTAGAAAACTCCACCAAACAACAGATACACATTTTGTTCAAGTGTCCATGAACATTCACCAACAAAGGCCCACAGAATATATACCATGATGGACCATAAATTTGGGCCATAAAAAAAACCTTAAGTATTTAAAAGACTTAAAATCATATAAAATATGTTCTCTGACCTTAATAAAGTCATAGAAATCAGTAACAGAAAGATAAGAAAATCTGTAAACTCTTGGAAACTACAACACAGTTCTAAATAATCCATGGGTCAAAGAAAATATCTGAAAAGAAATAAAATACACATGACACTGAATAAAAGTTAAAACATATCAAAATATGTGGACACAGCTAAAACAGTCCTGTGTGGGAAATTTATAGCACTTAAAATGCTTACATTAGAAAAGAGGAAAGGCCTCAAAAAAATAATCCAAAGCTCTACCTCAAGAAACTAGGGGAAGAAAGAGCAAAATAAACCCAAAGGAAGAAGGAAATAAGAACACAAACACATGATATTGAAAAGAGGAAAGCCATAAAGATAATGAAATAAAAAGCTGGTTCTTCAGGGGGAAAAAAAATAAAAGTGATAAACCTCTAAGAAGACTGACAAAAATAAAAGACACAAATCACCAACACAGGAAAGAAACAGACCATATGCCTCTCACCATTCTCATTCAACATAATACCAGAAGTTCTGGTCACTGTGGTAAGGCAAGAAAAAGAAATAAAAAGCATGCCTCAAGAAGAAATAAAACTGTCCCTATTTGTAAGGAACATGATGATCTGTATAGAAAATCCCAAAAAATCTATAGGAAAGCCTTAGAACCATTAAGTGTATTCAGCAAGGTTACAGGACACAAAATCAAGACAGAAATATCAATTCAATTGCTGTATATGAACAAGGAGCATGTGGAAACTGAAAAAACAAACCACAGTATCATTTACAATTGCTCTAAGGAAAACAATCTGCTGAGAAATGCAAAATGCTGATAAAGAAATCAAAGAAGATGGAAATAAAGACATACCATGTTCATGGACTGGAAGACTCGATATATAGAGATGTCAATTCTCCCCAAAATGATCTATAGGTTTAATGCAATTGCTATCAAAGTCCCAGCAAGATTTTCTTTTTTTTAATAGACACAGACAAGCTTATTCTAAGATACATGTGGAAAGGCAGAGGCCCTAGAATAGCTAAGCCAATCTTGAAAATAGAAAATGAAGCGGGAGAAAGCACTCTATCTGATATTAAGGCCTACTGTAATCAACGGAATGTGATAATGGCAGGAGAGACATACAGATCAGTGGGACTGGATGGAGAACCCAGAAATAGGTCCATACAAATATGCCAAGTGATTTTTGACAAAGGAGCAAAAGCAATTCAATGGAGAAAGCACAGTCTTTTCAACACGTGGTGTTGGAACAATTGAGCAACTCAAGGCAAAAACAAAACAAAAAAACCCGTAATTTCCACCCAAACCTCCTACATTTTCATGGGATAATTAACTCAAAATGGATCAGGGACTTAAATGTAAAACTACCAAACTTCTAGGAAAAAAAAATCTTGGGATCTAAAACTAGGCAAAGAGTTCCTAGCTTTGATATCAAAAGCATTACCTATAAAGGGAAAAAAATTGATAAACCGACTTCATCAAAAAAAGCTTTGCTCTGGGAAAGACCTTAAGAGGATGAAAAGGGAAGTTACAGACCAGGAGAAAATATTTGCAACATAATATGTGACAAATGACCAGTATCTAGTATAAAAACACTTCTCAAAACATTTACCAACAATTAAGCACAATAAACAACAAACAGTAAAAAACAAGCAACCAGGGGCGCCTGGGGGGCTCAGTTGTTAAGCGTCTGCCTTCAGCTCAGGTCATGATCCCGGAGTCCTGGGATCAAGCCCCGCATCAGGCTCCCTGCTCCACGGGAAGCCTGCTTCTCCCTCTCTCACTCCCCCTGCTTGTGTTCCCTCTCTCGCTGTGTCTCTCTCTGTCAAATAAATAAATAAAATCTTTAAAAAAACAAAAAACAAAAAACAAGCAACCTAACTAGAAAATAGGTAAAAACCATGAAGAGATATTGCACCAAAGAGGATATACGGATGGCAAATAAGCACAAAAAAAGATGTTCTACATCATTAGCTGTTAGAGAAATGAAAATTAAAACAGGAATGAGCTAGCCCTTGCACACCTATCAAGAATGGCTGAAATAAAAAAAGGGCCATCCAATGCTGGCGAGGATGCAGGGGAAACTGGATCACTCAGACATGGCTGCTGGGGATGCAAAATGATACAGGCACTCTAAAAACAGTAAGAACATTAACCACGCAACTGCCATACAACTGAGCCAACTGTACTCCTGGGCACATATCCCAGATGCATGAAGATGTGTGTACATGCAAATACATGTACATGAACATTCACAGATTTATTCTTAATAGGCAGAAAAGTGGAACAACCCAGAGGCCTTGAAGGGTTACACAGTGTGCTGTGGTAAATCCGTACCATGGATACCACTCAGCAAACAGAAGACATAAACTATTGATTTTTGATACACACAGCTTGGGTGATTCTCCAGGGAATTATGCAGAATGATAAAAGAGCTCATATTCTGCATGGCTTCATTTACATAATAATCTGGAATGAATAAAAGTTACAGAATTGGAGAATTAAGTTACTGCCAGGGTCAGAGAAGGGCAGAAAGGAGGGGCTATATAAAGGCAACATAAGGGATCTTTAATGGTGATGTTCATATTGTCAATATCCTGGTTGTGATACTTTATCCCAGTTTAGCAAGCTAGTACCATGGAAGGTAAGTGAGTAAAGGGTAATGGGCTTTCTGTATTATTTCTTACAACTGGATGGGACTCAACAATTATCCCCAAATTAAAGTTTTTTTAAAAAAGGACTAGGTTTGGTTCCCAGCGCTGCCACCTGGTTATTAGAAGCTGACTTTGAGTGTAGATTTTAAGCTCTCTATCCTCAATTTTCTCATTGGCCAAATGGGACAATACCATCTGAAGCATGATAAAAACTAAATGTCATTTATGAAGGACAGGGTAATGTGCACAGCACATACTGAGTACTTCAAAAATACCCCGTTAACACCAAATCCCTATGTAGACACAAATTATTATTCTATTACTCTAAACAGTATCATTCAAAGGTCCACTGCTAAAGCCATTACAAAGCAATTAATTTAAAAGGTCTCTTCCCAAACTGATCAGTCTAAAAATGGTGTGGCGAGGGGAAGAATTTCTGGTTTAAAAAAAAATCAGAAGATAAATTTCTAACTAGTCATTGAAACAGTCACAACAGATAAAGTGGTTTAAAATGGAACTACAGTTAGTAAAAAGTTGGGAAGGAAAATAAGATAACTGGTTAACAAATCTTATTTCTGCTGATTAGGAAGTCTATAAAAGTTAAAGGTTTTTGTGCAACGGGAAAACGTTAAGACGGGGTTTTCTAAAATGCACTCAACACAATGACTTAGATTTAAGATTCTATGTTTCTAAACATTTTCTCCACCTCCGGAGTTAAAAGAAAGTGAGAGGGAGTCAGCGAAATCCTTATACTTTTATACCTGCTTGGTTTGGAGGTTCAGAAAAGCAGCAAAAATACAATCTGGCTCTGTGATAAAGACAATGACATGCACTTTACCCCAGAAGATGAGGGGAATTTTAAGCACACAGTGGATCCCCTTGAATCACACTGGGCTCCTAGCCTTAAAGTTGATGAAGTACTGGCCAGAGCTGACTCACAGAGAGGCTTTTGAAAGAGGTGAAAAGGAAAGGAGTGTTTTATCATTCAAATTATTCTCTTCCTTTCATTCCTGGCAAGATTCTTAAAAGAGCTATTTCTATTAAAATAAATTATTTTAATAACAAATACAGAAAGTGGGAAACCCAGGGAAAGCGCCTGGAAGGAGGAAGGCCTGGGAGACCAGACCCAGGGTTCCAGCATCCAGGTCCCAATGAGGAGCCACTTTCCCCCAAGGCCTGGAGCTTCTTCCTCATGGGTGAAGTGAAAGAAACGTACCTGATGGGTTTCTACAGCCCTCTTGCTAAATTTAAAGTCCCTTGGGGCACCATAAAATCTAGCCTCCAGACAGCTGACTGGTATGACAAACTCTCCTCTACCTCTGCTTTGAGACGTACCTGTAATTTACTTTCCCCAAAATGGGCCTGGGAAAGAGTAGGTGAGAGGACAGGGAAAGGAGCAGGGATAAACTAAAAAAAAAAAAACCAAAACAAAACAAACCCCCGAAAGGACTCTAGGTGCAGGAGAGAATCTACTTTCTGCTGCTCATGGTCAATTTTCTCCAGATTTCCTTTCTTTGGGGCCCTTTTGGCACTGACTCACAGTAGAGAGAGACTAGAACCCACACTTTGTCTACTCTACAGGCTTTTTGTTTTTTTCCCCCAAAACTGCCAAGAATAAGAGGAGCAAGGAAGAGGAGAGCCAGAAGATTACACACCACTTAAGAGATACATTGAAAGTTGCAAAGCAAGGAATTAATTTGTATCCTGATGCAAACAAACAAAACAACTACAGGGCTGGGGAGGAAATATGAACACAAGCTGGACAGCCGAGAATATTAAGTAAGGAGTTACTAATCCTTAGGTCTGATAAGGGTACCGTGGCTGTTTTTTAAAATGATGTCTTATCTTCTGGCGATATACGCTAAAAGACTTTCTACCGAAGTTACACGACGTCTGGGATTTGCTACAAGCCACAGGGCAGGGGTCTAGGTGAACCCAGCGGCAAGGCAGAGACCAGCGCCGAAGGTGGGGGAGGGGGCGTGGGTGCGTACGGCTCGTTCTATTCTCTGGACTTTGGGTAGCTCTGAAATTTTCCTAATAAGCAGTTCCACCGAGAGACTTGCGGCCGGTTTCCCCTCAGGTCCACACCGCTCGTCCGCACTTACTGGGAGGGCAGGAAAAGGAGGGCTCCCTGACCCCAGGAGGCTGGCTGTGGGAAGCGCGCAGAAGCCATCCTGCAAGGGCGCGTCCCCGACCCGGCGTCCAGGACCCGGGCCTCCCAACCCCCCGAAGCCGGCCGGCTTTTCCGCTTCTGCGTCGCCCAGGCCCCGAGAAAGGAGAGGCGGAGGCCACGGCCGGGCGGCAGCGGAGACGGGGTGAGCACCCCTACCCCGGCCAGCGCCCTCCCATGCCACCGCCACCCCCCCACCCGCCCCAAAGCCGGGGGCAGCCGGCCGCCGGGAGCTGCGGCCGCACCTGCGCGCACCTGGGCGCACCTGGGCGCAGGTGCGCGGGCGGGGACGCGGAGGCGTGCGCACCTTGAGGATGTTGTCGAAGATGGTGTCGCGGAACTCGAGCAGCGCCTTCTGGTCGAACTCGCGGCCGTGGATGATGCGCATCTGCTTGAGGAAGGTGGACTTGCCGCTCTCGCCCGCGCCCAGCAGCAGGATCTTGACGAGGCGCCGCACGGCGCGCCGCTCGCGGGCCAGCCCCGCGTCGATGTCCCGGCTGCGCCGCCGCGCCTCGCGCTCCGCGTCGCGGGCCCCGCTGCCGCCGCTGCCGCCCGCCCTGCGCTCGCGGGCCCCGCCGGCCTCGGCCGGCAGCAGGCAGCGGCTGAGGGTCCGCACCACGCCGGACATGGCCGCTCAGGCCATGGACCCCGCCGCGGGCGAGGCGAGCCCCGCGCGGCAGCCGGCCGCTCCCTCAGGCCGCGTCCGTCCGCCGCCGCCCCGAGGCCCGCTCACGCCCGCCGCTCGGCCCCGGCGGAGGGGCGGGGCGCGCGCCGCTGCAGCCCGGCGATTGGGCCGGCTGGCGTCCATCCGGGAGAACGCGCCTTCCGATTGGGCCATGCCGCGCCGGGAGGCGGGCGTCCCTCCGCCCTCGGGGCGGGGCCGGCGCCGAAAGAGGCGGGATCTTTGGGGTGGGGGCGCTTCTCATTGGGCGCCGGGGTTGAGGTTCTTTCTTTCAGAATGAAAGGGAGGCGGGGTCGCCGGGGAGGCGGAGCAGCCGTCCGCCATGGCCAATTATAATTGCTCTGGGGTCACGTCAATCAAGCGAACGGTCTTGGGACTGGGGGATTGGAGAAACCGGGCGGGACCAGAAGTGCCAGGTGTACAGAAAGATTCCCCCTGGGTTCCCAGATTGGGTCAACCTGTGAGACCCGGAGGCTCGCTGAGTGGACTTCGCGTTGCCCGAAAATGCGGATAGGAGATGCAGCTGCTCGTTTTAGGCTTACAGAGAAAGCTGTTCTAAACCATTTTCCTTCCAGAAACGGGGCAAAGGGACACACATTTTCAAACAAATGCACCCTTTGAGAGTGGCATGGCCTCTGGGCATCTGTCTTCTCTAAAAGCTGGCTAAGCATCCAAATCACCAGAAGTACCCCCCCCCCCCGAAAAAGTCTTATGTAGCACAGTGATTGGTGTCTGCATTTGCTGGGTCTTAGTTGGAATCTCCCCTCAATCCCTTAACTGGTTGCAGAACCTTAAAAGCAGTTCCCACCCCTCCAACCCCATTTTTAGCTTAAATCTCCTCTGCAAAATGGGGGCGATTATAGCAACTACCTCACATGGCTATGAAGACATAAACTGAGAACATGAATTTGTAAAAACACTTCGCACGCTGCCGAGACCGAAGTAAGTTCTTGGAAAGTGTTAGCTGACCTTATTACAGATTCGTACCTGTCCCAGATGAAGCGTGAGTCAGAACCTCTTGGAAGGAGCTCCGGTATCTCTTAATCTCCAGGTGACTGGCCAGACTTGGGAACCATGGTCCATTAAAAATAAACTGAAGCATATTAAAACTTTTAAGAGTTTACAGTATTTGAGCAAAAATGGATTCAAATCCGGAGGCGTCAAACGAGAAGCGGTTAAGAATGTTCCTCAGAGTGGGCCAGGGGAAAGACTTATATAGAGAACTTGCCAGGAGCAAAGAAAGAAAATTGATTGGCTATAGCTTAAAGGCTAGTTGGCTGTTTGTGATTGGTTGTCTTTAGCGTTTTGATTTTGTAACTTTGAAGCATTTACAGGTTTCAATTTTGGTTTGTTTTCCTAAGTCATCACTGCATTAAAATCACTTTAGTCTAATGGCCTCCTTGTTGAATTATTTTACCAAGTCTTAAAGATGATCCTGTCCCCAAACTGCCCTTCTCACCAGGTGGATAAAATAAAAAGCAGCTTGCAAACGACTGACCCAAGTAACCAGATTCCACACAGGTTCGACTGGAGCCCTGCTCTCTTACTGTATCAGTGTCTCTGACTAGAGAGGGGTGAGTGATAGAAAAAGTGATTTGTGAGTGTTATGTCATCCCGTTGTACAAATAATGTTTGCGTACTCATGAAAACACCAGGCACTGGGGACTTTAGGAGAGGAAGCTGAAGGCGGAAAAGATGCATTCTTTGTGTCAAGAAACTTCCACGTTAGTTAGGGAGCCAGGCTGCTCAAGGCACAGAGCAGAGTGGAGACTACAGGAACCCCTAGATTCTGCCCCAGAACCAGGGTATCCAAGGATCTCAACTCCCCAGGAATCCTAAATGCTAATGATGTGTGGCAATGTCATTTACAGAGGCATGAATTTGTATCACCTATGAGTCAACATATTATCTAGTACTCTGTTATCCTTCAAAAATGATGAAAGTCTTGTTTGTGAAAATGGCCTTCGCAGAAAGACAAAACACGAGTGTTAGGACAGAAGTGGAAAGAACATGCAGAAACCTCAGAAAGCAATGTTTCTTAAACAGAAAATAGGAATTTTGAACAAAGAAAGAGGAAAATGTAGACTTCAGCAGTGGACCAGAGTTAGATCTTCGTTCAGTTAAAAGAAATTATGAAAAGGTGATTCACAAAGCACTCTGAGCAAGCTACAAATAACTTTACACCTTTATAAATAACTTTGTGTCTGTGTTTATGCAATTATTATGTAGCATCCAGTTTGGGGATTTGATAAGATCTCTGGACATATCTTTTACATTTGTCAAAGGGCTCGGGTGCTTGAAGTAAACAAGCTTATTGTGTACTTAATAATAATCTCTTAATTATCCCTTACATTCGTATGACACGTTATAGTTTTTGAAGTGCTTCCACATACATGATCTCATTTGTCCTCTGAACCCTGCTGGGAGGGAGGCAAGGCAGAGATTATTGTAACAGAAGAATCTGGGTCCCAGGAATTTCATGCCACATGTCAGGGGAAGTACAGTTGGAAACCTCACCCAGTGTATTCCCTACGTGCAGTATGAAATGGATGAAAGCATGAGAACTTTGAAACTTGGCTCTACCGTCTACTAGCTATGTGACCTTGAACAACTCGCTTAACCTCTCTGAGACTTAGTTTCCTTATATGTAAAATCAGGAAAAAATAGGGCTGTGATAAATGTTGAATAAGCTAACATAGATAAAGAAGGCCCTAACACATAATGGACATTCAGTAATTTCTAACTTTATTATTATTATCATGGAGCTTTAGGGATCCAGTGCTAGAAATTTAGAACAATAATACTGGCATGATGATGAAAAATCCATAAGGACAATACACTGTATGATATTAAAATCTAAAACCTGAGGAAAGTTCAGGTTAAATAAATTAAGGTACAGCCATATAGATGAAATAACATACAGTTCCTAAAAATAAGCAAGACCCAAATTTGTAAACAGATGGCCACCATGTGCTTAAAGATTGGTCGAGGGATGGGAGGGGTGGCCTGAATGTTCCTCCCAACTTGTGTTCAATTCCACCTCCTGAGCTAAGAGGTAGCCAGGAGGGAGGGCCCAATGGCAGGGCCTGGAATGCATATGTGGAAGAATGAGCTTCTCTGGAATCTCTAGAAAAAAGAAGTGCCACAGGACTCCCAATCTCCAGCTGGGTGGAAGTGAGGAGATTAGCAGCTCCAAGGTCTGGGATAAGGCCCAGGAATCTGGGGTTCCCAAAAGGAATAAACTCCCCTTGCATCCTATGAATGTAGTCCCTGTGTGATATCTTCTCTGGCCTGGGGAGAATGTGGGAGAACTGCATGGGCAAAGGGGCTGAAAGATTTCTCGTCTCTGAGAATGGGAGCTTGCCAACAGCCACAACTGCTGAAATGTGGGAGCTTCCTCTGTGCTTACAGAGAAGCAACATCTTGTCTGTTACCTCATATTCCATCACTATAAAGAGACCCTCAGAGCTTTCCCTGAAAGCCAAAGAGTTCTGAGTAGGAAAAAGAAAGTCTGAATAGGCTTAAGGGGACTGAGGTGTTAGAAAGAAGAAACGAACATCTCAACTAATGGTAAATGGATGAAATCTTTACATCATCACCATCACCACCACCATCACCATCACTACAACTATCATCATCACCACCATCACCACCACCATCATCACCATCACCATCATTGCCATCACCATCACCATCATCACCACCACCACCACCATCATCACCATCACCACCATCATCATCAATATCACCATCACCATCATCACCATCACCATCATCATCACTACCATCATCACCACCACCATCATCACCATCACCATCAATATCATCACCATCACCATCATCACCACCACCACCATCATCATCACCATCACCATCATCACCACCATCATCACCATCAATATCATTACCATCACCATCGTCACCATCAATATCATTACCATCACCATCATCACCATCAATATCATTACCATCACCATCATCACCACCATCATCATCACCATCATCACCATCACCATCATCACCACCAATATCATCACCATCACCACTATCATCACCACCATCATCACCATCATCACCACCAACACCATCACCACCACCATCATCGCCATCAATATCATCACCATCATCACCATTACCACCACTACCACTATCATCTTCACCACTATCACCACCACTACCACTATCACCACCACTACAACTATCATCATCACCACCACCATCATCACCATCACCACCATCATCACCACCATCAATATCATCACCATGACCATCATCGCCAACACTACGACTATCATCATCACCACCACCATCATCACTGTCATCACCACCACCATCATCACCATCACCATCATCACCATCACCATCATCACCACCATCAATATCATCACTATCATCACCATCACCACCATCATCATCACCACTACCATCATCACCATAATCATCACCACCATCATCACCACCACCATCATCATCATGATCACCCTCATCATCACCATCATCAGCACTGCCACCACCATCACCATCATCACCTCATCATTCCACTTTAGGAGAGCTGTTCATGGTATAAAATGGCATTGTAGGGGCAACTTGGTGGCACGGTTGGTTGAGCATCTGACTTTTGGTTTTAGCTCAGGTCATGATCTCAGGGTCATGAGATCAAGCCCTGCATCAGGCTCCGTGCTCAATGCAGAATCTGTGTGAGACTCTTTCTCCCTCTGCCTCTCCCCCTCCCCTCTGCTCACACACACTCTCTCTCTCTCTCAAATAAATAAATCTTTAAAAAAAATAAAAATAATAAAATGGCATTGTACAACAACAACAAATGATAATGGTAACCATTGAGAAATGTCGAAAACAGACGAGAGAACTGGAAGATAAAGTGAAAGAAGTATCTCAAAACCCAGAGGACAAGTATAAAGAGATGGAAATCATGAGAGGAAGGAAGGGAGAGTTGCATGGGAATGCTAAGAGTTCTAGAAGGACGAGGGAAAGAGATAGAAGAGAGAAGTAATAAAGACACTTCTTTTTCTGATAGTATTGTAGACCAAATACTCAGACCAACCCTTCTGCAACGACAATTAAAAATGCCTTATAAACTATTCAAAACTTTTTCTAAGAGTCACTGATCTGATTAAGGAAGGCTCAGGGGCCAAAATCAAAGTGGAAATAAAAATTCAGAGTTAAGCAGATTAGTGGTGAAGCCACCAGCTTCCCTGACAACATCTGCTGAACCCCTGAAGTTTAGGGTTCTATTTTCCTGGCTGCAAGAGATAAAAACCCAAAGATCATTAAAGGTAGAGAGTCTGATAGAAGACACCTGCGTAAACCGAGGACCAGCAAGGACTACATATTCAGTGAAAGAGCTGGTAAAATCAACAGTATGGATGTCAATCATTTATCAACAGATTAAGTTCCAAGGGAAGTGAGTGTACGTTTTTTTTTAACAACCAGTGAACACAGAAGAAAATAAGGCATCATGAATGAGACCCAGCCCAAACTATAGACAACAGCCCAAACTATAGACTAAAAAATGTGGGATATTGGACTTGTCAAATACAGATGATAGAATAAATATGCTTAATATCTCTAAAGACATAAAAGGGGGGGGACGCCTCGATGGCTCAGTCAGTTGAGCACCTGACTCTTGGTTTCGGCTCAGGTCATGATCTCACAGTCTTTGGATCAAGCCCTGTGTCGGGTTCCATGCTCAGTGGGGAGTCTGCTTGGGATTCTCTCTCTCTTCTCCCTCTCTGCCCCTCCCCCTGCTCCCTCGTGCACGCACGCTCTCTCTCTCTCTAAAATAAATAAATAAATATTAAAAAAAAGAAATAAAAGAGGGTATTGAAAGTATGAATAAGGAATAAGAGAATATAAAAAAAAATGTTTGGGAAGATGTGAACAAGAACCAAATAATTCATCTAAAAATGAAAACTACATTGAAATAGAAATGTAATGGGTATGTTAAGTTTTGTAGACTAAGATGCAGATGAAGAGAGGAAACTGGAATACAGACCTGAAAACATCACCATGAATACAACACAAAAATATGGAGAGTAAGAGACAGGAAAGACCTACTGAATATATATCTAACCAGAGTTCCAGAGGGGCTAGGGAGAAGAAAAGGCAATATCTGAAGAAATCACAGCTTAGAATTTTAAGTTGACAAATGACACAAAATGCTCAGCTTGATAAATGAAATCTAGATGGAGATACACCATCATGACCTTGAAGGACATCAAAGACAAGAGAAGACCTTAAAAACAGCCAGAGAGAAAGCAATCATAGCTATTATTTATATGATAGTTACTAGGGGCCAGGCACTGTTCTAAGCATTTTGCATGTACTAGCTCACATAACCCACGAAGCAACCACAGAAACGGAAAACTGATCTCTCGATGGTGAAGGTAGAAGCTAGACTGGAATTAATATCTAAAAGCATTGAGAGGATATAACCATTAACTTAGAATGGTAAACCCGGTAAAAATATATTTCAAGAAAATGGAGGATGAGGGCATTTCAAACAAATAAAAACAGACCATTAGTTTATATAATGTGCATTATGGGCACATAACTGTGCCTTCTTCCCAAAATTCATATGTTGTACTCCTGATCCCCTGGACCTCAGAATGTAACTCTATTGGGGCATAGGGTCTTTAAAAAGGTAATTAATCTACAAGGTCATTAGGTGGGGTTGCAACCCCATGACTGGTGTCCTCATAAGAAAAGGAAATTTGGTCACAGATGCATACAGAGGGAAGGCCATGTGAAGACGTAGGAAGAAGATGGCCAGTTATAAGCCAAGGAGAGAAGCCATAGAAGAAACCAAACCGGCAACACCTTGATTTTGGACTTCTAGCCTCCACAAATGTAAGAAATTTAAGTTCTGTTGTGAAACCGTCAAGTCTGTAGTATTTTTGCTATGGCAGCATTGGCAATCTACTATGATGTGCTTCAAGAAGGAGGAAAAATCATCTCAGAAGGAAGGTCTGCCATACAAAAAGAAAGAGTGGACAGTCTGTGAACACACAGGTAATTCTTATCACTGACTATATGAAATAACAATAATAATTTTAACTTGTGGAGTTAAGGAAAAAATAGGACTAAAACCACTGGACACCAAAGACATATATGTATATGGGGAGGGGACGATCATAAAGTGTCCTAAGATCTTTTAATCGTTTGAGAGGAGAATAAACATTCTGATTAATGCTAAACTTTGTCAAGTTAGATATTCATGCCGAAAATTTTAGGGTAAACACGAAAAGAAGAGAAATAGAGTGTATAAATTCCACACAAGCAGAGGGGGAAAATGGAATGAGGAAGCAAAAATCCACCAAGACAAAAGAATGCGAGGAACGAAGGAGAAAGAAACACAGGAATAAAAGCAGGAGAATGGGACAGAATAAGGTGTAAATACATCCAAATATATGGCTCATCAAAGTAAATGTGAACAGACTAAAATAGTTCAAAGACAAAACCTATCAGACTGAATGAAATAAAAACAAGGTCCAGCTGCCTACTCCTAAAGGACGTACCTGATGACCCAGAAAGGATCAAAGTAAAAGAGTGAAGGAAGATTTGCCAGGCAAATACCCCCCCCCAAAAAAAGAAGTCTGGCATATCTATATTAATAGGTGACAAGGTAGATTTTAAGTCTGAAAGCATTGCTAGTGATGAAGAGTCATTTTATACAATAAAAGGTTTATGTCACTGCTACATATAACAATTCTAAACTTGTAGGCACCTAATAACAGCCTCAAACACTGAAAGGAAAGAGTGGACACAACCTCGAGGAGAAGCAGAGGAATCCACCATCACCACTGGGGTGAGGGTGTGGTTAAACATACCTCTACTTGTAATTAAGAGTTCAAGAAATAAAAAAATACGGTTGTGGGAGTCTGTTACCTCAGGAGCCCCCAAAAGAACCACTTCTGGTATGAATCTGGATTGGATGTGGTGCATGCATTGATAAATAGAGTGTGGCAGAGGTGATCTTCTGCCAGTTTCAGGTTAGAGCCTTAAGGAACCCTGATAGCTTCTGTTGTTGTGCATTCAGAACCCTGTGCTGCCTTGACAAGTCCAGCTGCTGAGCTGGAGAGACTGTGGGAAAAGGTGAAGACCCCAGGACTACCTGCAAAGGGAGACTGCTCCAGCCACCCCAGCGTCCCAGCTGAGCCATGCCCTCAGGCAACCCGCAGCTGAACTGCACCAAGGGAAGGACCAGCACAGCTGCTTGGCTGAGTCCAGGTCGCAGTCATGACTACACGACGTGCTGAGTCACTAAGATTTGGACTGACTTGTTAAGCACCAATAGATAACTTATGCAACAATGAACAAGTTTGACCTACTACAGATAGGTTGAACCGCGACCCCAACAATTACAGAATATGTATTCTGTTCAAATACAAGGAACGTTTTCAAAATTGACTACAAAGGAGGTTAGAAGGCAAGTTTCAATACATTTTCAAGGATCGGTGTCATCCAGACCTTATTCTCTGCCCACATTGCAGTTAAATTTGATATTACTATGTAAAAAAAAAAGTGTCAAGTTAAATTTGATATTAACATTAATAATATCCAAAGTTTTAGAAATTAGAAATAGACCTTCTAAACAAACAGCCCAGCTCGTTAAACTTGGTTGTTACAGTATCAAGTAAAAAAGATCATGGGGTTGTTTGTTATTGCCTCCTAACCTAGCGTGTCCTTACTGCTACAACCACCATGTGGCGTTACAGTCTAATAGTCCACAGCATGGCTCTGCATTCTGATCCTGGCTCCATCCTCTACTCTACTCGCTGTATGGCCTTGGGCAAATTACTTAATCTCACCGTGCCCTGCTTCTCTTCATCCATAAAGTGAGAACAATAATGATGTGATAGTACTACAACAGAGTTGAAATTATTGAAGATTAGATGAGATCTGTAAAGTCCTGAGAAGAAAGACGTGCGAAAAGTAAGATCTCTGTAAATGTTAATTATTATTACTATCATTACCTTCATATTCTATACACTGACACTGACACTTGGCAATGTAAAGTCTCTCCCCCAAAATCACACACCAAGGAATTGGCAAAGCCAGAATTTCACCCCGGTCTTTCCAACTCCCTTGGCACGCCTATGCCCCCTTTATGGCATCATGCATCTCCCCCTTTGCGGGACTAGGAATAGAGTCACCATTCCTTCCTCCCCCTGCCCCCTTCAAGCCCATCCACTCTGGAGAATTTAGCGACTCTGGCTCATATTCTGGAGATTGCTCCTGCCTCAGGACCTCCCTCCAGTTACTCCCTCAGCTCCCAAAACTGTCCTGCCCTCAGTTCTCTCCCAGGCGTTCACCCCTTTGGGCTGAGCTCAAACCATACTTTCTCAGGAAGCCTTTCCTGACCCCAAATGTCCCCCCCTGACATACCCCACCAAACTAGGCCCAGTTCCCATTGTCTGCTCTCCTAGTACCCCATGCTTTCCACTTCCAGCATTTATCAAACTTAAAATTATTTGTGTTGTTATATGTTGAATGTCTCCCTAGCTGTATCCATGAGGCAGTCTATCTATGTAGGGCTGGAGCCCTGCACCTGCACATAGTAGGAACTTAATCACTGCTTGTTGGATAGATGGATGGAAGGAAAGAAGGAAGGAAGAAGGGATGGATGGATGGATGGATGGATGGATGGATGGATGATGGGTGGATGGGTGGATGGATGGATGATGGGTGGATGGGTGATGGATGGGTGGATGGATGGATGATGGGTGGATGGGTGATGGATGGATGGTGGATGGATGGATGGGTGGGTAGATGGATGGGTGGATGAGTGGATGAGTAGATGGATGGTTGAATGGCAGGCATAGTCTCCAGGGGGCCTTGAGGGCAACACAGAGGACCTTCTCTTTAGGATAGACCTTGTCATTTCTCTTGGAAGGGGAAAAGGGAATTCTTCAGGATTCTGCCTGCCATGGTTTGGAAGAGAGTTGTCTTGCTGGCTGATTATGTCACTCAGAGTCAGCATGTTTTTAAAGAACAGTTAGTTGTGGGACCCACGACTCACGTGCTATGGCACTTCCCTATTTGAACCTAGGTTCTACTTAACTTGACCCCAAGTGCCAGAAGAAGAACATTTGTGGGAGCTGAGAGTTAGCAGTTTTGAGAACCAAGTCAGCAGTCTGGACAGTGGGGTGAGTTCCTGTCTCAGGTGCTGGTCTAGGTTCAAACATCAAAGGTTGGTAGGTGTTATTTTCATCCTCAGTAGCAACACACGTGGAGACTTTCACATCACCTCTGAGGAGAAGGCTAGGATCTGGGGATACCTTTGGGAAATGCTCAAGAAACATCGAGCTGGTTCACAAGGACTGTACAAATGCAAGGTGAAGGACACACGTTCTTTAGACTTAGTTTAGCCTCACGAAATTCTCCCAAAGCCAAGATTTATTCATTTCTAGCTCCCACCTCAAGTCCATTGAAGATTATGTGTGTGTGTGTGGGGGGGGATCTCCTTTTAAGAGTTTATTTATTTTATTTGAGAGAGAGAGAGAGAGAAGGGGCAGAGGGATAGAGAGAATCCCCAAGCAGACTTCCCGCTGTGTGGCGCCCAATGCGGGGCTTGATCTCAGGGCCCTGAGATCAAGACCTGAGCTGAAATCAAGAGGTGGATGCTCAACCGACTGAGCCACCCAGGCGCCCCTGAGGTCTCCTTTATTTCAACTCATCCCAGGACTCAGGCTGACCCGGCAGCCACCATCTTGCAGATTGCTGGTCCCCCAGGAGAGGGAAAGAAAGAGCTCTGGAGGGTTTTGGACTGGCAATGAAATCACGACCTGGAAGTGACAGTCGCTTCTGCACACAGCTTCTTGGCCAGAACTTGGGATGGTTAGTCTGAGGTGTCCATTTGGGGAGGCCATAGTACTCAGTGATTTAATCAAACACTAATCCAGATGTTGGTGTGACAGTGTGCTGTAGATGTGGTTGACATCTACAATCAGTGGGCTTTAAGTAAAGGGGATTACCCCGTTAATGTGGGCGAGCCTCATCCAATCAGTTGAAAGGCATGAAGAATAAAAACTGAGGTTTCCCAGAGAGAAGGAATCCTGCCTGGGTCTCCAGCCTGCTGACCTGCCCTACAGAGTTCACACCTGTCAGCCTTATAATCCTGGGAGCCAATTTTTAAAAATAAGTCTCTTGATATACGTAAGTATAAGCCTCTTGATATGTATCTATCTATAATCTGTGCCTCAGTTTACTATTCTGTAAAATAGAGATGAACTAAGCAAGCCTGAACAGGTTGTAGCGATGAAATGGATTAATAGCTGGGAGGAATTGAGTCTGGCACGGGGGCGGTTACCTTATTCCTGTTACGGCCCGTCTCCCTCCTTGCCCTTGGCCTTCTCATCCCATAGCAGCTGTCTGGAAATGCTGCCTAACTTACTGCAGGTTTCGATGCCCTCCAGCACTGGGAGCACCGCCCTCCCCATGTCCCATCCTGCCCTGCAAATATTAGGCAGGAGCAGTGACCCCTGGTGGCCCTCTCTGGCTCACTGGGGCTCCCCTCTGGTAGTCTGCACAGACCAAGGCTCCCAGAGCACAGAGGCATAATGGGTGGTGGGCTCAGAGCCTGCTTCCTGGGGAAGGAGAAGGGCAGGGGATCTGCCTGGGCTCAGAGACCCCCCTCCAGAAGGTACCTATGTTGACCACTCTGCAGAGGAGCCCTGGGGCCTGAAGAGCGGGTTTCGTTTGCTACCTATGACCTTGGGGAGCAGGGAGCTATCCTAGGACTGGCTACATAATATGCAGGGCCCAGTACAAAATGAAATTGTGGGGTCCCTTGTTCAAAAGGTGTTAGGAATTTCAAGGCAGAAGAACACCAAACCAGGTGTGGAGCTCTGAGTCTGCTGAGATCATGGGCACAGGGGTGGGGGGAGTGGGGATGGGGCCGTAGGAGTTGGGGGGCATCCAGGGCCAAGACCCTCACGGGGAGCAAGTCTGGGGCACGGAATTCCTGGGTGGAGAGATTAACCTGTCCTCCCGCTATGTTGGGTTGGACACCAGCTTGCACCAGGCTCTGGGGACACACGTAGCTGTTTACGGTCGCTCTGGCCTATGTCGGGAATGCACAGGAAATGGTTTGGTTTTCCCCGCTAGTGATTCACTCCCTCAGCCTGGCTCTTTCCATTCTCCGCTTCCTGTCCCTTCACTAGGGCTCGGACAGATCCTGTCATTTCCCGGGCACTTTGGGGCAATAAAAAGGCCTGTTTGGTTGAATCTAAAACTTCCATCTCAAATCCAATTTCACGGTCATCTTGTCCCTTCCTGCAGAGCGGCCAGGCCTTGCCCTGAGAGCCCCAGGAGGGAGGCAGGGAGGGGAACCAGCTGTATGTATGTATGTATGGCTGGCAGTGGAAAGGAGCCGGAGAGTCTGGGCTAGCATTTTGGCCACTTCTTCAGCCTTCAGCCCTTTCGCTGCTGGCTGGGGGGCACCTGACATCCCTCTGCCTCCAGACTGGAGTCCCGGATCACAGTCCTGGGACAACGGGAAAAGGCCTTCTTCATAAGACAAGACACAGAGACACTTAGAGCTCTGCGGGGAAAGCCAGACAACAGACAGCTGCGCCTCTGGCTTTGGCATAATAACATGATACGATTGCAGCTCGTGTTTACCGAACATGTCTTCCGTGTGCCCTGAGATGCGCGGAGCACTTCACTGACATTAAAGCACCACATTTTCTCAGCCAGGAGGAATGTGCTATTTTAAGTCCCATTTTTCGCCGACGAGAAAACTGAGGCTAAGAAAGGTTAGGAACCACGCCCACGGCCACAAACCCCTGCAGTGGCCAAGTCAGGGCTGGACGCAAGCCCTTCCCGGCTCCATACCCAGCGCCTCATAGTGACTCCACTCTCTGACCTTGTGAGAGGGTCCATACAAGGTGCGTGAATACTATGGTGATGGCGGTGGGGGCTGATTCTGCCTGTGGAGCATCAGGGAAGGCTTCATGGAAGAGGCGATCTTTGAGTTTCGACGTAAGGGGCAAGCAGCTGGAGGGAATGGCCTGTGCAGGGAATGGCTCTGAGGCCTGGACAGCACAGCAGGTAAGGACTTGCGGGGAGCCCCGGGAGGATGGGACCCAGGGCCTGTGTCAAGGTGAGCGCTGGGGGACGAGGCTGAGGCAAGTCCCACTGAAGACCCTGAGAAATTTTGGACTCTGTTCCTGAGCTTTGAGAATTCTCACAGCACCGAACACATTATGAAATCATCTCATTACTTACACGCTCGTTCTCTGCCTCCCCCCCCCCCCCCGCCCCGCCCCGTTAAGGTGGACCCTCCGTGAAGCCAGGCACGTGACCATTTCGTTCATCTCTAGATCCCCGAGAGCTGGCCTGCAGTGGACACTCAATACATGCTTGGGGGAATGAATGCATGAAGTCCACCTGACTGGGAGGTGTAGTCCCCGGAGCTAGACCTTGCTGCCACTGTCTCCAAGTCCTCAGGTTTACACTGAGCGGCTGCTAGCCTCGGTGGGTGGTCCCACCTTGGCCCAGAGAGGGTCTGGTCTCCTGGAGAACATGGCTCGGAATTCCCACCTGCAACCACCAGGTGGCGCTCATGCCACACAAGGAAACCCAGACCGGGTTCTGTTGAATTGCGCGTTTTGGAGGGGTAGGTGGGGTGGCGGGGGGGGGGGGGGGGGGGGCAGGGCCCACGTCCCCCTCCCCACCCATGGGCTGCTGTAGGTGAGAAAGCAGGATGGCATATGGGGAGGGGTTTGCTGGGGTCGGGACCCGGATGCCTGTGACTGTCACTCCCATCCAGCCAGCTGCCTACTACGCCTGCCCACCAGCCTTGTTCTTGGCGGCTCCGGAGAGCAAGGCCGTTCCTCCGCTCACTGCTCCCCCTCCCAGGCTGCCGGCCCCTGTGCAGATGCTCAGCAGGCCCAGGGCTGCAAGGTCAGCCCCCCGACACAGCTCCAAGGGAATTCACCCTGTTCTTAGCTCGAGGTGGGTGCTTCCAGCCCCGGGGGTCTGGCTATGCCTGTCTTCAGCCCCACAGCTGGGTTCTGGAAGCTTCTGGGGCCACCCTGGGAAGGAAGCGGTCACATGACCTGGGTGGTGGGGATGCATTTCTCACTCTGGGGACTCAGGTGAAGCGAAACCAGGACTGTGTTTTTCTGTACCTCAGCCTGATGTCTACTTTGAGCCCCGATTCTGACCCATGGCAGAAAATGCCATCTTGGGCAGTTCTGGGTAAACTGGGCCATTTAAACTCAGAGTTCAGAGGGTCCCTTTGCCCTTCTTTTGGCCCTAGCGTGGCAGCTATGTTCTAGGGGGTCATACAGACTTATGGCATTGGGGGGGTACCTGGTCACTGGTAGCTCCTGATGCCAGCGTCCCCTGAAGGGACACGGTCAGGTCTCATCCCCCTGCTCTACTTGTTCTGAGGTGTCCAAGCCTCAGAGCGTTTCCTCCTTGGTAGCCTGCTTGCTGTCCCTTACTGACTTCCGTGTCCTTTGTCCTCCCTGCCCCCTGCCAGCCCCCCACCCCGTGTTAGCACCCCCCACTTACCGGATTTCCCGGGTTCCGTCTGTCCCCAGCTGTCCTAGGTCTGGGGACTTCTCATTCCTCCCCCGCCCGAGGGGGCAGCCTGCAGGATCCCCTTCTCGGACCCCCAGTGGCATCCAAACCCCGTGCTTCTCCTGTGTCTCCTCTTTCCTTCCCCAGCTGGAAAGGGCTCAGGCTAGTTTAGGAGCAGGGAGAAGGCGTTCTCTGGATCTTAGTTTCTTCCCAAAGCTTTTGGAGCCACATTTTTTGGTCTGACATAATGGTCAAGATCTGGCTTTCCAAGCTCTCTCCCCTGAGGGGATGGCTGCTGCCCGCCAGGGAGGGGCGTGGGGTCAAAAGGGAGTGGGCGTATGGGCGCACCCTGCGTGTTTCAGGTGGGGCAGTGCTCCCAGGACCACCTGGTCTCTCTAGAACAAACACACCTGTTCCACGTGGCAGGGGTGTGGCCTCGTTCCTGGGATCTGAACACTTGCCCGCGTGCGCTGGGGCAGGTGTGTGCCAGGCAGTGGGCAGGTGCTGACAGCATTTGGGGCTTCTACTCCCACAGTTAGATCAGAGCCGCCGACCTTGCAAATAGCATGCACACCGCAAACACAACCTGCGTAGGTAACCCGAAATTTTCTAGTAGCCTCATTAAAAAAGGAAGAAGGGGGGCGGCTGGGTGGCTCAGTTGGTTAAGCGACTGCCTTCGGCTCAGGTCATGATCCTGGAGTCCCTGGATCGAGTCCCACATCGGGCTCCCTGCTCGTCAGGGAGTCTGCTTCTCCCTCTGACCCTCCCCCCTCTCATGTGCTCTCTCTCTCTCTCTCTCTCAAATAAATAGATAAAAATCTTAAAAAAAAAAAAAAGAAACGAAGAAGGAACAGCCAGAATGAATTTTAAGAACATATTTTACCTAATATGTGCAAAATAACAACATGTAATCAATAGACAAGTTATTGGTGATGCAGGTTAAGTCTCCAAAGTCTGGTGTGTATTTTACATGTGTAACACATCTCAGCCCTGATGCTACATTCTAATGAGAAATACTTGACCTGCATTTAGATGTCACAAAACCTACAGCTGGAGAAGAGAGTCGCATACCCCAGTTGCACCAAACATACTTAAAAGTTTCCCAATAATTGAATCCAGCCTCAGTTTTCAAATTAAAAGGAAATAAAAAACTTGATTCCTCAGTCTCACGAGCCACATGTCCAATGCTCAATAGCCACGTGTGGCCAGGGGCTACCCTGTTGGACAGAGCAGTCTAGAATGTTCTCTCCTTCTCCTCTCAACACACATTCTCCTCGGCCTTTACCTGGCTAACCCCTCCTGGCCCCTCAAGCGCTTGCTCCCCCCAGCTCCCCGGGATGGTCTGGCCCCTGGCCTCTGGGCGGGTGCTGCTGTAGATTTGTTTTCCAAATAAATGACGGGCTTTGAGGAGCACAGAGACCCACCCTTGGGGCTGGGCCTTGGTGTTAAAATGAGGCTGCCGTAAAACAGGTATCTGACAAACGACATGTATCCAGCACGTATAAAGAGCTCTCAAGACTCAGGAGCAAAGGAACAACCTAGTAAAAAATGCACAAACGATTTGAATGGATGCGTCACTGAAAATAGTGTTTGGATGGCAGACCAGCACATGAGAAGACGCTCAGACTCAGACCATGATGCAAGTCTGACGCCCAGAAAGAAGGCGGGGGGCGGGGTGGGTAGGGAGAGCCTCGGCCGGCAGGGCAGCCCCTGACAATCTCGGCCAGGCCAGGGGGTGCTCACGAGAAGTCGTGGGAGGGGTAGGCACGGCAGCCCCTCCACGCCCAGGGCTGCCTCCAGCCGGGCCCGGCGGCTCAGGGCCTGCCCTCGGCAGTTGCCTCCCAAAGGGAAAGCGAGGGCCTCCCCTGCATTAGCATCACTGCCACAGGGCGGGCGGACAGGCCGCTGTATCAGGGTCCTGAGGTCAAGGAGGCTTCTCCGGGGGGTAACCCACAGCAACAGGATGGGAATCCTGGGGATGGCGTCTGGGAATTGGCCTTTCTCAAGCTCAGCTGATGATCCTGTGCCCATTCCAGTCTGGGAATGCCAGCTCTGCGTTATACAGGTGTGTGGACTTACGCCCCGAGGCTTGTTCTGGGTCCTGCACGGAGACCGGGGCCGCGTGGGGCCAGAGAGCACGCCAGCCCTTTCAGGCACTGAAGAACCCAGTTGACGCCATCAGTTAAAAATGCATCAGGGACCCACCTTGTGATTTGTGGACAAATGCCTGGGTGCTTGGCATGAAATAGAATTCATAGGCTCATTCTTCTGGAAAAGAAATCCATCCACCTGCAGTCAGAGAAGGGTCTTTGTGCAGTGCCGGGGACAGATCTGGGAGCCATGGCATGGCTTTGGCCAAGACCCACCTGCTCTGCATACGGTTTCTGAAGCAGCCAAACAGGCGGCCACGAAAGTTGCCCATGCTTCCGGCCTCGTTCCTTGCTCCGCTGAGAAGGTGCTTCTGCTCCCCTCCTCTTCAGCCGGTGGGGCGCCCACTCACCCTTGGGTACCTAGCCTCCGTGTCCCCTCCTTCCTGCTCATGCTTGTGCGGGACACGCCTTGGAAATGCCCCCCGAGGGTGAGCAGCTGAGGTTTGAACACACCCCCTCTCCCCTCCAGGGTGTGCGGAGCGGGCTTGGACCTGCAGGGAAGACCCAGGATGCCCATCTTTCCCGAACTTGGCATTCAGCAGTGGCAACAGCAGCACGTGGCTGGCTTGACGTGGGCCGTGGAGGAGTACTGACCCCACAGACCTGGTGAACATGACCCATCAGGGCTTGCTTTCCCTCCTAGTTACCAGCTCACCATTCTGCTCCTGCCCCTCCATGGTTGGGAGTGGCTCCTGGCGTGCCAACTCCTGGCACCGTGGTCTGCCCCGCAGGTGGGCAGAGCATGCTCCCCTGGCCGGGCATCCCCTGGGGAGGCACACGTGGGAACCGCCCAAAGGTGACCTCTGGGCTTGGCGGAGCATGGGGAGCACCAACCACAGGGGGCCAGGCCGGGGAATACCTGGGTCCAGTTTCTGGCTTGCCGGGTTTGCGAACAGGAGTGAGCCACAGACTGCCGCTTGGCAGAGTCCGAGCCATGCTGACAGGTGAGGCCAAAGGGCAGAGGGTGTTGTTATAGAAGGAGAGACTGTGATTTACAGCCGCCTCGGTCTGGGACGGCCGGGCTTGTGGACAGCAGGGAGATGGAAGAGAGTTGGCAGGATACTAACAGGATGAGGGATGTACATTTCATTGAGACGGTGTGCCGGAGTCCACGCGGCAGAGATTAAAGAGCTCGTCCCCTGCATGCAGAAAGGCAGCGATAAATCAGGCTTTCCTGCAAGCAGGGTGGCAGGGAGTTAATTAGGAACGGGGGAAAAAAAATACATTTTAACTCACAAAGAAGCCGAGGGAGCAGCAAAGACCAGCTCGGCCCCACCAGGGGTTGTTGCTCTTGCGGAGAAGCTGCGGTCCACCCCTCCCGCTGAAGGACACACTGAGGGGCCCCGGGAGTGTCACCTGGGAAGTGTCGGTGTCCACGTGGGAGAGGGTGAGACCGCTGGCTGAGCCCACCCTGCATCAGCTGGTGTGATTCGTGGGGTCTAGAACTTCCAGGCTGAGGACCAGGTCGCTGGGATTCTCCTGGTGAAGGGGCAGGTGCTACGTGTCACAGCCCATGAGGGCTCAGAATTGCTCACGGAGGGCGTTTGCCCCGAATCCCACCCCCCATGCTACCCTTGTTGCTGCCCCGCCGGCCAGCCCGCTCCCACTGTCTTCCAGCACCCCCTCCTCCGTTGGGCTGTTTCTGGTTCTGCGCCATGGGCCATGGTTGTGCAGTACCCCCTACCTGGGACATGCGCCGTTCAAAACCCAGCTCATTTCCAATTGGTCATTAGCTCGTCAATCATGTACTGAACCCCTCCTCTGAGCTGGGTCCCCTGCGGTGGGATCTAGAGTCCTTAGAGCCGAGTACTGCGGCGTGCAGAGCTGGGAGCAGGTGGTGCTAATCCGGTGTACAGAGGTGTACTGGGGACACCTCGGGGGCTGTGGGCACCAGAGGAAGGGCAGCGAGCCTCCCTTTGTGGTGGCAGCGGAGGGATTAGTGATCAGGAAATTCTAGAGGGAAGTTTGGCTTGATGTAGTGACAGTTTGGGCCACGGTTATACGGCTGCAACAAGTACCCCCAAACCTTGTCTCTTAGAACGACAAGGCTTCCTGTGTGGGTCACACACTTGGCTGTGAGTCCATGCGTCTCTCAGGCGGTTGTCCTTCGGGTAGTGACCAGCCGTCCCCATTCCCTGCACCGCCAACGTGTGCTGGTCCGTGAAGGGAAAGGGTCACCAGAGTCTCTCCCTTGGTTAATTCAATGCTCTGTCTAGGAAACAGCACTGGCCGCGACGGGTCACGTGGCGCACCCTGACCCGAGGGGACGGGACGTGGAAACTAGCCGTGGGTCCGCAAGGAGAGGGAAGACAGTGACAGGGTAGGTGTGTGGGAGCCTCCATCCTGAGCTGAGTCCCAAGAGTGGGAACGGGCCAGACGGGGGAGGGGCAGCAAGGGGAGGGAAGGGGCAGAGCATGGCTGGAGTGTGAGTGTGTGCACGTGTGTGAGTGTGCGTGTGTGCACGTGTGTGGATGTGTGTATGCCTGAGTGTATGTGTATGTACACGCACAATTGTATGTTGTGTGTGTCCTCGTGTGGGTGTGTGTCTGTGTGTGTGTGCGTGTAGGGGGTAAGGTGATAGAGTCCGCGCAGGACGCAGAGACCAGACCATGCAGGGCTTCGGAAACCAGACAGAAGGGCAGATTCTGTCCTGAGAGCATTGGCGGGGACCCTGGAGGGCCTGGGGGAGGGACCAGGCCATATTTGCATCTAGAAAGATTCCCCTGGCTGCAGAGAGGCAAACGGGCAGAGGGAGCCTGAGCGGCTGCGGGGAGACCCTTGCTGCGTCCAGTGGGGGGAGGTGGGCGTGGCTTGCACTCGGGGCGGGGCTGATGATGGAGAGGGGGACCCCGCTCGGAGCGTGCCTGTCCTGCAGGCTCTCGTGCTGGACCACTGCCCGGGCTGACGCTTCAGGCACGTTGGTTCTGTTGGGCTTCCAAGCCTGGGAGTCCATGGGAGGCACAGATCATGTCTGGAAATTGTAGCCCTTGGAATGTGAAAGAAGCTTTAACAACTATTGGGTCTCCAAAAAGAACCATGTGAAATGGGGAGGGGACCACCGTTTCTGGCCCCCCCCCACAGTGGGGCAAACCTTGCTCCATGAGCTGGGAGCTCCCTAACACGGTGGGAATGATCCCCCTGTTTTTCTGGGTCTGCTTCCTCCCTCTTTCCTCCCTGCCTTCTGCTTCCAGCTCTGGCCAATCCCCATGTCCTGCAACTCCGCATCCCTGGGTCATCATCCCCCTTCCCCAGGGCCACCCCCCAAAGTTCAGAGGTGCCCCAGTCCTTGTGGAAGGCACCCGGGGTTCCAGCAAGGTGGGCACGGGGTGGGGGGTGGGTGGGGAGGGCACGGATGGCTGAACTCTCCTCCCGTGCACCGGTGTGAACATCTGATGCCCAGATGGGGGTATGGAAACTTCTAGGTGCAGTCAGGTGCTCTGTGGGGGAGCACATGGGTCTTGAAAAAAGCTTAATGGCTTTTATCATTACAGAAGTATTATGTGCTCACTGCAACATTCAGATCTTTACAAGGTGGGAAGCGGACCCCTCTCCTCCTCCCAATTCTGCAGCCCAGAGGTGAGCCGTGCTAACTGTGTGGTATCTACATCCACACTTTCTGTGCACACACAAGCCTGCCTACATATATATGTATATACATTTGTATTTGTATACACACCCACATATGTATGTGCTCCATGCGCGCGTTACATGTAAGGTTTACGTTTCTTCCAGCATTGGATGTCAGGACACACGGAACAGCCTCCCCCTTATTCACGAGCCCAGAATCCCATGGGCCCATGATTTATGTGCTCTGTGGACTACTGAACACGTTCCTTGACTCTGATTTTGGGCTCTTACAAGCAAGCAATGCCGCAGTGGGCACGCATGGGCACAGCCGGTGTGCACTTGGGGGAGGATTTCAATGGTGCAGAGGCTCAGCAGTGAACTCTGCCGTTAGCTGGCCTGGGGCTGAGGCCTGGCTCTCCCCGAGCAGGTCACGGAGCTCCGTGCCTCAGTTTGCCGATCTGTGAAATGGGATTCCAGCATGCCCCCCCCCCCCCTTTACGGGATGGCATGGGTGGGTGTTCAGCAGGGCATCGGTGCCACTGTGGGTCGAGCTCTCTGAGGGTGGGTCTCCGCCTGGGGTTGGGTGGCTTGGCGCCCGGGGCCCAGGACCCCGGGCTCCAAGTGGGGCCCGGCTGGCAGGGGAACAATGCCCAGCTCTGGGAGAACAACAGGCCCTTCCCTGCCTGTCAGGGCGTGAGGATTACATGCAGAATAATGCAGTCCCCGATCAAACCTTCAAACCTGCAGCTGTAACTCAGGCCCCAGACTCTGCCAGCACCATAAATTTGGGCGGGAAGTGCTGCTCTAGCAGTTTGCGAACAAGAGCGGGGGAGGCCGGGTGAATTACAGCCACCGAGGAAGTGGAGGCCCCCTGCCCAGCATTGTTAGCCGGAGCCAGCGATTGATTGCTCACTGGCTTAATGAAATTGAATTTTAATTTATATCTCAGCCCACAACGGGGGGCAGGGGCGTGCCTGGGCAGAGGTGGGCTCAGCCCCAGGATGGGGGCTTGTTCTGTGGGGGTTGGGGGCCCATAGTGCTGCAGCCAAGTCCTACAGGAGGGAACCACGGGCTCCCCAGGGTAGTACGTGCTCCCCAAAGTTTCCAAGTTCTGCCAGTCGCGGCGGGCGGGGGCTTTGGGAAAGTCATGTTACCTGCTGGGGCCTCGTCCCCTATCTGAGCATACCTGCCTGGCTCGGGTGTAAACCTCCGAAGGGCTCTGCGTGGGAGCCGGGAGCCCTGCCAGGCAATAGGACCGGACGTGGAGGAGATGTCTCCGGGCAGGTTATTGATTCTTGGGGCT
Organism: Zalophus californianus; assembly: GCF_009762305.2. NCBI lineage: Eukaryota > Metazoa > Chordata > Mammalia > Carnivora > Otariidae > Zalophus > Zalophus californianus. The sequence goes on along the minus strand of NC_045604.1, from coordinate 111,879,320 downwards.
CTTTGTGAGTCCCCCACTGACCCCTCCCAGCTGTGCAAAAATGACACGTTAGAAATTGCCACCGCCTAGAGCCAAGTTCAAAGTAATTTTGAGGGCCTGCTGGTCGCAGGGGGCTATCCCGGGGGGCACGTTTGGCATTACCTGCCCGCCAGCGTGCACACGGCACCACGTGCTCTGGGGGGTGGCCTGTGGAGGGCACATCACAGAGTCAACCTTTTGGGGTGACCCTGACCTGGCTCTGAATCCCAGCTGCGCATCTCCTGTCCTCAGCTGCTTCCCCTCTCCGGGCCTGTTTCCTCCTCCTAAGCTGGAGATAGATGGTGGGGGCCCCTACCTCCCGGGGCGTTTTGAGACTTCAAGAGGTGGTGTTTCTTTGTCCGGCCCACGGTGGAGGCGAGATTTGCAGGAACCACGGTTCCCGGTGGAGCTTCCCCAGGCATGGCCAAGAGAGAATGAGGGTCTCCTTCGGGCCCACCGAGGAGGGGGCTTCACAGCGGGCCCGGCGGTGTGCAGGGGTCCCGGGAGCAGAGGTCCTGCGGGGTGGGGCCCGAAGGGCTGGAAGCAGGGGCAGGCTGAGGGGCCGGGAGGGGCTGAGCCTGACCTGACCTGCCTGGGAGGCTGGGAGCAAGACCAGACTTTTTCTCTGCCTTTCCCACCTCAGTGGCCCCCGTCATCTGGGCCCTCCCCAGGACTTCCTGTGTGGCGCCCGGCAGGTGGCTTCAGGTGCAATCCCCCTGTTAGTGAGGCAGGGGAATGGCCCAGCTCCTGAGGGTCTGGACCCCTCCCCACATCAGGCCCTGCCCGTCTCCCACCGTGGCACCCGTGGGGCCTCTGGGCCGGTCCTGCTTCCAGCCTGCAAACACCAGGGGCTGCCGAGGGGGCCGGCAGGCGGCGCTGCTTCCATCCTCAGCCTCCGTCAGTAAGCTGGGCCCCGCGGATGAGGCTGCCGCTGATGATCGAAGCCTACGCCCCTCAGCTTGGGGCGGAAACTGTTCTCCACCGGCTGGATCTGGCAAATAAACCATGAATTTTAGACGCAGGGTGTGTGCCTGGCAGGTGGACAGGAAACCCCAGGCCGGTGCCTTTAGGAATCATCAGAAATCAGCTCCAGCCTTTGATTCTACAGACGGAGACGCTCAAGCCCAGAGAGGGACAGGAACTTGCCTGAGGTCACACAGCAAGTGAGCAGGAGAGTTGGGACCACCCTGGGTCACCCAGGCACGGGCTCAGGCGAGGTGTCATTAGGCCTACGGGCCCCCCTGGAATGAGGGGGTGCAGAGACATGGGTCATTTCTATGTCTTCAGATAGAAAGGAGGCCGCATGTGGTACCCATCCCTTTGTCTTTCAGACTACAAACTTCATCCTTACAATTTTTTGGTGAGTGGACGGTGCCTCTGTGTATAAAAAAAGCTGCCCATCCTCGGTGAGCAGACAGAGGCAGGACCTCAGCCCCCCTTAGACCCCTGCCTGGCCCAAAGGGTCCTGATCAGCACTGACGTGGCCACCCTGACCCCAGCTTCTGTAGGCGAAGTGACTTCTTCAATGCAAACAAACTGATTACAGAAGAAAAGTCTATGGGAAGCCAGCATTGCTCACCAAAACCAGACAACTCAAAAATAAATGTCCCGAATATATCCTGTATCCTCATATACTATAATGTGTGCTATATGTATATGCATTTTAATATATTACATATATCACATCCATATCATTATATATGATATTATTTTTGAAAAGTCTGCCGAGTTCCTAACATCACTTACATATTGGGAAACGCTCCCTCAGTCTGAGCCTGTGACTCCGTTCTTTCGGGTTGAGGTCTGTTGCTAACTCGTGCACCCTGCAAGCGAAAGCAAATCCATGCCCAAGAGGAGCTGATCGGCTGGCTCTCCCAGGGCTGGGAAGGGACAGAGGACAGCGGAAGCGTACAGCGTGGCCCTGGGTCAGGACTGGTGGGTGCTGGGCAGCAGGTGGTGGGCACGGTGGGATGGACAGGGGAGGAGCCCCCAGGCTCTGGCCTGGATGCTTTGAACCCACCCTCCTAGCGCTCCTCTGAGGGATGTTAATATTCCTGCTTCATTTTACTATCTTCTCACGAAATAGTTCAAACATAGAGAAAACTAGAGAGTAGCAGAATGGACCTGCCCCGTACCTGTCTTCTGGGTCCCCTGAATTCTATGACTTGTCGTGCAGGTGCTTTTCTGGATCTTATGCAAGAGAGAGACCATGACAGGTGTTACTGGGGTCCCTCTCCCCTGTTCCCTACCCCAAGCCTTTTACCTTCTCTTCCCCACCTGGGAAAGAGCCACATCTGCAAGCGACTATTCATCATCCCACTGCATGAATTCACGCTGTGATCAGGCACATATGCCCGTGTAAACAGTCTGCGTGACCGTCTTCCAGTTTTATACAGACCCGCGCCCATTTTACAGTTGGAAACACCTGTGCAAGTCCCCACAGTTGTGAGTGGTACAGCCTGATTCACACCCTACTGAGGGGGGCTCCAGTCACCACAGAGAGAAGTTTCTCCCCTGCACAGGCCACCCGGGGCCAGCGTGAGGATGCTGGATTTATTGATATGACTTTTGGGGTCTGGGGACCTCCGGGGGAGCGCCAGGCCTTGGAGGGCCCGGGTGACCTGGGGGATGGCAGAAGCCAAGAGGAGCCTGCTCTTTTGGCACCGTGTTATTTTACGGAGGAGAAATCAATAGCTCCTTGCTTCAGCAGCTGGTGCGGGGAAGGTCTGTGGCTCTGGAAGTGACGGAGCCGGGTGAGGGCGGGAGGCTGCGTCTCTGCAGAACCAGGGCGGGCTTAATCCTGGCAGACTTATGGCACCAAGCATCACGGAACTCTGGGTCGGGGGGAAGGGCTCTCAGTCCCCCATCCCCGTCTCTCTGACTGAAGAGTGTGTCAGCGGGCCTGAGGGTGAGGATCTACGGGGGGATGGGGTGTGACAAGCTGGCCGCAGCCTGCCTGGGGGAATTTGAAGAGGGAGGGTGCATTGGAGGGCAGATGGCAGTCATGGCCTGCAGGGAACAAGGCCACCGGTGGGGCTGGTGGTGGTGGGGGAAAGGGGAAATGGGGGGGTGCTCCATGAATATGCATGCCCCACCATGGACCCGACACCCCACACATGGGTGCACACCCACCCCAAACACACACACACACACACACACACACACACGTGTGCACACACCTAAACACACACACACACACACACACACACACACACACAGAGGCACGGCACCGTGAAGCCTTTCCCACCACTAGAGGGTACTAGAAGTCTTCCCAGCCTGGTGTGGGAAGACTTCATTCACCCAAACGGGTGTGCACACATATGTGCGTTCGTGGACATACACACACACACACACACACACACACACACACACTGTGTGTCGAACAGAAAAAGAAGGAAAGAGCGAAGAAAATCCTGGAAAAACCAGCAGCTGATGGTAATTCGAGTGGACGAGGGCCGTAGATCCCGGAGGCTGCTAACAATAATTAAGTATGAACGGAGCCGCGTGAGATTAACAGATATTTCATGCTTTCCATCCCAGATCGCTGGCCCTGGCTCTAGGTTTTGGGCACCCTGTACGCCTCCTTCCTGACACTCCCTTCTGACTCCTCTCCGCACCACTAAGAGCTGAAGGGGGGCGTGGGGGGTAAGAAATCGCATTTCCCATGGCAACACCCCTGAGTCTTAGCTGGCCCTCCTGCTCCCCAACTGTGACCTGGAACGCAGTGGGAACTTGGTCTTGCAAATGTCGCCGAGTGCCCAGAGCCCTGCTGGATGGCAGCCCTTTGCTGCCAGGCCCCTCGCCCGTGGGCGCGGAGAGCCAGGACGAGCCGAGCTGCTCTTCCTTGCAGCAACACGGTTTTCCTCCCTTTCGTCTGGGGCATGGAACGGGGGGCTAGTGGTTTATTTTAAGCTGTCAGGGGCTCCTAGGTGAACTCTCTAGGTGAGTTCCGGGCCAGGCCTCCCCAGCTCAAGCTTTAGCTGAAGGTCTCCCTTCCTTACTGCTTAGGGGTCCCTGGCAGCGCGCCCCCAGCCATGCTCAAGGTCAGACACACCCTCAGGCCTCGCCAGGCCCCCGAGGGCAGCAGCGCAAAGCACGCGGCGGGCCCTGGTTCCACCCTCAGTACTCGGGATACCAGGCCTCCTGGTCTGTCCATCCTGTACCGCGGAGGCGGGGCTGGGCTCCCAGGCCCTGTCTCGGGGATACTTCGGGCCCGCTCCAGGCTTTGCTAGGTTTGGGAACAGAAGGATGAACAAGACCCAATTTGTGCTCCAGACAAGGCTTCTTCACTTGGGTCTGTGAGCAGAATCCAGGGGGGTCTGCAAGCTTCAACTGGACGGAATGACAGCCTCATTTTCCCTAACTCTGAATCAAGGTTGGTGTTTCCTTCCATCACAGGGGCGACGAGTTCCCGGGACGTGCACGCGTCCCTTGGGCTTGCTCGCCAGCAGACACACGGACATCTCACCGTGGCTCCCAAAGGCAACTGGAGACACGTCATGCCCATCACGACAGTGACACCGGCATCCCCGGCCCCAGGTCTTGCTGTCGAATCTTGTTACTTGAACACATTTGCAAGAAAGCACACGAGTGACCAGATTACAAGTCGGCTCTTAAATACTTCGATAACTCTATTTCAACAGAGATGGTTTCCTTTGCAATCCTTTGAACTTTAAATTTGCACGATGCACGAGGAAACGTTGCTTCGATAGGAGGGGGTCTCTGAGGGGTTTCAGATGCCTGAGGGATCATGGTGCACACATCGGTGAAAACCGCTCCCGGCAGGGGGGACACCAGGGGAGGGGGAGCCGGTTGGGGGGAGGTCTGGCCAGCGGGCTCCCTGGGCAGGGGGTGGGAATGGGGGGGTAGGATTTGAAGGGCACAGCGGGTCAGTCTGGGGACTAACTAAGGCTGAGTGTTGGTGGCTGGTGGGGGATGAGGAATCCGTTTTCGGGGCAAATGACACCCTTGTTTGGTTTTGAACATTTGGGCAAATCCAACCTGAGAAGCCCAGGGGCCCTCGCCTCACCAGTCCGGCCCATTTGGGGGCTCCCTTGTGTGAGCTCACTTGGTCCTCACAGCCACCCCACGTGGCACGTCACCCAGGTTTTATGGCCTCACTTTACAGAAGGTGACCTTCAAGGAGTTACAGAAAGTTACCTTAGAGCTCAGATGTCCCCCTTTCCATCCCTGGGATCCTGCATCTGCCAGCCCACAGATGCCCGGGGACCCCTTGCTGTGCAGGCACGCCGTCACCAAGGTGCCGGTGTCCACCCTGTGCTGGGCCTCGGGCTGGGAACACGAAAGGTAAGGACCAGGTCTGTTCTGGAGGAACTAAAGGTCTTTGAGCCTTGGTGTGTGTCTCCCTGTGTCTCTCTGTCTCTCTCTCACATACACACACATCCCACAGCTTCACACCCACATTTGTGTCCAGTCAGACAAGCTTGGGGAGACTTGCAGCCTCGGTCAAAACAAGGTCAGAGCCGAACATGACACGTGATAGGAAAGAAGGAAATTCCTGTATTAGACATTCATTTCCAGTCAGCCATACCGGCTCGGAAACTTTCGATACAATTTTTAGACGAGCACCTGGGGTTTCGATTCAGCCAGTGCTAAGAGAAGAGCGTGAGCCCGTGGCCCCCTCACTCACAAGCTGCTAATTTTAGCATCCAAACAAACCAGCAGGCCAAACATCTCTCCTGGTCCACGCCCCCTCCTCTCACACCCCTTTCCTCTGAGGCCCACGCTTCCTGCCGCCGGCCCGCCGTGCAGATGTGGCCTTGCCAGGGGCAGGCAGGACTGGGGACCCAGAGACCCGGGCCCGGCACTCCTGTGGACAGAGGGTTTTGTTGGCACCAGGGGCAGCACGGGGAGGAAAGGATGGAGGGAACAGGGAGGGACAGAGACAAGGCCCACCTGCACCTCGGCACCGGTGACCTCTCCCACAGGCCGCCTCCGCAGGGTGGTGTCCATCCCTCTCCCTCCCGAAGACCTGGGCACTCCGGTGTGACCTCAACCCCTGCCCTGACAGCAGAGCCTGCACCAAGGATGTCCCAGCTGGCTGTGAGGAGCACCCCGGGGTACCCCCCCTTCAAATCTCAGCTCTGTCCCTTCCCAGCAACTGAACCTCAGTTCCCCCATCTATTAAATGGGGGTGGTGTTTGCCACCGGGACAGATGGGTGCCAGGCGTGGAGATGACGTGCAGAGTGCCTGGCACACCGCAGTGGCATCTCCCCTGGAGGCGACTGCACTTGTCGGCTGGTTGGAGGGTCTTCTTCAAGGTCAGAGGTCCAGGAGCCTCAGAGCAAAGGGAGCAGGCAATCCCTGCCCAGCTCAGCCGAGGTGGTGCTCAGAGGCCCAGGTGAGCAGATGCCAGGGTATGCGGTGGAAAATCAATGTGGGTGAGGAAGGGCTGCCTGCGCCGGGCGGCCCCCCAGCCCCATGGATGCAGCTCAGTTCATCCACAGCGGTCTGATGACAAGAGGCCAGGGCGCCAGGCAGGAAGGGGAGTTGCCAGACCGAGGGCTGGCTGCCTGGATGGAAACAACGGGCATCAGGAGAAATCAGGTGTGAGCCAGGAAAAGGTCATGGAGGGAGGAGTGACCATGGGCTGCCGTTTCTGCTCTGAGCGGCACCTCCAGCTGCCAACATGCGAAACTACCTCTCTGGTGTCCCTCTTGGATTTCTCTTCTCCGAAGGCGAGGGCCTGGAGAAAGCCGGAATCAAGAGCTGGAATCAAAGGGCCTTCGAAGCTTGTGGGAGTGCGTGTACCTGGGGTGCCTTCCCCTGTGCCCCTTTCTCTGCCAACGGCTGGTCCCCTAACCCTGACCTGCCTGTGCCCACAGCTGGTCACGCCAGGGAGACACTTGCCCGCTGTCAGGGGACAGAGTCCTGACTCGGAGCTCTCGCCGATCCCATGGCGTCAACGCTGCCACCACGCCGAGGCCCTCCCCGGTACCGTCTGGCTCAGCCACCCCCAGGGCCGCCTCGGTTGCTGGCCACTTCCCACCCCCACGGGGCCTGGCTGTTCTGGAACTTTCTGGCTGCAGATATTCTCAGCTCCTCTGGTGATGTGACCCAAGGGCGGCCTCTCAGAAGTGGCCGAAGCCAAGAAACACAGTCCAGCAACCAAAAAAGGAATCCCAAGACTTGAGTTCCTTAAATGTCACGAAGCAAACACATTGTTCATGCTATAACCCTGGAAAATATGTTCTCTCTTCTCCCATCGACTTCTCTCATGGCGGCTGCTTCCTCCTCTCTCGGAGGATTTCCCCTGAGCCCCTACCCTCATTCTTGCCCGCGTCTCTCTCGCCCCCACTCCTGACATAAAAGCTCCAAGGGTTTGAGTGGTAGAGCCCTCCTCAGGGGGAGACGGCGGGACAGGGGACGGTGTATCCCATCACACAACAACCTGTCCTTCCTTTTTCACTTGAGTTAGCTGGGGCAGGCTTCTGTGTCTGCCCCAGGACCTTGGCAACTGCTGTGCTCACTGCTTGAATGCTCTTGCCCCACTTTTTTTTTTTCACAGCTTGTTGCCATTCTCTTCAGGGCCCTGCTCCAATGTCACCTCCTCAAAGAGGCTATACCATCTAAACAAGCTCTCCTGTGGCAAATGCTGTTGTTTCTTCCCATAAAGACCAGTCCCGTTTTCTGTGTTTGAGTGACAATATGCATAGTCCCAGAGTGGGTATATGATTTGATACTGGCCAAATGAGGCATCAGGAAAGGGCTACTGGGGGTTTCTGGCAAACATGTTCCTCCACAATAAAGGAGAGACCCTCCTTTCCTGTTTTTGGCACCAGAAGTGAGGATGTGATGTCTGGAGCTGTGGCAGCCATCCTGTAATGATGAGGTGACTAGCCTGAAAAGGAAAGCCAACTGTTCTCTCGAACAATGCGAAGGTCTGGTGAGACACGGTTTGCTTCCTACGTGACGCTAAGTGATTGGGGCTGAGTCCCAGCTCCCTCTCTTAGATGGATTATAGGCTGGCCAGTTTGCCATGGTCCCCACCTGTCCCTATGGCCTTACTATGGCCTGCTTCACTCACTTACATCCTTGCTGGAGCCTGGGCAGCTCCAGGGAGGATGGGATGACTTACACTTACTTGTACGTCCATCCCAGCAGCTACCAGCACCCAGTCACTGGGCGTGAGGGGTAAATCGGTCAGACCTGCTCTCCACCTTTGTGCAGCTCATGGTCAAGAGAGTCACCCCAACATGGGCTGACAAGAATTGTCATGGGTGTGCCCCTCAGGTCAGGTCAGGCCATCCTCCCCCAGAGGTGACAGTGCAGCTGATGCCTGATGCAGGAGTAGGGGTTAGGCAGCCAGAGGGAAGGGACCAACGTATCAGAACGGTACGGGGCCCCAGAAGCCAGAGGAAAAGCAAGAGGGCTGACGTGGTTGGGGGTGCTATGTGTGGTTTGGGGGTGTCCTAGCCGTCAGCGAGAGGCAAGGGCAGCCTGGACCAGCATGGCAACTGTTGGACGTGGAGGGGTGAACGGCTTCAGGAGGGAGTTAGGAGTTCAACCAACAGGCTGAGTGACTGAGGGTGTGAGAGACAGACAGACAAACAGTGAGAGAAAGCGGGTGTCCCCCAGTGTTTTGGCTGCGGGATCGAGTCAGGGGTGGGGGGGGGAAGGGCAGGTTTGGGGCCTGAGGGGGTGAGGTCGGCTTTAGGCCTGTGTGGACTGGTAACCCTTAATGGACAGGAGGAGGTGGGGTGGGGTCTCAGCACAAGCCTCCCCCATTTCAAAACCCATGCTTACCTCTTTGCAGCAGAGGGCAGCCCCAGGGGACGGGGTCTCAGAACTTCAAAGGTTCATCGAGGCCGGAGGGTGTGGCGATTGGCCGTCCACACGCCAACGGGCCCTGCGGGTCAGACAGGCCCACGGGAGACGTCCCAGAGCAGAGTGCCAGGCCTGTTCTGGCCGTCAGCCTCGGAAGCCCGGGCCATGCGTGGGTGCCACCACGACGGAGGGCACCGGGGGCCGTGCAGCGGGGTGACCCGTGCAGAACCCCTCCCAGGGGAGCACGCCCTGCAGAGACGCAGGGCCACAGCTAGTCTCTGCCAATAACCCACATGTCTGCCGAGGAAATGACAGGAAGGGATAGGGAGAGAGGCCCTAGGTATCAAGTACGGGACTGTGTGGGTAGTGTCCTCTGTCATGCACCCAAGTGGGGGGTAAGAACAACACATCGCTTGTCTGTGCACGAAGAGCCCGGACGGGCGCAGGAGGCTCGGGGCGGGACAGGGGTGGGGACGGGATCTACATGGATGGCCTCTTCGAACGTGTGCTTCCGAAGCCTGGGAACACTCTCTCTGTTAGCAACGGGTACAGAATTCCAGATTAAAAACCAAGGTGAACGGTCCCACCTTCCGGCGGAGCCTCGGCCCCCCTGAGGTTCCCGGGTCCTTCCCACTGGCCTCAAGGTGTTCCATACCCCGCGCCAGGTTTGAATTGTTCTCAGGGTCTGTTTGTTTCCCCAGAGCCCCGCAGCCTGGCTGGGCGGGGGGCGGGGGCCGGGGCGGTGCGGGTGGGACACTTCCTGTTGCTTTTATTTGGGTTCCTGGGGTTTGGAATGGAAACAAAAAGCCAAGGTTCAGCCTCAGTTGGAACCCACCCCCTCCTCCCACCCTCCACCCCTGCCCCTGGAGATCTCTCTGGTCCCAGGCCCTCAGACACAGGGCGAGACTTCCTGGAAGTTGTTGGAACCCCTGCAGAGCATGCTGCGTAATATAGGGGCCGGAGCAGGTGCTTGGAGCGATGTTTCCCCATCAAGCAGCAGAACATCCTGGTTGACCTTCGCAGGACTGCCGAAGACAAATCCAGGACGGGGAGCAAAGCAGGGCTGGAGGGGGATGCCAACCTAGACAGACTTGCGGGGAACGTGGCCCTGGACACAGCGGGTTTGGAGGGCAGCATGATGGCACGATGCCAGAGCTCAAAGATGATCCCTTCCCGCACTCCCCTCCCACCCCCCAAGTGTGGCCTGGTTAGGTAGAAACCCAAGCAGGCTGCCTCCATGGAAGAGAGGAAATCCACATCCTCTCCCATCTGATCCTGACACCTGGCCCCACACCAGCCACTGCCCGGGACACCAGCCGCTTCCCCAGTCACTGCGAGGGCAGAGTGGCCCGGCAGTTGCCCCCGGGGCCCTGCCTCTGAACTGGGAGATCCAGCGGAGAGCCTGCGGTTGGCAAGTCAGCCAGGCCTGGCTGGAATTTCAGCTTTCCAGCTGTGTGACCTTGGCCTAGCTACTTAGCCTCTCTGAACCTGCTTTCTCCTGTATAAAATGGAGAAAGGTTTTGGGGTCAGTAAGTAAAAGAATACGTACAAAGTGCTTGGCACAGAGTAGGAGCTCAAAAAAATAGTTGCTAATATTTTCCCAAACTGAGAGCATGGAGTCATTAATCTTCTGGAGATACAGGGCCCCTCGGGAATCTGAGAAAGCCTGGAGTTTCTCCCCAGAAAAGCGTAGATCTACACATACGCCATTTCCGGGACTCCGAGCTGTGCAGCTGGTGTCCTTGGAGGTAGACCAAGCATCCATCACTGGTGTTATCAGCCTGGCACAGGTTCCCTTCTCGAGCCTGGGGCCCTGGGCTCCCTGGGAGGGCAGCAAGCCCCCCACTGTGCATCTCGGGCGCCTCCCTGAGCCCTGGGCTGGCTCCCAAGGGAAAACACGGCTTGCAGACCCTGGTGTGGTAATTCGAGCTGCAGCCCAGCTTTGCAGAGCCCTGTGGCAGTCAACCGATCGCCCAGCCCCACGCAGTCCCCACTTTCCATCCCAGGCAGCCTCAGGGCTGCCGATCGCCGGGCTGTTGGTGGCTGACAAATCAGAGCCCGGAGCTAGAGCAGATGATGTCAGGGGTCTTCTCTGAAATCCTCCTGTGGAGCGATTCCCCGGGGCGGGGCAAACCCCAGCCTCCTGCTGACTTCGCGGTTCCATCGGGGACTGACCCAGAACACAAAAACTCATTCCTGACCTTCTCTCCTCCTGCCCCATCTTATTAGCACACAGAGGGACCTGCATTCTAGAGCCTGGTAAAATGCCTCGGGGGGAAGGGGAGAGACAAGAAGCCACCACATTTTTTCAGGTATCGTTCCCCATTTGTGTTGTCTCTTCACCCCTGTCTCCTCCCACCCCCCAAATTACATGCAAGCCGCGGGTTTGGTTATTCTGCACAAGCCTGAGCATCTGAAGTTAGATAAATATAAATAAATCAGCAGACCTTTTACTCCGGGACCCTCTTCAGTCACGTCCGTCCTTAGAAGTACTTTGCGAGGCACCACCGGGTCTGAGTGGAAACATGATCGCCTCGGTTTGGGGGAAATTTACTGTTCAACGTACAGCTCTAGCAAGATGGAAGCAGAAGACCTTCCAGCTCCCGCAGCTCCTCAGGAGGCGGGCGGCTTCTCTGGCCCTAAATAACCACAGTGGGGCCTCCAGAAGCACAGCCTCTCCTGGCCCAGCGCATCCAGCTTGAGTCTGGGGGCTGTTTCAGGGGGAAAAAAAGCCTCACTAACTGGCCCTTGGAGAATGCTCTTTTTCTTTCTTTTCTTTTTTTTTTTTTAAGGCATTGCTCTCCCTGGCAGACTCGGATCTTGGTGGTACAGGGTCGAATCATCATCACAGAGGGATGAGTGGACCAGGCCCCCTGCCTCGGACACCCCCCATCCCACCACTTGAACCTCTCTGGGCTTTGCTGTGCTCATTTGACTTCTAAGGGTCAAAATGCTAAAAAAAAAAAAAAAAAAAAAAAAAAAATCCTGCAGGATGCACAGTGTTGTTTTTTTAGACTGAGATATTTATCAAACGCTCTTTTCGGGGCGCCTGGGTGGCTCAGTCGTTAAGCGTCTGCCTTCGGCTCAGGTCATGGTCCCAGGGTCCTGGGATCGAGCCCCGCGTCGGGCTCCCTGCTCCGCGGGAAGCCTGCTTCTCCCTCTCCCACTTCCCCTGCTTGTGTTCCCTCTCTCGCTGTCTCTCTCGTTGTCAAAAGAAATAAATAAAATCTTTAAAAAAAAAAGTTCTTTTATTCGTAATTCGTATCTTGAATATGCGGCCCAAACCTAGCAGATCAATGCATGCCCATGGTATGTAAGACCAGGGGTTGTTCCTGTATCTGTTAGGAATTGCTTTAAGCTGTAAGAAACCAAGGACTGAAATAACAGCCGTTGAACACAAGATAAAAATTTACTTCTGTCCCATGTAAACAAAACCCAAGCAGTAATCCTGGGCTCCAAAGTGCCATCAGTGACTCAGACTCCTTTTCTCTTTTCACCACTCTCTGAGCAGAGTTTCCATTCTCAAGGTCACCTCAAGATCCAAGATGACTGCTGGAGCTCCAGCCATCGCATCTGTAGTCCAGTCAGGAAACTAGAGGAAGGGCTGTTTGTCTGCTTTGTCTTTCCTCCAAACCTTGTTGCCTTACATTTCCCTGATTCCTCCCTAGCTGCAAGGGAGGCTGGGATATATGGTCTCTTAGCTGTACACAATTTTCCAGAATAAAAACAGGATTCTGTTAGTAAGGAAGGGAGTGTGGAGACTGGGCTGTCAACCAGCAGTTTCTCCCACAGTTCTCATGAACACAGAGACCTGGGATGGAAGCCCAGCCTGCCACCCACCCGGATGATGAATACTCAGCGTGGTGACCAGGCTGGGCGTGGCCTGGTTTTGGCCAAGCCCGGTCGGGTCCATACTTGGAAAGTCTGCAGGAAGGGGTCAAGGAGGCGAATGGCTCTAGAACCCACAGGGCCTTTGCCATCTGCTGTGGAGGGAAGCACGGCTCTCCTGCACACACACTCCCTGCCCCAGCTCCTGGGCAGTGGGAGCAAGCCCCATCGAGACCCATACCCCACATGCTGAATGGAAAGAGGAAGTGAGGCTGCGTGTATGAACGTGACGTGCAGAGAAGCAGAGAGCCTGTGTAGGGAGAGCAGAGTAAGGGGCTCTGGCCTCAGGGCTGGAGTCGGGGGGGGCGGGGGCAACCTCCCAAGCAGCCTATGGAAGGATGGGTCCTTCCCAGAGTGACTTGATAACTTGTCACCCAAATCAGGACGTATGTTAGTCAAAGAGGGGCTGTTATTCATCCCGCCCAAAGCCCAGGTACAAATCAGGTGTGTCCTGGGTAGACTGGGACGTCCGCTCTCCCTGCCTGCACCCGACGTGGGGCCTGACCTTAGCTTTGCAGAAGTGGTTTGCAGGTTACAGAGGGGGCAAGAGTTGGACACCTCTGCCAGCGATGAAATAATAATTTTTAAAAAGGTTGAAAACAAGGAAATGGAGAGATTTTAATGCAAGAAAAATAATAGCATGGCACGTTTCCCATTCCACCCTAACTGCCCTGCCTGGGAAATGTGTATCTGGTGTGTCCCGAGGGCTGGCAGGTGCCCTGGCATTCTGGGTCCCTGCCCTACAGGAAGCACACCTGCTCCATGCATTACATTCATCTGCTGCTCTGACTTCCGAGGGGCCACTGGCCTCCGGCCTGGCGTCGTGTCCTTCGGGGGGCCCTGCCTCCCTGCTGGTGCCATGGGGTGGGACGCCTCAGCCAGGTCAGCCCCGGGGGTTGGGGGTGCACACACCCGTCCCGTTCCCACCGGAGAGTGTCTGTCCCTGCAGCTGCGTCTGCCCCGGGGCTCTCTGGGGCTGGGGGTCCCCGTAACAGGGTGGACGGAGCCCCCTTGCCCCCACGGCACCGCCCGCTGGGGGTCCGGACACCCCTGGGAGCTGCGCTCAGACTCCAGGGGCCCGCTCACAGCTGGTCCTCGTCCACCCAGACGGTCTTGCGCTGCTCCTCGCTGATCTTGTCTTTGAGGACACGGAGCAGCTCCTCCACACTGCCCCACATGTCGGCTTCCACTGTGGAGTACAGGCAGGGTAAGGCTTCTAGCTCCTTCTCCTTCAGCCGGCACAGCCGCAGAAATTCCTCCTCCGTCTCGGGCCGTGGCAGCATCTTCCTGCGGGCAGAGGGCGGTGGGTGGGCGGGGGACACAGGGCACTGTGGGAGCTGCGTGCGAGCCCAGCCGGGGGACCGCCGTCTGCCCACGCGTGGGGGTGGGGGGTTGGGGGGGAGCCTTGGGATTGGGGTGGGGGGCGCTGTGCAGCCAGAGCCCCCGCCCACCCCACGGCCACCACCTGCCGCCTTCCAGCACACGGCCGTGCCGCGGGCCCTGTTATTCTCGTCCCTGTGGAGATCCCAAGAGGTGGGGCTTAAAAAAATATCTTTTAACTTCATTTCCTTTAGTTTACTTTGAAAAAGCAATTCTTCCATTTTCAGAGCTGGTTGGTTGGTTGAGCAGGGGAGCTGTGACACTCCTTAGTCTTATTTAGTCGTGGTACTATGCACGTCCACGTTTCCGTCCTGACCGTTTCTTAAGAGTACAGTTCAGGGGTGTTAAGTTTATCCACATCACCGTGCCTCCAATCTCCAGAACGTTTTCCACCCCGCGAAACTGAGACATACCCATGAACGCTCTGATTCCCTGCTCACCCTCCCCGGTCCCTGGCACCACTGTCTACCCATCTGTGAATCGTCCAGGGGCGTGATGTAAGCTCACTTGTGCAGTATCTGTTCTTTTGTGCGTGGCTGATTTCGTGGAGCCTCGTGTCTTCAAGGTGGTCGCAGGTGTCAGAACGTTCTTCCTTTCTAAGGCTGAGTCATGGACCACATTCTGTGTATCGATCCATCGACGGCCACCTGGGCTGCTTCCGCCTTTTGACTCTTGGGACTAACACTGCCGTGAACGTGGGTGAGCAGTGATCTTGTTGAGACGGCGCTTTGGATTCTTCCGGGCAGACGCCCTGGAGTGGGACCGCTGGGTCACATGGTCCTTCTGTGAAGACCCTCCGAGCCACTGTCTTCCACGGCGGCTGCGCAATCTCACGTTCTCCCCGTGCTCGCCAACACGTGGCCACTTCTGGTTTCCAGACAGCAGAACGTGTGTGCAGTAGCGAGCTGGGGACTTTTGTCTTGTGTGCTCTTTCATGGGCTCCCCGGGGCCAGGCACTTAACAGGTGTTCAGTAAAGGTCTGGTGGAAGGGGCAAGTGGCCCCCTCCCCCTCACTGGCAGCGTGTGAAGGATACGTAGGGTCAGGGATAGCGCCACGTAATGGCCAGGCCCCAAACCCCATAGACAACCCTGCAACAAATACCACCGGCTCCACCTTGAACACGGATTCAGACCTTTCCTCACCACCCGCCAGGTAGGATCTGGGTCCCAGCTCTTGCCCGGGTGGTCCTAACCCCCGTCTCCACACAGCAGCTGGAGGCAGCCTTTTACGTCCTGTTAGATCACGTCACTCGGCGTGGTCCGGACCCCTCGGCTGCAGGTCACTCTCCCCGCGCTGCGCCCCACACGGCCTCCTGCAGCTGTCACCGCCTCGAGGTCTGCGCCCTTCTCCCTGAGCACCTGCGCGGCCGCCCTCACTGCACTGGGGCCGCCCCAGAGTCAGCTTCCCTTCCCCAGCCGCCTGGGTCCTGCAGCCATGCCTCCCGGCCCTCGTCCCCCCCCGGACGTGCTGTGTGTGCGTGGGTTACTGTCTCCACCGCTACAGGCCGGGGGTCGTGTCTGCCCTGGGCTGCAGCTGGGCTCTCAACGACGATCCCCTAAAGGGGTGAGCAGGGGGACCAAGCAGAGGTGTGGCAGGGAGGGACGGGGTGCCGGAGGCCCCTAGAGAGGGGTCTCAGAGTCCTACCTGAACCTCTTGATGTTCTTCTCCGACACCCGAATGAAGAGCACGATGGGGTAGATCCCGGACTTGATCAAGTCTCTGGTGCAGCTGATTCCAGCCTCCAGCAGACAGTGTTTGTCCTGCAAGCACAGCAGCCGGCGGTCAGTAGCCCCCTCTGGGTAGCTGGGGTGGGGCCCGGGGTGCAGGGTCAGGCTCCGTGGGACAGGGGCAGGGGCGAGAGCCCTGAGTGCTCCCAGCTGCAGCAGGGAGAAACCCAGGGTGAAGCCCGACCCCTGCTTGTCTGCACACTTGGTTCCACAGGCTTGTGCACAGCGGTGGGCGCTGCCAGAGCCCCGGCATCGAGCCCGAGGTGAGGCAGGCAGCATGAGTGAGTTTTAATGAAAAGCAAAATCAGCTTCGGGAACACCTGCTACTCCCCTCAGCTTAGGAAGACATTTGTGGTACTATCAAGGGTGGAAAACACCCGAAGGGTGAGGTGGGGCTGGATGGTCCTGGGAGCATCTGCAAGGGTTCTCGGGCATGATTCCCTGGCACCCAGGAGCTCATCACTTCTGAAGGACAATCTCTGTGTTGCTGAAAGTGTCACTTCAAAAACAAACAAACCCCCAGAAGCCCCAACCCTCTGCCCTGAAACAGAACACTAGTAGAGGAAAGTGTGTGTGTCCCTAAGCGTGCATGAGTGAATTTTCACAACCCGAACCTGCCCCCACCCCCGTGCTCCTTCTGGTCACTGTCCTCACTCCCTGCCCGTGTGGCCACTGCCCAGACTCATAACAGCCCAGATCCATCCACTGGGCGGCCTCACCTTTCCAGGGACAATCATTTTGGCTCCGACCCTGCCCACTCAAGTCCTATCCGCTCCAATGTCAGAATTCCCTAAACTGCTGTGACCCAGACTTTAAAACCAAATAAACAGTTCCAGGCTGGATGGCTCTGCCCATGCTTTCATCTGTGTGAGTGACAACGTTGCGGGGGGGGGGTGGCACGTGCCAGGTGGCAGATGCGGAGCTCCCGTCGGGGAGCTGACCCCTCAGGTGCTGGGGCAGTGCTCAACGGATACCTTTGCTTTGGAAAGGTCCCAGAAGGACCGGGCTCGATGCCTGGGCTCCGGCAGCGCCCACCGCTGTGCACAACCCCGTGGAACCAAGTGTGCAGACAAGAACTCAATGCTTGGGGCCAATAAGGACCATGTTGTCTGGCTCCAGAAGATTCTAGAATGCATGCAGACACCTCTCCTGCATTGCTGCCAATTTCCCTCCTGTGGTGAACAGGACTCCTGGCACCCATTTGTTCTCCTTGTCTCTCGCCCTGACCCAGGCTCCCTGTGTCTCTGGCCCTTGTTCTCACAGTCAGGCACATGTATGGCCCTGGACGATGTGAATCGGCGATGCCAGTGCCAGGAGCCATCAGAAACAGAAGTTGGTTTCAAACTATCAACGTGCATGTCGGACCCCAGAGAACAAGGGTGTGTGGAGAGGGAACATGGAGCAGAAGACGAAAGGAAAAGGAGGTGGTTTGCCCACAGGGAGGTGAGAGCAGCTCTGCACCCCACCCTTGTCCATGGCTGAGGCTGCCTCACAAAGATAACCAGTGGTGTCACCCCATCCAGCCCCCAACCCCCACCTCACCTTGGCGGCCACAGCTTCAATGTTGGCGGGAACAATGCATTCAAAAGTGTTGGGGTTCTTCTCTCGGGAGTAGATGATGGTCTCCATCTTCTGCTTCCTGAGGAACTCGTCTCTGGTGACAACATCTGCAGACAGAGGGCCAGTCCTGAGGGCAGCACAAACCTCCCCTTTCTGGGCTGAACAGAACTCCATGTTGATTCCCTTATGGCCACATTTAAATGAATCCTAGCTCCTCTACTAGACTGTGAGGCTTCTCAATGGCAGGGTCAAGGTCACACCTCTTTACACTTCCCACAGCAGCCCACAGAAGAGCTGGTTGGTAAATTCTCAGCATTAAGTTTCACTGGACAAAGTAGCTCAGGCACTGAGGTGCAATACTGGTGAGTTGTCTATCATGAAGCATAGACAACTGTCCACCTACCCACCCGCCCATCAACCAACCAACCATCCACCCATGCAACCATTCATCCATCCATCCATGCAACCATCCATCCATCCACCCATGCAATTATCCATCCATCCATCCACCCACCCATCCAACCAACCATCCATCCAGCCATCCATCAACCCACCTGCCCACCTACCCATCATCCATCTAACCATCCATCCATCCATCCATTAATCCACCCATCCATCTACCTATCTATCCACCCATCCACCCAACCATCCACTCACCCATCCATCCATTCATCTACTCATCCACCCATGCCACCATCCATCCATCCATCCATCCATCCATCCATCCATCCATCCATCCATCACCTAACCACCTATCCATTCATCTACTCATCCATCCACCCACCCACCCAGTCAACCATTCATCCATCCACCCATGCAACCATCCATCCATCCAACCAACCATCCATCCATCCAACCATCCATACATTCATCCCTCCATCCATCCATCTACCCACCCATCCATCCACTCATCCAACCATTCATCCATCCACCCATCCATCTACCTATCCATCCATACATTCATCCCTCCATCCATCCATCTATCTACCCACCCATCCATCCACTCATCCAACCATTCACCCATCCATCTACCTATCCATCTATCCACCCATCCACTCACCCATCCATCCATTCATCTACCCATCCACCCATGCAACCATCCATCCATCCAATTACCTATCCACCCATTCATCTACTCATACATCCATCCATCCACCCATCTAACCAACCAACCAAGCATCCACCCATCCACCCATTCATCCAACCACCCACTCACTCACCCATCCAACCATCCATCCATCCCTCCCTCCACCCATCCACCCACCCATCCATCCACCCACCCATTCATCTACCCATCCACCAATACACCCATTCAT
Organism: Zalophus californianus; assembly: GCF_009762305.2. Classification (NCBI taxonomy): domain Eukaryota; kingdom Metazoa; phylum Chordata; class Mammalia; order Carnivora; family Otariidae; genus Zalophus; species Zalophus californianus. Next base: position 111,860,642 of record NC_045604.1, on the reverse strand, counting down.
CTGCCTATCTACTCATCCACCTACCCATTCATTCATCCATCTACCCAAGATCCCACCATTCCAATAAGTTTTTATTAAAATTTAACATTTACTGGAAATCTACTAAGGATCAGTCATTAGAATAAAAATATGATAAAAACATAGCTGTCGTTGTACTTGAGAACCTATGATGTAGCTGAGAAGAAGAAGGTAATATACAGTAAACTATGAAACCATTTAGTAGGTGCAGTGCTGGGCTATTTATTGTGGCAGCAAAGTGAGGAGATGTGGAGGGAACAGGGGAACAGGCAAGCTTCCTGGAGGAGGAGGTAGGTACCGGAGGCCCCATTCACTCGCTGGGTGACCCTGAACACATTTTTAATCTCTTGACCTCAGGTTTTCCATTTATGAAAGGAGGAGGGTGGAGTCAGTCCAGGACTGGAATTCCCTGCTTAGGCCCAGGCTGGCTGGGGGAGCCCACACTAGCCCCCAGGTTTGGCATGTACACTACATTGTGCACTGGAAGTGAGTGGGAAAGGATCTGGGGGACAGCCAGGAGGGGAGGAGCTGCGGGTGGTTTCGGGGGAGGGAGGCAGCCTAGAACGCCCACCCTACAGTGTCTACAGCTCCCTGGCTGTGAATGAACCAAGGGGAAGACAGAGTATGTTTGCAGAGTTTAGAGTGGCTAAGTGGGATTTCTAAATCAGGCTTTCTACCTAACCTCATATCACCAGGGAGCCAACTGAAAAATGCTTGGAGCCTCAGGCAGGAGCGAGGTCCTCTGCCCAGAGCCTCCCTGCAGGGTGTGTGAGGCTCCCAGATAGTCGGGCAGAGGAAGAGCATGGGGGTGCACACCCTTGAAAGATTCCTGCACCTGAAGCTGGGCTTGGGAGGGCCATGGAGGCATGCAGACTCTGTTGAGATAGGAGGGGGGTGCCGCGGTGGCTGTGGGACCTGGCGCTCAGCAAGCTGTGGGACCCACGTCTGCGCCCTTCCTGATCCGCGTGGGGGGCTGAGAACCTGGAACCCATGCTGAGCTTGGCCCCAGGGTAGCCTCTGGCCATCCATGAGCCTCTAACTTCTAGGAGAAGTGGCCGTTATTATCCTGGTTTTGAAGGTGAAGAAACAGAGAGGTTGATAACTTGCTCCAAATAAACAGCTGGGGAAGGGTGGGCAGGGGCAGAACCTAACCTGGAGACCACTCGCCTCAAAGAACATGATCTTTCCCACCAACCACACTGTTTGCAGAGGCCCTCTTGGCCAGGGGCTGAAGAGGGTCTAAAGCATGGAAGGAGGGACACTGGGGGTGCGGCCTTTCACTTCCCACTGAGCCGGGCATCCCGGGAGACCTCGGGTGCATCGGCGTCAGCATGCAGGAGAAGGCTGCGCGCGGAGCTGCCTCCCAGGAATCAGCAGGTGGGTCTGCTCCTGCTCGGGTGCCATCCCATCGTAACGTTAGGGCTTACTGATAAACGCAGGCAGCGAAAGCAGGAGTGAATGCTCAGGAAGTCTGGATCCCGGCCAGGGACTGTTCGGAGTGCTCCCAGCCCTGGCCCCACAGGAGCACCTCTGGGAGAGCTTTGCATAAAGGATTCCTGACGGGTGGATACAGCTGCCCGGCTCGCGGGGACGCCACTCTGCCACAGTAGGAGCAAACGCATGGATGGATCTCAAAAATACGTGGGGCAAAAGGAGCCAGGTACAAGTGATTCTACACTGCACGGTTCCGTTTGTAGAAAAGTCTAGAAAATGCAAACCAATGTGTGATGGGAAGCAGATCAATAGTGCCAGGGGCAGGGGGTGGAGGGGAGCCCGAGGGGATGCAATGTTCTGTCTCCTGGTCGCGGCTGGGGTCACGGGGTACAGACACCTGCCCAAACTCATTCAGCTGCACACTTGAAATGGGGGCGTGTTGCTGTATGTAAATTGCACCTCAGAGGATGAACTCAAAACCTTGACACTTCCACGTCACGTCCACTAGGATGACTACTGTTAAGGCAAATGACCAGTGTTGGTGAGGTCGGGGAGAAACCGGGACCCTTGTGTGTGCTCGGGGGGAAGATGGAATGGTATAGCCGCTGTGCAGATGAGTGTGGCAGTTTAAAAATAAAATCACCACGTGAGCCAGCAATCTCACTGCTGGGTCTCTCCCCGAAAAAACCGGAAGCAGGGACTTGAAGAGGTGCTTGCTCGCCCACGTTCATGGCAGCATGGTTCCCGGCAGCCGAGAGGGGGAAGCACCCTGCGCGTCCATCGGTGGATGATGGACAGACACGAGGTGGCCCATCCACACCGCGGAACACCCCTCGGCCTTAACAAGGGAGGACATGCTGATACCTGCTACCACAGGGATGGGCCTTGAGAACATGATGCTGAGTGACAAGCCAGAGGCCAAGTGACAGACACTGGATGGCTCCCCTTATGTGAGGCCCACAGAGGAGTCAGATCCACAGAGACAGACAGTAAATGGTGGGCACCAGCGGCTGGGGGTGGGGAGTGAGTGTTTAATGGGGACAGAGTTTCAGTTTGGGAAGATGAAAAAGTTCTGGAGATACATGTACTTAATACCCCTGAACTGGACACTTAGATTAAGGTGACCTCCCCGCCTTCCCCCCGGCTGGGCATCTGACATTTGGTTGGTATGGGCAGCCCTGGACGTCCACGATTTAAATACAGACGATGCTGAAGATGATTCTAGTTTGCAGCAGGACTGGGGCTCAGCCCTCTGTGCAGGGTGTACGACCATGGTCCCCTTGCCACATCGAGGACATGGAGGCTTGCCCTCCATGATGGGTGGCTTGCCTCTTACCTAAGGGCCTGGAGTGGGCACCCCGAGTCACATCTCCTAACTGACCCTGTGCCCTTCGTCCCGGACCCTCGGTGTGAATGGTGAAGGGGAGGCCAGCGTTCCCTGTTCTGGGGCCACGGTGAACGCTGAGAGGGCTGCCATGGCGCGAGGGACCGTGACCCTCCCTCCCCGCGCGCACAGGGCCAGGAGGGAGCGTGGCCCTTCCGTCCGCTCTCCTGTCCCACTGGTGAGGTGCACTCACCTGGCTTGCACATGGTGAACTCCATCGCGCCCCCCGAGTTGAGCAGCTTCTGGACCAGCGCCTTGGCCAGCATGGTGGGTGTGAAGAGGACGGGCCGGCGGCGCTCACAGTGGAAGGCATGCACCAGGCTGTAGGGGATCAGGCTGAGGTTCTTGCTGAGCTCACTCTCGGGGTCCAGCTCTGGGAGGGGACAGGAAAGGGCCAGCGCTGAGACCCTGGCCTGCCCGCCAGGGTGCAGGGCACGGAGGACCTGGGAGCCTTGTTGACCCCATGGAGCCCGCAGGAACCAGGGTGTCCTTTGGCCATCCAGGAGTGTTTACAAGGTGCCCCACGGGCCGGGCCCGGTTCTGGGAGCTGGGGCAATGGCCCTGCCTCCTGGTGCTTGTTTTCAGGTGGTGGTGGCAGGAGGGCTGAGCTCTCCAGGAGGGGGCTGGAGCGGGATGGGCAAGGATGGGTTTTCTGAGGACAGTCAGGGACTGGGGCCAGGGCTCAGAGAAGCAGCCGGGCGAGGAGAGCTGGTGGAGCAAGGGCGGTCGGCGCAGGGGCGCAGGAGAGTGAGGGGCCGGCAGGAGTGGAGGAGGGGCAGGGGCGGGCAGGGCCGGCCAAGAGGGGCTTGGGGCTTATTTCAGAAGCTCTGGGAAGCCACCAGGGCCAGAGGCAGGGAGGGACGTGGCCTCCCTTCTGCCTTTTCAAGCCTCTCTGGCTGGTGTGTGGAAAGCAGAGCAATGCCGGCCCCCGGCAGCTCCAGGAACCGCTGCCCCACAGCCCAGCGGCTTGTCCTTTCCTTTGTCCCCTGACCTGGCCGTCGGACGGCCAGCCTGGAGAGGAGCCCAGGCCCTCTGGCCATCCGTGCCCGGGCCAGCCTGGCCCCGCGAGGACAGCCGGCAAGGCTGGCTCGCCATCAGCAGGGCCTTCCTCAGGGGCCTGTGCAGCCAGCGACCCCTGGCTGGCTTGATAAACGGCCAGAAGCATGCGGTGGGGACAGAAATCAATAAGTGAACACTTTGCAGCAAAGAGCTCCAATTAACACGGGCATCTGGGCTCCAAACAACTACAGCGACCGTTCGTTAGGGGTGAGCCTGGCGGGAGGCCCTCCCCCCGCCTCACCCCCCCCGCAGTGGGCTGTGCCGTCCAGCCAAGGCCAGATAGGTCCCCTGGCAGATCCTCCCAGGGTGCGACCCCTCTTTTGAGGGAGTGTGGGTGTCCCAGCCACCCTGGTGGGGCCCCACGGGACCTGCCCAGACCCCCGGCAGCCCTCAGGCCAGCAGGAGGTGGGAGGGGCCAGGCGGTCAGCGCCATACCTTCCTGCTTCTCAGTCAAGAGTTTGGTGGCATCCAGGGACGTCCGGGCCAGGCTCCCCAGCGGGCTCCCCGAGACAATACGGACTCGCTCGTTGCTATTCATTCTCTTGTACTTGTTCTCAGACCTGCTGACAAACTGGAGGACAGGGGCGGGGGGCGGCGGGCTTTGCTTCTAACCAGACTGAGCTGCCTCCAGCTGGGCACAGGCAGACCTCTGCTCAGACCGCAGCTCTGCCCCTGCGGGCCGGGGTCAGTCACTGTCCCAGAGGGTCCTTTAGCTGTTTCAGACATCATTAGCAGGTAAGTAAGCAAACAAAGGCCGATTCTCTCTCCTCCCTAACCAGGCTTGAAGCCTGCCGAGGGGTGGGGTGCAGGTGGGGTGCATGGGGAGTCCCTCCTGGGGAGCCGCGGTTGGAAGGTCCCTGTCTGGGAGCCCCTGTTGGCAGGACGGCTCCACCTCCCATGATGTTGCCCTCCACGACCCCTGCCTCAGTATCCCCAAGTGCTCTGGGGGTGCCTGCTACCTTGTACGATTCAGGATTGAGCCCTGGAGGTTAGAGAGGGATGCCCCAGTGGTGGACACAGAATCTAAATTCCCACCTACTCCCTGGGCTACTTTGATCTCTCCATACCCTCCTGCTGCAGGAAGAAAAATCCAGGGAGCTGAGATCTTGGTCGGGCCCTGTTATTCACTGGCCCTTGGGTGAGCCACCCAGAGACGCCCAAGGTTTATGACTCTTGCATGACACGTGGGCAGTGAGGTGAGCAGGACCATGTGGTCTCACGTGGTCCTGCCTTCAGGAGTAGCTCAGACTCACGAGGGCTCCTTCCACCTCCCTAAGTATTTTTCTGGTACCTGTCTGCATCCATCTGGTTTCAGGGTCACACCGGTAACCATTTCTCTGGGTTTTCTATGTTTCCACACCAGGATGGAGCACTGGAGTGACACACCAGCTCCTCTGGGGCCTGATTAGCACAGAATCAACACAGGAGTGTCCTCGCGGGACCACACCTTAGCTCTTGTCAGCCCGTGACAGAAGAAAGGGCTGCACAGAATGCTTTCTGCATTTATGTGAAATCCCTTCTGAAGATATCACCTACTGTGCTACTCAATGTCCTTGTAAAAGAATTCATGCAAAAAAAAAAAAAAATCCATTTCAGGGTTAAGTATAAGGGAAAAATTTTTCTGGTCCCAAAGAGCTAAAATGTTTCTGTGGTCAGATAAGATTTAAAGAATCTGTAGCATTTCCCTTCTTTTCCTTGGCTGCCAGGATGCTCAGAGATAAATTTCACACATGATCGGAGGGATGAAACTGACCTAGACACTTACGACGATTGTTTTCTTCTCCTGGTACACTGTTTTTTTATCTATTAATACTTGAATACCTAAGTTATTTAAGTTCTTTTAGCCTTAAGTTCCTCCAATCTTTTATGAAAGAGACGTTGCTTCCAACAGGTGCAGAGACTGTCTACCGACCTGTCACTGTGAGGATACACTGGGATGGGAAATGTGAGGCACTGCGAGCAGTTGCAAGTGGGGTACAAACACAAAGCACAGTTATCTTGATCAGGTCTTCTCGGCAGCGAGAGGGCAAGCCATAGCAAAACGTGATTGCGAAGAAAAGTCAGGAGGCGCTCTGGGGCGCTTTACCTGAAGGAGCTGGCCAAAAAGGAAACTTGCTCGAGAGAGGCGGGGACTGACTCGGGGGTCACTGGTGGAAAGCGGCTCTTCGGGCTGCAGGGTGTTCTGAAATCAGTTATCAGTCGGTCAGACGCACTGGGCTCGGCGGGACGTCAGAGCCCACGGAGGCCGCCGAGAACCAGGGATGCGTCCTCAAGCCCCCTCGGTGTGAAGGGTGAGAGGGCCAGTCGTGGAACCAAGGCATTCCAGAAGGGGAGCAAGCTTGGCGGGCAAGGGGCGACCCGAGGCTTGTCCTAGCAGAGACCAGAGACGCAGGGGAAGGGCTGCCTCCCGGCGAGGGGTTGGTCCCCGAGGTCCCTCCTCCTGGAGGGGCTGTGCCATCCCCGAGGAACCAAGTCCCCGTAATCCACTGGGGGACCTACCCGGAGCGCCCTCAGGGTGTGGTGGGTGGTGTCCACCTCCTCTCGGCTGCCCCTGTGCATCAGACGCTGCAGCTTGACCAGGAGGAGTTGCTGGGCTCTGGCGGAGACGGGAGGGGAGGGCAGAACCTCAGGGCCGGGCCTGCCCCTGCGCAGGGGGAGCTCTGGGACCCGGGGGCACCCCAGGGAGGACACGGCGCCCGGGCAGCTCGGCCTGAGTCCCATGGCCAGTGCTGACTGAGGCTAAGCCACTCCTCCGAGCCTTGGGACGTGGGGTCTGCCGATGCTGACCTCACAGCGCTGGCCTGAGCGATCGCCGGAGTCCACAGGTGCTTTACAGACACCTGCCGCGTCTAACCGATGAGCTACCGCTGTATAATTACGTAAGGCTGTCAGGCAGGTGGCCTGTGGCAACGCCAGCCACGACTAGCAAAGGGCCATAAAACCGAGAGCCTGGCATTCCCCGGCGACGACCGAAGGAGGATTTCCCGGGCGTGAGTGAAGCAACAGTACTTAAGGGAGCAATATCCCCGGGCAGGCAGGGGAGGCTTCAGGAGGAGGAGGGAATGGGGGGGCCTCACTGGTCAGCAGGCAACGGCCCCCCTGTGAGCCCCTCTGCTGGGCGGCAGCCCCCTCACCACCACCCACCCCCCCGCCCCGCCTGGCACCGGCTCCGGCCTCACCGGCTGTAGCTGGGTATGGTGCCCGCGTCCAGGTCGTGGTCCGTGAAGGGGTCGACCCGTGCGCACAGCCACTCATGCCTGTCCTGGTACATGGTGTCGCGGACGTGCACAACGTCATCACACTTCAGGGACAGGGAGCAGGCGTCCAGCTGACTGGAGATGTTCAGGTTCAGCCGGATGTAGAAGGAGTCCCCCGAGGTGATCAGGCCCTCCTCCATGTCCTTCAGCAGCTTCCGGTACCCTGTGCAAAGAGGGAAGGTCAAGGAACTGCCAAGAACCTCCAGGCGCAAATTCCCTCCTCGCTGCCCGCAAAGATGCGCCCATATGGCACGTTCCTCTTAGAGCTCGCGGGGACTCCCCGGTGTCCTGTGTGGGTTTCCCTCTTTGTCTTGGCTGCCCAGGAGCTCACAGCTAAGTTTTGTGCCAAGTTGCAACAAATCTAGGACCTCGGCTACGATCTTCACGCCCTCCACGCGTTCATTTACCCCTTCTCCTGTGTGCACATCTGAGCCGTTCCCAGGCTTTGGCTGTGACGGGTCACTCTGCTGTGGACAGTCTCATACGTGTCTCTGGTGGACATGTGCACTCGTTTTTCCTGGCTCTACTCACAGAAGTAGAATCACTAGGTCCTTGATTTTCTATCCACGTAGCTTTCTAGATACCGCCCAAAGGTTTTCCCAAGTGGTGGGACCACGGTGCGTGTTCTTTTAACCTTATTTAACGCCACCGTCCTCTAGAGTATGAGTTTTTACAAATCCCTTTGGAAGGAAACGGGGCATAAGTCGCGAATACAATAAATCCAGCAAACTGAATGTCTGTAACATAAATCCATACTAGAAAGCCCCAAATCAGCTCCGCACGCACAGAGTCACCTAACACGGTGGAAGCTACAAAAGTCCTAAGAGCCAGGCCCAGTGTGTCCGCGCCACACACACCGGGGGAGGCTTGAACCCACAGGGTTGTCTGATCAATGTTCCCAGAGAAGCAGGAGATTCCTGGTCGGGTCCTTCCCACTGCCCTGGTCAGGGTTAACCCCCATCACTCTCTGAACTCTCTGCCCCCTCAGAGAAAGGCCCTACAGACGGGACCCTGCTAGGCGGGGACCTTTCCTGCCCTGAATTCTGGATCACATGGCCACAACTCTGGGGACGCTGCCGGCCAGTGGGCAGGGCGCCGCCCACAGACTTTCTGCTGGGCTGGAAAGCCAGGTGGGAAGAGGGGAGGAGCCTGCCCGAGTCGGGAGGAGGGGGAGGGGGAGGAGGCTGCGCCCTGTGTGTGGGGACAGAGCATGGGGATCATCTTCTGCACTGACTGGCACTGCCGGGAAGGAGTGCAGGCTAGCAGAGCAGCAGTGGGGAGAGGTTAGAGAGAAAGTGGCTATTTATGCTCTGTTGAAACATTCATGAGCCCTAGTGGTTAAAAATAAGATCCAGCTGCAGACATAATCATGCAGGAAAAAACCACCCGGAGGTGAGAATGGGGGCTTAGACTTTGGGAACTGGAAGACAGAGCCTGGTGCTCACTGCCCAGACAGAGGAGCTGTGACCCCAGCCCTGTCCAAGCCTCCACCCCCACATGGGCCGTCCTGCTGGTCGTGGCCGAGTGCGGGTGAGTGTGGCTTTACCTTCCTGGTTGACCTTGTAGTGCAGTGTGATGGGGCCGCTGCATCTCTGGATGGTCCAGTGCACCTCCTCCTTTGTGCACGTGTCCAACGGGACGCTCTGCCGCTCGCCTTTGATGCAGCCTTCCAGCTAGATATCAGAGACACGCTGTTCTTCGCGGCTCCACGGGCGGGCAGGGCTGCAGGGGTGGGGCCGCCCCGCGCGGGAACAAAAACACCTCTCCCCAGACAGCGACCAACTCAATGTCGCCGAGAGCCAAGGAAGCATCCCACTTAAACTCATTTGCCTCCCCGTGCGATGGCGTGCGTGCACCGGTGTGTGCGCCACCTCCCCTGGCCGCCCCCGGCCCCTCACCAGCAGCAGCTGGTGGCCCTCGCGGAGGCCGGCCTTCTCGGCCAGGGAGCCCGGCTTGACCGTGTGGACGAAGCTCCCTCGCGCGTTACCCCCGAGCAGGGTGAGCTGTGAGATGAGGCTGTCGCCGTTCAGCGTGGTGTGCTGCACCAAGGGCCCGGGACCCCGCACGTGCCCCACGGACGTGACAGATGGCCGGAAGGGCCTGGGTCAGGGAAGGAAACAGTGGTTAGGCAGCTGTGATTAGGACACGCCACGGGGCAGGCCTCTGAGGGCAGGGTCGTCCCCTCTTCCCACCTGGCTTTCCAGCCCAGCAGAAAGTCTCAGGTGGGGCGGGGGCCGGTCGCACATCGAGGGTTGCCCCCTTGCCTCTCTGGGTGGCCCTGGACAAGCCCCTCCCTCTCCAGGCCCGGTCGGGGGCTGGGGGTCGGGGGCCGGGGGCCGGGGGGTGGGGGGTGCTCTCTGGCTCTGGGACACTATGGTTCCTGGACTCTGATTCTAGAATCCGGGGGAGGTGGATGGTTTTGGGGCAATCTTGGGGGTGACTGGCCTTTACCCTGCCATTCCCACCCCCAGCACTGGCTCCCCCTTCCCGCGACCACTGTACCTTTCTAGAGAGAACTTCCTAAACATGAGGTTGACTTGCTCCAGGTCGTAGGCGTCCAGGCCCTCGGACTGGTGGGAGGAGGAGGAGGAGTGGACGGACGGGGGTCCGAAGGAGCAGCGATCGTGACTGTCATCTGCAAAGGGGCCGGCGCACATGAGGACCCGCAGAGCAGGGAGGACGACCCCTACTCCTCCCTGCCTGCCTCCCAGGAAATTCTCCCGCTGGGCCCCGGGCCAGGAGGCCTGCAGCCGGTGCTGCGCTGAATGAATCTTCTTCCGGAGAGCCATGCCCCTGCCTCTGAGAACCTTCTTATGGGAAGCCTCACCAGCTACCTGCTTTTTAAGACTCACGTTTCTGTACCTGGGAAAGGGGTCTGCACCAGCTCACACCCACTCTGCTTTTGAATTGGGGTCCGTATTTTCATCTCGGGACCACCTTAGGTCTTACCATCTGCCACTTCTAGGCCTGCGGGCTGGGGCAGGGCACGAAGGGCAGAGCCTACCCCGAGGGCAGAAGCCCCCTCTTCCCAACTCAGCGGGACCCCGAGGACTTGGGGGGGGAAGACCCCCACTCCCCACTGCCCAGGCGCTGGGATGGAGGAGGTGCAAACCCGGCTCTGGGCTGATAACAAGGCTTCTCTGCAACGGGAATTTGTCCTGACGCTGCAGAATGCCTTGGATGGCTGCCCAGAATTCTCTTTTGAGCTCTCCCCTTTCCAAAACTCCTTTAATTCTTCTCATGACCCAGCCTCTATTAGGTGCTAACCTCTCTTTAACACTTGAAAGCTCCTGATAGTCCCCAATTAGGGAGAGCTGCTAATCCTTCATCGTATCTGCCGGCAGCCTGAGCCGCTGAGGGTGCAGGCAGGGTCGGGGAAGCCTGGGAATGAGACGGCTGGCAGGCCCCACCTGCGGGAGTCTGGGCCAGCCCCCGTGCTTCCAGCTGAGGAGGAGCAGGGGCCACCGGAGGCACGGGGTCATCTCCCGGAGGCCTCTGAAGGAGGCCCTTCCCGGCCCTCTGTCTTCTGCCCACCTAGGCAGGGGCTCGGGGTTGGTACATCACAGCTATACCACCTGGGTGTCGGCCAGTGCAAGGACCCGGGGCCCTGAGTCTTTGTGTCCTGGGCCCCAGGCGTGGTGAGGTGTGGGGGCTCCATGTGCGCTGGGCTGAACCGGAACCCCCCCCCGATTGTAAGGGGCCGCGGCTCCCCTCATTCCCGGCTCTCTGCACAGCTCGTTCTGGGCCCAGGGAGCATCCCCTCCGTCACACTGGCTCTGCCGTGGGGCTGGTGTAGGACGGCTGCCTACCCTCGGTCTCCCCAGGGCTCATCTGCCCCACACCTCCAGTCTCGGGGGGGGACGGACTCTTTCTGCCCTCTCGACATCCACACCGCACACGTTTCCTGAGGACCTGAGGCGCAGGGCTCTGCCCCGAGCTGGAGGGTCAGGGGCGTGGGTGACGTGGTCATGCTCCTGCCGGACGGCAGGTGACCACCACACCGGTATGCCTCTGGGAACCACGGGGTACCTACCGTCAAAGTCCAAGACATCGAACCCGCCACTGTCATTGTCTTCCTCGACTGTGCTGCAAGACACAAGGGGGGGGTGGGGATGGGGGAGTGTCTGTGAGTGTGGGAGCTCTCCAGGCCGTGTGCAGTGGCTGACGGTGGGGGAAGATTCTGGAACATTCCGGCTTTCCGAGAGGCCTTGCCTTGCAGAGGGCAGCATGGGCTGGGGGGAAGGTGGATGGAGGGCTGGACAAGGCTGGGTGCTCCGCTGGAGGACAGGGTGTCCCAGGTGGCCGGTGTGAGGAGGCTCACAAAGGGCTGGTCAGCAGCGTCCCCGACAGCGCCACCGGCTACTTCCCACTCACTCGCTTCCTGACACAGGGGACTGAGCATCCACTTGAGCTCAGGCTGCCTCGTGGGATGGGCCTACACAGCTGAGCATGCCCTTCACACAGGACGGGATGTGCTCCCCAAGTTCCAAGTTCCCCATGAGGGGTTCTTGCTGTAGAGCAACGAGGCCCACAGCAGGCCGTGGGCAGGTCGGAGATGTGGATCCCACCCTGCAGGCCACTAGGTGCCACCAGCCCTTCTGGAAGCTCCCAAGGGATCCCTTATGCCGAGGGTGAGATGCCTGACGTCCAGCTGAATTCAGTAGCATCTGAATGCCCAGGGAATTCCTCCACTGTGGTTTTCCCAGTTGGGGATGCGGACGGTTTCCCAGAGATGAGGACGGGGGAGGGGAAGCAGGAATGGGGAGGCTCTTCCTGGGGTCTACCACTCTTGGGCAGAAAAAAACTGATTTCCGGGCAGCGGGGGGCAAACCGACGGAGGCGTCGACATTTAGTAGCTAGCCACACGCCTTCTCTGAGCCTCGGCCTCATCGGTAAAGTGGGCAGCATGCTGCCTACCTTTCAAGGCTGGCGCAAGGCTGAGTGAGCAGTTGCGGAGGGGCCCGGGGGGCACCCTCCTGCCTCCTCTGGCCACCCACCTGCGGTGAGGCGCGTCTTCCTTGTAGCGCCTGAGGATAGAGTCGTTTCCGGGGGGCTCGGCCGTGATGGACATGATGCTGGAGCGGCTTCGGTGGGGTTGCTTTGAAACACAGACGGATGACACAGATGCACTATGGGGAGCCGGGTATTTACACGCCCGTGCCTCCGCGGGCATAACTATTACAGACAAGGGGGCTAAATTCAACGCCGATGCGTCCCCGTCCCCGAGGCGGCCAGGGAAAGCTGGTTCTCAGCAGCCACCTTGGCCAGAGAAGGCTTGCGCTCGGCCTGGGGCAGCTTAGGGCAGCCGCTGAGCACTGAGCTTGGCGCACATCTGCTTGCACATCTGCTTGCCTTGGGCGGGGGCAGGGAAGATGCAGGCAGGAGTCCGCGGAGGCTGGGGGAGATGGGGGGGCAGGGTGGTGCCTTGTACCCTGCACAGGCTGAGCTCCATGGCCCCCCGGCTGCGCCGGCCTTGGGCACCTACTCTGGATGAGAGGAAGACCCGGGGGGCCTGGTGGTGGTGGCCGTTGTGACAAATGTCCCGCAGGCCACAAGGCTGCTGGAGGACGACCCTTTGAAAGAAGGCCTGCTGGCTCCTGGCAAGGGCTGCCTTAAATAAGAGCCTCGGATTTCGCCCCCCAGAGCTGCAAGCAGACAGGAGCTGTTCCTTATCAAATCCCTGCAGCCCCCAGGGCCTGATTTTGGAAGCAGGGCCTGATTTTGGAAGCCGCGCTGACAAGCTTCCCAGGGCTTCGCCTCTGGGGTTAGAATCTCTAATCCCATGCCTTCTGCTGTCTGCCTGAGGGGAGGGACGCTGGATCCAGGGGCTGGGGCCCCGCAGGGGAGGGGGCGGGTGGGGGGGCGGGCTGGGGAAGGGAGGCGCAGGGCCTGAAGTCGCTGTAGAATTTTCAGCGGCTGCCTGTGTGGTTCCCTATAGCTCCTCAGAGGCCCATCTCTTCCCTCCCACCGAGTGTTAAATTGGGAAAGAAGGCCGCGAGAAGGTGTAAATATGCGGTGAGCCAGTGGAAACATCTTTAAATAAACATAAGGAGGGTCTGGGCTGCAAGCCCCCCGGAGTGATGCTGCTCACAGGCCTGCGCGGAGTGCAAAGCAAGGGGGCAGGCCTGCAGAGGCAGATGGAGGGGCGGGGGCTGCTGGTGGGTTCTGAGCCAGAAGGGGGCGTGCTGGGGACCCCGCTTACCATCTTGGAGAAGGAGTTGGTGATGGGCAGGGATCTGGAGGAGCTGGGGCTGGCGTCCGTGCCTTCTTCTTCATGGCCTCGCCCTGTCCTCGCGGAGACAGGAAGCAGAGGGGAAAGGCAGGCAAGAGGGCACTGAGAGCCCCCGCGGGCACCGAGCGCCCGGGGGCTGTCCTGCCTGGGTGGCCTCCTCCCTCCTCCCGTCCCCCCAGCCGTGGGCTCGCAGGAGGGAGTGTGGTCTTGCACACCAGCGCGTCCTGCCGTGGCCAGGCCCAGGGCAACCTCAGGAGAGGCGGGGCGATGTCCTGTGTCTCTGAGGACTCAGGCGGGGGCCCCACCTGGCGCTCTGTGGGACAGCAGGGATGGGCGCGTGCGTCTTGTAGAGCGGAGACGTCCCCGCCCAGGGACCCCATCCCACCGTCTCCACTGGACAGGCCGACTGGAGACAGGGGCCGGTTGGGGCAGAGTCTGTCGCCTCCTCAGTAAGCCCCATCCCAGGGGCCCCTCCGGCTCCTTCGGGGGCTGTCTCTGGGGTTTTGTGCACACTTCTCAGCCCTTGCCTTGCTGTGCAGGAGAGCCGGCTCTCCCACCTGTCCACTGCCCCCCATAGCTTGTGCGTGAACAGTCCGACACCTGCACACATCACCCTAGCCAGTGGCAAAGGCTTGTGGAGGGTCCAGAAGCTCTGTCATCCTGCTCTCCCCCCGTCCCTCTTCTTGGGGCAAACACTTCTCCCACAGGCCTCAGGCCCTTTACACCTCCCTTCTGATAAAGAAAGTTCTAGAGGTACTTGATCTGGCAATGAGAGGGGTGGATGGACCCCCACCTCCGGGCTCCTCCAGGTCTTGCTCTGGACTCCTCCTTCCCCTGCCCCCCACAGACCGGGGAGGGGTGCACATCCTCAGCACGGAGCTCCTGCCCTGTGACCTGGAGCCTCGCTCCCAGCATTCCCCTGCTCTGAGCTCTGAAACGGCAGCACGCCAGGCTCCTCCACCCTGCCCCTGCGCCCTGTTCTGTCCTGAACGGCCTTCCAGAGACTGTGTCTTCTTGACGGATCTTTCTCCAACCCTCCTCCATCCACTCTTCCTTGGTGTCCACAGCCACCTTCTCCGTCCTCACTCTGACACAGGGCTCCAGAGCGTCCGTGTGGGCCTAGGGGCACCTGGCACACAGTAGGTGCTTGATTTCCTCACTAGCCAACTGTCCCCTGAGAGTCACAGTGAGAACTAGTGACGGGTTCTGAAGACGCCGTGTCTTGCAGAACCAGGGGCTCACAGCTGGACCCAGACCATCCGGCCGAAAGCCTGGAAGGACGGTCGAGCCCGCCTCCTGCTGACAAGCCGTGAGCAGAAGCGCCAAGTCCGGCTGTGGTATATCCGGGGCCCAGGGCCGACCTCAGTGTGTGTGCGAGCTGCGCGCGTGTGCGCGTGTGTGTGTGCCCCAGACGGCACGTTTCTACTTCGTAGCTCCTGCCCTGTCCCCTGACAAGGAGTGTTAACTACCATCAGACGCGCCTCCACCCGGGGCCCCCAGGCCTGTCCCAGGTTGAACGCACGGGACTGATCATCACAATGGGAAAAAAAGGGCCGGGAGAGAGGCAGACGGACAGACAGACAGGAGCGGGGTCTGGGCGTGCACCAACCTTGGAAATCTGAGGTTCGCTTCAGGCTGATGGGGGATTTGGCTCTCTGCAGCTGCAAGACAGAGGGGAAAGCAACGGTCTGACATCAGACAAGGCCCGAGACTCGTGGCAGCGGAGGCAGGGAATAAACGGAGGAAGCCCGTGTGGCCCCAGGAGCCCCGACGGCGTGTGATGCCCGCACCCCGGGCTGCATGGCATCGGCTGGCACGGTGCCCCCCCACCCCCCTGTCCCGGGAGGTGGCACCACGTGGTTCAGCTGGTACCAGAGCCGAGAGCGGCGGCCGGGGAAGGCACGCGTGCGGGCGTGAGGCCCAGCACAACCGGGTACACGACACAGGGGAATTTTCTGGAAAGCACAAGGTGCTGGTGCTTCCTGGGGGGCCCACCCTGCGCTGCCCGGCCCCCCTCACGCGAGATGATCTCCCGCACTCATTCCTCCTGAAGAGGGAGCCACGGACGGCCCTGGACACTGAGCGGAGTGGACAGGTTTGCCGCTCTAACTCCAGCCCCCCGCCCCCCGCAGGCCTCCCCCAAGCCATTAACGTCAATGAACACGGGATAGACGCTCAATACCTATGTGCTGAATAAACGAATGAATTTCAAAACGCTTACTTCATTTTCTCTCTAACTTGGGCTATGCGGAGGGAGGATGTGTGGAAGCAAACGGGGAGAAAGCTGGGGCTGGCAGGATTCCCATCGGTGAGGCCGGCAAGGCCGAGTCCCGTCCAGCAGTGGCCCCACGGCTGCCCGTCCGCACCAGTACCTGGATGCCCTTCAGGTTCATCCTGCGCTTGGGCGGGTGGTAGGGCAGGAAGTATCTGCTGTCTTCTGGGGACTCCTCCGATGTAGACGAGTCGTCAGCTTCCTGCCCGTTGGTCCTGGGGCTGGCATCCCCAAAATTCTGAGAGATGGCCACCGGCAGGTTCCTGGGCAGACTCTGGGGCAGAGAGAGGCCAGCGCCAGTGATGCGGCGGGACGAGCGGCCCCTGTCGGCGGGCGGCCCTCCCTGGGGCCCCAGCTTCGAACTCAGGACGGCCCGCGCATCTCCCGGGTCCCCGCGTCGCCCCCTCCCCCCCCCCCCGCCCCGGCCACGAGGCCCAGGCTCGTCGTTCTGGCCCCACTCGCTTCTCGTCACCAGCCTCCGGTCCCCGTCTCCCCCGGCTTTGTGGTATTCGCGGCAGTAAAGCGATGGCCCCTGGGGTCTGACGGGCTGCCTTCACGTCCCGAGGGGCAGCCCTGGGCCTGAGCTGCAAACACAGAACCTAACAGAGCAGCTCGGGCCTCGTACTGGTGCTTTCTAGCCACTGCCTGGGGCCCAGCTGCAGGGGCAGCTGGTAACTTCCAGTTGCCCAACCACACAACCTTCCTGCCGCTGCCCTCCAACGCAAACTCTCGGCCTTACTTCCCTGCACAAAACGCGTCGAGGTCCCAGAAAAACAACGAAGGGCCTCAGCCCACAAGCCGACTCTGTTATCTGCTGCCACGCCTCCCGGTGCATCACCTGCCCGTCCTGTCACCCGCCAGTCCTGTCACCTGCCCGCCTGTCACCTGCCCGTCCCTGCCTCCCCCCTGACGGACGGCGGAACCGCCCAGAACTGCTTGTGATTCACAACACTGTATCGAAACAACACCTTCCTGGACTGACCCCTGGCGCTAGATTTGGGTCCGCTGAGGGTCTCGCCCCAGGTTCCCCAGGCCACTGGCCAGGGGTACCCCCAGCTGCTAGGGTCCGGGCTCCTTCCTTGGTGCATGAGGACCGTAATGGTCTGTTCGACGGCAGCGTCCACTCAACCCTGAGTCCCCGGGGCCCTGCGGTGACATGAACTCCGAGCGTCGTACCGTCCGTAAAGGACAGTGTCCTCATAGGCACCAGGGACTTCAGTGGGCGTGGGGCGTCTGACGCCCAGTGACCGTCCACATGGTGGTGGCAACGGGAGGCTAGCAGGCAGCTGCGGTCAACTGAGAAGGAGCTGAGGCTACCCGGTGAAGTCACTTGTCTAGCAAGTGGCCATGACAGGGTTTTACCCTGCATTTTCCAAGTTCAAAATTCACAGTGTGTACTGAGTGGTGTGCCACGCAGGAGGGTCAAGGACAGGGGTTATTCTGGGAGGGGCCGCGGCGTGGGGAGGCACCTGGCTGCAGGCGCCCGGGGCCACGTCCAGCCCGGCCCGGCCCGGCCCGGCCCGCCCCACCTGGTCCAGGCCGCTGCTGTCCTTGGAGAGGCGCCGGAGCTTGCTCTCCAGGTTGACGATGCAGGCTTCCCGCCGGACCATCTCAATCCTCATTTCGTCATTTTTCTCCTCCAGCTCTCGGATCTGCTTCCTGTACTTGTCCTTTTCGATTAAGCACTGTGAGTACTGGGTCTGCGCTTCGTCCCGGGAATGGAAGGCCTACCGGGGGTGAGAGGGGGGAGCGGGAAGGGCAGGGCCACTTTGGTTCTTCACCCCGACCCAACCAAATCAGACCCGGGACGCGCTCTTCGTCTGGACACCTGCTTCCCAGCCCCGGGGCTCTTTTCTTAACCCCAACTCTTGGGCGTTTAAGTCGCTCCCTTCCCCGACAGTCCGCATCACAGTTGCCATGTGTCCTGCCCTGGCTGGAGCCGGGCACTGTGCTGAGAGCCCCGGGGCAGTATCTCTCGGAGCCCGCACCCCGCCCCTAGCAGGTGGTGTTGTCTTATTACTCCCATATCACAGACGAGGACACGGAGGCGTCCACGGGGCGGAGCCGGCTGCAGCCACACACCTGATGAGTGACCGAGCCTGAACGTGGCTGTCTGACTCTGGGGACCGCGCGCCGTCGTGGGGCCTGCTGGAGCCCGGCTCAGGCCCCCACGGTATGCGGGTGCCTGCCGTACCTGGTCCCGCTCGCGCTCCACCTCCTCCAGCTGCAGCATGACCGTGTTCATGCGGTGTTTGTACATCTCACAGTCCTTGCCCAGCGTCGAGCACTTGAGCTCCAGGTCCTCCTTCTCCTCCAGGTACTGCAAGCAACGGGGAGAGATCAGGGCCCGGGGCCAGCGATTTCCCAGCCGAGCGTCCCTGCTGGCCTGTCCCTCCCCGAGGGTCAGCTCTCTGGAGAGCAGGGCCGCAGCTGTAGGACAGTCAGCCAGCTGAGATTTGCTTCATACCTACTGTGTGCAAGGGAATGTGGAGGGGGGACAGCACGCTGTGTGCCCTCACATGGGCTGTGGTCAGGAGGGGGAAGGCAGGTGCTGGGGTGGTACAGTAATTCACAAATCACAGCGAGGGGCTCATGCTGGCACCGAAACCTAGTCCCCAGAAGAGAGTGGGGGCTGGGGAGCTCTTGCAAATGCACGTTGGTGTACTGGCCAGGAGTGGGGGGCGCAGGATGCTGCTGTGGGGCGCTCCCACCTTGTCCCGCAGCTCCTCTGCCTGGCGGACCTCCTCCTGCAGGTTGTAGATCTTGTTGACAAGCTCCTGCCGGTCCTCCAGAGCCTCCTTGCGGTCATGCTCCAGGATGTCCAGGATGGCCTTGTCCGAGTCCGGCAGGCTGCGCTTTCCGGCCTGGGCGGGTGGGTGGGAAGGTTTGACCATGCTGGGGGCGGGGCGGGGAGCCAGGGGCACCCGGGAGGCCGGCGGGGGGACAACAGAGCCAGCGACAGACGCTGGGAGAGCAGGTTTTGTGCTAGGGAAGCAGAGAAAGAGTCCCTGCCTCTTGGGGTCCTTAAGCAGCTTATTATTTAAGAATTTTATCACCTGGAAAGAAGCATAAAACCTGCTTCTGCCCAGGAACATCCCAATGCCTATTGTTCTGCTCTAGCTCTTATCAGAGCCGAGAAAACCAGTTCCTGCTTCTCCAAACACTTCATAGGTGCCAACAAAGAGAGGACTGCTCTGCCGCCCAGATGCATCCCCTGAAATATCAATTAACCTGCTTCGATTAACCGGGATTCATTCTCTGCTCCAAATCCGCACCTTAAACACCAGGCAGCCAATCCTGGGGGAATAATTCTATAATTCTGGAGGAAGGGGAGGGGAAGCCTTCTTTCTTTCCCTGTAGATGTGTTTGGGGGATGTTACTTCTCAGCTACTTCCTCCTTCATACCCGAAAATGAGTCTGTGATGAGAAATGTGGGGAGGCACTAGACGTTTTAACAAATCACGCAGAGCTGAGAGGTGCACTTCTTGGGATCTTTAAGGGGAAGTTGGTCTCCCGGCCATCCCTGTCTCACAGAGCCCGGGGCAGGGGCTCCGTGAGATCACAAGTGTCATCTCACATGACGTCGCGTCTCTGACGAGCGGGTAGTGTGGCGGCCCCCACCTTACCGAGCGCGGACACGAAGGACACCCAGGGATGACGTGGATTGCCGGGGGCCCCGCGGTCAGCAAGGGGGATGCACTCCCAGGCCAGGGTCTGCCCCTTCCATCCACTGCCCTGCCCCAGCCCGCACCTGGATGATGGACTGCAGCTCCTGGATTTTGGTCTTTAGCATCTCATTCTCCCGCTCCAGCTCCAGGACTTGCTCCCTCTTGGGCCGATTCTCAATATCATTCTTGAGCTTCAGAGACTGGTTCCTCTCCAGCTTGCACTCCTCCTCCATTTTATTCAGCCGATGCTTTAGTTGGTCAATCTGAAACGCCCAAGGGTGCATTTGGCAGGCAACACTTGGGAGAGGCAATGCTCCCCCAGATGCCCAGCGGACTTGCCGCGTAACCTGTGTGATGCCCACCCCCCTTCTTCCGGTGAGCTCAAAGAAACCTTATGTCATAAAACAAAGTGCCACCTTGTTGATGAAGAGCTCCTGATTTGTTAATTTAGGAACATTCTGAAAGGGGCTATCTGTCCCTTAGAGAACTTGGGGGACTCCCCTCACGAACCCATGTTATCACAGGGAGTGAGGCGGCCACGGGCTCTGGGTTCTGGGCCCCGCGCCCTGACTTTATCCCAGAGCTACCGGCACAGGTTTGTCCTTGGTGGGTTTCCCACAAAATTCTATTCAGACAAACGGCACTACTGTGAAAAGGACAGTGTGAGGCCTTCTGGGTTCACGGCATCTCTGGCCTAAAGGACCCACGCTCAGGGCTGGAAGAGTGGCTTCCTGGAGGAGGCGGTTACCACATCTGGAAATGTGACAAGTGGAGATCTGCGGAGCTCTGCCCTGGCAAGGTGAGTGTCAGGAAGGGGGCCCAAGAGAAGACTTTGTAGCCCTTTGTGACTGCCTGCTTCTCCAAACTGATCGACCTTACAGAACACGCACATCAAGCGTGTCTTCAACAGCTGCAGGAAAGGGAGGCACCAAAGGGGCGAGCGCCCTTTTACAAATCTAGGTTTACGGGGAGAATACTGCAAGGTACCTGGCAGGCAGAGGGTGGTGACTTTAGCAAGGAAAGCACTGAGCCCCCGTGGAAGGGGAGGAAGGAAGAGGTATACAGGGAAGCAGCCTGGGGCTCAGAAATGACCTAGGGACTCAGCTGGCCAGATGTTCTTTCAAGTTCTAGACATGCGTCCCACTATTCCGATATCACCAGGGAAATATAACGTAGGACAAAGTCCTAGGAGAGAAATTTCTAAGTCGCTGTCACAGGCTAACATCTCCAAATCCCAGCTACAGCAGCATAGAAACCTCTCCTCCTGGTCATGCCAAAAAAAAAAAAAAATCCTCTTCGGCATCTTAGAAGGTCAGCCCAGGTGCCCGGTCCTGGGTCCAGATCCCCTGTCCCATCCAAGGGGGCACGGAGTGCCGGCACTGTGGGGTGCTTACTGGGTCAGCCACTTTGCCAAAGACATGGGCTGTGGCTCAGCAACCCTGGGGTACAGGAATGATTTTACACGATTGCCATGTATAAGTGAGGAAAACAGGCCAAAAGCCAAGTAAGCAGTAAAGCCAGAAGCCCGAGTCAGATTCGAACTCAAATGTACAGGCTTTAAAACCCGTGCTCTTGATGGAAACCCTCTACTGCCCACCATGCCACTGACTCAAGTCACCTGAATTCCAGTGGATTGTTTACTGATCTGTCTGCTCCACCTAAATTGTAAGTGATCTGAGCAGAAATCAGGTTATTTATCCCCATGTCCCCCACCGTGCTTAGCACTGTGCCTTACACATGCCAGGTGCTTAATAAATATTCCGAGTCTATTTTCCACCCAGCAGCCAGAGTAATCCTTCTAGATATAAATCAGTTGTCACTCTCCAGCTCTCAATCCTTCAGTGGCTTCCCACCACAACTGGAATAAATTCCAGAATTCTTACCCTGCCCTTATGATCTGGACCTTGGCCATCTCCCTGTGCCACGTGCTCAGTTGGCTCCAGCCCCACTGGCTCTCTGGATGGTCAGAAACACCAAGCATGCCCCCTACTTGGGCCCTTCATTTGCTCTTTGCTCTTCCCCTGAGCCTTGCATGGCTGGCTCCCTCCCTGTCTTCCCTGTGTCCCCTTCTCAGACACCCTTCCTGACCATCCTGTTTAAAAATCGCTTCCCGGGCGCCTGGGTGGCTCAGTTGGTTAAGCGACTGCCTTCGGCTCGGGTCACGATCCTGGAGTCCCGGGATCGAGTCCCGCATCGGGCTCCCTGCTCGGCGGGGAGCCTGCTTCTCCCTCTGACCCTCTCCCCTCTCGTGCTCTCTATCTCTCATTCTCTCTCTCTAATACATAAATCTTAAAAAAAAAAGTCGCTTCCCTCACTCACTATCCTTATACTCTTTCCTTCCCTCTTCTTAATAGCACTTATTATTACCAGGTGTTTATGTATTTGTTTGCTGATTAGAATGTGAGCTCTGTGACAGCAGAGCTTTGCTCTTTAGTTATGCATCCCTGGAAAAGAGCCTGGTGCATGGTGGCCCTCAATAAATAAAAAGGATGGATGAGTTAAGCAAATTCACTTCCCCTTCTCCATTTTGGAGGTAAACTCATCAATGACATGAATCACTTGGCTGGCGGATCGTTCATTGATAAGTACACTGACTGTCCCACAGTGCCCTGCTGAGCTTTGTGGGATACAGCTGGGAAGGGCAGGGTCCCGGCCTCAAAAACCTCAGTCTCCACGGAGCAAGTGCTGGGTCCGTCTCCTCGCTGAATTTCCTGAGGGTCACTCAAGGTCTCGGTGTCCACATTCCCCCTCACCGGGCTTTGCCGAGGGGCTATGTGCGCATGCCTGCACACGCACCTGGTGG
The DNA here is from genome assembly GCF_009762305.2 of Zalophus californianus. Lineage (NCBI taxonomy): Eukaryota > Metazoa > Chordata > Mammalia > Carnivora > Otariidae > Zalophus > Zalophus californianus. The sequence continues at coordinate 111,838,515 of NC_045604.1, read as the reverse complement.
TTGGGGCGGAGGTGGGGCGGAGGCGGGGCGGGGTAGGAGGGGGTGGGCTGAGCATGTGGCGGGAAGCCCCCCCTGGGTCCGTGTGCGCACGTCTGCACATGCGCATGGTGGCCCTGGGCCCTCGGCTGTCACGCTAAGCCTCCCCGGGTTGTTGTGTTCATGCGCATGGTGGATCTAGGTGCCCCCCCAAAGCGCGGCATGCCCCACTCCCCCTCCCCTAGCTGAGCGAGAAGCTCTGGGGGCCCACGTGCGCCTGTGTGCACCTGCCCACGCGGCCCCGCCCCGCCCCGCCCGCGCGTGCTGCTCACCTCGAGCTGGAGGTCTCGGCTCCTCATGACCGCCATGTTCTTTTCCTCACTGAGCTGGGCGTAGCGCATGGCCAAGTTGTAGTTGTCGTCCTTCACCTTGACCAGCTCGTCGTTGTAGCCGTCACGCTCCTCCTTCATCTTGTAGTACCGCTCCTGGAAGGTCAGCAGCTCCACTCGAGTCAGGGTGAGCTGCTTCTTCTCGTCCTCCAGCTGCCGCGACTTGGCCAGGAGCTCGCACCGCTGTAGGTCCTTGGCCTTCATCTGCTGCTGCAGCTTGATGACCTCGTTCATGAGGAAGTGCGTGAGGCCTTCGTGGCCCTCCTCCACTGTGGAGAGGGGGCGCTCGTCAGGCCCGGGGGGGGGGGGCAAGGGGGCCCCAGGTGTGCGGTGGGGGTCAGGCCTTCGCTCGCTCACTCGCGTACACACCAGCACTGCACCGAGCTCTTGAGGCCCTGGGCGCTCAGAGTGGGCAGGACAGCCTTGGTCCTGGTAGAGCTTACAGTCTCCGAAGGGAGACAGCCGGTAAAACAGCGGATGATCACGCACCAGGAGAACTACAGATAGAGAGGATGTTGCAAAGTAAAGGCGCAGGGGCTGTGAAGGTGGGCAGCGGGGGCCAGATCCGGCCTGGCCGGCGGCCCGGTTGCAAGGCTCCTGATAGTTGAGCTGAAACGTCGAGGAGGGAAAGCACGTCCTGGGAAGGTGGAAAAACATTGCCGAAGCCCTACAGGGAGGAAAGGGGGACTTGGCACGTTTCAGAAACTGAAGGAAGACCAAAGTGGCTGGAGTCCGGAGAGGCAGAGAGGCGGAAGGGGGAGGCTGGGAGCGCGAGCAGGGGCTGGACCATATAGGGTTCTTGTGGGCTCCATTAACGACATGGGTGTTTAGTTGGATGCGGTGGAAAACCACCAAAGGTTTTCAGCAAGGAGGGCAACATGAGGGGTGGAGAAAGCATGGAGCAGAGCAGGACTGGATGTAGAGTGGATGGGGTTGGAGGAGTCTGGCCTGGGGTAGTGGTGGAGGTGCAGAGAAGGGTGATTCAGGAATATTTAGGGAGGAAAGTTGCCAGGAGGTTACCGAGGGCTCTGGCTCAGGGTTGCTGGCAAGACAATAGGCAAGGCAAGCACAGGATCCGGAGGGCAGCAGGAATTTCTGCCCGGCCCCACCAACATTCATGGAGGATGTTCCACAAACACCCACTTCTCTTGGCTCCGACTCTGGTCTGTCTCTGTCACCTACCTTTCTTTGATCGGCAGGCAGAAATGAGTGGTTGACAGCCCACAAGTGCCACAGGAACACTCTCCTAACGTCATCGATTCATAGCTTTGAGGAACTGTCCCCTCAACGGACACACACACACACACACACACACACACACACACACACACACTCCGGCCAGAGTTCAAAGGCTCCTGATGGCAAAGCCACTTACCCACAATGGTAGAGAATCTCCGGGTAGGCTCCTTTCCAGTCACCAGTTTGTACAGTTCCGGGTAGTAAAATTCCAGGCTCTCCAAGAAGACCACGTAGCCCCTTTGGCCCTTGGTATGTAGAATGTCCAACAGTCGGCCTAGCGGAACGGAAATCACCCGGTGAGAAGAAGAGTGCCCTTCTGATCAGATGCAAGTCTCCATGTCCAGCCTTACCCTGGACTCCTATCCCTCAATAAACTCTAAGAAATCAGTCTCACCACACTCTTTTCACTCGAGAGTGGTATCTGGGAGTCCAGATACTATAAATCAAAGTGCCAGGCCCTCAACAGGGATTCGGTGGCTGTTAGTTTTCCTTTCTCTAAGAAATTGGTAGAACCAGGATAAATGGAATTGCAGTTATGGGAGACCAACAGTTTCAAAGAGCCTCCCAGTTGACCGGCACAGAAATTAACCATACCGGCACCAGCTCTTCTGTGATTGAAGGAGGCTGGAAGTACAAAGCAATTACAGAGTAATGCATGGCTCTCTGAGACTCGGGGCAGGAAGACAAATCTTCGGGTGGAGAGCTAGGAAAAGTCATGGGAAGCAGGCACAGCTCCATGATCTTTGGGTATCTCATAGTCCAGAAACATCTTTAACCTAAATGTAACTTGCCTGGCATTTTGGGTTTCTGGTTCCACTTAATATTTACATTTCTTGCCCCATCCTCAAACATTTTCTTTTCAGATTTTTCTTCCCTTGAGGTCCCAGGATAGACATAACAAATACGTGTCGTCTTGTGTTAATGGATTCTGTGGCGAAGCTGCCTGGAGCACTGTGTTGAGGATTGTAAAGTTACATCCAAGCTCATTAGGAACCCGAGCTGTGATTAGTGATGTCTGTTATGTGTGCGAAAGAGAGTCACAGCAGATGAGCTACTTATCGCCAGTCCTACTCTGGGGAAGTATCAAAAAAAAGTATCAAACCTTTTCAACGGGGAGCCACAGGGAGAAAGATATTTTACATTGTGACCTATACACACATGCGCGAACACAGAGAGGTGTAATATACACGCATATGTACGTAAAACCAAGTTTTACAAGCCATACTTACTACCTTTGAAGAATGTGATAAAGTGTCACGGATCCCTAGACAGTCTGGAAAAGCCTGTGGACCCCTTCTCAGAATATTTTTAAACAGATAAAAAGGAATTGGATTATGAAGGGAATCGGTTCTAATAAGATACCGTTATCAAATATTAAATTTGAGATTCAGCAATAAAAGTGCTTCTTCACTAATGCATTAATAACACGATCTCTTGGCAGGTCTAATAGCTACTGTAATTTTGAGGGTAAGATGAGTGTAAATGCTATTTTGGAAGATCTGTAACAGCTGTAATGTGGTATGAAGTTATCTGTAATTTTATTGTTGACAAAGTCACAGGGATTGCTAATCCCCACTGTGATTCATCGCCTACCTACATTCAGAATGGATGGAAACGCTGAATCTCGGTTAAAGCTAGTAAAAGAAAGATGTAATTTCCCCCCAACCAAGTTCATGGACCCTCTCAGTTCTATACGTAGAGAGCTCGGTGGGGGAGGAGGGGTGGGCAGAAGTCCGTGGACCCCGTTTAAAAAATTCCTGACCCAGAGAAACGTCATTTTGGTACAGCCAACTACGGGGTATTTCCGGAAGCTGCCACAAGAGGTCGCCCACCCTTTCCTCTAGGGTGGCTCCTCAAATTACCTGCCCGGTTGATCTTGGAAGGCAACATGGGTGCATTGAGCACTTCGTCTTCATCCTGCTCATCAATGACCTTACACTGGCGCAGGTAGGGGGTGAGCTTGGCTGGGTTGATGTAGCGACTCAGCATGTGCCGGTTGCACTCCACATTCTCCCACAAGGCATCCTCTTCATCCTTCAGTGTCTCCATATAGTCATCCATCTCTGGTCCTCCTCCTTTTGGACAGAAGCCCCAACAAGGTTAATAAAGGAGCCTCGCTGGAATAGCTCCAGAAACTCTTTTAGAGTGATCTCTAGAATATATTGTCGAGTTAAAAAAAAAGTAAAGTACATACGGTATTTCACCTCTTATTTAAGAAAGGAAAGGATATGAACATAGATATGTATTTCTTTATATATTACACATAAACAATGGACAAATAAACCATAAAATTTTAAAGAAATTATTTATAGAGAGGGGAAATTTTTCAGTTGGAGTATATCCTTTCCATCCAAGTTTTTATACCTTACTAAGAATTTATCTTCCCCCCTAACAATATATACTACTGCTTTTTGTTTTACAGTTTCACATAAAAGACATCATATTTTATGCTTCCTTGTTTCCTTTTTCAACTTTTTTTCTCTACCTCTTTTAAGTTTATCTACATTGATATATATATAAAATTCGTTCATTTTTTTAAAAAACAGCTTTATTGGGATATAAGTCATGTACCATACAAGTCACCTCTTAAAAATTCCATGTGTACAATTCAGTAGTTTTTAGTGTATTCACAGGGTTGTGCAACCATCACAATAAATTTTAGAACATTTTCATCATCAACCCCAAAAGAAACTCCATCCCTCTTAGCGGACACCACCCCATCCCCGCCCCCCCCCCCCCCCCCAGTTCCTGCTCCTCGAGTGGTAGGTGCCCACTAATCTACTTTGTCTCTATAGATTTACTATTCTGGACATTTCATGTAAGTGGAATCCTATAACATGTGGTCTTATGTGACTGGCTTCTTTCACTAAGCATAATGTTTTTACTGTTCATCCACGTTGTTTCAGTACTTCATTTCTTTTTACTGATGAATAATTTTTTATTGTATGGCTATATCCCATCTTATTTACCCATCCATTGGTGAACATTTTGGTGGGTGGGTTCTATTTACTGGCTGTTATAAATTATGTTGCTATGAAGATTCATGTATGGGTTTTTATGTAGACCTATGTTCTTTTTTTTAAAGATTTTATTTATTTATTTGAGAGAGAGCACCAGAGAGAGTAGAGAGCACAAGCAGGGAGGGGGGAGGGGCAGAGGGAGAGGAAGAAGCAGGCTCCCCGCTGAGCAGGGAGCCCGATGCGGGGCTCGATCCCAGGACCCCAAGATCATGACCTGAACTGAAGGCAGACGCTTAACCGACTGAGCCACCCAGGTGTCCCAGAAAGCCCATCTTTAACATTTTGAGGAACTGCCAAACTGCTTCCCAAAGTGCCTACAACAATTTACATTCCTGCTAGCAATGTTTGAGGGTTCTAATTTATCCACATCCTTGTCAACACTTGTGGCTGTCTGTTTTATTATAGCCATCTGAGTGGGTGGCAAGTGGTATCTCAGTGTGGTTTTGATTTGTATTTCTCTAATGACTAATGATGTTATCATCTTTTCATGTGCATACCGGCCATTTGTAGATGGAGAAATGTCTATTCAAAATCTCTGCCCAGGTTTAAATTGGGTCGTTTGTCTTTACTATTGAGTGGTAGGAATTCTTTATGCGATCTGCACATAAGTCCCTTATCAGATATATGACTTGTAAGTATTTGCTCCCATTCTCTTGGTTATATTTTCACTTTCTTAAAGGTATTATTTGTAGCACAAAAGTTTTTAGTTTTGATGTAGTCCAGTTTATTTATTTTTTTCCTTTTTCACTTGTGCTTTCGGTGTGTATCTAAAAACCACTGCCTACCCCAAGGCTGTGAAGATTTGTTTCTATTTTTTCTAAGATTTTTATCATTTTAGCTCTTACATTTAGGTCCATGATGCATTTTTTTTTTAAAGATTTTATTTATTTATTTGAGAGAGAGAGAGAATGAGAGATAGAAAGCACGAGAGGGAAGAGGGTCAGAGGGAGAAGCAGACTCCCTGCTGAGCAGGAAGCCCGATGCGGGACTCGATCCCGGGACTCCAGGATCATGACCTGAGCCGAAGGCAGTCGCTTAACCAACTGAGCCACCCAGGCGCCCCCATGATGCATTTTGAATTAATATTTGTGTATGGTGTGAGGTAAAGGTTCAGTTGTGTTCCTTCACATGTGGATATTTAGTTGTCCCAGCACAATTTGTTGAAAAGTTATTCTTTCTCCATTGATTGGCCTTGGCATCTTTTCAAAAATCAACTCACTGTGTTTACTTCTGGACTCTTGATTCTATTGCATTGGTCTATATGTATGTATTTATGCCAGCACCATACTGTCTTCGTTACTGTGGATGTGTAGTAAGTTTTGAAATTGGGAAGTATGAGTACTCTAACCTTGTTCCTCCTTTTTAACATTGTTTTGGCTTGTCACAGCCCCTTGCAATTCCATATGAATTTAAGGATCAGTCTGTCAATATCTGCAAAAAGAGGTAGCTGGGATTTCGATACTGAATCCATTGAACATGTAGATCGATTTAGAGATCATAAGACAATGACCCATGAATATGGGGTATTTTCTCATTAGTTTAGGTCTTTAATTTCTTCCAGCAATGTTTTATAGTTTTCAGTGTACAAGTCTTGCACATCTTTTGCTAAATGTGTTCCTAAGTATTTTATTCTTTTTGATGACATCGTAAATGTGAACTGTTCTCTTAATTTCATTTGTGGAATGTTCACTGCTAGTGTATAGACACATAATTGATTTTTCTATATTGATCTCTCATTCTGCAACCTTACCGAAATAATTTCTTAGTTCTAATAGTTTGTTAGTGGATTTCTTGTGATTTTCTATATACAAGATAATGTCACCTGCAGTTAGATAGTTTTATGTCTGTCTTTTCAATCTGGACACCTTTTATTTCTTTTTCTTGTCTAGCCACCCTGGCTAGAACTTCCAGCACAATATTAAATAGAAGTGGCAAGAAGAGACATTCTTGTCTTGTTCTTGATCTTAGGGGAAAAGTGTCCGTTTTTTTTTTTTTTTTTTGTCATTAAGTATGATGTTAGTTGGTTATTGTGTGTGTGTGTGTATGCGTGTGCATGTGTGTTTTAGATATCTTTTATCAGGTTGGGGAAGATCACTTCCATTCCTGGTTTGTTGCGTACTTTCATCATGAAAGGGTGTTTGATTTTATCCAGTGCTTTTCTTCATCCATTGAGATGAGCATGTGATTTTTAGTTTTGATTCTGTTAATGTGGTGTATTACATTAATTGATTTTCTGGTATTAGAAAAACCATGCATTCTTCATATAAATCCCATTATAGACTGTTGGATTCTATTTGGTAGTGTATTTTTGAGGACTTTTGCATCTATGTTCAGAAGAGAGATTGGTCAGTAGTTTTCTTACTTGTGATGTCTTTGACTGGTCTTGATATTGGGGTACTATTGGCCTCATAGAATTAGTTGGGAAATATTCCCTTGTTTTCTATCCTTTGGAAGAGTCTGTGAAGAATTTTTTCCTTTGTTTGGTAGAATTCACCAGGGATGACATCTGGGCCTGGGCGTTTCTTTGTGGGTAGATTTTTGGTTACTTGTTATATGTTTGCTCAGATTTCCTGTTTTTCTTGAGTCAGTTTGAGTAGTTTGTGTCTTTCTAGGAATTTGTCCATTTCATCTAAGTTGTAAATTTATTGGAAACAATTGTTCATATTATTCCTTTATAATGCTTTTACTTATATAAGGTTGGTAGTAATGTCCTCTCTTTTATTTCTGACTCTACTAATCAGGCTCACATTCTCCTGAATCTAGGTGCCCTTGAAACTCTAACCAGGGATATCTTGCCTCAATTAGGGAGAAGAAAATGAATACCTATTTTAACTTCTTACTGCCCCAGCCATCACACTTTCAAACCATGGTTTCTCTCTTCTTAGTTTCCTGTCATTCTCATTAACCTGAGAGAGAGAGAGAGAGTGAAGGGGGAGGGAGGGGGAGGGAGTAAGAAGGGGGAGGAGGAGGGGGAGAAGGGGAGGGGGAAGGGGGGAGGAGGAAGGAGAGGCGTAGGGAGAAAGAAGAGGTAAGGGTACGGGGGAGGGGGAGGGGGAGAGAAGGTTGGGGAGACTTCTCTCTTTTTTCCTTGGTCACTCTAGCTAAAGGTTTATCAATTTTGTTATTTCGAAGAACCAACTTTTTATCTGAAGCTAATGTAGCATTGTGTGTCAAATCTCAAATAAAAAAAATTTAAAAACAACAACAAAGAACCAACTTTTGGTTTCTGATTTCTATTGGTTGTCTATTGTCTAACTCATTTATTTCTGTACTAATCTCTATTATTTCCTTCTGTCTGCTTCCTTCGGGTTTCATTTGCTCTTCTTTTTCTAGTTTCATAAGGTGAAACTCTAGGTTATTAAGATCTTTTTTAAGTAAAAACATTAGAGCTATAAATTTCCCTCCAAGCGCTGCTTCAGCCGCATGCCTTACGTTTTGGTAGGTTGCATTTTTATCTTCACTCATCTGAGTAAGTTTTCTAATTTCTTTCCTGATTCCTTCTTTGACCCACTAGTTATGTAGAAGTGTGATGTTTAATTTCCCCCATATTTGTGAATTCCCCAGATTTCTTTGTTATGTATTTCTAATTTAATGCCATTGTGGCTGGAAAACATGATCTGTATTATTTTAATCCTTTAAAGCTTGATGAAGCTATAGTTTTATGGACCAGCGTATAACTGATCTTGGAGAATGTTCCAGGTGTGTGCTTAAGAAGAGCATGTCCTGCCGCTGTTGGGGGGAGCATGCTATGGATGTCTGTTAGATTTAGTTAGTTTATAGGGTCGTTCAAGTTCTCTGTCTCCTTGTTGATCTTCTGGCTAGTGGTTCCATCAATTATTAAAAGTAGGGCATTAAAGTCTGTGACTATTCAGTTAATTGTTCAATTTGACTGTTTTATGTATTATTTCATTGCAAGAATATACCATAATTTATTTACCCATTTCTCTACTGATGAATATTTAATTTTCCCCAGTGCTTTGAGTGAACACTTGGCGCTGTTCGCAGTAGGAAACAATGGAAGCAAGCGATATGCTCATCAGTCAGTACTCCACAATCCTTTTGTACTATGGAGTAAACTTTGAAAGGGATGTGGTAACATAAAAACATCCCAAGACATATTGTTTTAAAAAAAGTCAAATTTCAGAATACATATACGAAGTATAATACAAAAAAAAAAAATGGTCTTGGTCCTGGTTCCTGACACAGAGCTCCTAAGGCCTCTGGAATCTTCTGAGTGATGAGGGTCTTTTGTATGGTAATGAGATGACTCTAGGCTTAAGGGCCCAGAGATAGCTTCCAGTGGGGGCTGGATGCCAGAAAGACCAAGTGATTAGAGGGTTATGACTTTCAGCCCCACACCCCTACTTCCAGGGAGGGGAGAGAAGCTGGAAATTGAATTCAGTCATCAAGAGTGAATGATCTAATCAATCATGGCTATGTAATGAAACCTTGATAAAACTCCTTCAACAACCGGGTTCAAGGAGCTTCCGAGCTGGTGAATAAATGCCCCCTCTGGGAGGGTGGCATACCTCAACTCCATGGGGACAGAGGCTCCCACACTCAGGACCCTTCTAGACCCCGCCCTCCATGTCTCCTCATCTGGCTGCTCATTTGCATCCCTTAAACTGTAATTAGTATCGTGTCTTCTTGGGGTGTATGAGTCACTTTAGCAAATTACTGAACCTGACGAAGGGTTGTGGGAACCCTGGATTCGTAGCTGCTAGGGGGAGGGGGGGGAGTATGGGTGGCCCCTGGGACTTGAAGCTGTCATCTGAAGTGGGAGCAGGCTTGTGGGGGTCTTTGCTGACTCTAGAGAGTTAGTGTTGGGATTGAGTCGAGTTGCTGGACACCTAGTCAGTGTCGGAAAATTGGCTGGTGTGTGGAAAATGACACATATTTGGTATCAGGAAGAAGACGTCACACGCAGCATAAAACCAGGTACGTAACGCACTGCTAAGCAAGACTATAATTATACAGGTGTGTGGGTGTGTGTGCAGAGAAGGAAGAGAGAGAGGAAGGGCCGGGGAAACTTCCAGAGAACCAGATGCAATGGTTACATCTTGGAAGAGGAATAAAGTTCAGAGGTTAGTGGTCAAGGAGGACTTGGACATGATACCGTTTTAGTATTTACAACAAGCATGTAGCAGTGCATGACTTGTACAGTTTGGAATAAAAAAAGAGACAAATGAACGAAGGTGAAAGCCAAGTACAGTGCAACAGACAGGCCAATATCCAATATTTGCCCCCGACTCACATCTTCTGGGAAGGCCACAGCCCCAACAGCTTGTTTGCACCAAGGAAACCCTCTGGCCGGCCGCCGGACCTGCCTCACGGAGGACTGGTCCACAGGCTGGGGGTTTCGCGTGGGGCCGAAGAGACGGCGGGACAGTGAGCGTGCTGGGGGGTACCGAGCTAGAGGTGGCATTGGGGTGAGCAGAGCTGGGTCACAGTGAGGCCGAGGCGTGGGCAGGGGAGGCTGCCGAGGTAGAGAAGGTGGAGGTAGGCAGAGGAAGCCGGTCTGCTGAGTGAAGCCTCAGGGAGAAGCCCTGTGGGTCCAGAAGAAGCGGCGGGAGCCGTCCCTCTCCAGTCCCGGCCCCATAAGCATTGGCCATGCGTGCTGCACGGTCCCTGCTGTGGGGTCTCTGAGAGTCCCCCCATTAATCTGAGCTACTTGCAGCTGGCGTTTGCTTCACGCAACCTGAAGGACACGAATGACCACACCTGTTTGCTGTCATGAGCAATAACTGATTTGGAGTGCTAGAAACTGAAATCTAGTCCCTCTCCCGGGCGGGGAACAGTACACAGATAGCCTCACAGACACAAGTCCTGACCCCTGCCAGCCCTCTCGCTGAAACAGGGTGGCTACTGGGGCCCCGCGGTGAGCCTGTGTTGGGGCGGCATGAACATGCCCACTGCAGCCACGCCCCCCTGACACGGAGTCTCTACAACCATTTCTACTGACAAAGCAAAATGTACTTTCCTAGACTGTTCTTGAAGACTCAATATCCTAAGCACTCGATTCAACACATTTACTGAGAGTGCGGCAGCCACCACTGTGTCAGTCCATGTCACCCCCCCACCCCCATACCCCCCGCTTACAGAATCCTCAGGTTTTTCAGGAACTGAGCTACCCCACGCTTCAGGGAGGCCGGGCATCTTCTGAGCTGTGAGGAGCAAGATCTTGGTGGGTCTCTACCAGAGGTTTAAGAAGAAGCACGTGAAGTGCTTTATGACACACACAACCTGTGGGAAATCCTGCTGGGGGGGGGGCAGTTCTGGCGCTTTTTCTTGATCTTTGACAGGGACACAGGAAGGAACACTGTCATCCAGCTTTTGGATGTTAGCAGGTGAAGGTGTATGTGATGCTGCCATTCTGTGACCCGAGGACTCACCTGAGAACAAAAGCTAACATCCTCAAGACGGCAGAGCAGAAAGATGGAAAGAACCTGGGTCCCCGATGTCCCCTCCTGGGCACTGAATTCACCAACACCAGACATCTCCCCATGCGCGCCCCCCCCCCCCCCGGGGTCTTTCAGAAGCAAGATATAAATGCCCTTTGCCCTGAGCCATTTTAAACGGATCCACTATTATATGCACCCAAAGCCTCCTGACTAGTTAATGTATCTACTTAATACAAAGACTAGCTAAGCACAGTGAACCGAGAACCAGGTGCTCACAGGCTGACGTTGGTTATGAGGGTCAAAGGCGTGTGCCCAGAAATTAATTACATGTCAGCTCAAGGCAGGGAGACAAGCAGGTTTGGATGGAGCAGAGAAGCATTTCTGGCCGCGCTTCATGGACAGAGGCGGCTGTGCTGGGCATGCCCAGTGGAACAGAAACCCCTCCTCCAGGGACCAGGATGGGCTGTCAGTGGCCTCTGCTGGGGAAAAAGGAAAATAAAAACAAAGCAGGACCAGACTAGAGCCAGGCCTTTTCGCCCCAAACAAAATGAAGGGGACCCTCCTACCTTATATGCAAGCAAACAATAGAGCCTCCATCTAGTGTCCATCACTGATACCCTGGTGCACTACAGCCACTCTGCAAACACGGGTCAAATCAAACTTGTGAGAACTGCCTAGTTTGATGAGCCTCCCGAGCCACGGGGTGGCCTAAGGGGACGCCGTGACCTCCACCACCAGCTGAGGGCCGTGAGCGCCTGCGAGCACCAAGCACTGGCCCCGGGAGCATGGACGCCAAGGCGTTTCCCACACGGCCCCTGCCCTTGGGAGGCAGCCACAGTTTGCTGGTGAGAGCCGGCTGCTGGCACTGACAGCTGCAGGGGCGCGTGAGGAGGGCTGCAGAAGAGAAGAGACGGAAGCGCCCCCCAGGCTAGGCTGCTACCATGTGCCAGGTGCGCACCTGTCCCCTACTGTCATGGTCACAGCAACCCGGGGGGGGGGGGCGGGATCCTCCCTGTTCTATAGACACGTCATCTGGGCTGAATGGTGTCCCCTCGGATTAGGAACTACGACCCAGCCCACCTAATTCCCACTCGAGGGCCAAAGACCAAGGCGAGCAATGACTCAACCCCCGGCATCCCACAGTGGCTGACGTAAACCTTGGGATCGGAAAACAGGCTGACCTGACCTGGTAGGCTTGGACACGCAGGGCACACGCCCCGGCTTCCCTCCTCAGTGTGCTCCCTGAAAAGACCACCCTGTAAGTCAGGAGGCTCGTGCAAGGGTGGCCGTGCATCCAAGCCCGAGGAAGCAGGCTGACGTCCCGAGGCAGGAGAGAGGATAAGCGCTGTGGGCCTTCAGGGACGCCGCCCCGTCCTTGCCGATGAACCTCGGGATGTGACACGGGGCATGGCAGCGGGGCACGGAGCACCCATGATGTGACACCGTCTCTAAAACGGACGACTGAACTATGCTGTTAAGGATAGACAGCAAAACCATACCGAGGAGCGAGGAATGGGTAAGGAGAACGGCGGCTCCCGTGCGGAGGGCAGCACTGTGTCACTGTCCCCCAGAGACGCTGGTGATACTGGGATCCGGGGTGCGGCTTAGCTGGGGACGCTGTGTCGCCTGTATTATTGTCTCAGACACCCACAGCCATAAACGCACCAAATATTTCTTGGGCAAAAACTATGGCTAGTGCAGCTCGCCACGAAGAAAAAAACCATTTTGGACGCAATTTCAGATGCAATTCCTCCCTGCGCACTTGGCTGTGACTCAGCCTGACTCCGCCTGGTCTTCTGGGAGGAATCCGGCAGCTGGTGTCCAGCTCTGGGCAGCTTCCTTGGAAACGGTTTGCCCAGAATCGCGCCCTCAGATGCCGAGGCGCTGACAGCCTACGGTGCCGGGTGGCCCTCCCGCCCCTCCATCAGGGTCAGGCTGGAGGCGGCTCTGCCCCACCCTCAGCCGGGGTTGGTGTATGGTCCTGAGTCGAAGCCTCGACCCCATGGGTCTTTTTACGAACAGTGGGAAAAGCAAGCTCAAGGCTCCTGGGCCAGGTTCTACGGGAAGGGCCATTTTGCTCAGCTTTTTACAAGACAGGGAGATGACTGGCCCATGGACAAACGGTGGCAGTGGCTGGTCTCCCTTGCCCCCCTCACTGACTCGAAACATTTACCCGTGCGGCCCCCCATTGCTGTTACAATGAAGTTCAACATCTTTATTGTGATCCCTCGGCCCTGCCGGGTTTGCTCCTGCTGGCTCCCGGAGTCTCATCCTGTGTCCCGGGCTCTTCACCAAACCTGCTCACACACCTCCCTCTGCCTAAAACCACCCCCACCGCGCCCCTGTCAAGTCTTAGGTAAGCCTCACTTAGTGTTTTTTTTTTGTTTGTTTTGTTTGTTTATTTTATCTACTGGAGATAACACAAGCAAAGTACCTGGCATGTAGTCGGTGCTCCGTAGACAGCGGCTGCTGTCCCGTGATGGAGGTCTGACTTCTACGCCTCCAGGCCGGTGCCTGGCCTTCCCCGAGCCAGTCTTCCTCGGGATCTAGAGCTGTGATGGCCGGAATCTGTAAAAGGAAAGATAATTTGACTTGGGCACAAGGACGGAGGTTGGAGAGAGAGAGAGAGAGAGAGAGAGAGAGAGAGAGAGAGAGAGAGGGAGAGGGAGAGAGAACCACTCAAGTATCAAAGTGACGCCCTGCTTTGGAAGGAAAGGTCAGAAAATCCCGGGGTGCCCATCTCTCCCGGTGACAGTGACGCAGTGGACCGTGGCCAGGAGCTGCTGGGGAGAAGGGTTTTTGTCGCAGCCCATGGCCAGCCTGGAAGGCCACTGGCCACAAGTCCTGAGACCTCTGGGACCGGGCGGGAGGGCAGATGGTAGCCTTGGGGTTAGTCCTGACCAGGGTGGAAGGTCTTTACAAAGTCGTTGAAAGCAGTGTTTGCAGAGCGGAGACGTTCTAATCAGCCACTAATTCATTAGGTCAAAGGCGGCAAACTGCATTCCTGAGCCCAGAAGGGTTCCCTTCACTGTGAATTATGTCTTCAGCCCCCGGCACGCCATGGGTTTGGGCAGGAACACACCACGGCACGCACTGTAATTTCCCCAAGGTGGTGTTCCTCACGGTGACGGACGAGGCTGTTGTCAGTGGCCAGCTCAGCCACTCCAGGAGCCTGGGGGAGGAAGACCAGGGAGGCGGAAAGGTGAAGCACAAGCCCTGTGACGGTGAGGTGGGGCCTGACACTGGGCCTGACACCTGTCCCGCCCAACAGCGGCTGGGATCCCTTCGGTGGGGGCCTCAGGCAGCTGCTCCATGGCCAACCGCTCTTACTCGGCAGTGACAGGGACCCTGGCACATTGCTGTTTAATCAGGAACTCGCTTGGTTTCAGCTCTGAGAATTAATCACAGGTGACACCAGATCTCCCAGGGCTGATAGAAGCTGCTCTTGTCGGGTGTCAGCTTGGATCGGAGTGAGCTGTCCAGGCCCCCTGCCCCTGGGAGGTGGCAGTGACATGCTTCTCTGGAGGACACCATCTCCTTTGTCTTCTCACGGCCTCCCTGCTCTGAGGCTGGGACAGGCAGAGCTACACTGCTGCCCAGCCCTGCGTGCGAGGCCTGGGGAAGCCGGTGATCTGCAGGGCCAAGTGCCCCAGCAGAGACCAGCAGGCCGATGAGCAAAGGCAAAGGGAAATTATACTTTTCTGCATTTGCATTTAAAAGCAACAGAACACGCATTTCTTTCACAATAAGAAAAGGCTTTTTACAAAATTAATTGTAAGAAAGATTTTAGTTATAAGAAAGGAAAAACAGATTTTCACAGGGTTGTACAACTACCCAATGTGTCAACATAGGTTGGAAAAACGGAGACACCAGACAACCAGTAATGAGGCTGAACTTTCTATTTCTGCTGTTAGAACTTTGATTACACCCTCAAGAACTTGGTCATAAGGTCGGAAAAACTTATAGGATTTTGTTTGTTATGCAAACACAGTCGGTGCCCATTTGCCCTATGGTGAAGCTATTTAATTGACAAGAAGAACTTGTACACACTGCTCCTGTTACTTCCTACTTAAGAATAAACAGAGAGTCAAGGATCACCTGATGTTTGAAGAAAGTCTTCATGTGAAAGGAAGAGATCAAAAGAGACAAGTTGATACAAAGAACTTGCAGAAAGCAGACAAGGCAGAATAAGAAAAAATTAAAAAAAAAACAACCCAAATCAACAACCCTACAACCTGATAATTAAAATGCATTGGAATTAAGTAAGATATTGCATCCATAAAACAATAGTAGGATGCTATGAAAAAGGAATGATCAAAGAACGAGAAAGAGTTCTTAGCAATTAAAATAAAGTACCAGAAATTTATCAATAGAAAGTTTGGAAGACAAAGTTGAGGAAATCTTCCAACAAGTTAATAGAAAGTTAAAGAGAAGAGAGATAAGAAATGGTGGGGGCAATGAGGTTAATTTAGGTCTAATATCCAATAAATAGAAATCCTGCAAAGAGAGTGCAGAGGTTATGTTTCCTTTCTTGTCTAGCTTTTGGGGATGAAATGTAAAATTAGGGATGAAATTATCAGAGAAATAATATTAGAGGATTCTCCAGATGTAAGCACATGAGTCTTCAGATTTAAATGGCCCTTCGGTGCTCAGTACAATCAGTGGAAAAATAAGCTTCTCAGAACATCCTTGTGAAATTTCAGGCCATCAGGAAATAAGAGATGACCCTAAAAGCTTCCAGAGAGGACACATCAGGTCATATGTAAAGGACTAGGAGTAAGTTTGGCATCAGACATTTCAATAGCAATGCTGGAAGCTGGGAGACAATGAAGTGATGCCTTCACATTTTTGATGGAAAATTACTTTTTAACCTAGAATTCTATTACATCCCTCCCCCAACTATGAGGCATGAAAATAGAATGGTATTATTTTCAGAAAGGTAGAGACTCAAAATATTTATTTATTTATTTATTCTAAAGATTTGATTTATTTGTCAGAGAGAGAAAAAGAAAGAGAGAGAGAGAGAGAGCACAAGCAGGGGGAGCGGCAGGCAGAGGGAGAAGCAGGCTCCCCGCAGAGCAGGGAGCCCGATGTGGGGCTCCATCCCAGGACGCTGGGATCATGACCTGAGTCTAAGGCAGAAGCTTAACCAGCTGAACCACCCAGGCGTCCCGACTCTAAACATTTATTTCCCATGTACCCTTTCCTAGGAAGCTACTAGAGGATATGCTTGAGTAAAATGAGGGAATAAAACAATAAAGAGGAAGGTATAGAGCTCAGGAAACAGAAAATCTAATTGGACAAAGCAGCAAGGAAAGTCCCAGGATGAGAGAGAGGCGGCAAAAAGGAGCTGGCCAAGATTATGGCAGGATCACGGAGGGCCCAGTAGAGGGAGGTGGCCAGGGGGAAAATCGAATGGTCACCTGATATATTTCATAGTTTAGGAAATAGTATTGTCAGGCAAATGACAGGACTGTGAGTCAGATGGAAAAATAGTGAAGGTTAGGCACATTAAAAAAACCTCAACAAATGAAAAAAAGAGGCAATATTAACTCCAGGAGAAAACAAAAAGGTAAGAAAGGAAATAATCACAGCATAGAACTTGCCTCAACATAAACAATATTTACCTAGTGATAATAATGTAACATACACAACTGTGATCTAAATGCACGGAGACAATGAAGGAAGGGGAGATGCATGGAGTGGGGTGCTCAGAAAAGAGGGCTAAATGCTCCTCTACCTAAGAGTATGTGGGTAAATAACGCCTTAAAATGGATATATCTGTAAATAGCAATGCAAACCTCTTACTTAGAAATGAGGTAAATAACAGAAGAAAACAACAGTGAAGAGTTAGAAGTAGTTGCCTCTGGGGATCAGGACTGGGAACAGATGTTTTTATTACAAGCCTACTTTACATTTCAACTCTGCATACATGTATTATCCTAGCAAAAAAAATGAACAAAAATTAACATATGTCAAGAGTTGGAAATATGGACGATACATTTAAGTATAAAAAATCCATTCTCTGTGCACTTAACATTGTCTATCTTTTGTAGTGCTTGTCAGACAGCTCACCTCATCATAAACCGGAAGTGCTGCCTGTGTGCTGAGCACTTCACAGATGTCATCTCACTTCCCAGGAACTCAGGTAGGTTCCATTATTCTAGATCTTATTATTCTTACTTTGTGAGAAGGAGGTAGGATCAGAAAGTTAAATAATGGGGTGAGATCTCACAGCCACTAAGCGGCAGAGATTCCAACTCAGCCCTCATTGACTCCAACTCATCTGATCTTACTTAAACTAGCAATCATCACAACTAACATTTATTAAGCATAGCATCTAATCTAAGCGATTCCTTGCTTCCTGGGCTCTATATCTTTCTCTTTATGGCTTTTTTCCCTCAGTCTGCAGGAGTATATCCTCTAATAGGTGTCTATGAAAACGTACATGGTAGAGCTGTAGGCAGACACTGTGCTAAATGCTCCATGTAGCTTAGCTCCTTTCATACAACAGCGCTATAAGGTGCATACCACTATCCCCATTTTATAGAAGAGAGGTTCAGGGAGGCTCAGCTACCTGCCACATGTCTGTCTCATCTCCCATAGAACCTAGCATGGGGACTTACTCTTAGTAGCTGCTCAATATATATTTGTTGGGTGAATAAATAAAAATCAAATCCTGAATAAAATAAACAATAAGGCTATTATTATTTCAAATCCAGGGAGTGCCCAGCTCTTTGGAAAAGAGCCATGTTTGTGGACAGACACTTCCCCTCTCCAAGAGCTACCCCCAGGGCAAAAGCTCTGGAACCAGAAGGGGGTCAGCAATCTGTCAGATAAATGCATCTCTGCTTAATCGATTTGCCTGGATGATTGGAGTAAGAGGCTTGAGATGGAGGGTTTAATTATTCCAAAGAAACCTCCATTTAATTGAAAGGACTTCTGGCAAAAAAAAAAAAAAAGAAAGGGAAAAATATTATTTAAAAGGATGATCTACTGCCTGTGAGGAAGGACTGAAGAGACACTGGTCCAGCCATCTACGTGTTCATGGCCCTGGAAATGAAGCTTTATGGAAAAGGACCAGAGCCCTCCCTTCCTGTGGGCCTCGTCCTCTGCAGTCACCATTCCTATAAAAAGGACATGTAGAGAAACAGCTAGAAAATTCCCCCTGCAGGATTCTTCCCTGGGATCCCAGTTAACTTTCTAACCTATCTCCTTCAGCTCATTCAACCGAAATATTGAGATGATAGTATTTCCCATCAATTAACGTGTGTACAGCAATCAACAGAGCTTCCCTGATACATATTTTGAAAGCAGCAATTATCCGTTTTAAATTCACAGTGGAGTGGCAGACATTGCCGGCTGCCGACCTAACATCGATTCTCTCTTGTCTATCAACAGAGTCCCAATTTTGCGGGGGGCATTACCACGCCCTCGAACAACGATGCTTGCAGCCTCTCTTGCAGCTAGAGAAGGTTATGTGACACAGTTCTGACCAGTGAGATGGAAGCAGAAGTTTCTGGAGACGTTTAGGAGGGCTCTGTAGAGAGGTGGCGGCAGAATCAGGTCAGAAGAGCCTTTTATTTGTCCCTGTCTTCCTACCTGGAATGTGGATGCAATGTTCTGCTGCAGAGCAGCTACTTTGTGAGCATGAAGACAAAGGTCACACTGGCTGAGTAGGATGCCACAAGTATTTTGGGTCCAAGCTTAACCTCTGAGTTCTTAGTGCATGAGAAGAATAAAATCCCTACTATGTGTAAAACTGATTTCCTTTCAAACAAATGAGATCCAAGCCTTCTAAGAAAGTCATATTGGCCCCAGCCTCAGACTTCTGAGCCCCACAATCTGAGCAACTGCGTCTTCTATTTGTGCCGGTTCCTTTTTTTTTTTTTTTCTAGATCCAAAACCACAGTAAATAAGAGATCAGCAAGGACTGAGGACTGCCCACGTATAGAGTGCCCTCTGAGGGGTCGGCAACCATGAGGAGATAAGGCACAGCCCAGGAAATGTGACAAACAGATGACATTTCTGGCCTGCAGCGCAAGGGCAAGGCGATTCACCTCGCTTGCCTGCTGCAGTCCTGCCTCAGATCCTGAGCTGTGCTCCTCACTTTTCGGTCTCGAGTCACATCTCCGGCCTCTGCCACATCCACTGGAATCTCTCTGTTCCCTCATTCAGCCCTCATTCTTCCACAGGAGCCCACCCCCGCCCCCGCCAGCCCCAGCTCACGTGACAGCCAAGCTCCTCGCTGTCATCCCAGCCAAGCTCCTCGAGCATCCCAGGGAGCCAAGCATCCCAGAGCACAACCAACCTCCCCCAACCAGCTCCTCAGGCACCAGGCCACCTATAATCATACCTGGAGCTCCTCAAGGGGCTCCGTCCATCTACTTTCAGGTGACCCAGGCAAAGGGCCAGTGGTTTCTGTGGGATAAAATTGTCTCGACCTGGTATCTTTTAGGAAGGAAGTGGGGAGGTATCAGTAGACGTCGGGGCACTGGGGCGGTGGGGAGTACGGCACATCGACTGAAGCCGGAGACCGAAGGCATGGCAAGCAACACCCCTTCGTCATCCCCAGCCCTACCACACACCCCACCACCCCCAGCGGCTTCCGACTTGCACCGCGGCAAAGAACTTTGGAAAGGGCACACACCTCTTGCACTAGCAAAGGATACTGCTCCCCTCCAGTTCTCGTTTTCCTATCAGCTCTGCAGGGCAGCTTTTCAAAAAAGCACAATTAGGAATGACAGATTTAAATTGTTCTGAAATGCATATCAATTTATCACATTGGCTCTTTAGGAGCATCTGGATTCCAGAGCCGTACACACCAGCACACCGGCGGCACTGATGGTCTCCAGGAGCCGCGGCTGGGCCACTTGACCAAACCTGGGAAGGGTGGTCTCGCTCCGGGGCTGGCCGGGGGGGAGCCCCAGCCTCGGCGATCATGAAATGCAGTTTTCTCCTGCGCTGGCCTTGGAAGGCTGGTCAGCAGATCGCCTTTGCCACAGGGACAGTGATGTCACGGCGACCCCCAGCGGATTCCAGTTCCGGAGTCCTCTGTGCTTTCAAAGAAGGAGCCTTTGCTTCATCCGGGTGCACAATTCTTCTCCATTGGTATAGTCTTCACTGTTTGGCTACCATTTTGTTATCTGGGTTGGGAGAAACTTGGAGCGTCCGCAGTCCCTCTTGGAATGCTTCGTGTCAAGACTGGGGTGTGTGGCTGCGCTAACATGGGGCAGACTTTCGATGAGCATTTGCTGAAACAAAAGCTCTAATGAGCTAAGGTGTTACGATAAGAACATTCCATTGTCACAGAACTGTATCCGGTCACTGGTTGGCCAAGAAGCACTTGGTGATGGCAGGCGATACGGTCAGCCCAGGTGGCCACCCTGCCGCACCTCTCCCAGTGGAACGCAGGTCCCTATTGTGGAAGGTACCCACGTTCCTGTGCTTTTCACTTGGTTTCGCCATTGCCCATTTGCACACCCGCTGTGATTCTTTGAGAGGGCTTGTGTTGTGCTCATTGGTGAGTCTCCAGCACACGCCACCCGCATGCGGTGAGCTTTCCACACATCTGCCCAGTGAGTGAACAAAACGGGTCTCCTTCCAGAGTCTGGCCCCGCTGCTTGGGGTTTCTGTGATGCAAAAGCGGGACACGGAGCGTGCATTTTGGTGCATGAATCACAGGGAGATGTAATCCCAGCAAAGGAGAGGTGGAAGGAAACCATGAGTTACTTTCTGATTTGGGGAATGGGGAGGCGGGTTGGAAGGGAGAATGGCAGAGCGGGCCGGGCCTGAGGGGAACGATGGTAAGGAAGCCTGCAGGTTCACGGGAAGGGAGGGAGGCTGGGAGAAAAGAAGAAGGAGGAAGCCCGGGGCGGCAGCCGGCCGTGTTGGCAGGTGAGCCTCTGCTCCAGAGAACACAGATCAGAGGCGCGGTGCGGGGATCTGCCAGGGGAACGTGGAGCGGGCCACTCAGCCCACACCGCCCTCCGCTCAGACAGACTTCTCTCCAGGGCCCAGGGCTGGTCCGCAGCCTCCCGAGCATGCTTTGAGGCCCCAGCAGCAAGGTGCCCTGGTCTCTCTTCTGTGTTTCGCAGGCGCACCGAACCCATGCTCCAAAGCCATGCGGTAAACAACCGAAAATGCATTTGCAGTCGTGGGACTCGGTGTTCCGTGAAATATCATGAGGACCGGTAAATCAGTGACACTTCTGGGCATGTTTCCACACATTTGAAAATGACCCTGCCCACGACTTCAATTAGGGAGCAGGTCGGTATCTAGAAGCAGGCAGATTTCGGGTTTCCTCCTGCGGGAACAGAGAGGTGGCGCTGGGGGTGGGGTGTCCTTGCCTCCAGCTTTGACCTGATGCTTCCGCCACGGCCGAGCACGACACCAGCAAGTGAAACCGCCCCTCAGAGGCCTGAGGCTCCTGCTTTCCCAGGGCTGCTGGGGCTCCCAGAGACTTCATCTCGAAAGGCCTCCAGGGCTGGTGGAAACTCTGAGGCAGGAAGCAGCCTGGTGTGTGGACCTCAGACTTTCTTATTTTTACCCCGAGGTATTCGAGGTTTGAGGCCAGAGCTGTACTTTCTCCGACATCAGCCCCCTGGGCAGTTCTGCAGGCAGCAGAAGAAAGGACGAGAGGGGCTTTGAGGTGTCAGAGTCGCCTTGCTAGATGCGCGGTCTCTGCAGACTTCTCCGGGGTAGACCTACAGAGCTGGGGTGCTGGGGGGGCTCCCTTTGCGGGGAACCCACATGCATGGAGGGTGTAGGGCCTGTCCTTGAGAGGTCAAAGTACACTGTGCTTGTTGGGGTCAAGTGGCATTGCCCCCTCCCCCGCCCCCCCTGGAGAAGATGGGTGTCGTGCGCAAAGGATCACAGGAATTCTACTCTAATTAAAGAGAAAGTCCAGCCAAAAAAAAAAAAGTCTTTGCATAAGGAGAGAACACTGTGTTCTCACAGTGTCACGCAGAGGGCGTCAGTCACCTAATCTAGGATTACGCTAGCGGAAAGCATCCAGTGCTCAAGTGAGGATCCTGGGTTTGAACTCCAGCTCTGCTGTCTGCTGCTGTGTGGCTTTAGGCATGTTGCTTAACCTCTCTGAGCCCCCCTCCCCCATTTCTTGGTCTGTAGAATTGGACAAGCAGAGCTAACATCTTAGGGTTGCTGTTGTGCCCACGGTAGACACTTAATCAGTATCACTTAACCCAGCCCTTCAGACGCCAACGGCAAACTCCAGCTGGAAACAAGGTCTCTGCCGGATGTCCTGTGTAATCACCTCCACGCCAAGCAGAACTTAGACAAAAACATCAGAGATCTGTCTTCAACCGCTCTGTGTGGGCCTCCGGTTTGCCTCTCCCACACCCGGTGTGTTAGCGTCTCTTTATGTCCACCGAGCTGCTTCCAGCCTCCGGAAAGGGACCCCTTCTCTTATTTCCCTGGTACACCCTACGGTCCAAACAGTATCTTGCACAGGTGGGCGTTTAATAATTTGTAAAGTGATTGATTTCCAATGCGAAAGCGAGGGCTCTCTTTTCCTCGATTTAGCTTCCTCCCTTGGGCGGGGAAGACCTTTGTGTGCGAAGGCGTGGTGAGGGTTTTCACCGTACAGCCTGCTGATGGGATCACACGCCCTCCATTTGCACCGGCTCGTTCTGCTGGGTCTGCAGTTCGGATCTCAGCACCGATCTATCTTGGCCTCTCAATCAGTCATGGATTAGAAGTCTAGAATCCACAGTCTCTCCTATTTCTGACCTGCAGGGACAGAGCTATCTTGTCACAAACCACACCCTAACTGGGTGAGTTGCAGCAAAGCCAGCTGGCCCTACATTCTGTCGGGAAGAAGGCTACGTTGGCTGGCCTTCCCAAACCATCAGTCTCTTTTTGCAGGGTGCTCCTTCCCCGGGCACCCCCCCCACCCGAGTCTCAGGGCCTTCTGCATCATCAAGAACAGCCCGTGCCAGGGGGCACCTGGGTGGCTCAACCGGTTGGGCGTCTGCCTTCGGCTCGAGTCATGGTCCCAGGGTCCTGGGATCGAGCCCCGCATCGGGCTCCCTGCTCAGCGGGGAGCCTGCTTCTCTCTCTCCCACTCCCCCTGCTTGTGTTCCCTCTCTCGCTGTCTCTCTGTCAAATAAATAAATAAAATCTTAAAAAAAAAAAAAAAAAACAGCCCGTGCCAGCCACCAGCATGCTGGGAAATTGGTTCAGTTTGGAATCCTCATTCTTTGAGGCCTGATAACCCCATACCAGCCAGCAATTTCTGGCTGAGGATGCCGAGGGCCTCACTCCCTCGTTGTGGAAGGTCACCAGCTGACCTTCGGGGGACACGTTCCTGGACAAAGCTGTGGGTGTCTGACACGCAGTGGGCACTCATGCACTATCAGAGGAGGGGACAGAATGGCGCGGTGACAAAACCCACAACAGACGGCGGGGGCAGAGGCGGGCAGTGTGTAAGAAAAGATAGCTGTAGTGCAGAAGGGCTGGAAAAACCACCCTCTGCAAATTCAGCGTGTCACGCAGAGGGCGTCAGTCACCTAATCTAGGATTACGCTAGACCGGACTCGCGCATCCCAGGAGAAAAGGCATGATCAAGACTCCGGCGATGGAAACTGCGGGACGCGTCTGCGGTTGTTAGTTTCAACTGGGCGGCGGAATGAGAGTGGTGTCTCACCGCTCAGCACAGCTGCTCGCTCAGAAAGGACTGGGGCAAACCGCGGCCTCCCGAGCCTTCTGGGACCAACGACCCAGTTTGTGGGGGTTCCAGATGCCTGTTTTGCTCCATTCCCCTCCTTCTGTGTGTCTCGTAATGTCACCCATTTATTGCAGACACTTTGGGAAGAATAAAGCACGGCGCCTACATCCTCTCGTTCCTTCCCCGCAATTATAACAACGAGCGTTTCCATGCGAGATTGGGCGGGCACAGAAGTGAAATCCAAACCAGTCAGATTTTCTGTCCTGGGGTGTTCTGCCGAGAGATGGCGAGGGGGGTAAGCCAGCTACGATGCATTAACTGAGCATCCACTATGTTGGGAGCAAAATAGGTTTGTGCATCCAGTGAAACGTAAGGCTTCCGGGAGGGGGAGAGAGAGAGAGAGAAGCAGGAAAGGATCCCAGAAGGGTCTCTTTACTCATAATTAACTGCAAAATAAACAGTTCCCCCATGGAACGGGGCCCCTCCTTTCCACCGCCCCTGCAGACCCACATTTCAATTAGCTCTGTGTTATTCTGGTCCCCTATTAGCTCAGATAATCAAGGGCTGGCTATAATTAATTGTGATAATGTACTCAGGAGCAGAGCCAACAGCAGCTCGAGAAGGCGGGCCAGAGACGCTCCTCTCCCCATCATGCCCTCCGCCGGGGGGCTGTTCGGGGTCGGTCTGCACAGACTACAGGGTTGGCGAGGGCGGTGGGCAGAGACTCTTGCAGGCAGGCAGGCCTCTTCCGGTGTCTACGGCATCGTGGCATCGAGCAAGTTTCTCCTTCTTCTACCTCCCTGGGCCCCACTTCCCTTCCCGGTCCCGGCAGCCTTGAACCCTCAAAGCCAATGACTCTGGAAATGAGGACATTTGTACGTACAGTGGAATACGACTTGGCCACGGAACGGGGTGCTGATCCGCGCTACACCACGGACAAACCCTGAAAACCTTACACAGAGCGAAAGAAACCCTCGAAAGGGCCATGTGTCGTGTGATCCCATTTATGTGCAATGTCCAGAAATCCACAGACACAGAAAGCAGGTGGGTGGCTGCCAGGGGCTAGGGGCTGAGCGCTGGTAGAGATGGAGGGGCGAACGCTAACAGAGGGGTTTTATTTTTGGGGTGTTGGAAATGCTTTGGAGCTCAGTAGAGGTGGTAATTGTACAACACGGGGAGTGTGCGGAATGCCACTGAATAGTTCACTTTCAAAGGGGGGTGCACCTGCATGGCTCAGTTGGTTAAGCGTCTGCCTTCGGTTCAGGTCATGATCTCAGGGTCCTGGGATCGAGTTCCGCGTGGGGCTCCCTGCTCAGCGGGGAGACTGCTTCTCCCTCTCCCTCTGTGCTCTCTAAGTAAATAAATAAGGTCTTTTAAAAAAATAAATAAAAGGGGGGATGGGTGTTATATGAATTTCACCTCAATCCATCAACTCAGATCCAATAAAGAGAAACAGCTACAATTTCTTGAGCCCACACGCGAGGTGCCGGGTACCTGCTGGGAAGGCACTGTCGACTCCAATGAAGAAAGAGGAGACCCGGGGTTCCCGGGAGGGGACCGACCTGCGGACGGGCTAGGGGCTGGGTGGACCCTGCAAGGCCGGCACGCGCCCTCCTCACGGCAGCGCCCCCAGTGGCAGGTCAGCCCTGGGTCCTGGCAGCCGTGGGACTCAGGAGCAACATCGGCCAGGGGTCGGGCGCGCAGGAATGGACAAGGCCTGATGGAGGCAGAGGCAAAAAAGCAGGCGGGTGCGGGTTTGAAGAGAGGACAAGGGCAGAGAAAAGGGAACAGGAACTCAGGGTTTTATTTAGCACCCACAGGTGCACGACCCAGGGAGGGGTGGGGGTGGGCCCTGGCCAGGCGGCGGGAAAGGGAAAGCAGGGTCTGGCCAGGAAGGGCTGCTTCCGTGGTAGTGTCAGTGGGTCAGTCACGTCCCTCCTCCCAGGAGCTCCGAGACCACTGGTGACCAGCGCATGACCTTCAGTGACTTCCCGGAGGCCAGCTCACCTGAGTTAAGGCCACCGGGCAGCTTGAGATGTAAAGAAAACACGGAGGGAGACTCACATTTTCCACTTCTCTGTGCGGGATAAGGGGGTAGATGGGATGAGTATGTCGCAAAGCATCTCAACACACTCCCCTTTTCCTTGTAAGGACAGAGTTCTGTCGTGCATCTCTCCTTTTTAATGATCTATTATGTAAGACTGTCTTTAAATGAATCTGTCAGGGTTGGAGGCTGGTGGGTGTTTCTTTTCACTTTCTCCCCTCCCGGGTGCTGGCAAACACCGGCCCATGCTTTTCTGATGTTCTCTACGCTTCCTACACAGTGGGATGGAAACGCTTTCCCCGGTCTCCGAGAGCAACGGGGGGCAGGAATTTGGGGATCTCTATGCTCACAGACTATCTCTAGCTTCTCGCCATGAAAGCGAAAGCTCATAAATCAGATGCAAACCGGAAAGCCTCTTTTTTTTTTTTTTCTTTTTGGCTTGTGTCAAATGACTCGATCACCTATAATTAAATAAGGCACCCATCAAAACTGCACCCAGACATGGTAGATCAGCACGGACTTGAGGGCTGCTAGGAGTGAGTGTGGTTCGCAGGGGATGGGGGAACGGGCTGCTTTTGTGACCCTTTCCGTGCCTGTGCCAGGGAGCCGGGAATGAGTCCGTCTGCAAAGCCAGGCTTGAAGGCCAGCCGCCTGGCGCTCCCTGGGTGTGTCGCTGGCCTGGGAGGCCTTTGTCCGCAGGCCAGGAGACTTCTCCATCGAGGGCTGCCATCCGCTGCGACACTTGGAGACATCCCTGCACTTACACCATCTCTCGTTTTCAAGGATGCCTCTGAGACCTTGCTGCCTTCTTCAAACCCATGACGTCCGTCAGTCTGACCCCCTCAGTGAACAGGATGGTTGGTCTCTGCGAAGCACACGACCCCAGGGGCTGCAGAAGTCTCAACCCTGCCAGACGTTAAGGGATTCCTGAAGCGTTTCAATAGGAAATGATGAACCTTCTCTGAGGCCTCCAGCAGATGCCCGCAGGGAGGGGGGGGGGGACTTCCCCTTGGGGCCCTGGTCCTTCTGCCTCCTAGAAAAGTCATTCACGCCCCGGCTGTGCCTTTTCGCCCTGGCTTCTGGATCAAGGGTCTCCCGCCTGTATCAGGCTCCAACTTCTCTCTCTGTGTGTTGCCTGTGGGCAGGGGCTGGGCCTTGGGTTTGCTGATGGACCCTCAGCAACAGGCTTCTTTCTTTGCATATGCTATCTTACTAAAGCTCAGAAGAGGCTGTAGGGTGCTCCCGGGGAGGGCAGGGATCCCTGGAGGGCAAGGCTGCTGGGCTTTTGGGGCAGACGCTGCGGACCCTTCCAGCGGGGGCCTCGGGCACCTCTCCATGCGCTCACGCCCACCTCTCCACCCTTGGCCCATCCCCCATTGGAAGAAAGTTAAAAAACAAAAACTAAAACAAAAACAAAACCTAGCACATAAAAACGAGAGGGAGAGCGTTCTGGTCCAAATCGACCAGGCATTTATCGAGGGCCTTCTCTGGGCTCCAGTCCATGCATGTTCTATGCAATCAAAGTTAACAGCATAAAATAGCTGCCCCAGCACCAGGTGTCGGGAGCTCACCGTGTTGTTTAAGAAATTAAGAAATGAAAAGGAACATGCGTGAAGCCGTGAGACACACGGTGGTGTGGACGAGAGCAAGAGGGATGAGGTGGGGGGCGCGGGGGTCACCCAGCAGCCCCCAGCCTGCTGCAGAAGCCCTCCCTGACACGGACATGGATTCCCGAGCTCCACACCCACGTGGCTCTGAGCAAAAAGGACCGGCCAGTCAGAAAACGTACTCACGTGTTTGCAAACTAGTTCGGGCCTGGGTCGGCCTAGGGGGTCTCTGCGTGGTCCCCTCAAACTCCTTCTCCTCCAGTGTGTGGCCTGCCAGGCCCCCAGAAAATGCTGATGCTGCAGGGAGCCAGGGGCCTCCCCCCGGAAGCCCACACAACACCCCTCTCGGAGGCCGCCTCTATTTTTAGCAGGGACAGCGGTGGGGGCTGGGGGCGCTGCCATACTTCCCTTTTTATTTTTGTTCTGAGCAGAGTCTGTGGGTGACTTTCCACAGAGGAGGGGGAGGCTGGAAGACGCGGAGGGGGCGCCGCTCTCGCTGGCAGGTGGCGCCATGTCTGCCACTGGGGCACAGCGAGGTTGGGGGTGCAGCAGTGGAGGGAGGACCGGGCAGGAGCCTGGCATCACTCGCATTCTCCCCTCCCGCTGGTGCCTGTCGCTGTCCCAGACCTCACCCAGGACACCGCGGTCTCCTGCCTGTGACCTGCACCGAGGAGGAAGCCTGCCTGGCTGGTGGGACGTGTGGGGCCTAGAACATTCCAGGGAAGAGGCTTCTGCAAGCCTCACATCGAGCTGCCCTCCACAGCTGGACGAGCGCCCCGCCTGGGCACCCCGGCCCCACATGGCGGAGCCCCACACCACTTCAGCCTCCCTCTTATGTCCCAGCCTGTGTGGATCGCCAGAGAACTTCCTGGTTCCTCTCTCCTTTCCTAAAACACTGCAGCAAGGTCAGTAAGCTGCACACGTATCCGAAGTACACAGTTCAATGAGTTTTCAAAAGAAGACACCCTCATGACCAATTAAGAAGTGGAGCATGGCCAACACCCTACAAAATTCCTTCACGGCCCTTTCCATCCTGTGTCCCCACCCCCAGAGGCCACCAGTACTGGGATTTCTGTCACAGAAAGACGGAAAAGCGCATGATGTACTGCTGAGGGCCTGGCTTGTTTCGCTCAGCACCTCGAGGTGCATGCGTTTGTGGCGCGGGTCACCGGCTTATGTGTCCCACAGTTTATCCTTTCGCCTGTCGGTGGACATTTGGGTGGTGTCCCAACTTCACTTCTCGGGGACATTCTTGGACAAATCTTCACGTGGACATGTGTTGTCATTTCTTTGGAATAAATACTTAGGATTAGAACTGTCGGGTCATGTGGTCGGTGTACAGTCAACTCCGGAAGAAACCACCCCCCCTGTTTTCCAAGGTGGCCATGGCATCCCGCCCTCCGGCCAGAGCGGGCGAGAGTCCCAGCAGCTCCGCGTGGCCGTCGGCCTCCGGGAGTGGGGTTCGGAGCGGCAGGCCTTCTATGCCCGTCGTCGGCCCGGCCCACCCTCTGGCACCAGCCTTTCCCTCTGCCCGGGCCTCTCATCCGTTGATGCCCTCCCACAGATACTGGGTTGGACAGTGTCCCCCTCTTCAGAACGTGACCGCATTTGGAAAGAGGGTCTTTGCAGACGCATGTAAGTCGAGGCCTCCCTGGATGAGGGAGGGGCTCTGAATCCGGTGACACAGACACAGACACAGACGAGGGACGGCCACGTGACTGTGGAGGCCGCCGTGGGGCGTGTGGCCACCGGCCGAGAACCCGGGAGCCGCCTGAACCTGCAGGAGGCAGGCAGGGGTCCTTCCCTGGAGTCTCTGGAGGAAGCGTGGCCCTGCCTTGAGCTCACCTTGATTTCAGACTTCTGGCCTCTAGACTGTGACAACATGCTTGTTGTGTTTTAAGCCGAGCGGTTTATGGTGATTTGTCGTGGCCACTTCCGGAAGGAACAGCCCCGCAGCCTGTCAGGGCTGGAGGGAGGGGGAGGGAGGGCTGCCTGGCAGAGCTCAGCCTTCAGGAGAGGGGCACGGCTGCCCCTCGGACCTCACTGCCTGACCTCTGTCCTCCCTTAGCGCTGCCATCCGCCACGGCCACGCAGAAGCCAAGGGTCAGGGAGCCCACGCACGGGGCTCACTCAGGTCAGCCTCTGGGCACGGCGGGTGGGCTGGGTCTGCAGGGCATCCTCTGAGCCCTCGGCGTCTTCACTGTCACATGAGGACAATGACCATGCCAGCGTCACTGGGGGCGCGAGGATGAAGATGTGAAGTGTGCCAAACACGAGCCAAGCGCTGGCGTGTGGTCAGCGCTCAGGGCCGGGACGCTGCATGATCTCCCGTCAGGGGTGGGCCCGCTGCCGTGCTCTGCTCAGAGGGCCAGCCTCCTTCCCGAGGACAGAGAGGGTTTTCGGCACCTCTCTGGGGTCATGCTCCCCTGCTCGAGGTGCTGACGACATTGCTGTTGGTGTGAACAGAAAGGAGCAGGAAGGAGGTAAGCACGTCCCCCTCTCTGGGCAGGGAGGACCTTCAGGAGAACCTCCTAGGGACAGGAGATCCTTCTTCGTCGTCCGATTCTGAAAGCTGTGCCCTACCCAAACAC
Organism: Zalophus californianus; assembly: GCF_009762305.2. Taxonomy (NCBI): domain Eukaryota; kingdom Metazoa; phylum Chordata; class Mammalia; order Carnivora; family Otariidae; genus Zalophus; species Zalophus californianus. Next base: position 111,808,560 of record NC_045604.1, on the reverse strand, counting down.
CACGGGAGGAAGTCCTGCTTAGCTGGATAGCCTCCCACTGGCCAGAGGTCCTATGTGGCAACTGCGATTACTACCCGGAAGCCGAGGCGCCGAGGAGTCGTACGATTTGCCTGACGTCACACGGCGTCTTCGTCCACTCCTCCCGCTGCCGCGGCAACATCCCTCAGACCGCGGGGCTTAAACAACAGGCACTCCGTTTCTCACAGTTCGGCAGCGTGGGAAGGCCAAGGTCAAGGTGCTGGCAGGTTCCGTGCCTGGCGAGAGACCTCTTCCTGGTTCACGGATGGCCGTCCTCCGACACTGTCCTCACCTGGCCCTTCCTCGGTGTGAGCTCATAGAGAGAGCACTCTACCATCTCTTCCTCTTCCTGTAAGTCCCCAGTCCCGTCACGAGGGCCCCACCTCCAAACACCACCCCATTGGGGCTTAGGGCTTCCACACGTGAATTCTGGGGAGGGTTTACGGGCTGGCTCTGCATGGGATAGAAGGCGTGCTCCGGTGTCTCCCACCGGGCCGGGGCCTCCCTCCACCTGCTCTGCCGCGGGCATCACCAGGACACTGTCACCTGGGTGACGACTTTCTGACTAGCCAGCAAATCAATGGGAAGGAAGCACCGGAGCATAGCCTCCATCCTAGATGGTCAGAGCACAAGGTAAGGGGATTTCAGAGCTGGGAGGGGTCTTTGGCGCCATGTCAGCCACCGCACCGTGAATTCCCGGTTAGCGAATGCGAGTGCTGACAGGTGGAATGGAGTCCTCGCTGAATGAACACTACCCACGAGCGGCCCAGTGCCTGCCATGTGCAGACTCAGCTGGGCCCTTCGTGGGCATTCCCGCAGGTGGCTTTCCCCATGCCCGCCCTGTGGGATAGGTCGCTTTACCCTCCACCTTGCAGAAGAGGGTCCGGACCCAAGGGCCCAGACCTCAAGGGCGGTGGGGGCGGCACAGGGACCAATCGTGGTCCTCTCTACCTCTGCACACTGGTCTTTCCATCATTCCACATTTTTCTTCTTCCACGGAGAAAGTGGATCCTTCTAAGTGGAGATAAACCCACCAGAACCAGGATGAATGAAGCCGCCCAGTCCCAAAGGGGCTTCAGGGGAAAGGGGGTCCCACCGCGTTGCATGGTGGGGCCAGATGCCCTTCATGTCCTTCCGTCCCTGGGATTCTAAGACACTCCCCACCAGAGAGACCAGAACGTAGTTGGTAGAATTCTTTCCTCGACCAATGAGGAGTTGCCCACTGGGCTCATCAGGGGCGCAGCACGAGGGGTGCCTGCATGGTAGGGCAGGCGGAGCTGAATTCTCACGGGCAGTCACTGAGAAGAGGGGTCAGTTGAGGTGCTCTGAGCCCCTCCAGAGGAGGCGGCAGGAGCTAAGTGACACGTGAGAGGAAGTGGCCTCCGACAGCTTCCTCCACACACACGCAGGGAGGTTCGAGTCTGAGCCGTAGGTGGAGAATGATTTCTCTAGTATGCAAGAAGAAAAAGAAAAAAAAAAAAAGCAAAACATCCGGCTCTGTAATAAAAACAGCCTCGTGGGGGCTGGGGGACCCCGGACACAGAAACACGCCCAACGTGGACGGGCGCTTTGGTGTGCCAGCCGCACCCCAGAGGCCCGGATCCGTCTTGCCAAGGCCCCGAAATGCGTTCGGGCCGGCCCAAGGACGCAGGATTCAACCTCTACCCCTGTGTTATTTGTTTTATTTATCTCCGCCTTGAAACCATAGTTCTAAACAGTGTAGGCCCTTGACTGCTGACTCAGCTGCCAGAGCCAAAACTCATAAAATCCTATTTCAGAAAGGTCCGATGATTTTATTTTCTGACCATAAATATGAAATTTAATTAGCAGCTTGCTGCTAATGAAGTCGCCACGAAAGCCAGCCTGGAGAGGCAGAGCAGGAAGATACCGCCCCACATTGAACAGAACCTGCGGCCCTGTTAACCCTTGCCTCTCTCCCTGCCCTTCACCACGACCCTTGAAGCCTGGAGAGCGGAGAGCAGCCTCCAACCTGGAAGGACAAGGGGCGGCGGACGCTCATTTAGAGAATGGGACGCAGGTCAGATGTCCCCTCCGGTTGGTGGGAAGTTTCTGGGCCCTCTGTGGCCTGGCTGTATCCACAGCAGGGCGGGGGGACTGGAAAGCGGCTGAAGGAAAAAACAGCACTTAGAAAGAGCCCCATTACTCTGCTTCCCTGGACATCAGTGGGAGAGCAACTTGGGGGTATTCACACTTGACCAAACACGCGAAACGCCCACCCTGCTCCTCCAACTACCCCTGGTCTTGGTTTATCTTTTATAAAATGGGAATCTATAAATAATCTATAAATAGTTTATCTATAAAATAGGCATAATGCCCCCAGCTGGTGGAATTTTAGTGATGATGGAACATATTTATAAAGCCCGTGCCCGGAATATAGCAGGTGCTCGATAAATGGGAGCCTTCATTATTATTATCCTTGTATGGGTTCATTCATTAAATCCAAAGCCCAGAACTCACTAAGATCTGAAGTCCTATTGAGAAGAAATGGACTATTTCAAGCATCATTCGAGAAGCTGAAGGTGAAACATGAAAAAGCCAACCCATACAGTCAGTGCTAAAATAATGCTAACATCAACCAAAATATGTCCTGCGCCATAGTGTCTAAGACCCAGGGGTGCGTGGATGGTGTGAGAATGTGTCCATCACACGTGCAGAGTCATGACTGCACACATGCACGGACTCCCAAAATACCAATACCTGTTAGACCAATACCTGTTAGAGCCACCTTCCCTCCTGATGGAATCTACAGCACAAAACTTCAGACTTAGTTTGCAGTCGAGGCACACAATAAAAGTTTATGGCAGAAGGTAATAGAGTTTTGAGGGTTGTTTTCATTCTTGCCTTTTTTTTTAATTGAAGCTTATTGCCATTCTGCTGGCATCTGAGTTCTTGAACCAGTAGGAATAGCACATGTTTCAGCTCCTTGTGGCTCTGCAGGGAATGCCCCTAGGGTCACAGCTGAGATTTCTGAGATGCTAGAGGCTTGAACCCCCTTGGGCATAACTGTCAGCCCCAACAGGTGCAGCTGGCTTGAAGGATTAAATGTCACGGGTAAACTATGCTGTGTAAATCCAACCCTGTTGTCTCCATTTACTGGGTTTAGCACCATGGTCTCCTCTATGCCACAAGCCTCAGTTGATTCCCCACGTGGGGAACTGCCTTGGCTCATAGGTTGAAATCCCTCCCCGATTAGTGCTGTCTGTGGGCCCAGGGCATCGGCACCATCTGGAGCTTGTTGGACCTGCAGCTCTTTAGGCCTCATCTCAGACCCTCTGAGTCAGAGCTTGCATATAACAAGCTCTCTGGGTGACTCACACAGACACTGTAAGTGCTGTTCTAGCTCAGGCCTCACTGTTTGCAGAGACGCAGGTTGCTGACTTGCCGGTTCACTCCCCTTCCAAGTCTTCTAGAACGTTTGTTTGACACCTGTGCTGGTCTCTCCTGGCTCAAAACTTGCCTGGCCTTTGATGGAGCTTCTGACTCCCCGTTTTGGCTCAACACATTAAAGATCTTTGGGGTGACTGAGCCCCATGTGGGACCAGGTCTTCACACTTCATCCCTCAGTGGCCCTCACTTTGCCACGGCCTTGCTGTGGGCCCTAGATGCTTGTGTATGCAATGCAACAGCTCAGTGGTTCACTGACTTCATTCCTGATCAACAACATCGCCTGGAAACAACTTCTAAAAACTCAGGGACCTGGGCTCTGCTGCCCATTACCTACCTCTGGTTCTTCTAGCAATCATCTTCCAATGGGTCATGGGAGAACACTGTTTACTTGTAGCTAGTCCTTCTGTAAAGTGAAGTAAGGATTCTTTGGCAAAGTAGGATTAAGCCCCACAGTTATTTCTTATAAAATTCCAATATTTTATACAACACGATTTTTGGAGGTACTTTAAGTCTTGTGGACAGGGTGCCCCATGATTTCTACTTACAGTAAATCCTAAATCACTGTGCATCTTTTATAATACCTTCTTATCTGGCTTGGTGAATTCAGATCAGTCATGAGGTATGCAGAAAGTAACACATTATGAATAACAGCAAGAATATTAAACAATTATAAAGTGTGACAAGATATTTGAAACAACTGTTTGTAGACACTGGAATAGGGTTAGGATGACCATAACAGAAGAAATTCAGGAGGTAAACCTCATGACTGCCTTGGCTTTTTGCCTGGATGCACTTTACATAGTATGGGCAAAAAGGTGGAGCCCAGAGGATGGCAGCTTCACCAAACTGTGGAGACAGAGATCAGAGTTCAGGGCCTTTGAGGTCTGCAATTTGGGAGGAGGGACACCAAGAGGAACTGCACAGACCATGAGTGGCTAAATACTAAACTACACTTACACAAGCAAGACTCCATGAACTTGGCAGAGAACAACTACCACCTGGCTGTGAACTGAGGAATTTCAGATGACACACAGGACTGAGAGATGCTGGAGTTCCAACTAGCCAGACTGGAGAGACTTCACTGAGTTCAGAGACCCAGAAAGTCTATGCCTTAGGAAAAGGACTACACTAACTCCAGAATAAAGACTGCTCTAGTTATACCTAACAGAGCTTAACAGTAAGTTTCAAAAAGGACCAGGCCTATTCATACATAAAGTAACTATTTGCCAGATCCAAACTTATCATGAATTACAATCAAATCCAGAAACTTGGTATCCACAATGACCAGAATTCAAGAAAAAAAATTTATTAGACATGTGTAAGCTGACAAATGTGACTCAAACGGGGGGGGGGGTGGAAATAAACAGTCAACAGAAGCAGATCCAGAAATTACAGAAGTGTGGGAATGTGCACACCAAGACTTTAAAACAACTATTGTAAATATGTCAAAGATTTAAAAAAAACGTGGACATAATAACAAAACAAGTATGAAACAAGAAATAGCTAAATGGAAATTCTAGATGTAAAAATGAGAATATATAAGTTACAAATTCAAATAGATGGGTTTAACAACACTTGGACAATGCAGAAAATTCAGTGAACTTGAAAACAGAGCAACAGAAACTATACACCTGAGGCAAAGAGGAAAAGGAAAGGCTGAAAAGACTGAACAGAGAACTAGTGAATTGTGGGATAATATCACATGGTCTAACATTCATGTAATGAGTCCCAGAAGGAGAAGAGAAAGAGAAATTGTGGGAGAGAAGTTATTTTTAAAATGTTTCCATATTTGATGAAACATATCAACCCACAGATTCAAGAAACTCAGTGAACTCAAAGCGAAATAAACACAAAATTGTACATAGGTATATCTCAAATTGCTGAAAGCTGAATATAAAGAGAAAAAATTTAAAGCCAACAGAAAAAAGACAAATTCTATACAATGGAATAGTGATAAGAATTATTGTTCATTCCTCAAGGGAAACAATGTGAGGGGGAAGAAAATAGAACTACATCTTTAAAGTGCTGAAACAAAAAGTCAACTTTGAATTCTTCATCTGATGAGATATCTTTCAAAAGTAGGATGAAATAAAAGCTCTTTTTTTGATTGAAAAGCTGAAAAGATTCATCACAGCAGAACTGTGGTGTGGGGAAATCAAAGAATAGTCTTCAGAATGAAAACAAATGATACCAGATGGAAACTTGAATCTTCATGAAGAATTGAAGAGTGTCAAAAATGGTAAATATGTAAGCAAATATATATTTTTTTATTTTTAATTTCTTTAAAAGATAACTGATGACTTAAAGCAAAAATAACAACAATCTATTGTGTACTTTATAACATATGTAGAAAATACATGTCGCTAATAACAAAAGGATGAGAGGGGGTTAAACGAAAGTATACTGTTGTAAATCTTTACACTAGATGTAAAGTGACATAAGTACAAGGTAGGGTGTGGTAAGTTAAAGATGCATTTTATAAACCATAGAGCAACTGTGCATATCCACAAATAAAACAAACAGGTAGGCTAACAAGTCAACAGAGGAGACAAAATGGAACACCAAAAAAGACCTTGATTAATCCAAAGAAAGGCAGGAAAGGAGGAAAAATGAAAAAAAGAATGGATGCATCATAAAGAAAAGACTCAGATGGTAAATGTAAATGGACTAAACACTTCACTTAAAAGGCAGAGATTGTCAGGGTGAACTAAAAAAAAAATACTCAGCTATATGCTGTGTGTAAGAGACACACATTAAATATAAAGACACAAGTAAGATAAAAGTAAAAACATAGAAGCATTATTCATAAAACCTCTAATGGCTATACTAGTATCCCAAAAACAGGCTTCAGAAAAGGAGTATTACCAGAGATAAAGAGGGAGTAAAAATGATGGAGTCCATTCATCCAGAAGCTATAACAGTCCTCAATGTGTATGCATCTAATTGTAGAGCTTCAAAACACGTGAAGCAAAAAATGGACAAAACTGAAAGGAAGATTGGACAGACTGACAATTACAGTCATAGATTTCAACATTCCTCTGTTATTGTCAGGACAAGTAGATAAAAATCAAGGACACAGAAGATTTGAACAACATTATCAACCAACCTAACCTAATTGACATTTATAAAACAGAACAGCTAACAGCTGAGGGAAACCTGCAGAATACATGTGCTTTTTAGGCTTGCACGAAACACTCTCCAAGACCTTGTGTTGGTCCATAAGACAAGTCTCAATAACTTTAAAAGAATTAAAATGATATAAAATATGTTTTCTGGCAAAGGGGAATTAAATAGGAAATTGAAAATTAAAAATCCCTAGATATTTGGAAATTAAATGACACAGTCCTAAACAACCCCTTGCTTGAAGAAGAAGCAAAAGGGAAATTCTGAAAATATTTGAACTGAATAGAAATAAAAACACAATGTCAAAAATTTGTGGCATATAGCTAAATCAATGCTTAGAGGGAAATTTATAATTTTAAAGGCTTATATTAGAAAAGAAAAATGATTTAAAATTAATGATCTAAATTTCTACATTAAGCAGCCAGAAAAGTCAAAGTAAGTAGAGGAAAGGAGACAATAAAGGTAGGAGTGGGAAACAAAAAAATAGAAAATATAATAGCAATATGGAAAAATAAACAAAATAATTTCTTTGAAAAGATTAACAAAATTGATAAACGTCTAGCTGGACTGATCCAGAAAAAAAAAAGAGAAAACAAAACAATCAGTATAAGTAACGGAGATGAGATGTAACTATAGATCTACCAGGCACTGGGACGATATTATGGAAGTATTATGAAAAACTATGCCCACAAATTCTATGCATAGATGACAAGGACAAAAATTATTCAAAAGACACAAATTCCCAACTGGCCTAAGAAGAAATAGACAATTTGAGTTAGCCTATCTATTAAAGAATCTGAAGTCATTATCAGCAACCCTTTCACAAAGAAAGCTCTGGACTCATTTGGCTTCACTGGTGAATTCTATCAAACACTTCACATAGAAATAATACCAATTTTACATAAACTCTTTCATAAAATAGAGAAGTAATACTCCCCATCTCATTTTATGTGCCCAACATTATGCTGATTCTAAAACCAACAAAAGACAGTACTGGAAAAGAAAATTTATAAAACCAGTACCCTTCATGAATATAGATGCAAAAATCCTTAATGTAAATTTAGCACAAAATTTCAGAAATATATAGAAAGGATAATACATCATGGCCAAGTGGGGTTGATTCCAGGAATGCAAGGTTAGTTCAACATTTCAAAATCAACCACTAATTCATCATATTAAGAGACTAGAGGAAAAAAACCATATGATTATCTCAATAGATGAAGAAATCATTTGGCAAAATCCAACACTCGTTCACATTAATACCCCTCAGCAAACTAGAAAAGAAGGAATTGCCCTCAAGCTGACAACAGCTGTCACCATACTTCATGATAAAAGGCTAAATGTTTTCCCACTAACACTGGGAACAAAGCAAGGATATTCACACTAACCACTTCTATTCAACATTGTAGTGGCGTTTCTAGATGTGCAATAAGGCCAGAAAAAGAAATAAAGGGAATGAGGATTAGAAAGGAAGAGGTAATACTGTCATTATTTATAGACATCATGATTGTGTACAGAAAAAACACAACAGAATCTATAGAAAATCTATCAGAATACCAATAATAACTACTTGTAACTAACCACAAATTTAGCAAGGACACAGGATGCAAGTTCAAGATACAAAAATGAAAAAAAAAAAACGAATATCAAAGAACATAAAATACTTCAGATTTAAGTACAATGGAAGATGTATGAAATGTCCACATGGAAAACTACAAAGCATTGCTAAAAAAAAAAAGAAAGAAGCCCTAAACCAAATGGAGAGGTATATCATGTTCATGGATTGGAAGACAGTTCAATGTCATTCAGATGTTAAGGTGTCCTTTGGGTCCAAATTTACCTACAACTGCAATACATTTCAGTCAAATACCAAAAAGCTTTTTTTGGTATAGCCTGAACAAACTAATTCTAATATTTATATAGGAAGGTAAGGAAAATTTCTGGGAAAAAAAAGGACAGAATTGGAGGAATACAATATAAATCAATATATATTAATTATATATTTATGTATTTCATATTCATGTATATGTTATATATTGCATTCTCATATAACATGTAATTATGATGTTATATATTTATATATAGATACGATTTCAAGGCTTACTGTGAAACTACAATCAACAAGACAGTGTGTTTTGTCGCGTAAAGATAGGCAACATGTCAATGAAACAGAGGAGTGAGTCCAAAAATAGATCTATGACTACGTAGTCAGTTATTTTTTTTGCCAAAGACACCAAAGCAATTCAAAGGTGGCGGGAGAGTCTTTTCAGTGATTGGTGCTGGAACAAATGGACATCCATATGGAAAAATATAATCCTCAACTCCTACCTCACGCTGGACATTAAAATTAACTCAAGATAGAACACCGATTTAAACCTAAAATTAAAAAACAAAAAAACCAAACACCTAAAATCCAAAACTATAATGTTTGGAGAAGAAAACATAAGAATATCTTTACAACCTTAAGGTGGGCAAAGATTTCCTAGACAAGATGCAGAAAGCACTCACCACAAAACTGAAGAAAGGGAAAGAAAATCAATAAACGTCATCAAAAGAAAAAACGGGAAAAACCACCCATTAAGAACACTAGTAGGAAAATGAATAGGGACGCTCCAGACGCGGCGGAAATTGTTGCAGTATATACGCCCCTGAGAAAGGAATGGTACGCAGAACATATAAAGAACCCCCTTCAAATAAAAACAAAACAGTAATAAGTCAAAGAGTAGATGGAAGACTCGAAGAAGCCTTTCAGAAAGGAGGAAATACAAATGGCCAATACGCACATGAAAAAGAGCTCAAGGTCACGAGTCACCAGGGGACGGCAAATTAAAGGACAAGAATAGCATCACACAGGGGGCGCCGGGGTGGCTCCGTCGTTAAGCGTCTGCCTTCGGCTCAGGGCATGGTCCCAGGGTCCTGGGATCGAGCCCCGCATTGGGCTCCCTGCTCCGCGGGAAGCCTGCTTCTCCCTCTGCCACTCCCCCTGCTTGTGTTCCCTCTCTCGCTGTGTCTCTGTGTCAAATAAACAAATAAAATCTTAAAAAAAAAAAACAAAACAAAAGAAAGAATAGCATCACACATCCAGTAGAACTGAGAACACCAAATGTGTGGAGGACACGGGAAGCGGGAACCCCCTATGCCCAGCCGGTGGGGTTGTCGAATAGTAGGGCCACCATTGGAAAATGGCCTGGCGGCTCTTGCAAAATTAAACAGGCACTTGTCCCGTGACCCAGCAAAGACCCAGGGTCCCACCGGAGCCCTTGGCATTGTGTGAGCCGCAACCACCACGTGTGTGGAAGTGTGCAAAGGTTGAGCGCCCCCAAGTGTAGTCTGTGGCGGTTCCCTGGGGCTGTGGCAGTAAGATGGGGTGGCTTAAAACAACAGAAACGTACTGGGGCCTTGGTTTGGGAGGTGGGGAGCCTGAAATCAAGGTGTGGGCCAGATCGGTTCCTTCTGGAGGCTCGGAGAGAGAATCTGTTATTCGAGGCCTCTCTCTTTCCGCTTCTGGTGGTTTCTGGCAATCCCTGGCATTCCTGGACTTGGAGACACATCACTCCAATCTTTGCCTCCCCGGGCCACAGTATTCTTCTCTGTGCGTCTCTACACCCTCTTCTCTTCACAGGGGCACTGGCCATGGGATTTCGGCGCTACCCTTAACCAGTACGAACTCATCTGAACTAATTACATCTACAAAGACCCTGTGTCTAAAGAAGGTTTCATTCTGAGGCTCCAGGTGGACACGGATTCTGCAGGACAGTATCGAACCCACTACGGTGTGCCCTCTGGTCCCCCAAATTCACATCCATCCCAACTGCACCATGTATTCACCCTGCTCCTAACATCCAGTGGGTCTGTCTCCCGAAGGCCCCAGTTAACGTGTACATGTCTCCTGGGAGGAGAGGCTGCTCCTGGCAACTCCTCTGTCCCGTTAGAAAGCTATAATTTACCTTGAAAGGCTCGGGGATTCTGGTCCCCGGCAGAGGACACAAGTCAGGCAAGTTTCAACATAGGTGAAACGGGCAGAGGTTCCTCAGGGAAGAGCACGGGACCTGGGTCTCCAAGGGGGCTTTGAACAGCCCACATCTGGGTTTGGGATCTGCACATCTGGGCAACAGAGGTACAGCAAAGCCATATTTTTCTGCATTAAAATTCGAAAGAGCAATATGGGCACTCAGTCGGGCCACTCTCCTGTGGGATGCAGGGTTGCAGAAGGTACCTCTCGGGGTTGATGGGAGAAAGTTTCCGGTGCGCCATCCTGGATGGGTACCTCATCCATCTGGAAGCATGACTCAAATCTGAAGGGCCCTGAGAAACTGGGAATATGCCCCCGAACTTGTTAACTGTGCAGGAAAGGGGGTATCAGGGAGGAGGTCACATCCACAGAGAGAGCCAAAGGTCAGGCCTTGTACTCAGGCTCAGAGTGGCCCTCGCCTTTTTCCATAAAGGAGTTCTCCATGGAGGAAGGAACCACTGGCAGGATGGATAATTGAGCCTCGGTGGGCGTAACCTCCTGTGGGTTTAGGAACTGGTTCCTTATGTCTTGCCCCGTCACACTCTGCTCCCAGGAAAGACGTGTAGAGCAGAAACAGAGAGACCAGCTGCCTTCTCACATCTCCCCTGGGAGGCAGATGTTCCTGGTCACGTTTGGCTCAGAGGCACGAATCCCCTGCCCAGGGTGACACTGGGGGCGGCTGAGCCCCATTCACACACAGGCGCAGGGCTCCGTTGACCTCCAGACCCTGCACGCCAGGGTTCCGGCAGCCGGCTCCTCCATGCACACCTGTTTGGTAACAGTGGAAACAATGATTCCTGACTGAGCAATTTCAAACATCAGGGATCTGACTGCGTGTGTGTGTGGGTGGGGTGGGGGCAGAGCTGTTCTGGAAAAGGGGCCTCAAAAACACAGCACTGTTTATACACGGGAAGAAAACACGTGTGGAGGGTTGAAGGGCTGTGGGTTCTGCACGTGAATGCCTTTGCTGGACAGGAGCTCGGAAGTCTGCGAGAACATCTGAAGAAGCCCAGCCAAAAAATGCTCAGGTCTCTGCTGGTGACCGTACTGGTTCTGGCAGCCGTAACAGACCCACAGACCGGGGGGCTTAACCAACGGCTATTGATTTCTCGAAGTTCTGGAGGCTCCAAGGCCAAGATCTAGGCGCAGGCAGGGCTGGTTTCCGGCGAGAGCCTCTTCCTCACTTGCAGACGGTGGCCTCCCGTGTGTGCCCACATCTCTGGTATCTCTTTCTCCTCTTATAAGGAGACTCATCCCATTGGGTCAGGGGCCCCCTTTTAGGACCTCATCTTAGCCTTCATTAGCTCCTTAGAGGACCATCTCCCAGTACAGTCACGTGGGAGCTCGGGCCGTCAACATATGCATTCCGAGGGGACGCAAGTCAGTGAGAGTGATTAAACTGGTCACTTCCTCTCCACCCTCCTGACAGGACGTGGGAACCGCACGAACTTCTTTAAACAAAGGGGACTTGGCAGATACCAGCCAGATGAACACAGTTATTTAAGACTCTTTCCCGCAACACTGCAATTGCTCGACATACAGAACTCCCTCTGAATTGCTCCTGGTGACACTTTATAAGCGATGGTCTGGAAGCTTGAAAAACAGCCCCCAGGGGGGAAGGACTGCAGTCCTTTTGTGTGTGGTGACACTGACCCTGGGAAAGTTGGGACCCACACAGCAGCCCCGCCCAAGAGCTTCGGTTCCTCATGTCCCTGCACCTGCCCATGCTGTTCCCTGCACCTGGGACGCAGATTCCTGATGCAGGAGGTTCGGAGGCGAAGCCCGTGAATTTGCATGTGTAACGTGATGCTGGCCGCCAGGTAGCATTTTGAGCGGCTAGGCCTCTTGCCCCTTTGTCGTCACCAACAGCTACCATCAGCCATGGGACTAAACCCGTAAAGGCAGTCTCTCAGGTGATCCTTATGACAGCCGCATGAGGATGGTTTCGGGATCACGTGCCCTTGACTGAGACCCAGCATCTGGAGACAGCAGGTGACTGGTCCAAGGTCACTGGGCAGTGGGTGGTACAGTCAGGATTTGAATCCAGGTCAGGTAACGGATGCTCATCCCCCTGGCACCTTCTTTTAAATGCCAGGTGACATGAGGTTAACCATGTTTTTGGTTTAACCTCTCCCCTTCCTGCCTTCAGGTAGCCAGCTGGGATGAATATCTATCATGGAAGGACAGAAATGGGGACTCAGGAACACATCAAGAATAACAAAACAGAGTTAACAAAGACAGAGGTGACTTTTTCAGGTCTCCTATCACCGGCCGTGATTAATTCACAGCTTTTTACATGCTAATGTTTTCCTGCCTTCTGCCAGTAATAAATAACCAATATGCTTTAATACCAGTTATTACTCATCCCTTTCAGAAATTTGGATTTTGATTCTTCACTGCAGTTCAATCACATTGAATTTCTTTAACCAGGACAGCTCCATTAAGAGTCCCCTCCAAGGACATTCTGGCGGGGCAGTGACAGTAATGGATAATGGGTGACCAGAGAGAGTGGGGAGCTGCGACACAAAATATTAGCAGCCACGGGGAAAGAGGGGCAAACTGTAATAAAAAACACCACCAAAGCACAGTTAAGTAACGTTAGGGTTATGACACACGCCAATAAAACCAGGAAACTTAGAGTCACGGCCGACATGCCATTGGTAACATGCCTTCCTCTACCTGTTTCTGAGTAGAGATGTGGGTCCACGTCATCACCTTCCTGACATGGAGGGCTCCCCTCTGGCTCCGCCTTGAGTTGAGATGGCTCGCCAACCCTAGCTGTGCATTTCAGAAAGCTACTTGGAGCTTTCTCCACCTTAACTTCCTCAAAGGGTTTTTCCAGAAACAAAGACCAAGCCAGCAAGCCAAAGCTGGTTGGGAGGGTCATTTCCTCCCGAAGGAGTTGTCCTTTCTCCTGGGAACTCAGAGCTCTCCGTCTTGCCCTCCACTCAACACGTGGCACCTCGCGTTCTCTCAGGCCGGTTGAGAACTGGACACCACGAGCTCCATTCTGCCCTGCGGTCGCTCCCAGGGCACGAGCATCAGTCCCGCCGTCTCTGGTGGGCCACCTTCCTTCATGGTCACCTGGGCCGTCAACTCTGCATGCTCAGGCCTGCTCACTCCCTCCAGTGCAGGGATGCCTGGGATGCGTCCAGCACAAACAACTCTTCCTTAGGGGACGGTGCTTCTTAACTTTCGCAAATCCATCTGGTATCTGGGACCACTTCCAGAATGAAGTTTTTAAATACATGACGTACCATACAGAGGAGCGCATGGGGAAACCATGATGCCGAAATACCGAATATTTTAAAAATTATGATCGTCTAAGATGCGTGCTTCCTTATTAACGCATCCAATAATATCTAGCACTGGAGTCCAACGACTCCCCTGATTTGGGGGACGTGCAAATAATGTTTTGAGGTATCCACAATAACCATAATGGGATATGAGAATATTTGTGATTTCTGTTGGTGACAAAGTTGAAAATACCACCGATGCTGTTGTGGTTTGTCACCTGAATTCATCGTTGAAGGAAATGCTGAACTTTCATTAGAACTGATGGAAAAGAGACGCAATTCCTTACAGCCAAGTTCACGGGCTCCTGAATTCTCTCCATGGATCCCAGGGTGGGGGGCGCCCAGGCTCCAGGCTAAGCAACCTGTGAGCAGGTGCAGGGGCCTCCCCCGAGGTAAGGGAACCCATCTGTCTTGTTTGTGGTGGGAACACAATGCCTGGCAAAGGCCCTGGCGTATCTGCAGATGCAGAGAAGTACCTGAGGAGTGAATGGCATGGGTACAACCTCAGTTTGCACCTGTGCATGGCATTTCTGGATGGCTCCTTGAGAAGTGGGGAGCCCTGGTCTTTTCACGTTTGCCTTTGCGTGGACTCGTTCAATCAGCAGCATGCATCGTTATTTACGTTAACTGAGCTCTAATTTACATATCATGAAATCTAGCATTTCAAGCATATGATTCAGTGCATTTCATATATTGCCAAGGTTGTACAACCCTCTCATCTAATCCCAGAACGCTGCCATCACCCCTAAGAGAGACCATACTCATTAGCCGTCACTCCCCATATTCCCCTCCCTGCAGTCCCTGGCAACCACCAATCTGCTTTGTCTCTATGGAGTCCCTCTTGGGACCTTTCACATCAATGGACTCCTACAGTCTGTGGCCTTTTGTGCCTGGCTTCTTTCATTTAGCATAGTGTTTCCATCCACGTGGTGGCATACCTGCACCTCATTTCTTTTACGGCTGAATACTATTCCATTGTATGGAGAGACCACATTTTGTTCATCCATATTCATTTGTTGGTAGACATTTGGGTTGTTAACACCAACATGTGCCAGATGGGGACTCAAGGTGAGCAGGGACTCTGCCCTCCTGGGGCCAGAACAGTAGGCCCTGACGCCAGCTCCTGGGGTTGGGACCCCTCAGTTTCCCCATCTGTAAAATGGGGAGAAGTCTACCTCGGAGGGTCGCAGGGAGGCTTTAGAAAGTGAACACACAGGAAAGACTTAGAATATGCTTGGCACATGGTGAGTATTGGAGAACAGAGTCAATAAATTATGTCAATCACACCGTGTGATGAATGCCAGGTAAGAAGCAAGCAGGTGTTGATGGTATGGTGGGTCTCACAGAGAGAGGGCACTTGCACGAGGCAGTCAGGGAAAGCCTGTGTCAGTCTTAATTCGAGGCCCAAAGGATGAGAGGGAACCAAGTAAATGAAGCATCAGGGGGCCAGGGATCCTGGCAGAGGGAAAAGCAAACACAAACCTGGGGAAGAAAAAGGCCTGCAGTGGTCCAGGACAATGCTGTCCAGGAGGAAGATCACGTCAGCCAGGAATATGGGTATAATCTTAAATTTTCTAGCTGCGCTGTTACAGAAACTCAAAAGAAAACAGGTAAAAGTAATTTCAATAATACATTGCATCTCACCAAAATATGAATATTTTGACATGTGACTAATATAAAAGTTGTTGATGAGATAGTCTGCATTTTTTTTCATCTATGACCTTGAAACCCAAAGTGTATTTATTTACACATACGGCACATCCCAGCTGAGACACAGAGTTCAAGTGCCCGATGGCCACGCTGGGGAGCGGCCACCATCCCGGGCAGCGCAGAGAGGGCCTATCAGAGAGCGAACGGAGCGAGAGTGTTGGATTCTCGGGGACAGGAGGCACGAAGTGACGTGGTCTGCATCTTAAACAGATTGAGGAGGCTGCTCTGTGAGAAGAGACTCTGGGGAGACAAGAGGGGAGGCAGGGGGCCACTCAGGGGGCAAGGGGTCATGGTGAACTTGGACACCAGATGTTGACAGTGGACAGAAGAGCTGACCGTTCCATCTCACCACCTAACTCCTGGAGTAACTAAGAGACCCTTCTTAAGGTACCAGATGGTATGTGCACGTCCCGAATGCATCTTGATATTAGGGCCCGGCCCAGTGCAGGGCCCAGAGCCCAGCAGACGGTCCCACCGCTGGCGGAACCCTCTCTGGTCCTGGGCCCCACAGACACTTGGAAGCCACGCATGCTGCAGCAGATGGCACAATCTCCCCTGTACGGTCTAGTCTCCTGCCTAACCACTCATCACAGCCTGCCCTATTAATAATGGATCTTTGCCAGGAGGGCCTCTTATAACCTTAACCTACTGTCACATCGGCTCAGTGATGTGTTTTGGCAAGAACTCAGAGTCAAGAAGGGCAGAGGAGCGGATGCCTCCACTAACGATTGGCCCAGAAAGTGTTGGGACCGACCACATCCCAGGACTGCAACACACTGCACTCCAGGCCAGAGCATTGTGAGCCTCCCGCAGGTTACTATGGAGATGGGATGTCAGGTCCCCATGGGGACAGGCCATTCACAGAGCTCCCAGGTGAATGAGCGTCGTGGGCTGAGAGGCCAGGAGGCCCAGGACCAGGCAGAGTGGGGATTTCAGGGCTCCAAACGGGCTGCAACAGTGGTCGAAAGAGGAGAAGCAACTGCGGCAGCTGCTGGGAGTGCATATGCCCGAGGGCAGCATCCTGGGGCATTTCGCGGTAACCCACAGCCACACGCCAGTGAGTTGCAGTGAGAGCAGACTGTGACTTAAAAGCACAATTTCGGGCTGGGAGAGAGGTCAGCAGCTCCCCCCAGGCTCGCAGCCATGCCTTCCCCAGGCAACGACTCACGCCAGCGAATCTCAATTACTTCCGCAGCGAAGGCATACCTTTAATGTGCCTGGCACATTGCTAGATCTCTTTCGGCAGGAAAGTTTGGCCACAGAGAGGTAAGTGAAATCTCTAGAAAGAGACCAAGACCCTGGCTACACCGTAGTTGGGGTCATCCGGGTCACCCACTTGGGATGCGGGACTCAGTTTTGCAAGCTTGAAGAATTGAATATTTTCCCCTTCGTTCCAGGTTATCTGGATCAACGGACTCTTACGAGGCTGACTCATAAAGCAGAATGCTAATTCATTTTTGTTATATTATAAATGGTCACCTTCCTCCAGAAGAACACAGCAATGTAGACTTTGGCGTGAGGCAGGCCTGGGATTGAACCCGCTCTGCTGCTTATCGGTTGAGTGAGCTGGGGAAGTGATTCGAACTCTCCAAGCCTCAAACGCTTTACCTATAAGAGGGGAAAGTTGACTCTGTAGAAACCTTACAGGGTTGCTGCAGGGAGTAAATGAAGTAATGTGTAGAAAGAGCTTAGCCCAGGGCCTGACACATGGACACTCAATTAGTATATCCTATTGACTGCACAGAATTCTGCCCCAGGAGGCCAAAATAACAACCGGACACTCATTTACTCTATCGGTACGCACTTCTGAGTAGCTACTACATGCCTGTTGTTCGCTTGGCACTAAGTCTGCAGTGGTGAATAAAACAGGTGTGATCTTTGCCTTCATGGAGTTTACAGTCCAGTGGGTAACATTAGCATGAGGTAAATAAGCATACTAATCAATCTGTATTAAGACATTGTGATATGAGATTTGAAGGCAGTGAACTGAGATTATAAGAGAGTAAAGGCCTGAGTTATCTCCCCTATGAACAAGTTCAAAATGAGAGCAAAGAATGATAGGTCTCTAGGGTCAGAATTTCCCTCAAAGTATGTTTAACAACAACAACATCAAAAAAGTGAGTAGTGGGGAGTGTGATATGGTCAAACTGACTGGAAGCCTGGGATACGGCAGGACTTCTCAGAGCCTTAGCTTATACATCTCCCCAAGGGAAGAGCAGCAGGCAGCCTTTCCCAACTTGTTTGATCACAGAATCCTTGCTTTATGGAGCAACTCACAGGGCTGGTGTTCTCTGTCATACGCTGTGAGAAGCATATCTCAGCCACACGTTCATCAACATGGAAAAGCATGATGAGCTCATGTTCACTCCACGGAGGTGTCTGTTCTGAAAACAGGGACTTGTCAGCAGCACCAGGCTATGCCTTCCCCAGGATAGTGCAGGTAAAAAACAGACGGCCAATTCTTGCTCTCAGACAAGACCTCTCCTCCTCGGTCATGGCACCAATATTCATGACGGACAAGCCCAATGAATGAGATCACTTGCATTTGGTTATATTTGGCTTGGTGTCTACTGATGAGGTGTGGGAAGGACCCAGTCACTTCAGTTCATCTTTTAGGGGGGGGTGACCCCCTGCTAGGGATCATCACACTCATTTTAACTCAATTCCTGTCAGGTGGAATTTCAGAGGGCGGTGTTTTCTGAGCCTATCCCCAAATTGTGGAGTGTGTGGTGTCACATCTGGGGAGGGATCACGTGCACCATAGAGGGTCTGGGCTTGGACTCAGACAGTCAAATAAATTCCACCATAACCATCTGGGTAACTTATGCAAGGCCTTTCCTCATCTGTAAAGTCAGAATCACAGCATCTCTTCAACCGTGGTATGGTGAATTAGTATTTGTAGTCTTGAACACAATAGCTTCCATGTCAGAATAAGCGTATGATAACTATAAAGCCCCCCCAGGAAATGACATCAATACCCTCCCCCAGGAAGCTCATGCTCCAGCTAGGGAGACAAACCAGTATATCAGAGCAATCAGGAAATAATGAGACAATTACACGCTGATCTGCTAGGATTA